>NC_135619.1:9076398-10409731 GCF_053574225.1 Canis aureus | reverse complement strand
TCGAGTTGTATTATTTCCTTATATATTTTGGATATTAACCCCATATTGGATATGTGGTTTGAAAATATTTTCTTCTATTTCATGGGTTGCCTTTTCATTTTGTTGATGGCTTTCTTTTGCTGTACATAAGCTTTTTAGTATGATGTATTTTCACTTATTTTTGTTTGTTTGCTTTTGTTGCCTGTACCTGGTTACCAAATCCAAAAAGTCATTGATAAAACCTGTGTCAAGGAGCTTATCCTTATTTTCTTTTAGGATTTCAACATTTTTTTTTAAATTAAAAAAAGTTAGGAATGCCTGGGTGGCTCAGTGGTTGAGATTCTGCCTTCACCTCAGGACATGATCCCAGGATCTGGGATTGAGTCCCACATCATGCTCCTTGTGAGGAGGAGCCTGCTTCTCCCTTTGCCTTATGTCTCTGCCTCTCTCTCTCTGTGTGTCTCTCATGAATAAATAAATCTTTTTAAAAAATTTTAAAAAGTTATTTTTACGTATGATATAACATAGTTCAATTCCATTCTTTTTTAAGTAGATAGTTTTTCACTGAGTGGATGCAAGTACAAGTTTTTCTAGTACCATTTATTAAAGAGACTATCCTTTCCCCATTGTGTACTATTTGTGCTTTGTCAAAAATTAATTGATCATATATGAATGGGTTTATTTCTAAAATCAGGAAGTGTGATGTGATATCTCTAGCTTTGCTCTTCATGCTCAAGATTGCTTTAGCTATTTAGGATATTTGGGCCCATATGCATATTGTTTTTTAAATTTATGCTAAAAATGCTATTGGAGGGATACCTGGGTGGCTCAGCAGTTTAGCGCCTGACTTTGGCCTAGGGCATGATCCTGGAGTCCTGGGATTGAGTACCACATCAGGCTCCCTGCATGGAGTCTGTTTCTCCCTCTGCCTGTGTCTCTGCCTCTCTTTCTCTCTGTGTCTCTCATGAATAAATAAATCTTAAAAAATGCCATTGGAATGTTAATAGGGATTGCACTGAATCTGTAGATCACTTTGGGTAATATGGTCTTTTCAACATTATAATTCTTCCAATTCATGAACACAGAATATTCATTTATTCTTGAATTTCTTCATCAATGTTCTTACACCTTTCAGTATACACATTTCCATTGCCTCAATTAAATTTATTCCTAAATATTTTATTCTTTTTGATGCTACTATAAATGAGATTGTTTTCTTAATTTCTTTTTCTGAAAGTTTGTCATTAGTATATAGAAACATAACTGATTTTTGCAGATCGATTCTGTATCCTCCAGCCTTACTGAATTTGTTTACTAGTTCTACCAGCCCATTGGTGGGGTAGTTAGGACTTTCAATGCATAAAATAATGTTCTCTGTAAACAGGAAATTTTACTTCTTTCTTTCAGATTTAGATTTCTTCTATTTGCTTTTCTCACTTTATTACTCTTGAATGGACTTTCAGCTTTTTACTACTGAATATGATGTTAGCTATGAGTTTGTTATATATGGCCTTTTTTACATTGAGATATATTTCATTTATACTTTATCTATTGAGCTTTTGTCATGAAAAAAGTTAGATTTTGCCAAAAGCTTTTTCTGTATTAACTGAGATAACCATGATTTTTATCATTCATTTTGTTAATGTGGTATATCACATTTATTGATTCGAGGATGTGAACCATCCCTGCATCCCTGGAATAAATCCCGCCTGAACATGTTGTATGGTCCTCCTAATGTACCATCAAATTCTATTTTCTAATACTTTATTGAAGATTTTTTCATCTATGATCATCAGGGATATTAGCTTGTCGTTTATTTTTTTTTTTTTGGTAGTGTTCTTGTTTGGCTTTGGTATCAGGATGATGTTGACCTATGAATTTTTCTTTTGATTTGTGTGTGTGTGTGTACTGAATATGATTTCTCTTTCAGATACATGAATTACAAGCATATTTTGTCTCTTTAAGGCCTGAATTTTTATTCTCTTAATGATGAGTATTGATAAAGAACAGTTCTCAATTCTAATGGAATCCAATTTGCCCAGTTTTCCTTTATGACTGGCATACTTCAGACTCTCCTTAAGAAATCTTTCCTATTCAAGGTCATGTTGAATTTTATACCTCTATTTATCTGAATTTCATATTTAGATTTTCAATCTGGCAGATGAGAAGTGCCACTAGTATCACTCTTTAACCAGAGGAGCTCTCAACAAATGATTGATGGGAATCTGCATATAACTACACCAGTTTTCCCACTCCACAGATAAGATAACATTGAATTATGTGTTATATATTTCATCCTAAAGTTTTCTCAATGGAATTAAGGTGTAATTGTTGGACAACTACTGGGAAGATGGCAGAGTAAATGGATCCTAAGCTCACCTTGTTTCAAGGACACACCTTGCTAACAGTCATATCAGTGCATCCAATCCAGAAAACTACCTGAAGACTGGCAGAACAGACTTTCCACATTCAGTTGTAGAGAGAAAGACCCATTAAAAAGAGTAGGAGGCATGGAGATGCAGTCAGGAACCAGATTCCCAGTGAGACTAACCACGAAGTAAAGGGACACCACAAGCACAGAGATGGGAGAGAAACAGACCCCAGACAGATGAGAGAGAAAACAGGCACCCCAGACATGGGAAACTTGCACTAGCAAGATGAGTCCCCATAACACTGGGCTTTGAAAATGTGTGTGTCTTAACTTCTTGAGTTTTCACAACTAGCAAAGCTTAACTCTGAGTACTTTAAAAATCAGTGGGTTTGGCTTGGGAGACCCTGAGGGTGATAAGAAACTGAGTCCTTCCCTTAAAAAGACAACATAACAAGCAGTCCTACTGAGATACAGAATATAAGCAGCAGTTTGAAAAGTGCCTGAGGTATATATGAAGGAGATTTATTTACTAATCTCAGAATGCATGCTGGATTGGCAGGAATCTTTAGGAAACTTCTCCAAAAAATAAGAGCTGGCATATGCAATTTCTCTGTCCCTTATTCCCCACTCTAGACTATCTACACAGACACTTGCAAGAACCAACAGAAACACTCTCCAACTAACTTACTAATATCATGCCCTACCCCTGTATTCTCCTTTGGATCCACCCCATTAAACCTATTCCATTCAGCAGGAGTCCCTCCAAAATGGCTCCTGCCATGTCTCATCCTGTCAGCAAGCCCCAGCAGGGACCAACGCCACTCAAAGGTGACTCCAGCCCTTAGGAAAGGGGAAGATGACCACACAGACCAGTATACTTACAGTATATTCACAGTCCCAGCCATCAAACCTTGGCAGTGCAGAGTACCCTACCAATCAGTGCATCTGCAGGTACCTGGACTGAGTGATACTCCTGCTGACTAAGAAAGGCCTCTCTGGAAAATTCAGGGAGAATGTCCTGCAATTTGGTGCAATCACAATCTTGCCAAACCAGCTAAAGGCAGGGATTTGATCTGACCGCTGCCTAACTACAAGCCTACAAAGACCTCAGACTGGCCTCTTCAAAGCACAGGAACCAAACCTGGGCCACAACAAGCAAAGTGGGCCATTGTGGCTGACTGTACTGAAGGTAAACTAGACTCAGTCACAATAGTAGGACTCACACATCCTACATAAGGAGATACTCTGATGCACCTGGTTCTATCAAACAGTGGGCATTGCACTACAGGGCACCACAGGACCGCTTCTTCATAAGGCCACCACTTTCAAGATCAGGAGGTATAACTGACTTTCCTAAAACCAGAAACAAACATAGAGAGTTAGATAAAATGAGACAGTGGAACATGTTTCAAATGAAAGAACAGGATAAGACAAAAGCAAAAGAACTAAATGAAACAGGATAAGCAATATATGTAATAAAGGATTCAAAATAATGGCCGTAAAGATGCTGGACTAAAGAAATGAGTAGATAATCTCAGTGAGACCCTCAACAAAGAGATAGAAAATATAAAGAAGAACCAATCAAAAATAAATAACTTAATAACTGAAATTAAAAATTCAGAGGGAATCAATAGTAGATTAGAGGAGATAGAAGAACAGATCAGTGAGATGGAAGATAGAGTAATGGAAAACAACCAACCTTAACAGCAAAATGAAATAAAATAAAAAATGAGAATAGGTTAAGAGAAATCAATGACGTCATTAAGTATAATGATATATGCATTATAAGGATCTCAGAAGAAGAAGAGAAAAGGAGGCAGAAAATTTACTTGAAGAAATACTAGCTGAAAACTTCTCTAATCTGGAGAAGAAAACAGATCTAGAACCAGGAGGTACAGAGAGCCCCTAACAAAATCATCCCCAAGGAATTCCACACCAAGACACATAGTAATTAAAATGTCAAAAAAAGTAGTGATAAAGAGACAATTTTAAAAGCAGCAAGAGAAAATAAAACAGTTATTTACAAGGAAAATACAATAAGGATATCAACTGATTTTTCACCAGAAACTTTGTAGGCCAGAAGAGAATGGCATGATTTATTCAAAATGCAGAAAGAAAGAAAAAATAAAATGCAGCCAAGGATACTCTAACCACCTCACACCAGTCAGAATGGCTAAAATTAACAAGATAGGAAACAATAAATATTGGTGAGGATGAGGAGAAAGGGGAAGCCTCTTACACTGTTGGTGAGAATGCAAGCTGGTGCAGCCACTTTGGAAAACAGTATGGAGGATCCTCAAGAAGTGAAAATAGAGCCACCTTATGACCCAGCAATCGCACTATTAGGTATTTACCCCAAAGATACAAATATAGTGATCTCAAGGGGAACCTGCACCCCAATTTTCATAGCAGCAATGTCTATAATTGCCAAACTGTATAACAGAACCAAGATGTCCATTGAATTAAAAAAATAAGATATATATATTGAATTTATGAATATAATGAATATTACTCAAGTATATATAAGGTATATATATTCTTATATATATATATAAGAATATTACTCAGGTATATATAAGGTATATGTATATTCATATGTATACTCATATGAATATATATATGAAGGGAATACTGAATGGGAAGCCATCAGAGAGGAAGAAAAACCATGACAGACTCTTAACTATAGAAAACAAACTGAGGGTTGTTGGAGGGCAGATGGGTACAGCTATGGGATAATTGGAGTCATGGGCATTAAGGAGGGCACATGATGTGATGAGCACTGGGTGTTATACACAACTGAAAAATTATTGAACACTATATTGAAACTAATGATGTACTATACATTGGTTAAATGAATTTAAATTAAAAAAAAAAAAAGAATACTCTATCCAGCAAGGCAATCATTCAGAATAGAAAAAGAGATAAAAGAGTTTCCTAGACAAAAGTTAAAGGGGCTCATCACCACTAAACCAGCCTTACAAGAAAGGGTAAAGTAAATTCTTTGAGTAGAAAGGAGAGGCCATAACTGGGCCTTTCCTTATGGAAAAAAATTTCACTGTTAAATATAATAAAAGTAGTATATTAATCATTATAAAACTAGTATAGAAGTTAAAGCAAAAAAGCAGTAAAATCAATTATATCCATAAAAATCAGTCAAGGGATTCACAGAATAAAAGGATGGATTCAGTACAGTTGCAGGATACAAAATTAATATACAGAAAGCCACAGCACTTCTATACACTAACCAGGAGTAGTAGAAAGAGAAATTACAATTTCGCCAAAAAGAATAAACTTAACCAACAAGGTGAAAGAGCGTTTTACCTTTGAAAAGTGTTTTACAGTTTCTTCAGAAAGAAACTGAAGATAAAACAGACAAATGGAAAGATACTCCATACTCAGACTGAAAGAACCAGTATTGTTAAAATGCCTTCAATTTCCTTTTCATACACATCCACTCTTCTATCAAATGAAGATCTTCAAGATGAGATAGCAAAAATTGATAACTCATTGGCTAAAAAACAACAAAATCCAATTGCTGATGGTGAGTAACAACTCTGGTATGCTAAGTCACCCTCAGCATGGTAAAAGACAATATTGAACCTTTCAGTTCCTGTCCCTAAGAAAGAGTGACAGCTCTTATTTAGTAGGCTTATTTAGATCTTAGAGATAGCACATAATATATTTGAAAATTCTAATTTTACCAATTTATTATATAATTCTGATGTCAGTTTTGATTGGAGTTCAGAATAAGAGAATATTCTGTATTAGATTTTAGCAGCAGTGTAAGTATCTCCCCCTTTTTCTATATGGCCTATTATGTCTTATAGTACTTGCAGTGTTGATAGTAAGTTGGGTCACTGTGGAGTCCTCAACAAGCCCAATAAGGGAAATACTGTGCAGACTCTTAAGGCTCTATAATAAGTCCATACTTTCTATAGCAAAGAGCTACTCATTATTCCAAAGACAGCCGCTGCTATAATACTATGTTCTAGTAGAAACTACATGCCTGATAATAGGACATTCAGGGGCTATATTACCACAGCATTCTAGCATGTACAATTTATCATCAGACCTACCAGGGCATAAGGTATAATATGCACACTGTTCATATGATTTAAATGGTGCATTCAGGAAAGAGGTTCAAACAGGTTTACAGGTCATAAATGAGTTAGATGAATAGATGGCCTAGATTCCTGTCACCTATGAATACTGCAACAACTTCTCTCCCTCAGCTCATACCTATGGCCTTGAGTGGGGAAGGATGTTTGCATATGACCAAGTCGATGAATAAGAAAAGAAAAAAAAAAAAAAACAGGCCTGATTTAACCAGAGTATGGGAAGAAAAATTCAAATATAATACAAACTATAAAAGACTAACACAACTGTATTATAAATAATAACATGAAAGCACTGAATTGGGTAGAAAAGAACTAACCTCAGTAAAGTTGGAAAACAGTGTTTTGGCCATCTTGTCTAAGATGCAACACAAAAAGTACTATATACAAATATAGTACTCTAGTTAGTAAATTTGTTTTTCACAAAGGCATGTGTTAGTAATTTTGAAATACTTCATGTGTGTTTTAGGCTTGTATACACAAGTAAGTATAATATACATAATAGGATGTGATTTCTTACTGTTAGAAAAAGGAGTTATAAATAGAGAAGGGGAAAAGACTAGAATAAACTCTGGGGTTTATTGGATTATTATTTGAATTCATGGTTGGAATTATTATGAATTCATGGTTTTGTACACAAATACACACAGATGAGATGTAAAAACTTCTCTTCTGTGTGTGTGTAACAATAAATACATTAGGGGCCTGCAGAATTTTATTATTCAGTGGAGAAAAATTATGGAAATACAAAATTGCAGCAATTTCTAGGGTCAGTGTGGTAATGGATGAAGAGGTTGGATCCTAGATTATTTCAGATGAAATCCAACATAAGGTGAATATACCTTCCTCTATTCTAACATTAGCAGTGCCTTTACATCCAAGACACCCTTGAAGTAAAGGATGGGAAAAGAGTGAAATACACAGAGTATTAACAATACCTGGGTTTCTCTGAAGGTATTTAAATCTGATAAATTTAGGAAAAGTAGGTCACCCAGAACAGTTAATTTTATCATAGTTCACTACAGTAGAAATTTGTGACAATTGATAAATTGTTTCTCCTTTGCATCTACACTTGGAACTTTACAATCTTTCCATAGTTTGTTAAGAGAAGTGAATCCTTTGTGGGTAGTTGCTATCTCAATATATGCTAATTTATAATATCTGGTATTAGATGACTATTTTAAAGCCAGTTCTTTCCAGGCCGCATTAAGGTATCAGTAACATTGTTGGTTCATGTAAATAACAGGATAATAGATTTAAAAACAGAATTACATAACTAACTGTCAGTGTCAGTCTCTCTTTTTCTATTTATTTTCCTAGTCTATTCTTTCAATTTTATTATGGTATGTTAATATGTTTTGGTTTTGCTTTAAATGGTTGTTAAATACTATTAGCTCTGAGGTCAAATAGATGTGGATTCAAATCCCAATTTTCCCACTTATATGATGTCCTAAATTATGTTAATTTCTTCTACTGTAATGGTCAATATGAAAGGAGTGAAATGATATTACATTCTTTCTATAATTGCTTTCAAATAAGAGCTAATATTTAGTGGGAATCACTGTGTGCCAGATATTGTGATAACAATTTCAATATAAATTTTCCCAAATAATCCTCAAAATAATTTTAAACTAAGTACCATTTTCATCCCCATTAAGCAGAGGAATCCAATTATTAGAAATTGAGGTAACTTACTCAATATCAAATGTCTTGAAACTGTAACGGAGTGTGGCTCTTACTGCTTATCAGAGTAATGTATTTCCAAAATTATTAATTTATTCATGCATTCATTTACTCACTCAAAAAGAATATCATATGTTAGAATCTGTGCTAAATGCCTTCTAAAGATACATAAACTTTGTATTGTAAAAGTATTAACCCTAATAATAATAAAATTTGCAATGATGGAAAATAACATAGTAAATTTCTATAAATGAGAACATACAAATGAAAACTGTAAATACATATCCTCTTCCTCATTCTGCAAATTTCACATACCCATTAGTTAAAATCAAAGCATTTTTTGTTTTTCAGTTTCAAAGAAAAGCATTATATAATTTCTTCAATAAAATAAAATAGCAAGTTCGAGATGGGACTTAAAAAAAAAAAAAAAAAAAACCTATTTGTGGTAATCTTTCTTTCATGCCCCAAGGATCACAAGTTCAATTTCAGAAATTTTAGAAATTGTTAAAAAGAAAGTTAATAACTGTCACTATCACAAATGGAGAGAGATCTAGATGACATTCTTTACAATTTCTGAAATGAATTTTAATGCTGTATATTCTCATGATCACCAAAAGATTGTCATTTCACTCATGTTTTTATATATGAGAGAATGTATTACTGCAATATATCCTCTGTCATTTGGCTATTGACTAAGCCATGAATTTTATGCATTTATAATAAAATTGAGATATTACTTGCACAAAGACAAGGTCAGCAGATTATTCTATTGAAGGATACTGATCCACAAGGAAAACATCTATCAAACACCACACAAAATAAGAAACTTGAGTAATGACTTTATAGTGTGCTCAAAGAACAAATGAGGAAAACAGTTAATATAGAAAATTTATGTTTATCTTAAAGAATATTTTGACATGGATCTTTAACTTTTTACCATGAACAGATAATTTAAAAATAATATGAATTATGGTAAGATAAATTAAAAATGTAGACTACAGAAAAAAGAAATAGAAGGTAGAAATAGGTAAAGACAAATTTGGTAAAGAAAAAAACAAGAAAAAAAAAGAAAAAAATAAGAAAATGACAGTTAAAAACACAAGAAACAATTATAAATATAAAGTTAGATATGGGGAGAAAAATTAAAAATGAAGGAAATAAAGACTTCCCTGTATCCTCAATAAAGCTTATGGCATTAGTAATTTACTCATAAAATTTCATTGAAGATTCCAAATGTAATTACTCTGTATCACTTCCCTTTAGGAAACTGCATATTTTAGTTGTTATTATACAGTTCTTCAGATATTTTTATCTAAAAACATTTGTAAATAGATTTGGAACGACTCACAGAAATTGACATTTTACACATTTATGTACTATACTGCAATGATAAATTGAGTGATTACAGAGGTGAGAAAATCCTAATTCTTTCTATAATAGAAGCAATACAAAATGAATACAAAGTTTTATATTAAGGCTCTAGCAAGTTGCTTGGCATAGATGAGTCAAAGTCTAATTTATTGCTGACTGGGAGTGAGGTAGTAGAAGACTGCCCATAGATCATCTATATGCCCAGGATGGTGTATGGAGTTAATGTTGCCACAGCCTACTGTCAGGTTAAGAGTTTGTTACTGAGATAAAAAGGCCTAGTAGTCCTTGCTAGAACCAGAGCTATCATTGTTGTTGAGTTGGATGCTAACTCCAACACCTTCAGGTCAACTAAGACATCCAGGAAGCAGAGACAGGTCCCTTGAACAGGCCCATAACGGACCACCAGGAATTTATTTGGTAAACATCCAAAGGATAAAAGTAGTCAGGGGTGGACAAGAGACTAAAACAGAAAGTAGAAATTTTACTGGCCTAGAAATACAAGCCATTTTTCCTGAATCCAATATTACAATATATGTTAACTAACTAGAATATAAATAAGAACTTGAGGAACTCCTGGGTGGCTCAGTGGTTGAGTGTCTGCCTTTGGCTCAGAGCATGATCCTGGGGTCCCAGGAAAGAGTCCCACATCGGGCCCCCTGCAGGGAGCCTGCTTCTCCCTCCGCCTGTGTCTTTGCCTCTCTCTCTGTGTCTCTCATGAATAAATAAAATCTTTAAAAAAAAAAAAAAGATTTTGAAACAAAGGAAGGAAGGAAGGAAGGAAGGAAGGAAGGAAAAAGAATGAAAGAAGGAAAGAAAGAAAAGCTATTTTAAAAAGATTTGTTCAAAAAGACAATGAAAATGCACTGATACTTGAGACATGGGGCTAACAGTGCTGTTTCAAGGAAAGGCTGCTATAGTGGTCTAAATGCAAATCACATTCCCTGGGAGGTAGACTGAGAAAGCTTGGAAGGCAAGACGGTTGCCTATAAGGTAGGCTATTGTGCCCCTTTCCCTCTCCCCACTGCCACCTTGACCTATAGCCATTTAGAAAGTCTGCACTATGAGTTGTCTGACAAAAACAGAAACTAAAAATCATGTCTTCAGGTAACTTAAAACAACAACAGCAACAACAACAAAAAACAGACTTAAAAAAACTAGATATAGGGGGAGAAAATAAAAGGTAAGTGTATAAAACAAATTACGTATAATATAGGCAATTTACAATATTGTTTATATCATATATCATATGTTGTATATGTATATGCTAGAGAAGATCACCCCACCTAAGAGCCTTTGGCTACAAAGGGCCCCTTGAGATTAACTGAGTTAACAGCAATGGGAATTCATAGTCTATACTGCTGACAATGACACCATCATTAATACTAGAGCTCAAGGGACACCTGGGTGGCTCAGCGGTTAAACAACTGCCTTCAGCTCGGGGTGTGATCCTGGAGTCCCGGGATCCAGTCCCACATCAGGCTCCCTGCATGGAGACTGCTTCTCCCTCTGCCTATGTCTCTGCCTCTCTCTCTCTGTCTCTCATAAATAAATAAATAAATAAATAAATAAATAAATAAATAAATAAAATCTTTAAAAAAAAAAAAAATACTGGAGCTCAGTGGAATGTTGCTCCTTTTTGTCCCTTAGCCACGATGTCTCTGGTAAGGGATGAGATTCAAGGGTCAAAACAATTGGTCAAACTTTAGGCAGTGATCATAGCATTGGATGTTCTAGACAACAAATGGCTGTACTTTCACATTTATTCTAAACTATTGGTCTAAGAGTTACCTAAGAGTTTTTCCCTTTAGGGTAAAGAACTCAGGAATGTCTTGCCTCATACATAAAGTAAGTCTCCTAAAACATCTCCTTTTTAAAGAACAATCAAATCCACCCCTAAATGGATCTGTATCTTGCCTCAGGCATTAATGTTTCTTAATTTAAGGCCCCTTGATGGACTCACACCTCATACCAACTGTAAAAAGTCTTCCCATAGCTCTTTCCTGTCTAGATTTAAAAAGAATACATCTGCCCTCTATGTAATATGAAGACTTACTATATAGTAGGCCTTTAAATAGTATCTATTCCTATTTTTATAAATTTGCCATCTTGCCTATAACCCATAAAGGATAGAGGCCAGTTAGGTACATAGTCTCCTAAGACCCTTAACTATAGATGGCACCACAGGCTAGACAGCTATCTATCTGTTATGAGACCCTAAGCTTGGTCTCATAAAAACAAACAAGCAAACAAATAAAAACAAACAAACAACAACAAAAAAAAAACCTTGGTATTTGGGTTATGAGAGATGAATAATTAATTCAAACTCCCTTTTTAATCCCCTTCAGGAAATTAAAATTGGTACTATAGGGCTATCTCTACTGAAAGTATAGACTACCAAAAGGGGAGATAGAAACCTTAGTAAAAAAAAAATCATATTCAGAGATAATAAAATCAATACCATATCTTACAATGATGAAAGCAGACAATGCCTCCTTAGCAATAATACATGCTGAAGGAACACCAACATCAAACAGCAAAAGCCTAAGAAGTGCAGCTTATCTGCTGGTCTTACTACTATTGATCTGGATGCTTTCATTGGCTTGCAATACAGAAGCCTAAACCCTCCAAGTAAGCTATTGTTTCAGCCAAAATGGCAAATGATGAGATACTTATGCCACTGAATTTGGCCAATACAAGCCCTATAATCCAAGACCTCTCTGGCTTGTGCATCACCAACAAAATTACCACATCAAGGAAAGGGCCCATACTATTGGCCAAATTAGTGGGCCTGCTTATAGGTTAATAATCCTGGAGCTCCAACTTGGGTAATATCACAGAGCCAAAAACAAAATAACAAAAAACAAAACCCATGCCAACTTGAGTGGGTACTCCCTGGGAAAGGTTCCTCAGTCTCATATCCTAGATGACATCAATCAGCTCAGGACCTCAGTGCTGGAGATGACATCACATCAGATGACACCACTCTAGCCCAGGACTTTGAGATCTACCATTGGAAATGACTTCACATTCTGTGCCAAAGACAACTCCAGACCAGACACTAAAACCTTTAACAAAACAGTGATCTACTGTCTCCTCTCTTCCCACCGCCTTACTCTCTCTGGCTTGTTCTGTCTTCTTCTTTTTATCCCCCTCTTCCACCCCATAGTCATCACTTCTGGGGAGTAAAAAACTTGACTTAGTGCCAGAAAAACAAACAAATATTGGTAACAACAGAGAAAATATCTATCAAATATACACAAAAGGGACCCAAAGGGGAAATGAAGCCTGTCACTATCAAAAACAAAAACAAAAAGACCCAAAAACCAAAAAACAAAATTAATAAAACACAAAGGAAAGCAGTAAAGAAGAAAGATACAAGGCAAAACTATGAGACAAATAGATAATAACCAACAAAATGGCAATAAGAAGTCCTTCCATCTGGATAATTATTTTAAATGTGAATGGATTAAACTCCCCAATTAAAAGACATAGATCGAATATTAAAAAAAAACAGGATCCAATTGTAATGTAAATGTATTAAATGTAATGTAATGCAAATGGATTAAACTCTCCAATTAAAAGACACAGAACAAAAAAATAAAATAAAATAAAATAAAAGACACAGAACAGATTAAAAAAAAAAACAAGATCCAATTACATGCTGTTCGCAAGAAACTCACTTGGGATTTATGGACACTGGTTGAATCAGTTTGGGCTACCATAACAAAATATAGTCAACTGGGTAGCTTAAAAAAATAGACATTTATTTCTCAAAATTCTGAAGGCTGGGGAATCCAAGATCAAAATACTGCTGATTCTGTTCCTGGTAAGAATCTTCTTGCCCAGACAGCCAACTTCTTGCTATATCCTCACATGGTTTTTCCAAGTTGTTTGTGAAAATAGAGAGACAGAGACAAAGAAACAGAGAGAAAGCAAGCTTTCTGGTATCTCCCCTTATAAGGTCTCTAATCTCATCATGAAGGTGGAAACTTCATGACCTTATCTAAACATAATTACTTCCCAAAGGCCACATTACCAATTACCATCATATTGGGAGTTAGGGTTTCAACATTTGAATTTGAGGGGGAGAAGGATTGGGAATATTCAGTCCCTAGAAGACTCTATATGAGCTGAAAGTGAAAGGATGGGAAAAAGTATTCCATGCAAATGGTAACCAAAAGAGATCAGTGGTGGCTATAGTAATATTAATTAAAATAGACTTTAAGTCAGACTGTTAACAAAAGACCAAAAAATATATTATTTAAGGAAAGTATTTTACATACTCCCCCATACACAAATTAACATCTATTAATTTTTTTATCTTAAATTTAAGAAGTTGCAGATGATTTGATTTTCAGTTTACTTCAAATATCACATTTTAAAATAAAAAAAGGCCATCATTTTTTAAATGAATCCAATGGAATCTGATATAACAATCTGATATATTTATCCATTTGGAAATAGTGCATTGACAGGGTCTTCTTTAACATTGGAAATTTAACAATATTCCTTTTCTCTTTCAGCTTGTCTTTTCATTCTAAGAACCCAGGCAATTCTATAATACAACTCTTCTTTCTTGAAAATCCTTATTAATCATTTTGTCATTTTATCTATAACAAAATAGATATATACATCAAAATTCAAAATTTTTTAAAATAAAATTAATTTATTTTTCTGTAAACCAGCAGCTTTTATGAAGGACACACCTTGGAATTTTTCACAGAATTAATATATAATTAAAAGAACAAAGTAAACAAAAGGAAAAGATTTATTGGTGATAGCATTTTATTTATTTAAGATTTTATTTATTTATTTGACAGAGAGAGAGAATAAGCATGGGGAGTGGCAAGCAGAAGAAGAGGGAGAAGCAGGCTGCCCATAGAGGAGGGAACCTAATGCAGTACTTGATCCCAGGACCCTGGGATTATGACTTGAGCTGAAGGCAGATGCTTAATTGACTGAGCCACTCAGGCAACCAGTAATAGCATTTTAATATAAGTAAAAAATAGTAAAAAAAAAAAAAAATAGTAGTTATACTGTATTAGGTAATACTATTTCCTTCATAGCACAAACAAAAGTTTTTATTACTGCAAGAAATAATGGATCCCTGGGTGGTGCAGCGGTTTGGCGCCTGCCTTTGGCCCAGGGCGTGATCCTGGAGACCCAGGATCAAATCCCACGTCAGGCTCCCAGTGCATGGAGCCTGCTTCTCCCTCTGCCTATGTCTCTGTCTCTCTCTCTCTCTGTGTGACTATCATAAATAAATAAAAATTAAAAAAAAAAAAGAAATAAGTTCAAACCTAAAGGTTAAAGTTTTTAGTGCAAAGCTTACACTTGCTCTAGTAAGTTAAATACAATGATTTAACAATGTAAGAATTCCATTTTTTTAAACTAAATGAAGAAAATTGCAAAAGAGGAATTTTGCATTTGAAATACAGAGCATGATATAGTTAAATATAGTCTTTGGGGAGCATTGCTTCAATGTGATTAATCAACTAATCAAAACCTGTTTTGTTTTGGTTTCTTTATTAGCTCAAGATAGAGTTTTCCACATACCATCTGGATAAAGTGTCCAGGGTCAAAAGAAAAAGTTTCCTTTCTGTGAAAGATTCTTTGTCTTTGATGCCTCTTTTTGAAACAATGCTGGAGAAACTTGTATAATCCTTTACATTAAATTTTCACTTGACAAACAGAAGACTTTACAGTTTCCCTGGTTAGGACATTTGAAGGAATCTACAGCTCTTAATTAATAGACTATTAAGATTTATTATCTATGCAGAGAAGTGGAATTGTAAGCAGCTAATATAAATAGCTCAAAAAATTCTTAGAAAATGCAATATTATATGGCCTTGATTTTGGGAGGATACATTTAATGCTCTGATAAAATTATACATATATCAAACAGCTCTATATTCATCACCAATTCTTGCTTTCTAAACATTCCTATGTCACAAGTAAGTTACTATGACTCAAAAAGGGAGGAGGGAGGAGAACCACCTGGAATCCAGACTTAGCCCAGTAAGTCAGAATTCTCTTGGATTGTTGGAATGGGTAGAAGAATGAACTAAAAATTGGCCTATAGGCTGAAAGTAGAACAAAAAAAGAGAGAGAGAGAGAGAGAGAGAGAAGAGAAGAAAGAAGAGAAGAGAAGAAGGAAGTGAGAGAGGGATGGAGGAAGAAAGGAAGGAGGGAGGAAAGAAGGAAAGGAGGGCAGGCAGAATGGAATGGATTGAAGGTTTGTGTCCCTCCAAAATTCATGTTGAAATTCTAACCCCCAAAGTGATGATATTAGCAAGTGAGGCCTTTGAGAGGTAATTAGGTGGTGAGGATGGAGCCCTCATGAATGGGATAAGTGCTCTTACAAAAGGGACCCCAGAAAGCTCTCTCATCTTCTTTGTGCCTTGTGAATTTACAGTAGGAAGATGGCCATCTGTGAGCCAGAAAACAGGCTATCACTAGACACTGAATCTACTGGCACTTTAATTTTACATTTCCCAATTCCTAGAATTGTGAGAAAGAAATGTTTGTTAATCCATGTAGTCTATGGTATTCTGTTATAGGAGCCCAAACTAAAATCAAGGAAAAGAGGAAAAGAAGAATCATTACAAGTTAGTTTTACTGTGTTTCAATCAAATTCTGTATTTCTCTTGGAAATATAGTATAATTGATTTCTAAATATTTCTGTTCATATATGTAAATTTGCTGTACTCTCCTATGGAGGCAGAAGTTATGTTTTCTTTTATTCAGAAACTTGATACTGCCTGAGGGGAAGAATTATATTCTAGGGTATATAAGAAATATGAATGCATAGACATCAAGAGAACATAACATGTCATAGTATCTATTGATCATTAAGAACACATGTTATATCAGGTATATTTAAAAAACTTTCCAAAATATCCACTCCTTTGTACTTCAGTTCCCTTCTTCATGTAACAGAAGTGATAAAAGAACCTATCTCAGTGTGTTAAGTGAGTTAAAAGTTAATAAAAGTGATATAGTAGAAGCATTTTCCATTTACAAATATTTTCACATTTTTTCATGTATTTCTTCAACTTGACCTTTTAATTGTGGAAAAGTTATAACTTTGTTACATACAGATTGATATACCTTTTTCCTCTGTGACACTGCAGGTATATATTATTATTTAATTAGCATAGTATTAACATTTGTTCTTTATCATTTTCTTTGCTATCTATGTATTTATTTATGTTCTTACACACAATCTTGTTTTTTATATTATAAAACATAAAACTGCTATATAAAGATCTAAAATTTTGATTCTGGTACAAAGGTATTTTTGTACATTGTTAACTTTTATAGCTCTCAATCTTAATAAATCTAAGTCATAAACAACATGGACTCTGAGGAATTATGCTTAACAAATATTTTATAATTTGATCTCAATGGTATACACATTTTTTAGTATACTCATAGGGCTTTGTTTACTATATGATGTTTATGATAGGTACAAGATCCAGGTAAGTATATTTAGTGGTCAGTGAGACAATAAACATTCTGTGTAGGATACTTGAAAAGATTTATTTATGTTTAACATATATAAAAATGATTTTCATATCGCTACAAATATGTTCTCATTTTTCTTCTCTTTGGTTCATTTCAAAACCTTTCAGACACCTTTTATTTTAGATATACATTTGGTGGGTAAGTTAGTATGAAGCTGGAACTAGTAAATCAATAGAATGGTGAAATATCTTTCATATTCTTGATTTATGTTCTCATCTTGTTCTTAACAGGGAGGGTGTCAGAGGTCTATTTTTATGGAAAAAGAGAGCTATTATATTGCCATCTTAATTCTTACTTACCTGCTCAAAGGATTTAAGTTTGTGGCTGACTAATACATCTTACGGCAACAGTAAATTATGCTTTTCTGTTTTTCAAGGCAAACTTGAAAGTCAGAAACTTGATAGTCAGAATTTCTTGAGTTCTCAGAATACATTTCTAATTATATGGTGTATGGAGTAAAGAATGTGGGAAAAGGACAACTATGGAATCAAACCTTGCTAATATTTAGTCTTAGTGCTATACTCCGTAAATGTCATACGATGCATATTTCTGAATATTTACTATAGTTCAGTTACTATCCTAGCCACTCAGGAAAATCTTTTAAAAAATGCCTTATTGGGACTTATATTTTAGCAAAGAAAGACAGACATTTGTCAGATAAAATGTAAAGTATTACTAGGACACTTGGGTCCTCCAAAAGCTGAAACTGAGATAGAGTTAGCAACTCAACCAGTTTTAGGGTATGCCTGTGACATAACAAGTAAGATATCACAGTTGAACAGGGAAACTTTCAGACACAATGCTAATCTGACTCCAATGATAGTGAAGAAGGAAAAAATCAAGATTGAGGTAGGATAATTTCAAATCACTAGTCAGCGATAAATAAATCAAATCCACATTGAGATATCACTTCACATCAGTCAGAATGGCTTATATCAAATAGACCAGAAATAACAAGTGTTGGAGAGGAAGTGGGGAAAAACAACCCTCATGAACCATTGCTGGGAGTGCATATTGGTGCAATTCCCACAGAATACAGTACGAATATTTTTAAAAAATTAAAAATAGAAATACAATATGATTCAGTAATTTCACTTCTGGGCATTTACCTAAGGGAGATGATGTTTATAGCAGAAATATTTGCCCTAGACAAAATTGGGAAACAATCTAAGCATCCATTGATAGATGAATGGATAAAGAAGATTTGGTATGAGCAAAGAAATTGAATCATTAATCAAAAAACTCCCAACAAACAAAAGTTCAGGACCAAAGGTCTTCACAGGTTAATTCTACCAAACATTTAAAGAAATTAATACCTATTTTTCTCAAACTATTCCAAAAAATAAAAAAGGAAGGAAAACTTCCAAAATTCATTCTATGAGACTAGCATTACCCTAACATCAAAACCAGATAAAAACACCACAAAAAAAAGGACAACTACAGGCCAATATCTCTGATGAATGTAAATGCAAAAATCCTCAACAAAAATACTAGCAAACTGAATCCAACAACACATTTTAAAAATCACTCACCACAATCAAGTGGGATTTATTCCTGGGTTGCAATGGTGGACCAATATTTGCAAATCTATCAGTGCGATACATTACATCAATAAGAGAAAGGATAAGAACCTTGTGACCATTTCAATAGACACAGAAAAAGTTATTTGACAAAGCACAACATCCATTCATCTATTCATTATCACGAATCATGATAAAAACTCTCAACAAAGTGTGTTTAGAGAGAACATACCTTAACATAATAAAGACCATATATGAAAAACCCACAACCACATGATCTTTAATGGGGAAAAACAGAGCTATTCCTCTAAGGTTAGGAAGAAGACAAGGATGCCTACTCCCAATATTTTTATTCAATATAGTACTGGGAGTCTTAGACACAGCAATCAGATAACAGAAAGAAATAATAGGCATCCAAATCAGTAAGGAAGAAATAAAACTTCCACTATTTACAGATGAAATGATACTACACATAGAAAACCCAAAAGAATCCACCCCAAAACAAATAGAAGTGATAAATAAATTCAGTAAAATTGTAGGATACAAAATCAAAATATATAAATCTGTTGCATTTCTATACACAAATAATGAAGCACCAGAAAGAAAAAAATAAGAAAACTACCCCATGTACATCTGCAACAAATATAAGCAGCATTATTTAAAATAGCTAAATTTAGGAAGCAACCCAAGTGTCTATCTAATGAATGGATAAAGAAGTGGTATATATACATGATGGAACATCATCCAGCCATAAAAAGGAAAGAAATCTTGCCATTTACAACAACATGAGAGAGCTAGAGAGTATAATGCTAAATGAAATAAGTTGGAGAAAAACCAATACCATATGATTTCACTCATATGTGTAATTTAAGAAATGAGAAGAGGAGAGAGAGAGGGAAAGAGAGAGAGAAACCACTAAACAGGCTTTTAATTATAGAGAATAAACTGATGGTTACCAGAGGAGAGGTGGGTGGGGCATGGTTTAAATAGGTGATGGGAATTAAGGAATATACCTGTTGTAAAGAGCAGTGGATGATATATAGAATTGTTGAATCACTATATTGCAAATCTGAAACCAATATAACACTATATGTTAACTGGAATTGAAATAAAAACTAAAAAAAAATAAAAGATATATGCACACACACACACACACACACATACACACTGGAATACTAATTAGCCATAAAAAAGATGGAATCTTGCCATTTGTGATAATGCAGATGGACCTAGAGGGTATTATGCTAAGTAAAAGTCAAAGAAAGACAAATACCATATGATTTCACTTATATGTGCAATCCAAAAAGCAAAAGAAGTGAACAAATGGACAAAGAAACAAAAAACATAATCTTAAATACACAGAACAAACTGTTGGTTCCAAATGGGGGGTGGGGGATAGACAAAATAGATAAAAGGGATTGAAGTGCAAACTTCTATTTATAAAATCATCAAGTCATAGAGATGAAAAGTATGGCATGGAAATATAGTCAATAATACTGTATAATATTGTATGGTGGCAGATAGTGACTATGTCTATGATGAGCACTGGGTAATGCACAGAATTGTGAAATCAATATGTTGTACATCTGAAACTAATATAACATTGTATGTCAATTATGCTTTAGTAAAAAAGCTAATAGAGATTCAGTTTAAAAAATGAACAAGAAACAATACACATACAAAAGGAATGACAACAAAAAATTCAGTTTTAAAATAATTCAGAAAAGACAATATTTTCAACAAATGGAGTTGTGGCACATAAATAGATATAATAGCAAAAACGGAAATGAATGTTCCCCTATCATAGTACTATAGGATTAATGCAACTTGATTAGAATACTAAATTTGCAAACATTTGACAACATTCAGGGGCTTTTTTTTTTTAAAGATTTATTTACTTATTCATGAGAGACAGAGAGAGAGAGAGAGAGAGAGGCAGAGGGAGAAGCAAGCTCCCTGCAGGGAGCCTGATGTGGGACTTGATCCCAGATCCTGGGATCATGCCCTGAACTGAAGGCAGACGCTCAACCGCTGAGCCCCTCAGGCATCCCAACACTCAGGGTCTTAAAAAAAGTAAAGCACATATACCTTTGTTTTCAATCTTGGTTTATGACTTGTCTGTTACCTTATATGATTCCTGGAGGAAGTTTGAAATACCAGAAAGTAAGTGGCATATCCAAAACTCATACAACATACAAGTATAGACTGGGACACAATCTTTAAAAAGAAATTAGCTGCCCCAATTTACAGATGAAAGCCATGATCTATGACTTATGTCATGACTATTAGCATACAGACCATTGATATTTGAATAAAGAGTTGAACCGTATCTCTCAAATTGAAGTCCAAAGCCCTTTTCATTATAAAAGGCCAAAAAGAGCTAACTACATAAGAATTTATATATGATACTGCTTGTTTAAGGAAACAATGTTAGAGGAGTCTTAACCTATTGCAGCATAAGATGACTGCATATGATTTTTTTTTAAGTTTTCAATCAGATTCCAGTTAGTTAACATACAGTTTAGTTGTAATTTCAGGTGTACAATATAGTCAAAGAATGAAATCTTGTCATTTACAAAGACATGGACAGAAGTAGAGAGTGTTATGCTAAGTGAAATAAGTCAGAAAAAGACAAATATCAGATGATTTCAATCATATGTGGAATTTAAGAAACAAAACAAGTGAGCAAAGGTGTGGGGGATGGGGGGAGAAAGAGAGAGGCAAACCAAGAAAGACTTTAAAATATAGAGAATAAACTGATGCTTTGTTCCAGAGTGGAAAGAGAGATGAGGGGATGGGTTAAATAGGTGTTAGGGGTTAAGGAGTGTACTTGTCATGAGGGTTTTTTCTTGTAACTAACACAATTTTGCTGAGTCATAAAGTTAATTCTCACTTCATTTCTTCCTAATCATCTTATCTATAGAAATAGTTCTTTTATTAGAAAAGTTTTTAAAAACCTTCATTCACATTTTCTGGTCAGCAGAAACTAACTTTGTATTTCTTATTTTGAAAATTAATCAAATTTTTAACCTAGACTATTGATAGATTTAATTTCTTATAATGAGATGCACCCAGAGTTCCAATATTGTGTACCATCAAATAGGGTTTTTATTTATTCATCATTTTCATTAGGAGTACTCTTCTTGCTCAATATTTTAGTCATCTGAATAAATAGCAGAATTATACTGTACAATATCATGAAAATGAGGTTAGTCTATGTACAAGTCAAGTGAAAAGACATTGTCTCATCTCAACTGAATTTGTGAACTAATAAATAATGTAAGAGGGAAAAGATTGGCTGCTGAAAATCAATTCCACTATCTAAAGTATATCAATAAGTTGAAAATACAGAAAACTATAATAAGGCAAGTTATTGCAGAAGAGGGAGGAAAAAAAAAAACCTGCAGTAACATGTAAGCTAGAATTTCATTATATATGATATTCCACAACACATTTGGTCAAAAAATCATGATCCAAGTCAAACTTTCTAAAATAAGGCATAAATCTCCAGGAAGCATTGTTATAAATAAATTTATCAAGTAAGATTTGAAGAGTATTTAAAGATTCAATATAAACCCTCTTTAATTTTGTGTCTGGGTAGTCTTAAATTGTAATTTTATGACATATTTTTTATTACAGTGCCTCTCATATGAAAAAAATACATTGTAATACTCTCAATGAAAAACTGTTTTTCTTATTTAATATCAAAATTACTTAGAAGGAATAAAAACATCAATATTTTTTCTCAAAGCCAAAACTAATTTTTAAAAACTTAAAAATGTGTGTCTATAACAATGGCTTTCCTCAAAATTAAATATAAAAATTGTTTTAAAATTTCCAATGGAATATGGAATGTTAAAATATGTAAATTTAGAAGGAGGAAAAATTTCAGTGTCAAAGTCAAAGGTATATACTTACATGCACACACACAAACACATACACAATGAAATATTATTCAGCCATTACAAAGGGAATGGAGTTCTGATTCTCATGCTCTAATGTAGACGAACCTGGCAAAAAGTACATTCAGTGAAAGAAGCCAGACACAATGGTCACATAGTGTATGATCCCATTTTATATGAAATATCCAGTATAGGTAAATTCATAGAGACAGGAAACAACCTGGTGTTTGGTAGAGCCTAGATGGAAAGGTGGCAGGGAGGGACTGCTTAATAAGTACGGGACTTTCTTTTGGGTGGATGAAAATGTTTTGGAACTATATAGACGCAGTAATTGGACAATAATATGAAAGTTCAATGCCATTCAATCATATACTTTAAAATGGCTTATGCTGTGAATTTCTATTAAAAAGCATATACAAAAAAATAAAAAGCATATACTCAATACATTTCATAAAATGAATAAAACTGTGTAACTAACATGGATGAGATAGAATATTACAGAAGTTCCCTTTAGTCCCATTAGATCAACCATCCTCTGTCCTCCCGCCTACTCCACACCTCTCTCCCTGACACATACAAATAGTTTTACAGCTGTCTTGACCACTAACATTGTAAATTAGTTTTGCCTATTGGTGAAATTTCCATAAATGAAATAAGGAAGCCTGTTGTGTTTGTGCCCACCTTCTTTCCGAAAATACTGTTTTTAAGAGTCATCTCTGTTCTTCATGTGGTTAGACTTTAGTTCTTACTTTCATTGTGCTGTAATAATTCATTATATGAATATATACTCAATTATTCATATGACTTCTGATGAGTTATTTCCACTTAGGGGCTAGTATTTTGTTAACTAACATTTATACACACAACTTTTTGTTGAGTATGTAGTTCATTTATGGATATCGGATACATCCTAGAAGTAGAATCGTTGAGGCAGAGTATAAGCCTATATTGAGGTATACATGTACACTGCCAGTTTTCCAATGTATGTCAATTTACATTTCCATAAGCAATGTAGGAGAGTTGAAGCTATTCCAGATGATCATTAATTCTTTCCATTTATCTTTTAAAAACAATTTAGCCATCCTGGCAGATGTGTAGCAGTTTCTAATTGTGGTTTGAATTTTCATTCCTTTTATATCTCATAGATCACCTTTTCATAAATTTATTGGCCAGTATTGGATATTCTTTTTTTCTGAGGTTTAGTTTTCAGTTCCTTTTGGCCATTTTTTATATCAATTTATCTGCCTCACTAATTGAGGTTTTCTGTATATATTCCAGATATAATTTCTTTTATTGCAAATTATTTTATTTCATTGTATTTTATTTTATTTACTTTTAAAAAATTATTGATTGATTCATGAGAAACAGAGAGAGACACACACACACACAGGCAGAGAGAGGGGGAGGCTCCCTGCAGGGAGCCCGACGTGGGACTCAATCCAGGCCTCCAAGGATCACACCCTGGGCCAAAGGCAAATGCTTAACCACTGAGCCACCCAGGCATTCCAACAAATAATTTATTTTAGAGTGAGATTTATCTTCTAATGCTGTTCGTAATGTGCTTTGTAAAATGAAAGTTTTAAATTTCAATGTAAACCAATTTACCAATTTTTACTTTTTTGTGTCTTTTTAAAAATAATACTGTCCACAAGGTTGTGAAAATATCTTCCCTCACTTTTTACATTAGGTCTATTATATAGACTGAAACTGATTTTTATGTGTGATGTGAAGCAGAGGTTAAAATTTAATTTTTCACATATCGAATTAAAACAGCACCAAATTTGAAAAGACCTTTTCTCATCTTTTTATTAATATCTGGCAATGCCATATTTATAGTCATTTTTATTATGTTATATGTGTGACTGTTTCTGGACTCTCTACTGTTCTATTGACTACTTTATCTCTCCATAAACAAGTATAATATTATCATAGGATTTGTTTTGATACATCCTTCATTTTTTATCTTTTCAATATCACTTTTATTTTTGCCATATGAATTACTACATGCAGCTTGGAATCATCTATCTATCTCCCTAAACTAGCAAAGTCCACTGTAATTTTGATCAGATTTGAACTCCACTTGGTTTATATATCAATTAGGGAAGAATTGATACCTAAAAGTATTAAGTCTTCTAATTCATATACATGATACATCCCTCCACTTACTTAGATTCCCATTACTATAAATGTTTTCCAGTTTTCACTGTAGAGATCTTGTACTTTTAATTTTGTGGTGGTGGTTATTATTTTGTTACAGAAATAAGATTTATTTTCAATAATAACATTGTGGGCAACCCTGGTGGTGCAGTGGTTTAGTGCTGCCTGCAGCCCAGGGTGTGATCTTGGAGACCCGGGATCGACTACCACATCAGGCTCCCCGCATGGACCCTGCTTCTCCCTGTGCCTGTGTCTCTGCCTCTCTCTCTTTATGAATAAATAAATAAATCTTAAAAAAATAATAGCATTGTAAAATAGTTTATATTTATTGTAAAGGAAATTTATTTTCACATATGTATTATAATTTTAGACTCTTAATGCATCTACCTTGTCCTGTTTTTAGTACTTCATTTATTATTGTAGTAAGAACACCCTCAACAAATTTTTAGGTGAGCAGTATACTATTGTTAACTATATACACAATGTTGGATTGCAGATCTCTGGAGCTTATTCATCTTTCATAACTGAAACTTTATACCAATTGAAGAGCAATTCTGTATTTCTCCTAACCCCCATCATCTAGCAATCACCATTCTACTGTCTATTTTTATGAGTTTGACTATTTTCAATTCCTCATATAAATTTTATGATATATCATAAGTGTAATCATGTAGTATGTATCCTTCCATGATAGGCATAGTGTTCTCCAGGCTCATCCATGATGCATATGGTAGAACTTCCCTCTTTCTTAGGGCTGAATAATATTTCATTACATATCTATCAAAATACTACCAAAATACTACCAATATTTTTCAGAGTTATAACAATTTTTTCCCCTAGAATTCGTATGGAACTACAAAAGACCCAGAATAGCCAAAGCAATTTTGAAAAACAAAACAAAACAAAAACAAAAGCAAAGCTGGAAGCATCACAATTCTGGACTTCAACTTGTACTACAAAGGTGGAGTGATCACAACAGTATGGTACTGGCACAAAAACAGACACATAGATCAAAAGAACAGAATAGAAAACCCAGAAATGAACCCCACTATGTGATCAATTAACCTTTGACAAAGCAGGAAAGAATATACAATGGAAAAAAGTCTCTTCAACAAATAATGTTGGGAAAACTGAACAACAACATGCAAAAGAATGAAACTGGACCCACTTTCTTATGCAACATTAAAAATAAATTCAAAATTAAAAAAAGACCTAAATGTAGGACAGGAAACCACAAATATCCTAGAGGAGAACGCAGGTAACAACCTCTTTGATATCAGCCATAGCAACTTCTTACTTGATAAGTCTCCATTATATATCTATATCACAGTTTCACCCATCTGTTGATAGACATTTAGGTTGCATCTATACTGTGGCTATGAGACTTCAATAAATATTTGAGTGCATCTATCTCTTTGAAATCCTGATTTCAATTATTTTGAATGTATGCCCAGAAGTGGGATTGCTGGATCTTATGAACTCAATCTTTAAATTTTTGACGAACCTCCATGTTCTTTTCCATAGCAGCTGCCCCATTTTAGATTCCCTCCAAAAGTCTGCAAAGTTCTAATTTCTCCACATCTTGGTCAATACTTTAGTTGTTGTTGAATAGCCATCCTAACAGGTATGAGATATCTCTCTATAGCTTTGATTTACATTCCCCTAATAATTAGTGATGTTGAGCATCATGTCATATACCTGTTGGTCATTTTTAAGTATTCTTTGGAACATATATTTAAGTTCTTTGCCCATTTTCAAAATCAATTTCTTCTTAACAATTAAATGATAAAAGATCCTTATATATATTTTGGTTATTAACTCCTTATCAGATACATGGTTTGTAAATATTTTCTCTCATTTTATACTTTGCCTTTACACTTGTTTCCTTTGCTGTGCAGGAACTTTTTAGTTTGATCTAATGCATTTGTCTCATTTTGCTGTTGTTACTTGTGCCTTTGGTATCACATCCAAGAAATCATTGTCAACCCTAACATTATGAAACTTTTCCCCTTTTTTTCTTATAGTAGTTTTATAGTATCAGGTCTTCCATTGAAATCTTTACTCCAGGGACACCTGGGTGGCTCAGCGGAGGAGTGTTTGCCTTCGACTCAGGGCGTGATCCCAGAGTTCCGGGATCAAGTCCCACATCCCGCTCCCTGTGAGGAGCCTGCTTCTCCCTGTGCCTATGTTTCTGCCTTCTCTCTGTGTCTTTCATAAATAAATAAATAAAATCTTAAAAATAAAAGGTATCTTTACTCCACTTTGAGTTGATTTTTGTGTATGATGTAAGATAAGGTTTTAATTTCATCCTTTTGTATATGGAACCATACTCCCCAACATAATTTATTGAAGTAATTGTCCTCTCCTCATTGTGTATTTTTGGCACTCTTGTCAAAGATCAGTTGACTGTTTATGAGTAGGTTTATTTCTGGCCTTCTATTTGGTTCATTGGTCTGTTCATATGCCTATTTTTTTTTTGCTAGTCCAATACTGTTTTCACTACAGCAAGCTTTGTGATATAATTTGAAATAAGGAAGCATGATGTTCCATGCTTAGTCTTTCTTTCCCAAAATTTATTTCATTATTTGTGGTCCACAAGAATTTTGGAATTTTTTTTTCTATTTTTGTTAAAAAACTATCTGGGATTTTGACAGGGATTGCATTGAATCTGTAGACTACTTTTGGTAGTATTGGCATTTTAATGATATTTTGTCTTTCAATTCATGAATATAGAGTGTCTATGTATTTGTTTCTTTAAATTGCTTTCATCAATGATTAGTAGTTTTCAGATAAAAGTATTTTACCTTTTTAAGTTTATTCCTAAAGACTATACATAGTTTCATTCTTTCATAGCTGTTTGATATTTTTGATCCTCCTATAAGAGGTATCTTTTATTTTTACAAAAAAGAAAAGTCTGTTTTGTATTTGATTAGTTTTTACACTTTATGGAATGTTACACTTAACATACTGCAATAACATATACAAACAGCATTCTAATAGCACAAAATTTTTATTCAAATTTTAGTATGGTATAACACATGAACTAAGACTATACAAATCTCACTTTAGCTCAATGAATTTGACGTATTTACACAAATATGTAAGCTCTACCAAATCAAGACACAGAAATTGCCTAGAAATCAAGAAAGTTACCTAAATTACCTTCCCTTAATTATCCTACCCTTAAATGCAACAACTTTTCACCATTTAGTTCTTTTACACCTACCTTATTTACTATTACTGTTAAATATTTTGCTATGACATATTTTATAAACTTTGCAATTATTGTCTCTTTAAACTGTTGATAGCCTTTTATATTTACCAAACTATGTTATTTTCTGGTACTCTCCATTCCTTCTTACTCTTCTCTGTCTTCTATTGGGGTACTTTACTTTCAGCCCATTCAAATTCCTTTTATTATTTATTGCAATGTCTCTGGTGAGACAGAATCTCTCAGTTTTTTACTGTTCTGAGAACTTGTTTTTTATTTGCTCTCATTTTAGGATAAAGTTAAGCAAAGCAATAAACATTTGGGAGCAGAGAAGTCCATAAAATTGAATATTAGATAGAAGCTAACAAAATTTTGATCATGTAGGTAGCAAAAAAAATAGTTATTTGGATTGATTAACTATGATTCATTGTCTACTTTGTTTTATGAACAATACACTTTTTTCATATGTCCAAGGAATATTTATTAATATGTATTTCATATTATAATCATTAGATAATATATATATTTCTCCATGCCACTTTTCTTGAGTGAGTCACAGTAAAGTTATTTATGAATAATAACATTTTAGTTTAAAATATACCATATGAAGAATAAAGTTGTACTTGCTTCTATTATGGACTGTTTATTTTCCTCAAAATTCATATATTGAAGCAAGGCCTAACACACAATGTGATGGTATTTGGAGTTAGGGCCTTTGAGAGTTCATTTTGTTTAGTTGGATCAGGTGAAGAGAGCCCCCATGATGAGATGTCCTTATTAATTTCTATATAATAATCAGACAGACCAGAGCTCTCTTTCTACCATGCAAGAACTCACTGAGAAAATGGTTATCTGAAAGCTAGGAAGAAGGAAATAATCAGGAAGCGAATTGGCTATCACCTTGATCTCAGACTTCTCAGCCTTCAGAACTGTAAGAAATAAGTGCTTATTGTTTAAACCACCCAATCTATAGTATTTTACAGCGGCCTGAGCTAAGACAACCGCCTCTAGTTATAATAAAAATCAAACAGATAATGCATACAATACTTAGCACAATATCTAGAACACAGTAATTATGAAATAAAAGCTATTAGTAGTGACAGTGTTTATAACATGTGGTAGCCTGAGGGAAAAGTGTCCCAACTCTTTCATGATCCTCCTTATCCATAATCTTAGTAAAGGAGACTTCTAGTGAGAAGTAGAGTCTCACCCAAAATTCTGAAACTAGACTGGCTTCGTTATTTGCTTTAAAACAACATAACATGGATAAAGTGAGTTTTTCCACTTCCAGGCCCAAGTCTCAAAAGGCTTTACAGGCTTTTTCTCTGTCTCTATCTCTCTGTCTCTCTCAACATTGCCTTCCCCAAAAGGACAAGTTTCATCTTCCTTGATGGATTCTCAGAACAAACTGAGAAGAATTGAGTCATTTCAGCAAGGTGTCAACCATGCAAAAACACTGAGTCAAGTCAATAGAGCCACTTATCTTACCAGAAGCTGACCACAGATGTATGATTGAAGCCATCTTAGTAAGGATGCTTAGAATTAATAATTAGTTAATAGCTAATGAATAATAATTAAATAAATAAATTAAATAATCATTTCAAAGAATAAAGAAAGAATGATATGTAATCTTCACAATAGGAATAGAAAAGCATTTGAATAAATTCAGCTATTCATGATTTTAAAAAAGTCACAGCAAACTAAGAACAAAAGGCAATATCTATAGAGAATAGCTTTTTCTAAAAACCTTCAATTATCTTAGTTAATGATTAAATTTTGTAAGTGTTCTTATGATTGAATAGAGAAGAGTACTTTTATGACTATATATATTCAAAATTATATTAAGATTATTGAAAACCAGACTGATATTCAATAATTAATTATACATTGATGTGCTAGTAACAAATTAATTGAAATAAAAAAATAATAGCAGTAAAGAACATCAAATAAAATTGATGAAATAGAAAACTCTCATAATAAAATCTCCCCATAGCATGAGATGTTTAAGAAGATATATAAAAGCAGGGATGCCTGGGTGGCTCATTGATTAAGCATCTGCCTTTGGCTCAGGGCATGATCCTGAGCTCCTGGATCAAGTCCCGCATTGGGCTCCCTGTGGGGAGTCTGCTTTTCCTTCTACCTATGTCTCTGCCTCTCTCTCACGAATAAATGAATAAATCTTAAAAGAAAAAAAGAAAGAAGACATACAAAAACAAAAGGAAAAATCAGGTCCATGGTTGACAGAACAAAGTTAAAAGGTTGTGAAGGTACACCAAACACTTTTTATTCCAACAAAAATTATTGCTTCATTTTTGTGTGTGTGTGGAAATTTACAAGCTACCTAGAAAATTATTATAGAAATACCTAACGTAGGCTGTCGGCCCGCCGGGGCGCCCTGCACGGAGCAGCCCCGCGAGCGCGCAGCCAGGCCGGAGCCCCCGCGCCCCGGCTCCCTGCGGCCAAGGGGGCGTCCGCGCGGCTGCTGCGCGCCGTGATCATGGGGGCGCCGGGCTCCGGCAAGGGCACCGTGTCGTCGCGCATCACCGGGCACTTCGCGCTGAAGCACCTCTCCAGCGGCGACCTGCTCCGGGACGACATGCTTCGGGGCACAGAAATCGGTGTGTTAGCCAAGACTTTCATTGACCAAGGGAAGCTCACCCCGGATGAGGTCATGACTCGGCTGGCCCTTCATGAGCTGAAAAACCTCACCCAATATAGCTGGCTATTGGATGGTTTTCCAAGGACACTTCCACAGGCAGAAGCCCTGGACGGAGCTTATCAGATAGACACAGCGATTAATCTGAACGTGCCCTTCGAAGTCATTAAGCAGCGTCTCACCGCGCGCTGGATTCATCCGGCCAGCGGCCGAGTCCACAACATCGAATTCAACCCTCCCAAAGCCGTGGGCATTGATGACCTGACAGGGGAGCCTCTCATTCAGCGGGATGATGACCAGCCAGAGACGGTTGTCAAGAGACTCAAGGCTTATGAAGTCCAAACACAGCCGGTCCTGGAATATTACCGGAAAAAGGGAGTATTGGAAACCTTCTCTGGAACAGAAACCAACAAAATCTGGCCCCATGTGTATGCTTTCCTACAAACAAAAGTTCCACAAATAAACCAGAAAGCATCAGTTACTCCATGAGGAAAAGTGTACATCACCAGTTAGATGAGCAGAGACTCCTCGCCTGTGCATTTAGAAGCTCCGTGTTCTGAGACTGGCATGTATGAATTCTTTGAAAATTATATTAGTTTCACTTCTACTGATTTCATTCTGGAAATTAAGAATGGGCCAAATGAGTCCGATACTAAGATTCATCTTTTTGTCTACCCAGGGTATCTTCTATGGGTATGTAATTTAAAAACATCAGATGTCCTAATTAAAAGAGCAATTGGTACTAATATTAACTTTTGTTCAGAAGACTAAGTGGTTGATAAAAAATTTTCTTATTCTTTGGAGAAGCTAAAAACATTTCCATGTCACTCGGTAAAGTATCTCATCAGAGAAATGTGTTGTAGACTGATGCCAAAACCCAGCATCGTTAGCACTGTGGTACATGGTTTTGTGAAACACTATCAAATTCTAGAAAACAAGCAACCAGATATGCAGATTAGTTTCAGGATGCAAATTCACTGTTGCCTTTATAGTAAGAAACTTAAAAACTTAACCGTATATACTGTATTTATTATGTCCTAAACAAACTTTCAGTTTATTCAGAATTTTCAGTCTGCTATAAAATTGTGTTAAATTAGCATATAGGAAAATATTACTTTCCTATGACAGGTTTTGAGAACATGTGTATTGAAAAAATGATTTATTAGAAATTGACATTGAAAGTTCTTACAAAAGCACTGAGGTTGAATTATCAACAGAAAATGTAATTAGTCTTGTGTTTTCAGATTATTGCTCAGGTTAAGAAGTGTAAGTATGTGCTTTAGGATCTACTTGCCAGTTTCTCTTTTTGATCACTATGTAAAATCTGCTGTGATGAGTGACAAATTAAAATACAAGAAGAAAAGCAAACCCATGGCCCTACATAAAAGCAAGCATACTGGGTCCTCAGGAAGTAGAAATAGATCAGTTATGCCTGGGGAGAATTTCCCTGACACGCTTAACAATCATAATTAGTAAACAATCAAAATTAGTAAACTAATCAAATTAGTAGCAATTAAAAGGATTTACAGGAGAGGTTAGAAAGGACCAGGAAGGTAACTGAGTTTGTTGAAGGACTTTATTCCTAGTGAAAGCAGTGGGCAGCTGCTGGCTTTCCCTGCCACCGTCAGCAGGGCAAGAACTCCACCTGTGTGTGTAGCCTGAATAAGTAGCCCTTTAAAAGCGAAGAGATTTTGATTTCTTCGTAGGGCAACAAGGATGCGTGCTTATGTCCTGTGGCCTGGCAGGAAGAGTGGGGCGATGAGAGGTGGATGAAAAAATCAGCTACATCTTCAATGGGATATTTACTCTTACTTGGTGCTAAATCAGATGCAACGAGTCCTGGTACAACCTGTTATGAACTGCCTTTGAACACCGGCCTGTTATCCCAGGCACTCAAAATATAAATGCCAGCAAGTGGTTCTTCGTGTATTTTTGTGGGAAAAAACTTCTTTTTTGATTTTTAAAAATTCAATGTTGATCTTTCAGAATGGACCAAGACTTTTTTTAAAAAGGATTGCAGGACACATTTAATTCTTTACAAAACTTTCTGTAATGCCTTATTTGAATGTATTATGTGCTTTCTAAAACTGTGGTGAACTACTAAGCTTATGAATAATTACTGGCTTTCCTGGCATACATGACTCTTAATATACTACAATAAAATTAAATTCTAGAAAAAAAAAAAAAAGAAATACCTAATGTAAAAGTAGCAATCACAATCTTGACAAAGGAAAACAAAGCTAGAGTACTTGTACTATCAGATATCAAGATATATTATAAAACTATATTAATTATAAAATGTGATATTGATACAAGGACAGATAGATTAGTTAAATAGAAAATCCAGAAACAGATCTTTAAAAATATTGATGCCACTGCAATGCCATAAAGGAAGGATTATTTATGGAACCTAGGTGGTTATACCTATTAAAAAAAAATCAGAACTTGATCCCTATTTCTTGCCTACACAAATATTAGTTCTAAACAGTCTAAGATGTAAGTGCCCATAGTATAATAATCAAATAAAAAGAAAGGCATAGAAGAATATAGTCTCAATATGAGGTATGCAAAGATTTCTTTTTTTTTTTTTTTTTTTTTTTTAAAGATTTCTTAAATAAAAAAAAAAGAGATATATAGGACAGGGATTTTTATTTATTTATTTTGTATTATCACAATTTTTCCCAATTCCTTAAACAGTGTCTTACATAGAATTTGTTCAACAAATATGTTGTCCAATAAAATAATCAATAAATATCAACCTAAATATTAATCAGGGAAAGTACACTGAAGCTAAAGTAAAATACTCTTCTATACAAAGTAGACCACCAATAAATAAAAAGACTGACAGTAACAAGTATTAGGCATATAGGGGAGAAAGACAGGTCATATACATAGATAGGAAAACCAATACAAAATAAATCTATTCTAATAATGATTTTTTTTATCTAGTACATTTGAATATATGCATAACTTAAGGTCCAGAAATTCCAGTTAAAAAGTATATATATCCAGGTAGAACTATATGTTTGTTTTTTTAATTGGAGGGGGGAGGGAGAGGGAGAAAGAGTATGAAGTAGACTCTGTGCTGGGCAGAAGCCTGAAATAAAATAATTATCATGAGACTAATCCATGAGATCATGACCTGAGCTGAAACCAAGAGCCGGAGGCTTAACTGACTGAGCCACCCAAGTACCCCTAGAGCTATATGTCTATAGCTATTATATAAATTTTTTCACTGCTAATATTCTATTATATGAATATATCTTCAATTAATTTTTCTATGGATATACTGATGATTATTTGGTTGCTTCTAGTTTTTTTTTGCTATTACAATGATTATTTTAAAACTTAATGCTCATTGCAAAAGAAATTTTTGTAAGGATTAGATGAATTAATACACATTTACAGCATGCTGTTACATTAGTACTTAATTAATGTTATTATCAATGAGTGGTTGTTGACATAATGAACCTCCTAGAACACAAAGAAAAACTCTGCTTATGCCTTGTCCTAGGTGTGAGGGTTGGGGGAGAAATGAAAAACTTAATGATCCTCTTTGCTTGCATGATATAAAGGAATTCCTTAATATTCATATTATTTTCTAATACAGTGCCATACTATTTTTCAATAACATTTCCTACCCTATATCACTCTAAATGTCTAATTTTTGAGTACCGCAATGTTACTCCTTTTTCCTAAAGTATGAATTTACCCACCCCTGTGCTTTTGCTGACATTACTACCCTTGTCTCACATATTCTTTCTGAACTTTTGAGATCTAAAAAATCATTTCCCTACAACACCAAGGGCTTGATCTATGTAAGAAGATATTGATAAGCTGAAGATCATTAAAATTAAAAAATTTCTGGGCAGCCCGGGTGACTCAGTGGTCTAGCACTGCCTTCAACCCAGGGCCTGATCCTGGAGATCCAGGATGGAGTCTCATGTTGGGCTCCCTGCCTGGAGCCTGCTTCTCCCTTTGCCTGTGTCTCTGCTTCTCTCTCTCTGTGTGTGTCTCTCATGAATCAATAAATAAAATCTTTTTTAAAAAATTTAAAAATTTCTGCTCTGCAAGAGATACTGTCAAGAGAATGAAAATACAAGCCACAGATTGGAAGAAAATATTTGCAATAGACATATTTGATAAAGGACTGTCATCCAAAATATACAAAAAAACCCTCTTAACTTCACCTGATTTAAAAATGGGCAATAATATGAACAGATACTTCACCAAAGAAGTATATACATGGAAAATAAACATGTAAAAGAATGCTGCACATCATGCTATTAGGGACATTGTCAAACTTTGGAAACAACTAGGATGCTGTTTAGATGGTGAAGGGATAAACTATAGTATATCCAAACAATGGAATATTACTCAGCACTAAGAGAAATCAGCTATCAAATATTGAAAAGACATAGAAAAAACTTAAATAAATAGTACAGAAGCCAATCTGAAGAGTAGTAGGTTTTGTATGATTCCAACCATGTGACATTCTGGAAAAAGCAAAACTATGGACATCATAAAACATCAGTGGTTGCCAAGGGTTGGTAAAACACAGAAGACTTTTTAGAGCAGTGTAAATTATCTGTTTGGTATTATCATGTGGGATACATTTCATTATACATTTGTCAAAAGCCACAGAACATATAATACCAAGAGTAAACTTGGTATAAGCTATAAGTAAACTTGGTAATATAAGCTATGGCTTTTGAGTTATAAGGGTTTGTCAATATAGGTTCATCAATTATAACAAATGCACCACTGTAGCAGATGTTGAGAGGGAAGCTGTATGAGTGTGGAGATAGGGAGCATATGTGGAATCTCTGTACCTCTGCTTAATTTTTCTGTCAACCTAAAACTGTCCTTTTTTTAAAAAAAAGGTCTTTTTAAAGTTTCCTTATTTCTGCAATATTACAGCCTTTTTCTATGCTTCAAATTCCTATTTAATTATACCTGTATGCATTCTTTTTTGTTTTCATTACTTGATTTTACATAGTTGGTAGTTTCAATACATCTTGAAAATTTGGTATGTACTGCAATGTGTGGAATAGGATTTTTATGCAACAGGCAATTAAAACATGATTTTAAAATGGAATTATAAAGTACTATAATGAATGAGAAAGTTTATTCTGTGTTGCCAGATATTTGATAATGTATTAGATTAAGTGCCCATTTTTTTCCCTCTAAGTACAGAATACATACACAATATAATTTCCATTGATAAAAGTTTTTTTGGTTAAACATCTGACTCTTATTAGTTTGGGCTCAGGTTATGATCTCAGGGTCCTGTTTTAGGGTCATGAGATCAATCCCCAGATCATGCTGTGTGCTCAGTGTGGAATTTGCTTGAGATTCTCTCTCCCTCTTCCCCTGCCCCTCTTGCTTGTGCTCTCTCTCTTTCCAAAAAAATAAGTAAACAAATCATTAAAAAATTCTTTTGGTTCTGAAGCCACCGAATTTGTTCTCTTTTTCTCATTTATGAACAGTTTTCTAAGTCAAATATATTATTTCTTCCTTGTGTTCTTCCTTCTTTCATCTGTAGTTATGCAGTAATTTTTTGGAAATTTCTTTGTTCTGCTCAGAGAAACCGTATTCTATTGTTGCATAACTAACCTCTTTTAAAAATTCACAATTATCTATGAAAGTGTTTTCATATGCTGTAAAATTTAAAGATAGTAGAGGCTTTGATCACCTTTCTACATTTGACTGTGAATTTTTGTATCTATTTATCTCTTCCTGTATGGTATTTAGAAGTTGTTGCCATGCCTCAAGGGTTTTGTTTTGGGAAATTAAATAAGTGCTTGAACTGTTCAGTAGTACTTTAATCAGGAGAGGAAATAGCAAAGCACAGAAATGAGAAGAATGCTGTATCCCAGTATCTGCATAAAACACTTCCTAAAAAATTAATTTAAGAAACAAAAAATTAAACCATTGAAATTCTATTTTAATACCATGGTTCCTGGGCTACCAGGACATATCAAATATCAATAGTAGAAATAAGATCTGATTGCATATCAAGGATGTGTAACTCTAATAGTTGTCTGGCCTTTTAGAAATCTAGATTGTCTTAAAGATAAACAGTGATAATTTTGTTGTAGTTTATGATCCATTCATATGACTTTGCATAAGAATAAAAAGCCAATAAAATAGGTCTCAAAGGAACATTATAGAATCTATGAAACAGAAAACAAATAGCATTTTGTGCCACATGTAACATTTCGATCCAGTTAATGGTACTGCAATTGAAGATCATAGGTCATAAAATATTTTAAATTAGAAAATTCAAACAAATTACCTACAATAAAAACAATATGATGCTTTTTGTTTATTTCATCATGTATTTATGTGCTGAATAAACAAGCTTGAATGGAAAGGGACTGTCTTCATTTGTCTCTAGTTGTTGATCATTTTGGATTAAATACTATTAGGAGGTGAAAAAAAAAACCTGTGATAATTCTTCCAGAAGTTCAATGGTCAACTGTTTATATTATATTATTCTTATCAAAACAACAAATTCTGAAACTATCAGCTAAAACTGCTTTAATATTTGATTGATAATTGGCTTGTGCTAAGTATATATGAATTTGACAAAAACATTTGCAATATAGGAATAAGAAAATATACTTGCAATACAACCAAAACTAAATAGATTTTTAAATAATATTTCAGAATCTAAATTCTGCCAGATATTTAATTAATGTTCTGAGCAATTATAGCTAACTAATTCCTTTGTGCTATTAAATTATTTGACTATGGAAAGCAGCCCAGTTGAAGGATAACTATATTAATATTATTAACAATATCAATAAACTATCTAAGATTTAAGAGATAATATGCCTCTGGCATAAAGAGCTGAAAGATATTCAAAGGGAATCTGGTCTGACTCAACACTTTAAAGTATGTTTTATTAAAAATACTATGAAGATAGAAGTAATAATTTAGGAAAAATAACTTTAAAACATATAATTTAAACTTGCTTTAAAGTTAGGAAATGTATTTATTAATTTATTTATTTATCTATTGATTTATTTATAATTGAATGATTTTAAATAAAATCAGAGAAGCGGGACAGCTGGCTGGCTCAGTGGTTGAATGTCTGCCTTTGGCTCAGGTCATGACCCCAGGGTCCCAGGATTGAGTCCCATATCGGGCTCCCCACAGGGAGCCTCTCCTCGGTCTGGGTTTCTGCCTCTCTCTCTCTGTCTCTCCTGAATAAATAAATAAAATCTTAAAAAAAAAAATCAGAGAAGATATTTCAGGCCTAAAGAAGACCAAATATTAAGGAAGGCCTGGAAACAGAGATATAGCTAGCAGTGAACTCATAGATGTTTTATGAAAATAGAATTATTTCATAAGCGATCTTTATAAGTTCCAGTTTCTACTTAATAAAATTATAAGAATGCTACTATTATATGCCACAAGTTATCATATGTTGTTATATCTATAATAACATAATTTCAGGTACATTTTTTCCAAATTTTGTATAAAATACAGAACACATTAAATAATCTTATGGATGAATCATTACAAATAAGCCTAAATGTTTCTTTAGAACTGACCTAGAATATGGGCCAATGTTTTTTTTTTTTTTTAATTTTTTTTTTTTTAATTTTTATTTATTTATGATAGTCACCGAGAGAGAGAGAGAGGCAGAGACACAGGCAGAGGAAGAAGCAGGCTCCATGCACTGGGAGCCCGATGTGGGATTCAATCCAGGGTCTCCAGGATCACGCCCTGGGCCAAAGGCAGGCGCCAAACAGCTGCGCCACCCAGGGATCCCTGGGCCAATGTTTTGAATTTAATGCTTTTGATCTGCACTGCCATAATGTATAATACAGACTGAAGGAACACCTGGGTGGCTGTCAGTTGAGCTCTGCCTTTGACTTGGGTCATGATCTCGGGGTTCTGGGATGGAGCCTGGCATCAAGATGCATGAGGCCCACATGTGGCTCCCTGCTCAGTGGGGAGCCTGCTTCTCCCTCTCCCTCTGCTGCTCCCCCTGCTTGCGGTCTGTCAAATAAATAAATTCTTTAAATAATGTTGACTGAAGAGTATTAAAAATACTAAGTTTTTCCATATATATTATTGTCAACATATGCATATATGTATATATGTATATATTCATATCTTTACCAGTATTTCTATCCTTATTTAAAATAATAAATATTAAAAGTATTTAAAGGAAAGCCAATTCATACACAGTGCTAATAACTAGGGCATGAATAGACACAAACACTTCAAAAACTATTGTGACAACTACTTTAAGTGAAAGCTGCATGAAACCTATAATTCAGAAAATCCACTCATTTGTGTGTGTGTGTGTGTGTGTGTGTGTGTGTGATTGCGCATGTGTATATCTACTACAAGAAATATATGTGTAAAAGTAGTGAGGGACAAACCAATTAGCAGACTTGTTTCTGATAGTAATAAATCAGAAACTACCTAAACATCTTTCAATAGGAGAATGGTTAAACAACAACATGGACATCTACTATAATCATGTACAGTAGTAAAAGTAACAATATGAATAAATTTACAACATTCATTTTTTAAAAAGATTTTACTTATTCATCTGAGAGAAAAAGAGTGTGAGCAGAGATAGGGGAGAAAGGGATAAGCAGGCTCCTTACTCAGCGGGGCTCAATCCCAGGATGTGGGGCTTAATCCCAGGACTCTGGGATCATGATCTGAGCCAAAGGCAGATACTTAACTCTCTGAGTTACCCAGGTGCCCCTACAACTTTCATTTTTATCAAAAAAAGCAAGTTGCTGAAATATACATAAAGTAGGTTTCTTTTATAAAAGTATGAAATATTCAAATCAATGATATATATTACCTAAGAACCATACATATATTAAGGATGTAGTTAAAACTCATGGAGATGATAACAGCCAAATTCAGGATATTTGTTTCACTGAAACAGAAAGGGGGAAAAGAATAGATTCATTGGAAATTCAAATAAATTTATAAAACTCTTCATTCCTTAAGCTCTGTTTCTTCAATAGCTAACATTTTCATCATAATATACTTGTACTTTTGCACAGCTAAACATCAATTTTTTTAAAAAAAGTAAATTTTAATAACAAATGATATAGAGAGGCTATCCTTTATTCATTGTGTATTCTTGGCACCCTTGTATAAGATCAGTTGACTGTATATGTTTGTTTATTGGTATATAATGTGATGCTTTGATATATGTATATATTGTAAAATGATTACCACAAACATGCTAATTAATATTTGCATCTCCTAAAATAGCTGCATTTTGTGCAAATGTAATGAAAGTACCGAGGATCTACTCTCTAAGAAAATTTTAAGCCTAAAATTCAGTATTATTAACTATTGTTACCATTCTACTCTGCTTTTATGTTTTCAATTTTTTATATTCTTCCTTTTTTCCTTTTTATATTCTACATATAAATAAAATCATGCAATATTTGTCCTTTTGTGTCTTATTTATTTCACTTAGTATAATGTTCCCCAGTTTTATTCATGTTGTTATACATCTTAAGATTTCCTTTTCTAAGGTTGAATAATATTCCAATATGCATGCAGACACACAGTTTCTTTACCTATTCATTCATTTGATGGACACATTTTATTTATTTATTTATTTATTTATTTATTTATTTATTTATTTATTTATTTATTCATAAGAAACACAGAGAGACAGAGAGAGGCAGAGACACAGGCAGAGGGAGAAGCAGGCTCCATGCAGGGAGCCCGAAGTGGGACTCCATCCTGGGACTCCAGGATCACTCCCTGGGCTGAAGGCAGGTGCTAAACCTGTGAGCCACCCAGGGATCCCTAGACACATTTTTAAAAATATATTATTTATTTATTCATGAGAGGCACAAAGAGAGAGGCAGAGACACAGGCAGAGGGAGAAGCAGGTTCCATGCAGGCGGCCTGATGGGGGACTCCATCCTGGGACTCCAGGATCACTCCCTGGGCTGAAGGCAGGTGCTAAACCTCTGAGCCACGCAGGGATCCCTGGACACATTTTTTTTTAAAGATATTATTTATTTATTCATGAGAGGCACAAAGAGAGGCAGAGACATAGGCAGAAGGAGAAGCAGGATCCCTGCAGGGAATCTGATGAGGGACTCAATCTCAGGCCCCCGGGGTCAAGACCAGAACAAATGCAGACAGTCAACCACTGAACCACCCAGATGCCACACTCATTTATGGACACTTAGGTTGTTTCCATATATTGATTATTGTGAATAATGCTGCAAAAGTACGGGTATATCTTGTAGATAATGATTTTAATTATTTTTAGTATATACTCAGTAGTGGGATTGCTATATCATATGGTAGTTCTATTTCTATTTATTGGGGTATCTCCATACTATTTCTATAATGGCTGTACCAATTTACAGTATCGTCAACAGAGTATCATAGATTCCTTTACTCCACACCCTTGCCATTACTTGTAGTAGTTTATCATTTTGATGATAACTATTGTACCGATGCAAAACAATATTTCATCTTGATTTGCATTTTTCATTTGCATTTTCCTAAAGACTAGTGATGTTGAGCATCTTTTTATTGAGGTATTGGCCATTTGTACATCTTCTTTGGAGTAATGTCTATTCAGATTTTTTCCCCATTTTTTAATCAGTTTATTTGCTTTTTGGCTTTTGATTCATTTGTGTTCCATATATATTTTGGAACCCCTTATCAGACATATGATTTACAAATATTTTCTGTCATTCTTTATATTGACTTTTCATTTTGTTGATTATTTCCTTTGCTAATGCAGAAGCTTTTCAGTTTGATGAATGTAGTTCAATTTTGCTTTTATTGCCTGTGCTTCTGGAGTCATATCCATAAATCATGGCCCAAACAAATGTCAAGAAGATTTGTCCTATGTTTTCTTCTAGTAGTTTGTTTCGGTCTTATGTTTTAGTATTTAATCCATTTTGAGTTGATTTTTGTATATAGTGTAAGAAGATACAGGTCCAATTTCTTTCTTCCATATGTACATTTTGTTACTTCCCAATGCCATTTACTGAAGAGACTATCTTTTTCCTCATTGTATGTTCTTGGAAACACAGTCAAAGATCAGTTGACCATAGATGGGTAGACTTATTTCTGGACTCTCTGTTCCACTGGTCTGTATATGTTTCCATACTATCATTCATTTTGATTACTGTAGATTTATATTTCAAAATCAGCAAAGGTGATGTCTATGGCTTTGTTCTTATCCAAAACTGCTTTGGTTATTCAAGGTCTTTTGTAGTTCCCTAGGGCTTTTGGGATTGTTTTTCTTCTATTTATCTGAAAAATGACATTGAAATCTTGATAGAGATCGCATTGATTCTATAGATCACTTCGGGCAGTATGGATATTTTAACAGTATTAATTCTTCAAGCCATGAAGATAGCATATTCTTCAACATCTTTCATCAATGCTTTGACTTTTTCTGTGTACATATCTTTCACTTCTGTGGGTTAATTTATTCTTAAGTACTTTATTCTTTTATATGCTATCGTAAATGGGACCATTTTTTCATTCTTTTGTTAATTCTACTTCACTATTAGTATACAGAAGTACAATACCTTATGTGTATCTGCAACTCTGATGAATTCTTTTGTTCTAACCATTGTTTGGTGATGTCTAAAGGTTTTCTACATATAAGATTAGGTAATATGCAAACAAACAATTATACTTTTTCCTTTCTAACCTAGATTTTTCCTTTCCTTTCCTTTTATTTCTTTTTCTTACCAAAGTGATCTTTCCAGGAATTCCAGTACTATGTTGAATAGAAGTGGTGAGTGTGGGTATCTTTGTCTTGTTCCTGATATTAAAGGATACATTTTCAGTTTTTTACCATTGAGTATCATGTTAGCTGCAGGCTTTTAATATATGACTATATTATGCTGGTATAGAGGTACATTCCTCTATACCTAGTTTGGCACATGTTTTTATTACGAAAGGATGTTTAAAGTTTGTCAAATGGTTTTTCTGAATCTTTTGAAATGATCATGTGATTTCTATCCTCCATTCTGTTAATGTGGTGTATCATGTTTACCAATTTGCACATGCTGAATTATCCTTGTATCCTATGTATAAATCCCCCTTGATTATCTTCTACTATCTTTTGAATGTGCTGTTAAATTTGATTTGCAAGTATTTTTTGAGGAGTTTTGTATCTATTGGCCTTTACTATATTGTTTTTTTTTTCTTTTGTTTCTTATAGCATCTCTGACTTTGATATTAGGGTAATGAAGGCAAATGTTATTTGAGAAGTATTTCAAGAATACACAATGGGGAAAACAGTCACTTCAACAAATGATGTTGGGAATATTGGATATTCACATGCAAAAATTGTAATTGGACCCTTACAACCATACATAAAAATCAATACAAAATTGATTAAAAGTTTTAATGTAAAATCTGAAACTCTAAAATGCCTGGAAGAAAACATAAGAGGAAAAGCCTCATGATATTGCTCTAGGCAACTATTTTCTGGAAATGCAGCAAAAGCAACAGAAACAAAATAGACAAGTGAGACTATATAAAACTAAAAAAAAAAAAGTGTACAGCAAAGGAAACAATCAAAAGAGTGAAGAGGCAATCTTCATAATGGGAGAAGATATTTGTAAACAATAAGGTACACTTATAACTCAAAAGCAAAAACTCCACATTTTCTTTACTTTTAAATTTTTCCCAAACTTTCCCAAGATTTTACTTATTTTTATTTTTTATTTTTCAGAATTTGTTTAAATACTAGTTAGTTAACATATAGTGTAATATTGGTTTCAGGAGCAAAGGACCTGGGATTGAGTCCCACATCAGGCTCACTGCATGCAACCTGCTTCTCCCTCTGCCTGTGTCTGACTCTCTCTCTCTCTCTCTGTCTCTCATGAATAGATAAGTAAAATCTTAAAAAAACAAAAAACAAAAAAAATTGGTATGCATAAGCCAGTTCGAATCAGTATTTTTGTATCCTTTGAGTAAATACCTAGTAATGCAATTGCTAGGCTGTAGGGTAGCTCTACTTTTAACATTTTGAGGAACTTCCATTCTGTTTCCAGAATGGCTGCACCAGTTTGCATTCCAACCAAAAGTGTAAGAGGGTTCTCTTTCTTCACATCCTTCCCAACATCTGTTATTTCCCGTGCTGTTAACTTTCGGCATTCTGACAGTAAGAAGTGGTATCTCATTGTGGCTTTGATTTGTATTTCCCTGATGACAAGCGATATTGAGCATCTCTTCATCTTTTAATGTGTCTATTGGCCATCTAGATGTCTTTGAAAAAATGTCTATTCATGTCTTCTAATTCTATTTTTTTTTAAATATTTTTTTTTCTTTTATTTATTTATGATAGTCACAGAGAGAGAGAGGCAGATTCACAGGCAGAGGGAGAAGCAGGCTCCATGCACCGGGAGCCCGATGTGGGATTCGATCCCGGGTCTCCAGGATCACGCCCTGGGCCGAAGGCAGGCGCCAAACTGCTACGCCACCCAGGGATCCCATGTCTTCTAATTCTAAAGTGGATTCTTTGTCTTTTGGGTGTTGAGTTTGATAAGCTCTATAAAATATATTTATATAAAATATATAAATATTTTGGACACTAACCCTTTATCAGATATGTCATTTGCAAATATCTTCTTCCATTCATTGCCTTTGGTTTTGCTGTTTCCTTTGCTGTGCAGAAGCTTTTTATCTTGATTAAGTCCCAAAAATTCATTTTTGCTTTTGTTACCCTTGCCTTCAGAGATGTATCTTCCACAAACTTGCTGTGGCCAAGTTCAAAAAGGGTGTTGCCTGTGTTCTCCTCTAGGATTTTGATAGATTCTTGTCTCACATTTACATCTTTCATCCATTTTGAGTTTATCTTTGTGTATGGTGTAAGAGAATGGTCTAGTTTCATTCTTATGCATGTGAATGATTTTCCAATTTTCCCAGCACCATTTATTGAAGAGACTGTCCTTTCTCCAGTGGATAGTCTTTCCTGCTTTGTAGAGTATTAGTTGACCATACAGTTGAGGGTCCACTTCTGGATTCTCTATTCTGTTCCATAGATCTATGTGTCTGTTTTTGTGCCAGTACCACACTGTCTTGATGATCACAGCTTTGTATTACAACTTGAAATCCAACATTGTGATTCCCCTGGCTTTGGCTTTCTTTTTTCAATATTCCCCTGGCTATTTGGGGTCTGATTCCACACAAATCTTAAGATGATTTGTTCCAACTCTGTGAAGAAAGTCCATGGTATTTTGATACGGATTGCACTGAACATGTAAATTGCCCTGAGTAGCAAAGACATTTTCACAATGTTAATTCTTCCAATCCATGAGCATGGAATATTTTTCCATTCTTTGTGTCTTCCTCAATTTCTTTCAGAAGTGTTCTGTAGTTTTTAGGGTATAGATCCCTTACCTCTTTGGTTAGGTTTATTCCGAGGTATCTTAGGCTTTTGGGTGCAATTGTAAATGGGATTGACTCGTTAATTTCTCTTTCTTCAGTATCATTGTTACTGTATGGAAATGCCACTGATTTCTGGGCATTGATTTTGTATCCTGCCACACTGCCAAATTGCTGTATGAGTTCTAGCAATCTTGGGGTGGAGTCTTTTGGGTTTTCTATGTACAGTGTCATGTCATCTGCAAACAGGGAGAGTTTGACTTCTTTTTTTGTCAATTAGAATGACTTTTATTTCTTTTTGTTGTCTGATTGCTGAGGCTAGGACTTCCAGTACTATGTTGAATAGCAGTGGTGAGAGTGGACATCCCTGTTGTGTTCCTGATCTTAGGGGAAAGGCTCCCCATGTTTCCCCATTAAGAATGATATTTGCTGTGGGCTTTTCGTAGATGGCTTTTAAGATGCTGAGGAATGTTCTCTCTATCCCTACACTCTGAAGAGTTTTGATCAGGAATGAATGCTATTTTGTCACATGCTTTCTCTGCATCTATTGAGAGGAACATATGGTTCTTGTTTTTCCTCTCGTTGATATGATCTATCACGCTGATTGCTTTACAAGTGTTGAACCAACCTTGCATCCTGGGGATAAATCCCACTTGGTCATGGTGAATAATCTTCTTAATGTATTTTTTTTTAATTTTTTTTTAAAGATTTTATTTATTTATTCATGAGTGAGAGAGAGAGAGGCAGAGACACAGGCAGAGGGAGAAGCAGGCTCCATACAGGGAGCCCGATGTGGGACTTGATCCTGGGTCTCCAGGATCAGGCCCTGGGCTGACGGCGGTGCTAAACCGCTGAGCCACCAGGGCTGCCCTCTTCTTAATGTATTGTTGGATCCTATTGGCTAGTATCTTGGTTTGATATTTGCACCCATGTTCATCAGAGATATTGGTCTATAATTTTCCTTTTTGGTGGGGTCTTTGTCTGGTTTTGGAATCAAGGTGATGCTGGCCTCATAAAATAAGTTTGGAAGTATTCTGTCCCTTTCTACCCTTGGAACAGCTTGAGTAGAATAGGTATTATTTCTTCTTTAAACATTTGATAGAATTGCCCTGAGAAGCCATCTGGCCCTGGACTTTTGTGTCTTGGGAGGTTTGTGATGACTGCTTCAATTTCCCCCCTGGCTATTGGTCTGTTCAGGTTTCCTATTTATTCTGTTCCAGTTTTGGTAGTTTGTGGTTTTCCAGAAATGCATCCATTTCTTCTAGATTGCCCAATTTATTGGCATATAGCTGCTCATAATATGTTTTTAAAATCGTTTGTATTTCCTTGGTATTGGTTGTGATCTTTCCTTTTTCATTCATGATTTTATTGATTTGAGTATTTTCTCTTATGTTTTTAATAAAGGCTGGCTAATGGTTTATCTCTCTTATTAATCCTTTCAAAGAACCACATCCTGGTTTTGTTGATCTGTTCCACAGTTCTTCTGGTCTCTATTTCATTGAGTTCTGCTCGGATCTTTATTATCTCCCTTCTTCTGCCTGGTGTAGGTTTTATTTGCTGTTCTTTCTCCAGTTCCTTTAGGTGCAAGGTTAGCTGGTGTTTGAGTTTTTCCAGTTTTTTGAGGGAGGCTTGTATTGTGATTTATTCCCTCTCAAGACTGCTTTGCTGTATCCCAAAGATTTTGAAAGGTTGTATCTTCATTCTCATTAGTTTCCATGAATCTTTTTAATTCTTCTCTAATTTCCTGGTTGACCCTTTCATCTTTTAGCAGGATGGTCCTTAACTTCCACGTGTTTGAATTTCTTCCAAATTTCTTCTTGTGATTGAGTTCTAGTTTCAAAGCTTTATGATCTGAAAATATGCAGGGGACAATCCAATCTTTTGGTATCAGTGGAGACCTGATTTGTGACCCAATATGTAGTCTATTATGGTGAAAGTTCTATGTACACTTGAGAAGAATGTGTAGTCAGTAGCATTTGGATGTAAAGTTCTGTAAATATCTGTGAAATCCATCTGATCCATTGTATCATTTAAAGCTCTTGTTTCTCTGGAGATGTGGTGCTTAGAAAATCTGTCATTTGCAGAAAGCACCGTGTTGAAGTCTCCCAGTATTAGTGTATTATAAGTATGTCTTTACTTGGTTATTAATTGATTGATATACTTGGCAGCTCCCACATTAGGGGCATAAATATTCATGATTAGGTCCTCTTGTTGGATAGGTCCTTTAAGTATGATATAGTGTCCCTCTTCATCTCTTACTACAGTGTTGGGATAAACTTTATCTGATATGAGGATTGCTACCCCTGCTTTCTTTTGAGGACCATTCGAATGGTAAATGGTTCTCCAACCTTTTGGTTTCAGGCTGTAGGTGTCCTTAGGTCTAAAATGAGTCTCTTGTAGACAGCAAATAGATGGGTCTTCTTTTTTATCCAGTCTGAAACCCTGCATCTTTTGATGGGATCATTAAGCCCATTCACATTCAGAGTTACTATTGAAAGATATGAATTTAGTGTCATCATAATACCTATTCAGTCCCTGTTTTTGTGGATTGTTTCCTTGGACTTCCTCTTTCTTTTACGGAGTCCCCCTTAATATTTGTTGCAGAGCTGGTTTGGTGGTCACATATTCTTTCAGTTTCTGCCTATCTTGGAAGCTCTTTATCTCTCCTATTCTGAATGAGAGCCTTGCTGGATAAAGTATTCTTGGCTGCATGTTCTTCTCATTTAGGACCCTGAATATATCCTGCCAGCCCTTTCTGGCCTGCCAGGTCTCTGTGGAGAGGTCAGCTGTTAATCTAATATTTCTCCCCATATAAGTTAGGGATCTCTTGTCTCTTGCTGCTTTAAGGATTTTCTCTTTATCTTTGGAATTTGCAAGTTTCACTATTAAATGTTGAGGTGTTGAATGGTTTTTATTGATTTTAGGGTGGGATCTCTCTATCCCCTGGATCTGAATGCCTGCTTCCCTCCCCAAGTAAGGGAGGTTCTCAGCTATGATTTGTTCAAATACGCTTTCTGGTCCTCTATCCCTTTTGGTGCACTCTGGAACCCCAGTTAAACTTAGATTTTTCCTTTTGAGGATGTCATTTATTTCCCTTTAGCTTTCCTCATGATCTTTTAATTGTTTTCTCTTCTTTCCTCAGCTTTCTTCCTTGCCATCAGATTGTCTTCTAAGTCACTCACTCGTTCTTCTACCTCATTAACCCTCATCGTTAGGACCTCCAGTTTGGATTGCATCTCATTTAATTTTTAATTTAGGCCTGATTAGATTTAAATTCTGTAGTCATGAAGTCTCTTGAATCCTTTATGCTTTTTTCCAGAGCCACCAGTAGCTTTATAATTGTGGTTCTGCATTGGCTTTCTGACATCGTATTGTACAGTTACAAATTCTGTAACTCTGTGGGAGAGAGCACGGTTTCTGATTCTTTCTTTTGTCATGAGTTCTTTCTAGTCATTTTGCTCAGTGTAGAATGGCTAAAAATGTGTTGTGGAAACTGGAAAAAGGAAGAAAAAAATAAAAAAAATAAAAAACAAACAAACAAAACAAAGTCAGGGTATCCTCTGGTTCTATATACTGTAAATCTCTCGACTTCCTCTGGAGCTTTCCAGCGCTGCTGGGTCAAGAACTTGCTCTTCCCCTGTCCTTCCAGCTGGTCTTCTGGGTAAGGGGCCTGCTGTGCTGATTCTCAGGTGTGTGTACCTGGGGGAGCTGCCCTGCCCCCTACCAGGTGCACGGTTCAGTGGGAGCTGTTTACCCTGTGAGGCGTCTGTTCCCTGGTGGCTCCCCTCCATCCCAGGCATAGAGTGACACCAGGAGGAACAACCCCACTGGTGGCGGCCATCTCTCCAACCTTAGAATCTGCTCCCGCAGGAACTAGCACAGCTCCCAGTCTGCACTGGCCCGGATACTCCCGCGGCTGGGGGCACTGATCTGCACAGCTCAGGGGCGCCGTGAAGCAGGAGCATCTTCAGTGTCCTGGGACCCACGGCCTCCACCTGTCCCAAGGGGAGTGCAGGATCCTGGGCTGCATCCTCTGGTGCCCTGGGATCTGGGGCCTGTGCTGTTGGAATTGCACTCCCGGCCGTGCAGCCCCTCTGTCTGGAGCTTCTCCAGAGGCCCTGCCAGGTGGGCACTCCAGCCCTTTACCACACTAGGCCTGTGGTCTGTGGCGTGCTCTCCCCCCGGGGTAACCAACTCTGTTAGTGACCCCAGGAACCTGGGGGCTCCACTGCCCCTCCTGGGATCCTGCCTGACTTCCTGAGAATGCCTTTCCCTCGGGGAAGAATCCAGTGTGGATTTTTAACGTTCCTGCTTTTCCGGGGCTAGGCTTTCCTGTCCTGGTAACTTTTGGTGCCCCCCTTAGCCCAGCTCCTCTTGGGGTCCCTCCCCCATGTGATTCTTATTATTTATTTATTTACTTATTTATTTATTTATTTCCATCTTCCTACTTTGTCAGAAGCACAAACTTTTCTCTCTGTAGCGTTCCAGCCATTCTCTTTAAATCTCAGGCCAAATTCGTAGGTTTTCAGGATGATTTAAAGTTATCTAGGTAAGCTGGTGGGGACAGGTGAGTTGGTGTTCCCACTCTTCTGCCATCTTGCCGAAATTTAAGAATTTTAATACTCATGAATAAAAATCTATTAAGAATTATTCAACTTGTTTGGATCTTCATAACATAAATAAAGAATCAAATTTTAGGGAAAATATATTTTGGATAATAATATAAAATAAGAAGTTTTGGAGTCTAAGAAACCTAAGGCTTCCTGCTTCCTAAGGATGATTTCTCAGATAATTTTAAAAAATAAAATTCACATTTTCTTATTCTTCTGCTTCCCATTAACGTTTTTTCTGTAATTTGTATATAAGCTTATTTAATTTTTTCTGATTTTACAGTTCCTTTGTCACGTATATTTGGAAAGTTTTTGACTTGTCTTGAACTAAGTCACAATGAATCCAAAAATAGAATTTTTATCAGACACATGTTATAAAGAGTTTATGAAAGTAGGACCAGCTTGGGTAGATTTGATTTGAGTGAATCAAGTAATCATTTATGATCAGAGCTGGTGAAGTTCTACAAATAAACCCTTGTCCTCAAAGTCTGTTAACTAACTTGGCAGGAAATAACAACCTTTTGTTGTAGGCTAGGGATTTTCCACTCCTCTATTAATATTCTTAGAGTCTTCTTTTGCTAAATAATAATTCCAATCATGTCTATGTGTGTGGGTGGGTGTGTATGTATGTTTTATGCTCCCAAGGACAGTTGTTCATTCTGAGTTCTACATTTAATTTCTAACATTTCTCATTGGCTTAAATTATCTATCACATTTCCTTTCTTGTGGAAGAGAAAATATACAGAATTATTTCAGTATTCTTTTTTGTTCATTAACCAATTGTACCATTTTGAAAAGCATAAAGCATTATTCTGACAATTAAATTAAAAAAAAAAAAAACTTGGTCCATTTGGAGCTTGCTTTCTGGCATTGTTATGGTAGATACAAAACAGCCTTTATTCTGGGGCAAGACTTTTCTAAGGACATCGTGCAATATCCTTAGTAGGAGATCTTTCCAAGCTGCCTACTATGGACTCTTGGGAATTGTTTGACTTATTTTCCATTGGCTCTTTCCTCAGGCTTGTGGACTTCCATGCCATGCATGTACACATTTAATGCAACCGAAGACTCAAATAAATTTTTTTGCACCTCTTAGTACCCCATTCTCTGTACCGCTCCCTATTCTATACTGCTCTGCCAAATTCTAGTCACCTCAGTTTTCTTGAACTCTGATCTTTACCTCCTCAACTAAGTAAAAGAGCGAAAGGATGTGAGTTCATTCTCTGTACTGAGCCTTGGAGACTGTCCCATAGCAATAAGATGGCAAAATTTTAGACTTCATCTCATTTGTTTCTCTTCTATCGGGAATACAGTCTTGTAATGACTACTCTCTAATATCTGAAAAATTATTGTTTCATTTTCCCCCCTTCTGGCTTTTTAATTGCTTATAACAGAACAACATTCCTTTGGCAGGTATTCATGAGCTGAAACATAACAGTTTAGCAATTTCTGGTGAAATCAAGCATGAGTTTAACATATAAAATAACAAAATTCCAGTCTGAGGTATTTACCAAAGAGAAATTAAATAATATGTATGGAAAGCAGTCTATACACAAATATTCATAGTAGCTTTATTTATAATAGCTGCAATTTTAAATAATCCCAAAGCACAACAAACTTGAGTGTATTAATAGGTTTTCCTGTATTCGTACAATGCACTATTACTGAAAAATATAAGAACATATAACTGATATGTACTACATGAAAGAATTTCAATACCATTTTGCTAAAAATAAGGAACTTGATCAAAAAAAGAGTGCATACTCTCTGATACCATTCATGTGAAGTTCTAGAATGAACAAAACTAATCTAGAGTGATAGAAATTGGACTGGTTTTAGCTTAGGGTTAGGGTTGAGAAATTGAACACTAAGAGCCATGGGGGATCTTTTTAGAGGGGTGGAAAGTTTTCTTATCTTGACTGATATAGTGACCACACACACATTCTATAAGTTCAACTTAAATACATTTTTCATAAAAGGTAAGTTAGGCCAGTATGGCAGCAATGGAGATGGAATGAACAGTATGCATTTGGATAGTTTTAGATATTAAAAGAGACAGGATTTAATGATGGAAATTACAGTGAAAGAGGATGGATAGGAAGTTTTTCAAGAGTAACTCTGAGGTTTCTGGCTTGGGTGGGGGTACATTCACTGCAGCAGGAAACCCTGGGCAAGAACTAGACTGAAAAAAGCTGAGAGTAGCAGGAAGAGGGCTATAGTTCCAACTTAAGTTGGAAGTGCCTTTGATATATGCAAGTAAAAATGTCATGCAATAAATGGATTTATAGGATTGGAACTAAGAGGCATGTAGAGAATCTGCCTGCCATTGGCGTTTAGGAGTAATTGAACTATAGATCTAGATCAAGCCACCTGAAAGAACGAGAAGAGAAATGGACTTTCAGGAATTACAACTTCTACTTGTATGGCTAAGAGGATGCAGATAAAGGATAGATTTATTCACACTTTGGATTTATTCATTGATTCAGCAGATAATTTACTGTGCCTTCTTTTTGCCAGATACTATTTATTATAAATGCATAAGTCCTACACTTATGATCACTGATTTTGAATGGAACCAGTTTGATCCACTATGTAATTTTTCCAGTAGTTCATTCATTCACTATTGGTGCATAATCAACATATTAATATATTATATTGATTCATGATTGGACTTTTATCTCTGATATTCTAAACATCAACAGAAGTTAACAGACTGGCAACATGATTTGAAGACCATGGAATCTGGATGATAGATAAGAAATTGATATAAAAATAAGGAAATTGTGTGTTATGATTAGCAAGATTATTCTTTCAGAAAGCAAAAATAGTAAAGGATAATTAAGATGTCTTCTGAAGTCTTGGATATAGCATGTATGCTCCTAACTATGGTCCTAACAATGCACTAAACTTTGTTTTGTCCATATGCAAAGGCTCCATTTGGAGTCCTTTTTATTTCATACAGAAGCTGGCTACACACACATACACATCAAGTTGCTGGGCAGAGCTTAATATACTTTCATGCTCTTCTTCTGCATTTTTAAAAAATTAATGGATAAGTGAATTACCAAACATTCAAATAAACTATCTTTCTACAAAAGAAAAAAATACTTTATAGGAAATTAAAATGAAGATCAGGATAGTTTTACTCTCCAGCTATCTCAAGGAATGAATACTTCAAAGGCAACCAAAGAACATAATATGAACATTTAGAATATGTAAGCACATCATTTACCTATAAGCAGTTAAATAAATACACAGAAATTTTTTAAAGTTACTAAATATTACAATTATATTTAAGAAAGTAAAATGTTTATTATGGCATTAAATTAAAATTGAGCCTGTTGAAGTGGCAGATACTTTCTGCAAGCAAAATAATAGGAGGCATTCATTAATCATAGAGCCAGAGCAACAGCTAATAGAAAAGACACACACCCAACCATGCAAATTATCCTCTTCTATCAGAAAACTGTGCTCCATTGACAAACATCTCTTGCCAATTTCTTGACATATTTACAATTCTAAGTTTATTAAAAATACTTGTACAACTGTTCTAAGGAGTCAATATTAAATTCAATTTTTTTAAAATGATATATTTATATTTTAGTGAAGGGGGGGAGAGAGAGAGAGAATGAGCAGAGGAGCAGAGGGAAAGGAGAATCCTGAAACAGACTCCCCACTAAATGCAGAGCCTGATGCAGGGCTCAATCTCACCACCCTGAGATCATGACTTGAGCTGAAACCAAGAGTCAGATGCTTAGCCTACTAAGCCACCCAGGCACCTTGCTTTGAATTATTAAGTAGTTATAAGACTTAATTTACTTGATATAAAATTATTTTTGCTGTTCTACTACTAGCTCCCTTGGTTTGCATTTGTTCAACTAAAATATACCTCACCATGACTACCATATGTCAATTCAGACACAGATCTGTATCCAAACACGTACAATTTTTTATTATTGTTCCTTTGTCCCTTTCAAAAAATAGCCGTGTTGATAATGTTTTTTCTTTGTCCAATGAAAGATTCCATTCATCTCTTCCTGGAGTCTATATCCTATCTTTCATTTGCAGGGATCATCATTTGCAACTTATTTTGCCAAATTATTGAATGTAGGATGTGAGCCATTTGATACAATGATAAATATCATAAGTTGGAGTCAGTTGCCTGCATTTAATTTCTAGTTTCATGGTCTAGTAAATGTATGACCTAGAATAACTGTTTGTTACCTACTAACCTCAACTTCATTATCTGTAAAATGGAGAGGATAGTAGTATATGCTATTACTGAGCACATATAATATGCTAGGCAAAGTTTTAAAATTAATGTACTAACTCATAAATCCCCTCAATAACTCTATGAGATTATTATCATCAGTATTTAGTTTAAGATGGGAAGTTTTAAAAAGTGAATAAATAAATAATATATCCAATGCTATACACTTTGAATTAGGCAATGGTGAGCTTATTTAATCATAAACATGGAACAGTGTCAATTCCCATAGCCCCACATGAGACCTATCACTTATTAGAATGTCTATTTCATGGTATGAGTTCAAAAATCTATCCTCCCATTTGTTGTGAGGGATTGGTTGACTCAGCAGTCAGGTAATGAGAGTGCTAGCTTTGGCAGCTCATATAATGAGATAGTAGGCACCCTTTCTTCCTTGCCTGTGAAGCTTGCCTCCCTCAAGCTTTGTATATAGCCAAAATGCCAAAAATATAGAACTAAAGAGTAAAGTATTAAAGTTCATTTACCCCCTCCTCCCAGTTTCAACCCAAATACAGTCATTATTAATGATTTAGAGTGTTTCTATTCCCTACTCACATATACATAGGTCATACACAAATATCTTATGTTAAGTATTTTGCTTATTACACAAGAGATTATACTATATACTCTTCAAAAAATGTTATTCAATATATTTAAACAAAAAAAAATCGGTTCACCTATTCCTTCCATGCCCTGCACCTGGCCATAGATGTGACACAAAAGCCTCTGCTCACATTCTACTGACCAGAAATACTCACAGGGCCACTCCTGTAATGTCTTCTGTAATTATGAGATTCTTTTTTTAAGATCCACATATAAGAGACATCATAAGGTATTTGTCTCACTCTGTCTGATTTATTTCACTTAGAATATACCCTTGAGTTCCATTTATATGTATACTATTTTTTATCTTATTTAAATCTTATTTTGGTCAGCAGATACCCTGCTTAGATATAGCCTATAGATTCTGACGGCCCTCAGAAGCTGCAGTGAAGGTCTGGCTGTGGGTTGATAAGGTACAGCTGTTGTAGGGGAAGGGCTGGCATAGCCTGGCAGGGCCTCGTTGGTGATGCTGCCACAGAAAAATGGGCATAGGCTGCTGTTAGGTATGGATCTTAATGCCAAGTATTTGTTGCCCAACCCTTTTCCAGATCCCTTGGTCAAGGAGATCAGGCTTTTCTTGCTTTTTTAAATTTCTTTTCATTTTTGTTGTTGCTTTATCATTCATTTTTGTTTGTTTATTTTCCTGTTCAGAGTTGGAGGACTTTCTGAAACCAAATTAGACATGTATGGGTTATAAAAATGAAACCCAGGTATTTCACAGCTGTCCCTCTTTTAGTCTTATGGTCCCTAACCAATCTACCTTCTTTCTTTTGACTCTTTAGAGTCCCTTTATTATTGTCTTTTGGATATTTTCCATGGTATTTAGTTGAATTTAGAAAGAAAGACCAGAAAAAAAAAAAAGAAAAGAAAAGAAAAAGAGAAGGGAAGAATAGGGAAAATTGGTTCTACATTATTTTATCCCACAACTGGAAGCTCAAAACATCTATCTTTTAATTGTCCTTGGTCATGAATTTTGCTTTTAATTTTATTAAATCCTTTCTTCCACAATATTTTAGTTTATTGCATTGCTCTTTTAAATTACTGGCTTTAATTTCTAGTAAATTCAGCTAAATCTTGTTTTCTAATAAAGTTGGCATTGCTAATTTTTATTTTGCATAGAAAATAAACAAGGTCACATCCCAGGAATTTTTATGTGTAGTGCTTTCAATGTCTTTTGAAAAAGAGAAGTCTGGTTTACCAAGTTAAATGCAAGTACCATTTCCCATAGGTGGAGTTGACACTGGAAGGGAGCACCAGCCAGGAATTGCCTTCATACTCCTTTTTCTTCCGGGGGTGGCCTCGTGACTATTTCTGGTCAACAGAATGTGAGCACAGGCTTTTGTATCGCATCTATGTCTAGTCAGTATAAATTTCCAGCACTTGGAAAAAAACAGTGCAGAGCCTGTTAGCCCAATTCTTGTAACTCTTTGAAAGTTGCCTTTCTTTGTTTATAAACTTAGTGGTTACCTGAAAAAGAAATTAACTTAAATTCTATATATCCCTACATATACATGTTTAGATCTATAATGTGTAAAACTTGTTTGCAGACTGAACAATTCTTTCATTTGCCAATGAGTTATTCAGAAGAGTCTTGAAGTTTAACTAAAAGATTTAATTTTTTGATTAGTACTTCAGTATTATTTTCTAATTGCATTTATTGCATTTAAAAATATAATGTTAAAAATCTACTCTTTGGGATTTATTGTTACACTCTTTATGAATCCATATACCATTACTTTTATTAATATTTCATAGGTTTTAGGAAAAAATTAATCTATGTAACTAGAGTACGTATTCATTATTCATCTATTAGACCAAGTTTACTGATAGGCAATTTATTCAGCCTGTCTGTATCCTTACTAATATTATTTCCATTTGTCCTATTGATTTCCATTTGTCCTATTTATTTCCAAAAGGAATATGTTAAATTTTCCAAATACAAGTATGTATTTGATCATTTCAATTTTGTTTATATATTTCAAAGTAGTGGTTAAATATATTAAAGTTCACATGTATATCATTAATGTGTTTTTATCTTTAGTATTATATTTTCTCTTATTCATTTTCTCAAATAACACTATTTTATTTAATATTAATAAAGTAATACTTGCTATATTTTATGGCATTTAAAAATTATTGTCCTAACAGTTTATAGTGAGAGATCTACTCAATCAATTTTAAAGTTCTTAATACAGTGTTGTTAACTCTAGGCACAATTTTTGTAGAGCAGATTCCTAGAACCTATTAATCTTATGTAACTGAAACTTTAAGCTCATTGTAAAGCAACCACCTCCCTTAACCCCCAGCAGACACCATGCCACTCTTCATGTTTATGTATTTGACTGTTTTAGATACCACATATAGTGGAATCATGCAGCATTTGTCCTTCTATGGCTGGTTTTATTCGCTTAGCATAATGTATCTGAGGCTCATTAATGTTTTTGCATATGGAAATATTTTATTTTTTTAAGGCTCAAAAATCATCCATTCTGTATATATGTATTATTTGTTTTTGTGTGTGGGGGTGTGTGTAATCACATTTGTTTATTCATCAGTCAATGGACATTTAGGTTGTTTCCATATCTTGGCTATTGTGAATTAATGCTTCAATGAATATGGGAATGCATACCTCTCTTCAGGATCCTGGTATCAATTATTTGGGTTTTAAACCCAGAAGTGGGATTGATCATATGATCATCCTGTTTTGAATTGTTTTTAAGTAAAATCCATTCTGATTTCTATAGTGGTTGTACTACTTTACATTCCCACCAACACTATACAAAGGTTCCATTTTAGCCACATCTTCTCTTATGCTTTTTTATTTTGTCTTCTTTATAATAATTGTCCTAACATTGTAAGATGATATATCATTTTGGTTTCAATTTGAGTCTCACTGATGATTAGTGATGTTGAGCATCTTTTCATTTACCTGCTAGTACTTGTATGTCTTCTTTGGAGAAATATCTCTTTAAATCCTTTGTTTTGTTTGTTTGTTTTTTGTTTTTTTGGTAAGTCAGACCATCCAAAAATTTTTATGGAAATTTTTATGGAAATTTTTATGGTCTTTTGTGAAAGACCCTAAATAGCCAAAGCAATTTTGAAAAGCAAAGCTGCAGGCCTCACAATTCTGGACTTCAAGCTCTATTACAAAGCTGTAGTCATCAAGACAGTATGGTACTGGCACAAAAAGAGACACACAGATTAATGGAACAGAATAGAAAACCCAGAAATGGACCCATAAGTATATGGTCAACTAATCTTCAACAAAGCAGGAAAGAGTATACAATGGAAAAAGGACAATCTCTTCAACAAATGGTGTTGGGAAATCGGACAGCCACATGCAAAAGGATGAAACTGGACCACTTTCTTACACCACACACAAAAATAAATTCAAAATGGATGAAAGACCTAAATGTGTGATAGGAAACCATCAAAATCCTAGAGGAGAACACAGGCAAGAAATCTCTTTGACATTGGCCCTAACACTTCTTCCTAGATATGTCTCTGGAGGGAAGGAAAACAAAGATGAAAATTAATTATTAGGACTTCATCAAGATAAAAAGCTTCTGGGAGGGAAGGGCAAGATGGCAGAAGTGTAGGGGTCCTCAATTCACCTGGCTCCACAAACTTACCTATATAAATTTCAAAACATCCTGAACACCTATGAATTCAACATGAGATTTAAAGAGACAACAGCTGGAATGCGTCAGAGAGAAAAGTAAGTATTCACTTCTAACAAGGTAGGAAGGTGAAAAAAATAAAAATAAAAAAGAATAAAGTGAGGGAAGGGAACTGCGAGTAACCAGACTAAAGTGGAGTGGCAAAAGCCTCCAGGGCAGGAGAGCCCAGCTCTGGAGAAACAGGAACTTTAAAAATCCATGCTGGAGATTTCCCTGATGGACAAGTGCTTAGCAGGGAAACTGGACAGAATCGCAGTAGGGGCAGTGAAGCCTCAAGATTCCCAGAGTCACTACAAGAGGAGAGGCACCTGGGGGAAAGCTCACCACAAACCTTGGTCCAATATCAGTAAAGGGCTGGAGCACTGCAGCCCTCTGGGGTATTTGGGAGAAGCCAATCAGTTAGGTGGGCCGGATCCAGACAGAGGTGGGTGTATCCTGTTCCCTTCAGGAGAGGCAGTCCCTGGGAGCACGAGTCCACCAGCACAGGGCCTCAGATCCCAAGGCGCCCAAGCAGACAAAGCCAGTGATCCTCCATGCCCCCTGAGAGAGGTGGAAGCGGGGAGGGCACAGGAAAGCAAGAACTCTCCTGCTGCTGGGTGCCCTGCAAGCTGTGCAGTTCAGTGAACCTGCGCCTGCCCTCAGGAGCATCTAGGCTAGTGTGGACTAGTAGACTGTGGTTAGTTACTCCAGCTTGACTCCAGAGCTGGAAATCTGGCTGCCACCAATTGTTATTCCTCTGTTTCACCTTTTACCTGGGAGAGGCAGGGCCTCTAGGGAACAAAGAACTCACAGGATAAACAGCTCATACTGAGCCCAGCACCTGGCAAGGGGTGGGGCATCTCTGCCCAGGCACAGACACCTGAGAATCAGACAGCAGACCCCTCCCCCAGAAGAACTGTTGGAAGTTCAAGGGAAAAGCAAATTTACTAAACAAGAAGCACTGAAAAGCTCCAGGACTGAGGGAAAATAGTATATAGGACTAAAGGGTCCCCATTGTGTTTCCTTTTTCCATTACAATTCACTTTTGTATCAGACCAAAATTTCCAACATTTTTTTGCCATTGAGGATGGTATTAGCCATGTGTTTTTCACTTCTATACATCAATAATGAATCAGCAGAAGGAGAAATCAAGGCATCAGTTCCATTTGCAATTATACCAAAACCAGAAAGATACACAGAAAACCTAACCAAAGAGGTAAAAGATCTGTACTCTGTACACTATAGAACACTGATGAAAGAAATCAAAGATGACACAAAAAAATGGAAAAGCATTCTAAGCTCATGAATTGAAAGAACAAACATTGTTAAAATGTCTATACTTCCCAAAGCAATTCACACATTTAATGAATTTCTATCAAAATACTATCAGCATTTTTTACATATTAATACACAAAACAATCCTACAATTCATATGAAAGTTAGAGGCAACACAATTCCAGACTTCAACCTATATAACAAAGCTATAGTCATCAAAACAGTATGGTACTGGCACAAAAATAGACACATAGATCAAAAGAACAGAATAGAAAACCCAGAAATGAAACCACAATTATATGGTCCATGAATCTTCAACAAAGCAGGAAAGAATATCCAATGGGAAAAAGTTTCTTCATCAAATAGTGTTGGGAAAACTACACAGCAACATGCAAAAGAATGAAATTGGACCACTTTTTTACACCATATACAAAAATAAATTCAAAATGGACGAAAGACCTAAATGTGAGGTAGGAAACCATAAAAATCCTAGAGAACACAGGGAGTAACCACTTTGATATCAGCCATAGCAATTTCTTTCTACATATGTCTCCTGAGGCAAGGGGAAGAACAGCAAGAATAAAATATTGGGATTTATCAAATAAAAAGCTTCTGCACAGGAAAGGAAACAACAAAACTAAAAGGCAATCTATGGAATGGGAGAAGATATTCACAAATGACATATCTGATAAAGGGTTAGTATCTAAAATCTATAAAGAACTTATTAAACTCAATACCCAAAAAGCAAATAATCCAAATAAAAAATGGGCAGAAGACATGAATAGGTATTTTTCCAAAGAAGACATTGAAATGGCCAACAGACACAGGAAAAGAGGCTGAACATCACTCATCATCAGGTAACTACAAACCAAAACTACAAGGAGCTATCACCTCATATTATAGTTAGAATGACTAAAATTAACAATACAAGAAACAACAAATGTTTGTGAGGATGTGGAGAAAGGGAAACCCTCTTGCACTATTGGTGGGAATGCAAACTGTTGCCACTCTGGAAAACAGTATGGAGGTTCTTCAAAAGTTAAAAGTAGAGCTACCCTACAATCTAGCAATGGCACTACTAGGTATTTACCCAAAGAATACAAAAATACTAACTCAAAGGGATACATGTACCCAGATATTTACAGAAGCATTATCTACAACAGCCAAATTATGGAAATAGCCCAAATGTCCACCAACTATAAATGGATAAAGAGTTGGTATATATATTCAAATGGACTATTAGTCATAAAGAAGAATGAAATCTTGCCATGTGCAAGGATGTGGAAGAAGCCAGAGTGTATTATGTTAAGTGAAATAAGTTAGTTAGAGAAAGACAAGTATCATATGATTTCACTCCTATGTAGAATTTAAGAAACAAATGAACAAAAGGGAAAAAAGAGAGTAGCAAACCAAGAAATAGATTCTTAACTATAGAGAACAAAGGATGATTACCAGAGGGGAGTTGGGGGAGGCGATAGGTAAGATACTTGTTGGGGACTAAGGAGTCCCCTTGCTATGACAAGCACCAGGTATTGTATGCACTGTTGAATCACTATATTGTACAATTGAAACTAATATTACACTCTTTGTTAACTGGCTGTAATGAAAAACTTAAAAGAATTCTCTGTATATAATTTTGAATAAAATTGAAACAAAGACACTATGATATTAGATAGGGCAATCTTTTTAGTTATTATCAGTAATTATGGAAAATAATTATTCAGATATCAAATGTGTAGATGAAAAGGTTCTATATAAATTTGTTAGGGAATATCTAGCTAGCACAGACTTCAAATAGTTTGTAATAGTTCATTTTATTTATTTATTTATTTATTTATTTATTTATTTATTTATTTATTTTTAAGATTTATTTATTTATTCATGACAGAGAGGCAGAGACACAGGCAGAAGGAGAAGCAGGCTTCACGCCAGGAGCCCGACGCAGGACTGGATCCCCGGTCTCCAGGATCACGCCCTGGGCCAAAGGCAGGTGCTAAACCACTGAGCCACCCAGGGATCCCCCAAAACTAAACCATCTAATATTGAAATAAATTCTCCAAATTATAATTTTGAAATATATGTATATATAAATATATAGAAATAAAACTGTGTATTAAATTTATTTCTAGTGTCATTTAATTTGCTAATAACTGTAATGATAGGAGCAAGATAATTTTTTATTGATGTAAAATTACCTTCACACATAGTAATTATTTAATAAATGCTCTATAATCAAAGAAAAAAATGAAAATAAAATCACAACAAAATAAAAATATGTATCTTAAGGGAATAATGGAATTCACTAGCTCCCAGAAATGCTCTCAAAATTCTACATGCTGTTTATTACAGATTTCTATGAAAAAATGTATCTTTACTACTATCTGTTATGTCCCTTGACATAAATGGATGTTCAACTTTATTGATTGTAAGAGCTTCTGTCCAGCTAGAATCTACATCAATGTTTCAAACATTTCTATTGTACTGATTCATAACTATTGGACCTTTAGAGCCAATTTGAAGAATACTGAAAGAACTAATGATATTTCTTTTTCTTTTTTTATTTCTTTTCTTCTATTATTATCCTAAAATAGTACTTGTTTGAAATATTATCTGTAAATAATTTCCTTCTGATATATGTAGAAAGTTATCGCTACAATAAGTGTTCCATATGTGGTAAACAATGAATTACAATTCAGTTCACAGTTTTAGTTTTAACTAAATATACATTTATAGTGTCTACTTTATTCCTGGAATGGTGCTAGGTTCTATAATATAAGGAAAAAGAATAATTTTTTAATAGTAACACATTCAGGGGGCAGTCCAGGTGGCTCAGCGTTTAGTGCCACCTTCAGCCCAAGGCCTGATCCTGGAGACCCAGAATGGAGTCCCACGTCGGGCTCCCTACATGAAGCCTGCTTCTCCCTCTGCCTGTGTCTGCCTTTCTCTCTCTCTTTGTGTCTCTCATGAATAAAAAAATAAAATCTTAAAAAAAATAGGTAACACATTTGTTGATTCAAAATTCAAAAACACACTAAGGTACACCATGAAACAATCAAACAATTGCCCTGAACAGGAACAGCCAATGTTGGCAGTGTCTCATTTGTTAAGAGAGGCAATAACTGCATATGTAAATGAAATGCATATATGTTTCAAATTACACTCCTTTTTTAAAAAATTAATTATTGGGGATCCGTGGGTGGCTCAGCGGTTTGGCGCCTGCCTTTGGCCCAGGGTGCGATCCTGGAGTTCCGGGATCGAGTCCCACGGCAGGTTCCCAGTATGGAGCCTGCTTCTCCCTCCTCCTGTGTCTCTGCCTCTCTCTCTCTCTTTCTCTATGTCTATCATAAATAAATAAATAAATAAATAAATAAATAAATAAATAAATAAATAAATCTTTTAAAAAATTAATTATTGAGGTATGATTTAGAAAGAATAAAATCACCCAGTTAAACATACAGTTTAATTAAATATGACAAATATACAGTGTGAGTACCACCAAAATCAACATATAGAATATTTCTGTCTCTGCCAAAATGTATCTGGATCTTTTTATAATCAATATCTATACCTTCTCGTCATACCAAGAAATCACTGATCTTTTTTTGCCATGAGAGTTGGCTTTTCCATTTCTAGAATTTCACATAAATGGAATCAAAAGGCATACTTATGTACCTGATATTTTTTTTCTGCTTTCACAATATTTCTGAGCTTTATCTATATAGTTTTTATGCACTGGTAGTTTATTTATTCCCTTTTTATTAACTATATTATATTGCATGGATATAACATATTTTATTTATCTGTTCACCTACTGATGCATATACATATTATTTTGGGGTTTTGGCTTTTATGAATAAAATTGCCATGAGCAATGGCCTGTAAGTTTTCTGCACAAATATGTTTTCATCTCCTTTGGATAAATTTATAGTAGTAGAACTGCTTAGCCTTATAGTAAATATACAATAAACTCTGTAAGAAATTGCCAACATTTTCCAAAGTGGTTGTATCATTTAAAGTCACAGAAGTAATGGATGTAGCAGAAATTATGCATTGGATCAAGCCTCAGGTTTACGAACTAGCAATTATCTTCTTTAGGCCCTACCTCTAGATACAGTCATATTGAGAGTTAAGGCTTCAACATATGGATCTGGAGTGACAGTTCAGTTGATTTTTCTATTGTGATTTTTGCTTTTTGCATTTTATATAAGGAATGACTGCCTATCCTAATTTAATAAACATTTTCTATTAATATTTCTGCTTAAATTTTAAACTTTTAGCTTAAATACTTATAACGTGTGTCCAATTCCAAACTGATTTTGATTATGGTGATTTTTAATTAGGGTTTGGGTTTTAGTTCCATATACATCTGAAAATTCCAATACCATCCGATGAAAACACTATTGGGTTCAAGATCTCTATGGTATACCAGCAGACTCCATGACCTGCTATAAGGACTCACAGGTCTCGGAAAAGCCGTTCTACTCATGGTTATAGTTTATAATAGTGAAAAGATACAGATTAAAATTAGCAAAGGGAAAAGGCACATGGGGTAAAATCCAGGAGAAGTCAGGCATAAGCTTATCAGGTATTTCCTCCTAATGAGTCACATGTGGATTTGCTAACTCTTTTAGCAATGAGGTATGACAACAGTTGTGTAGTTCTGCCAACCAGGGAACTTACTCAAACCTTGCTTTGCAGAAGTTTTATTGAAAGTCAGTCATGTAGGCATACAGTGCCCACTTGGCCTGGGTTTCTCAAAGCCTGCACACCTATTCTTCTCTCACTGAATTACATTGGCATTTCTGTCAAAAATCACATAGGGACATCTACGTGGCTCAGTCTGGTAAGCATTTGACCCTTGATTTCAGCTCAGGTCATTATCTCTGGGTCATGAGATCAAGCCCCACATTGGGTGCTGCACTCAGTGGGAAGCTGCTTGAGACTTTTTCTCTCCCTTTTCTTCTGCCCCTCCCGAACTCCATGCTCATGTGCACTCTCTCCTTCTCTCAAATACATAAATAAATATTTAAAAAAAAATCAATTGACCATATATGTAATTGTTTACGTGTGTGCTTTCTTTACATTGATCTCAATGTATACTTACATTAATATCAGTTTGTTATAAGTCTTAGAGCAGTGTCATGGTAAGGACTGTCTAAGTGCAATAATGGTGACTAGATAGTTCTGCAACCCAAAAGTTACTGCATTTGCTTAGGACAGTCAACTGGATCCTCAGTTTCAAATCTTTTTTTTTTTTTTTAAACATTTATTTATTTATTTATGATAGTCACACAGAGAGAGAGAGAGAGAGGCAGAGACACAGGCAGAGGGAGAAGCAGGCTCCATGCACCAGGAGCCCGACGTGGGATTCGATCCTGGGTCTCCAGGATCACGCCCTGGGCCAAAGGCAGGCGCCAAACCGCTGCGCCACCCAGGGATCCCTAGATCCTCAGTTTCTTATTAGAAATGTACTGACAAAACAGAAAAATAATCAGAGAACAAATTATTTTAACAGAATTATTCATGGCCTCTAACATACTATTATGAATCTATGTCATCTAATGACTATTTTTCTATTCTGTTCTTTTACTTCTTGTCATGCTTCCTTTTATTGATCATAGATATATCAATTATATTAACTGATTTTAAAGATACATTTTTTTTGTTGAATTTTGTATTCATTCTTTCAGTCATTTTTTTTCTACAGAAAGTAAAACTAATACATGTTTGTTCCCACAAAATGGGAACTATATATTCACAGAACTATTAACATAGGGAGATAATGATTTATATACTTTTTAAAGATTTTATTTATTTGAGAGAAAAAAAGAAAGGAAGGGGAAGAGAGGGAAGGATAGGGATAAGCAGATTCTACAGAGAGTGCAGAGCCCAAAGTGGGGCTTGGATCTCATGACCCTAAGATCATGAATTGAGCCAAAATCAAGAGTCCAATGCTCAACAGACTAAACCACTAAGGTGACCCCTCGTTTATATTTTTAAGACTTATACCCACTGACTAAGTGGTTCTTTGAATTTTCTGGAACTTAGTATTTCCTCATATAAAGAATACAATAAAATCTTTATTGTTTCAAAATAATTAGAAATAAATCATTAATAAACTTGGTAAAATATCTTTGGAATTATAATCAGAATAGAAAGAAACACCAAAGAAAATATATTTTATAAACTGATTGTACTGCTAACCAATAAAATGCAAAATCCTAAACTATACTATAGTTTATTTATGAATTACCATTAAACATAGATCCAAATACTATACATAGAAAAGTGAATCTTTGTTAATGCTTTGTTTGTATATGTGTGAGTGGAAATATGTGTGAGTGACTGATTTCATTTTTAATGTGAAAATGCTATATGTGGCTCCGTAACACCAATTAAAACTACCTTTTTTTAGTTTCTCCAAAAACAAATGGGAGGTGGGGTCAATAAAAATGTTTCATCCTGCTTCATGATACCTTGCAAATACAAAAAGAAAACTGTTGTTTTTAGAAGAGGAGAAAACTGTTTTTATTTATTTATTTTTTAATTTTTATTTACTTATGATAGTCACACAGAGAGAGAGAGAGAGAGGCAGAGACACAGGCAGAGAGAGAAGCAGGCTCCATGCACCAGGAGCCCGATGCGGGATTCGATCCCGGGACTCCAGGATCGCGCCCTGGGCCAAAGGCAGGCGCCAAACCGCTGCGCCACCCAGGGATCCCAAAACTGTTGTTTTTAGAAGAGGACAAATATCCAAGGAAAGTCTAAAGCAATAGTTCTCAAGCTCCTTTAATACATAATTTAAATGTGTATGCATTTTGTACTTAAATGTGGATATGCATTTATTAAGCTGTGTGGAGAAAAGGAATAGTAAAATCACTCTGTTCTGTTCACATTGTCCACTTGAAATTAGACAAGTAAAATATCCCACATTTTATAGATACAAATAAGTTATTTGGAAGGAGGAGTTAATTAAAGGCTTTAGCAAAGGATCTACAGTGGTAAGGGAAAAAAACACACATTTTTATTCTCTTTTGATTGACCTAGGCTTTGAAATAAGACAAAGGCAAGGAGAAAGATGGTGAAAGATGGAGGGATGAAACTGCAAAATAGTCTTTCTCCTGATTCATTCAAAAGCTTAAGGATTTGGTATGGATTATACACATGTCTGAAGGCTGACTTCAGCAATATTCAACAGTGTATCTCCCCACATCTTTGTCCTTGAATGTTATGAAACTCATAACATAAATAATAATATAAGAATTTGATAACTTTAGACAAATGCAGATAATTCTACCTTAACTTCTACATCTGCTTTTTCTCCCCAATTTATTTTTCACATTTATAATTTATATCTCACTCTCATTATAAGACTTCTGTGGGTGGATAGTTATAACCGTTTTATTGTTGATAAAATAAACATTATTTAGGATGTAGTGCTATTTATTTCTTTTAGAACATATAGTTTGAACACTGGGCATATATGAGACAGTACAGAGAATGGGGTGGGAGGATAAAATAATATTCAAAATAGATTCTTGTTCTAAAAAGTATGTGATATTCTAGGATAGAAGATATTATGTCAAAATACAAAAAAAAAAAAGTGTACAAACACCCTATGAAAAGTATAGGAAAATCTCTCTGGAATTCAGCAAAATAAAGATTATTTTAGCTATAATTATTTTATTTTGATTTTATGAATACAGCAAAATTTGAGCTAAGATTTGATGATATAGTATATGCCAAAATGGGAGTAAGAAAGGATACCACATCTTATTATAATCATCCACTAGGTACTACTTGTTGAGCAAGGCTTACTCCACGTCAAGTCTTACGCTTAGTACTTTCAATATACTAGTTAGCTCATATTATCACATCAGCCCTATGAGACAGAAAGCATAAATATTCCTTTATGTATGTGGATGTGGAAATTATGTTAGAGCTTTTAAAGTATATCTAAGTCATATAGCTAATAAGCAATCCAGGATTTAAGTCTACACTGACATAATAAGAGACATTCATTTGTTCTTGGATTTTCAAATCTAATAATTACCTAGTCCTGCTGATTCTAGCTCAATAGTCTGATAGAGAAGAAAGAGATCACACTCTGAAGATGACAGAAGCATTAGCTAAGCAATATGGGTAGGAGCTTAGGGATTACCTGTAAGATTGAAATTTGGGAGTGTTTCATCAAAGTGGCCAGAAGTTATACTACATGTTAAAAATGTATTAATTTGGGGGCATTTTCTGAAGATATAAGATGCAATACTTGACAAGGACTCCAGCAATAGGGCAAACTTGCTGCTAGATGACTCTAGAAGCCTCTGGTAAGAATGACCCACAGTAAGTGAAAAGAGAAATGCCTAAGGTTTTTTCCTTCAAGATGGTAGAAAAAGAAGTAAGATCCAGAGAAGTGAGCATACTGGAAAGGATACATGATGGTAAGGCCAGAAGACCCAGGATGATGTTTCATAGGAGACCCCAGAGGACACATCATCCACCCAAAACAATCAGCACTGTGCTACTGAAAGGAGCACTTACATCAGTAAATTTAGAGGTCCCTTTCCACTGCAGTCCAGGAATAACTTAGCCATCACTGAGCACATCTCAATATAAACAGGGACACTAGGGAACTGAAATAATAGAGGCCAGACGGTGATTCTTAAACCATAAGAATCTAGGAGGTTACAGTTACTATAAAGAAAGGTGGGCAAGGATGGAAAGGCAGCTAATAGGAATGAATCCTCAGGAAGATATAAACAATGCTAAGGAAAAAATACAGTTAGCCAGTGAGAATGCTTAACATCCATAATAAAAGGCAAGAATGGAAATGTAGGAATATGTGTAATTGTGTGGATAAAATATAATAGACTGCTCACTTCCCAGATCTGAGTCAGTATTTAGATCACCATGATAGATATTTCCCTGTTCATTCCCAAAGTTATCTATGGTCATTTACTCAGGTAACCGTGCAAAAGAAAAAAGGAGAGTGTTCAGATATTTTGAGGACTATTGGGTTCAGTAGCTGAGTTGATGCAGGTGTCCAGAGACCAGAAGTGTCCCCCAGTTAGAATGGAACATATATGGGGACATACAGAATCTAGTGGTAAATAAAAGGAGCAAGTATTAAGCCTTGCTTAGCTATACTCTGGTTTAAAATGCATCCACTAGGGATGTCTGGGTGGCTCAGTGGTTGAGCATCTGCCTTTGGCTCAGGTCATGATCCTGGGGTCCTGGGTTCAAATCCTGATCAGGTTCCCTGCACTGAGCCTGCTTCTCTCCCTCTGCCTATGTTTCTGCCTCTCTCTGTGCATCTCTCATGAATAAATAAATACAATCTTTAAAAAAATAAAATAAAATGCATCCACTGGATCCACGACTTTCCCAGTGTGCCACTTTCCCACTCTGAGGGCAAATGTTGATAAATATACTTAGAAGTTGACATTTATTCATCTCCTTTTATTTACATAAGAAAAAGTATTTCTGCACTGAATAAACAAATAACTATAATCCCTAACTCAAGTGGCATTCTCTATAAATCTAGAGTTCCAAGGAATTTCTCACTCTTAGCACTTGGATAATTTCAGAAGAAAAATTAAGCTTTGAACTGTGTCCATTGGTTTGTTTCTATCCTGACATAGGTTCAATAAAGCTCAAATTTATAATATAAAGCATTAGCAAAATAATTATCAAAGAAGGCAGGAGTCACTCAATGGTCCCCTCAGGGTCAGGGAGAACACAGATAAATCAAATATATAATAATACTAAAATATCATATCCATTAAATAATATCCATTAACATTGCTGGTAGTATGATAAAACAACTATTGTGATTACCAATACTGATTGGGTACTCAGTATGTTCCAACACTCAATAAATTTCAGCATCTGAATTCTCCAACCAGTACTATTATATGGTAGTATTATTTCCTCCAATTAACAGACACAAAAAAAAAGAAAGAAAGAAAAGAAAAAAAAAAGCCTCTGAAAAATCAGACCACTTGGCTAAAGCTAATTGGCTATCAGTGAAAGACCAGTTTCAGACCCACATATGTCTGGGCTTTTAGATGCTTCAAGTTTTTCCCTTTCTTGCATTTCAAGGCTAAAATGAGAATTCTGTGAATGTTAGATCCACTTAACATGTGTTTTAGGGAGTGTCTGTGGGGAGAGCATCTTCTCACATAACAACTTTCAGGATCAAATAAATTTACAAAACACTGCCTACACTGTTTTTTGCTTAGGGAATTCAAAATGTACCTTAGCATATTAAAAGCTTAGTAAAGTTCTGCAGTAAACAAAACAAAAACAAGCTAAAATTAACCCTCCAAACAAATAATATTAATATTGTTAATTCTAGTGTTTCCCAGAGTTGTTTGACTATTCATTAGTTAGGATGCTAGCTAGAAGTAATAGTAAATTCAACTCAAAGTGGTTTAACCAGTGTGGCCATTTATCATCTCTCATAACAAGAAAACATAAGTAAAATAGCTTCTGAATTGGATAATTCAATGGGTCAATACAATTAGGAAACACTCTGGAGATCTTCCTTCTCTTCACTCTGCCAGCATCAATTTTTAAATTATTTTTTTAGTGTCAGACCATAAAATTTTATATCAAAATATGCTTGGAAACACTTTCCCTGGCATGCTAACTGATCTATGTAACTTTGTAAGGTGATATTAAAGGAAATTTTCTATTTAAAAACATGGGCTTCATTTAGACACGTCTTAATTTTCAAACTTTTAATATGATTCTAATTTCTCCTAATTCAAGCAAATATAAAGTTAATTTTGCTTAAGAATTTTAAAATATACCATGTCAGCAGTACATGAAATGAATAACATTTCTAAATGACCAAGGGGCAAGCATTACTTAAACATTTAGTGGTGGGATTTATTTTCTATCTAGATTAAAAATTTACAACTAATTTTGCATTTCTTAGAACACAGCAGAACCATGAGATCAATAGCTTCATAATTAATATCTGTGTTTTGAGAATTCTATCATAACTGACAGTTTTAGGTTCTTTTTATTTATTTTTTTCAAAAAAGTTAAAGAATGATGGCATTCTAGCCATATCATTTAGAACCTCATTAGGCAGCAGGTACCTAAATAATATTAACTTAATCAAACTGTCATTTATTTATCCACCATATATGTTCGATACAGATATAAAGGCAGAATGTAAGACAGGGATAGTGCTAACCACACTAGTCTCTTTTAATTAAGAAAGAAACAGTTCCAGAGACATTTGTAACAAACTAGTACTTTACTGTCCAGGATTGGGGTTTTGGTAAGAAAGGAGAAGTAGGGTTTTGGCAAGATAGGAGAAATTTGGGGATCTTGTCTTGACAGCATTATAACACCTCCCTACTTTCAGATGCTATGATGCTTATAGGAAAAAACATATGAATAGACTTTTGAGTTTGAATCTGTTTCTTGCCTCTATTAGTGATGAGACCTAGGGGTGCCTGGGTGGCTCAGTTGGTTAAACGTCGGACTCTTGGACCCTTGGTTTTGGCTCAGATCTAGATCTCATAGTCATGTGATTTGAGCCCACTGGGTGGGCTCCATGCTTAGGAGTCCGCTTGAAGATTCTCTTCCTTTGCCCCTCCTCCTACGTGTGTGCATATGTGCACCTTCTCCCCTCTCATTCAAATAAATAATCTTTATTAGTTTATTAGTGATGAAACCTTGAGCAAATTATAAAAAATATAAGAATACTTCAGGAATTGAAACAATTAGATGAAAGATTTCAAGACTTCCACAACTCTATGTTCTTACCTACCTTCATGTATACCCACAATACCCTAAGTAACCTGACAACATGTATGGATTATTTGTGCTCCTATCTAAATCCATCTCACTATTTATACCTTATCTCTTAGTCATTCTTACCTGTTCAAAGATATTACTTCAGCACTCCTCCCCATATCTCTTCTGTACCATTAATTTTCCTTCTCTACTGGATCTTTCTCATCAGCTTTCCTATTTTTTCTTCCACCTTCTTCACTTTTCTTATAAGTTTCCACCCACTTCTTTGTTCTCCTTTGCAGCCATTCTTGAAAGAGCTGCCTATATCAATATAAAATTTAAAAATCTATTTTAGAGTTGCAACAATTGTAAAGATGATACTTAGATATAACAAAAATCAAAGGGATCATCTTTTCTTCTGTGTCTTAGAGGTAAGAGTACATTTCTCCTCATTCATCACTTCCAGAATTGCATCACATAATGATGACAAAGGGACCCCCATAACTGTATTAAACTAATCTTGGGTAAGCCTCTCTGAAAGAAGTTTGACTCATGTGGGCAAACGAGAGTGGACATTTGGAGAAAATCTAGTTAGTATAGAAGGATGGATATTGAATATATAACTACCAGTGTTTGTGTCACCCATTGTCCTTCCAATGACCTAGCCAATTAGGCAATAAATATCAGATATCTATGAAAACCCAGAATGGACATCATTTCTGATAAGATATTTGTTCCTTTTTGGAATAAAAGCAGTTAATATACCACAAGACACTTGTTTTCTGTGAAACACAATTTGGAGAGAGCCAGTATAGAGAAATGACAGAGTATAAAATGAGGGAGAAAGAGATATAAATGACTTGGTTAAATCTCTAAACACTAATCAGTGTAAGTTAAACACGAGACTATTCAGAATGGAAAATGCAGTGAATACTCAAAACAAGTAACATGCTCTAGGAAGAAAATACATTAAAAAATAGCAGAGATTATTCTGAGAAGCAGCTTCATGGCCTTTGGAAAGTAACTCCTAAACAGTCAGCTTTGACATGTTATTTAAAATAACAATAACAGAGGTGCCTGGGTGGCTCAATCTGTTATGCATCTGCCTTCAGCTTAGGTCATGATCCTGGAGCCCTGGAATTGAATCCTGGGTGGGGCTCTCCACTCAGTGGGGAGTCTGCTTCTCCCTTTGCCCCTCACCCTGCTCCTCCTCGCTATCTCTTTCAGATAAGTAAATAAAATCTTTAAAAATATAATAATAACAATTTTTGAAGTATGCAAAAAAGATAATCATAGATTCATACCAAAGTAGTTAATAATTTATTTGTTTTTAGCCTTACAATGAGATGTAATTTGCCTGTACCGTCATCCTTCTCAAATCTTAATTCATACAGAACTAGCTAAAAGAGAAGAACAGGGATGCCTGGGTGACCCAGCAGTTGAGCATCTGTCTTTGGCTCAGGACTTGATCCTGGGTCCAGGGATTGAGTTTCGCATCTGGTGCCCTGCAAGGAGTATGCTTCTCCCTCTGCCTATGTCTCTTTCTCTCTGTGTGTGTGTCTCTCACGAATAAATAATAATAATAATAAAAAAGAGAGGGACAGTTACAGCATAAATGAAATTTTAACCAAAAGGGAAATAATACTATGATGTCTGTTTCTGGCTTGATCAGAGATAAGACTTATTAACAAGTTTCCGATTTCTTTGAGCTATAAACAAGCTAGATGGCATATACTCACCTAACAAGAAATAAAAAAAGAAAAATAGATGAGCAAAGAACCAGAACCTTTTATTAGCAATCCTCCTCATGAATGTTGATGACGTGGACTCCATGACTGCCTAGATCTATGACACTTCCTTCCTGTTTAACCTACCTCAAAGAATGTATCTTAGTGAGATATCACACAGCAGAGTAAAAACTGAAAATAGGAAACTGAGCTCAAAATTCCTCCAAAGTTTCTGTTGGTGACTGTTGCTCTCAGGTAGGAATCTTCATTGAGGAAGATTACAAATCTTGACCTTCCGCAATATAATTTGGCTAGTATTTTCCAGAAAAAATGTGGAATACTATGGGAGAAAGCTAGAGTAGTTACAGACAATCCATTCTCTTCCCGATGTCCTGATTGGGAGATCATATAAGATGGCTATTAAAACAGAGTATGAGCCTTATTTCCGGAAAATCAGATAAAATATGGGAAAGACTGAGTAAGGGGGAGGCAGGGCTAGGTTAGGGAAAGAGAGGTAAGGGGCCATGGAATCAGGCTCACAAAAATCCCAAAAATGTAAAGATGAAAGGAAACTGAGATAAACCAGGGCATCCTGTCCTAGGTGTCAAAAGGTGTCAATAGCTACTTGTGACCAACACCAATTACAGGACCCTAAAAAGGAAGTAAACCATTGAAGGTGTTATTACTAGTGTATTCAGTGGTGAAATCAATAGATATGTTAAAAAGATTTAGGTTCCCTGGTTGGCTGTCAATAAAAAACAAAACCCCACAGGCCCTGTGGCAAACCTGTCCAGACCCCTCTCACTCCTGAGATCTTTTTCTGCATCCTTGCTTAATAAATTTCACTTTACTCATTTTTTGTCCAAGAGATTTATTCTTCGATTCCATGAGACAAGAACTTAGCTCTCTCACTTCAAGACCAGGTTCAAAAGTAGAGTTTCTTATTCGCTGGTACTCAGAACTGAAGATAAGTTAGAATGCAGAGCAAGAGCAAGAGCCACCATCAAACTAGGTGCATATTATTTCATGGAAACTGGACTCTGAAAGATATGTTTATCCTACTTAAGGGAATTCTAAAGTAGGGAAAAAAGAAAGAAAAAATGAAAGGTGGGCAGGAAGAAAAAAGAAAGAAGAAGGGAAAGGAAGGAAGGGCAGAAGGAATGGACAAACAAAATGTCTCTCAGTAGAATATGACCTCCATGGAGGATCTTTGTTTTGCTCTATTTCAAGTTCCTGACACATAGAGGGTGCTCAATAATTATTTATTGAGTAAACTTCACAAAATTATCACCAACCATGCACATACATCTTTGAGGTGTGCAAGGGTCAGATCTGTTAGCTAAACAAAAAATTCTGTTCCTTAATTGAATATTAAAGAATATTCTGCAAATTTCCATTTCAATGATTAAGTGGCATATATACTTTTTCTAACTGAGGGCTAATTCTCTTTCTAGTTAACTCCAACTTCCAAAGTGTGTCCTCTGGCAGCAGATATTCACAATTCGATGTTAGCACAGAATGAGCATGTGCTGCACCTGGAAACAATTAAGCGCCAAGACCATTTGAGTAGTGCAGGTGTTCTGGCAAGCCGAAAACTTCCATTCTCTGTAACCAGCTGAAGATCCTGATTAATTGACTTGATTTTAACCTCAAGTAATGTCCACTGAGTTGCTAAGAGAAATGAGATGACAATGAACCTTAGTTACAAGGGGAGAAAAATCATTACATGTTTGTGTGAAAAATAAACCTAATTCGTCTTAGCACTATATTAAAAAGATGTTAGTATTAATAATTCTTTGTATTTTATGGATGCTTTTCTGATTCTTAGTAGAGTTTAATGAAATAATGGACCTTATGGCAAAGTGGTGAAAATTCTATTTATTTGAGGGGAATGTAATGATTTCAATAATCTCCTCTTGAGGTATTTATTTTCCTATACCCTAGAATTGAGTTTCTGCTTTTTTTCTTGTTTCTTATTCTAAGGAATTGGGAATAGTGCTTCCAGGGAAAGGAGATTAACACAAATGTGTGAAATCAGTGCATCACCAATGCCAAAACAATTATTTCTCTTTCTGGACCACATTCTTGCTTAGACTAATTACACACGTTAAAAATAGTGGCATTCCAAATTTGGAATCTGTGGTTAGTGGTATAGCTAGCAGAGGCAGAGGCAAAATCTTTAGTAACATAATGCATGACAGTTGATTGATCACAAATGCAAAATCTGAATTTTTTATTTGTTTTTAATTTTTATGCTAATAGATCTAGATCTGATTGCTTTTCAGAGCTGTTAGTACCAGCAGGAATCAGCTTCTGCAAATTAATTCATATGCATCTTTTCACATACTTTAAAAATATATTCAAGAGCTGCTTGCCATTTTTCTCCTCTCCCTTTTCCTCCAATGGTCAACTACCTTTTAAACAATAATATTCAACTCTTGTTTTGAATAATTTAGATGTTTATTTCATGTTACCACCTAGCAACTAGGCAAGGTTATGGTAGAAAGATGTTTCAGAGCATAAAAACAAAATTTATTCAAAAAAGTTTGTCTATTTACTTGAAATAAAGGTGTTATGTAAGTTCTAGAAAACAATAAAGACTACAGCTATGCCTCTATTAGCCTAGAGATGCATTCTAATAACAATTCTATTTGCTGTGACTTCACCTCTAGAATTTAAAAATGTATAGACAGACTTTTCTGCCTAAAGTAAGGGAGTAGATATAGCAAGAAAATTCTTTATACAAAAAAGGGGTACCTGGGTAGCTCAGTCGGTTAAGCGTCCAACTCTTGATTTCGGTTCAAGTCATGATCTTAGGGTTGTGAAATCAAGCCCTGCACTGAGCTCAGGGGGAAGTCGGCTTGAGATTCCTTCTTTCCCTTTGACTCTCCCTCTTTGTGTGTGTGTGTGTGTGTGCATGCACGCGTGCACACAATCTCTAAAAATAAATAAATGAATAAATAAAATCTTTTAAAAAATAGATAGGAGGGATTCCTGGGTGGCTCAGCGGTTTAGCGCCTGCCTTTGGCCCAGGGCGTGGTCCTGGAGACCCGGGATCGAGTCCCACATCGGGCTCCCGGTGCATGGAGCCTGCTTCTCCCTCTGCCTGTGTCTCTGCCTCTCTCTCTCTCTGTGTGACTATCATAAAAAAATAAAAAAAATTAAAAAAAATCTGTTGATCTGCCTTATTTAAAAATAAAAAAATAAAAATAAAAAATAAAAAATAGATATGAAAGATGTAAGGTCTTCAATAATAAAAGCTTCTAATTTGTTTTTTATATTGGTCTTGTGTGTCTTTATTTTTACTGAGCCATCTCAGTTTACTCAGATGCTACATATTTCTTTTCTGCTACCCATATTCCATGTCACCCTTCTTACACATATTCCTTTTTAAATTACTACATATTTTCTATGTATTTTATCATTCTTTTATTGCTTCTTACCTTTGAATTTGAATCGAAGTTTCAGGACCTACAACAGATGGTAAGAATAGGAAATAAATACATGTTTCATGTATAAGTAAATGCATGAATGAAGATATTTCAAAGGCAATAAATAGCTCAATGTTAATACTGTTATTTGATAGTTATACAGTAATCAACAAGTCACTTAATGCTTTTGAATCACAACATAAGCGCAGGGAAGAAAGGGTAAAGGGAAACAAAATGGAGAGATTTAGTCACTTTCCTTCCAATCCTTGATAATAAGATATAGGTCCTCAAGAGTGATTGGTGCTTAAAAAAATAATTGTGAGGAGCTGACCAAGTCTTTGAAGCTTATCAGCAACCACGTGGTGTCATGAAAATATCAGAATGGTACTATAGAGACTAAAATTTATTCTGGAGTCCAGGTTTGCAATAATTTACATACAATTAATTTTTGCTTATACTGTTTACAATTATTAAGCATTTTTAAAAATATTTCACTTATTTATTTACTTAGAGTGTGGGCAGGGAGAGGGGCAGAGTGAGAGAGGGAAGGTGGGAAGAAGAGAGAATACCAACCAAACTCTGCACTGAGCATGGAGCCACACACACGGCTTGATCCCATGACCCTGAGATCATGATCTGAGCCGAAACCAAAGTTGAATACTTACCCAACTGAGCTATCCAGGCACCCCAATCATTAACCATTTTTATGAAGGAGCTTTATATTACCCATTCATTGAGGCTTTTGTGCAATTCCTTGAATTACATTTACTTTATAATCTTTATTATGTATGAGAAGTATGAATTTTTATTGGGTTTAAAGTCATAGAGAATATCTGGAGCCAGAAAATGAAAAAAATAGTATCATAATATAGTTTCAGACATTTAAAAATATATTTTTTAAAGATATTATTTATTTGAGGGGGGGGGAGGGAGGGAGGGAGATAGTGGGAAAGAGCATGAGCAGTGGGGAGATGGAGAAGCAGGCTCCTTGCTGATCAGGGAACCCAACTTGGGGCTCCATCCTAGGACCCTGGTATCATGACCTGAGCCAAAGGTAGATACATGCTTAACTGACTGAGCCCTCTAGGCACCCCTAAAAATATTTTTAAAAATTATAGCAATGTTAAGATTTACAGAACAATTACAAAGATAGTACAGAGTTCTCAGGTAAGCCACATCCAGTTTCTCCTCTAATTAGCATCTCATCTGTTTTTGATTCAAGGATCTCATGCAGGATACCACACTACCTTTAGTTGTAATATTTCCTTAAGCTCTTCGTAATTGTGAAAGTTTCTCGGAATTTCCACATTTTTAATGATGTTCACAGTTTTGAGGAACACTGGCCAGGTATTTTATAGAATGTCGCACAATTAGGATTTATCTGATGTTTTTTCTCATGATTAGAGTGGGGTTAAATATTTTGTGAGAGGAAGTCCATAAAACTAAAATGTCTCTTTCATCACATCATATCAAGGGTACATACTATTGGCATGACTTAACATTGTTGATACTGACCTTCATCACCTGAATGAGGTAGTGTTTGTTTGGGTTTCTCACTATAAAATTACTTTTTTCCCCTTCTTTCAATACTGCACACTTTGGTAGGAAGTCTCTATGCACACATCACTTTTAAGGAATAGGAAGTAAATGTTCCACCTCCATAAGGGAAGAGTATTTACATGAACCATTTGGAATTTTCTGCATTGGAGATTTGTCTATTCTCTCCATTTTATTTCTTAATATGTATTAATATGTAAGAATTTATTGGTCCCTATTCTTTTTGTGGCAAAGATTTTATTTGATTTCACTTAAATATATAGGCTGTATTTTCACTGGGAATCTTCTTATCCTTTCTCCTCTAAAAACATCATACCCTTAAAACTGAGGTCAGTAGACTTTTTTTTTTCCCTGCAGGGGGTCAGATATTAAATATTTTTGGCTTTATTAGATCATTTGGGCCTTATGGTTTCTGTTATAACTTTGTAAAAGCACCCACAGGTAACATGTTATAAATAATTAACTGTGGCTGTATCTAATAAAACTTTATTTATATTATAAAAGCAAGTGGGACAGATTTGGGTAAGAGGCCAGAGATTGCTGACCCCTGCCTTAGAACATTAATTTATGTCTCTAAGACCTTTACTCCCAGGTCCTCTTTATGCTCTAATGACCTTGTTCCAGCAGTAACTTCTGAGTGTGGAGGTTCTTAATCATCTTACTTGCAAAAATATATTTTTAAATTTTTATATGTAATTTAAACCTTTGATGGAAGAGAATTGGGACATAAGTAAAGGAATACTAGCCCTGAATTCAAGAATTTGGAGAAGAAAGAATATTTGTACTTTTTCTTCATGGACTTTGCCTTAAGACACAGCAAAACATTCTGGTGCAAGAAATGTGGCCCTATTTGTTACAAACATGTCTTTATGTTTTCCTAAGCCATGGATATGGTGATCATTTGGAGTTGAGGATATGAAGAGGGGAAAATGGAAGACAAGGTATCTCTGAATTGAGTAACTTGGTCAATTCCTTATAGGCTAAATGACTTTTAAACACCATTTTTCAGGGGTGTACACCACATTATGACACATATATTAAAAATAAAATCAAAACAAAAATTAAAAAAAGATTCAAAATGCAAACTGAACAAGTAAAGGAATACTTTACTCTCTTTTCATATAAAAACTGCATAATGCCCAGTAAACATAAACATTGTATTAATGATAAAGCATCCACAATACAAGCTGATTAGCTACAATAGCTTCTGTCTATTCAAATATGTTAGTTCTGAAGGGACATTGCTGCACCTAATTTGATTTCCCCCTGAGCAGTACATGATGTGTTATTTGATGCCCTTCAAAGGACACGATTAGCTGAGCTATAAAATGTCTCATTTTATTAGCTTTGCTGGGTTTTATCAGTTTGTAAATGTGTTATTTTCTCCATTTATTGTGCCTATGGGATCTAGAGATAGAGTAAGCATCAAGTTAATATGTTTTGGGGAGGCAGCAGTGGCCATACTTTAACACTTACGCTGTGTTGTGATGACAGTGAAGGTGGAGTCTTGGAAACTGTAATGTCAGGGCCATTTATCAAGGCAATTCTTCAATGCTATAAACCTCAGCTCTGACACTGAATTCAACAGTAAGCTTTTGTTTTAAAGAGAACCAAGTGTTCCTGGGCTTCACTACTAACAATCATCCTTAACTGAATAACAAGAAGTCAATAATAAGAAAATAGGTCAGGCAAGTGGTCAAAGGAAGTAAAGGTGTTAGCCTAAGATACTCTATTTGATGTTTCTCTGATTAGAGAAAGGCAGGATTCAATTTTAGGTATTTAAGAAAAAAAGGGAAGTGCTCCATAAGGATATAAAAATGCCACCAATCCTTTGCTTTTAATTGGGACAGAAAACACAGTGTACTCATTTAACTAGGCAGGAAACAATTTCAATGCCATGCATTCAAAGGGTGCCAAATGAAATGACATAATCAGCACTGAAGATGCTCAGAGTAGTTAACAGGTGTTTGTGGCTTAGAGTTCCTATATTCTTTTCGGGTTGCCTTTCACTTAGTTTCCTCAGTACTTATTCAAACCATTTGCCAATACAGCAGAGCTGAATACTACACTTACTGTTCAAGCAATTAATTCATTAAAGATAATGCCTACTCACACTATGTTTTTATTTTTTTACAATCCTATAATTACTGTTTTCTTTTAGTCTACAGTCCAAAAGAAAATCTGAGGTCTCTCTCCCCCACTATCCTCATCAGGCTTAACTATTCCCTTCATTTGATCATTTCTATTCACTTACTTAAAGGGATATTAATATGGCTTCTAAGTGATATGTTTAAGTGATATGACTTAATGAATATAAAAAAGAATTGTTAAGCATTATTATATAATTTTAAGGACCTAAAAGCAATGTCTGTGTGTATATTTATGCTATATCTTTATTTTACTAGAATGGAAGCAATTGAAATTATGGATCATTTTTTTTCTGTTTTCCTGCAGAGCAAGTCAGAACATCTTCTTCATCAGACTTTCATATACATTAACTAATGTATAAGTTATTTTAATTTTTAGATGCCATTCTTTGTCTATGTTATGGGACATACTATATTTTCACAATCATTAAAACCCTCTAAAGTTTGGATTACTTCAGTGTGAAAGAATATATCAATGTCTGTATCTATTATCTAGCTATCCATCTTTGTCTTCAACATGGCCTGACTTATTATTCTTCAAGATTACATACAAATACGAGCAGTTCAAGACTGACATCAAGTTACAAAAAAATTTCTATTATGAATTGTTTTATCTTATAAAGAGTCAAAGATATTCAGTACACATAAATGTATGCATGCATACACATATACACTCAATTACATTAATTCAGTTCATTTTTTAAAGGTGTTATTTTTCATATGTAGTCCAAACTAAGATTAAAATGGCACATAGGGATTCCTATGTGGTAACTCGGAGAAATGTAGACATTTAAAACAATGTAATGTTTCAGAAAAAATATATATATACCTCTTCCTTTTTTATCTAATTTATGTTATATTCTTCTTAAGTTCTCACAATATTCAATTGGTCTGGAAAAGTAGTACTCTTGATATACACAAGATAAAATATCTTTGACAGACTCCTCTATTTCTACAGAGGGGTTAACAGTCAATAAGATGGTACATTCTTATCTTCCTGAACTTGCACTTAGGACATATTAATTTGTAGTCTAATGCTATTTGTAGTATAAATTCTAGCATTCTTATTCTAATAATACTGTTGTATTAAAGGGGAAGAATGGGGATCCCTGAGTGGCTCAGCGGTTTGGCACCTGCCTTTGGCCCAGGGCGCAATCCTGGAGTCCAGGGATCGAGTCCCACATCGGGCTCCCCGCATGGAGCCTGCTTCTCCCTCTGCCTGTGTCTCTCCCTCTCCCTCTCCCTCTCCCTCTCTCTCTCTTTCTATGTCTATCATGAATAAATAAAATAAAAATAAGCATAAATCTTATAAAAAAAATAAAGGGGAAGAATGATGTAAGAGTACTGATCTTCAAAAGAGGTTATTTCCCTACTCAGATGGTCACGGAAAACCAAGATGTAGGTCTCTGTGATCTGTTTATTTTAAAATGGAACTTAGCTCATTAATGATGCAAGCCACAAAGGCCTTTTATTCTTGACTCTATTCTCTTTTCAAAAGCAATCAACCAAAATTATACATCCATTATATTCCTATTATAATTTACTATATATTTACCTGAGTTAGTCATCCTTTTAGATTTCTACCTTCTCACTTGGCTAAGAAATCTGTATGTGTATATGTATATGTGCAATAGTTTTGGATATATAATGTATACATGTATACATAATACATATAATTATGAATGCATGAATTTACAGGAAAATGTAATGAAAGACCTGTACTCTGAAAAATATAAGAGATCAATGAAAAACTGAAGACAACATAAATAAGTAGAAAGATACATTATACTCATGGACTGGAAGAATTAATATTATTAAAATATCCAGACTACCCAAAGTAATCTACACATTCAATGCAATTTCTATTGAAATACCAACAGTGTTTTTCATAGAACCAGAAGAAATAATACTAAAATTTGTGTGGAACTACAAAAGACCCCAAATAGCCAAGGCAATCCTGGGAAAGAACAAAGCTGAAAGTATCATAATCCAGATTTTAAATATACTATAAAGTGACAGTAATCAAACTATATGGTACTGGCACACAGACAGACATATATATTAACAGAACACAATAGAGAGCCCAGAAATACATCATGCTTATATGATCAATTAACCTACCACAAGAAAGGCAAGAATATACAATGGGGGAAAAAGACAGTCTTTTCAATAAATGGTGTTCGGAAAACTGAACAGCAACTGCAGAAGAGTTAACTAGATAACTTTGTTACACCACACACAAAAATAAATTCAAAATGTATGAAAGACCTAAATGTGAGATAGGAAACCATCAAAATCCTAGAGGAGAACACAGGCAACAACCTCTTTGACATCAGCCATAGCAACTTCTTCCTTGATATGTCTCTGGAGGCAAGGAAAACAAAGGCAAAAACGAACTATTAGGACTTCATCAAGATAAAAAGCTTCTGCACAGCAAAGGAAACAATAAAAAAACTAAAATGGATAGAGGTTGGGCAAAATGAGTGATGGATACTAAGGATAGCACTTGTTATAAGCACTGGGTGTTACATGTAAGTGATGAATCACTAAATTCTACATCTGAAACCAATTTTACCATATATGCTAACAAACTAGAATTTAAATAAAAACTTGAAAATAAAAATTAAAAAAGTGAAAAATAAATTATGGAAACAAAAAGTACAGCATAGGAAATATAGTCAGTAATAATGTAATAACTTTGTATGGTGACAGATAGCAACTGCACTTGTAGTGAGCATTTTATAATGTGTTAAATGATAAATCACTAGGTTATATGACTGAAACTAATATAATATTATATGACAACTATACTACAATTAAATAATAGGAAAATAAAAAATAGACAGCAAAAAGGAAATAAGGAATTGCAGGATTTTTAATAAGTAATGAATATTTCATTTTCCTTTAATAGAAAATAACATAAAAATTTGGCATGCAAATGACCTTAAAGGCACTAGTTTAAGCTTAGAACTAATCTCATTTTATTCTTTAATTTTTATTTATTATTTTTTAGTGATTCATCATCACTTATACCCAGTGCTCATCACAAGTGCCCTCCTTAATACTCAACACCCATTTTGCCCATGCCCAACCCCACCTCCCTTCATCAACCTTAATTTGTTCTCTATAATTAATAGCCTCTATGGTTTGCTTCTCTCTCTTTTTAAATTTTAAAACAATTGCCATTATTTTGAAATAATTTTAGAATTATAAAAAAAGTAAAGCAAAAATAGCTCTAGGATTCCCTATACAATCTTTTTACCCCCTAAGTTCCACACCCAATGTGGGGCTTACACTCACAACCTTGAGATCAAGAGTCACATGTTCTACCAACAGAGCCAGCCAGAATCCTCCTATATACCCCTTTTCCAGGTTCTCCAAGTGTTAATCTTTGCCACATTTGCTTTATTATTCTATTTTCCCTGAAATACTTGAAAATGGGTTTTAAATATAATCCTCCTTTGCTTCTAAATACTTCAAAATGAGTTTTCTAAAAGCAATGACATTCTCTTATATAACTAAATATAACTATCAAACTCAGGAAATTAACCACGATGCAATATAAATCTTAGTCAAATACCAACAATTTTTAAACTAATATAGCAAAAGAAAAAAGAAATAATGATGTAGTCAAAATTCAATCCAGAATCACATCTGATAGTTTTCATGTCTCATCATTCTCCTTTAATCTGAAACATTTCCTCAGGTATTCTTCAAGACCTCAATACTTTTAACAAGTATAGATAAGTCATTTTGTACAATGTCCCTCATTTTGGATTTGCCTGAGATGTCATCATGATTCGAAATAGGTTAAGGACTTTTGGCAGAAATACCATAGAAATGATGTATCCCTCAAGGGGCACCATATCAAGAGGCATATAATACTGATTTGTCTATTGTGGGCATTGCTGCTATAAACATTGGGTTGCAGGTGTCCTGCCATTTTACTGCATCTGCATCTTTGCCAAACTGTGGAAGGAACCTCGGTGTCCATCAAAAGATGGATGGATAAAGAAGATGTGGTCTATATATACAATAGAATATTGCTCAGCCATTAGAAACAACAAATACCCACCGTTTGCTTCAGTGTGGATGGAACTGGAAGGTATTGTGCTGACTGAAGTAAGTCAATCAGAGAAGGACAAACATTATATGGTCTCATTCTTTGGGGGAATATAAAAAATAGTGAAAAGGAATAAAGGGGAAAGGAGAGAAAATGAGTGGGAAATATCAGTGAGGGAGACAGAACATGAGAGACCCCTAACTCTGGGAAACAAACAAGGGGTAATGGAAAAGGAAGTAGGCAGGGGGTGGGGGTGACTGGGTGACAGGCACTGAGGGGGGTCACTTGATGAGATGAACACTGGGTGTTATGTTATATGTTGGCAAATTGTACTCCAATAAAAAAAAAATACTGATTTGTCACATTGCAGGTGATGTACACACTGCTCATTTCACTGCATGAAGTGCTGTCAGACCTCATTATTTTTCTCTTTGAATTAATAACTTACAGGATTTACTTCGATAATATGTAAATATATTATGATATTTTTGCTTATTAAATGTAATATCCATTGATGAAATTTGCCTGAGATTAAGTATTGCTATGGCACTTTCTAAACTGATTTTTCTAATTTTATCGTGCTTTCTACATTTTTATTTGAAATGATACTTCAATGAAGAGTTTTCTTTTTTCATTTACATGTATCAATAACCAAGTCATGGAATATTGTTTTACTTATAGTTACAATCCTTTACACTTCATTATGCATTCTGTTGCCAAAATTGTCTCAGATTTGGCCAGTGGGGGTCCCTTCAAGCTGGCTCTTCTGTGTACTTTCAGGTAGGCTTCCACCATTCTTCAAGGACTTCTTTATACCTTGAATAACTTCCTTATCATGTAAGGCTTATCATGTACTTCCTAAGCCTCAGAATTTCTGAACACATATTCACTCTCTCATTTCTAAGATCTTAAATCTCATGGCCCTCTTCTTGCTAGACTTTCTTCCTCCTTATTTTGCTTTATACCACCTACTCTGTACTTACTGGAATTCCGCAGGCATTGAAACCTTTTCAAATACTGCATTTTTGGGGGAAAAGTCAAGCACTAATATTCCTTTAAATTAAATCAAGCATTAAATAAATCACACTCGGTTTGATAACCTTGATCTATACTCCTATCATTGCATTTGGCAAATTGGCTTTTAAGTACATTTCTTTCTTTCTTTTTTAAGATTTCATCTATTTATTCATGAAAGACACACAGAGAAAGGCAGAGACACAGGTAGAGGGAGAAGCAGGCCCCTCAGAGGGTACCTGATATGGAACTTGATCCTCAAACCCCAGGATCATGCCCTGAGCCAAAAGTAGACATTCAACCTCTGAGCCACCCAGGTGTCCCAAGTACATTTCTTTCTTAATGCTTTGTCCTAAACTGAACTCCTAGAGGGCAGGGACTGTCTGCTGTGTTCACCACTATATAACATGGAACTTTAAATGCTATGGATTCTCAATGATTAAAAAATGAGACCATATGCAAGAAACTGAAACAAACATACAAATGAACAAACAAACAAAAAAACACAAAAAAACTAATGGCCACAGTTTATGTAGTCCAGGAGTTAAATGTACACAAAATGAACAAATTCAGTATTGAAGACCTGTCATTAATTTTGCCATTCTGGTCTAACTATTCTGTTTATAGATTTGAACTCTGGTTCAAACTCTGTCTAGCCAGTTTGGGTTCACTGGTTGGACTAGAATGCCCTTTCTATGACTTCCCTCTTGGAAGAAAACAAGATAGACTGACTCTATCAGTTCATAAAGTAGCCAGGCTTTCACAGGCTTGATTTGAGGGATTTTGCAAAGAGCCCTTCCTATACATTTGTTTGTTGATTTATTTAATGTATTTATTTATTTCTGCACAGAAGCTTGAAATTCACCTTAAGTGATTTATTTATGCATTAGTTAAGTTTCTTTGATAGGAATGACTTGGTTGGGTTTCTTCAAAATTTGGTCGAGAAAGGTAATTACATAGAAACTTATAAAATTTGGGCAACAGGGCATTGAAGAGCTTCTCTTACTTTAAAAATAAAAATCCCCCTGGGATAGGTAGCATATGTCATTTATCACATCTTATCAAAAGTGAATTTATTGGAAAGAAAGTACCAACTGATTGAGTAGAAAAGATGCCGAATATGAAGAATTATAAGAAAAAGGAAAATTTATGTCAAATGTATTTTTTATTGGTATACATACTATCTACAGTGTTTCTGTATATGAGAGACAATTCTCTTTTTTTTTTTTTTTTTGAGAGACAATTCTATTATGTTCTTGGGACAGACTTTGTCCTTCAAAAAACTGACTGCCAACAAAGAGATCTAAAAAGTCAAAAAGAAAAATGCATATAATATCCCCCAGTGGTATGTGATATTATTAATAACATTTCATTAGATTCATTAGAGCTCTCAAACTCTTAAATACTTTATTTCCATCCATAGATCCTAATATTGACTATATGTGTAAGATTCCAGAACTTAGACTTTCCTTGTTCCCTATCTTGTCCTGTATATTCCTTAATATTTGGCAGATAGTACTATTCAATAAATATAAATCCAACAAATTATATATTCAAAAATTACATATTTAGTTATTTATATATGCATATGTGTATTTTGCTTTTATAATTTTCCATGAATGCTCCCTTCCTATAAGGAAGCCTCCTAAAGATTTATGACATATATATAGTCTGTTTTGGGGTAAGAATTCTCAATGTTATTTCTTTAGTCAATTTAGAGTTATAGAACCAGGAAAATAGGTATTTGTTATTACTAATCATTTTTGTTACTCCAAAGAAGATATTCATTTGAATAGGGTGGTAAATTTCTCAATATAATTACTTTTTAAAATCTCCATTACTGTATATCCTAAACAAATTTTCAATGTTTATTCATTTCAAAACATTTATATGTTGATTAGACTTCTCCTATTCTGCATGAATGCTATTTGAAATTCCAAAATGTTAAATGAAATAATAGGAAATGCTGGTAATTGTATTAATTTTCCATGTATTTGCTACATTAAAAAAATTATCTTAATATCTACAAAAAACAAACATAAGCATTTTATTGTTTAAAAATATAAATTATATATCATGTACCTTTTAAAAGAAATACTGATTTGTCTTTATGTAGTCACTTTGAATTTGAAAGACCTGCATATGCAATTGTTCAGCAATTCACATCTTCAGGTCGAACTTCATTTTATAATACATGCAATGTTGATAACCTTGGTAGCTAAGCCTTAATTTTTCTATTTTCTGCCTTTGTGATTTTAACTTTTGGCCTAAAACTTTCTTCAATGCTCCAGCATACCTATTATTTCAATATATTATTTTTTATGTTCCCTAACAGAAGCAGTCATTTATGCAGAAGTAATAAATTGTAAGTATTCTTACTGGCTGTTTCAGAGGAACTATCAGGAATGCAAATGGGAAACTGCTCTTTGAATTGAAAATACAGACTTTCGTTGTAACTACTGCCATGGCAATAAGTGTTTATTTCTAGTTGAGTATAACATATACTGCTTGAAAACAGGCATATAATATCAATTAAATATTGTGTACATAAATGTTTATATAATCAAAGAAATGTATAGAATCATATAAACAGCAATTAGCAGCATTAGAAAGGCAGGTTGGAGATGGAAAGTGGGTAGGGTGGAAGTGGAATGAGAAGAACAGTACAGATTTTCTTTTCAGAACCTTCAATGTCTTTGCTAAAAGAGCATGTGTTTAAATATCAAGCTATAGAATTAAATTCAATGTCGCTATTTTAAAGCACTTGGGGGAGGAGAGAGAATTTAAGAAATGCAGTCAAATATTTAGCATTTTGTGCTTGAAACATAATTCCATCCACATATTTTATTGTTGTTGGAAAAGTCAGTTGTTTTCAACAAAATCAAAGTTAAAGATACAATATTAAATAAAACAATTCTTTCTTTTTTTAAGATTTTATTTATTCATGAGAGACAGAGAGAGAGAGAGAGAGAGAGAGAGAAGCAGAGACATGGGCAGGGCTCCCAGGATCATGCCCTGGGCCAAAGGCTGCGCTAAACTGCTGAGCCACCGGGCTGCCCACAAAACAGTTCTAGAACTTAGGATTTTTAAAGAGGAATGTGTTTTTACACTTATACATTATCTTCCTAGTGGAGAGGTGGTAATTCAGTTAACATGAAGATGCAGAAAATATGTTTCACTTTGAGTTTCAAACTCTATAGGTAAATAACAAAGATCTTAGCTTTTAAAACACTGCGGTATACCACTGTACTTAAATGAGTTACTAGATTATACTGCATAATTTCCATTATATTATTAACTTTATATATATTGCCTTATATAGATAATAATGAATATTTTCATATATTGAAATTACTATAACATAATTGCCTTGTGACTACAATTTTCTCCAAATTCAGTTCAATTTTATTCTTCCTTTGGAATATAAAATTTGGAATGGGCTTATGGAAAAAAATCACATTTAGTTAATTATACTTATACTATAGAATGTTTTTTAGATTATTTCATGTAGACTTCTACTAAAGTAACTATTTAAGAAGATAAGAGGGACTGATGAGATGTGGATCAAATATAGTAAAGAGTTATAATCAAACCTAGTCTGTTAAAAATAAAAGTAAATAAAACATACATAAATAAAATTCAATGTTCACATACTCCCTGAGCCTAATAAAACCTTGAAAATGTGAACTAAAAAAATAAGTATAGAAAAATCAAAGTAAACTTTGTGAATATTTAGAAATAGAGGGATCCCTGGGTGGCGCAGTGGTTTAGCGCCTGCCTTTGGCCCAGGGCGCGATCCTGGAGACCCGGGATCGAATCCCACATCGGGCTCCCGGTGCATGGAGCCTGCTTCTCCCTCTGCCTGTGTCTCTGCCTCTCTCTCTCTCTCTGTGTGACTGTCATAAATAAAAAAAAAAAAAAATATTAGAAATAGAGATTGTAGAAAGTAAACTTTTAGTTAAGTGAAGGTTGAAAATGTAACCCCATGTAGAAGCAGTTGGAATTTTAATACAAAACAACTAAAAAAGGAAGAACATTTGAAATATGCAAACTGAAAGAAATGAAGTTAAAAGAGAACCTCTCTCTCCTGGAGAAATAAGTCCAGGAATGCCCCGCTGCTTCTCTTTGATAAAGTATTTACTAAACTCCTAATAGACTAACCAAGGAGCACAGACCTTTAAATCTCTTAAATATTTTAAAGAGTAACTGTAAATCATATAATTTTAATTTGTTTTCATATTTATTGATGTTAGATCATAGAAGATACAGCAATAGATGACTTACAGATTGGTTATCTTATAATTATAAGCCTGATTAAATGCTTGAAATTAAAACAAGAATTCTGATGGTCATATGATTTATTAATATCTAGATGTATACACTACTGAAAAACTTTTATTTAGCACCTAATATGTAACAAGACCTAAGCTAGGCATGAGTTGTAAATGAGTTAAAAATTGCGCCTGCCCTCATGTAAATAATAAAAGAAAAACTCAAATACTTCAGTATTTAAAGTCTAAAACATTCCAAGAGTCGGAACTTCCAATATCAGGATTTTGTTTATTACTTTGATAGATATATGTTTTATAGGAGTTTTAATTGTACAAATTGAAATGAGAAAAGAGTGAACAAAAAAAATACAAGCCTATTAGTTGTCATGGCAATACAAAGCAACAGCAAGAAAGGAATATAAATAAATCTCTTTCTTCCTTTTTAGCTCTAAAAATATTTCAAGATCAAAATGAGTTATTGTGGATTAAGGTACCCTTGAGAATCTCTAGTGATAGTAGAGAAATTCTACTACCAGTTTTTTGGATTTCTCTGTTTTTGTTTGTTTGTTTTGAGGAAATCAAAAGAGTGGCAGAGTAAGAAATAGACAGCTATTGCATGGCATTTAGGTGCTTAAAATTACATCATTGTACAAAGGTTCTCCTACACAAAGTGATAGAGAACAACTTGAAGAAGACTGTTTTAAAAATACACAAATATACAAACCCATGTTTGTGACATTTATAAATCAAGAAAACAGAAATAGATAAAAGCACAAAACATAGAATAAAATTTAAATTAATGAGGAAAGGAATAAGACAGGGATGTCCACTCTCACCAAGACTATTTGATACAGTACTGGAAGTTCGAACCAGAGTAATCAGACAACACAAAGAAATAAAAGGCATGAGTTGTAAATGAGTAAAAAATTGAGAGAGAGATGAGAAGACAGGAAGGAAGAAGACAAACTTCTTTTCTTTGCAGATAACATGATATTCTCTCTATAAAACCCAAAAGACTCCACCAAAAATTGCTAGAACTGATATACAAATTCAGTAAAGTAGCAGGATATAAAATCAGCATACATAAATCTGCTGCATTTCTATATACCAATTGTGAAGTAGCAGAAAGAAAACTGAAGGAATTGGTCCCATTTACAATTGATCCAAAAAGAATACGATACCTATGAATAAACCTAGCCAAAGAGGTAAAAGATCTGTACTTTGAAAATTATAACATACTTATGAAAGAAATTGAAGATGACACAAAGAAAGGGAAAAACATTCCATGCTCATGGACTGGATTAACAAATACTGTTAAAATATTTATACCACCCAAAGTAATCTACACATTTAATTCAATCTATTTTAGAATGCCAACAGCAGTTTTTACAGAGCTAGAACAAACAATCCTACAATTTGTATGGAACCACAGAAGACCTCAAATAGTCAAAGCATTTTTGAAAAAGAAAAGCAAAGCTGGAGGCATCACAATTCCAGACTTTGAGTTATATTATAATATTGTAGTACTGAACACAGTACAGTACTGGCACAAAAATAGACACACAGATCAAAAGAACTGAATAGAAAACCCAGAAATGAACCCAGAACTCTATGGTAAATTAATCTTCAACAAAGAATATCCAATGGGAAAAAGACAGTCTCTTCAACAAATGGTGTATAGGAAACTGGACAACAACATGCAAAAGAATGGAACTGGACCACTTTCTCTCATCATACACAAAAACAAATTCAAAATTGACTAAAGGCCTAAATGTGAGATCTGAAACCATTAAAATCCTAGAGGAGATTATAGACAGCAACCTCTTTGACACCAGCCATAGCAACTTCTTACCAGATAGGCCTCCTGTGACTAGGGAAACAGCAAAAATCAACTATTGGTACTATATCAAAATAAAAAGCTTTTGCACAGTAAAAGAAATAATCAACAAAACTAAAAGGCAACCTGTGGAATTGCAGAAGATATTTCCAAATGACTTATCCAACAAAGGGTTAATATCAAATATATAAAGAACTTATCAAGCTCAACACTCCCAAAAATAATATAATTTTAAAATGGGCAGAAGACATAAATAGATATTTTTCCAAAGAAGACATCCAGATTGCTAGAAGACACTTGAAAAGATGCTCAATATCAGAGATACAAATTAAAATCAAATTAAATCAATTTAATTTAAATTTAATTTAAAATAATTTAAAATAATTTAAAATACAAATTAAATCAGAGATACAAATTAAAAGTACAATGAGATATCACCTCCCACCTTTCAGAATGGCTAAAACCAACAATATAAGAAACAATAATGTTGGGGAGGATGTGGGAAAGGGGAACTGTCCTTGCCCTGCAGTGCAAATGCAAACTAGTGCAGCCACTCTGGAAAACAGTATGGATATTCCTCAAAAAGTTAAAAATATAACTACCCTAGATCCAGCAATTGCAATACAAAGAATTTACTTAAAAGAGATAAAAATATTAATTCTAAGGGATACATGCACCCCAATGTTTATAGCAGCATTACCTACAATACTCAAATTATGCAAAGAGCCCGAATGTCTACCAATTGATGAATGGATAAGGAATAAGTGGTGTATATATATATCTCTATCTATCTATCTAGATATATATACACACACACCCCATATACTATCTGGCATTAATTAAAAAAATTAAAATTAAAAAATCATACATAAAAATATATGAAATGGAGTATTACCCATAAATAGAATGAAATCTTGCCATTTGCAATGGCATGGATAGAGCTAGAGAGTATTATGCTAAGTGAGTAAGTCATTCAGAGAAAGACAAATACCATATGATTTCACTCATATGCAGAATTTAAGAAACAAAACAAATGAATATAGGAGGGGAAAAAAGAGGAAGACCATGAAACAGACTCTTAACTATAGGGAACAAACTGATGGTTGCAAGAGGGGAGGTAGTCAGCCTATGGGTTAACAGGTGATAGGGATTAAGGAGGGCACTTATGATGAGCACCAGGCATATTACATAGAAGTGCTGAATCACTAAATTCTACACCTGAAACTAATATTACATTGTACTTTAACTAACCTGAGTTTAAATAAAAACTTGGAAGAAAAAAACCAAAAATACATAACAAAAATTCAAAAAAGTTAAATTAATGAAGAAAAATGAACGCTCAGAAAGAATTTTAACAGCATTACATAAAGGACTACCATATACTGGAAATAATAATAAATAGTATTTTATTTAGGTCCTAATGCATCAAAGAAAAATGATGAGAGTTGACTATAGAAGAAACTTGTTACATATATGCCTTTTATTGTAAATACTGAATTTATTATGCCAAATAACACTGAAATTATAAATACTGAAAATACTGTATAAAATACTGAAATTATTATGCCAAAGGTATATTTTAAGAAAAATCTGAATATTTAATTGGCAAAATCAAAATTCTCAAAAAATGAAACTATAAAGCCAGATGAGAAATTAGAATAAATCAAGAGGACCAGATATTATTTATCAGAAAATTTTTTTTTTCAAACACACAAGGGTTTATTTACAAGCTCAAGTTGGGTCCAAGTGTACCCAACACAGCAGAGCAGGGACTTGGACCCCGAGGTGGGTTTCAGCTTAGTTTTATAGGCTGAAGATCTAGGGGATCTTCAGAAGGGGTGGAGGAATTTCTCAAGTTCTGTTTACATTTTGATATGGGGCTTTCAAGGGCTTGAGCTCTGTTCTTATTCTAATAGGGGCTTCCTGCCCTTGGCTTGGGCTCTGTTCTTATTCTAATAGGGGCTTCCTGCCCTTGGCTTGGGCTCTGTTCTCATTCTAATAGGGGCTTCCTGCCCTTGGCTTGGGCTCTGTTCTCATTCTAATAGGGGCTTTCTAGGACGTTAAGCTGTAAGCTGTTTTCTTCCTGTAACTGAAGTAAGGTAAAGTTCAGCTCTTATTCACAGGGGCCTGGGATGGCTGTACTTGTGATAACATTGAACTTAAAGTGGAATGGCCTTAATTTTCTCAGCCTCCACATTTCCCCCTCTCAGAGGAACCTAAGGAAGGACCCAATCATGGGTCCAGGTTGCTCTCAGAGTGAGCCAGGGGAAATGATTAAACCAGGATTCTAACCAACCTTGTTGCTATTCTCGCTCCCATTTACATTCCAGGTAAGAAGCAACATCTTACGTTTAAGGCAGCACATAATCCCCCCCACACACCCTTTGTTGTAAGAAGACTAAGTCTAATCCCCTTCTATTTTGAAAGACAACCTCAGACTAGGGAGTCTCGGAGGTGGGAAATAAGTGAGAACGGCGCAGTCTTAGCTTTAGGGGATTGTCCTTGTTCGGTTGGCTTTTCCATTCTGGAACAAAGTCCTTGAGAACAGCGTGTGGGTCAGCTGGCCGGACGTGGGTGTAGTGGACCCAGGGAGTAATCCTGTCGACCTTGAGAGTGGTGGGAGTGGTCAGGATCATGATGTAAGGTCCCTTCCAGCGAGGTTGAAGTGTCCATTGTTGGTATCTCCCCAGGTACACCCAGTCACCTGGCCGATATCGATGAGAATTAGAATGCTAGTGGAGAACTGACAAAGACATGTAATGAATAGTTGAAAATATCAGTATGCATAAAAGATGAGAAAACAATATATTGCACTTTGTCTTTAGAAAGGATTAAAGTTACTGTCCTTGAAGTTCTGAAAAAAAGTATTCATTATTTTTAAAGATAGAATGCCATGTAACTTTCCTCCAATATTGATGTAAATTTTAATATGGTTTTCTCATTCATTCACATCTTCAACCAGCATTTACTGAGCACACTTTATGTTCCAGAAAAATATAATGCTTTTATTGGCACAACTAGAATGGACAAATGATGAAGACCATTAAGATGCTCACAATCTATGAGTGAATATTAATATATAACAGACTACTTAGAGTAATGGTTATTAAGCGCTATAATTAGGATTGCCATAAATACAAGTGCCCAGGTGAAACATTTTTATTAAAATGTCAGAGGAAATGATAATTACAGAATTAAATTCTTCACTTCCTACTAGAATTACATATATTACATAAGCTCAGCTAAATTTTTGACAGAAAAGAAGAAAATCTTAAAGGTAGTCTAGTTAACAATGGCTTAAAAGATATATTGTAATTAACAAATGCATCAAAATCATTATGTTTCTCAAGTGTTCATTTTGGGTAAAAAAACCCAGATACATCTTTTATTTTAAAGTTATTTGCATAGTACCCTCAATTAATCCTAGCAAGATAAGAATCTAGCAAAAACAGAACTAAGCCAAAACCATCTAGTGACCAAACAGGAAACATATAAAATCTTTTCACTATACCTGTATTTGTTGAATGTTGGCCATAGAAAAGTATGAAATAAGAGCATGCCTCTAAAATTTGAATGGTCAGTCACATCAGCATATTAAATGTGAATATGAATAAACTAAAATAGAAGTCAATATCAAGAAGACAGCCAAAAAATGTAGGTAAGGACTTTCAGCTGAGCAAGAACTACATGAACAGTTGTTGATCACTACAACTACAGGTATAATTTGGCATTACAAAAGGCAGGCAAGGAACGAATCAGGAACGCCTTAGAAGTGTAAGAACTAAAATATATTTTCTTATATATTCAAATATTTACTGAGCAAGTACTCTATGAAAGACACTTTATATAAAATACTATTATGAAAATTTTTAAGTTTGAGTCCTTACTTGTGGAAGTTACCCACTGAAACAGCTTAAAACACACACCACTACCACTACCAACAAAAACCTTTATAATACTTCTCTAGATTGGTTTGTTCAAATTTTTAGAAATTCCAAACTAAGAGTCAGTTAGGTTCTCTTTCACCAGTAACCCAGACTAGTGTTTTAGCTCTTAGTTGGTGGGGGCAGGGGGTTTATGGTATGTATGTTTCTGAAAGGCGTTCAACATCCTCATTGGAAAAGGGGATACAGAAATCCAACTTTTCTGGATTCCTGAGGTTAAAACAGTATGCTACATAAAAACGTAATATTCACAGGGCAAAAAGGAGCAGTTAGGAATTAAAAAATAATGATGGCAAAAATGAGGGGCAGCCCGGGTGGCTCAGCGGTTTAGCGCTGCCTTCAGCCCAGGGCTTGAACCTGGAGTCCCAGGATGAGTCCCACATTGGTCTCCCTGCTTCTCCCTCTGCCTATGTCTCTGTGTGTGTGTGTGTGTGTGTGTGTGTGTTTCTCATGAATAAATAAATAAAATTAAAAAAAAAAAAAGAATCCAAGATAAAAAGTTGTTCAGATGTTTTTAATTTTATTAATGTGTAAGAGAAACAGAAGCATTTGGCGCTGAATTTGGCAAGGTACAGAAATAGTTGTCAGAATACATGGCAATTTTTGAAGATATGAAGTGGCCACAATTCATTGACCATTGATAATGTCAAGGTTAGTGACTGTGAAAGAAAGTTTTTTTTTTTTTTAAAGCAATTTTGTTCCATGTTACCTATTTGTTTTAATTAATTAAAATTGAGCTATCTATCTAGTTCCAGGAAATTAAAATATTCTTATGATTAGGAATAAATCCAAAGACCTTATCATAGCTCAGGAGACTTCAAAATATGGTTCTTCCTACTCCACTTATTTCATCTCCTGTTAAGATTTTCTTCCCCATTCTGTTATAGCCACAATGAACAAATAGCTTCTTTATACCCCTTATCCACATTATTATTATTTTATTAGCATGACTAAGTGTTCCCTTAGCTTGGAACACTCTTGCCCAAATCTTCATGTGACTTAGATCCATCTCATTAATCAGTTCTCAGTTCAAATGTTCTCTCTTCAAAGAAGTCTGACCTAAACCTCATTGAAGATAACTTTCCTTCCTTTTTTCTTTCTTCTCCCTTTCTAGTCACCCTCTCTAGTATCTTTCATACCACTCATCACACTGAAATGATCTTGTTTATGCATCTGCTTATATACTTCTCTCTCTAGTTCAAGAAGACAGGGAGCTTGTTTGTACTGTTGTTGCTTTCAGTTGTTTCTGCAATATGCCTAACAGTGCTTGGCCTATCATAGGCCTATCAAAAACCAATCATTGAATATATGAATAAATGTTGTGAGTAGATAACCACACTGCTTCTTTATATGCATATATCCTCACAAGGTACATTATTAACTTGAACATTGTAGATTTGTGTTGCGGGCAATTTTCTATGGAGCTTGGAATCTCCTAATTGCCATGCATACTTAAGAAATAAATGAGCTAAGAAAAAAAAATCAATCAGCTGATGCCATCGATGTAAAAATTAATGACTTACCACACCCAAAATATAGATTGTAAGGTCCCAGAGTAGTAAAAATTAAGACAGAATTAAAAAACAAAACTGGACATATCACAATTCCAGACTTTCAGTTATATTACAAAGCAGGAGTAATTAAAACAGCATGGTACTGGGGTACCTGGGTGGCTCAGTTGGTTAAGCATTGACTCTTGATCTCAGTTCAGGTCCTGATCTCAGGGTCATGAGTTTGAGCCCCACATTGGGCTCCATGTTGGGCACCATGCTGCCTACTTAAAACAACAACAAAAAACCAGTATGCTGGTATGCATAAAAATAGACACAAAGATCAATGGAATAGAATTAAAAAAACAGAAATAAACCCATCATTATATGGTCAATTAATCTTTGACAATAGAGGAATGGATATACAATAGGAAAAAAAAAAGTCTCTCCAACAAATGGTGCTAGGAAAAATAGACAACAAGGTTAAGCATCTGCCTTTGGCTCAGGGCATGATCCTGGGGTCCTGGAATCGAGTCCTGCTTCAGGCTCCCTGCATGGAGCCTGCTTCTCCCTCTGCTTGTGTCTCTTCTTCTGTCTCTGTGTCTCTCAGGAATAAATAAATAAATACATATTTTTAAAAAGTCAGAAAAATAGGCAACAACATGCAAAAGAATGAAACTGGACCTCTTTCTTTCGCTATACACTAAAAATGAATTCAAAATAGATTAAAGACCTAAATGTGAGACCTGAAACCATTAAAATCCTTGAAGAGAGCACAGGCAGTAGCAACATTTTTTTAGATATGTCTCCTGAGAAAAAGGAAACAAAAGTAAAAATAAACTCTCGGACTACATCAAAACAAAAGGCTTCTGCACAGTAAAGGAAATAATCAACAAAGCTAAAAGGCAAACCTATGGAATTGGGAGAAGATATTTGCAAATGACATATCCAATAAAGGGTTAGCATCCAAAATTTATTAAGAACGTGTAAAAGTCAACACTCAAAAATCAAATAATGCGATTAAAAATGGGCAGAAGACAGGAATAGATATTTCTCCAAAGAAGACATATAGAAAGCCAACAGCCACATGAAAAGATGCTCAACATCACTCATCGTTAGGGAACTGCAAATCAGAGGTGTCAGAATGGCTAAAATCAACAATACAAGAAGCAATGAGAGTTTGCAAGGATGTGGAGGAAAAGGAACCCTGGTGCACTGTTGGTAGGAATGAAAACTGGTGCAGCCAATGTGGAAAACGGTATAGAGGTTCCTCAAAAAGTTAAAAGAACTATCATATGATCCAGTAATTGCACTACTAGGTATTTACCCCAAAAATATAAAAACAGTAATCCAAAGGGATACATACACCCCTATGTTTATTGCAGTATTATTTATAAGAGCCAAACTATGAAAGAAGCCCATCAATTGATGAGTGGAAAAAGATGTAAGATCGATCTATCTATCTATCTATCTATCTATCTATCTATCTATCTATCTCATGCAATATTATTCAGCCATAAAAAAGAACAAAATCTTCCGATTTGCAACAACATGGAAAAAGCTAGAGAGTATAATGCTAAGTGAAATAAGCCAGTCAGATAATGATGAATATATGATTCACTCATATGTGGAATTTAGGAAACACAAGAAATAGGCAAAGGAAAAAAAAGAGGGAGAGACAAATCAAGAAACAGACTTTAACTATGGAGAACAAACTGATGGTTACCAGAAGGGAGGTGGATGGAGGGATCTGGGAAATAGGTGATGGGATTTGAGGAGTACACTTATCACAATGAGAAAAATAAAATAAGACAGGGTTTTTTTGTTTGTTTGTTTAGCTAACAGAATGTTAAAAAAGTTGAATGACTTATGGCCTAAGAAATATTATGCGAATGACAATATAACTAGACCTAAATCTCAATTGTATAAGCTTTCTAAAAGCTATAAATGATAGTTTCCTAGTCCTATGATATCTGCCCTTTCTAAATATAAGAAACAGCACCAAATGGAGGAAAATTACAGGATATAAAAGCTGCATTATTTCATCCTTTGTGAGACATTATAACATCTTCTCTTTGTGGGGTCTTATGATCTTAAATTTCCAACATTATGGAAGAATCGGAGCTATTCTCATAACCTAAGCACTTCCCAAAAGCTCCAGCTCCTAATGCCATCATCTTCTGGAGTTAATATTTCAATATAAGAATTCTGAGGGGGACACAAATATTCAAACCACAGAGTTAGACACCATTGTTATTTCTGCCTTATAAATGGAAAGTTGAACTGCAGAAAAATTAGTAAATTATCAAAAATAAAACAACTATTAAGTAATAGACTAGAGATTTGAAATAGGGAAGCCTAGTCCAGGGTTTCAGCTTTCAACCAGTATAGTTCAGGGAATAGATGGAAAATTAGCTGAGATAGATTTCAAGAATATAGCACAGATGTAACTGGATTCCTCTAGTCTTCTACAGTGGTTACTCTGTATATCATTAATATAGATCTAGGTTGATATTTTTACTGTTTGTTAGGATTTGTTCAGTATATGGGCAGCCCTGGTGGCTCAGCGGTTTAGCACCGCCTTCAGCCCAGGGCATGATCTGGGAGACCCAGGATCGAGTCCCACATGGGGCTCCCTGTATGGAGCCTGCTTCTCTCTCTGCCTGTGTCTCTGCCTCTCTCTCTCTCTCTCTCTGTATCTCTCATGAATAAATAAATAAAATATTTTTTAAAAAAGGATTTTTTAAGTATATATGACAGTCATACATCTAAATACCGTATCTTTAATTGCTGCATATGATTTAAAACAACTTTTTTGCCAAGGCTGATCCTTTGATTCTAAAGAAGTGTATTTGGATGATAATCCACATCAAAACTCTTAAGTGATTGATCCATCCCATAAAATAGTTATACTGAACTTTAATGCTTTTTAAATGTAAAATATGAGCTATACCATCAAGTAGCCGCAACTTAAAATATGAGATTTAGGGTATTTTTGGAAAGGATAGTGCATTGAAAATTTTTAACAGCATAAAATGCAAAATTACTTACCAAATATCATTTACATTGCTCAGTAATGTTACTTAATACATGATTATTGCATTAGAGTATTTTAAGAATGTTATCCTAAATGCTCTTAGTTTAAAGAGAAAATATTTATAAAAATACTGATATTTTGAAAGTGTTATAATCTTGTTTTAAAGATATGTGGTAAATACACAAATATTTATGGTAATTAAATAGATCCATATGCATATACTTATATGAGTATTACAGAGAGCTGGTAAGATCTCATTCTTCATTTCTTAAATATTTAAATCTTCATATAAGAAGAACAATTCAGGGATCCCTGGGTGGCGCAGCGGTTTAGCGCCTGCCTTTGGCCCCAGGGCGCGATCCTGGAGACCCGGGATCGAATCCCACGTTGGGCTCCTGGTGCATGGAGCCTGCTTCTCCCTCTGCCTGTGTCTCTGCCTCTCTCTCTCTCTCTATCTCTCGAATAAATAAATAAAATATTAAAAAAAAAAAAAGAAGAACAATTCATATTGGACTGTCTGAATATGCAGAATGATTCAGGATGGGAATACAAAAACAATTGCTAGGCAAAAAGCAAAAAGGAAAAAGAAAGAAAATCAAATAGTAATTTACAACTTCTCATTATGATTAATAGTTCTACTGTATCCTCAAATGTAGTGCTGGATAAAATATTAGATGTACTTGATAATTATTTATATTTACTACACTTTTATAATTGATGCTAAGCATTTTCTTGAATTGTCTAATTGTCTTCTATCACAAGTTATTCATTAGAACATAAATCTAAAACACAGATTTAATATGATTTACATTGCATTGTCATAACACAACAAAAACCGTTTTTTTTTTCCTAGAGGGAACTAGTTACAAACACGGAATTATAATTTTGAATCATAGTTAGAATTAGAATGCTGCTTATCCTGAAACATTTATTCTTCTATTGCTTTAATATTGGTTTATTAGCAATTATTAGAATATATTAAATAGTGGCAATAGGGGAGCCCCGGTAGCTCAGTGGTTTAGCGCCACCTTCCGCCCAGGGCATGATCCTGAAGACCCGGAAGCCTGCTGCAGGATCCCTGCGTGGAGCCTGCTTCTCCCTCTGCCTGTGTCTCTGCCTCCCTCTCTCTCTGTCTCTCATGCATAAATAAATAAAATATTTTAAAAAAAATAGTGGCAATATAAGCTGTAAATAAATCTACATTATTTGAATAGGCTGTGGTTTTCCTAATAAAAAAAAGTAAGTAGTGTTTGCTATATACTATTTTTCATTAATATAGTTGCAAAGGAGATTCAATTAAAGCAAAATATTCTGACTATATAAATTCCAGCTAGAATAAAGATCAAAAGTTGTACTCATTACAACTATTATAATTTGAACAAAAGGCAAAAGGACAATCAAGATCCAAACACAAGAGACTCAGGTTAGTATGGTAATAGAAAGTATTGGTGTCAAGGTCCTATGCCAATACAGCTACTAAAAATATGTGAAAAACTTGCAATTATTTTATTCCAATCTGAGACAAACTTCCAAAAGAGGAATACTACTATTAATAAGTTTTTCCCTTTGGCATCTGCCTTTTCAGAGAAAGTATCTTCTCAGTGTGCCTGGTCTAATATTTTATCTTGGTTTGACTCTTTTTCTTATTTGCCAAGGTATACAGGATTTTACTTTAAATTGATTAACCAGGTAGAGGGAATAACATGACAGCTATAATCACAACAATAAGGATACAGCCAATAAGGATCAAGGTAAAGGATATTCCAGGTAAAGAGGATAGCTTGTTCAAAGGATTTAAGATAGAAGCTATGTATATTCATGAAATTAGAAAAAGAATAAAAAAATCATACTGAATCTGGTATTAGTAGTACAGTAAAGGTAAGAGAAAGAGGGTGTAGAGGTTGGAAAGGTGATAATTATTTTCTTAGGTTTATTATTATTTTGTACAGAAGTGTGATTTTTGTTTTTTAAATGCAAGTCTGTTATGCTGAGAACAAATTGTAAAAAGATGGGCAAGAGGGGAATCAGGAAATCAATTAGGAAACAATTGCTTTGTTTTATGCAAAAGATAAATGTAGTAGTTCTGACTAGCTGGCAGTGGTAGAGAAGAAAGAAATAGAAACTGATGGAATGAGAAAAACAAAGGAAATAAGACTGTAAAGGGGACAGTTTGAATGGGACTGTAAAATCATTTACTGAGAGAAATATAGATGTGAAAGAAAACTATAAGAAATCAAGTTCTTTTTTTAGAACATGCTAAATTTGAGGTGAATATTAGATAACAAAATGATGTGGCCTAATATACAGCCTGGATATATGAATCTGTAATTCTAGGGAACAATCAGAGTCAAAGGTACAGATTTGAGAGTAAGTCTCTCTCACTCTTCACTTACCCTTCACTCACCCTTATTCCTCATCTGGAGATGTATCATTTCAGCTTTGAAGTAAATTGATCTCTTCAACAATTACATTCTGTTCTTTGCCAACACTGCCATAATCACAATAGTTTGGTGATTAGTTTTGATAGCTGATAAAATAAATCTCTAGTTTTTGCCTTTTTCAAAACCATCTCTGCTATTTTGTTCCTTTGCAGTTTCATACCAATTTTAGAAGTAGCTTGTCCTACAAATTTAGGTTCTGCATATTTTTTGTTATATTAATTCTTAAGTACTTGTTATATTTGATATTATTTAAAATTACATATTTTATCAACATATACATGAAAGAAATTGTATATAAGCTATCATTTTAGTTGGTAAGTTTTTTACTAAAACACGTTTTAAAAAATCTTGTTTAAAAACTAAGATTCTGAAACACATAGCAAAGGTACTCAGTGACATTATTTTAATATACTTGCCCCCTTTTTCATTGAGTAGAACCCACTATCAGGCTTAATTTGTGTGGTGCCAGAGGTTGAACATTCATTTACTTCAACTGAAACTTTTAAAAAATGCAGTCTCATTACAGACAATTTAGAAAATACAAGTAAAAATTCTTATAGTCTCATCAATCAAAGACAGTAACATTTAACTGCATTTAATCTTTATGTTAGTTTTTCTACTCATCTCTTGGTTTTCTTTTGATGTGTTTCTATGTATTTCTTTCACTACTAAAGTAAAATATTTTTCAACTTAATGTATGAATACTCTAATTTCCCTACTAAACTTAAGGGTAAATACTTGAAAAATCTATCCAGAAACTTATATCAATAAGACTGACTCACTAGGCAATGAAACAAAAATGTGAATATCCCTCAATTTTATAGATTTGCCTGAATTATATATCTAATTTCAATTCACAACTCTGTGTATGTATGACATGTCACCCAGAACACTTTCAAACCCCCTTATTTTTAGATATCCTTTTCATTATCCATGACTATGTAAAGGCATTTATGTTCATGTTAAGCAGGTGTGACATATTATCTAGACAATAAAAAAGATAAACATTAAACTTTTTGAATGTCAGCAAGTGTCCAATCAGGAACCAAATAATTTAAGACCTAAAAGTCTAAGAAATTAGGAGGTTAGTTGGAATGGGTGTTCTCCAGAGAAAAGAAAGATTTAGAAGTGCCATTTCAGACTTTCACCTATATTCCAACCACCCTGCCACTGGCTGACTGCCTTGTTGCCTGTCATCTGATTTTGATCTCTCCCCCACTAGTATACAGAGTAGATTAAAAGCAGGCAAGATTTCATTTGGAATTTGTTGGGTCAGTTTATTTGATGTTGAGATAGAATGGTAAAGACCTGGTAGTAATACTGACATAATATAAGAAGTTTTACATCTTTGATTGGCTTTCAGCCATTACAGCAACAATCTCCATCACTGTGTTATAAATTTTGGATGCAGCTATCTAACAGAAGGCTAACGGAGATTATGAAGAGACAACTGTTTGGCTCATTATAAAGTCAGATGTGTTCTTTGGCATTTGAGTGGACAGCAGAGACTTTGACATTAACACATGGCTCATTAGGAATGAATTTGAGCTTGGCCTTTTGCTGCACTTAAAACAAAATATCTACTATAGAAAAGTAACTCCTTTAAAATGCCGATACAATGTCTTAAACGTACATAGCTGTAATTTAAAATGAAGGCACTATTCCTCTAGGCATTTGCCATTAAGAGCACAGTGCGTGTCTTAAAATTGTGAAGAAAACAATGAAACAGCAGAAGATCATGTTCCTTTTATCTTTCTTGTTCCTAGTGACAAATACACTGACTTTTCCTGTTCCTCCTAACTGTTTGTCATGTTCTAGAAGAGGCCATCTTGTAGTTTTGTGATAGGGTCACGTTTACAGCATTACATAGTAGTTAATGGTCAGTTATCACTTTTATGATAAATTTGATTTTGCAACTCTGCTGATTCAATTTTCACCAAGCTGAAACTTGAAACATAAAGCAGTATACTACCTTGAACCTACAAAGCAGAATAGTCTTTGATATTAAGGCAGCTTAGTAATGTGTATTTAAAGCAGTGTGTACACTATTAACACAGTGTTTAACTCACAGTGTTTATCAGCTTTGCTTTCTTCTAACTGCATCATTTTTGTTGCTTCAAATACTTTCAACTTCGTACAATAAAATACGGAGTGTTTTATTCTTAAATAATTTGAATGCCACTTTCATTTAATTTTTTTAAAAGATTTTATTTATTTATTCTTGAGGGAGAAAGAGAGAGAGAGAGGCAGAGACACAGGCAGAGGGAGAAGCGGGCTCCATGCAGGGAGCCCGACGCGGGACTCAATCCCAGGACTCCAGGATCACACCCTGGGCCGAAGGCAGGTGCTAAACTGCTGAGCCACCGGGCTGCCCCACTTTCATTTAATTTTGAACAAGTCTGTTATAATCTGTTTTGCTGATCTGAGAATTTAAGATTATAAACAAATAAATGCTGCTTTCGTAAACTATGTGTATCAAAAATATGCACGGAGTCAATTGAGAGAAGTGTCTGCCAGTCCTGTCAGTTATGATGAAAATTACAATTTCCTCATTCTTTCAGATATGTTTGTAGAAGCAAATATGATGCTCAAGAAAAAAGCACATCTATCAAATATTTCATGGACAACATGACATGACTAAAAGCTTCAGAACTTGAGTAATGCTGAAACGCACAAAATGGGTTCACATATTTTTGAACCTTGAAGATTTTAAATGATAAAGAAAAGGTAATACAAACAGTTCACAAAGCAAACAAAATAATAGATAAAATGAATCTCTCTAAGAATAGTTTGAGACTAACCCAGCATCCACAACGCCCTGTTCTGCTGCTTACTACGGGTAGGGCCTCAAAGAAGCGATATTTCATACTGCAAATGATCAAATGCTCTGCTAGGGGGGCGTGGACTAGGAATATAACAGAACTTTCCTAAAAGGCCTGTCTCATGTTAAACTGACATATATCCTACCCAGAATGAATCTATATTGTTTTATTCGTGTATTCCTTCATGTTTCCTCATACATAGGAAAACTTAGATATTTTTAAGGAACTCATTACCTTTTATATTACTTTATGTTTTTACAAGTTTATTTTAAAAATACATGATTGACCATGAGTAAACATCAGAATATGAAATGAAAATAACTACATAGTTAAATAGCAGTGAATTGGAATCAGGCTAAGTGTCTTTTAGGTATGTCCCATGATCAACTATTTAAGCTGAGTCTCCCTCTCTCTCTCTTTTTTTATTCACCTGTAAAATGAACAGAATTACATTTGCCTTCCAATCTGTGAAGAACAAAATAGAAAGCCTATAATAACATTTTTTGTACAAAATTTTATTATTTTTTAAATTTGTTTTTATTGAAGTTTAATTTGCCAACATATAGTATAGCACCCAGTGCTTATCCCATCAAGTGCCCCCCTCAGTGCCCATCACTCAGTTACCCCAATGCCCCTCCACCTCCCCTTCCTCAACCCTTTGCTCGTTTCCCAGAGTTAGAAGTCTCTCATGGTTTGTCTCCTCTCTAATTTTTCCTCACTCAGTTCCCTATAATAACACTTTATAAAAATTACAAATATACACAGTTTGGGGAAATGGTATGCATTTAGAAAATCCAAATTTGAAAAAATAATTAGAAAGCATTTATGAAATTTAATGATAGTTGAAATTCTCAGTAGAAAGTGCCTGTCTTTATTAGATATAAATTTACCTTTTTGCAGTAAAGGAAATGCATCTTAATTAAATAGGTGGAAATGTTTTTACTTCCCCATGCTTATTATTTCAAAGGATCACCATCAATTGAGAATTCTAAGTCTGAGCTAAACTCTCCTGAGCTAGAGATCCACGTGCCCCTGACCTCAAACATGTGCTGAGTTCTCAAGTAAAGGAGGATACTCTGAAGAATTATTCATTCTCTGAGATTTCTGGGTCCTTCTGACCAACTTAGATCATTCCTCATTGAATAGATGTCTTATAAGCAAAAGAAACATTCTGATTTAACCCTGTTTTGTATACATAGACAATATGTCTATATTGCTAGTTCTACATAAAATGTACAGAGAGAATAAATAGTTTGAAAATATGCCCGACCCAATTATTTTAAATAGATTTTAGATTTGGATTTGGAGAATATAGAGTAAAGCCGGTAAAAAGTCAACATAAGAATGAGAGAGAAAGAGAACCAGTGAGAATGTGCAACTGAAGAAGGATTTCATAACTAGGTCTAGGAAACTGGGTAAAATACTTATAATTATCACAGACAAGTATTAGAATAACTGTACTGAAAAGAATGCAAGATTCTCCTGTTACCTGTCAAATGTTTACTCAATTCCTAGTGTGGAAGCAGGAGGAAGATGATGTAAAATGTCTCATTTGTAATAATTCCAACATTGAAAGAAATATGGATTTAAGGGAATGACTGTTAAGAAATCACTTTTCTATTGAGTACAGCAGATAACTATATTCAATTTAAAAAAGTCTTTCATCAATGGTTTTGGCAACACTGCCATACACATATATGTATGCGCACACATGCACACAAACTTTTGTTCATTTAATTTTTTCCAATTATCATTTGATTAAAATTTAAAAGATCAGTAGTTTACATGCAAATAATGGAGATGTCACTTATGTGGCACTAAGAAAAATGGAGTCCTCAACTGAGCCTTTTCACATTCCCCAGAGATTGTCCTAATTTTCTGCAACATAGCCTGTAAACTCACTACTGCAATAAGTGAATTCACATATCAGTAGTGCTTTAGAAACAGCTTTAAATTTGCTGCACTTCTTACCTAGCCCCCTTCTGGATCTTCAGCTCCCAAAATGCACATTATATATCTTCTAATGAGTTTCAGGGGAAAAAATCTTATCTGAGTTCTCCAAGGTGTATAAGGATGCTAAGTGACTCTAAAAATGATCTGGGGTTATATACACATGTGAATTTTAGGAATAGTAAAGTTTCTCAAAGTAATTATTGTAGAACAGTTTATTGTACCTAGGTTTGCTACTATATGCAGTCTCTTATTTATCCCCAGTTCAATTCATTAATACTCCAAAATTTAAAATTAAGAGAACAACAAAAGGCTTGCAAAATAATCCTTCAGACTTAAGTCACATATACGATCACTTCTAGAAATGAAAGGGTGGAGATGATTCTCAGCACACAGGATATTTTTGGTTTTAAGCTTCAGGTCTTCATTTCTGCTTGACTATCAAATTCATTTTTATTTGTGAAGTCTTCATTTACAAGTATATAGAAGTACTCAGTTTTATACTGTTAGACACATTTGCCACATTCTTTTTTGCTTGTTCTGGACAGTGCTTTCTATCTTTTGGAATTACATTTGAGGAGAATCTATATCCCCATCATTTCTCTAACAAGGGACACTTTAAATAGACATTGGTTGCTGGTGAAATTGTAAGCAGTGACCTCTGAATGTCCTAAAGGAAAGAGCTCTCATCCATTGCCAGAAAAGGTCTCTCAGGGATATTTCTATTTGTATTTGACTAGATTTCTGAGCCTAAGAATCTTTGTGCACCACAGCGAAGGTTATCCCTCCTGGTATAATCATCCTATCAAACACTCATTTATCCTGAAGAATACTGTGCTGCTGTCTACATTTAGTCTCAGAGTAAGAATGAAGTCATTTCTCATGAAATCCCTTAATAGATATCTCTAAAACTCATTATTTTTTATTGTAAATAAGGTGCTAGGCAGTAATAAAGCATGATATAATGTAAAATATGTTAATGTTTTGTTAAGTCTCTAGATGGTTTTGTACCTTAAATCCTATCTTTCAGAAAAAGTTTCTTATATTTAAACAGGGCTCAAAATTATGTTGTTCAATAATTTTACTTTCATGGGTATATGATATAAATGACAAAAAAAAGGAGTAAGAAATGGGGATTTTAAACAGCAGGTATACTGTCTACATTGATATTCTGCTGAAGAGAAAGAATAATTTCCCTACAAGGTAAGTTCTCAGTTTAGTGAGGGATCAAACCTGATATTTGAATACAGCATTTGAAAAACCATCCATCCACAAGAAGAAAATCAACTATAAATAAAAAGTGAGTCATCATTTGAATATCCATACACATATAGATAAATTTCAATGTCTCTATTTCAGAATTTATAGTATGGAAAGGGTCAAGTAATTCTCTTCATACAGCAAAATAATTGAACTCATTCAAAAATTTATGTTTTACAAAATAGCTTGAGGTATTTGCAAGATGGTTTTGTACTTTGATCAGATTTGTATAAACTGCAGAATAGTTTAAAAAAATTAAACTGTTGTTTAGTTCATCTTTTTTAATTACAAACTTAACTCTTGCAATCTAGCTAGACTTGGAGGGAAATAAGGAAAATATGGAACCCAAAGAACTGCAGTGACAGCACAAAGATAGACTACTGAGAGCAGATAGAGGTGGAGGGGTGCTCTCCTGAGCCACAAAAGGAACAATCTGATGGCTGAGATAAAATAGAAGTCAAATTTTTTAGAGATGGTCATAGTGGTCAGCAGTGATCTTGCTGATCTTGCCATTCATGAACTTGTGACAGCATTCTAGCCAATCTTAAGGGTTAACTTGCTGACTTAACGCCCTTGATCCATAACAGGAGTAACTTTCTTTAAGATCTGGAGACTGCTGGCCTTGAGGAGTGAAGAATTAGAACTTTCGCATACCACAGAGGAAAACAAGTCTGTTTGAACTTGCCTCAGCTTTCTGATTAGCCCAGCAAAAAAATTTTAGCAAAATGTCTTTTTCTGTTAGGTGACACAAATGATTTTCCTGACCTCCCTTTGTGTATCTGTAGACCTTGTCCTCTTTTGCAGAAAGTACAGATTATTCCTGTACATCACAAAACAAGAATTGAACCCTCTTTCACAACCCTTGAGCACTGAGATAATGTTTGTACCTGGCATCATTAAGTCTGCACATGATCAAGAAATGTTATATAGGACACTGCAGTCTCTTGGCTAAACCCCTTTATAAACTCCCAGGCCAGGCACAAACCTGAGATGGAGATGGCTTTTGGACAAGAGTCTGCATTCTCCCGAGGAGGTCAGCATCCTGAATAAAGCTTAAATTCCTTTCCAATCACAATATGTCTCTTGAGTAATGATCTTCTAAGTAACCAGTAGCCATACTTGGGTTCAGTAACACCCAATGTGCTCCATGTCTTCGACAGCATTTTATGTACTCCTTCACCTTGCAAAAGAACACATTTACCATTCCAACCACTCAGTCTTAACAATGCAGATGAAAAACTGGAAACTGTGTTGGGTCCAGCATTTTCCATAGACAAGATGCCAGGGAGGACCCCATGCTTCAGGATGAAATTCTCATCAAATTTTTCCCCACAGGTGGATTTGCCACCAGAGTGCCATTAGGGTATGAGAAGTCACCACCTTGGCACATAAACCACAGAATACTACTGTGAAATCAGGAATCCTTAGAACTTTTCTTCCTGGTACTCAGAGCACAAGTTTTCTGCTATCTTTAGAACACTGACTTTGAGCTGAGCCCAAAGGAGATATGGTCCAAAGACTCACTGTTTATGATGTTGGGGATGAACATGATGGAGTTGATCAAAGTTAGGTGACCCAGTAGTGTGGTTGTGCCTCCTAGGGGTGGCAGCAGCATTTGCAAAACCCAAAACAGATAAATTTGCAATTGAACTCTTCATTCAACTTTTCCTTCCCACATGTTCCATCACATCTTCCAGAATAGTACCCTTGTATCCTATGGCCTTAATACTCTCTTCCCTTCTAGTCATAAAAGGAAAACTAATTTGATTTGATCACATTTCAATAACTTTTTTTTAGTTTTCAAATATTTCCTCATTTATTTTTCATGAATGTCATGGAAGAAACCAACAGCTTCTGCTGTTTTCTCTACTCCTTGAACATACATTCCCCAGGTTCATTTGCAGGTATGTGCAGGCATAAGACTTGATTACTATCCAGAAATGGTAATGAAAGTGTTGTGTATCATTTTAAGGCTCTAGACCATAAAATTATTTGATTTTCTCTGTGTTATTCTTTCTCTGTCAAGGTAGCATAGAAATGCTCATGCTGACCACAGAGACCACATGCTAAGAAAGGCAAAGAAGACTCCAACAGCATCCATTCCTGAATGACCATAGAGGACTCTTTCCGCTGATCTATCTTTGGGTAGTTATATCACAAATCATAAAAGTCTATTCTGGTTCATTATCCACTTTCTCGGCAATATATTTCAATAAGTAGATTATGTCACTTTATCTAATACACATGCCCATAGTTTATATATGGTAGAATTTCAGACACCCACACTTTCATGGAAAGATGAAATTTTATTTAACAATTCATCCTTGATAATTTTCCATACTAGTATGAAAAAAAAAATAGTTCATTGTTCTTAAGGCTGTACAATATTTTATTTTGCTATATTTTATTTCACTAGTTTCCTGTTGATAGAAATATATTTCATTCTGCTATATATTAAATATATGCAATGCTTACTGAAAATACTTCTTTTTATACCATAATTTTATCATCTCTGACTTTTTTAAATTTATATTACATCACTTGGCTGAATTTTAACATTTTCATTTTGTTTTTCAGGAATGCTTGGATGATACCATCTTTGAGGGCTTTATGTGTTTGCAACTGTCTTCTTTATACTTAAATGAGAACTTGGCTGCCCTCCCCTCAACTCCTTCAAAAAGAAGAAATACTTGGTTCATGATCATTTTCCCTTAAGATGTGTAAGCTCCTTAGTCACCTTATATTGAATATAGATCTTTTCCTTTTTTTTTTTTTTTTTTTTTTTGCCTGAATACTCATAGGACTTTTGCTTTACCTTGGTGAGAATTGAAAGTAGAGATCTCTGAGATTTCCAAGGACATACTTTTTTACTCTATTAGTTCAATACTATACAAGGATATCAGATAAAGCACAGAGCATTCTATCTACTCTCTTTGGACAAATATGCCATTTGATATGGAGATTAAGATTTTTACCTTAACACTATAAGTGTTAATAATTTTTAGGTACGTCAATGATGCCAAAATTGTAAAAATTTTTTGCCTAATTTCTTTATATATCACCATCTCTTACATGGTACATGTATTTATTTACATGTATTTATTTACTTATCAATCTAGGTTTCATCTACTGCAAATTATATGATTTTTCAAACTTGGCAACCATTTTCTTAACTCAGTTTTAAGGTGTTTCCTTCCTAACCCTTATTGCTCTAATTTGTTTCATTTATTTTATGTCTTTATTTAGATTTTAAATATCTTTCACTAAAGTGAAAACTTATTATTTCCTACTATCATATTCTTTCTTCTTGGTTCTCAATTATTTCTCATTGCCTTCATTTTTTTAAGAGTCATATTTTCTATTTTATGATGGGGGTAGTATTTGATTCTTGTGTTATAGAAAATTCTATGTATATTATTTTTACCATTTATCTACATTTTGTCCATTGTATTTATCTTGCCTACTATCTATCAGTAGAGCTATTTTATGGTGTGCTGTCCTTATTATTAATATTTGGAGAAGTAAGTTCCATCAAGACCAATAATTTGCCTAAGAATAATATGATAAAAGATAATTGGGGGAATAAACTGGAGACAATAAGGAATAAGGAAGATACCTCCAAAACATGCAACTGTAGAGCAGAACTCACTAAAGAACACCCCCAAAAAGATAGGTCATCTTTTTTCTGTAGCACTATCCCTAATCATAGTAATGACTTAACATTAATGCAGGATTAGAAAAAAATCTGGAGTAATACTCTAAATGTGTAGAACGGTTTCTTTTAAATAAATTTATATTTTACAAGGCTCTAGGCCATCATATAAGTCCTCATATAAGATTCCTGAAAAATCTATCCCATCAATTCCTTAGATGTGCCCTATATAAATTATTAAGGAAATATACTTTGATTTTCAGTATCCTGGAAGACAAGAAGAGCAAAATGCAAGTATAGTAAATACTTTAACTCCCTCATAATTTCTACACCCAAACCTAGTAACTCCATAGCACTTACACTTGTATTATGACCTGTCTTCCGGTTGGATGTGCAAGTTCTAAAGCTAGTTTTTTAATAGTTTAATCACTTGATTCATATACCTTTCAAAAATGATTGTGGACACTAAGTCAGATTTCCACCAAAATATCATGATATGCCTTGTCCATTTTATTAATGTATTTTAAGAATTAATTAGTAATAAGTTTTCAATTCCCTTGCCTTGGCTTTATGCAGTTTATAAGTGATTTCACAGCTTCCAGATAATTAATTCTGCTACTATCCTTTGATCTTTAATCAACATTTCACATTCCTCTGTTTATTTCTAATGGTACCCTGCAGCTTTTAAATTTACTCTATTCCCACTTTATTTTCAAGGCCTAAAAACAAAGCTTAATTTTCTATGTGTAACAACAGGGAACAAAACACCTATGCCTCAAATTCAACAACAAAAAAATGAAGTAAAATAACAATGATAATAAATAAAATAATTTAAGAGAAAATACAAAAAAAAAAAAAACCCACAAATTACCTTCTACCAAGTCCTTAGAATCTCATTCACTGCTTTTACTGAAATTTTCCATATTATAGTAAGTTTTACTATAATTCCACAAAATATTACAAAAGGTAAAAATTTAAGATCTTAAGATAATAAAAATATCTTGTACCCTTAGTATCTAAAATATGTCAAAAAAGCTACGAAGTCTAAAACATTTCAGATAATTTGAGGCATATTTTTATCTTGATACAAAGACCCATAAGGCATACATAATATTCCCACATCCCTAGTTAGTGCTATATTGTAGTATGACTTCCAATATAAAATAAGATGACAGGGGCACCTGAGTGGCTCAGTCAGTTAAGTGTCTGCCTTAGGCTCAGTTCATCATCCCAGAGTCCCAGGATTAAGCCCCATATTGGTCTCCCTGTTCAGCAGGAAGCCTGCTTCTCCCTTTCTCTCTGCCATTCCCCCTGCTTGTACCCTCTGACTCTCTTTCTGTCAAATAAATAAATAAAAATCTTTTTTTAAAAAGATAATAAAATTTTTAGTTTTCTGCTAGATAATTGATAACTAATGTAGACCAAGATCAAACATTTTATACAACAATACACAAAAAAATCATATAAAGTTTTTAGAAAGTGAATGACATGACTCTGTAGGTTGGAAATATAGTACATTAGTGTTATAAATATAAAAGCTATTTTGAGTTTAAACATGAGAAGATTCTACTTACAAAATGTTTTACTAAATGGTAAATAAAAAGTATTGTAGTATTGAAAAAAACTTATTTTTAAAGTTAGATTAATGCATTCACTAACTTTCAGGATGCTAAGATACAGTACCTAATTATGAAATCTACCTAACTAGAGATAGTGCTAAAATAGAAAGATTTGTGTTGAAAGAGTGTGGAGCTGAACTCAACCAACTGAATTATCATGGTATTTTCTTAAAAAAATCACTTAGTTATGAAAAAGAAATTTATTTACAAAATAGGTAGAACTACAGTACCAAATATAAGAATAGAGAAATGATGGTAACAACTTACAAAACTTATAACTGCCCGACTTACCATAGTATTTTATATAAATTGTACTTGACTTCACCCATTTATTTTTTAGACACAATGTTTGTCTTCATATCTCCCTCTATATCTAGGCTTAAAAAGAACACAGGGAATTTTAATTTTAAAATATCAGTGAAAGGGCAGCCCTAGTGGCTCAGCGGTTTAGCGACGCCTTCAGCCCAGGGCAGGATCCTGGAGATCCAGGATCGAGTCCCACGTCGGGTTCCCTGCATGGAGCCTGCTTCTCCCTCTGCCTGTGTCTCTGCCTCTCTCTCTATGTCTCTCATGAATAAATAAATAAAAATCTTAAAAAAAAAAAAAGAATTAAAAAAAAATAAAATATCAGTGAAAGACTTTCTAGGTACAATGGACAATGAAACAATTAACATTTCTAATTGATAACTTATTACTAATTAACAATGGAAGTCCAACACTCTCACTGAAACAATCATATTAATATTTGAATATACACAGATATAGATAGATAGATAGATAGATAGATAGATAGATAGATAGATAGAAAGATACAATGAAGGCTTGGAGATCTGATGACATCAAAGATTTAGAGTGCTAAGATCTCAGAAAAATAGGATATCAACCATAAATAAGTCAATTTTGCCATAAGGGTTGTAATCTGTTTTTGGCAAATCTAAGCAAAAGGCTACGACTAAGGGAAAGATGGGCCAACAGAGGTTTTTTGCAGACTTATAAGATTCAGAAGGCAAAAATTAGAGTTCTGGGCTACAAAAGCACCTAGTACCTATGGGGCCAAGCTCCTAAAGAGAAGAGAAGCATGGTGGGCAGCTGGGTAGCTCAGTTGATTAAGCATCTGCCTCTAGCTCAGGTCATGATCCCAGGGTGCTGGGATTGAGCCCTGCATCAGGCTCCTTGCTCAGTAGGGAGCCTGTGTCTCCTTCTACTCTTCCCATTTGGACAAGTGCATGCTCACATTCTCTTTCTCTCCTGTTCAGAAAGAATGAAAGAAAGAAAGATGAATCCTTTATTTTGGTTTTTTTTCCAAATTCAAAATATATAAAAAACAACCAGAGAAATAAGAAACCGAAATCTAAATATAAATGAAACTAAAACAATGGAGATTTTCAGCAGTTTCACCATTTTGAAGTGACAAAATAGGAATTCAGAAAGCAATCCCTGAAAATACCATAGGGTCAGTCAGAAACCCTTTAACTGGGCAAAACTCACATCGATCAAATTATATTAAGATTACAAGTGAGTTTGGGGCTATAAAATCAAGTAATGAGCCATGGAGAACCCAAATATTCATATTTAACATGGACATTAAAAATAACAAATATTCAACAATAAGTTCAATATCTGTAATGAGGATCTTGACTCCATTTTTTCATGTTTGCTCATAGCTTTGAAGCCTCACTCCTTCCTTTTGTGCCCCACAACTGGATCACCTGTTATGACATTAAATGTGATACGATCCAAAGTACAATGAGGATTCAGGATTTAAAAGTTCTCAAATAACCTGATCCAGATGTTTTCATGCCAAATGTGATGAACCCTATTTTTTCAATAAGAAGCCCTCTTAGAATAGATCTACTTGAGTTGAGAATTCATCCCGTCTGAAGTTCTGCTTCCCTTTGTAATTAAACTCATCTCAACCTCTTTCTGCATCCAACTGTAATAAATGAGAGCCTCAAGCTGCCAAAAAGGACTTCTGGCTTTCAAACTTTTTCTTAATTGGTGATTAATCAAGCTCACGCTTTTATCCTCTTTCTTCAATGCCTTGAGAGCACCCATCAGTAGCAGCTCAGTTCTACAATACTTTAGTTCTTCCCCCTACTTCTCTAATACATTAGACATTGTATAGATAGTGCATTATTTTCTATCTCATTCAATACTAATAAGAGTTTTGACAATTACACCATTAGTTTTAAAAATCCCATGTTAGAGACTTCTTCCTAGAAACACTTCCATTACTAAATGTCTTAGATATACTCTCTGGAACAATCTCTGAGGTAGAGATTTGCAGGACAGAGGTTTCTTGGAGGATGAAACAGAAACAATATTTGAAGGGACTGAGGGATGCTAATATGAGTACAGGAAGATATTCAACAATAATATGTTGCAACAGAAGTCCCTGATGATTCCATTTCTCTGAAGGGACACATATATGTACAGTCAGCAGCCAATATTCTTTGCATCCGTGAGATTAAGCATCTCAAGTTCAAAGGGGATTTGTTTTTTTTTGTTTTTTTTGTTTTTTTTGTTTTTTTTTATTTATTTATTTATGATAGTCACAGAGAGAGTGAGAGAAAGGCAGAGACACAGGCAGAGGGAGAAGCAGGCTCCATGCACCGGGAGCCTGACGTGGGATTCGATCCCGGGTCTCCAGGATCGCGCCCTGGGCCAAAGGCAGGTGCTAAACCACTGCGCCACCCAGGGATCCCCTCAAAGGGGATTTGGATAGTACAACTTAGGATCCACTATATTACAATCATATAATTCCAACTTAATACAATTTTAAAAGAAGTAAAACTAATATATAGCACTAGAAATCAGGAGAGAAATTAACTTTAGGAAGATAATTGGAATAGGGCATGAAAGGAGTTTCTGTGATGTCGGTGATGTTCTATTCACAATATCAGTAATTATTACATGGGTAAATTCAATTTATGGAAATTCTTCAATCTATAAATGTATAAATTGTGTATTTTTCTATACATGTTATATTTCAACCTGAAATTTAGTTTAAAAAGTAACATGACACTTAGACACATAACTAAAAGAACTATTTTATAATTTAACTTTTGGTTTTACTTTCAAGTAAGTTTGTATTTTAGAATAATTTCATTGTACTCTTTACCTATAATTTAATATTCAATTTTCCATAGTGAATGTAGATAATTATTGGGTGGCTCAGCGGTTTAGTGCCACCTTCAGCCCAGGGCGTGATCCTGGAGACCCAGGATCGAGTCCCATATTGGGCTCCCTGCGTGGAGCCTGCTTCTCCCTCTGCCTATGTATCTGCTTCTCTCTCTCTTTCTGTGTCTCTTATGAATAAATAAAGAAAATCTTTAAAAAAATAAAATGTTCTTTTCCGAAATTATTAAAATAAGAAAAATACTGGAGTAACTACAAAAATGCCAATGACAACTGCTTTAAGAAATATACACCTTGATAGTTAAAAGTTATTTAGCTTAACCACTTTGTCTGAACAAGATTTAGGAGATGAAGTTGACTAGATTAAAGGAAAGGCAATATAATGGCTTGGTAATTGCCATACAAATACCCCATCATTACAGTGTGAATATGTGATTGCTTCTCTCCTTTAAAGAAGATTCCAGTTCACATGGTATTTACTTAGTGACTATTAAATGTAATTAGAGAGTACACTTCAGGAGAATAGAAACAAAGTAAAATTTGGTTCTATATGTACTCTAGGAGTTAATAGTTATTTTCCAAAAATCATTTTGTTTGGATATGAGTACACTGCTTGTCCCTATCCTTAACCAGTTAATATAGTTGCCACCGAATTTTTTTGATATGACATACTTGCTTAATACATTGCATATCTATTATTATTTGTTTTTAAGAGAAAGAGAGTGTGAGTGTTCGTGTGCACATGAGAATGGGGGTGGGAGTGGGAGGGAGGGGCAGAGGAAGAGGGAGAGAGAGAATCTTAAGTAGGCTCCATGCCTAGCACAGAGTCAGATGCGTTGCTTGATCTCATGACCTTGATATCAAGACCTAAGCTGAAATCAAAAGTTGGATGCTTAACCAACTGAGCCACCTAGGCACCCCTATATTGCATATCTTATTTTGAAAATATAAGAATATTGTAGCAGAGAAATAAAACTAAGGTGCTTATGAAATTTGTCAATGGCAATGATGTCACATGATAATTGTTACAGTTTTTATAATACATAGTGAAAAATACATAAACACTAAGACTCTATTAGCAGATATTCTGTGTTTGTGAAATATGTTTCTACTGTCTGCTAGAGAAGCCAGACTACATTTCCCAGCGTCCCTTACACTTAAATGTGGCTTTATGACCAAGTTCTGACCAAAGGATTTTCTTTGAAAAAGTACATCACTTCCAGGACTAGGCCAGAAAACAAATGTATCCAAGTAATTCCATACCTTCTCTTTCCCTAATTGCCATCCAGAAGCAGTCAAGTGATTAGAAGAAAATAGCAAAGACAAATATGAAAGGAGTCTGTCTAGATGACCAAGTCCAAGGCTATGCAAACACTGGAAATATTCACACCATACTTTTAGTGAGAAAAGAATATAATCTGCTGAGCCACTAAAATTCAGAGGTGTGTTTTTAAAATACTTACCTTAAACAATTAATACCCTAAATAATACAAAAAAAAAAAAACCTAACTATAATTAGTGTGCTGCCATTAAAAACTAAACTGCATGGCTTTTGTATAAGGCAAGAAAACAGATAACACAGTCTAAAACTCTAGAGATTTGTTACACTGTGACGAAACTTCCATCTGCCATGACTTGGAAGGCAAATCATATACCTAATAAAACTATTGCTCTAGAGAAAATGATTGGGAAAAGGCAGAATAATAAGTGTTGGTTACTTTGGCTGCCTTTAGGAAAGTGTTTCTAAAAAAAGATGATCTTACAAAGTTTTAAAAAATGGAGATTCAGGATTGGAAAGATAAGCATTTTAGATTCTTCTCTATAAACTACAATGTATGAGGATAAAAAAGTAAACAAAAATTATTTAAGGAAAATTAAATAGGTAAAAAAAGTTAAATACTTGAAAAAGAATAAAAAAGTGACAGAGTTGAGAAAATTGAAGTACTTAAGAACTTTGGGTTTTGCTTATTACCTCATTTTACTGGTTGGACTCAGATCAGGAGCTTAACAAGTTTTGATTGGAATTAGATAGCCAAAAGAAAATAAGAGTCTCTTGGAACTAATAGATATTGTATGTCAATTATACTTCAATAATACAATTTTTAAAAACCAAAAAATATGCAAGACTCTCATCCAAAATGTCTGCGGCTTTTCAAACCTAAAACAGAACTACCTAAACAATAAGTAAACTGCAAGCACATGTAGACCCCAATCAGAACATACTCTCCTTTGTTCATATAAGATATAATCAATAAAGAAGAAACCCTACAATGGTGGAGGTAAAGCCCTGAGAGAATGATTGATAGAGTAGGGATATTTCTCTCAGAAGTCAAAATCAGAGTCTAATCAAGGAAATTTCCTCACTTATTTCTACTACAAATATGAGCCTTTGTAACACATGTCCAGCAGGATATCAAACATTAAGATGTATTTGTAATGACACATCTTTCAGTTTCCTTCCTTTCCTTTCTTTCTTTCCTGGCCCTTCTCCACCATAATGTATTTGACAGATTAGGGGCAGATAATTTGTCTTTTCTGATTTAGTGATTGCTGGACCTGCTGGAGAGGCCACTCTATCACCCAAAAAGCCATAGGGTAAATGGAATAACAAGATAGGATGTTGGATTGTCTCCCAGGGTATGACCAAAGGAAATCCAATTGCTGGGTTTGATCCATAGAATTCTCCTCTGTAATCCTCCACACTTTGTCTTCCTTCATGTACTGCTTGCTGCTGATGATCCAGCAAAGGACAAGGCTACATAGTAAAAGTAAAAGGTAAACAGACTTTGAATCCTGAATGACCAGAATGAATATTGTCATCTGACTGTATACTTCAAAACTTGGACTTTTTATAAGAAAAAATTGAACCCATTTTATAGTAAGGAACAGAGATCTGGGGTTATTATAGAAGGCAATGTTGTTTATCCTAACTAATAAAGATCCATACTATAATAATAAATCTTATATATGACAATATATAACTTTATCCAAAGTTCAAAATAACCGTAGTAGTGATAGTAAGAAAAAAATTACAAAAAGAAATAGGCTTTGCATATTTGGTAATTCATTTATGTTCTCCTAGTTTGTTTTTATGTTGGATAACGAAAGAACTAGACTGAATCATCAAAGTTCTTTCCAGCACTAATAATCAATGATTTTATGACATCCTCTCTGGGATAGAATGGTGGCATATAATCATTTTTTAGAACTTCCTAATTCCATAAAACTGCATGGGTCACCCAAGGTGAAATTTGATATTTAGAAATCATGCCAAAATCCATGTAATTCATTTACTGTAAGTCCTATGCTTTATCACTAGCCAAGATTCAGACCTGGATACTACATATTCATGATTAATGTGTTCCTTTTTGGAGTATTTAAGGCTTTTTCTGCCAGCAATCTGACTTCACTGTTGAGTGAATGAATTATCAACATCTCTCTACCAGGACTGTGGTTTCTTTACATGCAGGTCATCTTAATATATGAACTAATTATATCCTACTAGAAAAGATTTTCAGAAAATTCCCTCTTTTTAAGAACTTGGTCTTTTTTTGTGCTATTAAAAAGATTTTCCATGATCTTGTTAGTCATAATAATAAGGATGCCTTCTTTTCAAAAGGTATCTTTCCTGGCTATTAGTAATTGTCTGGCCACTCATAGTGTCAGCCTCTGAGAGAATTCACTGGTATAATGAGTATACTAGGGATAGTACTACTTAGCAGCAAATGGATACAGCCTCTAAAACTGTGTACTGGCAATAGTCAGGAGGGAGAGTTTCAAGTAAAATTAATAGTCACCTTGTGCTTTTTTAAAAATCAATGTATTATTGAAATGGTATTCATTCAAGGTTGCACAGCTGGTTTAATGCTGATTATGCTTTAAGCCAGAGAGAATAATTAAATAGAAAAGAAAATGGTGTAAGGTTATTCATGACAGAAAAGATGCCAAAAACCTACAACAAAGGCCACTTGCTGATAAAAGAAAGAAGCTAAGATAAATTTAATGAAAAGCTATTAGTTTACAACTTTTTCTTCCCTCATTTAAAGGAGTTAGTTTTATAAAATATTATATAGACTTGGAGAGCTCTACACTTTAAAAACAACTCTAATACATTCTTATTGTTCTCATTTCTAGGGCTTATGTTTAGTGAGTAGGACATATAAAACCCAATTAAAGTTTAGCTTATGGGCTTTTTCATACATATGTTAATCAAATAAAACAATATCCTTAAAGAAAAGGACTCTTTTGGGCCTAGGGTAAAACATAAAAATAAAACAAAAATTTAAGAAAAACAATCCCATCATTAATTATTTTAATGGATATTCATGAAATAAACTTATACTAGATATTTATAGATATCTGTCTAGATAATTAGATAATCTTAAGGAAGTTGGATTTCATTGCAAATACTTTTAAAATTTTTATCAGCATTTGATTTTGTCATGTCCTTTTGTTAATGATGCACTGATACTAATCTTTTAAATGCCGAGCTTCTTTAAGCATAAAAATTAAAATGACTCAAACATTCAGACATCATTTTTAAAAAGCAGTATTAAGCTCATTCATATTGTAAATTTTTATTCGCATCTTTATAGTGTTAACATTATGGTACTTTTCACATGAAATGATTTTTTATTCTTTATGTTAGGTTATTTTAAAGGTATTCCCTTTCTGAATCCATTCCAAAAATGTATTGGTTTTGTTATTATTGGTTAATATCTGAGACCTTTGAACTGTTAAATGCACAGATATACATGAGTTAAAGGATTTCAGAATCTTTTAAGAATCAAGTTAAATTTATACAATCACATATGGACACATATATTTACATGGCCCGAGGTTTGGGGTGATTCTACATATCTGATGAAACCCCTACAATTTAAAAATTAAAAACCCAACTTCAATGGCCCTAATAAGTATACAGAAAACATTAATTCTCTCAGTGGATGGTTGCACAAGTGCATTTCGTAGAGGAATCACAACTGTTACATTTTCTTCTATGAATCTTAAATTCTCTAGGCAATAATACATTTTACTGAGATCTTCCGTACTGTCATTATATCAGATAAGAGTAAGATGTAAAAATGTCTCTTCACTTTAAAGGGGAAACAAATTTTGGGCTGGGATTTACTTTTTTTTTTTTTTTTTTTTTTTAGATTTTATTTATTTATTCATGAGACACACAGAGAGAGAAAGAAAGAGAGACAGAGAGAGAGAGAGAGAGAGGCAGAGACATAGGCAGAGGGAGAAGCAGGCTCCATGCAGGGAGCCTGACATGGGACTCAATACCAGATCTCCAGGATCATGCCCTGGGCAGAAGGCAGTGCCAAACCGCTGAGCCACCCAGGCTGCCCTAGGATTTACTTTTTAAAAAAGAATTATTTCCATTGATTTTTCATTGGTTAGTATAGTTTTGCTCAGCATTTCCTGGTTGTTCAGTCTATCACAATGTGTAAAATATCATTGCTCTAATATCACAGCAAGTTTTCCAAGCAATTACATTTGAAACATAATTAAAACATGCTACTTAAACAAAAAAAAAAAGTATTTATTTGAGAGATAGAGGGAGTGAGAGACAGTGGGGAGAGGAGCAGAAGGAGAAAATCTTGAAGCCGACTTGCTGAGTGCCGAGGCAGACGTGGGGCTCGATTCCGGGACCCTGAGATCATGATCTGAGCCGATACCAGGAGTCAGATGACTGAGCAACCCAGACACCCCCATCCTATTTTTTAAAATTTCAAATGAATATTTTTTAAACACATTTATTTTTCCATAAGAGTTTAATTTACTAGTCATAACTGAAGAATGGATTTATTATTTTAGAATTCAGATTTTCATTTAAAAATTATTAATTTAAAGTAATATTACCTCTTAGCAGTTCACGTTTTCTCACAACTTTCAACTCCTCTTGAAAAAAAGCATTTAGCGACATTTCACATTGCTTTAAAACAAAATTGTTTTAGCTTGTAAAAAAGATAAATTTGGTGTTTTTTATATTGGATGTATAAAAAATCTTTAATTTTAAAAATTATGTAATTGAAATACCTGGCTTTTCACATGCTGTATCCAATTCCTAAAAAAATAAGCAATGTTCTATCAACAAGAACAAGAAAATGTTTTTGGCACCAAGAGTATATTTATGTGAGCAGCAGTCCAAACAGTTGCCAGATCCACCCTGATTCATCTTTGTTTCAGTTTCTGTCTTTCAGCAGCAGTTTTCCAGACAAGCATATACTGACTTTGGTAAGGTATAATCAAACCATTTCTGCCATATAGTCTCTAGACCCGATAGGCTTCCATAAGATAGTTTTTCTAAAAAAAATACTTTTAACTGATTCATTTCTCAGTGTAGGGTATGATTGGAACCATCTGGGTTCATGAAAGAGTATGTTGATTCTGGTGAGACTCTGCTGTTTCTGAAGGTATAGGATGTGACACCCTGTCCCCAATCGCTTCCAGTAAACTAAAATCTGGCAAACTTTTTTTTTTTTTTTTACAATTTTTATTTATTTATGATAGTCAGAGAGAAAGAGAGAGAGGCAGAGACATAGGCAGAAGGAGAAGCAGGCTCCATGCACTGGGAGCCCGATGTGGGATTCGATCCCGGGTCTCCAGGATCACGCCCTGGGCCAAAGGCAGGCGCCAAACCGCTGCGCCACCCAGGGATCCCTGGCAAACTTTTAATTTCATGAATATGCCGTGTTCCTTCTGATTTCAAGCCTTCATCAGCCCTATTCCTTTTATCTTTAATTATCCAATCACACTCCACCCATTTCGTTACCTTGAAGATATCTATTCAATCATCATGTCTAGTCTACTACAATTCCTTTTCCACTTCACCTGCTTTTGATTGTGTGTTTTCAAGATACATTAAACTGTTCCTATATAGCAATTGCCATAATTATGATAAATTTGCTTTTCATTGTTTTTCTTCCTATGTCTACTTTTCCACACATACCTTACTTGTCATTAAGACTGAAGTGGTGTCTATTTTTTAATCACTTTATTACCAACAAATCAATGTTCCATAAGTTTGTCAAAATTTTATTCAAATATAGATACATTTAAAGAGTATTTGAAATTTAGATTCATATTTTTCTCCACCCATAAGAATGAATTTTTTTCCAGCAAAAATAATTCTAAGAATAGCCTAGAGTAACTATTATTATTAAAATATTCAGTAGGAGCCTACTAGTGTCCTAACTAGTATGGACTAACTAACTAAATGGACTAACTAACTAACTAGTATGGACTAAAATAATGATTAAGAATTCAAACTTTTTGGACACCTGGGTGGCTCAGTTGGTTAAGCATCTGCCTTTGGCTCAGGTCATGATCTCAAGGTCCTGAAATCCAGCTCCCTGCTCAGTGGAGAGTCTGCTTATCCAGCTCCTCTTGCTCCTCTCCCCCCCTCCCCCCCTCCCCCCTGCTTATGAACGCACATGCTTGCTCTCTCTCAAATAAATAAATAAAATCTTTTCAAAAAAAGAATTCAAACTTCTAACAACTAGGAAATTTATTACCTTGATAAGAAGGTCAGGCAGAGGAAGGATCTAAACATCAAATCAGTGTTCAAAAATATCTCAAAGGCTCCAGATGATTCTTTACAATCCTAGATGTTTCCTCTGACAACTTTAATAAATCTATGTGTCGCTTTCAGAAATTAAAAAAAAAAAATCAAAGAGTTTTTGTATATACTTCTCTTTGGAGCAGGGTGCAAATCCTATCTCATCAACTAAAGTGATAATATATGCCTATAGCTAAACCAATCACTAGCAAGAGGAAAGGGAACACCATGACTAGCTTAGACCAGTCACAACCTACCCCTAATGCAGGGGACTGTGTCAATCAATCTCTTTTGGGCTACCAAAACAAATTGGTTTTCTTTTAGGAAGGAGGAAATAGTTTGCAGAATTAAAATTAGGTAGGTAGCAAGCAATATCAGAATTAGTGACCCAAAAATGTAAGGTAATGAGATAAATAAGATTGATTTTTAAAAAAAAAAAAAAAAGTAAAACAAGTTCTAGGGCACCTGGGTAGCTCAATCTGTTAAGCACTGGACTCCTGATTTTTGATCAGGTCATGTTCTTAGGGTCCTAAGATCGAGGCCCCTGGCATCTGGCTCTGCACTGAGCATGGAATCTGCTTACGATTCCAATCTCTCTCTCTTCCTCTGCATAACCCCCTACCCCTGACAAAAAAAGAAAAAAGGAAAATAAACTCTTCTTTTTGTAGTTTTGCCAAAGAAAATATTACTTTAATAAAAGATTTTTTTTTATTTTTTCCAATTCATTACATAATTTTCACCTTGTGTTTTGTGTGTGAGCCATTTTTTTCCCTTTAAAAATGAAAGTTTAGGCTTGATGTTTGATCAGGGTTGTGCAAGAAGCAGGGGGGGCATGACAGGAAAAGGTAAGGGTAAGGAAGGTTAGTCTGTACGACTAAAAGATGAAAAGAAACTTTAAAAAAAAATAAATGGCCTTCCATAAAACAATGTATTACATATTTTATGACAAAGTTATGATAATGAGGTGTCTTTTGTCTTGGAAAAATATGGATAGGTAGAGATACTATATCCAAGGAAAGCACTGAAATGTAACATGAAACGTGGAATCTTTCTTTCTTCAGAGGAGACTTTAAAAATAATTATAAATTTCTCATACAATTCCAAAATAAGATTTCAACTTTTTTCTTTTTTTTTTTTAAATGAGCTAATGTTCAACTAATGTACTTAGTTGAAATTGGATGTGGAGTTCAATTAGCATGTGTTCCTTGTAGTTGAGAATATTATGAAAGACATCCTAGCATAATGCTAAAACTTCAATGTATACAAGCAGGAAGTTAATCACCATCATTACCATTTATACCTTGTTCTGGTAACTGCTGAGTCTTGCAGCAATAAATTACATAGATGCTATAAAACAGGAAAAAATATTGTATTCAGCAGAGAATCTAAAATATCATATACATACAATACCAGTCTTAGATTTGATTTACTGATTCTTTATGTAAAAATAAAGAAAAAATAACACTAAAACTAGTTTTATCGTGGCAAGGAGATACCAAAAAGCTCATTAGTTTTATACTGAATAGAAGAACCTTGCTCTGCTAACATTATAATTACTCTGACTATGGTTAATCACTGATTATTCAAGAGCAATATATTCCACTACGGGCACTCCAGACCCTTTGCTTCCATTCTATTGCTCTCTTTCTCAACTTCTGATCATTTCAACCCTCATTAGCATATCCACTAAAAGACAAGTGATAAAATAAGACCTAATACAAATAATTTGGTCAAAGTGATTCTGGTAGAGGAAAGGACTGAAGACTTCAAGTACCATTTTTTATAGCATAACATTCAGAATACATTACTTATGATTTTAAATTTATCAATAAATTCAAGAATAAATTGAGTGGTATATTTCCCTGGAAAACTTCAAAACATTTAAAAGAATGATAAAATAAAAGGAATACTGTATGTATTAAAATAAATCAGAAAAGTCTCTTATAAAAATGATGTCTGATTCTCAAGTCAGTGTTCTATATTACCCTACATTTTAGGATACAAAGAAAAAATTAAATGTTGACTTTTAACAGCTTTTTTGAGATAAAATTGAGGTAAAATAATTGTATGTTTGTTTTCACCTATGTGCACCATCCCCACAAACATAATAAATACATTCATTATCCTAAGTTCTGTCAAACATAATAAATACATTCATTATCCTAAGTTCTGTATGAATCTTAAAATCAGCTTTTCCATTTCTGCAAAATCCCTTCCAATTTGGTAAGAATTGAACTAATCTGTAGATCACTTTGGAAGGGGGGTATGCAATCTTACTGCTATTTAAGATTTCTTATCCATCAATACAGGATCTTACCTGTAGATTTTTAATTTCTTTTAGCAATGTTTCATAGTTTTCGGTACACAAGTCTTATACGTCCTATACTAAAATTATTCCTAAGGATTTTATTCTTTTTGATATTATTGTAAAAGGCATTGGTTTTAAACTTTCTTTTCAGATTGTTCCTTGCTAGTACATAGAAATACAACTGATTCACGTATGTTCATTTTGTATCTAGCAACTCTGTTGAATTCACTTATAATTCTACTAGCTTTTTGTGACTAGGATATCTGTATATATAAGATCATGTTATCTTGGAACAGAGGCAGTTTTATATCTTCCTTTCTAATTTAGGTGTCTTTCTTTTTTTACCCTAGTGGCTGGAGATAGAAATTCCAGTACAGTGTTGTATAGCAGAAGTGAAAGTGAGTATCCTGGTCTTCTCCCTGATTTAGGGGTAAAGCTTTCAGGCTTTCATCATTGAGTAGCTGTGAATTTTTTAAAAGACCCCTTATCATGTTGAGGAATTTTTATTCTTACTTCTCTGAGTGTTTTTTGTTGGTGGTGTTTCATCATGAAAGTATGTTAGATTTTGTGAAATGATTTCGCTGCATCATTCAAAATGATCACACATTTTTTTCTTTCCTTCATTCTGTTGATTACTTTTATACTATAAACCACCCTTGTATTCCTGGAAAAAATGTTCCAGGTGGTCAAAGTATATCATCTTTTTTATATACTGCTGGATCCGGTTTGCTAGTATTTTGCTGAGAATTTTTCATTAATAATTCATAAGATATTTTTGTTTGTAGTTTTATTGTAATGCCTTCAATAATGGCTTCATTATCACATTAAAGAGTTAAAGTGTTCTCTCCTGTCCTATTTTTTGGAATATTTTGTAAAGGACTGTTAATTCTTCTTTAAATATTTGGTAAATATCACCAATGAAGTCATCCTGCTCTGGGTTTTTCTTGGTTGGGAAGTTTTTGAATTATTCATTCTCCTTATTATACATCTACTCAGACTTTCTGTTTTTTCTTGAGTCAGTTTCAGTATTTGTTGTGCTTCTAGGAGTAAGTCCATTTCACATAGATTATCTAATTCATTCACAGAATTGTTCACAGTACTCTCTAAAAATCCTTTTCTTTCAATTTATGTAAGGCTATAAGTAATGTCCCCAATTTGATTTTAGTATTTTGAATTTTAGTTCTTTTGTTCTTGGTCAGTCTACCTAAGGACTATCAATTTTGTTGATCTGTTTAAAGAACTGACTTTTGGTTGTGTTGATTCTACTCTTTTTATATTCCCTATTTCATTGCATTCCATCTTATTTTCTTCTGCTTGCTTTGGGCTTAGATTGCTCTTTTTCTATTTCCTTTGGTTAGAAACATAGGCTACTGATTTGATATCCTCCTTTTTAATAATGTAGGCATTTCTAGTTATAAATTCCCCTCCAAGCAATACTTTCACTATATCCCTAAGTTTTGGGACATTGCAATTTTGTTTTCATTCATCTCATTTAAATTTCCCTTGTGTCCAGAGCAGAAAAAACAAAAGCAAATGCTCAGGGATCTTTCAAGGAACCACCAGACAGGTCATAACACACAATGATCTTTGGAGACTAAGGTTATTATTCTTTCTGTAACAAAAACCTACACCAGGAATACAGGCTGCTGTCTTCAAGGTTCTTCTAAGCTGGAAAGTGAGGGACGGTAACAGAGTATGTTAAGATGCCACAGAGCTCTCATCAAAATTCAGCTTTATTTCTTTGTTAAGCATTCTCTTGGTTGTTGTTTGATTAGATGCCCAAATTCAGAAAGACTTCATTCTGACAGTTCTTGCTAGCTTATTCACAGTTTTTAAGGAGGCATGGAGTTTTAGAATATCATTTTCACTCTTGCAACTTGAATCATGCCATTTAAAAAATACTTGATATTGTATTTCTTCCTTTTTAAGTCTTTATACTTTTATTTTTCTTGCCTTGTTGCCATGGTTATAAATTCTATTACACTGTTGTATAAAACGTGATGAAATTTTATTATGTATTCTAACAAGAAAAAATTAAGTAGTTCTTTTTTTTTTGAACAAGTCTGTTTAGGAATAATTTGATTAAAAAATTCACATTCAACTTGTACAATGCAATGGCTTTTTGTATATTTGCAGAACTATGCAACTATAACAATATTCCACTTTTAATTTCCATCAACCAATTCCACTGTGTGAATATATAACACTTTGTTTATTCATTCACCAATGTACATTTGGATTGTCTCTAGTCATTGATCATTATGTTGCTATAAAAATTTATATACAAGACTTTGTGTTAATATACAACTTAATTTCTCTGAGATATTTAGATGTAGAATTGCTAGCTTATATGATACATGTTTACCTTTTTATGAAAATGACAAATTATGTTCCAAATGGCTGGCACATTTGATACTCCCATAAGAAAAGAATGAGAATTCTAGTTTCTTCATAATCTGGCCAATATATGTGAAATGGCATATTATTGTGTTTTCGGTTTTCATTTCCATAATAATTAATGATGTTGAGCAACTTTTATGTCTTTATATACTATTTGAATACCTTTCTGGTGAAATGTCCACTAAAATCTTTGAATTTTTAAATCTTTACTTTTTAAAAAATTCTCATGAAGTCTAATTAACTTTTGTTCTTTATATAGTTTTGCTGTTGGGGCTAAGAAATATATGTATACCTCAAATGCATAAAATTTTCCCCTGGTTTGCTTCCAAGAATTTTATAGTTTTAGCTCTTACATTTTGTTATATTATCCATTTTAGTTAATTTTTTGTATATTGGATAGGATAAGCCTCTGAATTTATCTTTCTGTATGTAGATAGCTCATTGTCTCAGCACCATTTCTTAAAAAGACAATCTTTTCTTCACTGAATAGCCTTAACATTTCTGTAAAATTGTGTTGGCATTATTGGTAAACATTTTAAGCACCTTTGAAGCAATCACGCACATCTTTTGTTGTAGCTATTAATATTGTTATTAGGATTATTGTTATTATTACACTCAGCTTTTGTTAGATATGGTATCCTACCTTAACACAGAGACCTTACAAAGACTCATTAATGTTGTCCATCAGTTGTTTCTATTTAAAAACACACAGGCACTCAAACACCTTCATCACCTACTCAATTTTTTTCCTGAGCTAGAATAATTTTTGGTTTATAATTCTAATGTAATCAAAAGCTATTCATACAGTATTCCCTAAGTGTTTAAATTTATTTTATACATTAAAATTATAAATAATGGTGGAATAAATGCCTGAATTGTGTATATGCCTATACATATAGATGCTATATGCTGGATATATACTGTTGTATATCCTGGTATGCTTTTCACTAAAAATTAAATTATGAATACATTTCCATATCGCTGCTATTTATAGACATTATTTTTTGTGGCTTCACAGTGTTCTATAATGTGGAGCTTGTGATATAATTTTATTAATTTTCTATTACAGAGTTCTGGCATCAGAGTCTACATGCCATTCCTTAAAATAATTAGATTGTTCCTCTATTTTTCTGATATCTCTTCTATCTTCGGTTCCATTTCCAATAAATAATTTGATAAAGGCTAGAAATTTGAACGGAATGCCTTTACCTTGGTGTTCTTTTATAATTGCTTTACCTACCTTGAGATCCAATTATCGTATTTTCCTACATTCAGGCCAAGTTGACCAAGCAACTATCTAAATTGTCAACTGATAACTCAGAAATAATGGAGTATGTATTCTATAGTCAGTTTATACCAACCTTATACATTTTAAAAATAATCTTTTTTCTCTTTTGGGGACTGAAAAGTGATGTCTTAGAATATTAGAAGTAACCTGCATTAGTATTATTATGGCTGTATTGTATTCAACACATATTCAGAGTAAATTCTTACCTACCTAATGTAGGTAAGAGCTTTGGCACATAGTCACTAGTTCAAAATAAGTTGGTTACTACCTAATCTCACAATGAGTTACAAATTACTAATCGTGTGGAAGTGTATATAATAAATATTTGAATCTTACAGAGTTTGAAAATTAGGCAGTTTGGATTCAATCTTAACAACAGCTGTAGTTCTAACTATTCTATAGCATTTACTTTTATATAATGAAAAGAACTGTGTGTGCACATACATGTGTGTATGTATATCATACGTACAGACACACGATGACAGAATGGCAATGAGTAGTAGTCACATTTTTTTATTTGTTCAATATTCATCATTGGGTTTTAGAAAGGTAAGGAAGGTTAGCTGTTATTAGATATTTAAAAACACTTTAAAGATATTAGTTTTAAGGAGCCACTATAAAAGTGTCTACTTGGGAAGATGAGAAGCAGCTCACCACATTAAAGTTCTGAGAATTGTACAGAGCTGGTATTTCTCTACATTAGTGACTATGAAAAGTAACGATTACACAATTATAATACCCAGATCATTGCATCAAAATTTTTCATTTTGTGTCAGTGTTTCACTCTCTGTTCACTTCTGGTTGCCTCAGAAGGGAACAGTTATTCTTTGTCAGGTTGAGGGCATTCAAGTGAACCAAAAGGTCAATCTAATTAAAAAAAGGAAAGAATCTCAAACCACAAGGGGAAAAAAGATCCTTCTAAATGCCAGGGAATTTATATTACTGAATGCATGAAGTAAACAGTCAAACAATGAGATGAATGCACAAAGGTGTCAAAGAGGAAAAAAAAGGAGTCCATGACCTTTAAATTATTAATTTTTTTTATAAATTAAATGATATTTACTCTTTGAATGAGAAACGTTGCACAATACACTTAAAAATACAATTAATTATCATGCTTTATTTTTGGAAATCTTTATTTTCCTCCGGTGAGTCACAAAAATATATATTCATAAATTAACAAGTAGGGAAATTAGATTAAAAGGTAGTATTCTTTTTGAATGATTCTCCCCAAGAATATGCTGAATAATTTTAATTATTAATCTTTGCAAAACCTATCATTTGGAACTCCTCCTCCTCCCCCCCAACATACTATTCAAAACATATTGCTGAAGTTCAGTTAAATCTTTTCAAGAACAGATTTCTGTCTGGAGTATTAATGGTTTGCAAAGTAAAAATAGAGAAAATAGTCATAGCTGGACCTTTCACGTTATTTTTTTTTTGTCCCATGTTCCCTTGCTTCCACTAGTTTGCTCTCGCTCACTCCCTCTCTCTCAACCACTATATACCCATTCAGCAATGACATATAAGGCAAATTTAAAAGTTCAACAAAGGGAAAGGGTACCACCTTCCTACGCTAGCCACATTGTTAAACTGACATTACACCAAGTGATTTTAATGTATTTTAACAATTTAGTTAAAGACTCAATGGTAAAAGTCTATTAACAATCACTAGTTCACCAGGGCCTTTAGTGTCATGATGGATAGGAAGTGAGACATTTCACTAATAATTATATTACCAATTATTTTGCTTCTTTTTGTATCTACTGGCCCAAGCATACAATATATGCTGGATCAATCTTAGTATCTACCTTTTTTTTCCCCTACACTTTAAAAACTTATAGGAAAAAAAGTACACTGCCTCTGCAAGTTAGTGGTCTCCAGTTTTACTGGCTTATCAATAATCTAAAATGTCCTTTACCTCTTCTGTAGTCAAAACATTTTTAATTGAAACAAGACTAGGGATTCACTGCCCAGATGTTGGTCTTAAGCTCATGAATAGCCTGAGGCAAAACCTTTTCTATTCCTCCTGTTGTTTTTATCCTCTTCTCTCATGCTTATTCTATCATTTTTCTAATTTCCTAGGCTAATACCATAGTTCCCTGCTATGACTAGCATTGAAGCCCCCAACACTGTACACTTGGTCAGACCTGGCAAACTAGCTAATTTTTACCAGGTCCCTCTGTCTTTGGTGGCTCCAGCCTTCCCCCCGCTTCCTCCGCCCCCCCCCCCCCACACACACACACACACCTGCATTACTCTTACTTTTCCTCATGGAAACATTTCTTAGAATCCTGATTGGCCCACCTATTTGTTCAATATTTGACAGAATCATGGATTTGTTTGTGCTCTGCCTCATACCCCGAATAAATCCTAAAGGTGTTTACAGCTGTGTGAATTACAACAAAGCCCGCTGTATCTCAGTATTTGTGCCTTGGAACTATTGATTGCCCATAAAAACTAGCTTCTATAGTGGCATTAATTAGCCCTTAAGTCATCATGTATTTATTGAGCAGGTTTTTGGCCTAGTCCTATCTATTGTGTTGCCACTGTCCTGCTGGATTAGTATTATCAAAATATTAGCATATCTTCTGCCAACAGTTCAGTTTTAAAGCATAACCGTCAATTTCACTAAAAACAGAAAATTAGCCATAATGTAGTTGACTGTGTGTTGGCATATAGGCCTTGCTAGTTACTCTCTAAACTACATATGTTATAAGAGAACACTTCTGAGGGGGCATTTTTCATGGAATTTATTATTTTTAATGTCAACGAATTCAAAATCAAAGGATTCAAAAGCAATTTCATTAGTAACATATTGTGCACAGTCCTTTTTCTATTTGGGGATTAATCTTTATCTTCGATAACATATTATAGGTGAGGACATGTATAATTCTCAAAGATAGAATGTAAAATTATATATATATATATAAACAAATAGGAAACCTGATACATTGGCTATATTTTGGTAATGTACTTAGATACAGAATATTTTCTTTTAAAGGAAATGTGTTGATATTCACTTGTCAAGTCCTCTAGAGAACTTCTGGAGCCTCTTCTTTGCTGAGAAGTTTTGAGAGAATTAAGATTTAGATTTCCTTTATGAACAGAATTAAGTCAGTGTAACCCTCAAGAACAAACAAAGTCATGAGGCAGTCTCAGTGGGCCTGATTTGCAGAAAAAGTAGAATGATTTTTTTTTTCTTTTTTACACTGGAGTACCTGTCCTTAGGTAGTGATTTTCTATACATCTTTATCGATGTTAGGCCTAAGGATTCACTATGACACATGAACTGTAAAACTGTCCTAGAGAATTAAAGGGCTTGATGACTTGGAACAGAACGTTACTCTTATCTCTACTCACTGTGGCATGTCTTATCTTATGACCCTTCCTTGAAGAAATTCTTACTGAATATAATGGTATTCCTTGACTACAATAGACAATACAAATAAAGATATGAATCCATGATGTCAAGATTAGAATATAGTTTCTATTTTTCAATAGATTCTAATTTTTGGAAGGATTCTGAATATGAAGCAGTAACGCAAAGGAGAAAATATCAATTTCCTTTGAATATTTTCTATCATCTTTTATCCTAATACCCCAAATGCATAAGACAATCTATATTTATTTAGTGAATTGGTAGTTAACATTTTCAGCTCATCCACAGACTTAATGTTGTCAAACTCCATATGTGACTATTTTTGCAAAGTTGACTCTTGTGGATATTGCAGTAAACGGAGGTTGAAATACACAGAAACACTGTTTTCTACTTTAATCGACATTCTAAAGTGAAAGAACACTAACAGTATTTAGACACACCACTAGAAGAAACAAATTATAAGTCATCATTCTTTTGGTAAGATTGGGCCAAAGTAGGGGGATTTGCATTTTAGGGAACCAGACTTAAATCAATGACATTGAAATAAATGTTTCTGCTATCAGATATAATTAGCTCTCAGGGTACAGAACCTTCAGTTTTGGACAGTGATTGGAAAAGGACTCCTAAAGACACCTTTTTAATGTCTTGGGTTTTTTTAAAGAGAGAGGCAGGGAGGAAGGGCAGAGGAAGAATCTCAAGAGGGCTCCATGTTCAGTAGAGCCAACATAGGGCTCAATCTCACATCCATGAGATCATGACCTGAGCCAAAATTAAGAACTGGACACTTAAGCAAGTGATCCACCTAGGCACCTCTATTTTTTTTTTTTAAACTTCAACACCATCTTGCTTCTTTTTTTCCTTATACATTTATTTTTTTCTTTATATGTATTCATAACTTTAATAGGAATTTACCTTAATCTTTCCCTATCTTGTCTTGGCACTATTCAGCCCCTTAGGATATTGCCTCTTCCTATAATTACCATTTCTTGTGTAATTATAGTTTAATTCATGCATCCATTGTACTGATGGTTTTCCTAATACCTTACTACCACTTTACATCTATACTTTTGTATCTAAATATATGCTTTTAGAGGATCTGATATCATGATTTCTTATCCTATGCCATTACTTCTAAGCTGAAAGCAGGAAAAAGCAGCAAAAATTCCCTTCTTTTATTTCTGTTCCATGGGTAAGCTGAGGACATTTAATCCTGCACCACTTCTTGATAAAAACTTTCCTTTGTATCATAGGGAGCTACTATATGACATTAAATATTTGTAAAAGGAGTTGAATTTCCATTTTTTCTTGAACATTGGCTTTTTTAAAAAAAATCACATATCTCAAGAAATTCAAAGTATTTTTCTCACTTCTTAAGATCAATGTTTCTTTACTATATGTTTACATTTATTTGTCTACCACAAATTCACACAGTGGGAGTGTTCTACATTTTATGAATGAAGGCACTGTGGCACAGAGTTGTTTTTTAAACAAAGAAATGATGAAAATATATAAAATGCTTCATTTCAAACTTGCATTATTTTTCTAACTATGTTTTCTTTTAGGAAAACAACACATATTGCAGATGAAAGTATCCACACAACATTCATACTTTTAAATAATTTGATTAAAAGAATTAATGCTGGCACAGAGCTAGTAAAATATCACATTAAATTGCATGTACATATTTTGCTTTATTTATCAAAGATACTTTTTAAAAGACAGACAATAAGACTTGGCTATAAAACTATTAGTATAATGAAAAAACAAAGGTAATCTGGGTTTTTTTTTTTAAGATTTTTATTTATTCATAAGAAACTCAGAGAGAGAGGCAGATACATAGGCAGAGGGAAAAGCAGACTCCCTGCGCAGAGCCTGATGCAGGACTCAATCCCAGGACCTCAGGGTCACGACCTGAGCCAAAGGGAGATGCTCCAACCACTGAGCTACTGAGGCATCCCGGTAATCTGTTTCCTAGTGACGTTTAATGTGTAACAAATATTATGGTAATAACATCATTAGTGTGAACAATTAATAAAGTTATTATGTTGTTCTGGCCCTATAGAAAAGAATAATCATCTAAATTTTCACAATATAGCATTAAATTAGTGACTTAAAACATCTTAACATCTTCTGGAATATGAATGTTATTGACTCCCAAATTTCCAAGCCAGACAATATAGAGGATGGTAAAAAGTAATCTATGCTTCTACAGAATAATTCATTGTTTCTACTCATCTACAGTAAGTTGATTCAGCAGCAAGCTCCAGCTAAATCCCTTAAAAGTTAATTATTAATAATATCCGTTAATTGACAAAAAAGCTTTTAAAAAACCATTTGTAATTCATTCAAAATGACAGAAAAATGTGATAGAAAGTTGTACCCAAGGCATTAAAAAGTGAATTTTCAATTGTTCTTTAGATCATAAGACATTCAAGAGATTTTTATAACTGATGATTAACATAATTGGCAAGTTCCAATTTCTCTGTCTGCAAACAAGCAGCTTGCATTTTAAATTAGAGATGTTGGTAGAGAAATAACAGTTTTGACTGTGAAAACCTGCTAATGAAAGCTGCTACTTCATGCTCAATGCATAGAAATTGCATAACTACTTCACTGAATTGATAGTTTCACAGCACAGAACTTCATAAAAGTATCAAAGAATGTAATTCATAACTTAGCAATTCCTCTTAAACATCTAGTATTGAATAAAGAAAACACCTGAACAAGACAAGTGAAGTTTTTAAAAAATATACACAAAAAAGGCAAAACCAGATGTTTTTAATTTATGATACACATTTCAGGTAAATAAGATTTCTCCTAGAAATACAGAATCAATAATAGATCTAATTGTAATATTAAAAAGTGATCTTGTACTAAGTCAAAAATAGATACAGACTATTACACAATATGTTGAAATGTTAGTCCCAAACTTCAGTTTAGGTGATGGTACATACTATTTCCATGGCTGTTTTAGTAAAATCACCTACAGAAATTAATTGCTACAACACCTGTGTTAGTATTAACACCTGTATTATTATTGTTGGGAAATATAACTATATAACAATATATAACTATCTCATACAAGGTAACATTATCATTAGTTTTATGTATATAATATCTATAGCAATTAGTATTTTAGTTATATCACCATCATCAAAAGACTTAACAATAAATTGAATAATTTATCATAAAAACAACATGGTGTAAAAACTGGTATTATTCTTAACATATGAGTAAATGAAAATGTTAGCAAGTTGATTAAGGTCATAGAGCTAATCAGTGATAGACTCAAAGTATAAATTAGGCAGTTTGGATCTACTTTAGGACCCAATGCAAATGATTTTGCACAAAACTGTATTATTTAAAATAGTAGCTGTAGCAAGGCAAAAGAATATGCTAACGGCTCCTGTTTTCACTTTAGTGACCTTTTTAGGCAACACCATAAACCTAAGTGGCAAAGTAAAAAAAAAAAAAAAAAAAAAAAATTGGCTTTACTAATAGATCACATATCAATAAGTATAGATATCCACTTCTATGTATGATGAATGAAGAATTGTCTTGCTTCAGCCCAATACTATCAGCTAGAAAAATAAAGACTAATGAAACAAAAAACATCACAGAGGGTTGAGGCCATCAGTAACAAGATCAAAGACAGAAAGCAATCAGAGAGGTTAGCAGATATTCTACATCACCCTCCCCGCCTCAGCATTTAATGATTCTTTTTACAAAGTAATAGACTGAAGCAAGATAAAGATGTATGTAGGGGAATGCCTGGGTGGCTCAGCGGTTGAGCATCTGCCTTCACTCAGGGTGTGATCCCAGAGTCCTGGGATCAAGTCCTGCATCAGGCACCCTGCATGGAGCCTGCTTCTCCCTCTGCCTGGGTTTCTGCCTCTGTCTCTATATCTCATAAATAAATAAATAAAATCTTAAAAAAAAAGATGTATATAGAAAAGCCAGATTTATTAACAGTCTTACAAAAATACACTTACAGCTTACTTAAAAGAAGTAAGCCTAGGAAACAATGGAATAATAGCTTTAAAATGGTGAAATAATTCAAATTTTCTACATACAGTATCATGTCATCTGCAAACAATGGAAGTTTTATTTCTTCCTTGCCAATCTGAAATGCTTTTTATTATATTTTCTTATCTGATGGCTGTGGCTAGAACTTCCAGTATGGATAACCCTGTCTTGTTCCTGACCTTAGTGGAAACATTACACAAGAAACCAGCTAGAAATGAAAAACAAATTCAGTAAAATTGCAGGACAAAATCAACATATAGAAATCTGTCACATTTCTATATACCAATAATGAAGCAGCAGAAAGAGTATTTCCAAATTTACAACTCCTCCAAAAACAGTAAGACACCTAGAAATAAGCCTAACTAAGGAGGTGAAAGACCTGTATTCTGAAAACTATAAAACACTGATGAAAGAAATTGAACATGACACAAAGATATGTAAAAACATTTCATGCTCATGGATTAGAACAAAAAATATTGTTAAAATATCCATACTACTTAAGGCAGTCTACACATTTAATGCAATCCCTTAAAAATACCACCAGTATTTTTCATAGAGCTAGAACAAACAATACTAAAATTTGTATGAAAATAGAAAAGACCCTGAATAGCCAAAGCAATCTTGAAAAAGAAAAATAAAGCTGGAGGAATCATAATTCCAGACTTCAACTTATATTACAAAGCTATAGTCATCAAAACAGTATGGTATTGGCATAAAAATAGATCAAAAACAGAATAGAAAACCCAGAAATAAACCCACAACTACATGGCCAATTTATCTTCAACAAAGCAGGAAAGAATATCCAGTGTGAAAAAAGACATTTTCAAAAAAGTAGTGCTGGGAAAACTGGACAGCAACATGCAAAATAATGAAACTGGGCCACTTTCTTTCACCATACACAAAAACAAATTCAAAGTGTATTAAAGACCTAAGTGTGAGACTTGAAACATAAAAATCCCAGAAAGAATACAGGTAGTAACTTCTTTGATATTGACCATAGAAACTTTTTTCTAGAAAGGTCTCCGAGGCAAGGGAAACAAAAGCAAAGGCATACTACTGGGACTTCAACAAAATAAAAAGCTTCCGTATAGCAAAGGAAATAATCAGGAACACTAAACGGCAACCTATGGAATAGGAGAAGATATTTGCAAATGACATATCCAATAAAGGGTTAGTATCCAAAATATAGAAATATCAAATTCAACGCTCAAAAAAACCTCCAAATAATCCAATTAAAAATGGGCAGAACAAAAGAATAGACATTTTTACAAAGAAAACATCTGGTTGGCCAAGAGACACATGCTCAAAACGTGCCAAAACATGCTCAACATCATGTATCATTACGGAAATACTAATCAAAACTAATCAAAATACTAATCAAAACAGGTGATATATTACCTCATACCTGTCATAATGGCTAAAATTAAAAAAAAAAAATGTGAGAAACAATAAGTGTTGACCAAGATATAGAGGAAAAGGAACACTTTTTGCACTGTTGGTGGGAACACAAACTGCTGCAGCCATTCTGAAAAACAGTATGGGGTATTCTCATAAAGTTAAAAAGAGAACTTCTCTATGATCCAGCAATTGCACTAGTAAGTATTTATGCAAAGAGTACAAAAATACTAATTCAAAGGGATATGTTGTGATACACCACAATGTTTATATCAGCCAAATTATGAAAACAGCCCAAGTGTCCATTTGCTGAAGAATGAAAAAAGAAGTGGTATACACACATATACACACACACTGGAATATTACTCAGCCATAAAGAATAATGAAATCTTGACATATGCAATGACAGAGAGCTCGAATATTATGCTAAGCAAAATAAGTCAGTCAGAGAGACGAATACCTTATGATTTCACTCATATGTAGAATTTAAGAAACAAAACAAATGAGCAAAAGGGAAAAATGAGAGAGAAAGAGAGAGAGGCAAACCAAGAAACAGACTCTTAACTATAGAGAGCAAAGTGATGGTTATGAGAGGGGAGGCAGATGGGTGGATGGGTTAAATAGGTGATGAATTTAAATGAAAACTTGAAAAAAATCATTATAAGTATAGAATTATATATCCAGTATAAATATCCTACAGAAGTGAAAACTAAATAAAAAAAATTGCAGATTATTAAAAATTGAGGTAATTCAATACTAAACAAAATATTAAATCCAAGTGTTCACACAGAGGGGTAACAATTCCAGAGTGAAGCATAGAAATGGAGGAGGTAAATAAAGAGCAAAGGAAGTAACAGTATAAATAACAAATACAACAATATTTAAAATATATCCATAATTAAAATGCATAACAAAAATAGAAAAAAAGAATTAAGTTATCAAGTGGAATTAAAATGTTCCAAGGCTATGGAATTGAATTGTCTGAGAAGTGGTATTATTACACTATTATGAGGATGCATACCGTAATACAGCTGATAACTACTGCAATACCCATTCTTTTTTTTCTTTTTAAGATTTTTAAAATTTGACAGAGACAAGCACACAAGTGGGTGAGAAGCAGAGGGAAACAGAGAGGGAGAAGCAAACTCCCCAGTGAGCATGGAGCCCGATGTGAGGCTCATCCCTTGACCCTAAGATCATGACCTAAGACTAAGTCACTCAAACAACTGAGCCACCCAGGTGTCCCTACAATACCCATTCTGATAGAACACCCATTAGCCTTTATACCATTATACCTTTTACACCCTAGATGTGAACAGACTATCCCAGTACAGTTTACTTAGCTTTAAAGGAACAAAAGTGACTAGAAACTCAAGATGCCAACAGGGCAGTATCGGTGGGAATTCTTACAAAAATTCAAGAACAATTCTTTTGGCCTACCAAGTGAAAGCCTAGATGTGAGGCAACAACACATATGAATGTAGAAATTTTATCTTAGAAACCATAGGCCTCACAGAAGGAGGCTTCGGCATAACTTCCAGATCCTTACAAAAAAAAAAAAAAAAAAGGCAAAACAAAAACACCTTCTGTATAAATTATTTTACAAAAAAAGGGAAATCAAAGCTGTATCTTCTAATCTGATATTTAAAATTAATCCATGGCCTTCCTTACCAATCCAGTTGCTGGGAGTTTATTAATTATAATTAGTATGACACTGAAATACTGTTATCATCAGGGTTCCACGAAGTAAAATAGTTAAATGAAAGTTAACCCAAGGTAAATTTCCCGTAGAAATAAATTTTTGTCAACTCTGTACTCAAAACTATGAAAAGAATAATGATGACTATTAAAATAAAGAGTTCAGGGGCACTTGGGTTGCTAAATTGGTTAAACTTATCAGGATTGTGAGATAGAGCCCTGTGACAGACTCTGTACTAGGCATGGAGGCTGCTTGGTATTCTCTCCCTCTGTTCCCTCTGCCCCTCTCTCTCTAACAAAAAGTAAAGTAAAATAAAAAGTTCATGGAAAAGACAGCACAAAGATAAACATAGTGCAGAGAATCCAGTGGGACAAAAACTAAATCCTAGGATAGTAGATACAAGTCCAAATTAATAAGTAATTACATTAAATGTAAATAGGAAAAATGTTTAGGTAATACTTGTAGAGTGAGTTAGAAAATAACAATAACTGTATCAGTTACTAAAATCACACCTTTCATGTAAGGAAAAAAGGATAAAAAATACACACTGAAGTACACTAAACAAAAGAAAGTAGTACTTAAGAGAAAGGAATTACATATTGATAAATGGATTAATAAAGTTTATGACCATTATAAAACTATAATAGCTAAATAGTTATCTATCCAAATTATATGAAGTTAAACTGAAACAAATGAAAAAAATCCTAAGCCAAACTAGAAAAACGTTCAGATTACTTTCTCAATAGTTGATAGAAAAAGAAACCAAAATATGCAAATATATAAAAGAGTTGGACAATTATCAAACTTGATCAATTCAACATAAATTAATCTTCATAGCTAAAAAAAGACACATTGTTCATTCTTTTAAAGCATGCATGGGGAACCCTGGGTGGCGCAGCGGTTTGGCGCCTGCCTTTGGCCCAGGGCGCGATCCTGGAGACCCGGAATCGAATCCCACATCGGGCTCCCGGTGCATGGAGCCTGCTTCTCCCTCTGCCTGTGTCTCTGCCTCTCTCTCTTTCTCTCTCTCTGTGACTATCACAAATAAATAAAAATTTAAAAAAAATTTTTAAAAAAATAAATAAAAATAAAGTATGCATGAAAAATTGACTATATAGTAGCCACAAAGTTTTTCAAAGTTGAAGAAAAATAACATCAATAATAAAAAGAATACTAGAAAGTCCCTTAAAGAAGGGAAATAACAGTATATTTTAAAATAATCTATAGATAGGGTACCTGGGTGGCTCATATTAAGCATCTGCCTTTAGCTCAGATGATGAACACATCTGGGGGCCCAGCTCAGTGGGGAGTCTGCTTCTCCCTCTTCCTCTGCCTCTCTCCCTAGCTCATGCTCTCTTTCTCTCTGTCTCAAATAAATTAAAAAAAAAATCTTTAAAATACATAAGTAAATAAAATAACTATGAATGAAAAAGTTCCAATGAATAAGATATTATGAAAAGAATGATAATGAAAAAATATATAAAAACTTAGAGAATTTAGCAAAGTCATGATAGAGCTAATTTATAGCCTTAAAAACACACAACAGAAACAAAATAAAAGGCTAAATTAAATATTATTTTATAAAGTCAGAAAGGGCATGACAAATTATGATCAATAAACTCTTTACAAGACTGATTTTTAAAATGGAGGTAAGGAGGCACAAATTTCTAATGCCAGGAATAAAAAAAAGCATTTTAATATATCTTAAAGTTATTAAAATATTAGGAACATATTTATAAAAATGAGACAATGTCTTAGAAAAATAAACATCAAATTCCCAAAAGAGAAGAGAATCTGGATAATTCTGTATGTTTGTAAAAATTAATTCATCATTAAAAATATTCCCACAAAGAGTATCTTAGCCCCAGATATCTTTACCAATAATTTCTTATAAATACTTAAGGAAAAGATAGGAAAAATCATATACAAATTCTCTATAAAACAGAAAAATATGGCATGTTTCCCAGTCATTTTATGAGGTAAAAGTAATACTGACAAACAAAATTCACAAGGACATTACAATGAATAAAAATCATAGCCCAATCACTATAATAAATATATAAGAAAATTATAAGCCAAAATAGTAACAAAATATGCCAGTGGCATATGAAGAGAAAAACATAATATGACTTGGTTATGAGTCTGAGAAGGTGTGGCCCAACTACTGTACTTGTAATGTGGGACCATCTTGAGAGTTGGTGAAGCCTGTTGTCACTAACAGATGTCAGGTACCGTCAGTAAACTCATCTTGAGTTTAGAGGTTTTATTATTTAAATGGATGGTTAGATAAAGTAAAATTAAAAATAAATTTTTAAATTTATTTTAGTGAGAGTGTGTGTGCACGTGCACATGCACAAATGGGGGAGGGGCAAAGGGAGAGAGAGGAAGAGGGAGTCTGAGGTGGGGCTCAATCTCAAGTCATGATCTAAGCCAAAATCAAGAGTCAGACACAACTAAATGAGCCATCCAGGTGCCCCAAGCTAAAGTAAACTTCTAATCTACAATTTCAAAGTCACTTCACCTCTCAGGATATAAGTTTCCTTATCAGCAAAGTGAGAGGAATGCAGTTAGACAGGTTTTAATATTTCTCTCAACCCTAATTCTCTGTATAGGTGCATACATAATTATAATTGAAGCATCTTAACACAATTAGATGTGTTAAGAACACATCTTAAAAGAACTGAAGCAAAAAAAAAAAAAAAAAAAACTGAAGCTGTTTAGAGAGGGAGGAGAGAACCTCTGGATGAAAAAATGATTTCAGCATAATAGGTCTTAAATAGCTCTGAAAGCTACTCTCCATGGAAGGGTATATGAAATATAAGTAATGTAGGATCAGAAATTTTGATGAAAAATGTGTATTTAGGAGAGTATTAGAAATTAGCTTGAATAGGTAATTTGAGTAGGACAAATATAGTACTACTTGAGACCTAAAAGGAAACTCGAAGTATAGTCTTGAACATATCATCTTTAAAACACTAATGTATTGGTAAACATATTAAATATTCAAGCCAACATCAATGGATATGTTAAGATGCTTATTATTTACCTAGGAGTTATTTAAAATATTCAAACTAATGCCAAAATTTGTTAAGTAAGAAAACATATTTTTCTCAACCTTAAATTCGTATTTACATCTCGATATCCAATTCTTTTCTTTGTTCTCATTCAAATGCATTTTAGCACAAAATATGACACAAATTAAGATGTCATCAAACATAAAATACAGTGCTTCATTTTATTAAATTATATCAAAACAGCTATTGTATATATAGTCATTTTATTATAGATCTGAATTCATTTTATTTCTATCATGCTAAACAATGCGGCAGAAATCAAATGTAACATATATGGTACCATGAAATCAGACACTATTCCTAAGATTCATAGAGCCAACTGTTTCTGCACCACTGGTGCAATGAATTAATTGAAATTGAGTGTATCTCAACATAAATTTTGAAATGCCTCTGCTATGTTCCTTCTATTAAAACTTGCACAAATTAAAAATTCATTAGATACCAAGTGAATTAATGTAAATTCTCTTAAACCTCTCAGTTATTTTATGTAGTTTATGTTCATTTACCTTGATTTACACAAATTATTTGTATTTGAGAAGTAATGAGTCATTACATCCTATATAAGACCATATCTTCCCCCTTTATATTATTCCTTTATGATGAAAATATTACATTCTGAAAAGATGGTAAATATTACTGGCCGCCTGATTTTTGATGTACACATCTGAACAAGCCAAGATGATGTAAATGCATTTTATTATGGTGCAAGAGAGGGAAAGACATAAAAAGGCCATATATGAGCAAACTAATGAAAAGAAATTAGCTTTGTGTTCCCTAATAATTAGTTTTACCTTTATTCCTTTTAGTACTAAAAATGTTTTCACTTTAATAATATGTTTTTGGACTAAGATGCAGTTTTAGTTTTTGTGAGAGTATTTCTTTAATCTTTAACCAAATAGCCAAATATCTATTTTCCATCTATCAATCCAAATGAACTAGTGTCAGTTAGCACTTAATTATAATCCTAAAAAAATGATTATATTTTATTTTTAGACACTTTTGATCTTTGTAAGTACAAAAATTCCTAGACTAACACTTATACATACATCTGCATAGTTTTCTGAGAAATAATGCATGATTTCTTGAAAAATACTAAAAATAAGAATTGATATTGTAATTTTAAGTTTTTGATTTAGTAACTTTATCTTACTTCAATTTTTACCTTCTGATAAAATAGAGAATTTTGAATTCTAAGAATTTATTTTAATTTGCTTTTAATATTTATGATTAATATTTAAAAACCTAATTATGATGACAATTATGTTTATTTTATCCATGAGGTTTACATCACTTCACCATTTATCTCCATGGTTTTGGGTTGTAAAGGTAGCAATACTTACAAATTCAGCTACTTTCTTAAACTTGCCATAGAGAACTCAAACTCAGTATGTCCTAATCTGAATTCTTCATCTTCCTTAAGAGTCCATGTACTTCAGGGACACCTGAGTGGCTCAGTGGCTGAGCATCGGCTTTGGCTCAGGTCATGATCGTGGGGTCCTGGGATTGAGAACCACATTGGGCTCCCCACAGGGGGCCTGCTTCTCCCTCTACCTATCCAGGTGCCTCTCTCTCTGTGTCTCTCATGAATACATACATACATACATACATACATACATACATAAATAAATAAATATCTTAAGAAAAAAAAAGAGTCCATGTACTTCAGTGATTCATGTCCCCATTACAGTCATTACCTTATATCCAATTTTACCAACGAGAAACTTGAAATCATCTTTTAATTCTATTTCCCTTCAGTTCCCACGGCTATTCAACTAACAGTCCTATGAACTTCAAGTCTTAAGGATCTCTTTAATTTATAGAGTTTCCTCCATCTTTATTATTAACATCCTGGTCTATGTGCCATTATTTCTGCATTGTGCATTTGCAAAAGACTCAACCATTTCCCAGTACTATTCTAGAAACCTAACATTCATTTTTCACACTAGCATTAGAATAATTAGTGTATATATATATATATACACACTAATATATATATTCTAATATATATTCTAATATATATATATATTCTAATATATATATATATATATGGCTTAACAACTTTTATGTCTGACATTGCATTTGATGTAAGGATCAAACTAAAACCATGGAGTTTTCCCTATCCATCTCCTGGAATGCTATTCTCCACCTAACTTTCTGCACTTGAGCCATACAGGTACTGTTCCCTTTGCTAACACAAGCTATGCTCCTTTTTGTTCCTGGGCCTTTGCACTTTGTTTCTACTGTCTAAAATGCTGTCTACCAAGTTGATTGCTTATTAGTTTTTAATCAACCATTGCTAGCAAGGTTTAGTGCTGATAACAAGTTCTCTAGCTATCTACATCAAGAAGGATTAAGTATTGGGATGCCTGGGTGGTTCAGAGGTTAAGCATCTGCCTTCGGCTTAGGGCGTGATCCCAGAGTTGCGGGATGGAGTTCCACATCAGGCTCCCTACATGGAGCTTGCTTCTCCTTCTGCCTATGTCTATGCCTCTGTGTTTGTGTGTGTCTCTCATGAATAAATATTTTTTAAAAAAAGGATTAAGTATCAGCAAAACTATGAAAACTATGAGTTTCAAAATGTGGGCATGGAGGAAAAATTCCCAGAACAAAACAGAATCAACCCATTGGGAAAGCTACTACCTCTGAGCATCTTACTGGACAGAAGAGCTTTAGAGAAGTCATTACGAAATAGTTTAGTTCTTAAACTAATTCAGGTGTCAAAAACCCAGAATCAAGGCATTGCAATTACTGTCTCCATTTCAAATGACTCTTGACTCTCAATAATCTGAAAAATGGGAAATAATATATTTTCCAAACCTTACATGAACCATTTGCATCTAAATCCATGTTGCAATAGAACCCATGGAATGCAGCACTGGCTGTCTATTTTTTGTAGTATAAAACACCACCCTGCAAAGAGGGTGAAATGTAGGTTGGGCAACCCAATCCACAGTATCCATGAAGTCATCTTTCAACAGAGATCAACATAAAAACATCCGTCACTCAAGGAAGACTTGACTTTCCCACCTAGGCCAGATTTTGTTTGATGGGATATGAAACTAGTCTATAACCCCAATTGTAGCTGAATGAATACCTGAGTAATTACTTATTAAATATCTGGGTTCTTCCCTAGAAAATAGAGAGAATGTGACTTTCACAAAGGCAGGGGTCAGGTCTGTTTTGTTTATAGTTGCATTCATGGCACCAAGTGAACCACCTTGTGTGTGGCAAACACTCCACAGACACTTTATTGAATCCACTGCCCTGACTGTATAGATTATCAGTTTGTTTGGTTTTCATGGAAATAAAGAATTTTCTCAAGTACTGTATCAGGATCATATAAAGAACTTTGAGAACACCAACTCTGTTTAATAAGGGCAGTTATTGCTACACTTTGGTAATTTTTATAGAAAACCCAACTGAACTGTCTTATTTTAACCTGATTAGCTTAGCACTGCAAATGAACTGGAAGCAGGAATAAGCAAGGGTGGGGAGAGACCTAAATAATACTGGGAGTTTCTGCATATATCTTTAAAAATCCACTTAATATTAAAATCCTGGGTTCCAAATTTAAGTGCAATCGACACAATAAAATTAATAATGAAAGCATAAATATCTATTTGAATTTTACTTACACAGAATGTATAAACTAGAATGCAGACAAAAAAAAAGGAGGTCTCAATCCTATGGAAAATATGTCTTATACTAGCTTGAGATATTGTCAATTGATTTTAACTAAAGAACCTAAAACTAAAGAAACTAAAAACTGTCTATTTTCTCCAGTTACTTTCACAAGAAGAAACATACAAAGTACATAGAATCTAGTAAGAAAACTCTAATAGACAACAAAAAAAAATGAAGTAGAAAATGTGAGAGAATGTTGCATAATTCACTCAACTTTTCTAAATCTGACTGTTCCTATGTTTTACCAAATAATCCATTACACTGAATAGGACTTCGGTATAGGTTTCAAGATGGCCACCCTGTACAAGTTTCATGGGTTTTTTAAGGGTTGAAAGGTTGATATGCATTTTTACTAGGAGGGGCAATGACTTATAGTTCATATAAATTGAGAGTTAGGTTCATTTACTATAATACTCATTTATTGTAACAGTTAATAGTTGCAAAAATCTTCAAATTAGATACCACTATTTATATTTTCAGGGAACATAACTGAATGTTACTCAATGAGGACATTTAGAACAATCATTCAAAGTCAGGCTTAGAATGCTCCTCTAACACTCCATTCCAGTCACATTCTATGAACATAATTTTGCTATAAGAACATACTATAACATAACTGATGAGAACATACTATTATAAAAAGTCAAAAGATGTAGTTCACCAACTAGATGATATTTGGTGGGCAGAATTTGGAGATAGTGACTGACAAATAGCATCATAAAGAGTGTACAAGTTAAACATTTTAGAACACAGAGATCTGAGCACTACAGTTACTAAAGTGGGTTTGAAATTCATCTTGGAGTACAGTCCCCTCTTCTTTCCAGCAATTCCTGGTCAGAGTTATTGTCTCACATAAAAATAAAAATGTTTAAATGAATAAATGAACACTGCTTCAAGAGGAAAAGTGAAAAATAATGGAAGCAGCAAGATGTTAAACTTAGATATACATTAAGCCATTCATTTCAAACAGCTTTGAATCTCATAACAGAATAATGCTAATGATGTATACCTTCTAGTGTTGCTTGGTAAATTAGTTAGGTGACCAATGAATGGTGACCATTATTATTTCCATCAATGAAGCATATACTGAAACATAAATTCTGGCATTAAAGAGAATGCATCATTGTGATCAGTCTGGTACCTGTTATCTGATAAAATCTAATTTTAGATCAGATGTATCTGCAAACATCACCATATACATTTCAGCCAACAATCTGAACACACATAATTTATTTTTTAAAAGACTTCAAAGATAACACCAGGAATAAAACCTAGTTTGGCTTAAAGTTCTAGAATGTGATCTCTCTTTCCAGATTCTTCTGGTTTTGGGGAGGAGAGGGAAGCTACCATATTTAGGTTGTACAAATATTGTAGTATATGCCAATGCTGATTTAATTCAAGCCCCTAAATCCTATGCCAGTAAAAATAATGAAATTATTGTGGGCTAATCGTGCCCTAAGAATAAATTGGCGGTTATATGCAAGCATGACTTGGGTATTATTTTAGTTCTGAGGTAGAAAGATAATGTCTTGCGTCTAGTTTTGATCAGAACCCAAAACCCAGTCAGCAAACTAATGCATACAAAGTTCATTTTATTGCACTTCGCAGATATTCCATCTTTACAAATTGAAGTCTGTGACAACCCTGCATTGAGCAAGTCTATTGGTGCCATTTTTCCAAAAATATTTGCTCAATCTATGTCTGTTACACATTTTGGTAATACTTATAATATTTCAAACTTTTTCATTATTTTTATTGTTGTGGTGATCTCTGATCAGTTATTATACCTCACTAAAAGTTCAGATGATAGTATTTTCAGCGATAAAGTATTTTTAAGTTAAGATATATACATTTTATCGTTAAATAATGCTATTGCATACTTAATAGGTTACAGTTGAGCATAAACATAAGTTTTATATGCTCTGGGAAACTAAAAAAATTTATTTGACTCACCTTACTATAATATTTGTATTATAATAGTCTGGAACCCAACTTGCAATTTCTCTTTACTTGCATTATAATCATAACACTCAAGGTTCTTTAAAAGTCCTTCAAAGTTATGGTCCTTACATGTCCCATTCCATAAAAATACTATTTTACTCAGGCCCTAAAATGTTTTCCACTAGACTTTTGCTACAAAAGGCCTGAAATTATAGAAGAGAAATAAATCTGTATTATTATTATTACCAATCTCTAAGAGACAGAATGCAAAAGATTAACTTTTCAGATCCTCATCTTCTGACTCAAGGTAAAGATAATCTGGAATATGAAATTATTGCCAATAAAGAGATTCAATTTGGAATGTAAGATTGTCAAATCTTTACCTAAATATCACTTTTAAATAAATTTCAAATTAATTATAGACACATAGAATACTATGTCTACTATGTAGACATCTTTCTACAAAAGAGTAGAAGTTAAAGAATCTAAGGAGCCTTGTCATCTAATTAGAATAAAGACATCTCTATTAAGATGAATTCAGTTTTAATATATTTAACTGATAACTTACCACGCTATTACCAAGAAAACCAAATTTAAAGTTATTTAAAATTAATTCCTCAGATTTCAGTATTAGCTGATTTTATTAACTACTACAAAGGGGCTACACACGAGAATTTTTATGTTTGTGGAGTGTTCTGTGTGGTAGTGTGTCAGCAGATACACAATTATGCATTTTCAAAACAGAGCTATAATCCAAAAGAGCAAGTTTTACTATAAAAAAATTAAAAAATTTAAAAAAAATTAAAAAAAATTAAAAAATAAATAAACAACCAGGATATCAGGGAGTCTCACAATGGAATACTCATTATGGAGAACTAATTTCACTATATTAAAATGAATGACATAATCTCACAGAAGTAGGTGGGAAGGATAAAAAGAGTTGACCTAATTAACTTTGGAAAATGGTATTTTCATTGGATAATGTAGAATTAAATTATAACGAATAAAATGTCCATAAACACTGTACTCTAGTTTGTAATTCTGAAACTACCTACATACTAGGGTTGAACAAAAAAATAAATTGTAAAAATTTTTTTTTTTTAAAAGGAAGAAGAGGATTTCTTATTGTAAGAGGTAGAAGTTACAAATAAGAGGTAAGCTAGAATGAGCCCTGAGATGCTACAATAGATTCAAAGGTAGATGATGAACAATTAAATGTTTGTATATAGTTAAGTTGGTATACATACACATATTTCCTAATTCTGTACATTAAGTTAGCCTATAAACACTAACATCCTAGCAGAAATCATCAGAACCAGTATCCATATATACCTTGGTTTTTAGATATCATTTTCTAATAAACAGACCTAGGAGATTCTTAGATAATGGCTAAAACTAGGGCCTAAAATACAAGATGAGCCTGAAGTCTCTTAGGGTAACAGAAAGCAAGTGGTAATATGCAGTCAAGATCCACTGAAGAATGCTGAAATTAGTGGGTAGTCTTTAAAGAGAACGGGATATCTGCATGGTGTCAACACAGCTTGTTCAAAATTCAAAATTACTATGGTAGTTTTAAAACACTGACAAATTACCTGATATTCCTCCCGTTAGTAGATAAAGCTAAATTCCCCTCCACTCAAGTGGTGGCTGGATTTAGCAGCTTGCTTATAATAAATAGGATATAAAAAGGGAAAAGAAAAAAAGTAAGTATAGTAAAGAGACCTGGAAATGCCATCTTAACCAATTAAGGCTAAAATCAGCAATAATGATTCATGTAGATACTATGTACTCACAATAGAAAGTCAGAAGAAGGCCACTTCATCTCTGTGGTGTCCTTCCCCAAAACCCATCTAATTATGAGACGCACATTATACAAAACCACACTGAGAGACATACTACAACATACAATTATGCTTTCAAGGTCAAGGTCATAAAAAGGAAAAATTGAAAAAAAAAATCAGATTGAAGACTAAGAAGACATGATGACTAAGTGAATCATGGTATCCTGTACTGAATCCTGGATCAGAAAATGGGTATTAGTGAAAACACTTTTGAAATACAAATCTGAAGTTAGTTAACAGTTTGTGCCAATGTTAATTTCTTGATTTTGATAAATACACCAGATGCTATGAGTTGTGAACATTAGAGACAGACGGATGCAGCACATATCGGAACTCTCTGTACTATCTTGGCAACTATTCAGTAAATCCAAAATCTTTTTAAAGTTAAGTAAAATACACAAACACACAAACAATTATCATCTAAGCTTAGCTCACTTGTCTTTTGTTTTCTGCCTTATTTGGTACTGTTTCCATTCTTCTAGAATATAGCTGCATTTGACAAACCTTTCCTTTAGGTTTCTTTATAAGTCTTCTGACTTCTAGAAATTGACTGGCAAAGTTCAAAAAAAACTTATCCCCTGATCATTTCTTTATGCTGCCAATGTCACTCACATCCAAGATCTTTGACCTACAATTCTTCTAACTAAATTTCTACAGTGTTGACTGTCATCCAAAGAAACATAAATACCATCCTCTGGGAATTCTATGTGTTGTATGGAGAGAAATGCTATCTTTCACTTGATTCCATTTGTTTTAAATTCATCATAAGTAAATGGAAAAACAGTCTGAAATTCAGGCTAAGATATTTATTGCATTTATATGAGTCACACGTGTGAGCCCATCATTTAGTATTCATTGTATATAAAACAGTAGACCTAATGCCATAGAACTAAAAAAAAGTAAAAATGGCCATCCTGTCCTAAATTATAGGATCAGATCACATGTAAGTATCCCTGCAATTTTAATATGCCAGGAATCTATGTATCCTGGCACACAATGATTTCTAGTAACGGTATTAAATGTCACAAGTGCCCTTGATAATTAATACTAGTTGCCTTCAGTGACTGGCTGGAGCACTAAAAAGTATTGGAATAGTTGCTACTTTCATATAACTAAGTTTCTGCTGATACTTGTATCCCTGATATATACTAAGCATCAAAATGAATTCCTGACTCTTAGACAATTCTACCTCAAAGTGTTCACTCATGGCCTCTATTTACATTAAAAAAAAAAAAAAAAAGTTACCAAGGAAGTGAATTGGCTTTATAGACTCATCCAGAATAGCTGCTTCTATCTTAATTCTACTTTGGTGCTTCTTTATTATGTATCATATTATCTAAGAGTGAGGTATAAGCCTTATTTCTGGGTCAGAGGCAATGGTAGGTTAAGGATAAAAGGATAAAATCCAGAACCAGAAGAAACAAGACAGATAGAGGGAATAGGTAGTAATAAATAGAAACCCAGTGGGATGGTGTAGATTATGAAGTTTGAAAAAAGTAGAGGTCAAGAAGGAAATATTGCTAAAAAACTGTCTAGCAATCAGATACCAGAAAGTATGCCCAAGCTGAAATCAATTGGTCAGTCAGATAAGGTTTTGGACATGAGAATCAGATACAGCACACAAGAGATAAGAGAACCTTTGGATCAGGTAAAATCTAACCTCAGACATGTACAGAATTTTCTATATCCTGCTGAAGTAAGATTTACTGAGTATGGCTAATCAGGGTAAGCAAAGTTCAGACTGCTGAACTGAAGTAATTCTCTTTTCCAAACCAATACTCTGAAATATACAAAGCTAAATTCATTCATTCACAAAATGCAGTTTCTGCTTTTAGGCTTTGTTTTTTGTTTTGTTTTTGTTTTGTCTTTGATACCAAAAAATACCCAATCATTTGTACTTAACTGCACAAAATTCTTCTAATACCTCACGCCCTTCCATGGTAAATATATAAGGGCATCTATACACAGATTTGTTTGGCATTCATCCTCTTTCCTTCATGTTGTTTAGTTTTCACCTCTCATCTCCTCTCACAAGAAATTTCAATAACCTCTTAAATTTTTTTCTTGCTAAACATCTTTTCCATATTTAAATAATTCCCTCAAAGCCTGGTACAATCATATCAACCACAGCCCAAGAATCTCTGACTGCTTATAGAATAAGCTTAACCTTCAGAATGAAATTATAGATCCTCCCTAAACAGGCTGTAACATATATTATCCAGAAAATGTGCTGTTCATGCAGACTTTGTTGACCTATATTGGGTCACTTAATCTTTCCAATACCCTAAACATTTCCCCATATCTACACAATAACTTACCTTGCTACTGCTCTAAATAATTCTCTGTGCTCCCATCTCCCCTTGTGAGAATCTTCACCATCCTTTCACAGTTCAGTTTAAATGCCATTATGCCTAACATTTAATATCTCCTATCAAATTTTTTTTTCTCAACCTGTGTTATTGTACATGATATTTATATTCTTATATGACACTTATCATATTGGTTTTTCTTCATCAATTGATTATCAGCCATCAGGGTGAGGAGGCCTCTGTGGTTATGTTTTGTATAAATTCAATAGCTATATGGATTAAATCACTGCTAGGGAATTAGGTTGAGCAATTTGGAAGGGCATTAAAATTTGAAGGCCAAGAAAAAAAAAAAACAGAATAAGGAATGAATGTTAAGATTTTATAAAAAAGAGAACAACCTTCAGAATAGATCATTCCCTAAAATACACCTCACCTTAGCAGATAAAACTAATTTCTAACAGAGGTAAAACAACTGATTTTGAGCATCTGACACTGAAAAAATTATGTGCTTTTTCTTGGACTAGCTAAAGATCCTCTGTATTTGATTCTCAATAAAAGTTATAAACTATTATTAGCCTATGTATACCAGAAGCTACCTAGAGGTGGCTACTCTTAACAAATTCCCTAAGTGAATGCTTCCATATATTTTGATACATATGTGCCAAAGTAAACAAGATAGGAATAATATAAATATTCTATGCCTTTTGCAGCTCTTTATTGTAAGACTATTTTCATCTAAGGGGTACTAAGAAGGAAATCCAAACTAACTCATCTTTACTATCATAGGCAATCACACTGGAATAATGTCAACCAGCCCACCTGACTTTTATTCCCATTGGCTTGACTTAAATTATTTTTGCCATCTGACTCACCCTGTGTTTACTAGGCTATATGGTCAATACTAAGAGGAAAAACAGCTTGTTTTAATCTCACTTCAATATAACTACAATCCTAAAAGTTCAATAGATAATTTTTCCAGCAAAGAAAACAGGAACAGAAAAAAGAAGCCCATTCAGAGCAGGGGAAAAAACAAAGAAAAAACATTTTCTGAAAACCTGTACCTTCAGGAAAGTGAAGCTATATGGGACATTTCAAAATCTACTGTTTGTACTATCTATAGCTGTCCAGCACCTCAACATCTCTTTTTCCTAATTAAAAGCAGATAAAGCTAGCCCTTTACTTCATTTACTGGGGTAGAAATAGTACAGTCAACCACATATTCCATGGGTTTCACTATTACTCAACCTCCCTGAAATTATGTGAGGATTTGTGAATAGTTCTAACAAATGGGCTATGATTAATCCATTCCAACAAACAGTGGAGCTGACCTTTCTTTGTGGTTTCTTCCCTCATCACAGTAACCAAGGTGGCAACAAGACAGAAACAATGAGGATCATTCATTGTATTGAAATTGTGGAAAGTATTGGGTATCTGTGAATTTAGCATCTGTGAGAAATAACTGCTGAGTTCAACTACTTAGATATTAGGGTTGTTACTGCAAGTCGACTATACTAGCCTACTATGGTAACAGTTGTATTATGAGTTTTCTGACAGTAGGGAGGCTCAATGTGTACTGTTTGTATTTATGGTACTTATAGATAACTTATCAATATTTTAGATAATCTATTGTGGAAATAGACCACAGCAAAAATACTATTTTTTTCTAAAAGGTTCTTTTTCTATTACATTGTGTGCACACTTGTATTACATATATGGTGGTCTTCAATCCTGGGAATTAAGTATTTTAGATAGGTAGGACAGACATGCAAGTCTCTCAATTCACACTAATTAAATCAGAAAGCCTGGTCTTGAGTCTGAGAATCTAGATTTTTCAAAGCTTACATGATTCTAGTTCATAGTGCTAGTTAAGTACTATTGTTATATTGAATAAAGTCATAGTCTTTGGTTTGTTTGCTTTTGAATAAACATGTTGGCTGTAAATCAAAATTTCAGAAACTTATAGTATGTATATGTTTTTATAATAAATAAAAACAAATAAAATAGCAGTAGTAATATAAGTATAAATAAACTCCAACTCCTTTTTTATTTCCGGAATATCACCTAGCTCATAGTTTTAGTAAGAAATTGTCTAATCCAGTAAACATGCAAATCAGTAGAAAAGAACATAGATTTGGAGTTAAAGAAACCTATGTTCTGAGTCTTTCACTTACTTACTGTGTGGCCTCAGGCAAATTCCTTAATCTCTTTGATGTCAGTTTCTTCTTCTGGAAACCTGAGATAAAACTTTTCTTATAGTGTTACTCTAGGATTACATGAAATAATTTGCATAAAGCAATAATCACTCTTCGTAAAGTTGCTTAACAAAATTAGGTAATTTTATATAAAATCAAGGGTGCCAAATTTGTATCATGACTCAAAAATATATTTCACACTACTTTGTCGATGATGAAACTTCTATAATTAAGGCCTATTCTTTTGTTTAAAGATATACTGCGTGCTTGAAATTCAGAATGGTAACACATTATTCCATATCAAGAGTGTATTCTCTTCCAGCAGTACCTCCAGGCTATCTTTAGGATTCTATTTTGAGAAGAGTCCTTGACAGAAAAAATATTGGGAAAAGCGGGTGGTCACTGGTCTCTTTGAAAACAGATTAAAATGGCACTAAAGCAGAGAAATGGTTTAGAAAAAGGAAATGTTATCTTTGTCTTAAAAATCAAATTTATAGATATGGCCTACAAAAAAAGTGTTCTCAAGGTGATTTGAGATAGGATTCATTCTCTTTATGCTCTTGGCTCTTCTTTGACATACCCCCCTTCCAACTGAGACCCTTGTAAAGTGCCACATACTCAAAACCTAATTGATTCTGAAAAATACCCTGCCTTAGAGAGCTTTTACTATAATTGGTGGGAGTCAATATAAAACTAATTAGTGACAGGAGTATACTTTCTATGGGTAAGAAAGAAAAATTGATAATGACATTCATCAATTAAAGGAAAGAATTCCAACAAATAAAGAAATTTCCATTTATTTTTTATAAGATCAAACAAAATAAGAAAAGAAAGTGTTAAAAAGTATTACGGGTAAGAAAGAAGGTAGGAAAATAAATACTGTTTTGGCTGCTTCAGATTCCTTATGTTAACATTAAAGATAATGGACTCAGCGAGATTTATACAGAGATCTAAACCAGTTGTTCCATTCATAGCAGATGCTCACACTTTTGAAAGAATCAATGAGTAAACAGTGTTCTGAGTCACCTAGCACTCAGTCTCCTGAAGCCTGATCAATAAGTATTTGCCCCCAAATCTCCAACAGTTTTGTAAATTTACAAATTGTTGAATTAAATTGGACAGAGTCTGGAACACTCGCTCTAGAAACAATCTGATAAAATAATGTTCTCAAAACGAAAACATTAACGAAGATAGAAAAAAATTTTGAGAAATACTGCAAAAATAGCAAGGGTGAGTTTAAGGTTCCAAACAGGAGATACCAGAAATTAACACATGCACACACACATACATTCATGATTCAAATTAAGTAAAGGACTACATATATTTAAGAAAACATGGGGATCCCTGGGTGGCGCAGCGGTTTGGCACCTGCCTTTGGCCCAGGGCGCGATCCTGGAGACCAGGGATCGAATCCCACATCGGGCTCCCGGTGCATGGAGCCTGCTTCTCCCTCTGCCTGTGTCTCTGCCTCTCTCTCTGTGACTATCATAAATAAATAAAAATTAAAAAAAAAAAAGAAAATATGCATTTGACAGTGCATAAATTTTTTTTCTAGGCTGCTGCAATGCTTTTTTTTGTTTTTTTTTGTTTTGTTTTTTTGCTGCTGCAATGTTTTAAAAAATTATCACACCCACTGCAAAGCATGGTACAAAAAGAACACTGCACTTAATATTCTTAATATGCCAGGTGGCTTCAAGAGTGCTAGTGAAAGTTGAAGAGATATGTGCAGAAGGAACTGGAGAGGTTGCTCATTTTGTTTGGTGTACACTTCTTTACACTACAAATGCAGAGGAAAAAAAGCATTAGTAGTGGAGACATATTTAGGTTGTTACATTTATATGCATTTAATTTTTTATAGGAAACTTTTCTCTAAAAAACTTGAACTGTTGCTTTTTGAGGAAGTCAAGTGATTAAAAGAATCTAATGAGGAAAAGAATCAATGGCCCAGAAGAACTGAAATTAGAATTAAGAATTAATTGATTTTGAAAAATCAGATTCAAAGGGAATATTAAATGCAATTCCTCTAGAACCATTAAGCTTAGAGTAATAAAATGAGTGGGTACTGCTCCTAAAGTGGAATATTTTGATTAGATAAGTTTCAAATTTCAAGAGGTTGGTTTTGAAGAAAGTTTCTCTGAGAGACATCAATAATGTCTTCCTTCATTAGTGAAAATAACATGAAGCCAATGAGGGGAAGTTCCTTTACTAAAAGAATAGCAAACTCATGATTTGATATAATCATTATTTTCATATAAAAGTATGCATATTGTCATATTTCGTAGGTACAGATACGTTCTAATTATAAATATAAAATGATTAATTTAGCCTCTCAACCTCTCTTCCCATCTTGTCTTTGCTTTGACATGTAAATTAGATTTTCATATTTTGCTCTTGCATAAAGAATCAGTCAGTTATAATCTAATATATTGCTATTAAAAGACTGAAACAAAGAGCAAAGCTCTTCTGCAAACACTTTCAAATTATTTCCTACTGGAAAGTATAATCTTGCCATTGTGCTCTAAAATCAGAGAATATCCATGGTTAATGTTGTTGGGAAATCAGCCATCCTATTATAACCATCTTTATTGTTTATGAAGTATCTAAATGAGCAGATGTGTTTATGTAATTTGGTTTGATAATTTACAGAAATTATAAAACTTGATACAAGTACCAAAAAATAACAGGTGCTGCATAGGAGGACTCTAAGGAAGCTTTATGGAATTTTATGTATTTATAATTTAAAAACCAAAAGTATATATGATAAAACTGTAGGCATTAATACATGCTAAGAATCCCTAAGAAGCATATATTCAAAAGAGAAAAAAGAATCTATAGAATCTATTTTGATAAGACTGAATCCTAACAGAGTCTGTTTCCATTCTCACACCACACACATATACACACACACATGCAGTTGGCTGCACAACAATCTGAGCGCATGGCTGACTACGTCTAACCAAAATCATTGATGGTATACAATGATGTCAATACAAGAATAGTTCATGAAAATGGAAATACTAAAACAGTTTAAATATACAGCTAATATTATATTTTCAAGTTATATACAATTATATTAAACCTAGAGGGCATCCAGAATATGACTCAAGGTTTTGTCTTTGTTTTTGAAAACTCCTGTTTGAATTTTCTAGATCTATACTACTTACATGAACATAACCCACTATGCTATATAATATTATTAATAGTAATACAAAGGACTTTCCTTCCCCACTCAAACAAGTCTCTTATCTCATAGTTCACTTAATATGTATGAAAATGGTATGTTTAGAATATTACTTTTAAATTATGTTTATTTCAAATCTTATGCAATATGCTACAAAATGGAAACCAACATTTTTTAAAATAGCACATTGCTAAACTATAAAATCTTTTCTACAGGTTTAAGTAGACCCTTATGATATTGCTTTGCCTAAGAGTAACCATCATCAGTTATCAATAAAATAGATCAGTTTTCAGTGAATTGAAGTCCTGTATAAAGCCCTAGCACGACTGTTGCCATATTGAGTCACTAACTGCTTGATAAACGTTTCCAGCTAATTTTTAAAAAGAGAAAAATGAGGACAAAGTTTTGGATAAGCAAAATAATTCCATGCACTTTTACTCAGAATATCTGAAAAGGTATCTATTTGTGTGCATTTTTTTTTTTTTTTTGAGGCTAGAACTAATTCTTCTGTCTCTAAACTCAAAGGTGTCTTTGGACTATCTTATTTCTAACATTCATATTTTAAGTAACCCAATTTATAATCTCCCCTGTAATTTTTCAATCCCAAAAGTACCACATGCTCAATCTTTTTGCTTTGCTCCAGCATAGGTTAACCCGAAGCCTCCTCTGTTACCCAAATATCTTGAACCAAAAAAATTATATTTTACTATTACTATATTATTAAGAACATAAGGTCTTGTGTTAGATTCCTTGTATTCCCAATCCTGCTATATCCCCCAGTAACTGAGTGACTTTGGCAATAAGCCTCAATTCCTGCCTTTGTAAATTGAGAATACTTCAGCTTTATTTCTTTGGATCTTTATTTTAAGTGAGATAATATAGAGAAAGCTTTCAATGACAGTTATTACTATTATCCTACTCTTCTGGTTCTCAGTGATCCATTCTCTTCTCTTAACCTCCATGTTGGTTGTTTCCTGCGTTACTTAATATACAAATATTTACCTCTGTCATGACTAGATTATGGATTTATTGAGAGCACTGAATGTACTTTATATTCATGGGCATTACTTTTACTGTCTGCTCCTCCACTGTAAAAATAAAAAATACACAGCATATTAGCGCTCTCCTGCTGGTATCAATGTGGCTACAGTGGAAAAGAATGGTTTAAATAAATGGCAACAGCAACTAAAATATGAAAAAGAAGCATGCCAAGCAATTCAAAATATTTTATCTTATTTAATTCCCACAAAATTTGCTAGAAGCCACACAACTGATATATTCCAACTAGGGTACAAATATGTATATCTGTCAATTCAAAATCAAAGTAGTGTCTACCTAAATATTACAAAATTAGCATAGGTAAGAAAATTCCTATTCATTTATGGAATCATAGATCTTTAACTACGGAAATTTTAAAGCACATTAGCCATGTCTTACAATTAAGACCTATCTGTTAAAGTTACTATTCAGTGTTCTTATTTAGGTAAAGACAATTAAAGCCTGAGTTTTGTTTGTTTTTAATTTGGTAAAGTGGCTGTCAGAGAGTCTCATTTTCTGTGAAAGCAGGTTAGGACAGATAAATGAAATTTGAAGTTTGAAATATATGGTTAAATTCCACATATATTGGCTGAGACTAAACACTGTTTAAAATAGAATATGAAGGTGTTTTTTTATACCCGTTATACCACTTAATGTCTAAGTATATGAATAAAGGAATAAAAAAAACAGTTCTTTAAAAGAAAAATACTAACCCAACCATATAAGTGTGTTTTACATCTCCAAAATATACCTATATTAATACTGAATTTTAAAAAGCAAACATTTATTGGAAGCAGTAGACAGACACATGGGTCTGATATATTTGTAGAGCAATTTTAGATTTGCCCTCAGAGAAGAACTGGCTTTGTAACCAGCATGATTTATCATAGAATGACAAGATGGGAATGAGCTTCTGATTTCATAAACTTCATTTTTTCCCCTCCAAATAGAATCCAAACTAATTTATCTAAAGCAGATAAGAATATCTCAAAGTAACCAAAAGGTTACAATATGGACTGCTACCCTGTGGACTACACTATCATGCTGTTAAAAGAATGAATTGGTCACTGATGTCATGACATGAAAAACTGGTTAGTATAAGAATCCCTTCCTGGGGAGGTAAGTCTTCTTTCTACCAAGACACTCATCACTGGTGTGATTTAACGCATCAGTTGCTATAATACAAAGCAGCAGAAACTGTTTTTACACTGAAATCAAAAGCAAAAACAAAAATTGTCATTGGATTCAATGAACAGAATAAAGTCTCATAGTACTCATATTTTTACTGTATAGTCAATCCATTTTCTGGTCAGACTCAATTCAGGAATTTTCTCTTTCTTAACCAAAGCAAACAAACAAAAATAAAACTATTGCTGTATCACCATGCATAAACACAGGACCCAGCATGCTCAGACAAAAAATAATTAGTAAAAAGAGACAATAAAAATATGTGCTAAGCTCTGGTCAAAAGCATTACACAGTTTATCTCCTTTAATCAATTCCTTACAAAGAGACAGAAAACATTTTTCTTATATAACAAGTATGTAATGATAATATTACATTATCTGTAATATTATCTGTAATATTTTGCAGAGATTAATTAACAAGAACTAAAATTCCTTGGAAGTATCAGATGTAAAAACTATGTTGTTTAATAATTTTTTGTAATTATAGACCTAATGACTGTGAATCTGTTTTTCTTTTCTTTCTTGCTTTCCTTCCTCTCTTTTGCTTTACTTCCTTCCTTTCCTTCCTTTCTTTCCTTTCCCTTCCTTTCTCTCTCTCTCTCTCATTCTTTCTCTTCCTTCCTTCCTCTCTCTCTTTATTTCTTTCAATGGGCTCTCCAGCATAGAGCCCAATGCAGGGCTTGAAATCATGACCCTAAGATGAAGATCTGAGCTACTAACCAGAGTTGGATGCTTAACTGACTGAGCCACCCTGGTGCCCCTGAATCTGTTGCTTTCTATGTAAAAAAGTGGCACCCATTTTCAAATTTTAATTTCTATACTCAACAATATTAAGTGAGTTCTATATTCCAAGTTTCCTATCAAATTCTGCAAACTCAACAATGAACTAGACTAGTACGGTCCTCCCTTCATGAAAAGGGTACCCAACAGCTCAAGACCCACAGAAGTTGATGAGCAGAATACAGAAGACCTAAACTGAAGAAACTCCATTTCCATGCTACTCCTATATTACTGTTTTAAATAATTCATGTAAAATGACTGAAAACTAGAAATCCGTATCAGAATCTGCCTATATTTCATTTACAGTTTTTAAACATGTTATGGTTATATTACATATATAGAAAATATATGTATTTATTATTCTGTATTACAGTTTGAACCATCAAACTTTTAAAAAATTTGACTTACAGCTACATTTCTTTCATTTCCTTATAATTATATGTCAGGATTAAAACATAAAAGCCCACACCACAATAAATATTATCAGATCCAAAATGTTATATTCTTTTTTTCCACTAACTTCTTAGTGATTTTATTTCTATCTTTAAAAATATTAGACCTGTGCTTTGAGTCAATCACATTTAGCTCTCAAAATTTCTGAAAGTGAGTACTAATCATAATGAAATGTTTCTGTAACGAGATGTTTAATAATATTGATTATATTGAATTTTATGGCATAGTTTTATTTTATCTACCCATATCTACACACCCTGATAAACTGGGCCAGGAAATTAAGAAGGCATCACAAGGTAGTACGTCTACCTGAGCCACGAGCACTCACATGTAGGTTAGACTGGCCATCTAAGAAAATCCCATGAGACATATTTTTCAAAGTGGCATCTCTAAGATCTTGACAGAAGAGTTAAAGATGTGCAAAATGTAATGAGGTAGAGATTTAATTAATCAATTTGCATCTCTTAAGTTGCTCTTGCTGAATCTTTAGATTTCAGAACTGCTACCCCTGACTACCACAGCCAGACTGAAGAAACATTTGTATAGAAGAAATATAATCTTACATTTCACCCTACAAATTAGAGGCATATTATGCATTTCAAATATTTGAGGAAACACAGTGCTTTCAGGAAGAAGAAAAAGCCTACATCCCCAAAATAAACTAGGTCAGTAAGATTTATTTAGAGAAACCCTTCTAAGGATATTTAAGTAATATGAAATAAAGTAGGATAAGACATATATAGGAAATTGAATAAGAAGTTTGACTCAGTGACAGAAAAGCTAATACTCTCCTTGTAAAATTAAAGATAATATTGTACTGGGACTGGAAGCCAACGAAGTTGTATTATTATTCCAAATCAAAAACAACCTAAAATCTGATTTGTGTTTTTCCTTATTTTATATCTATTTGGTCCCATATTTTATTGATAAAATTATAGTTATATCCAAGTCAGTTGTTCATTAACTAGGTTAATAATTGTTAGTCTGTGTATGTGTGTGTTTTTTTTAATATACAGAGGAAATATAATTAAGTTTTTTCTCAGAGAATCTCAGGTTTGACTATCAATTTGTAAGAACATCTATTTCCACTGAAGGTCACAACTTTAAATTCCATGGTTACCAAGGGAAATCTACTGATGAACTGACAGTTTAAACTCTTGATTTTCATTCAGTTACCTCATTTCTATTGATTGTTCTCTGCAAAGACCTTCATTTCTGCAATTCTACTTTCACTCTCATGCTAATATGTAATCACTTTTGCCTGCTTCCAAGAAAAGTAAGGGCTTACCAAGGAGTTTAGGAAATTTAATTTTGAAAATAATGTTCCCAACGTAACAATGTTCTTAATACTGACTGTTTTACTAGACAGATTGACATCTACCTATTCAATTTACTGACCTAGACAGAGCTATAAATTATAGTGAGAAATACTAGCAGGATGATGGCTAAATTTTTGGCCTTATCTCTATGTTGTCAAATAGAAGAATTACAATGCCTATTCCAAAAATATTCTCATGTGGATTATTTTTGCTTCAATCTCTTAATCTACAAAATGCAATTATTTTTCTAGTTAGTTAATGCATGCATTGATTGCAACAAGAACACAAACTAGATTCTTGGAAAACTGTAATCATACTTATATTTTTGACACGACTTAATTAATGACCTCTCATACACGATACTGTCAGATGCTTCTCCTATGCTTCAGCTAACATCCTGAACTAGCCATCCCAATAAATAGAAAAAATAAAATATAAAAACCTCTCTAATTAAAAATAAAATTGATCAGCATGAATTTATGTAAATACTGAATTAGCTACACCTTTTGGAAACATGAAATTTTACAAATAAGGCTAAGTTTTAAAGCTAAATATTATCTACTAAATATTCATAAATCACTTTTTAAATAACTAGATAACAAGAACTTATGATTTTAAAATAAGTTTTAGTGTAGAAATGTATTTTTCAGGTTTGACATCATTATTTACTTTAAATATATTTCCTTTAAACATATGTTCTCATTCAACTTAATTAAAAAATTAAGAATGTGTTTCTACCAGTCTTCCAAAAAAGAAGTACTAAAAGCCTTAAGGAGATTTTATTTTACTCCCTAGATATCTGTGGAAAATGGATTGATTTGGTCTGAATGAGTGAAAGGAAGAAAAATCAAAGATTAATGTCTGCTGTGACATGTAAGTATTTAAATAAGAAAATCTTCACAGTGACTTCATGTGCTATCAAATTAGACTGAACGTCAAAAACTACATAACTTAGCATCCTGTGAGAGGTTTCAAGTTAGAATCGTTTCTCTTCTGAATATTTTGCAATGAATGGCCTCGTAGACCAAAAGTTCAAAAAAAACTTAAATTTAATTAGCCAATGCAAAGTCTAAGTGCTGCCATCATGTTTAATGACTACAGTCAGTTCCTAATTTATACTATAGTTATGGGAAGGAGCCCTTTATTCATATATAAATTAATCTACAAATATTTTAAGGGCAAATATTTTAATATTTTAAAGACCATTTGCTGCCAAAACACAAACTTGTGATGATTCTTAATTCATCAGCCTTAAATTCATCTATTCCATTTCCAGCTGGTAAACTCCATTTCAGTTTTACATTGCACATAGGGCAAAGTCCAAGAGCTTTAAAATGGCAATACATCTCTCTAGGACCTAAGCCCAGCACTATCACTTACCACTCGAAAGTGGTCCTATAAAATCAAAATATATGTAGTTTTCACACACTAGACTATTCTTACTTCAATGTCACATTTCCAATGGTGTTCCTTCACTGAGGCTATCTTCAGTTTCTTGTTTACTTGATTAACTCTTAGTCACACAGTCAGATTCAGCTAAAACTCACCTAGAATAAGCCTTCCCTGACTTCAAAACTGAAGCATTCTAAATGGTTCTATCTTTTTGCCAGCCATAGAACCTAGGCATATTTCTAATTTGGCACTATAATTTACTTATCTATTCACAACACACCATAAATTAAATGAAAACATAAATAATTCATCTCCCTTAATGGCTTTGCTCTGGTTATGTATACACATAGTTCAAAATATATGTGTGTATGTATATGCATGTATATACATACATGTATTTATATCATATATTATATAATATGCATATTAAAAGGAAATATACACCATCTGTGTTAATCAAAATACTCAGGGGAAAAAAGAAACAACTGTATGCCTTCCACATACACACACAAAAATTTGAGAGAGAGAGAGAGAAGATGCTTCCAAAAATGTTGCAAGGACCAGAAAACGAAGATCAGGAAGATCAATACAGCTAGTTTAGATAAAACTGGATAGTTACAGGAATCACAGGAAAATCACCAGTTAGGTCACAGCTACTTGCAGAACTAAAGCGGGTAATTTTCAGGAAACTCATACAGGATGCCTATCAATGCTCATGAGTAAGCTTGCCACTGCTGGAAACTACACTAATATAAATTTTGCCTTTTTTCTGCCTTCCAAATCTCAAATGAGTATCTGGCAAAATCTAACCTAGATTCTTTTCGCAAGGACACTGAGAACATAGTTCCTAATCATTCACTCCTTAGATAATGTAGAGACCAAAGAAGAGTGATAATGGTGCAGAGCCGCTAAGAGACAATCAGGCATATTCTGCCACCTTGGCTGTGAGCATCCCTATAGCTTCTTTCCATGTTTATATCCCAAATCACAATAATTACAACATCAGCATTCTTTACTATTATGATGCTTAAAGCAAAATATCCTTAAAAAAAGGAAGACATGCTTACCCCTGACAAACCCCAAACTGATTAGTGCATTAACCTGTGGTTCTTTAGCACTTGAGCTACTACCATGCTCATGTCTAACGGAACAAAGCAATAGAGTGAATATAAAAATAAAAAAGATCTGAAGTTCACCTTTCTCCAAAGAAGCAGTGGTCTTCACCACAGGGGAACAGTTAGCGTGAGGCAATCTTAAAGGAAGAATTATGGAATACAAATATGCTGACTTCACTCTCCCTCCTTCTGATCCTTTTCCAGGTCTCCTCTATTAACTGAAACAAACTAGAAATCAGAGATTGTTGACATGGTCATCATTTATCATCCTAGAAAAGAGTGAAGAGTGGAGATGATAAATAATAGATCAGGAGAAGCAAATGAAGATATGTTTAAAATAACTAAGACTACTCACTGATGCCAATATAGGAGTACTGAAGTACATTGTGCCTCCATACTAGTTCAATGTCATAAGGAATCAGGTGGCAGTCTCAGCATGCAGTTTGGTGAAAACATTGTTTATCTTAGTGGAAATATTATTCTTTGAAACTAAAATCTTAAGACCAACAGTAGGCAATCCTGTGGAGATAGGAAGCAACACTGGTGACTGAGTTATCAGAATCAATACAAACAACTCTCATGTTTCCCTTGGTTCTTAGACCCATATTTTCTAGTTAGAGGAGAAAGAAAACCATTCACTGACCGCTGGCTCAGAGCATTTACTGCCTTTTGTAGGACATCCCTCCATCCTTGACATGATATATGGTAGTAAAACCTCTGAAACTTAGAAAGTAAACCAACTGCCTAATTTTCCTCTACAACTACTTCCTTGGTTGTGAGTAGGACCATATGGTATACAATTATCTCGAGGCTATACCTCAGGCTTAGTTTTACAGAAAACAAGGAATACATTTCTTAGAAATGTATATAATAATTCATGGGATTTACTGGGCTCTGGCATCTTCATAAGAATAAGAATCTGGTGTAATTCTAGTTTATAATGCAGGTCAGTGAATCATCTGTCAATGTACAGGTATTCAATATTAGTCTTAGGATATCTATTCAGATTCTTTTATGAAGAAAAACTGGTCTCCCAATTAGGCTTACCATTTCTCAGGTCTACTTATTATGTACTGGCTTCTATAGAGAATGGTAGAGAATATCTCACTGAAAGAAAATATGTCACTGCATGGTGGTTTATGGGTGACTAGCTAAAGGACTTATCAGTCCTCAGAGCTTGCTAAGATGGAAAAGTTCCTTTTAGATTATAAATCTACCTTAACGCAAGTATGCTCTTTCTTTTCCCATGCAACTGAATAAAATGAGCAGAATAAAACCAGAAACACTATGCCACCTGGTTTATACCATTAAAGATGGAACATAGATTATATTAAACTTAACTTATACTAACTTATCTTATTGCTCAAGAATGGAAAGAAATCATAAATAGATAGATGTACTTAAACTCCTTCACACAGTTATACTTCATACTGGGTTATATTCCATAATATTATCCTACCCTTTTTATTAGAAGGAAGTAAAAAAATAAATAAAAGAGGATCTAGTCTTAGCTTCTCTTTAATATTCCTTGGAAGTAAGATGCCTATTGGCAAAAAGATAAGATGCAAAGATATTAAAAAATTAAACATCTCATTAATTACTGTAGCAGAATTATTAATATACAACCTTCACTTTACAGACTTAGATTATACACAACATGATAATCAAGATGAGCAATATCAAATATTTGGTTTTTTAAATTATGTAAAAATATATGGTGAAAATGATACCAAAAAATAAACAAACACTAAGTAAATTGGAATATTCCAGTTGTTCATTATAGCAAAAGTCATCAAATCGAGTCAAATTGGTTTGATTGACATACACCTTTGCTAAATCTAGCATGGCCAAAATAATTTGTTTTTTAACTAGTTAGGAAAAAAAGCCAAAAAGGCTTCATTCTCTAGTTATTATTCATGTTTACAACATTTATCCCATTCTCAAAAAAAAAAAAAAAAAAAAAAAAGCTTCTTAAGATTATATTGTTATCATTAGGTAGTTATTAGAGTGCTAAAATTAAAGTTGCAAAAGTTGGGAAAGTTAACCAATAGAAATTTGGTAATTCAAAAGAGGAAGAGGTTAGCTTGTGGCAGAAGCTGAGCAGCTAAACTCATGCTTTACCTCTACTTCTTTCTGGTACTCTAATAAAATCCAGCGCAGGTGTAAAGTGCAAACTCAAAAGAGTAAAGGCAAGGGATAATATTAAAAGAGTCAATAAAAGTTGTCTGTTTTTACCCTTTGCCTTTTGGAAAGACAGAAAAGAGGTATATGAGAAATCACTGACTTTTCAAAACAAATACCTTCTCTAAACTCTGAGAATACTTAAGTTCCTACTTGAGCATACACTGATAGGAAGTAAACAAATTTTCTTGCAGAATCCCAGAGATGTTCAGGAAGCACAGGAACCAGAAGGCACAGAAAGTGATCATGAGTCATGAGGTTAAAATTCAGATTTTGACTAGTATGTAGAAAAGAAGTTAACCTGCCACCCACATTCCATATATTATTTCTCTTACCAAGTAAAAAAAATTGAGTTTTGCACTATAATCACAAGTCAGGAAACTACAGCCTGCTGGCCATATCCATCTCATCACTGATTTTGTAAATAACTAATGAAGCACTTATTCCTTTACATATTGTCTATGGCTGCTTTTGTATGGAGTTGAGTAGTTAGAGATTGTATTTTCACAAGACCAAAAATATGCATTATTTGCCTCTGGACAAAAAGAAAATTCCCAACTTTCACTAAATAAGTCAACTAAAGGAACCCAAACCTAGGTTCACCTAAAACAGGGCTGAAAACAAAGGAACGGGCTGAAAATAGGGAGATAGGGACACCTGGGTGGCTCAGCGGTTGGGCGCCTGCCTTTGGCCCAGAGCGTGATCCTGGTTTCCTGGGATCAAGCCCCACATCGGGCTCCCTGCATGGAGCCTGCTTCTTTCCCTGTGTGTCTCTGCTTCTCTCTCTCTGTGTCTCTCATGAATAAATAAGTAAGATAAATCTTTAAAAAAAAATAGGGAGATAAAGTATAATTCCACACACTATACAGTAAAGAGTTCCAAACCCCCTTCCCCTGTCCTCTGTTGAAAAAACCAATCCAGGCTACCTACATAGGAGATTTTATATATACATAATATATATACAATTAATCAGGTTTGAACTGATTAATGATTAAGCACACAAATCAATCCTTCCTCGGGGGAACTATCTCCCTAATGCCCTCTCTGGTCATAATGCAGATCCTAAGTGCTCCTGGTATACCCAAATCCCTCTCCATTGGAGAAAGGACAATGTCTTTCACCAGCCATAGGCTCTAAGGACAGTGGGGCACTCTCCATGTTCTGTATTTTCTTAAAACCAATCTGGATGTATAAAGCTTCCAGTCTTGTTGAAATCTGTCTGCTAGGACCCTTTTGGAGAAGACCTGAGATCAAGAAAGATACACAAGTAGATTATACCCTATTGGCAATGCTCTGACTCTTGATCTGGGTGGTATTTTCCATAGGTAGCAACACTATTCCCTATGCTCTTCCATTGTGACTAATACTTCCCAACAGAAAATGGATGTTTGTGAATGCTCATCAAGTAGTAGATGAAGTAGTGACTTCATGAATAGGATAAAGCCTCTGCTTTGCTCTCTATGTCAGGGCACTTGCCTTTGGATTCTAATTACCATGATGTAAGGCTTTCCAAATTAGCCAATGCCTTTTTCTATTTTATGGTATTAGATATGCTGTTTTTTCTTCTTTAACTTCCAGAGCTGCAAAACTTCTTTCAAAGCACATTAATAAAGTCGACAGATTCCACAGATTTAACTCTAAAAATCTCTGCCTTCCTATTTCCTATTTCCATTGTTCACATACTTAATAGATTTCTTTTTACATGTTGACAATACACAACCTCAAAAATTGTATTACCTATATCCACTCCAATCCATACTACGCATTATTGTTATTTTTCTAAATCACAGCATAGATCATATCACTTCCCTTATTTTAAAAAATGGTATCAATTTATAAGATAAGAAGGTGAATTGAGCACATAAGTCTATACTCTATCCCACTTAAGAATATAGTAAGAGTAAAATAGAAAAGTGCATTTTATAATTAATAAAGAATTGGTAATACAGGACACGTGTGGGTAAGAAATGCTAAACCTTCTCTGAAAGACAAAAAAGAGCTGAAGAGGAATGTACTGATAAAAACAAAAGTGGAAAAAATGTTAACAGTAGCAGAAGATACAGCTGAATGGCTTTGAAGAATACCAAGAGATGCTGAACTTCAGGAATACAGTGACAGGCAGAAGTAGGTATGAGAAGTGGGGGTGGGAAATGGAGTGTTGAGTGGTCCACCTGGACTTTCCCCTGCTTCCTCTAGTTCTATTATAGAACAAACATACAGATCAAAACAAACAAAAAAAAAGTCATCTCTAAATCTAAAGAGTTTGAACCAATAGTCTTAAAAGACACAGGATAATAGGGTATCTGTACCACACAGTAACAGTTGACACACTTTTGTTATTATGGGTTTAAGAATATCCTACATTAAAAAAAAAAAGAATATCCTACATAATAGCTACATGCCTGTGGCTTATTCTTAGCTTAAGTCTATTAATTTAAAAGTCCCACCCACCGTTAGAAATTAATGGATATCCAAGGACCACTAAATATGTCAAGGAAGCCTACAATACAAATGAAAAGGCTAACCCCTAATTCCAGATGGAAGCATGATATTTCAAACACTGAAAAAAGCTACATCTAACTAGTACCATTAGAAAAATTCTAGATTTTGTACTAAATAACAGAATGGGGTTTTATGAGAAACGGGAAAATGACAAAAATAAACTTTGGAAATTAAGAGTACTGAAAAAGTGCTGAAAAAGTGACAGAATCAAAGAAAAGTTTTAGAATTTAGAGTAAAACAACTAAGAAACTGAAAATTTGGGAGACACGAAGGTATGCTCCATATTGTCAAATAGAGAAGTTCTTGAAAATAATATAGGATATACTGTAAGAGAGTAACAGCAGAAAAATTCAAAGTAATAAAAAGTGACAGAAGCCCTAAAATTGATAGGGCCCACTAAGTGTACAAAAGTATTAAGTACACTGCACACATGTGCACATACACACACCTACAGACAAAATGACCTCACCCAAACATTTCACAATGATTTTCTTCCACATACCCAAAATGAGTAAAAAAACAAATAGCTTCCAGAAAGGAAAGCCAAAAACAAAACAATACAAATACCAAAATAGAAAACAAAAAGTGAACAAAAGTTGGGTTTTAGAGTTTGCATCAGAAAAATGCATGCTAAAAGACAATGGAAAATGAAAAATGACTCAAGTTTTAAATGGAAGCAATTTTCCCTTTGAGTTGTATGTCCATACTAAGTTAAAATATAAATGTATGAGTACAGAATTAAATATCAGAAATCTGATCTGCTACTCATCTTTATCTGGCACGTTACTTGATGAAAACTGAAAGAGTAGATAAAAAAGGAGGAAGACCAGATATCTAGGGAAGAGGAAATACTAGCTAGAAGGGCAGTAAAGGGAAGTAAAAGATGATAATTATGCACCAAGCCTCTAGAGTAAACAGTTCAGCTGAAAGCTGGAGAAATAATTTCTTGATGGTAAATGTGCAGTGTTAGAAGATCATTAGGATAACATAAAGACTGAAAATATAACATAAAGCATTTAGAGATATGAAGCCCTCACTACAAAAAATAAAATGATTTAATATAATATTAATTATAAGTTACTTTTCCTTGTGGTGAACCATATGCACATTATCAGAATATAGGAAAAGTAAGCCTAGTATTAAAAGCCTTTCAAAATCATTTTTTTCCTGATGGTCCCAGATCCTCTTTACATATTTATTCTCAAGGAAAATTACACAGTCATTAATTGTTGTATGGCAAAATGTTTATCCTTGCCTGTTAAAAAATATATTCCCTTTGGGGAAAGTCCTCTCACAACCATGTCATATGAGCCTGCTGAAATCTGTTTATTCGTATCACTGTGGGTAAAACACAAAGGCAAACAGTTTCATCCACAGGTGTATCTGCAGTACTGTGAGAGTTATAATCTCTCTGAAATCTCTCCTGATTTGCAGCCAGTAGATTGTATTTTCTTTCACCTTTATACCTCAATAGCGCTTTGTTTTCTCTCTGATATTTATATTGTTACATACTACAGATATTTAGATACTTATTTCATCTCTCCCATGAGATTGAATATTTTTAAGGAGCAAGCAAAGACATTCTCCTTCTATATTCAGCACCTTGGCTACAGTAAGTGTTTGCTAAATATATTTTGAATTGATATGACTCAGACAAAATCATCCTAAACCTTGCCTCTCTATAAATCATTGGTAGAGGGCTATTAAGCCATAAGTACCAGGGAGAGTTTTTGCACAAAGCTTATCAGCTATTCTTTCCCTATTTACTTAATAAAAATGAACATTTATAATGCTAGGTTACAGCTTTTTTTTAGGTCACCCTCAATTCAAACCCTTCTAGGGCTCCCACTGTCTATTGCATCCATTAAAAACATAGTCTAATATTTAAAGCTTTTTTTCAGATTGTAGGCTTCTTTCATTTTAGTAATTATATAACATATATTTGTACTCAATAACTATTGGTTAAACATATGACTTAATAAATTAATGAAGTATTTTGGAATAGGAGATCTAAGCCTACCACCTTTTAATTCAAGCAGTCATTGATATTCTATGGAGAAAGTACCTGGAAGTTAAAGTTCTTTTTTCACTTAAAAAAAAAAAAATCCATAAAAGAGAAATAAAATTCCTGCCACCCTCACTCAGTAGGATACCACAAAGATTAATGAGGTAATGTAATAAAAAGTGCTTTGAGCTATTCATATGAATGGTGCTTTACAGAGGTACTTTATTGTAATCATTTTCTGCATTTACCTTTAATGCCGTAACTAAAGGATTTTGGACTAAAAAGAGAGTAACTTTCCAGTATACAAAAGTTGTTTCAAAGTCATCTGTTCCAAAAAAAAAAAAAAAAAAACAAAGTCATCTGTTCCAATCTTGACTGCTAGCTATTTTTTAAGTTAATTAAAATCCTCACCTTATACAATTTGTATTGTAGATTAATGTCATGAATTAAGTGAGATAATATATTTAAAGTCTCTGGTTCTTGATAAGACCCTAGTAAATGTTTGTTTTGTTATTGTTGTTATTGTTTACAGTCAAAATAGTTATAGTAGAAATTGTTTTAGAAGTTCTATAAATATAATTTGTAGAAATATCTGGAAGAAGAAGGTAGCCCAGGGAAGCCAAATGAAGTTTGAAATGCTGGTATTTATAATAGCCTGATTTCAAAATATTATTAAAGAGCTACAATAATCAAGACAGTTTGGTACTGGCATAAAAACATACATATGGATCCATGAAAAAAAAAATTCCAGAGAGCCCAGAAATAAACCTTACACACACGCATGGTCAATTAATCTTTGACAAAGATGTCAAGAGTACACAATGGTGTAAGAATGTCTTCAATAAATGGTGTTGGGAAAACTAAACAATCTTATACAAAAGAATGAAAGAGTATCCCTATTATATGCCACTCACAAAATTAAGATGGAATGAATTAAAGACTTTAGTGTGAGGCCTGAAACCACTAGAAGAAAACATGAGGGAAAAAGCCCTTGTCATTGGTCTTGGCAATGATTTCATGGATACAATACTAAAAGGGCAAGCAACAAAAAGCAAAAATAAGTAAGTGGAGCAACACTTATTAAAAAATAATTATTTTATTTGCTTCAATTCAGCAAATGAAACAACCAAATGAAAAGGCAACCATTGGAATGACAGAAAATATCTGCAAATCACATACCTGATCAGGGATTAATATTCAAACTATGTAAGGAATTCACACAACTCAATACCAAAAAATAAATAATCTATGCAATAGACAAAAGATCTGAATATACATTTTTTAAAGAAGTCACACAAATGGTCAACAGGTACATAAAAGGTGCTCTGTATCACCAATCATTGGGAAATGCAAATCAAAACCATAATGAGATATCACAACTGTCATACTGGCTATTATCAAAAAATCAAGAGGTAAGTGCTGGTGACAATGTACATAAAAGACAACCCTACTTCACTGTTGGTATAAAAGCAACCATAGCGTAGCCACCATGGAAATAGTATGGATTCCTTAAAAAATGAGAAATAGAACTACCAGATGATCTGGTAATTCTATTTCTGGGAATTATATCCAAAAGAAATGAAACCATTATCTTGAAGATACATTTGCATTCCCATGTTTATTGAAGTGTTATTCATAATAGCCAAGACATGGAAACAACCTGAATGTCTACTGATGAATAGATACACAAAATGTAGTAGATTTTAGATACTAGCCCTTTAACGCATATGTCATTTGCATGTATCTTCTCACATTCCATAGGCTGCCTTTTAGTTTTGTTGATTGTTTTCTTTTGATCTTGATGAAGTCCCAACAGTTTATTTTTGCTCGTTTCCTTATCTCCAGAGATGTGTCTATAAGCTGTTACTATAGCCTATGTCAAAGAGGTTGCGGTCTGTGTTCTCCTCTAAGACTTTGATGGTTTCCTGCCACACATTTAAGTCTTTCACCCATTTTGAATTTGTGTGTGATGTAAGAAAGTGGCCCAGTTTCATTCTTCTGCATCTTGCTGTCCAGTTCTCCCAACAGCATTTTTTGGAGATGGTCTTTTTTTCCATTGTATATTCTTTCCTGCATTGTTAAAAGATTAGTTGGCATAGCTATGGGTCTATGTATGGGTTTTCTATTCTGTTTCCATCGATCTATGTGTCTGTTTTTGTGCCAGTACCACATCTATGTGTCTTGATGATTACAGCTTTGTAATATAGTTTGAAGTCCAGAATTGTGATGCCTCCAGCTTTTACTTTCCTTCTTCAAGACTGCTTTGGCTATATTCAGGGTATTTTGTGTTTCCATACAAATTTCAAGATTTTTGTTCTAGCTCTCTGAAAAATGCTGGTGGTATTTTGATAGGATTGGTATCCAAATCTATAAAGAACTTACCAAATTCAATACCCAGAAACCGAACAATCCAGTTAAGAAATGGGCAGAAGATATGAATACACATTTTTCTAGGGATGCCTGGGTGGCTCAATGGTTGAGCATCAGCTCAGGTCATGATCCCGGGGTCCTGGGTCAAGTCCCACCTCAGGCTCCCCACGGGGAGCCTGTTCTGCCTTTCTCTCATGAATAAATAAATAAGATCTTTTTTTAAAAAAAGACATTTTTCTAAAGACATCCAAAAGGCTAACAGACTCATTTTGATATAAAATTACCTAAATTTTTTTAAAATAAATAAAATTACCTCCACAAGTTAGTAAAAATAGTCAGAAAACACTAAAACTTGCCTTGATTTCCTGAGTATATGCAATGCTTCTATGAATAACTTCAAGTAATACTATCTTTCCAAAGCAAATTTTCCTCCAGTGGATACTCAGTCTGGACTGGCTCTATAATGATCATTTGTGTTAATCCCCCTTGTGTTACCATAACATACATCCTTTTTGAAATAGCATACACCTTCTCTCAGACCCATCCTTATAACTAAGTCCTTCCAGCATGTCCATTTATATACACTTTAGGTCAACTAGAAAGTTAGTAAAACGGAAATAAATCTATATTTGACTAAACTTTAATATGAATAATAGACTAGATTTTTAAAAAGATTTTACTTATTTGATAGACAATGTGAGAGAGAGAGAGAGAGAGAGAGAGAGAGCGCACAAGCAGGCAGAGCAGCAGGCAGGATAGGGAGGAGCCAGCTCCATGCTGAGCAGAAAGCCCAACGTGGGGCTCGATTCCAGGGCCCTGGGATCATGACCTGAGTCAAAGGCAGATGCTTAATCAACTCAGCCACCCAGGTGCCCCGATAGACTGGATTAAATAGGTTTTGTTACTGCATATTTTAATTGATTTGCTTTCCATCCATCTGCCATAAATATGTATGTATATTTACTTATTTATATATTAGCTTGTACATATATTTGGGAAATTATTAAATGTTACATAATTACTGCAAAATTATTACATAATTACCTAAACTGTTTTTCTGACTCTCACAAATCTTACAATACTAACTCTAGCATTTTGTTGTTGTTGTTGTTGTTGATTTCCCCTCTCTCTGCTTATATTACCCATCTGTTCTTACATGATATATCCATCAGAATCCTTATCATGTTAATCATTGTTTTGTTTTGTTATAACTCCCAGTTAGACAATTCCAACATCCCTGCTATGTCTGGTTCTGATGTTTGCTCTGTCTCTTAACCTTTTTCTCCCTTTTGGTATGCTTTGTAATTTTTTTTTTCTTGATAGTCAGATATGGCTGAGTAAAAGGAATTGCTATAAATAGGCTTTTAGCAATATGGCAGTGAGGTGTCTGGAGAGGTGAAGCATTCTACAGTCCCATGAGTAGATCTCAGTTTTTCAGTGAGCCTGTGCCACTTCACAGGTACTTACTTTTTTTTTTTTCCCTCCTTAAGCTGTGACAGGATGGCTAGAGTGTGCTGGAGTTCTTTCCCTTCCCAAGCCAGTTAGTCTCTGATACTTTCCCATCTTGTTAGACTCTGGTTAACTTCCCCTGAGTGTAGGCCTTACTGAAGAAAGCAGAGTGCTCTGACAGATTTCAAAATTGTTTCTCCCTCTCCCACCCCTCAAAGTAGGAAACATGAAGGGGTTTTTCTCTGATATTTATTATAGGAATCTCCTTGAGCTCCTAGAGGTAAACCTGACAATATTTTCGGGGCCTCTCCACCACTGGATTCCCATGGACTTTTTTAATTCTCAGATTTGTCCACACTTAACTTCCAGCAATTCATCCATTACATTCAAGTTTTTTTTACCCAAGCACTGGTTCCTGGCACTAGTTCCTGTAGCAATTTCTGCTCATGAGTATCTGCTAGAGTAAGTAAACTTCCTATATCTGCTCATCTGTCTCTCCAACCTTGAGATGCTTGCCATGTCTTCTCTTATGCATCAAAAAAAAAAGTTATTGACTCTTCAGTCTCTTTAGCTTTCAGCTTGTTGTTAGGGTAGAGTGGAGACTTTCAGAGTGCAAACAAGTCTTCTTCCCACCCCATATTTAATGTTCATTTATTGCTAGACTACTCCTCCAAGAGGCGTAATCAGGAATTTCACTGACTTCTTTTCCCCCATTGCTCTGGTTATTAAGTTTGGCATTTTCAACATTAATGTGGTTGACAACCCTAAATTCTAGTTGCACAATTACTTGCCCTCCACAACTCTAATAATGCCACCACTTAAAAATACCACCATCCTATTACTCCACAGCTGTATTCTCTCAGGAGGACATTCTAGACCTTCCCACTGCTGGTTAGTGGTCTACCTCAGAAGCTTTAATTAGCTCCATCTAAAATAAACATCTAAGCTGCCTCCATGCCTTCTTTTCATTAAACTCATTACTCTTTCATTTTAGCCTTCAGTCTCTTTCCACCTTTTTATTTTAACCTATAAATTACCACTAAGCTTTACATCTCTGCTCTTAGATGTAATACGTTCTATTTTTCTTCCCATGAAGAGTGTGGTAACTTTTCATCCACAATTTGGATTACCATTTTTTCTACAAGTGTGTCCATGTTTTTGCACTGTGTTGCTCTACAAGGTGAGATCCTCTTCCTTTTTCTGGCCTCCCTTGACCTTCTTTGACCATGCCCCACCTCCCCTCCATGTCTTCCCATCTGATTCCTTTTTACTCCTTCCTCTTATGGCATATCTCTATTTCTTTTACTACTTTACTATCCTCGTGCAGTTTTTATTTTATATTGTGATTATTTATATGTATCTCCAAGTCCTAGCTTATAAATTCTTTTGGTGCAGGATAAATTTTTGATTTGCCTTGAATTTTACGGAATAAAAACTTGGTAAATACAAAAAAAACAAAAAAAAAACAAAAAAAAAAAACAGTATTATGTATCTTAGATTTACCAAGCCTCTCTATATAATGTGTATAGTATCTTAATTCTGCTTGACCGTATAATATGGCTTGCTTTGGTCAATGAGATGTCAGTAGACGTGACAAATGCTGCGTTCGGAGATTAACAGAGCCAAACAAACCACGGCTGACCTGTACATCTGTCAGCAAGTCATAAGACTGTTGCTATTATCCACTAACATTTTAGGGTTGTTTGTTGCAACTGATAAGCTGGCTCACATTCCCAAATTGAGCCCCAAGGCTGAATATCTCTCACCAGCATCCTAATTCCTTTCCTCTATGATGTTCTGCCTCACATACAAACAAAACAAAAAAATCCTCAAAAAGTCCCCATTCTAAAACATGCTTTTTAAAATATTTATTTTAGAGAGAGAGAATATGTACATGTGCATACAAGTTGGGGGGGGGAGGCAGAGGAAGAGAATCTCAAGCCCACTTCTTGTTGAGGGTGGAGCCTGAGCCAGGGCTCAATCCCATGACCCGGATATCATGGCCTGAGCCGAAACCAAGAGTAGTGAGCCCAACTAACTGAGTCACCCAGGCGCCCCTAAAACATGGTTTCAATTAATGTTCAAGAGCTTATGATAAAAACTACATAAAGGTACACATTGTCGCCATTACACATTCCCAATTTCCAAAGAGCAGAATTCTGAAAACAATTTATTAATATTTTTAGTTATCCTTGATCAACAACTCCTATTATCCTCCATTGCTATTCCAGACTTCCTTAAAGTCTCCTACCCAGCCAGCACACCCTTCTTCTCAGTAAATTGCCTTGCATATATCTTCACATATTTATTGATCTTTACTCAAGTACTTATTTACATCTGCAGCCATTTTCCTCCCTTTTTCTTTTCTTCTCTGGATCCAATGTTGTTTTTCCAGTTCAAGAGTAATACCACTACTCCTGTTTTACCTAGTTATTACCTCATCTTACTTCTTCTTGGAATTCCACACAACTATTATTTTTTCTCTCCTGAGTTACAAACCTATCATCTTTGTTGTTTTTCCATCCTGCAAAACAAAACAGCTCTAAACCTGACTATGGGTCCTTCTTCCTGTCTCTATCACACCCAACCTTTTGAGTGTGATTTGCTACTGTTCTTCTCAAACACACCACAGTGCCCTCAAATCTGATTTTTATCTCCACCTTTACAATTAAGCCACTTTGATAAACTTGTCATTACCTCAAACTTCTCTTTATGCTTAATTTGCTGTCATTGTACTTCTCTATCCTGCATTTTTTTGACAATTTGTGGACAGGTTTGTTTGTCTTTTATTTTTACCTATCCCAATGCAGCCTTCATCCTTTGGTTTCTGTAAGACCATCTCTTTTAATTTCCTTTCCTTGTCTTATCTGTGATGAATAAATAATCTTTTAAAAACATTTTTTTGCTATTATTTGTATTACTAACATAAATGTACCTCATTGTCATTAATAAGTCTAATGAGAGTACTTTTCTTAGGAAACTATGTTTATAATGCACAATTTGATTAGGAATAATTATTTTTGCCTTAAGCCATTAGAGAAATTTTCCCTAAGAATGAAATCCTTGTAATGAGTCTTGAAGGATAACAAAACATTAGGGAACACACAGAGAAAAGACGGGCACTTCATGAGAGGGGGAAAAAAAAAAAAAAAAAAAAAAAACAGGTAAAAATATATTTATTAATGGAGAATTCAATGTGGTTAAAGTACCCAGTGGAATAGTAAGGAATGTAGCAAATTATGAGGTAAGGTTTTGGGTCGGGCTGGATTTGACCACCAAATAGCTTGCCAAAGTTTTAGGTGGCACCTATAGTAAATTGTAAGGACATTTTGAAAGGATTTTCAGGAATGAGGGCTTTTTGTTTTGGTTTTTAAAAGAAATGACCTTCCACAGATGAAGCAGATAAGATTAACCATAAAGAAAACTTGATAATAATGAGGCAATGTGGTGCACTACTGTGGAAAGACCTTCCCCCTTCAAAGTAAAAAACAAGAAAAATTCAATATATATAACATATAATACATAAATTTATTTTATACTATGTAACATTACATATGCATGTATATATATAATTAAATACATGTACATATATCTTTTCCAACTGAAAGGAAATGATGTTGACTTTAGGCCCTACGTCACTACAGTATGTAACAGAAAGGAGTCAACAAAAGTAAACTCCTAACAAAATTCAAAGTTTCACAAATCTGTCTCATTGTTTCTAAAAAAAGATGTCCTAAGAACACTCTAATATATTATTTTTTTAATTTTTAGAGCTAAACATTTTAAGTGAGCTAAACATTGAAACAACTTCTGATTCCTGTATTACAAAATGTTGATATTTGGTATATGCTCCTTTCCTTCATACATTCTCAGAATAAGCAAAAATAACTTAGCTACTTGCTTCATGAAATACATACTCTCAGGAAACTATGAAGCAACTAAACTATCTTACTCATAAAGACTAACTTTTCAAAACTTGCTCAACATTACTTGCTCTCTAATCCAAAGCCATTATATCACAAAACTCTAATACCAGTTTCCAGACTTAGAAGAGTCACCATGTAATGATTTAGCCCATGCTTTAAAATCCTGTATCTTCTCGAATTCCCTAAGACACTACTTAAACTATGCCAAGATGGTGCTCTCTCTTACTGTAAGTTTAATAAAACCTAGATTTAATTCATGAATATTTTTTTCGGATGGTCTTCTGGGGAGTTCATCATACAGTTAATGCATTGATGCCAGTGGTATATTTCACAGTATTATTATTATTTATATTCAATTGGTGCTAGGAAATATTCAGAGGATATATTAAGATTTCAAACTGAAGCACCTGCCGTGGAATTATTGATTTTTAGGACACTGGAAGCTGAACTGCCAAAAAAAATATGGCTTTGAGATAGATCTACCTTGTCTATTAATGAGCTTCATGAGGGAGGGCTCTGTGTCTTTTGTATAAAGTATTATAATCTCAGGATCTTATGTTATGATTGGCACATAGCAGGAAATGCACACATTGCTGAATTAAACAAAAAGGTACCCACTGAAGACACTGCCATCGTAATGTGTGAATTTAACTAAGATTCCATTGGTAGTATTGTCATATATTTACAGTTGAAAGAAAACTGATTCCAAGATGACAATTAACTATATGTTACTTGGCTAGGGACCAATCAATGACAAATTGTTCAGTGGTTACTAGGCTCTCATATTCTTAGGGGAAGATATGATCTTGAAAAACTGGATTGTATATGGCAGCAAATTCCACCTATTAATGTTAAATGAACTGTACTGTTTCTAATATATTTGTTATTATAAGTAGGCTTTTATAAAATAGGCATATTATCACAGAAAGAAGCAAATAATAACTCACATTTTAACCATGTAAATACTTACAACATTGAAAAACAGAACAAGAATTTGTCTTGAGGATTAGCTGTCCTTGTTTAGAAACATCTGATGGAAAAAGAGCTGCTGGCAGAGTCTAGATAAAGAGGGGAAAAATTAAGGGAGGATTAAATTCCTTTGTATTAGAAATGTATAGAACCTTTTTGTTTGCTTCTATAATGATTTCTCCAAAATGAAAAGGGATGAAAGGAAGGAAAAACAATCAAAAAGCATTATAAAAACATACAGTACTTGAGCAGACAAAACAAGTGAATTATGCACTAGTGAAGACTTAAGAGCAGAAAAAAAAAACTCTTTAAGAAAAATGAATGCTATCAGTCTTTTTTATTTTTATTTTTTATAGGCATTTTTTTAAAGATTTTATTTATTTATTCATGATAGTCACAGAGAGAGAGAGAGAGAGAGAGAGAGAGGCGCAGACACACAGGCAGAGGGAGAAGCAGGCTCCATGCAGGGAGCCCAACATGGGATTCGATCCTGGATCTCCAGGATCGCGCCCTGGGCCAAAGGCAGGCGCCAAACCGCTGCACCACCCAGGGATCCCCAGTCTTTCTTTTTTAATTCAATTAGCCAACATATAGTAGGCTATTAGTTTCAGATGTAGTGTTCAGTAACTCAGTCTAAAATAGACTGAGCAATGTTGATTGTTACAATTTCTTAATTGTTCAGTAAATTATTCAGCACACACAAATACCTCATGAAATTGGGTGTGGTTTCATGAATGGACAACTTTACATCCAAGTGTGTGTGGAATGGAAAGTATGGGTAGGATATGGATTTAATCCATGAAATTTATTAATTTGTTGAAGGAGAAGCTTTGAGTTAGAGACAGGTATGATGATGTAAGCCATAAATGTGTATACCCTAATCCTGAAGCAGAGGTGGGTGGGTATATATTATCATTAAATTTCTGAACACTGTAGAATGTAGATTTGAATTAATATCATAGATAGGGACACCTGGGTGGCTCAGAGGTTTAGCACCTGCCCTTCAGCCCAGGGCGTGATCCTGGAGACCCAGGATCGAGTCCCACATCGGGCTCCCTGCATGGAGCCTGCTTCTCCCTCTGCCTATGTCTCTCACGAATAAATAAATAAAATATTAAAAAAAAATATCATAGATAACTTAAGGACAAAGTGACCACAGTTAAGAGCTAAACTAATATAAAATGAAAACAAAATTCTAAACAAAAACAACTACAAAAGTGACTCCATATATGGAACATGCTAAAAATAAGTATTTCCATGTATTTATTTGTAGCTAACATACAAAAATATTTTTTTCCATATTCTGTACAATCTCAGGCAAAACTGGAGAAATTGAAGCATAATGCATAAATATGATCTATTATTAGTTATCATTTTTGATAACTGTATTGTGAAATGTAATCCCTGATAATCCATTAAAAATTTGTTTTTTCATAGTTGTGGGGATGCAGATTTGATGCAAGAATATAAAATTATGAACTGCACATTGAAATCACCATTTTCAATTAGGGTATGAGCTTTAAAATTTCAGCTCTGAACTTATAACTCCACCATTAAACATGATTTTCAACACCATCAACTAAAATTTGTTCAGTACTGATTTGTTATGTGCTTAAGCACTTCAGGAATATAATTTATTGACATCAATCTGTTTGTAAGTATGCTTAAATTCAATTTTAACAGCCATTAGGATATATGCCATCTAGTCTTCTCCAAAAAATGAAGCAATAATGGAAAAGTCAAAAGTATAATAGAGCATGAAAGAACGAGAGAAAGAAGAGAGAAGGATGGAAGAAAGAAAGAAAAAGAGAAAGAACAGTTCTGAATATTGAACCCCAAAGAAGTGAGAAAGTTGGACACATTTTCACTCTATCATCTCACCTGTTTCGATTAAAATACCACTTCTCAGGTTCACTTTGAAATCATTGGATTTTATACCATCCATTTATAAGCCTTTGAGTGGATTATTTATAAATCTGAAATGGCCAATAACAATTCATTTTCCATTTCAAAGATTTTATTTGAGAGAGAGAACATGGCGTGGGAAGAGGCAGGTGGAGAGGGAGAGAGAGAATCTCAAGCAGACTCCCCACTGAGTAGGGAGCTTAGGGCAGGATTCAATCACAGGATCCTGAGATCGTGACCTGAGTTGAAACCAAGAGTCCGATGCCTAACCCACTGAGCCACCTAGGTGCCCCTGCACTTTCCAATTTAAAGCTAGCTACTTTATCTATATTTTGGAGGGAGAACCATGTAGAGGAAAAAAACCACTTTTTGAACCAGAGCATCATGAATTCAAAATCATTTAATAACCCTGCATTTACTCACAAGGAGAACATTGCGATGTTTTCATTGTTGTTGTTTTTTAGGCACTTTTTTTTTTTTTTTTTTTTTTTTTTTTTTTAAACATTCAACTCTCTGGGCCACAATGGTGCTTGACCTGATTCTTTAAATAGAATGCATCTACTGAATCCCTGAATAGTCCCATCAGATGCTTTTTAAAGGCAAAATCCCTTGATGGGAAATTCTTGGGACATAACCATCCCCTGAACTCAGCAACAGTTTGAAAGCAAGGTTGGGGTAAAACTGACCATTGGCTACACAAGAACCTCTCAGTATCTCGTTGAAATAGCTTGGGATTTCCATGTCACTCATTAATTAGTATGGATGTGTTATGTGTTTTTAAATTAAATTCTAATGGGAAGCATTTATTAAAAACAAAAGCAAACTCATTTGCCTTAGTGGTGGAGAAACAGAACTTCTAAAATCATGAACAGGGAAAAATATTATTTGTATATTATTATTTACCTTTTATCTTCTGAAAGGATGAGGAAAAAAAGTTAATGGTAATAAGAAACAGATTAAGCTTTTGTATTAATTTAATTTATTTCCACAGGGTAACACTAAAGCAAATAGTGCAGTGGCGTTTGAAAAACTAGATTTGATTTAGTGAATGAAAAAAGTATCTGTAGTTATTTTAGCTGGGGCTAAGGCAATTAAAGACTTTATGTCTGCCTACTTCATAATAAAAATTAGATACTTATCTAACTTAGCTAGGGAAAACTTATCCTTTTATCCTCGTGGTTTATTATAAGTAAATGTATCCTCACAAACAACTAGCTGGCTTTTTTTTTTTTTTTTTTTGAGGTTCAGAAATCCTTTTAATTGGGAATGTAGGGATCCAAGTGTTCCCACTTTGATGAAAACCTTATGACTATTCCTTAAACTACTATAGTGCAACACAATAAAAAGAATTATGATCACTTTAAAGCTGGGTGGCATTCATCAAATGGTAACCCGGGGTGAAAGGTCCTATATCCCATTTCCACTCCTTTGAACCATGTACTGAACTAATGTGTTTTTCTCTTTAAAATGTCCTAAAAGATATAAGATGTCCTCGTGCTTATAGGATTTTGAAATTTTATTTTAAAGAATCAAAAGAAATTTGCTCTGTGAGCAGGTTTTTCAGTTTGGCTTGAGACCTTTGATTCAGGGAACAAGCAATCTCCTTCCAACTCTCTCTACTGGAGAGATGTCCCCTTTCAACCTGTCTCTTGGTCCAATACAAATCAATGAACTCAAGACCCAATACACCATGTCTTAAAAATCCATTTAGAAAACAATTGCTCCATTCAAAGTTCATCTCCTTCCTTTATCAGAAATTGCTGGAAATGTAATTTTGCAGCAAGCATTTCATTTCTTGTCGTGAAATAGATTGAGGTAAATGTAAAGTCAATGATTAGATAAATGTAATGTCTTGGGTTGATGCCACGATGCAATATTTGATGGTGTGGTCAGTACCGATGGATGTTTTGTATAGTTACCCAGTTGTATAATGCGACAAATTCCCATGACCCTATTTAAAACACCACATGGCTCCTCTCAATTAATATTACCAAAAGTACTTTGGCACAAATACAAAAAGCATGAGGGATTAGTGCTGAACAGGCAAGTGCAAGTCATCTTTGCTCTGTACAGATTCTCCATACAATAAACTGTATCTGCGTGCAATTTATTTATTGAGCTGTATTGCATGCAGTAAATAACACAACAAAGATTATTCCTCTTTCAAAAATCACTTCTATGAGATTATAAATAGAAAGCCTGTGCTCAGTAATCTCTGATAGTACAGTTAAGGATTAAAACCTGATGAAGTTAACACATACATAGGCACGCACAAAAGCACGACAGCCATAGAAACACATTGTTTATGAAAATCTCATTTTGATGTCAAGAAAACATATTTATCTTCTTTATTTCCTGCTATCAAGATACATATTCAATGTAAAAGAGGGGAAGAAGAAAGAGATGACTTTCTTGGAGAAGTAATAAAAAACAGAATATTAGTAATGCCTTTAGAAAATATCTTTTGGAAATGTGCAAGCTAAATTTTCTGGTTTGCTGATACCTAGACCATAACATAGGAATGAATCAAATGATACAATAATATCTTTTTTTAAGTTCCCCTTCTCTTGAAGACTGTTCTTCAGTGATTTTCACTGTTATACAGAAACCCATGATTATCAAGAACAATATTCAGTCACTATCATGTGTTTCAAATTGGTACATTTCCACTATCATTAAAAATGAAAACATTTAATACTTTCTAGAACATCTAACACTTAAATAATTGTCAATATATCAACATTTTACTTTCTAGTGTCTTCAGGTCCAGCACAGGATAGTTAGTGATTTAGAAACTTTGTTGTCTCTACTACTGAAGAATATGTGGCCATTATTTGTAACATTAAAAAATATATATATATATATGGCCATTTTTTAGCTATTACTATGCATATTAAAAGTAGTACTCACTTCAGTGGCACACATCCTAAAATCGGAATGATACAGAGAGGTTTAGCATGCCCCCTGCACAAGGATGACATGAAAATTTCTGAAGTATTCCACAAACGTATGCATTCCTGTACACCGACACACACAAACACACACACACACGCGTGCAACTAAATGACACCTGCTCCTTATAATGAAAAAAAAAAATTGATACATGTTTGAGGGCATATACTTATGACCATAATGTACAAATATAAATATATTCTGAAATTTTTGTGATTTTCTAAATTTGTAAGTTTTAAATCGCTCTTTGTAAAGGATTTTTTTAAAAAGTCCTCCAGAAATAATCTGATTTTTCTCTGTATTGCTGGAATTCTATAATCACAGAATCCTGTACTTTAGTAGGTTTTTTTCTCTCTGAAATCTTTTCTTATTTCTATTTCTGGTGTTACAATATTGCATGATAAAGTATACCTTAGCTGAGACTTTTGACTCCTTGGGCTGGTGCTTGGTGACTGCTTTTTCCTTCCTTGGGACTCTTATGAATTATTTAATTTTCTGCCACTTCATTTTTCTCTAATATCCTAGAACTTCTGTTAGAAAATATTTAAACATCTGGACATCTTTTCTCCATTCTTTTTCATGTTTTTGCCTTTTTTTCCTGCTTTTCAGATTTTCCCTGCTTTATCTTCTAAACTTCCTAGCCTCCAAGTCTATTCTTTTGGACACAGTAAACCCACCTTCTCTTATCTTCTTGAAGATATGAGTTATGGGTTTCTTGCCTTCTCGTCTTCTTCTCCCCCTTACATTCCCTGTTTCTTCTGTTTTTTGTTTTGTTTGGCTTGTTTTCTTCGCTTTTCTTGGCTTCACTCATTGTGGCAGTCAGACAAGTTTCAAACCACTCTCACAGGACATGCAATTACAAAGCTTAAGAATCTACTGGTTATTGCGAGAAAAGAATACAAAATGGCAGCAGCCCTGAAGTAGGAACTGCATCTCCAGGTTGGCTCACAGCACAGACAGCAGCCACGAGCTAGCTCTTACCCTCCTCCACCTGCAGGGCAGGTGGACATATCACCCCCCGAGACAGGTGCAGAGTGCCTCGGACTAGGGGCCTACGTACGCACGGAACTGTGAGGTAACCGGCCCTTCCGGCAGAGTCGGGGTGGGGGAGGGTCACCCAAGCCAGGCGTAAACCACCACCCCGCTGTCCATCAAATAATTTTCACAAGCCTGCGCAAACCAGAAGAAACTCACCTTGGCCCCGCGGTTGAAAAGCGACACTATTAATCAGCGCAAGTCAGGCCTTGTCTGGAGTCCATACCGTCTTGGTACATACCTCGCCTCAGCAACACAGCTCCGACTAATTCCAGGCCTGCTGCGATTAACCCTCGCGGCACAGACGCTTCCTTTAAACAACAGCGTGAACGAAAATATTAACTGAAACTCCGGATGGGCATGCACGGCTTACCTTCGAGTTTCAGCGAACAGGCAATTTGCACCGGAGACCATTAGGTGGGAACCCGGGGAACGCCGCCACCTGCCGCTCCTCAGAGTCTTCAGAGAGAGGCGCGGCGGGGAGAAGCCGGAAGTGGCCTCACTTCCCGCTGGGCGACCTCTCGCGAGACGTCCCGCGTGGCTCTGGAGCCCACCCGCGCCGCGCAACGGTTCTTCCTGACTCGCTTGCTGGGCGGGCAGCTGCTGGGGGTCGTGCGGCGGTTGTTTCTGGGGCTGGAATGAGGGAAGGGTTTTCGGTTCACACCTGGGATGGCCCCAAATGTTGCAGGTTGACAAAGCAGCCATTGAATGCTGCGGTCTTCGTGGAGACCGCCTTAGGCTGGCAAAGATTCTGGAAGCAAGACTAGAGGGTGTCTAAGCATTAGAGCAGGAGGGCAGAACCACGCAGTAAAGGGTGCGGTGCTGCACAGCTTTGGTCCCCTGGAGTCTGTTGGCTTGCAGCTCCGGTATTTCCCCCGGAGTGAGTTCAAAACTGGCCCCTCTGTACGAGAGGGCAAGGAGACACTGAAGGGGTAGACCGTTCCAGATTGGTAGGTGGCACTTTGAATAAGCAAGAGGAAATTTCCGACTTTTAATGTTTGTGGGCCCTGCTTCTGGGATCCTAAGGAAGCTACACTTTAATGTTTATCAAGGTGGGCTCTACATCTGCCCTGGGCACACACTGGACAGCTGCCTTGTTAAGAATAATTAACCAAAAAGGAGCATTCTTAAAAAAATTTTTTTTTTTAATTTGTTTGGGGAGGGTGGGAGGAAGGGGGTGAAAGTGGGGGGGGGTTGGGGGGAAGGAGGAAAGGGGGCGGTTGGTGGGAGGACACAACAGGAGGAGAGGGGCGGACTCCTGGCCCAGACTGCCATGTAGGGCTCCATCTCGGGCCCCATGAAATCGTGACCTGAGCAGAAACCAAGAATCAGCTGCTTAGCAGACTGTGCTACCCAGGTGACCCCCCCAAAAAAGGAATCCGGAACACATGATAAGACAAGGAAACTGCCCTGGTTCTCATAAAAGTCATAAGCCTTGCTTACACTAAAAACATAATATAAAAACATAAGATCAACTTTCTGGAATGTCCTCGGGCATGATGGTTTGTAAAAAACATATATTACCCCGCACCAAATGTTCCTTTTCTGGAGCACTTTCTTCTTGAAGATCTATCCCAGTCAGCTGTTCTAACTTGGGCTCAAACAAAATCCTTTCCTTTCTAGAACTTTAAAATTTTTTAAAAGATTTGTTCATTTTGCATCAACAAAGAATTTACAAACCAGGCTTGTCCTGGGTGGTGGCAAAGAGGAGTAAGTAGCACTCCGTACCTGCCTGCCAGAACCTTAAGAGCTTAGAGGCCTTAATCAGGGTTCAGGCACAGAGTCCATACAACCCTCAATACCACAGTACTCGAGTCTCAAGTCTGCTACTTGAAGTATTTTCTAATGTAGGAAGAGGGCAAAACATACATTCCTAAAACACGGGAGGGAATAAAGAGCCTTTGATTACTGGGTCCCCCTAGAGGATCAACCAGCTGTCACATCCTCTTGACCACCTTCCTGACCAGCTCTACAAGCTTACATGTGCCCTCACCTTTGGCATCCTACGGAGTGGTCAGCAGGTTTGCTTGTTAGCATGTAGGTAGGTAGTTCATTTGGCAACCATCTAGCTACACTGTAGGCAAATACCACAGCAATGACATAAGCACATGCAAGAGAAAATACAGATTAAGATATCGATCCCCAAATTAAGTACCAATATTTTTTCCCACCAAAAGCCTCATGACCCAAACCACTGATTTATTATTAACTCCCATAGGCTGCGGTCAAATCATTCAGAATATTCTTCATTTGTGTCCTTTGTGATCTAATAAAGAGGATATGACATTAAGATATCATAAATTAATATTTGGCCAACCCAAGTAATATTTGATTTACTTATCTGATGCTTTGATATTTCATTCTTCCTTTCTACAAATCTTCCTGCTTGTGTATCATAGAGGAGATGGCACCTCCATCCAATGTCATGTTCTTTTGCCCACTCTTGCATATCATAACCTTTGAAATGTGATCCCCACCACTGTCTATTCAACAAGGCTATCTGTATTTGGTACTCAGCTCCTCTAATCCCCTAATAGTGGTAGCCTGGTTTGTGTGGCAACAGGGGAAGTTTGGGTTAGGTCAGATACGTATCCATACAAACCAAGGCATACTCAGAAGGAAGGTGAGTGCTAATACAATCAATTTGCCAATCCCTCCTCGTGGATGGCCTCAGACTCCTTTGGCAGTCCTACCTTGGGCATTGTTTAGAATACACAAGTCATGCTTTTACAGCATTAACCAAGTCACTACGTTTTAAGGACAATCTGGCATCCTTGACAATATGCCATCCCTATCAGGCACTATACTGGTCACTCCTTCTATGCACCCAATCTGCTGTATCTACTGAAAGGGCAGTTGCTAGGACTGGTGTCTGACCTAGGGTATCAGCTTCCTGATTTCCAGGGAGTGTTGGTACTTTATGAGCCAGGATATGGAAGACAGTGAGGACAACTTCAGGGTCTTTCAAGTGAACTCAACTATTTTTCTACATATCCTGACCCCTAAAGGGCTTACTCATGATCATTCACAACTCAGCTTCCCATTTTCCAAACCATAGGGATGGAAACAGCCTGTTTAGTGCAAAGTATTTAGAACAGCCTATCCATGCAAAGGGTTAACAGCCAGGGCTTATTATGACTGCTCACCAGCCAAACTGCTCTTGAGTACAGCCCACCGGCTGTTTTCATCCAAAGGTTTCAGTGTTGGGCTGAATAGGGACTATAGTCAAGTGGGCTGGCTGCCCTGACTAGGCCCATTGGTATACCAGGCATTAGCAGGAATTTTCCCCATTCCTTCTCTACAGGCCACAAAGGCCACCACAGGAATAGGAGTGGGGACATTTGGAGAATCTACATATTCTCCAGGGCCTGCTAGTGTCTACATTTCTACCAATGATTGGTGGACAAGGAACTTCTCAGCTGCAAATAGGTTTGCCATTTAGTCAAAGTGGGAGTTTTGAGCCCTGGCAGAGGTAGATCAATGGAATATATTCTCAATAGACCCCTTTACTAGCAAGATAAGTTCTTACCATGATATGCTGTTCCTTTTTGAGAGGCTCCATATTGTGAGGAGCTGTTGTTCCAAGGGGGTATATTGAGTTCTTGCCCCCTTCTGGAGTTGGGACCAAAATCCTAAGGGTACGCTCTCCTTCTATTGTCTCTGCCACAGTGCGCAACCCATACCTTCTAGGATCACAGATACATCTAATGCAAGTGGTAGCCCTGCTTGGGTGATGCCCGGAGCTTTAATAATCTGCTTCACTAGTATTTTTGCCTTCTCAAAGGCAGCTCGTTGTTCTGATCCTCTATAGTCTCTTCTTTACCACGTGGTACAAGGGATAGAGGCACTATGCCAGGTGGGGAATAAAAGTCTTCCAAAACCTCCAAATTCCTACAAAAGCTTCCACCTCTTTCACATTCTTCGGGGTTGGATAAGCCTGCACCTTGTTGATAATAGTCTCTGGTGCAATGCATGCTTTACCTTACCATATGACTTCAAAAAATTTGGCGATGTCTGGACCTTGAATTTTCTGAGTTCACTCATCCTCTCACTCCCAGATGTTCCAGCAAAGTCTTCATAGCGTCCTGCAGCAGAGACAAGTTTTTACATGTCAACATTATATGGTCAGTGTAAAGGGCCCACATTTTATTGATGTGGGGAAAGAGAACAGATCTCAGGCTACCATCCCATGATACATTATGGGACTGTGGAACTTGGGGAAGCACTTGAAAGATCCATTATTGCCCATTCCACTTGCAGGCAAACTGATCTTACGACTCAGTGACCAGAAGTATACTGAAAATGTTTGTTGTTGTTGTTGTTGCTAAGTCTACTATGGCATAGTACACTCCTAGGACCGTGGCCAAGGAATCTAAGATGGTGGCAATACCAACAGGAGGCACTACCTTGTTCAGTTATCAGTAGCCCACAGTCATCTCCATGAGCGATTTGGCTTTTTTACTGACTATACCAGGTTGTTACAAGCACTATGGACAGGGTGCACAGTATCTGCTCGGTGCAGTTCTTGGATGGTTTCTCCTGTTTCCTTATGCTCCTCAGGCAATTTATTCTGTTTGAACAGGTATCACTCTTCCAAGGGTAGTAGACTTACTGGTTTCCAGTTGGCATTTCTCGCTAGCACTGACTAGTTTTATTACTCTAACCTGAAGAAGGAATTCAGTGATAGAGATTTGAAAAGTTTGACCTTTTAGGACATTATTGCTCAATATGTTCTGAGGTATTGGAGAAAGAAAATTTTTGTTTTGGTGGGAAGAATGCCCAATTTTCTGTGTCAAAGGACCTTCCTGACCATAATGCTTGACCTGGGAATATTAGGGATACTCATACTATGTAGGTGACTTCTGAAAGCAGTGTAGAAATCTCTAGTGATGTGGATATCATGTATACCAAATTAAGTATATGTACACATGCATGATGTATGGAGAAAATATTCTTAGCAGCATTATTCATATTCTTGGAAAAATCCAAATCTTTATTTTCATTAGAATGAATAGTGAATCATTGTGCATTCATAAATTGAATGCAAAACTCTGATATTAACACATTATTTATATATTTGACTGGTTTCTAAAATGAGCTTAGGCAACAAAATGCATGCAATAAAGTAAAACAAAAGCAAAATAAGGAAAAATAGGGGCAATACATCTGTACAGAAGCCATTAATAAAGTGGCTAATGTTTACACAGACTATTCTGATGTTGAAATTCTGGCATTCATGTGAATTTAGTTTTGTTTTCATAATATTACAAGGTTTGTGTTCTTATAGCTATGTCTAACCATTTTCCAAGGCAGTCACTTGAAAACATGTAATATTTGGGAGAGTTTTTCCCAAATTTTCTTGAAGCAAAAGATTTTCATTAAATACCTAAGTGCCAGATTCAGCTTCCTAGCTCTGTTATTGCTACATTGGATGATCTAAAATGATATCAACATACTGTAAATTTTCCCCACACTCCCATTTGTATTAATGTTGTCATATACTTAGAAGTCACATGGGATGTGTGGACATAAATTCTCATTAGCAGCTAATGAAATCTCTGTTTATATGGATTCCTCTTGCAGTCACAAATTATCACTATATTTGGAAGAACATATATAAGGTCTCAGCATAGCCATAGCCTATGTCCATTGTTATAAACGTAGTTTAATTATGTAGCTAGAAAAGAATTTCAGCAGCCTATGAGCATTTTAAAAGAAAGTAATTTGTTTCTCTCTCAGTAATGTTTCTATGAATTTTAGATTATAATGACAGTAATCTATACCTAATGCTTGCTTTTGTCAAGGAAAAGGTAATTTTTCCTTCTTTCCATTCCTGATAAGTTTTTCATTGGACTTTATTGTTTCTAGCCTTCCCTCCAAGATCTTGCCCAGTTAATTATACCCACTTTTTTTTTTTCAATAGCTGCCATCTCCACTGCTGTGGTTCAGCAGTTGAGCATCTGCCTTCAGCTCAGGTTGGGATCCCAGGGTCCTGGGATCAAATCCTGCCCACATTGGGCTTCCCTTCTGCCTATGTCTCTGCCTCTGTGTCTCTCATGAATAAATAAATAAATAAATAAATAAATAAATAAATAAATAAATAAATAATCTTTTTTAAAAATTGTTTTTGGTGCTATAGATGTGTTAAAAAAAGTCTTTTTTGTAGCTCAGTATACGAATTGTAGTGTGCATATGAATACTTGGGCTGAGATTAAGTTTCCATTGCTAATGACTATAATTACCACAAAATTCATTACACGTTGGTTAATTATTTTAAAAGTAAAAATAAAGACACGTTCTTTCAAATCCTAAAAGCTGGAGTTGGAACAATTATTTCTAGACTTAGTCCCAGTTATGCTAAATATTATTAGGTTGTCTGTCCTTGAAATTTAGATTCGATTTCATCCACTGTTTAAATCTGATTTTACAAATCAAACTCAAGTAAGGAAACAAATGGAAATGCATCTTTCAGCAGCATCATCTGACAGTATATGATAAACAGCATCATTTACAGGACACTGCATCATACCATTTACATTTAGAAGGAAGAAAAATGCTGATTAAGCTTCCATTTGGCCCAGGCTTTCCAATACATAGCGTGTTAAGCAATTCAATCTTTTCAGTTTTAAAGCCACACACATCTCTAATCATAACACGCCAGAAGCAATAAAACTATCAGAATGAGTGGGAGTGTCTACTTCTGACATATTATAACATCTCTGAGCCAGCAGTATTCCAAAAGCATGTGTTATTATCTCTGGATTGACAGCTCAGCACCCAAGGGTTTCTTCCTTTCCCCAAGGTTTGTTTTTAAAACTCACAAAAGGCTCCCTTAAAATAAGTGTAAAATTGCATTTCCCATTCAATGACTCACCACTTGTTTCAAAGGAAAAAAGAAATCATCTGACTGTTTTTGTAATTAAATAATCTCCATGTTTGAAGCAGAGTTAAACAAAACAAAAAACTTGCTAACCATTGTTTTTTTTATTATTAGATTTAATGGAAGTTGTGCATGCATTAAAATTGCTCATTTTTATTTTTGAACATACTAGAGATGGTGATACTTCTAGAGGAATAGCAAAGATTTATAACATAAAGATAAAAATACAAAGAGAAAAACCTCATTACTTGATAATTTCAGATGATTAAATAAATGTCTTACTGACTCTGGCCTTTTTACTAATTATGAAGAAAAATTTCTCCATGTAAAGCATCAATAGTAAAAGAATTGTAGATAGATTACTAGATTTAAATAGTCTGTTATTTGGATAGCTTCTTAAGCACTCTTTAGTATTTCAAAGTAATTATTTTACCAATCTGTCTACTTATAAGTCATTATCTGTTTCCTAAAGCAATTTCCAACATATAGTCCTGACATCCAATTTTTGTTATTGAATATAGATAAAATGACTAAAATATATACATCTAAAATAGTTTGCAATTTAGGCTGGCCTTCTTTTCTACAAGTCCAAAGTACAGTTAATTTTTTTTTTCATTTTAGTAACTCTTGCTTGAAAGTTAATATTCTTTATTATGCCCCATTTACTTTAATTATCCTTGCTAATAAACTAAAGGGGAGAAAGAATACTTATGTCTTAAATTATCCCTTATTAAAATCCAGAAAGAAAACAATGTAGATGATCAGTCCTAATACAATAAGGGCTGTAAAATAGGGAGGGAAAAACAATACCTGAACATGAATTCAGTAAAATTCAAAACTATCTGAAAAAAATATTCACAGCACATTAGACTTCATGGCTGAATTAAGGTAAATGTGGCAAATGTGTGCATGTGTGTATATATATATGGAGAGACAGACAGATCAACTTAACCTGGATTCCCTTTAAATTCATTACTATGATAACATTCAGACTTTAACTCTGTCCTGGTCTGAAACAAATCATGGCACAAGTCTAAGTTTAGGCCACTTCTGGATATTCTGGTTTTTTTTTGTAACTATAGTTGTTATTAAATGTGTATTAATAACTATACACTGCCTTGTGGACAGCATGTGTGTGTACATGTGTGAGCAATCTATTTAATATCTTTTCACCTATGCATTCATCCTTCAAGTATAAGCTTAAATGCCACTTCCTAAACCTTTAAAGCCTACTGAGATCACTTCCAAAGTCAAATATGTTAATTTTAGATGCTCACAACACTCTATGCTTGTCTTTCAACACTTTTTTTTTTTTTTTTTTTTTTTTTTTGCTTAGATTTTATTTGAGAGAGAGAGAGAGAAAGCAGGAGAGAGAGGGAGAGAAGAACTTGAAACAAACTCTGGACTGAACACGGAGCCCGACTTGGGGCTCAATCCCATCACTGTGAGATTCTGACCTGAGCTGAAACCAAGAGGTAGATGCTTAAACAACTGAGCCACCCAGGCATCCCTTAACACCTTTTTAAAAACTAGAATAAGTGTGTATGGAGGTGTGCTGTTTCCTGTTCTTGACTCTGCACTATGAGGTCATGACCCTTCCCGCCAATCCATGCCTGTCTCACCAGGACCTAGCACAACACATGGTCATAAAATGGAAGTGGCTTCAAAATGAATAAATATAAAAATGAAAGAACATATCAATGAATAATATTGAAGATCCTTGAGAATCATAGAATAATAGTTTCTTTTTTAAAAAAAAATCTGAATGCGTATTCCTTGGGATTACTACTAGAAGAGAGTTCTGAAACCTCTGCTAGGGAATGAGCAAGGAAGGTATTATAGGTCTCTCATAATAGACCTATGATTTAGTGAGGACATAGAAGTTAATCAAGTAAATACATAAATGAATATAAAACACTGTAATAACTGTGTGATAATAAAAGAAAGGTATATGATACTGTAGTAGATGGAGCAGTGAAAATGTATATTAGGCTGATTTCCCTAAATCAAGAGGAAATTATGCCAGGCTTTTCTGCAGAATTTAAGATAGGGCTGAGATCAGGAGCAGGCTTTAGGTAAAGTTGGTTTAATATTATCCCATCTCTCAGATACCTAAACTAGGGCCCTACAAATGTTTATAAATGTGCCATATGTGCCATATATGCAACTAATTTGTATAAAAGCCAAGGCTAGATTTCAGGGGGAAAATAAAAGTAACATTTATTGAGACACTATATCAATTGTTAGGAACTGCTTTCAAAGATTACTTTTTTTTTTTTTACCTCATTCACTCTCTCTTTCAGGAATTTCAGTTCTTTTTGTTTTTTTAAAGATTTTATTTATTCATGAGAGACAGAGGCAGAGACATAGGCAGAGGAAGAAGCAGGCTCCATGCAGGGAGCCCAATGTGGGACTAAATCCCGAGACTCCAGGAGAGAGTCACACCCTGAGCCGAAAGCAGATGCTCAACCGCTGAGCCGCCCAAGCATCTCAAGAGTTTCAGTTCTTTTTATTCTACTTCTTGGCTCCCACTATAGGGAAAGAGAACTAATCCTGTGAATAATCAGCAAAAAATGGTCATTCTATGTCCACTACTAATTATGTTCACCATTGCCTGAAAAACAAATTGAAACTAATTTATGGATGATCTCTTTTATACTTCCCTCTGGGGATCTAGCTGTCTCAGTAAAGTACACTGGCTAGTGTACTGGTAGCCAGTATACTACCAGTACTACAGTGCTACCAGTACCACTACAGTGGTAGTCACTGGTAGTTAGAGCTGCCTTAGTCCATCCATACCCATTCCATTCAGTATGGTGGCTTAGTGGGTGACCACCTGTCTTCAGGAGTCATGCCAACATTCTTTATCTTGGCACAATTGCCACTGTTTCTATTTATTGTGGCATGTGACTCAGAGGAAATTGATAATATCCAAAGAGTCAGATTCTCTTTCAGTGTAGACAGAAAAGGAACTCGTTTTGGCCTATAGGCTTATTCATGTGATTCAACCGGACAGATCCATGGCTTTGCATTGGATGTTGCCCAAGGTTTACCCTCCTAAAAATCAAATACTTATGGGGTATTTTATTCTTTTTATACTACTACTATTATGTATTCTTCTATGGGACTTCTTGAGTAGTGGATATGATATTTATGGCAATATTTAGTCCCTTGATTTCTTGGTTATAATAGCACCTAATCTGGGGGTTCGCATTTGATAGCTCATGAGCCAAATTCTATTTGCCACGTTTTATAGATAAAGGTTTGTTGAAACACAGCCATGCCCATTTATTTGTGTATCAATTCTGGCTGCTTTCATGCTATAATGGAAGAGTGAAGTAGTTGTCAAAATTGTATGGTCTGCAAAGCTGAAAATATTTATCATCTGATCCTTTACAGAAAGGAGACTTTGATCTAAGCTAGTATTTATTACTTGCAATAAGTATTGTTTACTTAATATTTATTACCAAAAAATCTTAAGTGAATCATCTGATAAAGATGCGAAAGATTTACAGTAAGCTGACACTTGGTCAAGAAGAAATTATGTAGTTGAGTTAACCATTCTTGCCAATAACCGATACATATAGGAGAGAGTAAAGGGCTTAGAGATACTAGAATTTTCCTCTCTTCCTGCAATGAATTAAAAAATAAAAAGATCCAAGGTACACAAAGGAACCCTTGGATCCTTTATATTCCCTAATTTTATGCATAAGCCATTTTGTAATTTATTTATTCCCTTGAATCTCTCCTTAGTATTTATTTCAACTACAATTTCGCCTGTACTCTTAAAGTTGACTCTGGGCCTCACTCTACCCTAGGGAGGCTTTGCCTGAGGGGCCTTGATAAATAACATTTTCTGGAGCTGATGATAAAATGTTCTGTAGCATGTATGTAAGAAAATCAAGGATGATCCTTGGCTAGTTGGCTCTGCTGACTGTAGTCATCTAGACTAAGTGCTGACAGAATAATATAAAAGGACATGTCAAAACAAAACAAAACATTAGAGATATATTTTTAAAAATATTCTGTGAATCAGAAGATTTTTCATGTTGATACTTTCAAATTAGATTAATGGAACTATCGTGTTGATACTTTCAAATTAGATTAATGGAACTATCATGCAGTAGGATATATTTATGAAATATTCCAAGATATTCTACAGAGATATTGCTTCAACTTTCCATGAAAGCAATCTGAATTAAAATTTAAGTAAGCCCCTATTTTTATTTGGTGTGAATAAAAGAATTTAAAAAAAACATGAATTGGATGCCTCTTTTAGGCATATGACAGTACTAAAAGACTTTCTCTATCATTATGATTATTTGCCAATAGAAATTCCTCAGGCAAGTCATTAACTTCCAAGGGTCTCATTTAGTTCTCCTCTCAACATTGATCAAATGATATATAAAATTTAAATTACTTACAGTTGATCTAAATAGATTATATTGTGTGGTATGTCAAATATTCTTAGAACGTTCATGCAAAGAATGACTACATACAATTATATTTTATAGGTGAAGAAACAGGAAGTTTCAAATATGGGCAAAAATGTACCTTTACTTCGGTTGATTATTAAGGATACAAGTTTATAATTAAAAAACAATATGGAATATCAGCATTTCAAGTACTCTTCTGGGAGAATGTCAAATTTATGGAACTTGATGCTGTTTCTTTTGATTTAGCTTGTATTTCAAACTAATAATTGCATGTAGTCTTTTAAAGGCTCAAATAATAATATTGGATTTATGGGAAAAATTAGCAGTATCTTAATCCCTTCAATTTACCAATTCAAGAGGCAATCACTTTCATATCTTGCAATTTATTCTTTTGATATATCTCTCTATATCTAAATAAAAATTTTTATTAGTTTCTAAATTGTTGATTTCTAGGCTTTTTTCTGTTGACATCCCTCCATGGAAGGTGAGGATGTAGATGTCCTTTGTACACTGCCTCCTCCCTGTCTCCACCCCTCCTCCACACTCAAACACACTAAACTCTCATTCTCCCAATATAATTATATTGTGATGGTCATTTAGGTTACATCAATGTTCTCTATACACAACTCATGAATATGTAAATACTATTGACAGCTGAGTACTGCCTCACAACAGATAAAGGAGGTCCAGGTATAAATATTGAACTTTCAACAATCTCTTTTATTTTGATTTCACATTTTCCCCTACTTCAAAAGGCACTTGATATCACTTTTGAGTGTTCCACAGTATAATAGATTTTTGCTCATTGCCAGGTAGAAACTATCTTAGGTTTCTAAAGGCCTTTTTCATGTGCATAGTCAGAATTCTCCTGAGAAACAGAAACAGAAAGACTGATTGACTAATTATGAGGAATTGGCTCATACAATTACAGAGGCCCAGAAGTCCCATGATCCGCCATCTGCAAGCTGGAAATCCAGGGAAGCTGGTGGTATAATTCTAGTATGAGTTCAAAGGCCTGAGAACCGTAATGCAGATGGTGTAAGTCCTAGCCCAACAGCAGAAGACCAGTGTTCCAGCTCAAGCAACCAGACAGAATTCTCCTTTCCTTCACCTTTTTGTTGAGGTCCTCAACACACTGGATGACACAGTCTGTTTTACTTAGTTCACTAATTCTAGTGCTAATTTATTCTAGACAAATCTTCATGGACACACTCAGAAATAATGATTCATCAGATATCTGAGCATCACATGGCCTGGTCAAGCTGATACATATAATTAACCGTCACACCATGTATATATCCAGTTCCCACTTTTCCTAACATTGCATTATTCTATAATCTTTGTCTTTTTTGGCTTAAGTCTATTTTATAAATTCCTTTGTTAAAAGTTTATTGGTATTTCAAGGGGGAATGGAAGATCATGTGTGTAACCCACCTACCACCTTCAACTATACACCCCTAATATTTAAATCTTCATTAATTGAACTCCATTTTATTGAATGGAGAACATGCAGACTACTCACTCCTTAGAGATACTCTTACATTTACACTTATGTTAAATGAAATAGCCAGCCTATCTCCAGAGGAAAGGCTCAGTGAATTGTTGAGTATTTTTAACTTTCAAATGAGGAGTGTTAGAAAACTTGTGAGGCCATGGATGGGAAGAAAGGGGAATGTCTTAGGTCACTGCTGGTACCAAAGGAAGTTGAAGATCCTTAGTATCCATGTACCAAGTGCTGTGTCATGCATAAAGTCTTTCTGTAGGTCCTTATGAATATCATACCATATAGATAAATATGTATTTTCCTGCCTTTTCATACATTGTAGTTTCTAAGAACTTCATCACTGCTCACGTAACTATTAAGTCTTTTACAATTCAAATATAATATCATCCTTCTTTCCAAATATATCTTCATCAGCTTTAACTATAGTGACTCTCTTCTGTACTCCCAAAGCACCCAGAAAATATCTCTAATAGTCCTTTAGTAAGTATTTAGATTTGCCCCAAACATTTGTTATCCAGGACAAGAGTACAAAGGGAGGTACCCTGCTTAAATTCCATGTTCTCTAGTTCTTTACCCTATCTCTATCCTGTCCCTTTCCTTCCCAGGGGACTTATGGAGATGTTTCTTCCAATTTGAGTCATATATCCTTTCACCTATCCATCAGGAAGAGGGAGAATGTACAATATAGGACAGTCTTCTAGAAAACAATCATGTAGATGAAGCTCACACAGGTCCTCTGCCATTTGGAAAGCTAATTCTATGCCAAGATATCCAGAGAGAACTCTGTAACATCTGGGCCCTGTAGATTCCTCACCCTCTTGGGAGGAGATACACGAGAAGACCAGAGTTGATGTATCTAATGTATCAGAGCCATTAGTATTCTATATATCCCTTGAAATTAGTGATTTGTTTTCTTCTATCTCCTCCACTCTAGTTTGAGCTCCTTAGATACAAGAACTGTGTATGATTAAATCTCTATGTGTGTCAAATTAACATAGGTTTTGTTTTTTGTTTTTTTTCCCATGGAAGTGCTCAAATAATACATGAATGGGAATATATCAGAGTATGTTAGAAATGCCAATGTTGTCTCAAGGGACTTCTTCTTACCTACCCATGAGCAAATTTCATAGATAGGTTTTCCTACATACACACACACACACACACACACAAAGTTTCCAAGTCTAATCATGGGTAATCACCAGAACCAAACCAAGTTGATCAAATTGTCTTAGGAGTTTGGAATTGAGACACAAAGAAATTCTATCAATTAGCTGTTGTTGAATATGAAGATACACACACAGAACTATATTTAAGCCTTCTGTAGGTTGAAGAAAAAAAGAGAAAGAAACAATGCCAAAGACGGACAAAGGTAAACTGTCACTCAAGATCCTGTGACTCCAGAGAAGTTGGAAGCCCTAATTTCCTGGGATCTCTTCAGCACTCTTCTGGATTCGGTCCTTGAAATATTCAATTACACTTCCTTTTCTTGAATTCTTTTTGACATGCCTACAACCTAATCACTGTCTCCACATTCCCTACCCTGTGTATAATTTCAGTATAATTTGACTCTGCACATGATTACTTTCTTTTTACTGTTACATCTGAGAGATAAATATATTTTCTTATACATTTATTTATATCAAGCTTCCCCCGTACCACATGGAATTCTGAGTGTGTTCAACACTCAAGACTCAGTTGCTGTCTGAATGGCTACAGGATCCTTTACTTTCTGAGAAACTATGAACCTAGTATCAGGTGGTGAAATAGGTTTTTGAAGCTGTATTTTTAACCTTTTCAGGGTTATTTGAAATGGATTACTCTTCAACCTTAAATATAATCTAATCCTAGTGACAGTCTAAATGATAAATATATTTCCAAAAAGATTTCACTTTTTGTTTTTTTTTATTTTATTTTTTTTAATTTTTATTTATTTATGATAGTCCCACAGAGAGAGAGAGAGAGAGAGAGAGGCAGAGACACAGCCAGAGGGAGAAGCAGGCTCCATGCAGGGAGCCCGATGTGGGATTCGATCCTGTATCTCCAGGATCGCGCCCCGGGCCAAAGGCAGGCGCCAAACCGCTGCGCCACCCAGGGATCCCAGATTTCACTTTTTGAATAATTACTAAAAAGGAGTGATTTGAGGCCCAGGGTAATTCATTTTTTAATATTTTTCCTGTAATGTTTAATGTACATTTTTCTTTACGGATAAATAACTAGCACTATTGGAGATGTCTGATTATCTAGTAAAATGTTGGACATTTCCTCTAATTTGAGTTATATTTTGTAGACTACAACAATTTTATGAGCCTATAGATTAAATAAACCTAGAGATTAAACCATTTAATGAGAAAATATGCTACAGAGAGTTATAATACACAAGTGCACACAAGAGTGGAAGAGCATGCTATACAATGTCTGTGATTATAAGGGAATGGATATTCCTAAATGTTTGGTATGAATGTATGCTTCCACAAGATGGTGATTTTTTTTTCTTAACAGCATGTGGTAGCTTCTTCTCTGTCACTTCATGAGTTGATTATCACTAATTGCTCCAAAGAATTTGCCAAAGTCCAGTTTTGAATTGTTTTGTTAATTTGCTGTCATCCAGAATTGATTCTGGTTACTGGTATATTTTGAGTATATTAAGTTTTCACTACTTGGGGATGAATGCTTTTCAAAACTAATAAATTATAATTGAGACACCTGGGATGCGTTAAATGTATTTCAAATCAAAGCTAACATAGGCAAAGTGCTTGAACAGAAGTCTAGTAAGCTGAACCATATTGATCTGCTACTAACCTTGGACAATTTAAGAGAACCAAGTTTCTTATTGTGAGGTCACTAATGGCTCCTTCATTTGAAAGACCAAATGGTTCTATCAGAAACATATATTGGCATAGTTTTATGACATAATTTGAACAAAAGGGAACTTTGCATAATTGGAGTATATAGGTTTTCACTTACACATAATTGAGTATAATGTTGTGTTCACAAGTGTAGCAATCTCAAAGATGTTTTACAGGAGTTGGAATTCACAAAACTTCCATATGGATTGGCTTTCTGAAGAATTCAGGGTCCAGGCTAGCAAATTTGCAATGAGTGTTAAATATACTTAAACCGGTACAAATAGGGTAAAGATCAGATAAAATGCATGAAACATCTTCCCGAAATCTCAACACATTTCTTAACCTCCCATACCAAGGAACTGAATGAACAAAACAAGGTTGGAAGAGGGATGGGTAATTATGACTCTTCTCAATAACATCTTCATGAACCTGAGTACTGCCTTTGTTAACCCTGGGTTAAGAGCCAGATTCATGAAGCCATTATCAAGTATTCACCCCTTTGACAATTACAATATGTCAATGATATATTTGTGATGGAATTACAGATTCTAGATTTTAACTCATTTGGAAAGACTAGGAAAAAGGTATTCAGAAAGATCTCTTTCTGAGCTGAGTATATCACTTGACTTAGAATGGGAGAGGTAAAGAATAAAGTGGAGAATATTCTTCTATCTTTGAAAAATTTAAGAGACAGAAAAAAATGGAATACCTTCTTGAAATGCCTTGCTCTGAGGCAAGCTGAGCAATTGTTGTTTTTAACTTCCCCTCAGTTAAATATGCTTCCATCATGCTATCTGTACAGAACAATGATTTGTTTTGCTCTCACTGTTGGCAAAGCAGGAGGTGTAAATATGCTTTCCAAATCCTCCAGGGGACTGTGGTGAAGTCTTCCCCACCCCCAGCTGAAGATTAATTTAAACCACAGCCTCTCCCCCTTTGGCGGGCTTCCATGTGTGAGCCAGAAAGTAGTTCTCCATCTGGAATTCTCAGTGACGCAACCCTAGCAAGCCCTTGGGTAAGGGAGAAACTTAAAAATCAATATTTTGCTACTAATAGTATTGAGAATGTTAAAATTGTATTTGATAATGTATGTATAATGAACCTAGCTTTCACAACAGAGCACCAGTGCTAGTACATGCACATACATATGTACCTACCATTCTTAAATGGAAATCACAAATGTGAAGGAGGGACAATCACATGTATGACTGGGAGGGAATCTTATCTACTCTGTCCTGTATCCTCCGGTAGTTCATACGTTCTTAACAGCCACTTGGAGACCTGCTTTAGTTTTCACATAGCTCCAAGAATTATGAAACACACCAAATGCTCCAGAAGCCAATACACAGAGACAGTTAAATAGACATGGACCCCTTCGTGTTTGTCATTTAAGAAGAGAATTAAAAGCTTCTGCCCACCAGAAGAAGTCACCTGCAAATAAAGAAGTATATAATATTTTCTCCTTTAGATAAATGGATAAACACTGTATTTCCTTGATTGTCAAATAGACACACTCATTTAAACATTTCTGATATTGAGAAGTATCAATCAATAAATGCACTTAATGTTTCTTTATATTTCATCAATGTGCTATCATTAAAGAGATGGAATGTCCTAATCATTGGCATCTTAAAATGGAGGCAAAATGGTATGTGGGAACAATCCTCCTGACAATGAATTGAGTGGGTAGATAGTGGTATCATTCCTGTACTCAAGAGCTGAGGACAAACTAATGCTGGTGAATAGTGATAATTCTGGCACAGGTGTCACAAATATTTAAAATGTCAAAATATAAATATTCTGTGGCTTCTTTCTTAAATTATTATGTATAGTATTCAATTACCAAATATTATATAAGGAGAATCTTCCCAATTAGTGAGATATAAAACTGATGTGTGTGTCTTGAATGAACTACTCATGTGCCCCAATATGCATCTAATTTGCCTGAACAGCAGGAACCCTCAGCTTGTTATCTCTGCAGCATCTACCTTCATTTATGATATTAGTTCATATAACACAATTTTATGCATGTGTCATGTTATAAAAAGTTAGGAGATCATGTACATAAGAGGGAAAAGTGGGAGAAAATATTAAAAGTTTATTATATTTGTTCTGGGAAGTACCTGGTATTGCTGGCCACATGTAAGAAAATCCAAAATCAGTTTTTGAGTAAAGTGGATAAAGAAGCTGGAAGAAGCCCTCAATGATTGAAGAGATGCTACACATGTGGTTGGGAATAAGCCAAAAATATGTTAATAAGCAGGACCTGAAGAAATAAATCAAGCTATGTTTTATAATAAATAATAAATCAAGGACATCTTTTTAACCAGGACATAAATGGCACTCACAAATGGAGAAGTCATAGGGAGACAAAGCAGGAACTGGTATGAAAGTGAATGTGTAGGATTACAATGAATTGGTGAGACAGTCAAGAAACTGGTAGGTTGTCTGGTTTTCCCAACACAGTCTATTGAAGCGCTATATTATACACCTGAAACTAACATAACCCTATATCTTAACTACTGGAATTAAAATCCGAAACAAAAACAAAAACAAAAACAACACAACTGTGGTAGGGCCTTAAAAGAAATTTTGCCTGGGGCACTGGAAATGTATTCGATCTGAAAGAGAAATTTTACATCAGGGCCTTGGTAAGACTGTACAAAGATTACTATTTAAGCTACTAGAGGAGAGGGACTAGAAAGAAAAGATCCAGTTAAAATATAATTTCAATAGCCTTACAAGAAATAATATCAACAGGAAGAAGATGGCAATGAATATAAAGAGTTGGACAGCAAGAAAGAGGAAAGAGAATTAGAAGCAATACAAAGTTTTCATGCTTGAGTGACTCAGAAGATGGCAGTGGAAATATGAGAGATGGTAAAGAAAATGGAAAAACAGCTATGAGGATAAAATGATGAAATCAGCTTTTAGAAGTATGTTTTTAGAGGTGTTAATGGAATATGGAGCTGGAACAGGGATTGAGAATCAATAGCAAAAGTATACATTCAGAAGGATAAGGGTTTAAACACATTTCCATGCGTGCTTAACTCTAAGATCCTCTCTGTCCTCTCATTAATTGATATAATTCTTCCTTTCTTAAAAAAAGAAGACTCTGCATTGTTCATAATGTGTCAGGCATTGCTACTGTAACAGCAGTGACTAATATCACAGTATTCATGGAATAGATGTACATAGTAGGGGACAATATATGTCAGAGCATCATAAAATGACCTGCTCGTAGTAGGCAACTAAGTTAGTTTCTGTCCTTGGGAAGTAAGAAAAAGCCTCTCAGATATGGTTGAGGGAGTTATTTGGATGCTGTTCCATGGAGGAAAGTGAGAGATATAAGAGAGACAAGATATAGGCTTGGGAGAAGTTATCTCAGGTTGGGGAACAAATATGGAGGGAAAGGACAAATAATATAGGTTTTTAGAGGAGAACCATGGCAATTCAAAACAAGACAAAAAAATTAAAAGCAACAATATAAAAGAAGAGGTAATAGTAATTTCTTCAGAAATACACTGAAGTATAGAAACGAATTTAAAGGATCATTAAATTTTACGATTAGGGAGTTACACCAATGATCATGGTGAAAGGAAATACACTGAAAAGGCAGAGATGGGGATCCCTGGGTGGCTCATTGGTTTAGCGCCTGCCTTTGGGCCAGGGCTGATCCTGGAGACCTGGGATGGAGTCCCACGTTGGGCTCCCAGCATGGAGCCTGCTTCTCCCTCTGCATCTCTCTCTGTCTCTCTCTCTCTCTCTCTCTGTGTCTGTCATGAATAAATAAATAAAATATATATATAAAAAAAAAAAAAGGCTGAGAAATACCAGAATTTCAGGGGTAATGACTATGGGTAATAAGAAATAAACTACATTTGTATTAGTTTGCTAGGGCTGCTATGACAAAATACAAGAGACCAAGTAGCTAAAACAACAATTTTTTTAGAGATTTTATTTATTTATTCATGAGAGACACAGAGAGAGAGAGGCAGAGACATAGGTAGAGAGAGAAGCAGGCTCCATGCAGGGAGATGGACGTGGGACCTGATCCCAGGACTCCAGGATCACGCCCTGGGCCGAAGGCAGGCGCTTAATCGCTGAACCACCCAGGCATCCCAGATTTTTTTTTTAAACACATTTCTAGAGGCTGGAAATCCAAGATTAAAATGTTGGCATGTGTGGTTTCTTTCTCCTGATGCTTCTCTCCATGGCTTTCAGATGGCCACTTTCTGTGTCCTCACATGGCCTTTTCTGCATGCACTCTCACTGCTGTTACCTTTTTTGTTCTTAGAAGGATTCTAGTCTTCTTAGATTAGAGCTCTGCTCTTAAGTTCTCATTTATTAAAGGCCCTAATTCCACGTACAGTCATAGTGAGCATTAGGGCTTCAACATATGAATTTTGGGGGGATATAATTCCATATATAACTCTGGTATCCTTTCATTACATATATTTTTTTTTTACTTTGATTCTATTTAACATATTTTTGAAATTTTTTATATTTCAGATATACCTAAGAACTTCTCAAAATACAGTGAGCACTAGTATACCCACTTCATAGTTTAAGAAAAAAGAAACATTTTTCAAACAGCCAAATATTTTGCATACCCATATGTCATGCCTCAGAGTTAACCTCTATCCTGAATATGGTATTATCCTTATTACCTTTAAACAATATATAATTTGCATGCTGCTAAATTTCATATAAATAACATCAGCAATTTTTCTTTTTTGGTGTGATATTTGTGTTTGATAGCTGTAGCTCTAGTTCATTCACTTTCGCCGCAGTCCACCCTTTTGTCGTATGAATAAGGCACACATTTCCACTGTCTCATTAATGAATATTCAAGTGATTTGCCATTATTTACACTATTACAGAAAAACTGTAGTGAATATTCTCATGCATGTTTCTAGGTGCAAATGAGTGACTCTCCCTCGGGTAATTTATTTTGAGGTGGAATTACTGGTTTGTAGGAATGCACATCTCCAACTTTAACTAGATATTGCTGAACTGCTTTCCAAAGGTTCTATCAACTTACATATCCACTAGTCACATATAAGAATTGCTTTTGAGACAAGTCTTGCTAACAAGACTTTTGTCAAGCTTTTATTCTTGCTCAATCTATATGCCACATGGTATCTAATTCTGATCTCAATTTGCATGTAATAAGAATACAAGCTTCCTCTTCTATCTCCTGCTCTATGCTTCTCAGGTGTCTTCCCCCTTATAGGACTCCTTGCTATCTGGCTTCTGGTTGAGTTTGTCCAATAAAAGGATAAAGTATCAGAAGGCTGCAAGAAAGAGATGAAGATTTCTTCCCCTTTTCTTCTGCTTCAGCACATGGATTCTATCATTTGCTTTGTCTCGCTACAATTACAGATGTGATCAGATGGTCCTCTGAGAGAGCCTCTAGCCTAGCCTAGCCTAGCCTAGCCTAGCCTAGCCTAGCCTATTTCCTACTGTTTTCCATGAATAGCAGATAATGGCTTCCCACTGTCGCTAATTTCTATGTGCCTCAACCTCTCTTGTTAATTTCTTCAGCCTTGCCTAATACTTAGGTAAACCTCTTGTTTAAAAATATCTTCAGTTTACGCATACGTTTGAATTTGCTTTCCTGACATAACCTTGAATAATACAAAGATAGATTATGAAAACTATCTCTCCAGAACCCTATGCTTGCCTGCTGTTAATATTACCTTTTTGGTCGTGCTACCTACCAGAGATTTTTTTTTGTACCTATTAAAGCAATTAAAATGTGTGTTCTCATCCTTTTTTTAATCACAAATAGCAGACATAGTCACTGTTCCTTAACTTTCTGGTTGGGTATTGGGGTTTTTTTGTTTTTAGTTAGTAATGTACTAAGGAGGTAATCCTATCAGTACACAGGGAGCTTCCTCACTAAAATTTTTTAACACATGTGTGTAATACATCTTATAGGTATACCTTAATTTATTCATCCCTCTAACGATGGACATTTAGATTACTTGTATAATCTTTCCAAAAATAGCTTAATGTATAAATCAATGCTCACATAGATTTGCTGGGCCAAAGCTATATAAATCTGGTGTTTTAGTACTTGTCAAATTGCATTCTTTAAGGATTGCAGCCATTTGCAGTCCCATTTGGAATGTGTGAAAAGGTCTATCACCCTACAGCCTAAATAGTAACGGTGTAGTATCCAGATGTTTGCAATTTTGTTATTTTGACATAAGATATGGTATTTCCTAGTTTGAATTTGCATTGCTTTTATATTGATTCAGTAGAATGCCTTTTCTTATTTAAAAGGAATTTGCATTTTCATTCCTGAGAGCTATGTTTATTTCCTACACCCACATGATATTGAATTTTAGTCGTTTTCTTTTCAATTTGTAGGCATTCTTTATTAATTATGGGGAGAGAAGCAGGTTAATCCTTTTTCTCTGGTGATATGAGTTTTAATTTCCTCTCATTTTGTTATTTTTCTTCTCACTTTGTTGTATGTTACCATTTAGAAATTTTCTACTTTTCTATAGAGGAATTTTTCAGTCTTTATAAAATACTCTTCCATGATTACTCCTAGTATTTTCATCGTGTCTTACTTTACATTGAAATCTTTGTTCCAGTTGGAATATTTTTCTGCTACAAAAGAAGCATGGATGCAACATTTTTTCTTTTTGAATAATTGTAAGTATATTTTCAAAGTGTCTTTTTTTCTTTACTCAACTGTTTTACTTAGTTATATCTTTTAAGATCACTTAGCTTCTATTCTGTTCCAAATTTTCAGTATGTGGAGAGTTTGGAGCTTTTTATTTTGTTGCTTGTTATTTCTACTAATTCTTAATTCTGGTATCTTGTTTATTTCTACTTTTGGAAATTTTGTATTGTGAGCTCAGTTTTGGCAGGGTTTTACGTGTGGGAATCTATGTGTCCTCAATCGAGGCTGAATCCCTTCAGAGAATATTTATATTATTTTCTGCTAGGCACCACTAGGCAATAACAATTTTTAAATTAATGTTTCAACTTAGGATTTCTTGGAACATATAGGTAACATAAATAACAAATTTCAATCCCCAGTGAAAGAAGAAAGACTTGCATATGTGAAATCTCGGGAAAGATGTTATTTTCCCTAGATTCTCAGTTAATAAGATCTGCAAACAGCCTCAAGGCACCTGTGGTTTCAGCATCCTCATCACAAACATGTTCTCTACTTCATCACTTTTACCACCTGTAGCCTTCACTTACTTTCTTAAGAGCACAAAGTTTGTGGCTATTTTTTACTTAGCATTTTTAGGATGTCTGCAGGGGGAGGGGAATTTTTTCTAGGATATTTAGTCAACTGTCTTGTTGGCACGATACTACACTATAAGCTGATTTTTGGTATAAAGAAAGAGTGAAATAGTTTAAAGCAAGAACAGTATTTAGGATGCATTTATTTCAGAACAAAAACAGTTTGACCATATTTTAGGCAGGATGTAAGACTTAAAAAAATGAAGTAGTCCAGCAAGTAACATCAGTTAAAGGGCATTCTGGACAAAAAGAACAGAAAGAACATATATAAATGTGTCAAACAGATAGAGTGTGCTAGAGTAAAATGAAAAAAGTCATACTTAAATTAGAAATATATAATTTGTCCAGATCATAGGAAGTTTGGAATATGATGCTCAAGTTTTTAGCATTTGATCTGAATCTAAATAAGAATTTTAGTTAATGCTGGGATTACAGAGAGTTGAAGCATTAGTAATCTTGTCTGGCATCTCATTATTACCTATAGTCTGTATTGCTTTTACTCTAAGCTGTGAACATATGAAATGTTCAGTTTTTTCTCCAGGACCAGCTTGATAGGAGAAATAATCTTAGGGTTTTCTTAGGGTTTGTTTTTTTTTTCCCCCATCCAGATGTGCCTGCATGCTTGTATTATGTACTCCCTTGGTATTAAGAAATGATTTGAAAATGAGTTTATGTTAAAGATTCCTCAGCAAACATTTAGTAACTTATATAATTTCTTACAATGCCTTAAATCACATAAATATGTATTTAAGAGTGTCAAACTCTAGGGTTGCTCATTTGAATAAAGGTAAAGAGAGATAAGTGGATTTTATAGAAAAATGAGGGAAAATATTAGTTAAAAATATTCAGAGCCAAACATGGTGTGGGCTGATTCAGTTTAGAATGGGGTTAGAAGTGGCCAACTGCTGATACTTTTCATTGTGAGAGTAGTTTGGATTGTTGCTATGGATGTCTGCTGAACATAATCAAACACATGGGCTTGGGCCCCAATCTGTCTTTTACTGCATCCCTTTTCTCTCCACTCTGACACACAATATGGGTATACTCAGTGATAATCAGGGAGCTAAAGCCTCTCAGGGAAGTCCTCATTCTGTAAGACCTATGAGTTGCTCTAAGGAACAAAAAGGTCATTTATCTATGTATATATTTGTATACTACTCTGTACTTAAATGCAAATATCTTTGGCTTAGTTTTTTAGATGTCAGTGATAGTTCTTTGTCACAGATTAGGAAGAAATCTAGAACCCAAACTTAACTAAAAGTAGCTATAGCGCAGACACTGGAGGCTTAGACTTCATTATATATATATATAAAATCTCTCCAAGTTCTCATAAGTAAGAAGCTATCTTATTAATGAACCTAAATCCTGTTCCTGTTTGTTAAGGCTGCTGTTATGCACTAAAATCGAGCCCTGAATTTGTGCAGTATCACTTCTTAGATATTTAAATGTTGTGCCTGGAAGCCAATCCCCAGCTATGAGTTTACAAACCTGGCAACATAGATGTCAAAATATGCCTACTGTTGTATCCTCTATACTGTACTTGAATACATTGTACACTTGTTACCAATATGCTTTTGCTCATGTTAAATGTCTGAGTCAAATCTCTACTGCTTATGAGCCAGGAATTTCTTTTTGCCCTGCTCCTGCACAGGTTTCAACTCTCATTCCAATTTCTGGACACTCTATGTTTGTCCTAACTCGTAATTAAATGCAGTCCGCTTGTCCACTTTTCAAACTATGACAACCAGAATAGTTTTTCATGTCAAGGTTAGAGAAGAGTTTGGTGTCGGTGATACAGCGTTAGTTATCTATTGCTGCTTAGCAAGTCAATACAAACTTAGAGGCTTAGAACAAACATACACTTATCTCACACTTTTCATGGGTCAAGGAGTTCAGGTATGATTGAACTGGGTCCTCTGCTCAGCATCTCGCAGGTTGCAATCTAGCTGTTTGCCAGGCTGCTCACATAGCTGTTGGAAGATTTTAATGTCTTGTGGTTGTAAGATTGAGGTTGCTGTTTTCTTGCTGACTGTCATCGAGGTACCACTCTCAGCAGCTAGTGGCCCTTGCAGTCTCTTGCCACTTAGCTCTGTCATAACAATGCAGCTTACTCCTTCAAAGCCAGCAGGAGAAGCTCTCTCTCCAATCTGCTAAGATAGAATATTATATTTATAGCATTATCAAGGGAATGACTTTCCAATTATCTTTGCCATATCCTATTGGCTAGAAGCAAGTCACAAGTTCAATTCACACTCAAGGGGAGGTGATTTTATGAAGGCATGACTCACTGAGGCTCATCTTAGAATTCTGCCTACCACAGACACCAATCTGAAAAACTGAGTGCAAGGAATTCCTACTACTACCAACAGCTCTCCTTAAAAAATAGAAATAAAAAATAGTAACAGACAAAAAGGAAAATACCTACTAGACACATGTAGCAAATGCCTGTTGTGATGGTTAATTTGATATGTTAGCTTGACTGAGCCATAGGTTGCCCAGGTATTTGGTCAATCATTACTACAGATGTTTCTGTGAGAGTGTTTCTGGATGAATTTAACATTTAAATCAATACCTTGAGTAAAGCAGATTGCCTTTCCTAATGTGAGTAAGCTCATCCAATCAGTTGAAGACCTGAATAAAACAAAAGGCTGGCCCTCTCCCAAATAAGGGGGAATTCTTCCTGCCTGATGACTTCCTAGCTGGGCCATGGGTTATTTTTCCTGCCTTTGGTCTCAAACTGTAACGTTAGCTCTTCTCAGTCTCAAGTCGACTGGCCATTAGACTGGAACTACACCATTAGCTCTCCTAGGTCTCCAGCTTACTGACCATAGATCTGAGCACTTATATTCCACAACTGCATACACCAATTATTTATAATAAATCATAACTCTCTCTTTGTCTCAGTTCTACATCTTATTGGTGCTGTTTCTCTGGAGAACCTTGTCTAGTACACCTGTTAAATTGAACATATTATATTAACTAATCACCAACTAAGCATCATCTAACAAATCACTAATTACTAATCAAGCATTATTAAATAAACTACATTATTTAGATGGAAAACCGGTTTTTAAATAACCATCTTACCATCTTTGTGGCTGTCTGTTTTAATAACATAGCTCATCTGAAAATTTAAGTCAACACAAATGCTTTTATTAAACTGGGCAGAGCTGACTTGTAAAACTTTCAAGAGGCCTATGGAATCTTGTTCTTTGCATAGCTGGCTTTGAGCAGACCCAGGCTAATGCAATCTGACTTGTTTGACTAAAATAAGTTTTATATGTTCAAAGGGGAGAATATAGTCATTTTTAAAAGAAAATTCAAATTCTTGTTCATTCTTCAAGCAATATGATGCTGTGCAAATTTATATTATTAATACCAATTTTCTTAAGCATAAACTAATTATTCAGATGCTTAAGCATTTTGTTTAATGAAGGATAGTAATGACTGTAAAGACATAGATGATCAGGGTAGTTAGATATCTAGCCATAAGGATGGCCCTACTATGATGTGCTCCATCAAGGCATCAGTTTGGTAACATCATAAATATGGTAAACAAATGCAAATAATTTTTTAATAAAAATTTTACATTTTATAGAAAAAAATATCCAGTTCATTAGAACTGTTACTAAAACCATCATACAAAATGTATTCAGAAAATAACCTGGAGTGAGTTAATTTATTGATACATTCATCCAACAAATATGTGTTTTATTACTTATAACATGGGGAATGAAGAGAATAGAAGGGACAATCTCTCTACCCTTGTAGGTTTCCAGTCTAGTAAGAGAGGCAAAAAGGTAAACAAGTAATTACAATCAAGTTTAGTACTTATTAACATCTTGTGGAATAACTGATCAAGCATACTTAACCTATTAATAGTGGATGGTGGGCGAAGGAAGTTTTCATAATAGAGCGAAAGATGAAGAGACTGAAGAACTGAGTGTAGAGAACTAAAAATTCGAGACATATAGACTTGAAGGAGGTTTAGTATAAAGTATCCTAAAGAGAAGTACAATGTTTGGTGTATCTATAGTTGGAGTGGGGAGTGCCATGAGATGCAACTAGAGTTACATTAAGATCACCATTAAAGAGTATAAAAAGTTCATGTTAAGTTTGAAGTTTATCCTAAAGACAAGAGGAGGTCACTGGAAAGCATTAAAAAAAAATCAGATTTGATAAGGTTAGATTTTCATTTTAGACAGTTTGCTTGGGTTGGTTTTATTTTTATGATAGCATTATTGAGAATTGCATTATACACCATAAAATTCACTCTTTAAAATGTACAGTTCATCATTTTTTTAAAAGAAATTCACAGAGTTGTTCAATCATCATCACTGTCTAATTCCAGAATATTTTCATCATTCTAAAAAAAGAAACCTCATGGCTATTAGCACTCACTCTGTGTTCCTCCTCCTATTCAGCCCCTAACAACCACTGATATATTTCTGTCTCTATGCATTTGACTATACATATATTTCATACACATTGAATCATAAAATATGTGGTTTGCTATGACTGGATAATTTTACCTACCATCATGTTTTCAAGGGTCATCTCTGTTGTAACATGTATCAGAACTTTTCTATTCCATTGTATGGTTGGAAATACACCACATTTGTTTATCTGTTCATCCACTGATGAACATTTGAGTTTTTTTCACTTCTTGGATATTCTAACAATGCTGTTTTGAACATTCATGCACAAGATTTTATATGGACATGCTTTCATTCTCCTTGGGTATATACCTAAGAGTGGGTTTGCTGGCTTCTATGGAAACTCTAGATTTAACAATCTGAGAAATTGTTTCAAAGTGGTTGCACCATTTTTACATTCCCACCAACAATTTATGAGGGTTACAATTTTCCCCACAGCCTTGCCAGCCCTGTTAAGTTTTTAAATTTTTTTTAAACCATCTTAAGGATATGAAGTGGTATCTCACTGCAGTTTTGACTGGCATTTCCCCGATGACTAATGATATTAGCACCTTTCTTTTTTATTGTTGTGATTGTTTTATTTTTATTTTTTTAAGATTTATTTATTCATAAGGGACACAGAGAGAGAGGCAGAGACACAGGCAGAGGGAGAAGAAGACTCCCTGCAGGGAGCCTGATGCGGGATTCTATCCCAGGATCCTGGGATCACGACCTGAGCCAAAAGCAGAAGATCAACCACTGAGCTACCCAGGTGCCCTGACATTAGCATCTTTCATGTGCTTGTTGATCATTTCTATATTTTCCTTAAGAAATTTTAAGTCCTTGCCCATTTTTAAATTGGATTATTATTCTTTTTATTGTTGAGATAAGAAGTCTACATAGATTCTGGATACAAGTCTGTGTTTTTACTTTCCTAATGGTGCCCTTTGAAGAATAAAACTTTAATTTTGATGAAGTCCAATTTATATTTTCTTTTGTCACTTATTTGTCATATATAGAAATCACAATCCAAAGTTACAAAGATATTCCTTTATGTTTTATCCAAAGAATTTTATAGTTTTAGCTCTTCTATATAGGTTGCTTATCCATACCGAATTTATTTTTGTACATGGAGTGAGATCAGGATCTAACAACATTCTTTGACATGTTGATATTCATTTGTTCCAGCACCATTTATTGAAGAGACCATTTTTCCCCATTAAAAGGTTTTGGCATATGGTATGGGTTTACTTTGGGAATCTCAATTTTATTCCACTGCTTTCTATATCTATCCTTATGCTAATACCACGATATGGTTTGATTATGGCTTTTTGGTAAGTTTTTGGTAAGTTTTAAAATCAGGATGGTTTTATCAAGATGGTTTTGTCTATTATCATCAACATGTCAATTCTGAATAAGAAAAAAAAAGATACTGGGATTTTTATAAGGATTGTGATAAATCTGTAGATCTGGAGTATAATGCTCTCTTAATAATATTGAATCTTCTAGTCTATGGACATGAAATATTTTTCCCATTTAATCCATATTTTCTTTCAATGATGTTTTCTAGTTTTGGGTGTACAAGTTTTGCACTCCTTTTGTTAACTATATCCTTAAGGATTTTTATTATTTTGGGTGCTATTATACATGGAATTGTTTTTATTGGTATCATTTCCAAATTGTTCATTGGTAGTATGCAGAAATACGATTTTTCTATACTGATCTTATATCCTAGAAACTTGCTGAATTCATTTATTAGTTCTAAAAGGTTGCCTATTTTTTTGTGGATTACCCTGGATTTTACATATGTAAATGTAAAAACTATGTGTAGTTTTACTTCTTACCAATCTTGATGCTATTTGTTTCTTCTCGACTAATTCCTCTGGCCAGAACGTCCAATCCAATACTAAATAGAAGTAGCAGTAATAATGGATATTCTTCTTCCTGACCTTAAAGGAAAAATATTTACTCTTTGACACTAAGCATAATGTTGTCTGTAGGTTTTCCATGGGTGCCTTTATAAAATTGAGGTAGTTCCCTATTTATAGCTTGTCAAATGTTTTTATCATGAAAGGATGTTGAATTTTGTCAAGTACTTTTTCTGCATCAACTGATATGACTATGTTCTTTTGTCCTTTATTCTATTAATATGGATTACACTGAGTTTCATATGCTAAACCAGTCCACCATTCCAATATATATACCACTTCGTCATGATGTATAATCATTTTTCTATTAGTTGTTGGATTCAGTGTGCTAATATTTTGTTGAGAATTTTCTTATCTATGTTCATAAGGGATATTAATATGCAATTTTATTTTCTTGTGATGTGTCTTCCTGGTTTGGGCATCAAGGTAATACTGGCCTCACAGAATGAATTGACGTTTGAAGAATGAACTGAAGAGAAAAAGAGAGTGCTAGGTGGACCAATGAAAGAGCTGTTTCAATAAGTCAGGTGGATATGGTTAAGATATGGTTTACAGTAATGATAATGACAGTGAAATGAGAAAAGATGTCAACATTCAATATCAGGGGAAAAAAGTTGAATTTTTTTTGTGGTAATCAAGGGAGAGTTGCACATGTAAGACATAGTACCTCTGAACAAAACAAACTGCTGATCTTATAAAGGCTTTGAGAAACAAAATGAAATAAAATAAAATATACAGTACTTGGCAGACTTTCAGGAGGTTGGTGTGGGGACTGTGGCATTGGTAACTGGCTGCTACTAATTGGCTGGTTTTCAGAAGCTGGTTTTCAGAAGCTGGTTTTCAGAAGCATGTAATTGATCAATTAACATGGGCTTAAACTTATTGGCATGAGTTTAAAACTGATTTAGTGATTATGTAATATTATAGTCAAAAGAGAATAGCACAGAGCGAAATTAACACACTGAAAGTAAATCCAAGCCATATCAGATTTGATGGGGCAGTGGAAAACAAGAATACATTAAAGATGCCATTCAGATTTCTGGCCTGGACAATTAAATGTAAGCTCTACCAGGTCAAGAATCTATCTCTCTTGTTGCCTAATGTATTTCAAGCTCCTAGGGAACAAACTGGTATGTGTCAGGCACTTTATAAATATTTTTGAATAAAAAAATTTCCATTAGCATGCAGTAGATTAGTGTAATTATAAAATATGGAATGTTCAATTTCAGATACCTACAAGGTATTCAAAAGAAGATCATTTATAGTAAACTGGATATAAAAGTTTTGAACTAGAGGGCATCTGGGTGACTCATTTGGTCAAACATTTGACTCTTGATGTCAACTCAGGTCTCAATCTCACAGTGGTGAGGTCAAGTCCTGTATTAGGCTCCATGCTGCAGATGGAGACCACTTTGAAAAAGTTTTGAATTAGGAAAGACATTTGCTCTGCTTAGATTTTGTAGACCAGTATATAGATGGTTATTGAAAAGATCAGATGAATTGGGACAGACATCTGTCAATCACAAACTTTTAAGGAACCAGGGCAGCTATAGAATCTGCAAAGGAGATTGACAATAGAAGACCCAAAATAATGAGGGAAACGTGGAAGTCAGAGGCAAGTTTTTCATCATGTTTTCCCCTCCTGAAGGAGGAAGTTAACCTTGTCAAATGATCTCTAGAGGGTAAACAAGAAAGTACCCATTTGATCAAGCAACATTCAAGTCATTGGTGTCCTTGACAAAAGCCATTTCAGTAGTGTTGAGTGCTGTGTGAAAAGAGTGAATAGGTCTATCTGTGAAGAAAGAGAGCAGGATAAGTGGTATTCAGAGGTAGGCTTTGGGTTGAGAAAAGGGGTTTATTTTATCTTAAGTCAAATAGAGCATGTTCAATGTTGATTAGAAAAAGAAAAACAAATGGAGAGAAATTTAAGATACAAGAAAACAAAAAGATCAATAAGCTAACGTATGTGGAAATTTATGATTCTATAATTTTCTCTGACTCTCAAAAATCCTTGCAACTCTAAATTTCTATAAGTATTTGAATTGTATACATAAATAACTAGTTCATCAGGAAATTATTAGACATTTTACTCTAAGTAATACAAAATATAATGTAATATATGTCAAAATTGATGGTCTTTTTATTCTTTTATAGGAAATATATGAGAGAATAAAAGTCACTGATTTTTAATGCTTTCACAAATTTTACACCAAAAGACTTTACATTTATCAAAAAATTGCAGGAAATTTTTCATGTTTGAAAAACATATGCCCTCACCCTATATGTGTCAATTGTTAGTATTTTACTCATTTCCTCCCTTTATCTCTCTCACTCCCATCTGTCCTCTTTCTCTCAATCTCTCTCAGTCTCTCTTTCTACTCATATTCTTTAATAAAGCATTTTAGGATTAGTTGCAAATATTGTGACACTTCATCTCTAATTCAACATGAATCATTAATCATCTAAGAACAGGGACATTCTCTTACATAACCATAATAAAATTGTCATAGAAAGGACGTTTAACATTGATACAATACTATTATCTAATATAGTCTATATTAAATTCTACCTACTATCAATTATCCCAATAATGTGTTCTATAAACTTTTAAGATCCAGAATGCAAATGAGGATTGTGAATTTCATGTAGTTGTCTTATTCTCCAGCTCCCTTTAAGCTATAGACTTCTTACAGGCTTTTTCTTTTTTAAAAAAGTTTAGAATATGGATATTTTTAGACAGTCTATTCTAGATAGAATGTCTCTTAATTTGGGTTTTCTAATTGTTTCTTCATTTATTTCTTCATGATTCACATTAAGAAATAGGTGAGAGCACTACCTAACTGATTAATGCATCCTATTGTATAGTACATGATGTCAATTTGTATGGTTAGTGGTATTAAGTTTAGCCACTTGATTAAAATGATCTTCACCAGATTTATCCATGAAAAGGTACTTTTTCCTTTTGTAATTAATAAATACTTTTTAAAATGATTATTGACCCTGCATGAGTATCCTGTTTTTTAAAGATGTCTTACCCAGGGTTTTTACCTGTATTAATGATATTTTTCTGAGTCTATTAATTGCTGTGGTGGTTGTGAAATGTTTATGTTCTTTCTCTATAATTTCTTCTATATTTAATAGTGTAGTTGGCTTTATTTTTTTGCAAATAAGCTATTTATTTCTATATCCCCCCTTTTATTTTTAAAAAATGATCAGTCTAAATTAATGGATTTATTTTTAATTAAATGTTACAATATTTTTGCTCTTTTCATGCCTAGCATAGCCATGGCTCGTGGTCCCAAGAAGCATCTGAAGCGTGTAGCAGCTCCAAAGCATTGGATGCTGGATAAACTGACTGGTGTGTTTGCCCCACGCCCAACCACTGGCCCCCATAAGCTGAGAGAATGTCTCCCTCTCATCATTTTCCTAAGGAACAGACTTAAGTATGCTCTAACAGGAGATGAAGTAAAGAAGATCTGTATGCAGCGTTTTATTAAGATTGATGGCAAGGTCCGAACTGATATAACCTACCCTGCTGGTTTTATGGATGTCATCAGCATTGACAAGACAGGGGAGAATTTCCGTCTGATCTATGACACCAAGGGTCGATTTGCTGTTCATCAGATTACACCTGAGGAGGCCAAGTATAAGTTGTGCAAAGTGAGAAAGATCTTCGTGGGAACAAAAGGAATCCCTCATCTGGTGACTCATGATGCTCGCACCATCCGCTATCCAGATCCCCTCATCAAGGTGAATGACACCATTCAGATTGATTTAGAGACAGGAAAGATTACTGATTTCATCAAGTTTGATACGGGTAATCTGTGTATGGTGACGGGAGGTGCTAACCTGGGAAGAATTGGTGTGATCACCAACAGAGAGAAACACCCTGGTTCTTTTGATGTAGTTCACGTGAAAGATGCCAATGGCAATAGCTTCGCCACCAGACTCTCCAACATTTTTGTTATTGGCAAAGGCAACAAACCATGGATTTCCCTCCCCCGTGGAAAGGGTATCCGCCTCACCATTGCTGAGGAGAGAGACAAGAGACTGGCAGCCAAACAAAGCAGTGGGCAAAATGGTCCCTAGGTAATGTGATTGGAAGTCTTTATACTTAACTAAAGATCATAGACCATGAAAAAAATATTATAATTTTTTCTATTATTGTTTATTTTGACGTTAAGTATCTTCTAAAATTGGTCAATGAGAGTCCTTTTTAACATTTTTCCTTTGTTAATTCATTCCCAGTATTTGAGTACTTTATCAAATAATTATAAAATTACATTCTTATATGTTTAGAATTATTTATATGCACATGCACATATAGGTATTATGCATATATATAAAATTTTGAGTTTATTCTGTCTGTAATTAAAATAAAAACCTAAAAGCTTTCTTTTCCTTCTTCCATTTCCTATCATATTTTCCTTTTTTCACAGTGAAGAATCTAATTCCCAATAATACCAATATTTTAAATCACTTGCTCTATTTTATCATATAAATGAAATAGTTTCAACTTACTGCACTGATGTCACTAACGACAAAACACTTAAGTAATATTCAAGATTTCTTTTTGTTCCTAAGATATATTCTATCTATTGGTAGAAACAGCAACTAAATAATTCACTCAGTCTTCAAAAATTAACCTATGCTGTTATATTTTCATTAAAATATTTTTATTAAAATAAACCCTGTAATAGCACAGTTGATCACAAATGTAATTATAATGATATAGTAATGACGGGAAAGTCAACCAAAACTTAAATCGACATTACCGTGCTCCTTCCCTTATTTTTATTTTGTGAATGTCACATTGGAAGACGTCTTACTTGAAAAAAATTGCTTTTTGAGTTAAACTGTGATGGCAGCTTGGGGTATAAAAGGCAAAAAATATATATATATAATTCTCTAAGTTTATTAAAATGTCACCCCGGTATTAGGTCTTGCTTGGAGAGAGAAAAGAAATACTGGTGCTCATTAAAAATAATAATGTTCACTTCCAAATGGTTTTCAGAGATGTATATTTTGGGGGACAAAAGCCACCTGTGTTCTCAAAGGTGTGGATAAAAAGGGATGAGCCCATTTAACAGCCTTCATTTCACATTCTGTGTCTTTATTATTTCAAAATGACACCTTTGCAGTTTAGAAGGACCAGTAGGCACTGTTACAACTAAAACTGAATAAAATTCCAAGCTGTGTCAAAGACATTGTTTGAATTCACTTAAAAGTGTTTTATGTCACTGCTCACCAACTCCCCTTCTCTACTCATGATCTGCCTGTGGCAAACTGTTTCTCTCTGGGACTGAAAAGATTACTCCCACTGATACTCCTCTGACAGTGTGAATATTGACTTGCACTTATAAAGGTCAGACAGTTCCACTAGTTAATAGGAGTGAGAAGAGCAGTTCCAACAAGTTTCTTTGAAAGGAATTTAACCTTCAAATTGCAAAGCGTGCTGCTCCGTGGAGCCAATTTTGGCAACTAACAAAATACATGCTTCTCTGCTTTCCAAAAATACCAACAGGAGCCTGAAAGTTAACATTACAAAAGGGAAACAAGCATGCAATGTAGCAGACAAACATCCGTGGGAACACCATCCAGCATGTGCCTTGTTATTTTATTTTTTAAAGAGAGTTGAATACTGTAGAGTAATTCTCTGGGCCTTTAACTTTCTTCAATGTATAATAGCCTTTTCGACTTTTAAGAGCCATGTGCTGTGAGATGATAAGACACCACATATATTTTTCTCAGCATCATTCTGACACAAGATCAAGAAAGAGGTTTAATCCCAGTGGAGCATGGCATCTCCTTACCTATCCTTTGAAAAGTCCTCTGCCTTTTGTTATTGTCTCATGACTGAGAGTTCAGGAAAGGCTGACATAATTTAAGGTCTCTGGGAATGTGGCCTATCTGTTAATAGTAGCGTCCTGAGGTACAATGCAAGAAGGATGGCCATGAGAAAACAGAACTGAAAATGCGAATGAGACTTCACTTTTCATTCTGATGGAAAGTAGAACCAATATTTTTAATTTTTAATAAAACACGTTTATATTGTGGCACCAGCAGCAGAAAGATTGTGCTGCATATAAATGAAGATTATTCCCTAGTTTGTCTTGAGCCCTGGAAGACAGGGGACAGAATGATGAAGAGGGCCTTTTAGAAGTAATAAGTAGGAAGAAGACTAAGGCCCAGGTATCTTGGAAAGCAAAGCTTTTCAGATGCTGGAGCATATTTTAGAAATGGCACTATGGCTTTCACCACTTTAAGTTTGGCATCAGCGAGATTTTAGATTGTGCTAAAATCATCCTTAATGTCCTTTCTGCCTCATCAGTGGGGGACCATTCAAGTAACAAAGTGCCAATCAGGGGCTCTTGTTCCTCTTTAGCTTGGAGATATGACTGTGGAGGTTTTTGAGAGAGCGTGATCTCTCCGCTTGAGATGCCCTTTATTATAACTATAGTTAAAGGTCTGCTGACTTAGCCATTATAAACCGCTAATGTTCTCCACTACAAAAATTTGCTCTAAAATAAAGCTTAGCATACTAAGTTGGAGCCCATGGGAGCCCTGATTTTTATACATTTGAAGGAAATAAAACAGTCATTTGAGTTAAAAAAGAGAGTAACAAAAATATAAACATCAAAGCTATGTGAATTATATGTGTCACTGCTCTGGTATCCCCAAAAATAGCATCATTAATTAAAATGAAGTTGGAAAGTAATTAGCTCATAATCTACACTAATCATTTTTGTAAGTTTGGAATATAAAAATGTAATTAAGAAAAAGAAAAATGGGTTATAGACAGGATCGTATTCTTGACTGAGAAAACTATGAACTTTTAACTTAAATATTAGCTGAAAATATGGAACCTGCATTGCTCTTGCATAATCTTTGCAGTGTTTTAGTCAATGAGTCAAATACTCCTCACGCTTAAGCTTTCCCCTGTAAATTTCTTAGCCATCTTTAAGAGCTTTATTAATTGACCTGAGCAAGAAATTGAAATTTCTAAAAAATAAAAGAACAGTCAAAAGTCAGAGTGTTAAGGAACAGGAAATCCATCTCAATATTTTTTTATTTTGAAGACTATTATTATTAGAATGTGTACTTTTATTTTTTTTTATTTTTATTTTTTTTAGAATGTGTACTTTTAATATCTTCTTTTTGAGAAAATGCCTAAAGAAACATGCACTTTTCTAGTAATATAAGGTCTCTTCAGAATTTTTTAGAAATCAAAATATGTTAATCTTCCAGTGCATTAACCTTTCTGCAGATAATGATTATAATCCCAGATAAAACAAAACATAACAAAACAAAATCTACCTGAAGGCTCTGAAGAATAAACAATGTTAGGCAAATTCTGGAAATGAGTTGATACTTGAAAGAGGGAAACCTCCACAGGATGAGTTTGCAATTTCTACAAAAGGATAAACAAGACAGTATCTTAGAAAGTTAATGTCTCGGGCAGCCCCGGTGGCGCAGCGGTTTAGCACCGCCTGTAGCCCAGGGTGTGATCTTGGAGACCCGGGATCGAGTCCCACGTCGGGCTCCTTGCATGGAGCCTGCTTCTCCCTCTGCTGTGTCTTTGCCTCTCTCTCTAGCTATGTCTCTATGAATAAATAAATAAAATCTTTAAAAAAGAAAAAAGTTAATGTCTCTTTTTAGATAATGTGGTCAGGAAAGGCCATTTTGAGGATTCATATTGAAGCTAAGAAGTAATGGATATAAATTAGCCAATTCATAGAATTTCTGAGGAAGGATATGAAAGTCAAGAAGAAGAACAACTGCTGAGGTACTAAGGCAAGTCTTGGCATGATCCAGGAGCAGATTAGAGACCCATGGTGCTAAATTCTAGTGATTAAGAGGCCGAGTGATGAGAAATGAAGCTTGAGAGAAGATGGAAGCCAGATCATACACCAAAAAGAAATGTACCTAAGGCCTACTTTATGCCAAGAACTGCATACAGGAATATAAACAAGATTTGGTCATTGCCCGGAGGGATCTTCCAGTCCAGTGGTGAAATGAGGTTTTCTTGGATTTGCTGTCAAAACAGCTTGTTGCACATGGATCCTGATCATGTCTTCATTTAGTCATTTTCCAGCCTGGAGGCCGGCAGAGAAGGTCCTTTTAAAAAGTGTCTTTTCGGGTCCACTTGGGTGGCTCAGCCAGTTAAGCAACTGCTTTCGGCTCAGGTGATCTCAGGGTCCTGGGATTGAGCCCCACATCAGGTTCTCTGCTCAGTGGGGAGTCTGCTTCTCCCTCTCCCTCTGTGCTCTCTCTCAAATAAATGAAAAAAAAAAACACCTTTTTAAAAAATATGTTTTTTGGGGGATGGTTGGGTGAATAAATGGATGGATGGATAGATGGACAGATGACATACTGAGAAAGTCCAGCTGGCAGCTGAAACAACTCAGAAGTGGTCATTTCTTGGTACTGTCACCATATATAGATTCTCAAATTGAGGTAGCATTTGATAAAATTTTACAAATTTTATATATATATATATATATATATGTATGTATATATTCTTTTCAACTTTCTTGAGTGAAATTGAGTAGTCCCGGAAGCAATAATCAAGAGTAGGAGTGGCAAGAGGCACCCAGGAAGCTAAAATTTGATCACAGAAAAAATTTGGTGAAAGGAGTTTCTTGGTTGCTAGAAACCAGTCATCTCTTCTGGAATTCTGGTTCATGTTCCTCCTTCCTCCTTACTTTATTGTATTGTAATCCCGTTCTTTTCACTGACTTTATATAATATATACTCAAGTTTTTCACATCTTAAAAATGTGTTCTTCCTTCCACCCTGTATGTCCAACTACCTCCTGCACTATTTCTGTGCTTTCTTTCCTAATCCAGTCTCTAGAAACAATATACTTATCACATCCACTTCTCCACTTTCCATTCATTCTTCAATGACTAAAATATGGTTTCTGTTCCTTTTTTTTTTCTGAAACTGTTTTCTCTAAGGGTTCCATTGGTACACTTTTACCAAACCAACTACACCCTTTTGTCCCAATTGTACTTGTCTTCCTGTAGCATTTGCCTCTCTTAACTACAGCATCTTTCTTGAAATTATCATTTTCTGTCATGCAAATTCCTCCTGATTCTCTTCCTATTCTTTCTCTGAGGCATTCCTTAGATCACATTTCCATTGGTATTTCTGCAGGCACCTAATCAAACCATCTATTTCTTTGCATTATGTAATTTTCTTGGACAATATTGCAAAATTCCACAATGCTAATTACGACATATCCTTAGAGGACTCATTCAGGTATATCCAGCATCTAAAATACCTCTTGACACTAAAGAAGTATCCAATTAATATGCTTTGAAAAAATAGATGGGATCTATAGGAGAAGTCACAATCTAGAATCTTTGAGATGATTGTAAACCACATGCATCTTGGGGAACCATATAATTAAGAATATACTGCATGCCAGTATTTATAATTTTTAACCTAAATAAAAGTCCTCTTGAAAAAAAAAAAAGGAAGATCTAGCAACATCAACTTCACATGTGAGCATGGCAACAATCCATTGGAGCTGAGTCATATCTGTAGTTCCCTCTAGAGAGTATGTGCTGTCCAATTTGTTATACTTAGGTCAAGTCCACCTCCCTCATTTAGGTTACTTGTCTTTTCCCAGTAAACATTCAATTAAATAGCTTTAAAACACTGCTTGCAGATACATAAATCCTATAAAATCCAGCCTATATTATTTTTCCTCCATTTTTTTTTTATCAGTTTCTTCCTCACCTATGTACCAAATTTCAGTGAAGAAAAATTTATGTAAGGCAGAACAGGGGCCTTTGATTTTGCTCCCATTTACTTATTCCAACATCTTATCAACCCTACAACATATCAGTAGACATCATAAATATCTCTAATTTATCTCCTCTTTATTTTAGGTACACATCACCTTTCCCCCACACATATTTTAAGCTCCTAACTGTTCTTCTGGCTTGTACTTGGCCTTTCTGTATTCATCTATCTAAAAATCTCCCATCTTTCAGATCTCAACTCTAGTGCTATATTCTTTGAGAAGCTTATCTGACTTAGAACTGTATCTATTTCTCCCTATGTCAAGTAAATTATTATTAATGTAATATTTTCTTTAAAAATGACAATTAGGGACACTTGGGTGGCTCAGCAGTTTAGCGCCTGCCTTCAGCCCAGGGAGTGATCCTGGAGTCCTGGGATCCAGTCCCACGTCAGGCTCCCTGCATGGAGCCTGCTTCTCCCTCTGCCTATGTCTCTGCTTATCTCTGTGTCTCTCATGAAAAAATAAAATCTTTAAAAAAATAAAAAATAAAAAAGACAATTATAAGCAAAATACATTAAGTACCTTATATAGAACAGTACTACCCTAATAACTTAACATGTGTGGGGGCAGCCTGGGTGGCTCAGCGGTTTAGCACCGCCTTCAGCCCAGGGCCTGATCCTGGGGACCTGGCATCGAGTCCCACGTCGGGCTCCCTGGATGGAGCTTGCTTCTCTCTCTGCCTATGTCCCTGCCTCTCTCTCTTTCTCTCTCTCTCTTTCTCTGTCTCTCATGAATAAATAAAATCTTTTAAAAACTGTGTGTTATTTGTGCAATATTATGAGGTAGATAAGATTATTATCAATACATAGAGATGAAGACTCAGAGATACTGACAGATTAATTTGACTAAGTAGGGTTGAGGTTTGAATTCTGCTATTCTGATTCCAAAGCATATAGTCCTTTTAAATCTGTAATTGATTGTTCAAGTTCAACAAACAGCAGCAATTTATTTTTCAGTTTTGACAAAAGTTTTTTATAGTTTTTGTAATCTGTGTGATTAAGATAGTGATTGATATCTAAAAGAAAGTCAAAGAAGCTGGATGTCTATGATGAAGCATTTGCATTTAGATCCCAATGCTAAATGCTACTGGCTTTTGATTTGTTGTTTAATGTGTTGAGTGACTCTTCTCTGGGCAGCCCAGGTTCTGAGGGCCTAGTTGGTAGCTTAACTACAGTTTGTGATTTCTTTTTTTTTCTTTCTTTTTTTTTTTTTGTTTATTTGTTTTTTGTTTTTTGTTGGTATAACAGTTAAGTCATTATAGAGTGAAAGTAGTCTGTTATTGGGCCCTCATCAGTAGCTAGAAAATTTACTTTTGATTAGACTTATTTACTAACCATAAGATCCAGGTAAATAGAAAGATGCACATAGCCAGAAAAAGGCCAATGAGTTAGAGAAAGAGTTAAGTTTAGATAACAAAAACAGAATAGACATTGCAAATTCAATTTTTTTTTAAAAGATTTTATCTATTCATGAGAGACACAGAAGAGAGAGAGGCAGAGACACAGGCAGAGGGAGAAGCAGGCCCACGCAGGGAGCCCGACGCAGGACTCCATCCGGGGACTCCAGAATGACGCCCTGGGCTGAAGGCAGGTGCTCAACTGCTGAGCCACCCAGGGATCCCCCCAAAATTCAATTTTTTGTGGTTGAACAGTTCCAAATGTTGGTATGTTGCCACTTGGAGTCTGCTTCTAAAAAAAAAGATTGATGAGGAATGAAGGTCATAGTGTTAAACAGATTGTGAAAATAAAAGGTCAAGGTAATAGCTGTAGGTATAAATGTTGAAGATACAGCATGTGTTGCCTCTACAACATACTTAACATTAACATGCTATTTTCTTAGGACATCCATCTGCTCTTTGATATGTAAATTTCTAAGTAAGCTGGTCCTTTTTTGTTGTTATCATTAATAAAATTCTAACTACCTAAGGGCAGATACTAATTATACCTATGTATTTACCATGGTGCTTAGCCCAATACACTCACTGGATCCTAGAAAATCAGGGAGAGGTACACACATCAATCAAGTAAGAAGGAAGCATTTTCACTCCAGTGAAATTCAATATATGTGGGTCTTAACCTGATAATCTATAACTTAGGATTTGTTTGTCTCTGAGACTTTTTTTTCCCTTTTTGATATTGTAACTTTGAAGCAGGAATTTAATGATCCCAAATAACTCTAGTTGAATAATTGTATTTGAAAGAAATTTGATTTGAGAAAAGCATTGGTTAAGTCCTATTTTTTTTTGTCCTGGAGAAATATGTACTTAGACTGTCAGAGCAAACTAATAATTTTCCTTCAAATTTGTATTAATTTCTCACTGAAGAACAAGAGAGTAATCTTTGTTTACAGAACTACTTTTGTGTTGGTGGGATGATTCATATCAAAATGCAGAATCTGTCAGTTGTGTCATTATAATGGAGGACTTCATAGTTCTTTTTGTTAAATTATAACACTATAATATGTGGTGATGTTTTAAGTTTTTTTAATGACAATATAACTTTGTGAAACATTATTGCTGTTAGGAGAATTAATCCATGCATTAGGGAAGTTCATGACACATTTTGAAAATATAGATGTTATGACTCATGTATACTCTAGCTTAACCTCCAGTTTAGAATTGCACAATTAAATTCTAAAAATAGTTTATTCATTCTTCTATAAAATGCTGATCCACAGACAAAAATTAGAAGGGTAGTATTTAGTAGGAAAGGCAACCCATTTAGATGATGATAGAAGTTGATTTTTAAAGGGAATTTTGTATTATTTTATAAGTGAGGAAGCAGAGACTCAGGTGATGTGCCCTGAATCAAAACATTCACTGGTGCTAGAAAATGGGTTAAGAACTAACCTGGAATTTTTTGCTCCCATCTATGATTGCTAACTACACTGGATTAAGTCTCCTACAAAAAATAACCATAAGAGGTGGTGGGGTGTGTGCGTGAGAATTATCAGCCAATTGTTTTTTAGGCAATGGGTTTCAGGCAGCACTGCACTCTGTCCTGAGAGAAGGGGACACAGGAGTGGACACTGCAACAGCTCAACCTTTATTTCTAGAAGGGGGAGACAGTATTGAAGCCACAGAAATCCATGTGTTAAGGTCTCCTGAGGATCCTGGGTAATGAACACATAGGGTAAGAATACAAAAAGGTTACCAGAAAGCAGATGCTACAGAGTTGGGAACAGAACAGAGATATTGAAGTAGGAAAGTTGAAAGGATGCCATTTTTGACAGGTTCCACCTCTGTGTTTTTCTGCTAGGCCCCATTTACTCATGTTCCATATTTTGCCTCTGAATTAGCCAAAGAAGCTATGTTCCTACTTCAAGGGGAAAGCAAGAAAGTCGGTCATTCTCTGAACTTTGTCCTAAGCCCCAAGCATTTGATATCACCTAAGAATTGCTGGATCCCAAATGTGTTCCAGGACATTAGTTTCAAACAAACCTCTGCTGATGCTGGCATCAACATCCCTAACTTCAGTAATTTATGGAATAACGCCTATTGTTCACTCAACATTTGGCCCTGATACGACCCTACCATGCATGGATTCCTGAAGACACCTGTACACTAGACCTGTTTCCAAAATAAGCCCCTAACCCCTAGCAAATGAGATTAATTCTCCTCTCCTTTCAGTTCCTACTGAGTATGGACAGCAGGAGTAGGGGCTCAGAGTGCCAAGTAGCCCTGCTTCTGGCTGCCTTCTTTAGTCTTATTGCTGCCAGGTGAGGGTGGAAGCTCAGATCACTGTTGGAACCCATTACCTTGTTGAGGAAATTGGGACAACCTACTTCCTCAGCAGAATAGATTAACTTCCAGTTCAGCTCTGCGAACACTACAGGGGGAGAAAAACAGAAGCACTGCCTGCTTCTTCTGGTTAAGGGGTGTAAAGAAGCTCCCTGCTTACCCACCAAAACTGTGTAGGGTATGAAGGTGTAAGCTGAGAATTAGGGGTTCCCAGAGGAAAAAAGACAACACATAGTTTTTGTGACACATGAGAAATATTTCAGCCTTCCAGCTATTTTCTGTGATCTATGCCTCCACTTGCCTAAACATACTTTTGGCAGAACTTCCTAGGAGGTGTCAGGATTACAAAGAAACACAAAAGTTAAGGATTTTAAGGGAACAAAGGGGGTGCCAAAACTATCTCTACCAGGCCAGGATATAGACTAACCATATTAGAGACAATAAATCAGTGGTAAAATTCCCAGTGCTGTTTCAAAAATAGGCAAAGCCCTGCATTCCTTACCTGAGATAAGGAACCCAGTATGCTATCAGGTTTATACCAGAGTTCAAAGCAGGCCCATAGCCCCTTCTCTTTGTCTGATAGTTACCTCTGATGCATTATAATGTTAAAGTGTCCAACCTAGGAGGAGCACAAGCTTCATTACTGTAACACAGGATGCATATATATAGGCATGTTTTCTAAGTGTGCATGTGCAATCTTATGCCTGCCTTTACATGCTATGACAAAGCTCTCCTTTCCAGATATTCATCCTAAAGTTTAGATAAAAAGAACCTACTCCTTCTTGTTTGGGGGGCATGGCTTTGGGAGTTATAACTGTTATCTCCTTATTTGCTGCAAATAATGTTTCCTTTGTATGACAAGTGCACTTGGTCTAATGTCTATCTGTAACTCAGCAAGGAGTAGACTCACTTAAGTTCTGTTATAGAGGGGAAGTTCTGGCCTTTTGGAGGTTGCAGCTGGAGGTCTAGGTTGTTAAAAAGAGTTATGGGACTTCTGATTAACCAAGATAGAATAATCTCATTTCTCTTAGGATCTCCTTCTGACAACTAAATAACCCTGGCATAACAGACCAAATAAACATAGGAATACTTTCAAAGGTGAAAGAAGAAGATAGGCTTCCCAGGGACTTGGGATTTTAGGAACAGCATGGTGGCACATTCTCTGCGTTTCCTTGTTGCTTCCCATACATCCTGGATGGGGCGGGGGGGGGGGGGGGGTTGCTCTAACCTGGAATGTCACTAGGATAAGCTGTAAATAGGACAAAAGCCTCTTACCCTTAGCCAAAGGACAGGGACAATGATAGCCTAACAACAGGAAACCTTTTGGCAACACCCACCCCACTCCAGCCACAAATCAGGGATATACAGAAGGTCTGAACAACATTAACAACTAATTGGAAATGACATTTATAGGACACTACCCCTCAGAAGAACAAACACACACAATCTCAGTACACATGGAACATTCACCAGAACAAGTGCTAGGCCAATGAATTAGTCTAAATATATTTCAAAAGTTAAATCTTATGAAGTATTCTGCCCGCCACAATAAAATTATATTAGCAAACAATAACAAAGAGATATTTGGAGATAAAACAGAACATTTCCAAATAATCTACAAATCAAAGAAGAAACCCTAGGGTGAACTAGAAAATATTTTAAGAAAAATGATAATATAAATAAAATGTATCAAAATATATGGGAAACATGAAAGTGGAACTTAGAGGAAAATTTAAAGATTTTAATGCCTAAGTTAACTAAGGTAAATGATGTAGGTTTCTATAAATAAAACTGACAAAATAGAAATCAGGCAGCAAATAGAGAAAATTAACATAAAAATCCAATCATTGAAAATATTAATAAAGTTTATAAACACCTAACAATGTTAAGAAAAAGGAACAAATATAAATTATCAACATTAGGAATGCAAGAGGATATACCACCACAAAAGATCCTACATATATTAAAAGAATAAGAAAGAATATTAAAAATAATTTTATGTGAATGAATCTGATAGAAAAAATAACACAAATTTTAAAAGTCAACTTAACAAAATTATTAAATAAATTTAATTCAAAACAAAGGTCATTCACAAATAAAACTCCAAGTTCAGATAATTCTATTGTTGAATTCTTAAATGATCTAATTCTAAGCTTTTGCAAAGTTTGCCAGAAAATAGAAGAGAATTGATTGCTTCACACCTTATTTTATGAGACCAGCATAATCTTGCTACCAAAACCTGACAAAGAGAATGAAAGAAAACAAATGATTGATCAATACCCCTTATTTTTTTTAAAGATTTTATTTATTTATTCATGAGAGACACACAGAGAGAGAGAGAGAGAGAGGCAGAGACATAGGCAGAGGGAGAAGCAGGCTCCTCACAGGAAGCCTGATGGGGGACTCCATCCCAGGGCCTGGGATCATGCCCTGAGCCAAAGGCAGATGCTCAACCACTGAGTCACCCAGGTGTCCCAATATCCCTTATTAGAATAGAAATATAAATCTTCAACAAAATATTAACAAATCAAATATAAAAAGAGATGAAAACATTGATCCATCATGAACAAGTCATTATGTTCTCTTAATTACAATACTGATTCCATATTTGAAAATCAATTTTTGTAATTTATTTTAACAGAATAAAAGAGAAACATCATGAGATCATATAAGAATGTGCATTCTCGGGACGCCTGTGTGGCTCAGCGGTTGAGCATCTGCCTCCAGCTCAGGGTGTGATCCTGGAGTCCCAGGATCGAGTCCCACATTGGGGTCCCTGCATGGAACCTGCTTCTCCCTCTGCCTATGTCTCTGCCTCTCTCTCTCTCTCTCTCTCTGTTTCTCATGAATAAATAAATAAAATCTTTTTTTTTTTTTTTAAAGAATGTGCACTCTCACCACCATTCCATATTGAACTGGATGGAGTATTACCTAGTGTGATAAGGAAAGAAAGACATATATTTTTAAAACTTAGAAAGGATGAATGAAAATTCTCTCTATTCATATAGAGTATATTTATCTAACTAGAATATCTTCAGGAATATACCAAAATATTGCTGGAATTTAGCAAGACCACAGGATCCAAGGTCAAATACAACAATCAATTTTATTTCTAAAGTCTAGCAAAAAGAAAATGGACAATAAAATTTTGAAAACACAGTAGCATCAAGTATATAAACCACTACAGGAAAAAATAGCTAAATATATAAAAGATTTTTTTCACTGAAAATTATTGCTGAGAGAAATGAAAGAATATCTAAATAAACTGAAAGATATCCATTATTAATGGATTGAAGATTTATTATTTTTATGATATTCATTGTGACCAAATTTTTCTATGGATTCTACAAAATAACAATCCTATAATATCAATAGATATTATAGAGATTGACAAAGTGATTCCAAAATTTATATGGAAATGCAAGGGACATTGAATAGCAAGCATTTTGAAAAAGAAAGATAAAAATTGAAGAATTTACATTACTTGATTTTCAGACTTATTGTAAAGTTACAAAAAATAAGATAGTCTGGACTTTGTGTTCCATCAGAATTATATGTCAATTAAAGAGTTTAGAAATAGTGTCAATTAATGATAAATGGCCAAATGATTTTTGACAATGGCTACACAGTAACTCAAGGTGAAAATAGTCTTTTCATAAAGTGACTCTAGATCAACTGAATATCTCCATTGGGGAAAAAAAAAGAGAAGAACCTCAACCTCTAACTCAACCATTGTAGAAATTTTGAAATGGATCAATAAGAAAGGAAAAAATCATCACAAACTTGGGGTAGGCAAACATTGCATAGACAAGAGATAAATACCAATAAGACTTAGTAATATCCATTAGAGAGTAAAATATGTTTCATTCAAATTAAAAGTTATCACTCCTTTAAAGAAACAATTATGAAATTAAAAATACAAGCCAAAAATGGAAGAAGAAATATATAAATACACGTACACGTAATACAGTTGACCAAGAGCACCATGGGGCTATGGGTGCTGAGACCCCTTACCTCTCGCACAGCAAAAGTCTATGTATAACTCCTGACTCTCTCAAAACTTAGCTGCTAATAGCCTTTTGTTGACCAGAAATCTTACAGTTGATTAACACATATTTTGTATATGTACTATATACTGTATTACATACCCTTATAATAAAGTAAGCTAGAGAAAAGAAAATGTTATTGAAAAAATCACAAGGAGGAGAAAATACTTTTGCAGTACTCTACTGTATTTGTCCAAAAAAATCTGTATATAAGTGGACCTGCACAGTTCAAACCCCCTTTATTCAAGGATCAATTATATATGTATACACCATACAAACACACAAACTCACACACACAAAGGACTGTACCAAGAATTCATAAGAACATTTAAAAATTCAGTAATCAGAAGACAAATAATAAAATAAAACAATGGGTAAAATATTTGAGCATACTTTTCATTAACAGCATTAAGCATGTGCAAATATGCTCAACCTCAGTCATCAAAGAAATGTAAATTAAATTCATACTAAGAACACTTTTTCACACTCACTAGAATTCTTAAATATTTTTTTTAAATGGCAACTGTTTGATAATTTAATGGAAGCTTAAAATTAAGTGCTGGATACCAAGTGGTATAACTGGAAGACTCATCAATGCTGGGAAGTATTTTAGTAGTTTTAATCCTAAGTATTTTACACAAGAGTAATTAAAATATAACTTCAGAGATTGAAGAGAATTAAACTAGAATCAATCCTAATTTTTGTCAACAGGAGAATGGAAAACAAATTGTGGTATACCTCATGATGGTATATTACTCAACAATAAGGAATAAACTACAGATAAAAGCAGTAATAAGAATGAATCTGAAAAATAGTATACTGTGTGAAAGAAGCCAGACACAAGAGTATGAATGATATTTTTCCATTTATATGAAGTTACGGATAGCCAAAATTGATCAGTAGTGATATAGCTGATAAATGATTGCCTGATGTAGGATGGGATATGGGTAGGAATATTTGACTGTAAAAAAGGAAAAAGAAGTTTTCTGGAATGATAAAAATATTTTCAAACCTTGATTGGGTGCTGGCTACATGGGTGTATACATTTACAAAAATTTAAAAATCAGATTTTTATAATGTGTACATTTTATTTTAGGTAAATTATAATCCAGTAAATTTTGTCAAACAACAACAAAATAAAAAAACTAATCTGTTCTAATACTATTGCTTCTGGAAGAAATTATCTCTGGCCTAGGTTTCTTAACTCACAAAATTTTACAGTTACAGGGATCATTGCATAGTACTGCATCCAACACTTTTAAAATACAATGAAGGACAATTAAATCTTTAAAATGTTAAAAGCACCTCTCCATTAAGAGTTCTTAGCAGATTTGGGACTAGCGTCCAGATTCTTCAATCATTACCTAGTGTTATCTCAATGATATGATGCAGTCCTCCAACAAATCAGCATTGCTGGGATATGGAATAACTTATTATCAGTGTTTCACTATGGCAAGTAGTCATGCACTAAATAGGAAAAAGTCTGGTTTATCTCCTTAGTTTATGAAAGAATAAACTATGTTTTTATCTTATTTTTAGTAAGTTGCCAGTTTTGTAAAAGCTAAGTAGATTCCTATGGCGAAGATAATGAATTCCACCTCAAGTATGAGCATTAGCTTGCGATCTGGATTGCTTTCTGATCTGCCCTCTTGTGCCAATGTTGATCCAAGTATAAAGCATCCCGATCACTCCATCTCATAAAACCAGAAATTTATTTTTTCCTATGCTCAAAAAACACATAGACCTCAAAGATATACAAAATGTGGCAAAAATGACTGGATTGAGAAGATTGCTTTTAAGTACTTTCTACAGAAATGTCACTTCATTTACAGACCATTAGCAACAATTATCACCTTCTTCCTGAGGAGAACTTTGCTTTTTTTCCCCATAACTTTGATATTATCTTCTATTTTTGACATAATCAGTTTTTCAACCCACCAACAATGTCAGCTAATTCTAATTTGTAATATCCAATTTTGCATATAAAAATAATTTGTGGGAATATCTCTCTTAATCACTAATTTTTCTTGATTTGTTGCTTAGAAATGTAATTGCTATTTCTTACTTTTATGTTTTGACTACTATTTATTAAAACTCTAGCTTTAGTTCATAGATCTTTATATACTTTATATACTTTATATATACTTTATATACTTTTATATACTTTATATACTTCATCACAATCTCTTTTTTTTTTTTTCTTTCCCACCACTCTGGAAATGCTTTTACCAAATTTTTGATGATGCCCAAATTGCCAAGTCTAATTAATGGTCTATATTCAATCATTAATCCATTTGACTTTTGTTAACACCATTGTCCCTACTTACCGCTCGAACTTTTGGAATTCTCTCCTTCTATGAATCCTAGACATCCTGTTTGCCTAGTTTACTTCCTATATATTTGAAAATGTTATTTCTACTTAATTTACTGGTTCTACTTTCAAAATTCATTACCATATTTTCGTATTTTCTGAGATTTTGTCCTTGGCCCTCTTGTATTTGTCTATATACACTACTTGGGATAATTTCATAAGATTACTTCTACCCCAAAACACAATGGTTGACTTTCAGATCTTCATCTCCTCTTTTGTTCTCTCTCCTGAGCTCCCAATCCAGTCACTTATATGGACATCTCCAATTGAATAAACCACTGACAGTCAAAACATAACAAATCAAGTATAATATTCAGTAAATCCAATCTGTTCCTCCTATATTTATTGTCTCAGTTCCTGGTGTTCAGATATCCATCTAGACATGATGGTGTCATCTTTGATACTTCTATGCTTTTCACAAAGGACATAATATCAGCAGTCTTCTACATTCAAGCATTAAAACACCTCATTTCTCTTTAACCCCATCTATCCCTACTGCTGCTGCCTTTGTTCAGAGTCTATCATTTCTTTGCTGAATCATTATAGAACCTGTTTTTGGACTTCCTGTTGTCAATATTTCCTCTCTCTGGTCTTTCCTCTTCCTGCTGCTGGAGTAATCTTTGTTAAAAACCTAATCTAACTCCCCTGCCTAAAGGCATTGTGGGCTATAAATTTCAAATCCATCACTTCTCATAAAAGACTCTTTATAATCTGCCTTTAAACCACTTCTTCGATCTCATTAGCTCTTTCTTACACCTGACATTTCAAGCAATAACCTTTTGTTTTGAGTACCTTGAATAAACTACTGTTTTTATATGTTTGTATCTTTGTGCATACCAGTGCCTCATGTTCACATTTCTTCTCTTTATTATTCCACCTGGAATCATCCATTTATTCCTCAATACTTAATTAGAATGTGTTTTCCTCTAAGACTCCAATATATGCTGTCTATCTAGCCACACAAACACACATATGCACTTATGATTGCACAGAAGAAGGGAGATTAAGAGTCTTGTTTTTCCATCTACTTACAAAGAAAAACATTTCCCAGAAGAAATCCCCTCCAAAATAGTATCAAATGGGAGATTTTCACGCCACTATATATTAGGTCTTCTCAGAAACTCAGGTCTCCTTGCCTTTAAAATACAGATGCTTTGGGACACCGGGGTGGCTCAGCGGTTGAGGATCTGCCTTCACTCAGGGTGTGATCCTGAGGTCCGGGGATTGAATCCCACATCAGGCTTCCTGCATGGAGGCTGCTTCTCCTTCTGCCTTCTCTGTGTGTCTCTCATTAATAAATAAATAAAATATTTTTAAAAATACAGATGCATTACCTAACATTTCTATTATAAATTACTTCTATGATAGACAGTATAGACAGAAACAGATAGATGGATGGATGGATGGATGGATGTGATACAATCTTCAATAACTAGCTCACTGCATTTTTCTGTACCTTATTTTCCTCTTCTGTAAAATGAAATGTTTATACTAGATCTCTGAGTTTGCTTCCATTCTTGAAATTTAAACTTAAAGGGCTCTAAATATATACTCATGTTTTTTTCTGAAGAAATTATTTACATTAATTCCATCACTCAGATTATGGTCATTTTCATGTGCATAGATTTGATAGTCAAATGTATACATCTCATATTTGCTCTCAGTATATTTTACTATTTCACTGTAATAAGATTTTAGAGCTGAGTTTATAACTAGGGAGAAAATACAGATATGGAAATACTGGAGGATTATATTTCCATCTACAGCGAGGTGAATTAAAGTCATTCCTTTGTATGCGCAGTCGTTCTAGTTTTTGGAAATATGCCAACAAAAGGTTAAGTTAGATATTCTATTCTGTGCCACAACTGCAGTTACCCTCTTTAGACCTTTATTAACTTCTTAAATTACTAACTCACTGAAGACATTACTTGTTTTCCTGGATTGTGAAGAAATATACATTAGGAGGCAAAATAGCTTAGTGTCAAGACAAGCAAGCAGGAAGTCCAAGAATCCCTCTTTTGTCACTGTCATATGCACACTTTTGAGTCTGTTCCTTATCAGTCAGTGCCTCTGTTTCCAATAAATAAGACAATAGGTTGGAAACAAAGTGACCTTTACAGGAAAAAAAAAGCAACTTTATCATTTGGTAAAATACATTTCATATTAGGGTGTAAACACACATATATTGTGTTTTATCTTTTTTATTTCATCACTCCTACCCAGTTGTAAGCTAAAAGATAGAAATATAGGAACTAGTATCCTTGTTTGTCCTCTGCTTTCAAGGAGACAAAGTGTTCTTTCCAATTGCTATAATATATCCTTGGTGAGGAAGGAGGGAGAGGGAGCAGAGATGGATGGAGGCTTACTAGCGATATTTTTCTAATTGTTAGAAAAAGGTAATAGATTATTAGTTCTGTTATATTGTGACTCACACTCAAGAGAATAAGAGAGTGAGGAATAATCCTGTTCTGACATTGCCTTTTGGAAAAAAACACCATGCATAGAGCAACAAACAAAGCCCAAGACAAAGAGGTGGAGTAAGTGGAGACCAATCTTGTGGGGATTCTCATAATTACTAAATATTCAAAATCCTTTATCTCATGCCAACTATTGAAACTGACTTCACTGTAGCAGAAAAAAAGACTAATATATCCATCTGGGACTAAACTAAAAAAGATGTAGAGCATTTCCACATGAGCAAATAAATATCAGGATAAATAAATTTGCTCCTCTCTGGAATGAATTCAATGGTCATTGTGATAGGTCTTGTAAACATACCTTGCTCTAACTAGACATCTTGTTAGTACAATAGTATTCACCAAAATAGAAATCATACTCATCTACCTCCATACTTCACAGTTTTGTTGGAGAACAGTAGAAACATTTGAATATATGAACAGGTTCACTAACTGCAATGATAAAAATTGCATGGCATAAAACAGAAACCAAATCCATGAAGCAACAGAGTCAGGAGAAAGATCTCTTTCCTCTTTATCCTTATCTTTAAATATTTGATTTAACCCCTTAACCATACCTAGTTTCTCAGTACTGTTTGCTTTTTAAAGAGTGCTTCAGGCAGCACTCCTGCTACATTGGAATGTCAGGATTAAAGTACCATCATTCTAATTGTAACATTGTGGGTTTTTTTCCTGAATTTTTAATGTGAAGAGCTAAATCTTGGTATTGATGTCTTCTGGAAACTGATCATTATGAAAACATTTTAGTAAATAAATGGTGGAAGTTCATAGAGATTCTAAATTGGAATAAATAATTATATTCATTTTGTCTAACAGAAGATACTTTACCAGCATCAGATAAATAAATCATAAACATGTGGGGATATTAATTCTTGTAAATATTGAACAGTATAGCTTGTAGTATCATTATGACACTAAATACTTTGCAGGGTAAAACCCTAAACCGAATAATTCAAATTACTTATTTTTATCAAATACTTATCTCTTATAAAGTAACACAAAAATAGCAAAAGAAGCATCTCTAAAATTATAATTGCTCTAGGGAACATTCCCGAAAAAATATCTCAGTAATAAGAAAAGGCTAAAAAAATATGTATTTATTCCAAGAATAATTGAAATTTAATGTGGATAAAAATATAGCACAAGTTTCTTTAATTTCTTACCTTTTTAAGTTTCTTTTATAAATCTATTCCAATTGTATCTAGAAAACACCAAATGGAAGAATTATTATCACAGAATTAAATATTTCAAAATCACCAGCGGCTGTCCCAAAAATTAAATAGTAATTGTTCTAGAGCTATTTAAAATTTGTTTAGATCTACCTTATTATTTTTTTGTAAATTTCATCACCTATTATTTATCCCTATGTGGAAGTCAGCCAGAGGTATGATTCTGAGATCTCACCATTATTGCTCTATAATCTCAAAGCAGTTGGTGGAACTTATATCAGGGAATTGATAAACCTCACTATTGGTCTACTTATTGAACAAACAACTGAACACTGTTTTAGATGTGGCACCAAGGGATTTACAGGATGTAGATAAGATATAGTCACTACTTTTAGGGGGAAAAAAACTAACAGAAATTCCATGAAAGAATAATCTTAAGAGACTACTTATGGGTACTTATCCTAGTGATGCTTCTTGATTAAGCTCTATTACTTACCAAATGACTTGTATTGCAAAGTAATTTCCTTCTGACACTGTCTTTCCAATAATTTTGCGATCAAGGAGATAATGGATATAAACATATATGAAAATGGAATGAAATTCAAATTTTCACAGTGCTTTCAGAAATATTCTAAATATTTTATGCCCAAAGAGAAACTTTGCCAAACTATTTCTTCATCAGCCAAACTGTTATGACGTATTTCTGGGAAGCATGTATCTGTGACCTATAACTAAGAACCCAAGGTGAAGAACACTTACTGAAAATCCTCATGGATCCCTGAAAGCTAATGCCACTAAGAACTATGATTATCTGGAGGCGGGGCAAGAGAGCAGAAGAGGAGGGTCCCCAAGTCACCTGTCCCCACCAAATTACCTAGATAACCTTCAAATCATCCTGAAAATCTACAAATTCGGCCTGAGATTTATTTTTTTTAATTTTTATTTATTTATGACAGTCACACACAGAGAGAGAGGCAGAGATATAGGCAGAGGGAGAAGCAGGCTCCATGTACCGGGAGCCCGACCTGGGACTCAATCCCGGTCTCCAGGATCGTGCCCTCGGCCAAAGGCAGGTGCCAAACCGCTGCGCCACCCAGGGATCCCCGGCCTGAGATTTAAAGAGAGACCAGCTAGAACGCTACAGTGAGAAGAGTTCCCGCTTCTATCAGGTAGGAAGACGGGGAAAAAGAAATAAAGAAACAAAAGGCCTCCAAGGGGGAGGGGCCCGCGAGGAGCCGGGCTGAGGCCGGGGCGAGTGTCCCCAGGACAGGAGAGCCCCGTCCCGGAGAAGCAGGAGCTGCACCAACCTTCCCGGGCGGAAAGGGGCTCGCAGGGAGTTGGAGCAGGACCTAGGAGGGCGGGGATGCCCTCGGGCTCCCGGGGACAGTAACAGACACCTGCGCCCCGGGAGAGTGCGCCGAGCTCCCTAAGGGCTGCAGCGCGCACGGCGGGACCCGGAGCAGCTCGGGGGGCTCGGGGGCGGCTCTGCGGAGGGGGCTGCGGGGCGGGAGCAGCTCAGGAGGCTCGGGGGCGGCTCCGCGGAGGGGGCTGCGGGGCGGGAGCCGAATCCAACAGCGCAGGCCTCGGAGCACACGGCGCCAGGACACAGCCCAGGATCCGGCCTCCCCCCCGGACAGGCAGAGGCCGGGAGGGCCCAGGACAGCGAGGACGCTCCTGCCCCAGCTGAGCAGAGCAGCGGCCCCGCCCCGGAGCCTCCAGGCCCTGCAGACCGAGAGCTCCGGAGCTACTGCGGGGGCTGACTCCAGGGCTGCAGAGCTGGCCCCGCCACTGCGGTTGTTCCTCCTGGGGCTTCACGGGGTAAACAACCCCCACTGAGCCCTGCACCAGGCAGGGGCAGAGCAGCTCCCCCAAGTGCTCACACTTGAGAATCAACACAGCTGGCCCCTCCCCCAGAAGACCAGCTAGACGGACAGGGGAAAAACAAATTATTGACCAAGCAGCCCTGGAAACTTCCAGGGGAAGTCGAGGGATTTACAGTATACAGAATCAGAGGATACTCCCCCTTGTTTTTTGTTCTTTGATTTCTGTTTGCTTCCCCCCCCCTTTTTTTCTTCTCTTTTCTTTTTCTTTTCTTTTTTATTTCTTTTTCTTTTATTCTTTCTCTTCTCTCTTTTTCTCCTTTTCCCAATACAACTTGTTTTTGGCCACTCTGCACTGAACAAAATGACTAGAAGGAAAACCTCACCTCAAAAGAAAGAATCAGAAACAGTCCTCTTTCCCACAGAATTACAAAATTTGGATTGCAATTCAATGTCAGAAAGCCAATTCAGAAAGCACTATTATACAGCTACTGGTGGCTCTAGAAAAAAGCATAAAGGAATCAAGAGACTTCATGACTGCAGAATTTAGATCTAATCAGGCAGAAATTAAAAATCAATTAAATGAGATGCAATCCAAACCGGAGGTCCTAACGACGAGGGTTAACGAGGTAGAAGAAGGAGTGAGTGACATAGAAGTCAAGTTGATGACAAAGAGGGAAACAGGGAATAAGAGAAAAACAATTAAAAGATCATGAGGATAGATTAAGGGAATTAAATGACAGCTTCAGAAAGAAAAATCTATGTTTTTTTTTTTTAATTTTTATTTATTTATGATAGTCACACAGAGAGAGAGAGAGAGGCAGAGACACAGGCAGAGGGAGAAGCAGGCTCCATGCACCGGGAGCCCGACGTGGGATTCGATCCCGGGTCTCCAGGATCGCGCCCTGGGCCAAAGGCAGGCGCTAAACTGCAGCGCCACCCAGGGATCCCAAAAAATCTATGTTTAATTGGGGTTCCTGAGGGCACCAAAAGGGACAGAAGTCCAGAATATGTGTTTGAACAAATCATAGCTAAAAACTTTCCTAAACTGGGAAGGGAAACAGGCATTCAGATACAGGTAATAGAGAGATCCCCCCCCCCCCCCAAAATCAATAAAAACTGTTCAACACCTCGACATTTAATAGTGAAGCTTGCAAACTCCAAAGATAAAGAGAAGATCCTTAAAGCAACAAGAGACAAGAAATCTCTGACTTTTATGGGGAGAAGTATTAGGGTAACAGCAGAACTCTCCACAGAGACCTGGCAGGCCAGAAAGGGCTGGCAGGATATATTCAGGGTCCTAAATGAGAAGAACATGCAGCCAAGAATACTTTATCCAGCAAGGCTCTCATTCAGAATAGAAGGAGAGATAAAGAGCTTCCAAGATAGACAGGAACTGAAAGAATATGTGACCACCAAGCCAGCTCTGCAAGAAATTTTAAGTGGGAATCTGTAAAATAAAGAGGAAGTCCAATGGAGCAATCCACAAAAACAGGGACTGAATAGGTATCATGATGACACTAAACTCATATCTTTCAATAGTAACTTTGAATGTGAATGGGCTTAATGACCCCATCAAAAGTCGCAGGGTTACAGGCTGTATAAAAAAGCAAGACCCATCTATTTGCTGTCTACAAGAGACTCATTTTAGACATAAGGACACCTACAGCCTGAAAATAAAAGGTTGGAGAACCATGTACTGTTCAAATGGTCCTCAAAAGAAAGCAGGGGTAGCCATCCTTATATCAGATAAACTAAAGTTTATCCTGAAGACTGTGGTGAGAGATGAAGGACACTATATCATACTTAAAGGATCTATCCAAGAAGAGGACTTAACAATCATCAATATATATGCCCCAAATGTGGGAGCTGCCAAATATATCAATTATCAATCAAATATATCAATCAATTAATAACCAAAGTTAAGACATACTTACATAATAATACACTTATACTTGGTAACTTCACTGTAGCGCTTTCTACAATCGATAGGTTTTCTAAGCACAACATCTCCAAAGAAACAAGAGCTTTAAATAATACACTGGACCAGATGGATTTCACAGATATCTACAGAACTTTACATCCCAACCCAACTGAATATACATTCATTGCAACTTAATACACATTCTTCTCAAATGCACATGGAACTTTCTCCAGAAGAGACCACATACTGGGTCACAAATGAGGTCTTCACTGATACCAAAGATTGGGATCATCTCCTGCGTATTCTCAGACCATAATGCTTTGAAATTACAACTAAATCACAAGAAGAAGTTTGGAAGGATTTCAAATATGTGGAGGTTAAGGACCATCCTGCTAAAAGATGAAAGGGTCAACCAGGAAAGTAAGGAAGAATTAAAAAGATTCATGGAAACTAATGATAATGAAGATACAACCATTCAAAAGGTTTGGGATACAGCAAAAGCAGTCCGGAGGGGGAAATACATCACAATACAAGTAGCCATTCAAAAACTGGAAAGAACTCAAATACAAAAGCTAACCTTGCACCTAAAGGAGCTGGAGAATAAAACAGCAAATAGATCCTACACCCAGCAGAAGAAGAGAGTTAATAAAGATTCAAGCAGAACTCAATGAAATAGAGACCAGAAGAACTGTGGAACAGATCAACAAAATCAGGAGGTGGTTCTTTGAAAGAATTAATAAGAAAGATAAACCATTAGCCATCCTTATTAAAAAGAAGAGAGAGAAGACTCAAATTAATAAAATCATGAATGAGAAAGGAGAGATCACTAACAACACCAAGGAAATACAAACGATTTTAAAATATATTATGAACAACTATTCGCCAATAAATTAGTCAATCTAGAAGAAATGGATGCATTTCTGGAAAACCACAAACTACCAAAACCGGAACTGGAAGAAATAGAAAACCTGAATAGGCCAATAACCAGGGAGGAAATTGAAGCAGTCATCAAATACCTCCCAAGACACAAAAGTCCAGGGCCAGATGGCTTCCCTGGGGAATTCTATAAAACGTTTAAAGAAGAAACCATACCTATTCTATTAAAGCTGTTCGGAAAGATAGAAAGAGATGGAGTAGTTCCAAACTCTTCTATGAGGCCTGAATCATCTTAATTCCAAAACCAGACAAAGACCCCACCAAAAAGGAGAATTACAGACCAATATCCCTGATGAACATGGATGCAAAACTTCTCAACAAGATACTTGCCAATAGGATATAACAATACATTGAGAAGATTATTCATCATGACCAAGTAGGATTTATCCCTGGGATGCAAGGCTGGTTCACCACTCATAAAACAATCAATGTGATTCATCTTATCAGCAAGAGAAAAACCAAGAACCATATGATCCTCTCAATAGATGCAGAGAAAGCATTTGACAAAATACAGCATCCATTCCTGATCAAAACTCTTCAGAGTGTAGGGATAGAGGGAACTTTCCTCGACATCTTAAAAGCCATCTACAAAAAGCCCACAGCAAATATCATTCTCAATGGAGAAGCACTGGGAGCCTTTCCCCTAAGATCAGGAACAAGACAGGGATGTCCACTCTCACCACTACTATTCAGCATAGTATTGGAAGTCCTAGCCTCAGCAATCAGACAACAAAAAGATATTAAAGGCATTCAAATTGGCAAAGAAGAAGTCAAACTCTTCCTCTTTGCCAATGACATGATACTCTACATAGAAAACCCAAAAGAATCCACCCCAAGATTGCTAGAACTCATACAGCAATTCAGTAGCGTGGCAGGATACAAAATCAATGCCCAGAAGTCAGTGGCATTTCTATACACTAACAATGAGACTGAAGAAAGAGAAATTAAGGAGTCAATCCCATTTACAATTGCACCCAAAAGCATAAGATACCTAGGAATAAACCTAACCAAAGAGGTAAGGGAGCTATTCCCTAAAAACTACAGAACACTTCTGAAAGAAATTGAGGAAGACACAAAGAGATGGAAAAATATTCCATGCTCATGGATTGGCAGAATTAATATTGTGAAAATATCACTGTTACCCAGGGAAATTTACATGTTCAATGCAATCCCTATCAAAATACCATGGACTTTCTTCAGAGAGTTAGAACAAATTATTTTAAGATTTGTGTGGAATCAGAAAAGACCCCGAACAGCCAGGGGAATTTTAAAAAAGAAAACCATAGCTGGGGGCATCACAATGCCAGATTTCAGGTTGTACTACAAAGCTGTGGTCATCAAGACAGTGCGGTACTGGCACAAAAACAGACACATAGATCAATGGAACAGAATAGAGAATCCAAAAGTGGACCCTCAACTTTATGGTCAACTAATATTCGACAAAGCAGTAAAGACTATCCACTGGAAAAAAGACGGTCTCTTCAATAAATGGTGCTGGGAAAAATGGACATCCAAGCGCAGAAGAATATAACTAGACCACTCTCTTTCACCATACACAAAGATAAACTCAAAATGGATGAAAGATCTAAATGTGAGACAAGAGTCCATCAAAATCCTAGAGGAGAACACAGGCAACACTCTTTTTGAACTCAGCCACAGTAACTTCTTGCAAGATACATCCACGAAGGCAAAAGAAACAAAAGCAAAAATGAACTATTGGGACTTCATCAAGATAAGAAGCTTTTGCACAGCAAAGGATACAGTCAACAAAACTAATAGACAACCTACAGAATGGGAGAAGATATTTGCAAATGACATATCAGATAAAGGGCTAGTTTCCAAGATCTATAAAGAACTTATTAAACTTATTAAACTCAACAGCAAAACTCAATCATGAAATGGGCAAAAGACATGAAGAGAAATCTCACAGAGGAAGACAAGACACGGCCAACACGCACGTGAGAAAATGCTCCGCATCAGTCGCCATCAGGGAAATACAAATCAAAACCACAATGAGATCCCCTCACACCAGTGAGAATGGGGAAAATTAACAAGGCAGGAAACCACAGATGTTGGAGAGGATGTGGAGAAAGGGGAACCCTCCTGCACTGTTGGTGGGAATGTGAACTGGTGCAGCCACTCTGGAAAACTGTGTGGAGGTTCCTCAAAGAGTTAAAAATAGACCTGCCCTAAGACCCAGCAATTGCACTGCTGGGGATTTACCCCAAAGATACAGATGCAATGAAGCGCCGGGACTCCTGCACCCCGATGTTTCTAGCAGCAATGGCCACAATAGCCAAACTGTGGAAGGAGCCTCGGTGTCCATCGAAAGATGAATGGATCAAGAAGATGTGGTTTGGGATCCCCGGGTGGCGCAGCGGTTTAGTGCCTGCCTTTGGCCCAGGGTGCGATCCTGGAGACCCAGGATCGAATCCCGCATCGGGCTCCCGGTGCATGGAGCCTGTTTCTCCCTCTGCCTGTGTCTCTGCCTCTCTCTTTCTCTCTCTCTCTGTGACTATCATAAAAAAAAAAAAAAAAAAAAGATGTGGTTTATGTATACAATGGAATATTCCTCAGCCATTAGAAACGACAAATACCCACCATTTGTTCGATGTGGATGGAACTGGAGGGTATTATGCTCAGTGAAGTAAGTCAATCGGAGAAGGACAAACATTATATGGTCTCATTCATTTGGGGAATATAAATAATAGTGAAAGGGAATAAAGGGGAAAGGAGAAAAAATGAGTGTGAAATATCAGAAAGGGAGACAGAATATGAGAGACTCCTAACTCTGGGAAACGAACTAGGGGTGATGGAAGGGGAGGTGAGCGGGAGGTGGGAGTGACTGGGTGACGGGCACTGAGGGGGGCCCTTGATGGGATGAGCACTGGGTGTTATTGTATATGTTGGCAAATTGAACACCAATAAAAAATAAATTTATAGAAAGAAAAAAAGAACTATGTTTATCTAACACTACTCCATCTTCATGGCTAACTTGGGCATAGATACAAATTAGAGAACTTTTTATACACTTAAGCAGGTATGCTATATGCAGATTTATTTTGGAGTCGGGGTGTGTGTGTGGTTTGTATATGTGCATGCAAACACACACGTGTGTTAAAGAGGTAATGTCTGCTTTCAATTTCTGATGTTTTTGGACTATCCTTTGGTTCATTTCTTTGAAGACTGCCCCTCCTATTACTGTATTATCATCACACATATACTCCTTCCAAATCTTAACAGTAGGCCCTAAATTTGGATGCACTCTTCCATAGTACGGAAAGAAATTTGTTAGTATTCTGGTGAATTCTATTCCATAAAATTCTGCACAGATCTTTTAAAATGAAGGCAAATGTATGTATATACACACACATTCACACAAATACAGGAAAATGTGGGCCATGATGAAATGGATTTTAGTTCTGTTATTCAATCATTTAATCTGCTCAGAATCTAAGAAGCTGTAAGTGTAGCTTGTCTGGGTAACCTTGATCAAGTCCCTGAAGTTCCCTGAATCTGTACTTCCTTATCTTTTAAATAGGAATGCTAAGGTCTTACCAATTATCACTTATTTTAAAAATGAAGTGCTAAGGTGGCTGGCACTCTATAAGCCTGTAATAGGACACCATTTTAAACTCATCATTAACATGTGTCCTTAGGGTATGCAGCTCAGAAACTAGCAGTCCTTAATTGGACTTTATTAGACTTAAGGGAATCCAAGGCTCTCTCCACGGTGAGAGCAGCTCAAGTGCAAGCCATGGAGTCAGACTAGTCATGGAGAATGTCAGGAGGAGGACAAAGTAACATTCTCAGGGCTCTAGGAATAGAAGTGATTATCTTTCTTGTTTTGATATTATCAACATGCTTTCACAATCCCACTGGCCAGAATCACATAATCAGCAATTACTTAGGTGACCTAGAAGAACTTTCTGAGCTTGTAAAATAAATTTGTAAAGTTTACACACATACACAAAACAAAACCTCACCAACTGATTAAGGTCCAGACAGTAAAATGATCCTGCTTTTGGGTGAATGAGCAAATGTGAACAATATTCCGAGACTGATACTTAAATCATAAAGTTACAGGTAAATTCAACATTTGTTTATAGAGCTTTTTTGCAAGCATATAGAAATATAGAAAAATAAATTTATTGGGTATAAATTTTGTGCCATATACTACAGGACTGAATGTAGAAGAGACTCTCATCAAGAAAGATAAAACAGTCAATTTCAAAGAACCTTTACATTTAAAAAGAAATATTATCAGGGCAAGGTAAGAAATGGATAGGACATAATAATTGAACAAAAACAGTCTTTTATTAAATATATGTGGTTACAACTTAAATAGGTGATTTTCTACCTTCAGATTTATCTATAAATTGTTAGTTTATAGAGTCTCATAAATACAAATATTTTCGAATATAATCTAAGACAAAGAAGAATTGTTAATGTCGTCACTTACCAGAACTCCCATTTACAGACTTCTACCCCTTTGCCTACTTTAAAACATTGCCTTTGGGTATCTTTGAGGCTGCTCATGTTTACCAATATTTTGTTTCCTCTTCTTCCTGAGCATACTGACCTTCCCCAGTTCCCATGTATGTGGTTATGTTATTTGAACCTTCTGATTAATTTCCTGCTTTCTGATATTCTGATTATCTGGTGGAATAGAAGTTGAAATGATTTATGCCAAAGGATGCCTGGCCATTGACTTTTCCATACAACACCGGATGTTATTTCTTTTTATCCATCTATGCATCAGGAAGGAAAAGACTTTAAGGCCTGAAGTTTTAAGAAATCACATGACATAGAAACCTGGATTCCTGAGTCACTATGTAGGGTAGAACTGCTCAGGAGAAACACTAGACCAGGAACATTATACTTTAGGTCTGTAAAAGTAAGTTTTACTTAAGAGATTTTTATAATTATTATAGGAGTTAGTCTATTCTGAATAATGTTAATATTATGTCAAAACAATTCATAATTCTAGCTTCCCAAAGATTGATGGGAGTGGGGAGTGGTCATTCTGTAATCTACTTAAACTATATACATATATTTATTTTGGAGTCGGGGTGTGTGTGTGGTTTGTATATGTGCATGCAAACACACACGTGTGTTAAAGAGGTAATGTCTGCTTTCAATTTCTGATGTTTTTGGACTATCCTTTGGTTCATTTCTTTATATATTCTTTATATATTCTATATATATATACATATGTTGTCTTTTGTTTTTGTACTTTATTTACCCAGATTTTCTGTAGTTTCTTTCTCAATATTGGTCAGATCCATCTGTTCTTATTATTTCTTATTCCTAACAAAACTCCCAAATTCTGGTTCTTAGTTGTCTTTTCTAGAATACTACAGTAGGATCCTAAGTAATCCTTCTTGCTTTAGTCTGCCTTTTGCAAACTATATGTAGTAGTGGATTGGGCCAGATTAATCTGGCTTGAAAGGCTCTTGGTTATCTCATCTCTTTTGTCTCCTACATCTTCTATATGGATGGACCTGTTTTGGTCAACAAGTCACCTGATTGCCCCATGCTAACTTTTATTTCTAATGGTTGCATGCTTTCTTGAGTGAGCTGGCCAGGCACCTGCATATATTTTATATTTTATAGTCTTCATAAACTATCCACAGTGAGAGCCCACTTATTCTGATGTCTTCTGTGTCCTGCATTAATATGAATTATTCTCTTTGTTTCACATGTGCATTACAGCCAATTCAACACTTTATTTCCAGTATCACTGTAGACAACAGTCAGTATTATTTTCAATAAAGGATCTTAGAATTCTATTCAGTGTATGACCTAATTCTTCTACTTCTTAGTTATATGAATAATTTATTATTAAAATATTGAACATTCAAGAGACAATAAATGTTTTCATGAGAAAGAAAAAAGGAAGGAGAGAACAAAGTTGAAAAGCTAACATGCGATTGAAGAGAAAGAAAGTTAGAATTGTGTAGATTTAATGTCTAGAATAATTTTTCTGTTCTGTTTTCTGCAGAGATGATCAAAAAACATATTCCTAGGCCTACTTATACTCTGCCCTCACTTATATGTTTTAAAAGGCTCCTCAAGGAGATATAATATATAAGTAAACACAGTTGACTCTGGAATGTCACTAAATATTCCCTTAATAAATAATTTTAGCTTCTTAGTAAATAACCTGAATTAATAAAACATGAAAAAGGGATACCTGGGTGACTCAGTGATTGAGCATCTACCTTTGGCTCAGGGCATGATCCTGGGGTCTTGGGATCGAGTCCTGCATCAGGCTCCCCATGGGAAGCCAGCTTCTCCCTCTGCTTATGTCTCTGCCTTTCTCTGTATGTCTCTCATGAATAAATAAATAAAATATTTTAAAAGATATATTAAAAATAAATATCCCCTGCTATTCTAGAACCAGTAGTCTGAATTATTATAATTCAACATTTTTAATAGCATATATTTCATAATATAACAAAAACAGAAAAATTGGAATCAGACAGAAGTGAGATCAGATTCAGCCTCTGCACTTACTAGATTTATCATTATGGACACATTATTTCACATCTTTCAGACATCTCCCTCTTCTATAAATTGGTGATAATACCTAACTTCCAGAATCTTTGCTAAGATTAAATGACAAATTTTAATGAAGATCATAATAGACTGCCTATCTGATGTGCAGAAAAAGTCAATAAATATCAGTACCCGCCACCTTTGTCTTGATTTATCAATGTAAATTCAAAAATTCCTTATATTTAAAGGCAAACAACTTTTAACATATATCATGATCAAAATTTTCATTGCAGAATTTTAGTCATTTTAATATAATTTATTATTACACCTTTTTTTATTTTGTATTCCACCTACAATGTCTTCATCTTTTCTCTGCCTTTCTCTCCCAGTAAATATTAGATAAGTAATAACTATACACCAAACTATAGTAGATGAAAAAGAAATTGTATTAGTTACCTCTTGCTGTATAACAAATTCACACAAATTTAATAGCATTCAAGAACGAATATTTATTATATCAGTGTTTCTGAGACTCATAAATACAAGAGTAATTTACTGGGTGATTCTGGTTTTGGGTCTCTCATGAGGTTAGAGTCAAGATATTTTAGCTGGAGCTTGTCAGTTTAAGATTTGACAAGACTAAATGATGCACTATCAATTTGGCTCAATCATATAACCATTGACTAGAGGCATTAGTTTCTTACTGGTTTTTAGTAGGAGATCCCACTTCCTCAAAATGTGGACTTCATGTTGCTAGAATGGCTTTACAACATAGTATGTAGTTTATCCAATCATGTTAGAACATTTGAGGCTCAAAATTCCAAAGGCAAAATCACCACTAGTTTGACTGTCCCTTTCATTCCAAGCTGGCATTGTTTCCACCAATATAATTATTTTAAAACTGCTTAGATCTTCTGTTGATTTTAATGTACCAAAGTCAAACTGACAAATCTCTTTAATATATACTTTTTTTACTTTATATTAAGCTAATGGCCATTATCCTTAAGCTTCTTAGCACCTCTATCATTTAAATTGAAGGATCTGTGAGACATATTCTTAAAATTTTTAGAGGACTTTCTCCTTCCTCCCTACTAAATGGTACTCTGAGGCATCACCTTAGAGTTTTATAAAGTCTTAGCAAAGATTTTACAGTCCCAACTTTGATTTAAACTGTATAGCATGTTTTATCAGCAGTGTTTGCTATCTGAAATGGTTGAAAATTTTTTCTTTTTCTTTTTTCATTTCTTTTCTTTTCTTTTTTAACAATTTTATCCATCCACTCATGAGAGATGGAGAGAGAGGCAGAGACATAGGCAGAGAGAGAAGTAGGCTCCCTGCAGAGAGCCTGGTGTGGTACTCGATCCCAGGACCCTGGGATCACAACCTGAACCAAAGGCAGACACTCAACCACTGACCCACCCAGGTGCTCAGTGGAGACTTTTCAAAGAAATAAAATCCTCATTCTTTCATATTAAACAACACTTAAGTCAGTTCATCTCTCTGTTCTCACATTTTACTATGAATATCAAGAAGAACATTTAGTTCAGAAAACAGTATAGCTTGGTCTCCCAGGTCCTTAGGTATATTCTCCATTTTCAATGTTTTTTTAGGCATCACTATTGCTTATCTTTTTACTACTATGCCAAAGACCCCTTTTCCTCCAGGTTCCACGAAGATATTGATAACTATTTTCAGCCCTTATGCACAGCTTCCTAAACTGTCACCATTCTTCTACATAGACTTTCTTCAAGGTTATAAAAACCTTTATTACTTTTTTTTCTATATCCTACAAGTTTTATCCATTGTCTGGTTTTAAAGAGATTTTACATCTATGTCATGGCAGCATGATGAACCACTTCTAGGTACTGGTACTTGTATTGATTATGATCTAGCCTTGGAAGTTATACTGTAATTTCTACAACATTCTATTTGTTAGAAGAGAGTCAAAAAGTACAATCCACACCCAAGGAAAGGGAATCTAAACTTACTTTTTGGAGGGAGGAGTGTCAAAGTATTTGATTTATGGCCATATTATAAGACATTGTAGAAACAAAAATAATAATAAGATATATTTTTACTTCAAGACTTTCATAACTGGTAATAGTAACAAATAAATAAATAAGCATAATACAGTATGATGTATACTTGAATAGATTTATGTGAAGTATTTTTTTAGATGTAGAGGAAGGAATAATTTATATTGTTCAAATACTTTTGTACACTTTAAGGGTGAATAGCATTAATAATTCAGAGAAACTGTAAAATCGTATTCTAGGCAGAGAGGACACCATGAAAAAATTAAGAGGTGCATGAAAAGCATAGGCTGTTTGGGGAATAATGGTCCGCAAAAGTATGTCATAAGAATGTCAATAGAATGGAGTTGCAGGCTATGGTGTTAGTTGGTGTCTAACCATTAAGAGACCTATATACTGGGATCCCTGGGTGGTGCAGTGGTTTGGCGCCTGCCTTTGGCCCAGGGCGCCATCCTGGAGACCTGGGATCGAATCCCACATCGGGCTCCCAGTGCATGGAGCCTGCTTCTCCCTCTGCCTGTGTCTCTGCCTCTCTCTCTCTCTCTCTCTCTCTCTCTCTCTGTGTGACTATCATAAATAAATTAAAACAAAATTAAAAAAAAAAGAGATCTATATACTATGGAGTTTGAACACAAATTCCAAAGAAGATTGATTTTACAAGCATGGCATTTCTTTGAGGTTTCATATTTTATTATAAAATTCATACGGCCTTTAATGCTATTCTATAATAAGTCAGCATTCTGTATTTAAAAAGTTTGCCTAACCTTTAAGTAAAATTTTCATTCAAGGAATAAGTACAATTATTTACACTCCGATTTCACATACAGTTCACACATTGTCAAGTAATCTTAGAGCAATCAAAAGTGAAGATGCAATCCATGGCATAGTCAACAATGCTGAAACATAATGAGATATTTTTAAAGAGGGCAGCATAGTAAGATCTGCATTTGAGAAAGTTAATTGGGGACAATGAAGACTACAACCTGCATTTTGGGAAAGTAGGAAGGGCACATTATTATAACAGATGATTGATGTTTGAACAATAACAGTATAACTTAAAAGAAGGATCAGCTTTGAGAGAATTCACAGGATAACAGATTTACTTCCTGGAATTAACTGAATTATTTGTACTTCATAAAGTGTTGTTTTCAAACAGCTGTCTCAGATAACTGTGCATAGAATGTATTTCTCTTGGGGAGCCATTCAATCACCATTGATGAGAGAATTGTGAAAATGATAGAATGAGAACACAATCTATTCCAGAGATTCTCCTTCATTTTTCAATAATGACTAGCTGTTTCCATAACAAGTCTGAAAGAAGGCTAATTAAATGAGTTTATCTGTATTTATTTAGCCAGGAAAAATAAAGGGTGTAATTTGTAACTTTAAAATTGTTGTGTTTAAGAGGTCAAAAGCTAGTTCAGAGATCAGATGCTATGCCTATAGAATTCTAACCTACCAAACTTTTAATCCACAAGTAAATTATCACAGAAAAGAAATAAAAGATTTATGTTGCATAGACTGTATTCAAATAAAATTTCATACTTTTCAAAAATTTCAAAATATATATTAGTTACATAAAAAACTGACTTTTTATATCCCTATACCTTCAATGTTAATAGTTTACTATCAGCCCTGAAAGTATTCAAGTAGAAAATAAAATCTGTCTCCTGATCCACCACACAAACCCAGTTTCTGATGTGGCAGAGAAAAAAATAGGTGACTGCTGCTTAAATCTTGTTTTTTAAGAGGGCAACATAAATCATGTATACTGAGTAGATACGGATGTATAAATGCCTTACTTATCTTCCATTAACAGTCAATTAGCCTGAGGAGAAAACTTTTAGTAGAAGGTGTGGGAGGAATTGTCAGAATGCTTACCGGAGGCGGATCAAAAAGTAATAATGATCTCCATGCCAAGATGCCTCCTACTCCCCAAATCCCCATGAAATCTCAACAATTCCTGAGTTAAGCAGATGTGATTCTATATGCTTAAAACAGAGAGAAGAGGAGGAAAGAAAAAAACAGAACTAGCAATTTGGAAAGAATTCACTTAGGGAGGAAGAACTAACTTTAAACATTTTAGAATGGAAAATAGCTGAAACTAAGCCAGAGAAAGGTCTTTACAATAATGATTGTTTAAAATCAGAATTAGAAAAATAGTGCTGTATTTTAAAAGCCTTTCAGAAGGGTAGAGTCTAACCCATAAGAAAGACAATAGTAAATAGCTACATAGAAGGTTTTCCCCTAGAATTCTATTTCAACACAATTGAGACTTTAGTGAGCACAGAAAATGAGAATAGGAAAGAAAAGAGAAATAGGTGTTTTATTGAGGTTATAAATCCAACTCTTCACATAAGGTAGGGTTTCCCAAATAGATCAGGATATATCTGGAGTCATGGAATTCTTATACCTGATATTAACTTTTATAACCTGGTATTGTCTTCCTATCTTCACCCCCCCCCAGAATGTCACTTGTTAGAAGTTAGGAGAATATAGTACAGAGCAAGAGATAAGAACTGTTACTCTGGAAAGGCTAGAAAGTCGGTAATATGTTCTTTACATTAAGTTGGGATTTTAACTGAACAACTTATATATTTTTTTTAGATGTTTATTTTGAAATAATTATAGGCTCACAGAAAGTCAAGGAGGAAGGTAAAGAGAGGTCCAGTTCACCAGGTATCCAGCCTTCCCTAATTTTGACCTCTTGGATAGCAAAGCACAATATCAAAATCAGGCAGTTATCATTGGTACAATTAATTTATCAGTTATTCATGCACTAATTTACGTGTGGATATGTGTGTGTGAATTTCTATGCAATTTCATGATATGTGTATTTTCACGTAATCACTGCCACAATCTAGACCAGGCGCTACTATAAATTATTATTATTAAGGATTTTATTTATTTGTTCATGAGAGACACAGAGACGCAGAGACATAGGCAGAGGGAGAAGCAGGCTCCATGCAGGGAGCCCGATGTGGAACTCGATCCTAGGACTCCAGGATCATGCCCTGAGCTGAAGGCAGACTTAACCGCTGAACTACCTAAGCATCTCGGCACTACCATAAATTAGAGCTCCCTTGTATCACTTTTTATAGCCAAACCCACCCCCATTACTTCATCCATAAGCCCTGCCTACTATTAATCTTTCCTCCATCTCTATTATTTTATTACTTTAAGAATATTATACAAATGGAATCATATGCAGGCTAGATTTTTAAAATCAATAATCTCTATATATTATATGTATAATATATATGGACATACGTATAAAGACTGGATTTGAGGTTACATTTTTTCCGCTTATAATTTATTTGTGGTTCATCAAAGTTGTTGTGTGTATCAATAGCTTGTTCCTTTTAACTGCTCAGCAGTATACTATGGTATGGGTATATCAAAGATTGTTTAACCACTCACCCAGTAAAGGACATTTGAATAATTCCCAATTCAGTCCTTTACAAATGAAGGTGCTATGAACATTTGTGTACAAGTTTCTGTGACTATAAGTTTTCATTTCTCTGGGAAAAATGCCCAAGAATGCAACTGTTGAGTCCTATGTAGTAACTATCTTTAGTTTTAAAAGAAACTACCAAATGATTTTCCAAAGTAGCTACGTGTATCATTTTACATTCCCATCAACAATGTATGAATGGTCCAGTTTATTCACATCCTTACTTGCATTTGGTGTTATCAGTATTATTTTTTAATTTTAGTGTTTGTATTAAAACTGTGGTTTTAACCGCATTTTCCTAGTAACTAACGATGTTGAAAAACATTTCCATGTAATTATTTGATGTCTGTAGATCTTCAGTGAAATAGTTATGTCTTTGCCTATTTTTTTAGTTGGGTTATTTGCTTTTTAAATATTGACTTTTGAGAGTTCTTTATAAATTCTAGAAAAGAAGTCCTCTGTTGGATATGCAATTTGCAAATAGTTTATCCCAATTTCTGTTTTTTCTTTTCTTCCTCTTAATAAGATCATTAACACAGTAAATATCCTATATTTGAGGAGGCCAAATTTATTAATATTTCTTTATTGGTGTTTATGGTGTCAAGTTAGACAATCTTCACTTAGTCCTGGGTCTTGAAGATTTTCTATTTTTTCCCCTAAAATCTTATACTTTTATATTTTAAATTAAATGTTATCTATTTTGAGTTATTGTTTTATTAAGGTGTGAGATTAGAGGTTTTCTCTCCTCTCTCTTTTTTAATACGTTTACATATGAAATTGTTCCAACACAGTTTTTCCTCCACTGAATTGCTTTTGTAACTTTGTTAAATATCAATTGAATATACTTATATGGAACTATTTCTGGTTACTTTACTCTGTTCGATTGATCTGTGTAACTTTCTCTATAATGGTATTATAATGTCTATTTCACTATGCCATAATACTATCACTACTCTAACTGATGAAGTTTTAGAATACAGGTGAGGTCTGGAGCCGAAGACCAAGAAAGAATTCTTGAGACATCTTTGGTGCAAAATGGTGGTTTTATTAAAGCATGGGAACAGGATGGGAAAGCAGGAAGAGTGGCTGCCCCAGGCCTGTGAAGGGTGACTGATTATATACTTGCAGAGTTGGGGGAGGTAAGCAAAAAGGGATATTTCAAAAGGATTTTCATATGCTAAGGAAGACCTAGGAGATACTGGAGGCCTTGCCATTGTCAAGTTAAAGATAGCTTTTCCTTCTAGCAAGGCATTAACATTAAGACAATTGGAAGCTTCCTGAAGATTGTCACACATATCCCACCCTGGGTGGTGGTTGTTTGCAGGATATCAGCTCTGCTTTGACCTCAGCTGGCCCTGCTCCCTCATCATAACCATAGAGTAAGTCTTATTAACGCTAGAAAGGCTTATTTCTTCCACTTCATTTTTCTTTTTCCAAATTGCTTTGAGTTTTCCAGGAGCTTTTCTTTTACGTATACATTTTAAAGTATGTTTATCTATGTTGCCAAAGATCTCTCTGAGAATTTAATAGGGATCGCATTAAATTTATATTTCCTATGGCTGCCCCCATAGGAAATTGGGCCCAGCTGGGCCACTGTGGCATGAACACTACTTAAGTTAAAAGCAATCAAATCCCAGCAGATTCAGGAGAAGCTCTTTATCTTTCCCTCAACTGCCTGCTTGTACCAGGAAGAGAGTTTTTGACAGAGATTTGTCTGTACCTAAAAAACTTACCTGCATAACACAGCAATCTTTGTTTTCCAAATATCTTCCACCTTTCTGCTAATGGTCTTTCTTTCTTTGTATCCTAGACCCTACTCCTCTCCTTAGCTCTTATAATCTTCATGTTGCTTCACTGTCTTTGAAACTCCATGTTGCGCAGATTCCTGGTAAATACACTATTCAATTTTATTTTCTCCTGTTAACCTATCTCATGTCAATTTGATTCTTAGTCCAGCTAAAAGGGCCTTTAAAGGCACAGTAGATTCTTTCTCCCCAACAAGTATGTTGAGTCCTCCAATCCATGGGCATGATATATCTTTCCATTTACTCAAGTCTTCTTTTATTTCTTTCATCAAAGAAATGATGTAAATTGCATCATACAGATGCAATATTTTTGTAAACTGCAGCATATAGATCTTGTACATGTTTTGTTGGATTTATACCTAAGAATTTCATATTCTTTGGAGCAACTGTAAATACTAGTACAGTTTTGATATAGATTTATGTGCTCCTTACTAATATGCAGAAATAAAATTTGGGGGGGGGTTGGCTCAGTCAGTTAAGTGTGACTCTTGATCTCAGCTCAGATCTTGATCTCAGGGTTGTGAGTTAAAAAATTTTTTAAAAATACAATTTGTGTGTGTGTGTATTGATAGTATATTCAGCAATCTTGTTGAATCTACTTATTCTAGGTTTGTTAGGAGAATCAAGATTTTCTATCTAGATAATCATATCATGTGCAGATAGGGATAGTTGTATTTCTTCCTTTCCAATCTGTGTGATTTTATTACCTTTCCCTCCCCTTTCTGCCTTATTATATAGTCTAGAATTTGCAATATCATGTTGAATAAGAGCAGTGAGACTGAAATCTTCACAGTCTTAAAAGGATAGTAAGTCCTTCGCCATTAAGTATGATAGCTGTAGAATTTTGTTTGTAGATATATTTATCAAGTTGAGGAAGTTTTCCTCCCTTTCTAGTTTGATCATTTTTAACATTAATGGTATTAGCTTTTGTCAAATACTTTCTCTGCATCAATTGATATGATCATGAGATTTTCTTCCTTATCCTACTGATATGGTAGATTACACTGACCTCTGTTGTGCCCAAGATTGAGAATCCGAGAAACCACCAAGGAGCCGACACCGATGCAAACACACGAGGGTTTATTTGCAAGCTCGAGCTTGGGTCCAAGTATACCTGACACAGCGGAGCAGGGACTTGGACCCCGAGGTGGGTTTCAGCTTAGTTTTAAGGGCTGGTCTAGGGGACCTCCAGAAGGGGTGGAGGAATTTCTCAAATTCTGTTTACATTCTGATATGGGGCTTTCAAGGGCATTGAGCTCTGTTCTTATTCTAATAGGGGCTTCCTGCCCTTGGCTTGGGCTCTGTTCTTATTCTAATATGGGGCTTTCTAGGACCTTAAACTGTAAGCTGTTTTCTTCCTGTAACTGAAGTAAGATAAAGTTCTGCTCTTATTCACAGGGGCCTGGGATGGCTGTACTTGTGCTAACGCTGAACTTAAAGTGGAATGGCCTTAATTTTCTCAGTCTCCACAATCTCCATATTGTTGGGGCCAGGCGGGAAGGGAAACTCCTCAAGATGGCGGATACGCCAAAATGGCTGAAGTTCCTGTCACCACCTCCACTTGGGATGACAGCTTGAGCAGACCCTTACACCTCTCCTTTGGACTTCCTCAACCGAACCCAATGCCCTTCAAACCCCAGAGGAGGAAGTCACCTTTGACTGGTCGAATTGCAATCCTTCCTTTGCATAGTGAGGGTCACTCTGACTGGTTGGATTGCAATCCTTCCTTTGCATATGAGCCAACCAATAGGAAACCGTTCTGCTTACAACGTTATGTAAACCCCCTACCACCTTGTCTTGGGGCGACTTCCTCGACTCACTCTCTTTCCCCCGTGAGTCGTGGAACCTCGCCCGAGGGTGCCTGCAATAAAATCTGTTCTTGGACCCTCGCTTGCCTTGGCGGTCTCATTTCCGTCTAGTTACTAAAAAAACTTAACATTTGGTGCCGAAACCCGGGAGGAGATCGAGCCCCTGCAACAGCACGGAGGCTCTCTCCTCTTCCGTCGGACTGGAACTCCGCTCTCTTTCTCTGCTGGGGTCACCGGACTCCTCGCGGTGAGTGTTCCCTGGTTTCCGACCCTCTCCCGGGGCGCCCTGTCCTAATCGCGGCCGCGTCAGGGCAAACCCTCCTCCGCCACCTGGTGGCTCCGCGGTTCCGGGGAGTAAAGGAGACGTCCTTACTCCACGGTGACCACTTCTGTAAGCAGCAGCTCAATTCACAGTCGAGGGGACGCCCTCCTCCAAGTCTTGAGCTGATACGGGAAGGAGCCATGGGAACCTCCCAGTCCAAATTCGATTCCAAAACGCCTTTAGGATGCCTACTGGCTAATCTCCGAACTCTGGAGTTAGACCAGGACTTACGAAGGCGACGCCTTATCCATTACTGTACCGTCGCTTGGCCTCAATATCGGCTGAATAACCAAGCGCAATGGCCACCTGAAGGCACTTTTGATTATCAGATACTTACGGACCTTGATAATCTCTGTAGACGCCAAGGCAAATAGTCTGAGGTGCCCTATGTCCAGGCTTTCTGGACCCTGCGCTCCAGACCAGAACTCTGCTCTAGCTGCTCAACCTTTCAGGTACTCCTAGCCCGCTCTCCCCCGCCGACTCTTCCCCACTCCACCTCTAGAGACTCCAACTTGGCCCCTCCATCCCCCCTCGTGGAGCCTCCTGAAGATCTCTCCAGGCCCCCTGTAAGGGCCCCACACCTGTCTCCTCCTCCCTACCAACCCGCTCCCCAACAACCTGTGTCCCCGACTCCTTCCTCAATCTCCGAAACTCCAGGCCCAGGCCCAGCCTCGAGCATACCCTCTCCAACCGTTCCTCTCCTCCCAGCCCCAGAACCTCAACCACCTTCCAGCCCCCTCCCTTCTCCTCCTATCTCTGCCCGTACCAGATCCAAAAACTCTTCCCCGGACCTGGTCTGCCCCTTGAGGGAGGTTGCAGGGGCTGAAGGGGTTGTCCGAGTCCATGCGCCCTTTTCTCTACAAGACCTATCCCAAATAGAAAAACGCTTAGGTTCCTTTTCGGCCAATCCCGACAACTACATCAAGGAATTCCAATACTTGGCGCAGGCCTATGACCTAACCTGGCATGACTTACATGTCATCCAGACCACCACCCTCACCACTGAGGAGAGGGAACGTATCCAGGCTGCTGCCCGGGGACACGCTGATCAGGTCCACCTGACCGACCCCACAATGGCGGTCGGTGCTCAGGCGGTCCCCGCCGTAGAGCCAGGCTGGGGTTACCAAGACGGTCAAGATGGCCGCCGGCGCCGCGACCACATGGTCCGATGTCTCATCGCCGGCATGCGGGCGGCCTCTAATAAGGCCGTAAATTATGACAAGATCAGAGAAATCATACAGGCCCCTGACGAAAACCCGGCTATATTCCTTAACCGGCTGACCGAGGCATTAATTCAGTACACTCGCTTGGACCCGGCCTGTCCCGCGGGGGCCACGGTTCTAGCCACACATTTTATCTCTCAGTCAGCCCCAGATATCCGCAAAAAATTAAAGAAAGTCGAGGAAGGCCCTCAGACCCCCATTTCTGACCTAGTGAGAATGGCATTTAAGGTCTTTAACTCCCGTGAGGAAGCCGCAGAGCTGAAGCGACAGGCCAGACTCCAGCAGAAGGTCCAGCTACAAACCCAGGCCTTGGCAGCAGCCCTGCGGCCGCGGCTCCAGGAGCCAGCAGAGAGGGGGACCCACCCGCACCCCTCCGGGGGCCTGCTTCAAAGGCGGGGCTGAAGGCCATTGGGCCCGTCAGTGCCCCAACCCGAGGGCACCAACTCGACCATGCCCTCTCTGCCATTTGATGGGCCACTGGAAATCCGACTGCCCTAGCCTCAGGGAATCCTCGGCGCCTCAACGCGGGGGAAGACCCGAGACGGTGAGTCCAGCCTTCCAACTGCTCGGGCTGGAGGAGACTGACGGAGCCCAGCCTCGGCCGCCCCTCTCACCCAGGCCGAGCCCAGGGTCATGCTCCAGGTAGCGGGTAAGTCCATCTCCTTTCTGCTGGATACGGGGGCTACCTATTCTGTTCTGCCTTCCTACGCGGGACCTACTCAACCCTCACCAGTCGCTGTTATGGGGATCGACGGGAACCCCTCCACTCCTAGGGCCACACCTCCCCTTACTTGTAGCCTGGATGGGTTCCCCTTCTCTCACTCATTCCTGGTGATTCCCTCATGCCCAGTGCCCCTACTGGGTAGGGATATCCTCCAAAAGCTAGGGGCAACTATTCATTTGTCCCCCTCTCCTCCCTCCTCACCCTCAGCTCGTCTCATCCTATATCTCTCCACTCCATCTACTCCTACCCCGGATCAATTACCCTTCGTGAACCCCCAAGTATGGGATACCTCGGAACCTGTAGTGGCCTCCCACCACCCTCCCGTCAAAATAAAACTCAAGGACGGTTCCAAGTTCCCCTCTAGACCCCAGTTCCCTATCTCCCTCCTCCATCGCCTCGGCCTCAAACCGATCATAGAACGACTAAAGCGTCAGGGACTTCTGATTCCCATAAGCTCTCCCTGTAACTCCCCCATCCTGCCGGTCCGTAAACCCTCCGGAGCTTATCGATTGGTTCAGGACCTCCGACTCATTAATGAGGCAATAGTCCCTCTCCATCCAGTGGTTCCTAACCCTTATACCCTGCTATCCCATATCCCTCCAAGCACCACTCACTTTACGGTGTTGGACCTGAAGGATGCCTTTTTTACTATTCCCCTACACCCCGATTCCTACTTTCTTTTCGCCTTCACCTGGGAAGACCCAGACACACATACCTCTGGACAATTAACCTGGACTGTCCTACCCCAGGGGTTCCGGGACAGCCCCCATATTTTTGGTCAGGCCTTGGCTGCAGATTTACAACAATGCCTCCTTAAGGCTAGTACCTTACTACAATATGTAGACGACCTCCTCCTCTGCAGCCCTGCCCTCACCATCTCCCAGGATGACACCACCTCCCTACTTAACTTCCTAGGGAGCAAAGGGTATCGGGTCACACCCTCTAAGGCACAACTCTGCACCCCTTCGGTCACTTATCTGGGAATCCACCTGACCCCCACCTCTAAATCTCTTACCGGAGACCGTATCCGCCTCCTACGAGAGCTCCAACCCCCTCAGACGGCAGATGAAATACTTTCCTTCCTCGGGTTGGCTGGCTTCTTTAGACACTGGATTCCAAACTTTTCTATTTTGGCCCGCCCCTTATACCAAGCGGCAAAGGACACTCCCCAGGGTCCTCTCACTGATCCCTCTTCGGTCCGCCGCCTGTTTTCCAAGTTAAGAGACTGTCTCACCGCTGGGCCGATACTAACTTTGCCTGACCCTTCAAAACCATTCCACCTTTACACTGAGGAGCGGTCGGGTTCAGCTACTGGCCTTTTGGCCCAACCGGTTGGACCTACTTACCGGATTATAGCCTATCTATCTAAGCAGCTAGACAGCACCGCCCGCGGATGGCAGCCCTGCCTTAGGGCGCTCGCAGCTGCTGCCTCCTTAACTAAGGAGGCTCTCAAATTGACTTTGGGACAACCCCTCGTGGTTTACTCCCCCCATCGACTTGGGGATCTTCTTAGCCACCGATCCCTGGCCCACCTAACCCCCTCTCATCTCCAACTCTTCCATCTGCTATTCATCGAAAACCCTCAAATCTCCCTCTCTACCTCTCCCCGCTTAAATCCTGCAACTCTGTTGCCTACACCTTCGCCTACCTCTGAACCCACTCACTCCTGCCCGCAGCTCATAGAGGATCTCACCCCTCCCCACCCTGGACTCTCTGATCAGCCATTATCCAACCCTGACCGTATACTCTTTGTAGATGGCAGCTCCTTCCTGGCTGCGGATGGTCGGAGACACGCCGCCTATGCTGTAGTCACCCCAGAGACGGTAGTGGAGACAGTCCCCCTCCCAATTGGGACTACTTCCCAAAGGGCTGAACTTATAGCTCTCACCAGGGCTCTACATCTATCTAAGGGACAACGAGTCACCATCTACACCGACTCAAAATATGCCTATCTCATCGTTCATACTCATTCCGTCCTCTGGCAGGAGCGGGGATTTTTAACCACCAAGGGGACGCCTATAGTAAATGGACCTCTCATTGCCAAATTGCTTGAGGCCCTTAGTCTGCCCACTGAGGTTGCAATCGTTCACTGTAGGGGCCATCAGACTTCTAAAGACATGGTCTCCATAGGAAATAATAAGGCCGACTCAGTGGCCAGGGAAACGGCCTTAAGTAACCCAATATCTCCCATCCTCTTCCTTAATACCCCTCATCGACCTTTCTACTCTATAAAGGAAACTCAAGCCCTCCAGGCCCTGGGAGGAAAGGCAGAAAGTAAAGGATGGATTTACATCCGAGGGAAGATTGCCCTCCCAGAAAACCTGGCCCATACCCTAATTACTGATATCCACCAATCTCTCCATATTGGCCCAAGGGCACTGAACCAGTTTCTCCAGCCCCTGTTTTACTATCCATCCCTACCTAAGGTGATTGAGGCTGTCCATAGGGCTTGTAAAACCTACTCGGCCGTAAATGCACAGGGAGGAATCCGCAGGCCGGGGCCTAACCATCAGCTCCGAGGCCATCAGCCCGGTGAAGACTGGCAGCTGGACTTCACTCACATGCCCCGGCATAAAGCCTTTCGTTATCTACTGACTTTGGTTGATACTTTTACAGGATGGATTGAGGCATACCCCACAGCCAGAGAGACTGCAGATGTGGTGGCCACAATCCTCATTGAGCACATCATCCCGAGGTTTGGGTTACCCCGGACCCTACAGTCAGACAACGGGCCGGCATTTATCTCCAGTGTGACCCAACAGGTGGCCGAGAGCCTCAACGTTACCTGGAAGCTGCACATCCCCTACCACCCTCAGTCTTCGGGTAAGGTGGAAAGGGCCAACGGGCTACTTAAGGCTCAACTCACTAAACTTACCCTGGAGACTCGCCTGTCGTGGCCCACACTGTTACTATAGCTCTCACCAGACTCCGGGCGTCCCCCCCGAGGACCATCAGGTTTGAGTCCCTTTGAGTTACTGTATGGTCGGCCCTTCCTTATCAACCACAACCTCCCGGCCATTCCTCCACCTCTTTTATCCTATCTGCCTTACCTTACCCTCCTCCGGGCCCTCTTGAGAGCCCATGCTGATGCTGTCATTCCGGCCCCGACCGACAATGCCTCCGAGGAAGCCTCTCCACGAGACTTATCCCCAGGGGACCAGGTCCTTCTCAGAAATCTGCAGCCAGGCTCCCTGCAGACCCGATGGACCGGACCTCACACGGTCATCCTCACCACCCCAACCGCGGCAAAATTGCTGGGACATACGGCATGGGTGCACATCAACAACCTTAAACGGGCACCCACAGGTATCGAATGGACCTCCCAGATGGTGGGACCCACCAAACTCCGCCTGGCTAGGGCTCCTTCTCATACTTCTCCTGAGCCCCCCGATCCAAGCGGTAGAATGTGATTGCATGAAAGGCAGCGGTACCTCGCGCTACTTTTCATCTTATACCCACATGCCCAGAACTTGTTACTCAGGGAAGACACCCATCACCTGTACTTCAAGACATGCCGAAGGAACCTTTTGGATGTCTGAACTTTCTCAAACCAGCCGATCCCCTTGCAGCCGGTACCCCAAGACTGGAACGCCTGCAAGAACTCACCCGGGTATCTGTCAACCAACTTTTACTTCACCCATACTCTCGCCTGCCCACATCCGACTACCCCTACAACGACGCCCCACCGTCAGCAGGAAGTAGCCAGAGCAAAGTCGACGCCCCCGACACCATTATATAAAACAAAAGGTCGGAATGTTGGGGCCAGGCGGGAAGGGAAACTCCTCAAGATGGCGGATACGCCAAAATGGCTGAAGTTCCTGTCACCACCTCCACTTGGGATGACAGCTTGAGCAGACCCTTACACCTCTCCTTTGGACTTCCTCAACCGAACCCAATGCCCTTCAAACCCCAGAGGAGGAAGTCACCTTTGACTGGTCGAATTGCAATCCTTCCTTTGCATAGTGAGGGTCACTCTGACTGGTTGGATTGCAATCCTTCCTTTGCATATGAGCCAACCAATAGGAAACCGTTCTGCTTACAACGTTATGTAAACCCCCTACCACCTTGTCTTGGGGCGACTTCCTCGACTCACTCTCTTTCCCCCGTGAGTCGTGGAACCTCGCCCGAGGGTGCCTGCAATAAAATCTGTTCTTGGACCCTCGCTTGCCTTGGCGGTCTCATTTCCGTCTAGTTACTAAAAAAACTTAACACATATGCTGAAACAGTCTTACATACCTAGATTACATTTTAGTTGGTTGTTATGGGCTTTTTTCTTATTGTTGAATTTGATTTGTTAATATTTACAAATGATTTTTTACCTAGGTTTATGAGAGATATTAGTCAGTAATTTTCTTTCTTTCTTTTTTTATTTTTATTTTTTTGGTACTATTTTAACTGGTTTGGAAATTAGGGTAAATGCTGGCCTCAGAAACTGAGTTGAGAAGTATTTAACTTTTAACAGACTAATTAACCCCCCATCTTTCAAATGGGATGAATGATGTTTCCTTATCTGTAATGCAGGGATAACAAACTTCTTAATTAAAAAAAAAAATCTAAAAACAAATATTTTCAAGAGTGTTAAACTAGAACCTGGAATACAGACGGAGTTCAATGAATGGAAGCCAGAGCTATTTACATTAAGAAATACAGAAGGAAAGAGATGAAACTCAGCAGTGTGTCTCCCTTCTGTACTCTGCTGTGGAGCTGTCACCAGCTAAACTCCAAGACCTGACCTTTACTACCCACCTGCTTGTACTCACCCACCTTTGTCCCACATTTTTTCCTTATGCTCTTCTTTTCAGCTTATCTTTTAATTCAGGCAAATACAAAGTGAAACCATCCTTCCAGCCATAGCAAAACCTCCTACTGGCCTAGAACACCCAGACCAGTTTGAGCTTAACCCCTGACTCCCACCTGCACAGATGGACCATGGAGTGACCTCTAGAATGACTGACAATTACCTTTACTACATTATAATACTAAAATCTACCCAATGTAGAGCACAAGCCACATTTACATAATGTACAATGTGTGTATAGGCATGTTTCCTTTAGACAGATGTGTGACCTTATGCCCACCCACCTCTACATATAATGACAAGTTTTCCCTATCTAAATATTCATCATAACTCTAAATAAAAAGAATACATTCACTCTTGTTTGGGGAGTCACAGCTTTTTTTTTGTTTTTGTTTTAAGATGCAACATTTTTTTAAAGATTTATTTATTTATTTATTCAAAGAGAGCGAAAGAGAGGCAGAGACATAGGCAGAGAGAGAAGCAGGCTCCATGCAGGGAGCCCGACGTGGGATTCAATCCTGAGTCTCCAGGATCACACCCCGGGCTGCAGGCGGCACTAAACCGGTGCGCCCCTGGGGCTGCCCGAATCACAGCTTTCAAAGGCATTCCCTGTGATCTCATTTGCTGCAAATATAATTTTCTTTGTGCAACAACTCAACATGGTGCAATTTCTGACTCAACGAGGAGTAAACTCATGTTGGTTCCATTACAGAGCTTGCTCCAACCCTCATACTACATCACTTGTAGGTTTATCCATAGTAACCATCATCTTGCATTATATTGCATCATATTCCCTACCTCTCCATGAATACCACAATTAGGGGAAAGAAAAAAAGAAAAAAAGAAAAGGAAAGAAAAGAAAAAGAAAGAAAGAAAGAAAGAAAGAAAGAAAGAAAGGAAGGAAGGAAGGAAGAAAAAGAAAAGAAATTTGTCATTTCTGCAAAATTATAAATCTATTTAATGTAGAAATACCAAGATATACTGACCATTCTAAGAAAATTCTAATGAGAACAACTCAAACAATAATGTTAGGATAATATCAAAAGAAGAAAGAAATTAAGATCCTAGACACTTGTTACCAAAAATGTGATTTGTGCTGATCAACATCACCATCACCTGAGAGCTAATTAGGAATGAAAATCTCAGGCCTCAGGCCCAGATTTACTGATTCAGAATCTACATTATAATAGAATCTCAGGTTGATTGCTATGCATATTAACAATTGAGAAAACAACAACAAAAACCACTTTAGTAGACAATGGAAGACAAATGAAAACAAAACAAAAACAAAGCAATTTAATTTTCTTCTCCTTGTGTTATGGCAACAAGGGTTCTACTGGTTTAGCTTGGAAAGAAAAGGAGAGGCTAAGCTGCTGAACTTACTACTAAGCATTTAGAGCTTTTTTTTTCTTTTTATTTGTAAAGTTTGTGACTGTCAAAAAAGTACTATTTATGCCTTGAAACTTAAGTACAGTGATAAATTCCCGGTTTCAGACTTTATTTATTTTTTTAAGATTTTTTACTTATTCATGAGAGACACAGAAAGAGAGAGGCAGAGACACAGGCAGAGGGAGAAGCAGGCTCCATGCAGGGAGCCCGACGTGGGACTTGATTCCAGGTTTCTAGGATCAGGCCCTGAGCTGAAGGTGGCACTAAACCGCTGAGCTACCCAGGCTGCCCCCGGTTTCAGACTTTAAAGACTTACTGAATTACTTGGCAAATACTTGCAATTGTTATCTCCAAAGAAATGAACAAAAGGAAGGAAGTTAAGATTCTGTACTTTTGGGTAATGTATGCTACTGAATGGCACTGGCAGTTAGTTTTAAAAATGTACTCCATTTAGGCTTCCTATTCTTCTCATGAATGAGGCATAACAAGGAGAGATAAAGACAGTTGTAGGGGAGGAAAAATAATGTTCTTTCTATTCTTCTAGGTTTGTGGATGAGACCACCCTATAATAAAATACAAATTAACAGGAGAAAACAAAACAAAACAGAAGTTTACATGAGGGAGACCCAAGAAAACTGAGTAACTTCCAAAATGACCCTAGCCATTACCTTAAATACCATCTCCCTCCAAAGACATATAATGATTTTTGAGGTAGGGGAGTCCGTTATGGAAGTTTGTCAGGCAAAGTACAGTAAACAAGGGTATGGTTGTTCTACAGATTTTAGTCCATGCCTTCTTTGTTGATAAGAATTTCTAGAGATTAGTTATCTTCCTCTCTCTGGAACAGATAGGAAGGAAGACCCCTTACAAATGGAGATTTCTCTTATAAATATAAATGTCTGTTACAAAAGGTTGACTTGGTTTTAGAACTTCTCTCTTGCCTGCTATTAAAAAAAAAAAAATACCAGCTCAAAATAATCCTTATGCTAAAGAGACACATTTGGCATGGCAAATTCTGTTCTCCTTTACAGCTTAGGGGCTAGAAAACTGCAACGAGAAGTATAGGGTAAGATTTTAACATATTGAATCAAAGCGTCAGAAATATTGATCTAAGAATCTTTCCTTTGAAAGATCTAGGATTGAATTAATTAAATTACTATCGGCATGTTTTGTAAAGGAGTTAAAATTAAAATGTATGAACTTAAAAATAATATAAACTGTTGTAAAGTAAATTGATTCTCCCATTGGATTTTCTGTTTCAAATATAAACTTGTCTAATTAAAGCAGAATTCTTATACTCAGATATTCCATGCTTTCTTTCTCAATGTTGCTCTTTTTTCACCTTAATCTTATAGTGGTCACTCGGGAAACAAGAATTAGAGTAGTAAGGTTTTTCTAACCTTGTAGACCAGAATTTCCATGGAATCAATTGGTTAAATTTTTAAAAGAGTAAACAGCTAACAGACTTCTCTCTCCTGTGCTGTTTGAGTGTGTTAAAAAGAAAACCACAGGCCTAAAACAGTGTCACTAGTGCTAGACCCATGTTACCAAAGGGGCTTAAAACCCAACCTACCTGTAGCTTCACTCTTCCCCAGAAATGTAATCTAAGAAGATTCTCTTGTCCCCCAAAGGGACTTGCCCAAAATGATCACTTTTGTTTGTTTGGTGGTTTATGACTTTCTTGTCCCACCTTTTAAAGCTTTTCCCTTGTTATAGCCCTCTGGAGCTCTTTTCTAGTTGCTACAGGGGATGATGCCTGAATCATGAATCCTCTCATAAAGCCAATTAGATCCTTAAAATTTACTCAACTGAATTCCTGTCATTTACCAGGGGAAAGGTGTTGAGTTAGTGTCAATCATTTAACAGTAACCTTGAAATAGGACTTTTCCTCTGAAAACTCAACTATTTTGTTTTTCAAATTCCTTTTTCTGTTCAGCAAGTCTAAAAGTGTCTAGTTTTGATTCTACACTCTCTGCAAATGACCCTGAAAACATTTGTGTGTCAGTATCACTTAGCATTTCCAAACACAGCCTCAATAACATGCTGGGTGTTGATGGGTTTTTAATACTAATGATATCATCTTTTCCATCCTGCAGGGAATCAAAATCATACATCCAACTCCCTTCCTATGGCAAATTTCTCCCTTAACTAAAACAAGCAACTTATTCCTGTCCCAATAGACTCTCATTTACAGATGCCATATTTTCATAAGGCAGTATTAAAATTGAAAACCCTGCACCTTCAGCTTAGCCTAATTTATGTGTCTGTCTTTAAATGCACATGTTGCAGTAATAACAAAATGTGACACTAACACTTCAGTGTTGTATAAAAGTATGCTAATTGTAATACTCCTGTGTAAGCAGGAAGAGTTAGGGGTCCTCAGAAAGAAAAGTCATTTTATGTGCCTCGCTATAATATTAGTTTCTACCCTAGGAAAAGCATAAGCTTCATTACCATAATATAGGATGCAAGTATAGGCATGTTTTCAAAGTATGCCTGTGCAACCTTATGCCCACCTTTACATGTGATGACAAAGCTTCCCTTTCTGAATATTCATCCTAACTCTAAATAAAAGAAACCCACTCATTCCCAGTTGAGGAGTCATGGCTTTGAAAGTTATTCCTGTCATCTTGTTTGCTGCAAATAAAGGGTCTTTTGTGTGACAGGTCTACCTGGTACAGTCTCTACCTGTAACTCATCAAGCAGCAAACTCACATTAGTTCAGTTACTTATGTGCTGCTTGCTTTATTTCTCCCAACAGCTCTATTGCTTTTGTAATTGAAACCCAAAGTTACTTAAATTCATATATCCACCATTATTCTGTCTCCACAGTTTTCTGCTAGACATGAACCAATATTTTTGAAGCATGGAAAGCACCAATGCCATATATTCTAAGTACCTGCCTGCTAAGAATAATGTAACTATCAAGTCTTGGGAGGGATAGTAGACACAATCTTTTGAGAAATTCAAGCAACATCTTCCATATCAGATCAACACTTACTCAGATAAGAATCTGGCATGTTTGATCAAAAAGAGGTAGGGCCTTAATCTCACCAGGCATCCTACTCTTTAATGAAGTCTCAATGAAAAGAAAGTTTTCTTAATATCTAATATATCTTGTGGTTTTGGCCACTGGTTCTTATCTCTTAGAACTAAACAGAAAAGTATAAGCGCTTTTCTGAACTACAGACTTTGAAATATTTTAAATTTTTATCTTTCTTCCCTCTCCAGGCTTAAGAGCTCTTGTTTATTATTGGACAGATCCTCAGTGGACTAAGTTCCTGGCACACAGTAGGCAGTTTACAAATATTTATTGGGTGGATGACAGCTTTCTCAGATCACAGAGAGTGGAAATAAAACCCGTTTCCTATGGCCAATATGTTTCCTTTTGTAAATATGAATTTGGGTCATCTGAGAAATCTTAGAATTTTTCTTGCTCAGCCTTACCCCAGTCATTCCAAATTTATTCAGATAAAGATTCAGTATTTCAGATCATTAGCATGATTTCTGAGCTGTGTCATTATCAAATTCAATAAACATGGTTTTTACGTTTCATTAAAATCATGATAACAATTTTGAAGAGGCCAATTGTAGAATATTATGAGACAATAAACATCTATCCCTTACTAGTACTTGGCAAAGAGGTCAGAATCCATGTGACCCTGTCTATTCATCAGTGTTGAATTGTTCCACTATACATGAGAATATATTAAAATTTTTCTCAAATTCTGAATACACTGTAAATAAATAAGTAAAATCAGTTCAGCAAGCCTTGCTATATTATTGAATTTGTGCTGGTTCTAGTAACTCTAATATTCCTTTATGACTACTCCAATATCCTGTGTTTAACAGTCCATTTTCTTACATTCTTTTTTCTGGAGATGCTCATTATACTTAGTTTATAATTCCAGAATCCACTGTTTTGAAAACTGCAATCTTAGTCCTTCTTTATTTTTTTATCCTATTCCCATTTTCCATGACTTGGTTAAAATTTCCTAGACTATTCTATATTTCCTAGACTATTCTATTAATTTACAGTCATGCTGTTTATGATGTTTATATTGAAATGTTCATGATGAAATTAAACTTCATGGGTAGACTTTTCACATACCCCTGTCTCATGTATTGTTCTCATTAAAGCAAGATATACTATATTAATTTTTTTAAATTTATTTATTTATGATAGTCACATAGAGAGAGAGAAAGAGGCAGAGACACAGGCAGAGGGAGAAGCAGGCTCCATGCACCGGGAGCCCGACGTGGGATTCGATCCCGGGTCTCCAGGATCGCGCCCTGGGCCAAAGGCAGGTGCTAAACCTCTGCACCACCCTGGGATCCCCTACTATATTAATTTTAAGACCATCTTTGATGCAGCAAAATAAGAGTTCTATTTAATTTTGTTTTCTGCAAACACTGCCTCGGTTGTAGGTCTCTCATTCTCTCTTTTTTTAAAGGCTTATTTACTTATTTATTTATTTATTTATTTATTTATTTGAGAGAGAATGGGCATGCACACCAGCAGGGAAAGGGGCAGAGGGAGAGGGATAAGCAGACTCCCCATAGAGCAGAGAGTCTGATGCAGGGCTCGATATCAGGACCCTGAGATCATGACCTGAGCTAAAATCAAGAGTTGGACACGTAACTCTATATGTCTCTCTTTTTTATGATCAAAACAAAATTTAAAAATCTCTGTTTCTGGTACCCTCGATTCACTTCTAAGTCTAATTTCATTGTCAATATCCTTAGAGATTTGTCAGTGTTCTTAATTTGCTTATATATTTCTTGCTCATTCTTTTATTTTTTTTATTTTTATTATTATTATTTTTTAATATTTTATTTATTTATTCATGAGAGACAGAGAGAGAGAGAGCGAGCTAGAGACACAGGCAGAGGGAGAAGCAGGTTCCATGCAGGTAGCCTGATGTGGGATTTGATCCTGTGTCTCCAGGATCATGCCCTGGGCTGAAGGTGGCGCCAAACCACTGAGCCATCGGGGCTGCCCCTTGCTCATTCTTTTAAAATGTGAGCTGATAGAACAGCAATCTACATGGGTAATGGTAATGTTTTTAGCTGCCTATTTTTCCTTTTTGTATTTCTGATATTTTAATATTTTCTTTTTTTTAAAGATCTTATTTATTTATTCATGAGAGGCACAGAGAGAGAGAGAAAAGCAGAGACACAGGCAGAGAGAGAAGCAGGCTCCATGCAGGGAGCCCGACATGGGATCCCGGCATCCTGGGATCAGGCCCTGAGCCAAAGGCAGGTGCTCAACCACCCAGACACCCAGGCATCCTATTTTTTCTTTTTATAAAAAAAATAAAACAAAACAAACATTTGCCAATCTTTAGTCTGTTTCTTATTTCAATCCATGGTGTGATGTCTACTATTTTCATAAAGTTTTTAACATATTTCCCTAAGCTTATATATTCAATTGTATATGCTAATTTGTATTCATATTTTTAAATCATTATCACTTTGTGCCAATAATGTAGTTTCATGACCTAATCACCCTTTACTAATTGTTCATCACTATGACAGACAGATATTTAAACTGAATTTTCAGCCAGGCAAATAAAAAAAGGATCAATTCTTCTTGTTTTAACTGAATAAAAATTTCCAGTTAAAATGTGGATAAGATTTTCTCATTTCACATGTATGTTATCCTTTTTTGCTAAACTTTTGCTAAACTGTGCTTTCCCATCTCTCTAATAGTCATCACTACAATCACTAATGTACTTACCTTAATTAGGTGGTTCTAGTGCACTGTAACATATAAATTGCTTAAAAACAACATGGAAAGTTTGTTTCTTGGTCATTGATATGTGCTCAGGTAGGCTTGGTAATGGGAAGAGTCTTCTGTTCTATATACTCATTCAAGGATCCAGGTTGGCCAGGATCTCTACTACCTGGAATATCACAATTCACTGGGTGTCAACCAGAAAATCAGGTGCATATTTTCATCATTCTGTCTCAAAAATGTTACATATCACTTCTGCCCACTATCCATTACCCAGAACCAGGTACGTGGTTTTCCTGAATTGCAAGAATTGGTACATAAATGGAGCATTTGGTGAGAACAACTGTCCCCGTGTGGTTTGTAGATTACTTTGCATCTGTATACTTTCTTATATCCAACTCCTTTGATTAGAATTGTTTCTTTAAAATAATGGCCATATTCCAGTTATGAATCCTATTCCATTGAATTTCTGGTATAATCATGAGGACATATCTACCTACCTTAACTAAAATATCAGGTCCTCACTTTATTTGTAGTTTTAGTTGAACAGTTATTGAAGTTCCACATATCAATAGCTTAATTTCTTTATATGTACTTCCTATGCATCCTCTCTACAATGATTATTAATATGGCATACCTCCTTCTCTTATAAAATCTAGTTTGTGTGTGTTTTGTTTTGTTGTTTGTTTTTTTGGAGAATTCCCTCTGATATTTCACTTTAAATTATTTTGATCAAATAGGAATGTTTTGCTATCTACATTATTCTGAGTACTGTAAGATCCAATGTCTTCAACAATTAGAATTTTAAAATCCTATTTTTAACTTCATAACCACAGCCATCTGTTCACTGCTCATAAATACATGTTCTTTCAAATTTTAACCTTCAATTGCAAGTGGCAAATAGTCCACATATGTTCCCAAATGCTTCTATTTACTATTACATTTACTAATTTGCTCATCAATATCACTAGAAAGACAGTCAAGTCTTTATTCATTCATTTTTTATATATTAGTTAATTGAGCAAATGTATATTGAATATTAACACCGTCAGATTTTGTAATAGTATAATCATTCCAATGTATTTCAAAAAAGCTGAAGGTGAGTAGAAATGAAGGTGGGGATAGTTTATTAAATATACATGTCTACACATATCTATTTTGTTATCTAATGAAATAAATGAATTTTTAAAGACATTAACCCACAAAAATGAAAAGAAAGAAAAAAAAGACAATAGTATCACAATTGTGGAATTAGGAAAGCATACAAATGAGTGGAAATGCCTGATGCTGGTAAGAAACCTGAATCATAAATCTTTAATAGGACAATTCAGAACAAACTTCTTCCCCCCCCCCCCCCCCCCCCCAAGAATCCTGAAAGTCACTAGGCAATCTGGGTTTGGGGTGAAATACAAGAAAGCTACACTAAGAAGGACTAGCTGAAAACCTATTCAAGAAATACTCCATCCAATCCCTTCCTCTGCTATGTTCAACAAGACGATTTCTCCTTCTTTATTTTGTAGAACAACTGGATTTTTGTGAATGAAAAAGTGAAAAAGAATTAGTAAATTAGTAATAATAGAGTCTCATTATAGGCAAAGTAGGCACCATCCTTCAGACTGAAGAAAAATACATGCATGCATATAAATGGTGCTAATGAACCCTTTCTTCATTGGGGTCCCTGAATTACCAAAGCATGAGCCAGGTCTTTGCTGTCTAAGAAAAAAAAAAATTTGCAGACTCTTTTATCGGGAATCTTAGTAGCTTCTGAGAAGACACACACACACAAACACACACATTCACACATAGTGAGATAAGATGGACAGAGAGGGAGAGAAAGAGAAAAGGGGAAAGAAAAAGAAAGTAAGAGGAAAGAAGGGAGAGAAAGGAAAAGAAAATAAAGCCCATGATAGCACACTGTCAACTAAAATATCCAGTTAGATGTCTCCATATAAAATAAAGCTCCTTTTTGAACTTTCCATACACATGCTCAGTGCTTTCACAAGCTTTACAGTGCTACAGTTTTAAATCTGAGCAAACAACAAAGGATAATTGAAAAGACTGCAAAGATGCTAATATGAAAGCTGTGGACTAAAACAAAGTAAAAAAATTTTTTGAGAAAAATCATTGCCTAGGAAAGAAAACATAAAAATAAAATCTACCAGAAAGATAAGATAAGATATAGGAGTTCTGAAATGAGGAAGGGGTTCCTTGGCAAAGAAACAGTCAGTGAATTTAAAAGGAACTTCGGGAAATTCACATTTCGGTGTGGGGCTGGCTGAGAGACAGGGACACCCAAAATGGCGGACATCTCAAATTGGGTCAAAATGGCTGATCTTTCTGCCAAAGCAGCCATGACCACCACATCATCTCCAGTAAATCAAAGCCTAGAGAGGAAACGGAAACTTTCCATCCAGGACTTTCCAGCCAGGGACCACCCCCCATCTTCTGTACTATCCCCACCCCCAGCCAATCACCTAGGGTCACGGTGTAGGCAAGGGACCCACCTGGATCCAGACCCGGAACCAATAAGGCTTAAAAACCCCCACACCCCCCGACCCCGGTGCGACTTCCCTCACTCGGCCACCTCTCTGAGTCACGGAACCTTGCCCGGGAGTGCTCCCCATTAAAGCACTCTCGAACCTACTGCCGCCGGGCTCTGCTGTTTTCTTGTTATTTCTCCACTGTTCATTTTGGAAAAAACCTAACATTAGGTAGCAGTGCTAAAAGATTATTAATAAGTATTGGAAGAAAATACTGAAGATACCTCCTAGATGTTATGATACACAAAGAAATGTATTGTAGGAGAGAAAAGAGCAAAAAATTAGAGCGACTTTTCAAAGGGCCTAAATAACATCCACATAACTGGGCTTTTGGAGAAGAGAAAGAGAAGATGTGAAGGAATAAGTGATTAACATTCCTAATGATAATTATTCCAAACTCTAGGACATAAGGTCTAGACTGAAGGTGCCCACAAAGTGTTCTGTTCAAGGAAGACAGAGCCACACAAGAGAACATCATTCTGGAATTTCTGAAAACTGATATTTTTAAAAAAAAATTTTTTTATTTATTAATGAGAGACACAGAGAGAGAGGCAGAGACTTAGGCAGAGGGAGAAGCAGGCTCCATGCAGGGAGCCCAATGTGGGACTCAATCCCGGGGCCCTGGGATCAAGGCCTGAGCAGAAGGCAGGTGCTCAACCACTGAGGCCTCCCTGAAAACAGGATTTTAAAGAGAAGCTTCTGAAAGATTCTACAGGAGAAAACAAGTCTTATGTGAAAGATGAGAAATCAACATAGCATTACTCTTCACCACACTGGTGAGGATGATTTCTGAAAGAAAGTATTATCTACCTAAAATTCTGTAATGACCAAACTTATCAATTCTGTGTGTATGGAAAATAAAGATACTGTAATATGTATCAAGTTCCAAAAATTCACCTATAAATACACTTTCTCAGAAAGAGTCTAAAAACTACATGGAAACAAATGAGTCAAATGCAGATATTATACTTTAATATATTTATTTAGGAAAAAATCCAAATATGTAAAATATATTGCTATTCTCTTTATTTTTTTTTAAAGATTTTATCTATTTATTCATGAGAGACACACAGAGAGAGAGAGAGACAGAGACACAGGCAGAGGGAGAAGCAGGCTCCAAGCAGCAAGCCTGATGTGGGACTTGATCCCAGGTCTTCAGGATCACACCTTGGGCTGAAGGTGGTGCTAAACCACTGAGCCACCCAGGCTGCCCGCCATTCTCTTTAATCAAAATTTATATCTAGCTTTTGGGTTTTGTTTTTTATTTCAAGGATACTTGAGAGAGAAGACAGTATTTTTTTTTTAATGTCTTTTTTTTTTTAAATTTTTATTTATTTATGATAGTCACAGAGAGAGAGAGAGGCAGAGACACAGGCAGAGGGAGAAGCAGGCTCCATGCACCAGGAGCCCGACGTGGGACTCGATCCCGAGTCTCCAGGATCGCGCCCTGGACCAAAGGCAGGCGCCAAACCACTGCGCCACCCAGGGATCCCCGAGAGAAGACAGTATTAATAGTACCTTTGCTTCTTCGTGTTTTGCCTTCCCTGTTTATCTCATCTGTGACTTTTTTTTTTCACTTCAGTAATTATGTTTAAATAAAACTATTTAAAGAAATTAATGTTCCCAGGTTGCTGTGGCTAGGACAAGGTTAAATAACAGTGGTGAGAGTGGACTGTCACTCTGTCTTATTCCTGACCATAGAGGAAGAAGTCTCAGTTTTTCCCATTGAAGATAGTAGCTGTGGGTTTTTCATATATGGCCTTTATTATGCTAAGATATGTTCCCTCTAAACCTACTTTATTAAGGGTTTTTACCATGAATGGATGTTGTACTTTGTTAATTTTTTTTTTTTTATTTTGAAGTGATCATAAGGTTCTTATCCTTTCTTCTATTAATGTGGTATATCACATTGATTGATTTGCAAATTACTGAAGCACTCTTGTAACCCAGGAATAAATCCCAGTTGGTCATGGTGAATGATTTTTTAAATGTATTGTTGGATTTGGTTTTTGCAAGTGTTTTATTGAGAATTTTTGAATTCATGTTCATCAGGAATTTTGGCCTGCAGTTCTTTTTTTATTTGTTTGTTTGTTTTTTAGTGGAGTCATTATCTGGTTTTGGTATTAGATAACAAAATGAAATAAAAGACAATAAAAGGCATCCAAATTGGCAAGGAAGAAGGAAAACTCTCACTATTTGCAGATGACTTGATACTCCATATAGAAAACCTGAAAGACCACTGAAAAACAGAACTGATAAATGTTTTCAGTAAAGTTGCAGGATACAAAATCCATGTACAGAAATCCGTTTAATTTCTATACATCAATAAAGAAGCACCAGAAAGAAAAATTAAGGAATCAACCACGTTTATAATTGTACCAAAAATAATAAGACACTTAGGAGTAAACCTAATCAAAGAAGTAAAATCAAAGAAGTCCTCTGAAAACTATAAAACACTGATGAAAGAAACTGAAGATGACACTAAGATATGGAAAAACATTTCATGTTCGTGGATTGGGAGAACAAATATTGTTAAAATGTCTGTACTATCGAAAGCAATCTACACATTTATTGCAGTCCCTATCAAAATATAAAATACCAACAGTATTTTTCACAAAGCTAGGACAAACAATCCTACAATTTGTATGGAACCACAAAAGACCCCAAATAGCCAAAACAACCTCAAAGAAGAAAAGAAAGCTTGGAGTCCTCTCATTTCCAGACTTCAAGTCATATTACAAAGCTGTAGCAATCAAAATAGTATGGTACTGGCACAAAAACAGATATATAGATCAACTGAATAGATAAAAGCCAGAAATGAGCCCACAATTATATGGTCATTTAATCTATGACAAAACAGAAAAGAATATCTAATGGGAAAAAGATAGCCTCTTCAACAAATGGTGTATGGAAAACTGAACAGCAACATGCAAAAGAATGAAACTGGACCACTTTCTTGCACCATACACAACGATAAATTCAAAATGGACTGAAGATCTAAATGTTAGGCTTGAAACCATAAAAAGAAAATAGGCAGCAACCACTTTGACATTGGCCATAGCAACTTCTCTCTAGATATGCCAAATAAACTACTGGAAGTACATCACAAGGCAAAGGAAACAAACAAACACCCCCCCCCCTTTTTTTTTTACAATGTAGTATTCAACTTTAAAAAGAAAACTGATATATATTACATGGAAGAAGCTTGAGCACATGATGCTGAATGAAATAAGCCAGTCAGAAAAAGACAAATACTGTAGGGTTCTACTTATATGAGTAATCAAAATTTTAGAAAGTATAATGATGGTTGCCAGGGTCTGGGGGAGGGGAGAATGGGGAGTTACTGTTGAATGGGATTAGCATTTCAGTTCTACAGGATGAAGGGTATGGGGATGGATGATGGCAAGCTGCACAATGTAACTAATGCCACTGAAGTCTATACTTAACAACAACACTAAAAGGTAACCTGTGGAATAGGAGAAGATATTTGCAAATGACATATCTCATAAAGGGTTAGGATCCAAAATATATAAAGAACTGATACAAACTCAACAACCCCAAAAATGAATAACTCAATTAAAAATGGGAAGAAGACATGAATAGACATTTTTCCAAAGAAGACATCCAGATGGCTAACAAACACATGAAATGATGCTCAAATTCACTCATCATCAGGGAAATTCAAATCAAAACTACTAAGAACTATCACTTCATACCTGTCAGAATGGCTAAAATCAACAATACAAGAAACAACAGGTGCTGGCGAGGATATGGAGAAAGAAAAACCCTCTTGCATTATTGATAGGAATGCAAACTGGTGCAGACACTCTGGAAGAAAGTATGGAGGTTCCTCAAAAAGTCAAAAACAACTATCTTAGATTAAACAATTGCACTTGTAGGTATTTACCCAAAGAATACAAAAATACTAATTCAAAGGGATACATGCATCCTGATGTTTACAGCAGCAGTATCTACAGTAGTTGAATTATGGAAACAGTGTCCCTGTTTCTCTCAAGTGTCCCTCAACTGATAAATAGATAAAGAAGTAGTGGTGTGTGTGTGTGTGTGTGTGTGTGTGTGTATGTTTGTATAAATAAAGGAATATTACTCAGCCATTAAAAAATGAAATCAGGCCTTTTGTAACGACATGGATGGAGCTAGAGAGTATTATGTTAAGTGAAATAGGTCAGAGAAAGACAAATACCATATGATTTCATCATATATGGAATGTAAGAAACAAAGGGAAAAAGGAGGAAAAGAGACAGAGACAAACCAAGAAACAGATTCTTGACTATAGAGAACAAACTGATGGTTACCAGAGGGGAGGTAGGTGGGAAGAAATGGGTTAAATAGGTGATGGAGATTAAGGAGTTCACTTGCTGTGATAAGTACCAGGTGTTGAATGGAAGTGCTGAATCACTATATCGTATACCTGAAACTAATATTACACTGTATGTAAACTACCTGGAATTTTAATAAAAACTTTAAAAAATATATCTTCCCCATAGGCCTCAAAGTTCACATAACTCCCCGTGAGGTAAAAATTAGAAAAGTCCATTAACACATTTTGCGGAATCTTACTAAGTGAGTCCCAAAGTTTTTGAAAGAGATTTCATCTTGAGTGCCTCCCAAACACTATTTAGACAGTGGAGTAAACTATAGGAAAGACTAATCAGATGGAAAATTACAGAAAGTTCTGTTGACTTTCTCAGATTGCTTTTAGATAGTGCATGATAAGCTATAATTACAATGAAACACTTATTTCTCCACAGAACACTACGAGTATTTTTTCTTATACTTCTTATCAGGCACCCATATAGAAGAGGAAAAAATTACTGAAGTGAATTCTCTTTTGAGTATCACTGTAATATAAAGTCAATAAGAGTAATGAATTTTATTTCTCCCCCCCCCCGCTTTGGTATACAGCCAGCACCTAAAACAGTACCTAACAAATTACACACACAGCCAAAAAATATGAATAGATGATTAATGTACAAGTGAATGAAAGGCAAGACACAAGAGGGTGATGAAAGTGTCCTGAGGATGATGTAGAGGAGAGATTCCAGGATGACAGCTGTACTCAGGTATAGCAGGCAGCCCATCCAGATTGTAATAAGTCAAATGATTCTACATAAGACTTTTTCATACAGATTAAAGCAACAGATTGCTTGAGGCATCAAAATGTCTTGAAAGATGACATAGGTAATAGGCAATTGACAAAGGTCTTGGTTGAATTAGAGAAATGCACATATGAAAACCAAACAAGAAAAAAATTAACTCTAGAAGAAAAATTTAAAAGTAGAGAAAACAGGAAAGAAAATAAAAACTAAGCTAAGTCCTTATTTTCCATAGTTGGAAGTCAAAACATAATGCTATAAAACAAAAACAAAAACAAAAGAACTAATAATAGAAGGCCATTATCTAGAGACATTGAGTTGATATTCAAAATTACCAGCTAAAAGAAATAGAATTTAAAATAGAATTGCTGCTGAGAAAGAATTGCAATAGGATGCTGTTTTTCAAAATAAATCTGTAGAAATATTTGATACTTCATACTATGAAGTATAACTAATAAAAGGAAAAAACAATAAACAAATTACAAAGGAGTAGAAGGATTTGAGGATGGCCTGATTGCCAGGCACATGCTCCCAATCTTTGCCCCCCACCACCTTGCCCAGATCCTGGAGAATGTCTACATCCATCTTTCTTTTAGACCCAACACTTTTCTTCCTGAAGTTAACAACATGGTTTCATTCAGCCTTCTCATGACTACAAACCCTCATTATAATTCCATTAGAAATTGAAAGTCTAGTTCTTTTTAAAATTTGGAAACTTCTTATAATTTGTGAGGAATCTATACTACTCCTTGACTCTTCTGTTTCTATCTTTTCTCATAATTTTCCATCTGTCATGCTGCTGAGGATTATCATTAACTTTTTTAGCATAGCATTCTTCCTGGATTCCATCTTGAATTATTTTTGTATCCAGTCTTACAACTCTACTTCTTACCTTTTAAATTTGTTTTGTATTGGGACACCTCTGTAACTCAGTGGTTGAGTGTCTGCCTTAGGCTCAGGGCAGGATCCTGGGGTCCCAGGATCTAGTCCCACATGGGGCTTCCTGCATGAAGCCTGCTTCTCCCTTTGCCTGTGTCTCTGCCTCTCTTTCTCTGTGTCTCTCATGAATAAATAAATAAAATATTTTTTTAAAAAAATAAAATAAAATAAATTTGTTTTGTATAAAGACAAGTCTTCATCCAAGACCACTAATTTATAATCTTAAATGAATAAAAACAGCAATGAGGGCAGCCCCGGTGGCTCAGCAGTTTAGCGCCTCCTGCAGCCCAGGGTGTGATCCTGGAGAGACCCGGGATCGAGTCCCACGTCAAGCTCCCTGCATGGAGCCTGCTTCTCCTTCTGCCTGTGTCTCTGCCTCTCTCTCTCTCCTCTTTGTGTATTCTCATGAATAAATAAATAAAATCTTAAAAAAAATAAAAACAACAATGATATTTCAAGTCATTGAAATAAGAAACTTGTTTCACATCCTTTTTGGAGTTCAAGGGTTTTTTTATTTAAAGATTTTATTTATTTACTCATGAGAGACACAGAGAGAGTCGGAGACAGATGCAGAGGGAGAAGCAGGCTCCCTGCAGGGAGCCCAATGTAGGACTCCATCCTGGGACCTCAAGATCACGCCCTGAGCCAAAGGCAGACGCTCAACTGCTGAGTCACCCAGGCGTCCCTGGGGTTCAAGATTTTAATTCCCTCCTTCACATATTTTCCTCCCAATACGCTCCATGCATGATACATTAAGGAGGACCATGGTTCAATCTATCATCCTCACATTTATCTCTGTATGTTCAGTTTGCTAAGAGGTTACTCTCACTATTTTTAGTGCTTAATTAATGTTTGTTTACTTCTATCTTAAAAATCTCTTTCTGGCTCTTTGCTCTCCAATAATTAACTAATAAGCTGGTAATATTCAAATTATATAGCCACTTTCTACTCTAACTTCTTTGTGGCATGTAACCCTAGTAACCATTCCCTTTAACTTTATATTCTCACTTCATAATTTCTAGAACACTGATTCTGATCCTACTACTTAGTTATTTATTCTTAGTATCTTTGTTGGATATTTTCCTTCTTCACTTAATCTCTTTATCTTTACATTTTATTGATTGATTATCTCACTTATCTCTATAGTTTCTTTTTTTTAAAGATTTTATTTATTTATTCATGAGAGACACGCAGAGAGAGGCAGAGACACAGGCTGAGGGAGAAGCAGGCTCCCTGCAGGAAGCCCTATGCGGAATTGATCCCAGGACCCCAGGATCATGCCCTGCACCAAAGGCAGATGCTCAACCGCTGAGCCACACAGGTGTCCCTATCTCTATAGTTTTTAACGCCATCTACATTTTATTCTTTTCTGTTTATCAAAGCCAGGGATCTCTCATTACCTCCAGGTGAGAATTTGGCTATTCCACAGAATATTGTTCTTAATTTGTCACTTTACCCAAACTTCTCTTTCTATGCTGCTTATCCTGTTAAAGAAATCCCTGACACTAATACTCTGTTTATTCCTAGGGAGGTAAAAGACAGCACAGATCTTTGTAAAATGCAAAAGAAGAAGGAAAAGAGATAAGAAAAAACAGTGTGAGTTAGAACTTGTTATAAACTCAAGGTTCATAAACCATTTAATTATGTCCCTTCAATAAGGCTTTTGTGAGTGTGACCAGGATTTTTTCTCACCTTCATTGTGGCCTTAACTTTTGAATGGTATTTATGATTGCTTTCTTTCTCTTTGAGGAAACTTCAAAAATTACTTTTTTTTTTTGCAGGTAGATTACCTTTGGTAATATTTTCAAATATTTTGTAGTAACTTTTAAAACAGTTGCATTTCTACAGATTAGACTAGAAGTGAATTTCTGTCAAACAAATCAGATTTCACACTGAATTCTAATTTAATTCAAGGATGTGTTCCTACCTTGCTGATGACAATGTGCAGTGGAAGATGCCAAGATTGAAGCTTCAGCTATCATCAGCACAAATCAAGAAGAGTCAGCTATGCAAGCACAGCTCTTCACATAACATTTTCTTTTTTTCCAGAATGCAACAGATGTGAACAGCAGGGAAACAACTTTTATGTCTCTAGCAGAATTCCATTAATTTAAGTCTTCAGAGATCACATTCCAACTCTGCCACTGATTTTCTAATCCTTTTTTGGCAAATATTTATGATGTGCATTGCCAAATAATGGGGATATACAGGTACATATTCCACCAAAAAGTTTATGATGTGGAAACATCTTTAAACTCCTCCATAGTAAATCAATTGAGACATAGACAAATCAACACTCATAAAAATTATATCATCCTAAATAGCAGATTTATTTTAATTTCACTTGTGGATAGAAAGACAACTTCTTTATAATTAAATTTTACAGTGCATTTTCATGCTAATTATTCATTGAAAGAAAATAATGCCAAGAAGTGCACAATCTAAACTTGTTCATGTACATTTCAATTTGGCTTATTTTTTCTCTCAGTTCAGGCTTTTTAATTGAACCTGGTTCATCCTTCCAAAATTATTAACAGAAAGGGCTACAATTAAACTAACAGAATGGTGTTTGAATGCTCTTCAACCTTTAGCAAACCCTAGAACATTTTAAGCTACTCTAAAAAAAAAAAAAAAAAAAAAAAGGAAAGCAAAAAATACCAAACCGCATGGCAGAAATACTGACTCTTCTGCCCACACATAAACATATGGGCCTTCTCAGTGTCTCAAATCCTAGCAAATTTTTCATTTTACCCCCACAGCTTCAGTTAATGTATGTAATAGAAATGGATATTAGAAATCTATTCTCATTTATTGTAATATGAATGCAAGCAGAGGAAACAGTAAAAATCTGCAGTGTCTGCACATTTACTAGCACTCTAGTTTGTGGGAGAGTAGGAATTATTTATGGACATTCTGGCACAGCTCTAATATTTAAAGGGCTACAAGTCTTTCTCAATCAAGAGAAATGTCCTATAGAGATTTCTATGAATTAATCTTGTTAAAAGTAAAGGGAAGAAAGTCTGCTTTTACATAGATTAAAAAGGATTTAAATGTGTGATGTTGGCATAAGTCTTTAATTTGCATTCCTTTATACTAATTTACCACGTGACAGTATTAAAAAGAAAAAGAAGTATTTCTTTTCAGTAGGAAAGATTAGAGACAAAAATACTGTAGCATTCCAGAATCCCTAAATTATTGTGTTATGTCTGTAGGTCTATTGTCACTTGTTTTCCACATACAGAAACATAGAAAAACAGGAAAGTAATGTTTTTAATAAAGCAGCTTAAATTTTTAAAAATATGTTGGAGATAGTAGAGTTCATATTCTTCTAATTAAGTATGTTCCCTGGCCTACTGGCATGAGAGGTTGTTAAACTGATATTCTGTTTTTCCATTCATTATAAACTAAGTCAATTTCTATGTTCTTGTTCCAATCACCCATGGTGATTCACTTTTCTTTTTTGTTTTCATATTAAACTCTAGGACTAAACACTAGTACCCAAAATAAATCTGCCCAATTACCTGTGCTCAGGGACAGAACCATGTGTTTCTATCAAAGAAAAAAGTCCTGAGTAAGCTGGTGATCTTTTCCATCTTAATTCATACAGTTGATTATTTATATACATATATATATATTTATATATTTTAAAGATTTTATTTATTTACTCATGAGAAACAGAGAGACAGGCAGAGACACAGGCGGAGGGAAAAGCAGGCTCCATGCAGGGAGCCTGACATGGGACTCGATCCCGGGTCTCCAGGATCAGGCCCTGGGCTGAAGGCAGTACTAAACCACTGAGCCACCTGGGCTGCGCCCAATATAATTTTCATAGGGAATAAACCAGAAATCTATGTAAAACATGATATTAAAAAAATGGAACAGGTTAAATGAAATAGTTCACAGTACCAGAAACTGTATAGCTGGAAAGAATCAGAAATTTTGGTAAAAAAAAAAAAAAAGATTCTTTTAACAGAGATGATAGAAACCCATGTTGATTACTAACATCTTTAGAGGCAGTTGAGGAGGGGCTTAGAAGTAGGCAGGTATCCACAGAATTAAAATTTCAGTTTCCCATGGTCCTTGACAAAGAGTAGCTATATTCACTATAAACATCAATCTTCAGGGAAAGTTCCATGATATTGTATTACAATAAAATGGAGACTTCTCAATCATATCTCTTTTTTTCACCCATATTCACTTTATACTATATAGCATAGGCTTTTACTTGGTATATTCAATTTAGGTATGAAATATAGATTTAAACTCTTTCAAGATAATAGTCTGGAAAGAATACTCGGAAGAGTAACAAAAAATAGTCTAAAGCATTTTTGGTGCTTTTGCTTACCAACTTCTCTTCTTTTGCACTACTCAACCCACAAAATAAGTCCTGTGTGAAACTGTAAGATACTCTTTACAGCTCTTACTGCTTCATATAGTCATTCACCCCAAATGGCCCTACTTCAAGCTGACAGCATGCATAGATGGTTACTTAAACAGTTTTCTGCCTTAATCTCTATAGTTCTACTATAAAACACATTTTGTATGATTTCCCAATAAAATATTACCTGAAAAATGATGTAGGTTCAGTGTGTGACCTGGAAATTAGCAATTCCCTGCTTAGAAAGCAAGTTACTTATGCATACTGTCCCATTTTTTTCCCTTTATGAAGTCACGTCCCTATTTAACAAGGACAACAGCAACACTGGGAGATTGCCTTTAGTATAAAACAAATAAATATTACATTATTAGAAATGTATGTGCATTGTAAATTTGAAACAGAATTATATACATTTAATGGACAAAAAAACATATTTGAAGAATATTTGAAATCATATTTGACATTTGTAGAATTTTTTTTGACATTTGTAGAATTAAAGTAAACACAGGTGAAGTATTGGTATGTTTGCCTCCAAAATGAACATGTATTAGACTTGGTAGCTCATAGTACAATTTTAACATTGAATTTCTATAATTCTCTTTTTTTTCAAAAATGAAAAGAAATTTATAAGCAGAGAGCAATAAGCAAAGCCTTAAAAATCATCATAATCTGTAGTTAATCTTCTGAATCCAAAGTTCCACAAGATTTGGTGCACAATTGAACATTTTAGCTGTTTACTTCATACTATTTCAGTCCTCACTGTCAAGAAATTGGCCTTTACTCAGCAACGGTTCCACTTCTCATCTTGAGCCTCTCTTTCCAGATACCTGAATTTCTTATATTTAATATTTCTAATGCAAACTCCTGAGCTAATAAGCAAGTTCTACCCTTTTTAATAATTTATATATGTTCCTTTATCATGAGACTACTTTGCTAAGTTAGTTCCTTGCTGAAGAGTCAGTATTTTCATATTTTCTTGGCATGGATACTGTACCACTTTGCTGAGATAACTTACTTTTTCAGTCATAATGAAACAAGTACTCCATGTAAAATGCATTTATATTTGGAGCTGTAAAAAAAAATCTCAAATAATAAATCAAAAATAATACAAATTGACTTACTCACTTGAGAGAGAAGAAAATAACGAAGAAGTTTTCCTTCTTTTCATCTTTGCTCTGTGTTGGTCAATACTGCTTCCACCGTGCAGTGAGTTTAATATAATCAGATATGGCAAGGATGTGACTTGTGCAAATTCTTTGTGTCTCTCATATAAATGAAACCTAAGAAAAATATTGTAAAAAATGAAAATATAGCCAGGATAATATAAAATTACTGTAAAAACCAAATGTAGTTGGAAAAAATTTAAAACTAATTATAGTGGAAATTCCGTGGGCTGGGAGTCCTTTGAAAACATAATTGGACAAAATAGTGATGGAATAGTTCCATCTATGCTGATGAAATCTTAGTAAAGTAAAAGTGTAATAACAAACTATGAAAGAATATTCATAGTTGCATCTCTCTGAGAATCAAATAGACATCTTTAGGAAAATGTATAAAAGAAAATATTAGAATTGTAGTCCTTTTCAGGTGATGTCACCACCTTTTGATAAAAATTTAGAGGCAGGGCAGATAAAATTATGTAGCCTATAAGAAATGTTCCTTGAATGGTTTTGGCAATTTTCATAGCTCTTTGAAATAATTAGAAACAATACCATATGGTAAAATGGCTAAATTAGAGATAACTCAATAACAAAATAATTTGCAAGCATTGGCAGAGGATTTGGATTAAGAAAGTATCAGGACAAACTCATTCTGAGAATATATATTGGGCTAGAACAGTAGATTTTGTTTTAATTTTTCCCAAGTTCTCCAGTCTAAAAAATACCTGCTACTCTTCCTATATCTCAGGAGTAGACTTTGGCCTTGAGTCTGTGCCTCAGCTGAGCACTGGAATGAGAGTTATTAAAGTAGTTGAAGATGGAGTGGATGACTGATGAGGCAATTTGCGCTTTCTATATCCACAAAAGCTTTCTTGAATCTCACCTTCTATCCTGGAAAGAAAGGCAGCAGAATCTCTGAAATGTGACATTTTCCAAATAGAACAATCTGAGAAACCCAATTACCATCTTATTCACTCATTCTCTCTTTCTGTCACTCTCTCCTCCACAGTAACTAAAATCAGAGGTTTAGTTATAGTCTCAACAGAACAGTCTCTAATTGTATCTTTTTTTCTATTAATGCTTGATGAAGCAGATTTCTTCAAATTTTCATCCAGCTTATGCATAAACCAGTTGCATTTGATCTATACGTTTAAATTATAAAATTCTGCATTGTTATATTTTAGAGGCAAATCAAGCAGCAAAGATAACCATTTGTGGTCAAAGAGTTTGCAGGATGAATGTAATTTGCCCCAAGTAAAACCAGAATGAATATCCATGAGATACTAATCAGTATTTCTTTTTAGCTCAGTCCCTGACAAATGAGGATAGTATAGCATGAACACGTTTATTTTCCATGTGACCTGGTCAGATACTGGGTAATGGTAGTAGCTGACATTTCTTAGGAAAAAATCTAACAACTTAGCTTTAATTGAGTGCACTGCAAGATAGCCACCAACATGATTTTATTTTTCAAAGATTTCCCAGGATGGGAGAAATGTTCATAGACCTGACAAGCATAGTGATTGCTTTCCCTCTGGGTAATAAAACCAGCTACATTTCTCTCACTTTTGCCTGTAGTTCCTAAATGCAAAAGAAAAGCAATTATCACATGAAATGCATGCCTAAGGTATTCTTCCTGCATTAGTCAGTAGGTATCTATTTCCCTTTCAATTCAGGATCTTTGGAAGGAAAGAAAAAATTCCAGGCTATGTAAGATGTATCCCCCCACATAAAGTATTTGTGAGATTTGGAGGGTTTCTTTTTAAACTGCTCTAGTGACTCTAATCTAGAGAGAAGCCAGTTTTTCTCTAATTATAGAAAGAGAGATTCCTATAAGCCTATTATTTTATAGAAAAAAAGGTTTAGAAGCAAGAAAAATCCTGTTTGTCACCTTCCAACAGCTACCTCTTTCATTTTTGAAGCCTTAAAATAAGCATTTGAGATAAGTAATTAACTGATTTGAGATTTAAATAAAAAATTCTTATATTCTCTTTAAAAATTGTGCTTATTATTTACACACCTTTTATAGATGTTTTCACTTGGAGCAGGAAATTTAACTTAGTGCATCCCTGTTTCCTAAGTAATATTCATAAGTGATAGAAAACAAAAACAAAAGAAAATTGTAACCTACATTTTGAGTACTCTATACTAAATCTCAGGTTGAGAATAAAAAGAATACTTCAAGTATTTCTGGGGAAAAGTAATGAGTTGGATCAGACAGTTAAATATTCAATTTTGACTTCATAAAAATCAATGATTACACCTTTCACTCATATTTGGAGGGCTACCCGAGTTGGATCTAATATAAATTTTGGATCTTCAGCATCAAACATAAGGCCAGGCAAAACAGATCTCTCAATAAACATGTGTTCAATGAATAAATTAAAAAGTTAATTAAATATTAAGATGTTTGCCCAATATTTATCCAAGTAGCCATACACATTCAAATATATATATACCTGTACACACATCGGGAACTGGGTTAAACGTAGAGAACAATGGTGAATGAAATGGAAGTTATCTTAGCGGTCATGGAGCCTAACATTCTAAGTGAGGATAAAAAAATTGTAAACACATTTTTTTTCTAAAAGACAAAAAAATCACAACTTGTGATAAATTCAATAAAAGTAATAAATGGGGGTAGGGGTGCAACTGGATACTTTGGTGAAGGGATAAAGATATGAATTGCAAAATGTATGATTGTATGAATAACTGGTTGAATGAATGTAGTGATTACTTGGTGAGCATTTGGGTTGTATGAGAGATGAAGTTTAAGAAAAACAGAGCCTTGGAATCTTATGAAGCAGTTCTTACAATTGGATATAGCTAAGGTCAATAAGGTATTTGTAATAGTTAACAGACAGACATTCTTAGAAGTGTATATTAAGGTTGCCAGTGGGAATCAGGAGGTCAAAAGGTCAGAACAGATACATGATTATTCTCCAGTATAGGTTCAGCACACTCTCAGAATCATAGATTTTATAAAATCCCGAGATCCTAAGGAAATTGAAGGAAGATTCTAGTAATCATCTTAAGAATTACCAAAAAATTCTATACTGTAGGTATTTAATGATTGCGAATTGTTTAAACATCAAACTGATTATAAGATTGTCCTCATCATAACAATAACTGAGAACAACAGTCTCATAATAATGTAGTTTGTGAATTTGAAAGCCAAATATATGCCTTGCATTTTACATATATAATTGCATATATAATTGTTTTCATTCATATAAATTTTGAAAGAGAGATGTCTTTATCTACATTTTTAAGAAGTACAAAACTGTAGCATTTATCATTATTATTGCTTAAAAAGTATACCCCCCCATACACACAACTAAAATGCCTCCAAAAGTAAAAATTATCTACCTAAGTGAAAGAAGTGAAATTTGCTCTGGTGTTTCTCCACCAAAGGAAACATTTCTAAGTTTTTGATATATTATTCAATATTTCTCTCTGGGCCTCCAAAATTTATATTTCTTATATATTTGTAAATGAAGTCAGATATATGCATATCGACACACACACACACACACACACACACATACACACACACACTGTTCCAAAGTTTTCTTTAACACAATGGAACCAAACTGTATTCCTCAATGCTTTTAAAAGCTAAAAACTTTTTGGTACATCTTTCTAGATTGTTGTGTCAACAAAGATTCATTCATTTTAACTGATATAGTACATTGCACATGTGTAGTATACTTTATTCAACCATTTTCCTACTGAAGTCAATTTAGGCAGGTTCCAATTTTTATTAAAAGCAAGAATGCAACAAATTCTGTGATTTTTTTTCTATATTTTTGTCATGCTATTGTTTTTGTAGAACAGCTTCTTTGGATTGTTGGATCATAACATCTGAGAAATTTTTATAGATAAGAATTGCTTTTTGAAATACTACTGCAGCATATACCCCTATCAAAACTATATTGAAGTACCTATTTCTATTTTTCCCTACTTTTTAAAAAAAATGTGCCATTCAACTTTTTAATTTTGCTAATTTGTTAAAAAAAACAAAAGTGACAACTCATTATTTTTTTAGTTAGTTTTTAGAGAGATGATTTATATTGTCTAAGTCAACAGGCAGGTCTGTGAACTGCAGTCCACAGGTCTGTGTTCTATGCATGGATATAAAAAATAATGCATTTAGATTTGTCCCAAGGAGATGACTTTTGACCAATATTTCAGCAACAGACAGTATGATTATAAAATAACAGTGAACCACAAAAATAGCACTAGTCTATTTTACCTTTGATACCTTAGAATCTTTATCTGAACTTACCATTTACTTCTTTTTTGTTTTTTAAATATTTTATTTATTCATGAGAGAGAGAGAAAGGCAGAGTCATAGACAGAGGGAGAAGCAGGCTCCCTGCAGGGAATCTGATGCAGGACTTGATCCTAGGACCCCAGGATCATGCCCTGAGCCAGAGGGACTCAACCACTGAGTCACTCAAGTGCCCCATTTACTTCCTTTTGAGGGGATTAGGTCGAGGTTAAAACACCAAGGTGTGTGGATAAAATCTTATTTATCCCATTCACATCAAGTATATTAATTTTTTACCCTCAAGATGTTTTCAGTTTAATGTTGAGTCTCATAAGTAAAACAAATAACATTTTACAAATTTAAACCAACGTGAATGGATGGCACTGTATAGACTTCATGGATATAGAAGAAGTAAAGTAGAAGAAAGTTGGATGAGGGGTAAAGCCCTCAATTAACAGAATTTGTTTTTGTTTTCAAATTACAGAAAGCACTTTAAGATCTTCATGATTGTCCCTGTTATCGCAGATAACATTATTGGAGGTAAGAAAATTGTACAGTCATCAGCAAGTAAGCTAAACTCATTGTGGCTGGTAAATTAGGAAAGATAAGAAAGCAAAGTTTGCCACACAAATAGAAGCTGATAAAAGAAAGCTACACCTTCCCTCAGCATTGGTCATCAGCAAAGAGTATAAAAAGAAAGCATTTAAGACTGTGTGGCTTTAGGATTGCAGCTGTACTCACCATGCACTCTCTCTGTTGCTGTTCTGCTGACAGAACTTGACCTTAAGAACCACCTCTTAGAGATAATAACCATGATTTATACACACTGAAAAATCCAAGAAAAATTTATGAGTTTCACACAAATAGTTTGTATTTTCAAAAAATTAAGGTTACTTCCAGATACAGTTCTATCAAGTAGAGGTCACAGGCAAGTTGTGTTGTTGTAAATTTAACTGAGAGTAGAAGTACTCAAAAGCCTACACATGTGCAATATTTCCACACGTGAACATAAATACACATATATACATACCTAGTTTTAGCTGCTGAATCTCTCATCACCTTGATCCCAAGTAAAAAAATCACAAATCAGTCATGTTTATACATGGATGAATTTATTTAGCTCCATTTCAAAACTGAAGTCTTTTTTTTTTTTTTTTTTAAGATTTCTATTTATTTATTTGACAGAGAGAAAGAGAGCATAAACAGGGCAGCACAGAGGGAGAGGAAGAAGCAGACTCTCCACTCAGCAGGGCTCCATCCCAGGACTCTGGGATCATGACCTGAGCCAAAGGCAGATGCTTAACCAACTAAGCCACCCAGGTGCCCTTCAAAATGGAAGTCTTGTTGCTGCTCTTCCGACCTTGACTTTATGCTCTGGGCACATAATGGAAAAAAAAAAATCCCTTTTGGTACCTCAACTTCTCATGCTTGAGTACCTGACTTGGTAACCCATCAAATAACTAGGTCTCTTTCTGGGATGGAGTATTTGTTCTCTGAACAAGGATTGTAGTCTTGCATTTGAATCAGTTTCTATAGTTAGAACTTCTTAATGGCCCAAATCTTTTTAATTCAATAAGGACCTCTTAGTATCCCTTGCTATGAGATTCTTAACAAGCTCTTACTTACTCATCACCAATGGCCAAAATAAGGAGTAAAATCTTATGGACTTTTGAGTATTTTATTTATTTATTTATTTATTTATTTATTTATTTTTTTACTTTAGAGTATTTTAAATTTAGACATTTAGCCTAAAGATTATACCTTAAATTCATACTCCAAAACTAGCAATTTAAGCTCTCCCTCTTTTAAATATATGGAGGAGTAGATTGCTTTATAAAGAGGTAAAATTTAAAATCTGAAGGAATAGAGATGAATTATTCATCTCAGTTTTCCAAAGCAAAGGTGTTTCAACCAATCAGAGCTGATATACAAACTGATGAGGTTCTTCCAGATGGATTGGCCTCCTGGTCTCGATAGAGACCATGAAACCATGTAGCCACAAAAGTGCCACCTATAGCCAAATCTGGGAGGGAAGGATCAATTTCTCATCATAGTCTCTACCTGGCGTTAGTACATTATGCCAGGAAAAAGTTCTCATACTTCCCTGGTGCACTACAGAACCCGACAGACCTCCTCCACCCCCGGCCTCCCCCCTCCCTTGGGTGAAAGATACAAGTTTAAATGTCAAGCCAACAATGTAACAATATAAATTTTGTAGTTTGGACCTAAGCCATCACAAACATGAAAAGTGAGGTAAAGAAGACAGTGGATGTAGGGAAGAGACACCTGAGTTGGCATTCACAGGCAATTAACCAGAAAATCAGGTAAAGCTCATGTAGTATGATGGATGCAAGCTTAAGTTAGCACTGCCATGAACTTCAGACCATGTTCTTTCAACAGGATCAGGAGTGTGCTTTAAAAAATTAAGAGGACTGAAAGGAAAGAACGTATTCCAAACTTGCATAATACAAAGCACATAAAAACAGTAAATGCCTACAAAGACTATAAATGCTTCCTTGGAATGAAAGCAATTCCACTTTCTGCAAAGTACTTCATTTCAAATGGCTAGTGTAGGCACATTCCTTATCTTTGGTACTACTTCATTTATTGTAGGCAGTCTAACAACTGTCAGATATTTTAGAAATAGTGCTAATATGGGCAAACACTAGAAAATCTTTAAAGCTTAACAAGAGGAAAACTTTATAGAGTGTGAAAAAATCCTATTGCATTCATATCTTTATTTTTCCCTTGGTGATTTTTATGTTAGAATGACTGCTGTGATTATAATACTAACACAATCTGTTCACCCAGACCTAGGAGAGAGAGTGATTAGAGTTTTAAAATAATATGCAAGATTCTTTATTAGAAAGATTTAAGATTGTCAGGAAATCTTTAAGTTGCAATTATTTTTACTCTGCAAAAGTTTGTTTTCTAAGTACCTCCTTATGTAACTGATTGTAATTGAATGTAATTGATTGAGGATAGAAATATAAGCAAACATGTGATTTATTACTTTTGAATTATGTTTTCCCTGACTTTTGGCAAGAACTAGACACAAAGGTTAAGTTTTTGTCAACTTCATAAATGTTGCCTTACAAAATTCTTATACAATGACAGTAAGTTGGATAGGAGAAAACTGATCACACAGGTTTTGTCTTGCTTTAAATTATCTGCTAAACATTTCAGAGTGAGAATATCTCCAATAAAGGAGACTGCTAAAGGATATAGCTCTTGATTAAAAATATAAATATAAAATATAATCATTAATCACTGAATCATTTAAAGTCTCCTAAGTCTCTGCATGTATATATATATATATACACATACCCAAAGGATATTCTTGAGTACTCATGCTGTATAGCAGTGCTGGATGAAGAAGAGAGGAGAATGATGAATAAAATTGGGTGTAAAACTTGGCCCTGCCTTTCAGGGACATATATTCTAATAAATTTATGAACAGTTCAGCCCTTAAAGAATATGTACTCTATTTAAAGTGTTAACACAAGGGAACAAAATAATAGGACGAATAACAGTGTAGTGTAGTGTGGTGGAAAGCATACATGCTGTAGAAATTCAGACTCTGGTTGGTTTATGAGAGGAGACTTCATGTAGAAGGTGACTTGAGTGGACTTGAAGAATGTCTGAGGTTTGGAAAGGGTAATGTCAATAAAAAGAACCTTTTTTTCCGAGTGCGTAGTAAGGGGTGGAAGTACATAGCTCAAAACATAGAAATGGATAGGAGGGAATTCCAACGGCAAAACTGAAATATGGGCTGGGGAAGCTAGTGAAAAATTAGGCTGAACCAGTGGAGCATGGATTAGTTTATTATACTGTTCAGTTGTATACCAGAGACTTGACTATAGCAGGTTAACCAAAGAATAGATCGTTTTCCCTACATTCCTGTACTGTGAGCAGGGTTATCTGTGTTCCAGGCAGACGGAAGCCAAAATGAAACCTACCGCTCCCCAAAGCCTCCAGCAAACTCACCTCTTTTTATACAAAATCATGTCACATGCTTACCTTCAGGTACAACGGACCTGGGAAATCATGTTCTGTTTTATCTTTAGCTGGCTTCTTTGGAATACTTATGTATTGGAGAAGAAGGATGAAGGGAGAAATGTGAATTTGAAAAGCAACATGCAGTATCTGCTCCAAATAGGTCCAGTTTCAAAGAAAGAAAAGATGGGAATGTGATAGGTAATAATGAACTATGGTAAATTCCTAAACAAGGCAATTTGGCAGAGAACCAGTGCTTCATTAAACTGAGTTTGGCAGCAGTGATATGGAAAAAAAAGACAATCATGGAAGGAGGAAGGGGAATGACCTAGAACAATGCTGCAGTCTCAAAGAAAATGTAATGAGAGCCTGTGTTCGGACAGTGAAAGTAGAAATGGGGAATAGAGGCGCTATCTCCATTTCTGAACAGGATACCATTTTACATCAGTGTTGAAGGACAGGGAATATTAAATATTATGCATTTGTAAGCCTATGAAAAATTTCAAAAAGTACTTGTTAGACAAGTTTTCTGATTTGAGAACTAAAACACAGGGAAGGCCAGAGAGGAGTTCCATGTTAGAAAGCATCAGTGACACATTCCAAACTGTGATAAATTCCATAAATATAAAGCACAGGCTTCTAATTCTTAGTCCAGTACTATGACATTTTCACACATCATTCCCATGACATATTTTATTACATGTTTTTATATAAATCTATAAATGTTAACAAGAATTTATATTTTGTATATATTGCAAATTCTTTGGAGTTGCATAAAGACCAGGAATCTAGAGCCCAGTAGATTTTTTTAGAATATTTTTATTACTATTTCTTATATTAAAAAATAGGAAGAGTGTACTTCTGCTATTGTATTACAAGAATATTGCTGGAAATTATGTTTCTTGCCCACGGAAACAAGAAGTAAATGTGATAAGATGCATAGGCCCCCTGTAAATGATTAGAAAGTGAAGAGAATGATCCTGTACTGATACAGATTAAGAATGTTTTATTTGCATATTTATCATAGAAAAGTTGCAATAACAAATAAATCATTATAGAAGGGTTATTTTAAAAGCCCTGATGTTGGCTCTTTGCTAAAAAGCTATGCACTCTCATAGTATTTACTTTACTCAAACTTTACCTGTATTCACCAGCCCTATTGTGTCTCCCCATCTCTAAAACTCTCCAGACCCATTTACCTCAAAGTGAGAAGACATTTCATAGAAGACATATCTGGCTATCTAAGTCTTCCTGCTATATAATCCAGCTAAAGTAGCAAAGAACTGCTGATTTCCCAAAATCATGTCTTCTTCAAGTCTTTACCCACCTCCCATTCATCAAAATTGACCTCTGCTATCTCCCATTTTCATAGGTCTTCTCTTTCTTCTTAAGAATGGGTCAATAAATTTGAGTTAACATGTTTACTTTCAGTAATGGCATGATATATTATCTCCTCCTAGACAATGTTTGCTTTTAATCATATATTTTAATGGAATAAATAAAGTGGGATTTAAGACTTAATAGGGAAGTAGCAGCTGCTTATCTCTTCAGGTACAACCAACAAATAGCACATCATTCATTTGTGCAAACCACAAATATTTCTAGAATGTCTACTACATGCCAAACACCTGAGATACAATTTCAAGAGACATAGACAAGGTCCCTGCTCTCACAAAGTTTAGAGTGTGGTGGAACACTAGGTGTTAATCACACAAAGAAACAGAACATTCCAAACTGTGATAAATTCCATAAACATAAAGCATAGGCTTCTATGAACAATCTTAAAGGTGAGACTTCAGGGGTCAGGGAACAGAGAGAGGTTTACTAATAAATACCTCTGCTCTTGATACATGTCTATACCTTTTCTTTTCTTTTACTAAAACTTCCACTTAATGTGCACATCTGGTCTTTTCTACTTTATACTCTGTAATTGAGTATTATAAAACTTATACATTGATATGAACATATTAGATTTCCAAGTAAAACAGTCTTTCCTCTAAGTATGGAATTCATTCTGTAGACTATGTATGGATTGAAGCTTATGGAATTTAGAGACAGAAAAGCAACAGAAGTAGAGAGTATTTTTAAAGCCCATGTTAGAAAAAATTATCCTGGACCTGATATATAGCATTTTGGGTCATAGTTTAAAGTTTTTCCAGAGCATATACTCTAGAAAGCATAATTCCTCCACCTGCTCATCAGTGATGACTATCATTTTTATAAAACTACGTCTTTTTAAAAGTTCCTAATTTTAAATGAGTTTGGAGAAATAAAGAGGTGATGCATAAGCCATAAAAATGATTTTAGAGTTGGCAAATTGGTCTTTTGAGTAACGATAAGATTGAAGAAATTGAAATAATTTAGCTGCAAGAGAGAAAATTTGGTGATAATTTATTAATAGTTTTCAAATGTGTAAAGGATAAGTAAGGAGGAGATGGTAACTAGATGTTCTTGATCTCGAAAGTGGAAAGAACAGATTAAATCAGTTTAAAGTGCAGCCAGAGATCAAGGATAGACATAACTTTCAGAAAATAAGGGAAGATAAGCACAACAGCAGACCACCAAAGGAAATTATGCAGTTTCTGACATCTGTCAGATACTGTTTAGATACAAATCTGTTTGAGGGTCCCTCCTGCCTTATATATCTCTGATTATTTGCATACAACATTGGAAATAAGATTTCCTGGGAGAAGATTAACTAGAAACCAAACTAGTAGTAAGACTTAAGTAGTCAGAGGAGGAAGAAAAGCAACATATTTCAGAACAATAATAATGATTTCATATTTGCCCTCAAGACACAGAATAAGAGCTGAATGCAAAATTAGCTGAGTTCATGTTTTAAAAATTTCTTTATTGTAGTATCCAAGATTATCTGGAGGCTATCCCTTCCTTGCTGCTATGGAAGAAATTTGATTAATGAACTCTGGATATCTAAGCAATTCTTCAACAGATCTTGAATCTTGACAACTGGTAACATATGCCCTCAAAGTTGAGCCTTTTAGAAACAAACTTGATAACATAAAACTAGTTTATTTCTCATTCCTTTATAGGTTAGTAGTGAAGAATAGAAATAAATGGAGCAAAAAAGGACCATGAACAATTCAGGCACAACAAATGGAGATTATATACCATTGTTTAAAGCTTAATGTTAATGGTAATAATAGCAGTTATAATATTATTTTATCTACCAGGCAATGTGATACATATATATTTTAGTTTCTTTAATCTCCACAGTAACCTTACGAGTTGAGTACTTCTATTACCTCTAACTTACAGATAAATAAGCTGACTTAGATAAAAAGGTAATTTGCCCAAGGTCACATATTCAGTAAATAACAGTCTCTGAAATGAACATAGGTCCTTTCGATCCCTGAATACAAATTCTCAACTGCTATAAAATGAATTTACCGAAATCCAATAAAGTCTATACTAATCTCTTTTGGAGAAAATTTCCAGACAAATTTCCCCTGCCATTCAGGTGCTGGCAATGACTATTTCTTGAAGAAATGGAAAGAAAGTAAAATTATAATTTATAATGATCTATTTATATAATAGTTTAACATGTGTCCTAAATTAAATTTTGTGAAATTCAATTATTCAATTGATAGGATTATTACTTGCCACCTGCCAACTTTTGAAAAGCTTTATGGAAATTGATGGAGATGAAGGTTTTTTTTTTTTTTTTTTTTTGAGATGAAGGTTTTAATTGCATTAATGCAGAACACAAGAGAGACATGGATAGAGTTATTAGGGTGCCAAATATTTTGTAAAATATAAGTAGTAAGCAAAAGGAACAGGATTTCTTAAAAAATGAATTAAAGGCTAATTAAATATACAAAACTTCACTCTATCTAAAATGAAAAAGTTTTCTCCTTGACTTAATACTGTCTCCTCACAGTCATTCTTCATTGCTGCCCCTACCTTTAACTGAGCCTTTCAAAAAATACTAGAATATCTAGTTTTTCATAAAACTAATCTCCTTACTTCCTAGACCACCACTGTTTACTTACATTTACATACCACTTTACTTAATTTTCTTTAAATATGACTATAATCACCCTCCACTGCTCAGAATTTCCTGATGGCTTCCTATTGTCCCAATAAAATAGCATTATAATTGTCATCATTATCAATACCAGCTTTCTTTTTCTTGCTGAGCACTTTCTATGTGCCAAGAACTATGGTCAACACTTTATACATTCTATCTCACTTTATTCTCACAGATATGTCGAAACCTACATGTTGTTATCATGATCCTGTAGATGAGAAACTGAGGCTTAGAAACGTTTCTGTAGCCAGCCCAAATCTGTAAGACAGAACTTGCACCCAAACAAGCCTTTGCTATTCTCCTGCCAGAATAAACTTTAAGCTCTTCTGGCATTTAAATTTTAAATAATATGTTCCAGGGTCCTGGATTTCATACAACTTTTCTTCAAACATTAACATGTCTTGAGCTAAGCTCTTCTCAAGAGGGAGTCCATGTCTCTCCAAATGAAAGAAACTGAACATTTCTCTGAACAATAATACCACTATGTGAATATTTTTTTGTTATTAGGTATTTTCCATAGTTGTTTAATCACCTAGCTTATTATCTCTTTTAGAAAGCTGAAACTTTTTAATTCTATTTTATATTTAAGAAATCTCTACATCCAAAGTGAGGCTCATACTCACAACCCTGAGATGAAGAGTCATATGCTCCATTGATTGAGCCAGCCAGGTTCCCCTATAAGGCTAAAACATTTTATAAACAGCAAGATCAGTGTCTGACTCAATATGCATGCTTTACAGAGACAAGCACTGTGACTTGCTAAAAGAATTGTTATATTTCCTTCTGAATAGACAAAAGAAATGATTTAAATTATTATCAGGATTTTAGTTAGGCTTTGGAAAACAGTGTCAGTAAGCAGTGAACGATGTAGGATCATTAACAAGGAGGTAAGTGGACTTCTTTGCTCTAAAAATCTTAACAGACAAGATAGATTTTTATTTTCTATGACAGTTTCCAAGTGGTTCCACTGAAGAATGAGTTTGGGATTTAAAACCAATTAAAACTACTTTCCAGGGCAGCCTGGGTGGCTCAGCGGTTTTGCGCCGCCTTCAGCCCAGGGTGTGATCCTGGAGACCCGGGATCGAGTCGCACGTCAGGCTTCCTACATGGAGCCTGCTTCTCCCTGTCTGTGTTTCTACCTCTCTTTCTCTCTGTGTCTCTCATGAATAAATAAATGAAAAATTTTAAAATGCTTTAAAAAAACTACTCTCCAATTATTTAACTTTATGAATGAATGAGTAACTTTGGGTCCACTGGAATTAACTAAGCAGAAAATTTGGAAGAAATAAGCTACTAGGAACACATCTGTACATATTCGTGTTTTTGTTTTGTTTTGTTTTGTTTTGTTTAGTGATGTAAGAGCCTCAATAGATTTAGAGATATTTGACTATAGTTTATTCAACTCACTTAAATCTTCAGGGATAAGTCTGACATTCCATAAAAATTTTACATCCATATTTGAGTTTGGAAAGAAAGGATGGGAAGAAAATTGTTCATGTCATTTTATCACTTTCACTATTCTGCTCAAGGCAAAAACATAACCATGTGAAATATAGGACACAGGAAATAGACTATGTTAATATAGGTTGTAAAAGTGTAACATCATTTGCAATGCAGGCTGAGGCTAGGAGGAAGGCAGGAGTTATTTCACTGAAACTATTTAACCTATAGACTCCTTGCTTCTTTCTTTGCGTAGAGATATGGCTGAGAGCATAGTGCTGAATGATGATGAAGTAATACTAAACGTGAACCTCTGCTCAATTCCCAGTATGAAAACATGCCTCAGTCACAAGTAATAAAGTAAATACAGAAGCTGCAAAAATCCATCACCAGAGGAAAACAATAATTTAAATGAGTGATAAAAAAAAGGCATTTCATTTTTGCATGATAAGAAACTGCTGAACAAAACAAACTACACATTGCACCAGAATAGCTCAATGCCCCCCAAACTGAAAACAGCTTATAATGAGAGAGAAAAGAGAAAAACAGAGATGTAGAAATCAAAGGAGATTGTCCCTCATAGAAAGAATGCAAATGTTCTGCTACCCAAAACCCCACTTATTCTCCCCAGTTGCAGAAATTGTATGCAAGGAAAATATGGCCATTGGTGATTAGTATTTTAGATAAAAAAACAGTACCATTTAGGAGGCATAATTTCCAACATACAAACATGCCTAGCAAATACCACCTACTTCACACCAGTATCTCCAAGTTACTGTTTCTTTCAGATAAAGTACAAATATGGACAAAATACGGCATGGCCTTTGCTATTTAGAGTAATATCCGTTACTGATAACCGTGGCTTTATGCCAATGTTTTATGCCTGAGTTATTATAAGCACAGTTTCCACTATAGAAACTGAATAACAGAACTACTCAGAGGTTTTCTATCCTATGCAATAAGTCCATTTCTATCCACAGACAAGACTCAGATCTCATGAACTCCTTGGAGATTAAGTATAATAACAACATGTTTTTATTGTTTGGCTTCTGTTACTTTGCTGTTGTAAGTATTTGTAGATTCTAAAATGAGAAAAGTTTAGAAATTGGAAAAATTTTAAGTGATCACATATTTAAAATAAATGCTCAGGGCTAATGGGTAGTAATCTAGAGTATATACTGAGTTGGAGGTATATAATAGTAACATCTGGGCTTAAGTGGTAATCCATATACACTGAGCAAATCACATGGTACTTGCTGAGCGTGAAAAACAATGATGATCAATTAAGAAATAAGACTGAGGATTTTTATAATTTATTAACATCGAAAAATAATGGTAAGAAAAACTTCTGAGAAAAAAATTAAGGGATTCAAAAGTCATAGTACTTTGTATTCTTTGACCATCACCTCTCTATTTCTCCCTTCCCCCAAACCGTAGAAATCACCATTCTATTCTCTGTTTCTATGAATTTGACCATTTTAGATTCCACATAAAAGCAAGATCATCCTGGAGTCCCAGGATTGAGTCCCACATCGGGCTCCCTATGTGGAGCCTGCCTCTCCCTCTGCCTGTGTCTCTGCTGCTCTCTCTGGGTCTCTCATGAATAAATACATAAAATCTTAAAAAAAAAATCATACAGTGTTTGCCTCTCTGTGTCTAGTTTATTTCATTTAGCATAATGTCCATTCACATTGTTGTAAGTGGTAGGATTTTCTTCTTTTAAAAAGAATAAACTGAATAATATTTCCTTATATGTATATACCACATTTTCTTTACCCATTTATCTATTGATGGAAACTTAGATTATTTTCATATCTTGGCTATTGTGAATAATGTTGCTATGAACAAGGGAATGTAGATACCTCTTTAGGATCCTAATTTCATTCTCTTTGGATATATATACCCAGGAATGAGGTTGCTGATCGTCGTATTGGTGTTAATTTTTGGAGAAACCTCTATACTATTTTTCATAATGGCAATACTGACCAACATTCCTTTTGCTTCACATTATCTCCACACTTGTAACTTTCTTTTCTTCTTTTACTTCTCCTCCTTCTCCATCTCTGGCCCTCCTCATCCTCCTGCTTCTTCTTTTTAATACCCATCTTAAGTGTGAGGTGATAACTTAATTTGGTCTTGATTTACATTTCGATTATTGATGTTGAGCATATACGCACACCTACATACCTTCTTTGCAAAATGTCTATTTAGGTCTCTAGCCCAATTTTTATCAGGTTGTTTTTCTGCTCTTGAGTTATAGGAGTTCCTTATATATTTTAGATATTAACTCTTTGGCAGATACATGGTTTTCAAATATTTTCCCCCTTTTGAAGCCTGCTTATTTATTTTGGTATTTCCTCTGTTGTGCAGAAGCTTTTAAGTTTGATGTCGTCCCATTTTCTTTTTTCTTTTGTTACTTGTACTTTAAGTGCCATATCCAAAAATCATTGCTAAAATCAATGTCAAGGAGTTTTTCCAGTTTTCTTCTAGAAGTTTTATGTTTCAGGTCTTACATTTAAGTCTTTAATCCATGTTGAATTGGTTTGTGCATGGCAAAAGTTCTGAGTCAAACTTTGTTCTTAGCAAGTAGATATAAGGTTTCCCAAACTAAGCTATTGAAGAAATTATTCTTTCCATTTTTTTTTTTTTTTTTGTATTTTTGGAGCCCTTGTCAGAGGTTAGTTGATTATATATGTTTCAGTTTATTTCTGGGCTTTCTATTCTGTTCCATTGATCTATGTGTCAGCTTTTATGTCAATACCATACTGTTTTCTTTTTTTTTAAGATTTTATTTATTTATGAGAAAGAGAGCACAAGTGAAAGAGTGAAAGTATGGCAGGGCGGGGGTGGGGGGCGGGGGGAAGGCAGACAGAAGAGAAGCAGATCCCCATTGAGCAGGGAGTCTGACACAGGGCTACATCCCAGGAACCTGGGATCATGACCTCAGCCAAAGGCAGATGCTTAAAGGACTGAACCACCTATACTGTTTTCATTACTATAACTTTGCTATGTAATTTGAAATCAGGAAGTGTGATGCCTCCAGCTGTTTTCCTTGTTCAAGATTGCTTTGTCTATTCAGGGTCTTTTGTGGTACCACATGAATTTCAAGATAACTTTTTCTATCTCCCAGAAAAACGCCATTGGAATTTTGATAAGGATTACATTAAATCTGTAAATTACTTTCGGTAATATGGACATTATTATTTCTTCCAATATTGCTAAAATCCAAAATTATTTCTTCCAATCCATCCACAGTTGGTATCTTACTAATTATTTGTGTCTTCTTCAGTTTCTTTCATTGCATTTTTATAGCTTTTAATATAGAGATCTTTCATTTCCTTGGTTAAATTTATTCCTATACATTTTATTTTTGATGCTATAGTGAATGAGATTGTTTTCTTACCTTTTTTAGATAGTTCATTGATAATATGTAAAAATGTATCTGATTTTCACATGATGATGTATCCTGTAACTTTAAGAGAATTTGTTAATCAGTATGATTTCTTTAGTGGAGTATTTAGGATTTTCTATATATGACCAAGTAAAGTACAAAAAGAGGCAATTTTATGCCTCCTCTTTTGATTTGGAAAGTTTCAGTTCACAAATAAATAAGTCTGAAGATCTATATGACATAGAGCCTATAGCTAACAATAATATCTTATATCCTTAAATTTTTCTAAGAGAGTAAACTTTATGTTAAGTGTTTTCCAAAGGAAAAAATAATACTAATAATAGAGGCAAGAGAAAACTTTGAGAGTTAGTGGATATGTCTATGGACTTGATTGTGGTGATGATTTCATGGTGTGCTTATCATCAAGCATATTGAATTATATACATTAAAAATGTTCAGCTTTTTACATGTCAAAAATTAAATTAAATAATTAAAATTACTAGAAATCAGAAAGAAAGAGAGATGTAGAGAGAGAGAAATAATTGTCAGAAGTAAAAGTAAAACTAAAAAAGAATTGGGGAGGGAGAATTCAAAAGTCATATGGATCAAAGAAAGGAAATAAGAGCAAAATAAGCTTTGGAAATTAGAAGAAAATTACGTTATAGAAAAAAAGGATTATTTAATTATCCTTAGCAATACTGTGATGAAAACACACAAAAAGAGAACAGACTAAATGGCAAAATGATTGCAAAAGTGTAACTCACAGTCTTAAATCTCTAGAGTCAATAATATACACAATATTTTTAATAAAAAATCTGTAATAACCCTGAAATACCAATAAACAAAGTCTATCACAGTACTACAGAGTTTTGAAAGCTCCATGAGCTGAGTATGTTAATCCCTTTCTTTTTTTTTTTTTTTTTTTTTTGTTAATCCCTTTCTGAACATAGTCCCTAGCACTGGCAACAGGAACACTTGGTTTTGACACTGTAACAACAGATAGGATAATTTGCTCTGAATGAACAGGACACTGGCAAGACTTTGGAAGAGCAATAAGGCCTGATCTTAGAAGTCAAAATCTGGGGGCCACATAGATGGCTCAGTTGGCTAAGCCTCTGACTCCTGGTTTTGACTTAGGTTGTGATTTTTTGGGCTTTGGGCTCCATGCTCAGTGGTGTGTCTGCTGGAGATTCTCTCCCTCTTGCACCCCTCATCTCTCTCTCAAATAAATGAATAAATCTTAAAAAGAAAAAAAAGTAGTCAAGATTTTGGTGTATTGTAGCTCATATCACCATTACCTATGACCCATTGAGACATATTTGAAAAACAAGTAAAGCATCAGAAAATAACTAGAAGAAAACTCAAAAACAAAGATGAGTATATGAAGTTTTAAAAACTATTAGAGGAGCACCAAACTCAATAATCAGAAAAGCTAACAGAGAAAACAGTTATTAGAATAATAACAAAAATGTAAAGAAACTGTAAATAATTTGTCCAGCAGATCAAAGAGAACAATAAATCCATGATATTCTAGATATAAAAATATATAGACTTTAAAACTAAAAATACAAAATCACTTGCATATAAGTGTCTGAGGTACAAAAAAATTAGTACTTAGGTACTGAAAAAGATTAGTAACCTAGAATATTTAAATGGAAGTTTTTGGAAAAGCAAGATGGAAAAATCCAAAGTAGTTAACAAAAAAAGGAGAGAGAGAATCACAGAAAGTAGTTTCAGAAATCTATCTGCCATCTGTGATGCCAATAGAGTGTAAAGGAGAAAATAATCAAGTGATCACAGTTTTTATTTCATTTTTTTATTTTTTTTTATTTTTTAAAGATTTTATTTATTTATTTATTTATTTATTTATTTATTTATTTATTTATTTATTTATTTATTTATGAGAGACAGAGAGAGAGAGAGAGAGAGAGAGAGGCAGAGACACAGGCAGAAGGAGAAGCAGGCTCCTTCCAGGGAGCCCGATGTGGGACTCGATCTGGGTCTCCAGGATCACGCCCTGGGCTGAAGGCGGCGCTAAACCGCTGAGCCACCCAGGGATCCCCGATCACAGTTTTTAAAATAAAGATAATTTTTCATAAATTGTGAAAGCTCACCCTTCAGTTTTAGAAATTTCAAAAGAAACAAAATAAAAACCTAAACATTAAAAATGATGCTTTAAAAATTTTAAACTGAATAGTCGAAAGAAACAGCAGATTGGAGATAACTAAAAAATTGAAATAATGAGGTTAAAGAGAAATCTGAAAAAATTTTCTACAACCTAATATTAAATTATAAAGTAACCAAATTAAAGTAAAATTAATAAACATGAAAACAGAATTAATAAAGTCCTAAGGAGAGGTCTCAGAGAGAAAATGGCTAAGATAAAAGAATTATTTTTAGAAAAAAATAGCTAAGAATTTTTCATAATTGAAGAAAATCATGAATTTTTAGATCTGAAAGAAACACACAAGCAAGATAGATACTTAAACAAATAATAATATAAGTATAGAAACCAAAGACAACAGCAAATTTTGAAAGTAGTTGAAGGGAAAAGACAGACTAACAAAAAGCAAATGAAAATGTACAGTGAAAGCAGGGATTTATTATGAGGGTTCGTGAACAAAAACCTTTATAATTGAGTGTTTTTTTTTTTTTTTTAATTACAAAGAAAAGAGAGAGAGAAGAAGGAGAAAGGAGATATCCTAAATTCCATCATTAGGAAATTTAGTAAAACAAGATTTGAAGATACATGTGATCTCAGAGTGTAAAGCTGTAAAAATGAAAAAAAAACCTACAGCTGAAAGCATCGTAACAGTAATCATTTTTACACAGAATTATAGGTATTCATAAATGTAAATAAAGTAGTTATCTATAAATATACGAGCCTGGATTTTTAGGAATACCCAAGTTAGTTTTCAGACGTTTCAAACTATGCAAGTGTAGGCTATCTGAAGAAGGGGTGGGGTTGTAAAAGGTTCAGCCAAAAAGTAAGGGTTGCTGTGTTTTCCTGCAGTGCTGCCCAGGGGAGGTGGGTGCTAGCCAACAGCCACAAGTCTCTGGTCAGTTTAACAGACTCCACCCTACAGTGACCACAGAAGCATCTGGCTTACAGCACTCCAGGGCCTCAGGCATTAAGGTCACTCAACAAACACCCCTCCCAGTTACATTTAATTTTAAGGAAAAATGAAGAAGGAAAAAGACCAGAATAAGGGGGACTAAATTTTGAGGATTTCATTATCATTACTCTTTATTTTTGGAGAGTGGTACAGGTATATGTACTTGCTTAGGAAAAAAAAAAAGTTGCATAATGGATGGGGAAGGGCCTGAAAAGAAAAAGGCCACAGAGCTACATTATTAGTATTTCGAAGGAAAGATAATGCTTCATCTAAAATTTGCAGAACAAAGGGAATAAAAAGAAAACGTGATTGATGTTAGAGCACACCATTGAGAAAGTCTATGTTACACCTCTCTCTTTTTTTAAGCAAAGTAGGGAAACAATCAGTTGCTTGAGTAGTAAGGGTAAGGATTATGAGGGCAGCAATAATGTTACTCAGTAGCTATATGGGAATAGGAAAGGAGCCGATCAAAGCCAAACTGAAGACCACAGTTGGCTGAGGAACACTGAAGGCTAACTAAAGATTATAGAGGTTCACTCAGTGCAGTATATATAATTCTTCTCTAGAAAGTTGTTGATAGGCTTAGCCCCAGGTTGAATATGAGTGAGGCAAAGCAGAAAGAAAGAAAAATAATAGAGAAAATGAAAAAGTTAGCTGGAAAGTAGCTGACATAGTGAATTTCAGAAACTACGAGGAAAGAAAGTAAGTGAAACTAGACCAGGTGAAAATGAAAATATCCAGGCAACAAAAATCCTGATGTAAGTACTGGGATCTTGTTCATCTCACTTACTGATGTATCCCCACCAAAGTGGTTGTGGCACACCAAGAGTACTCAATTTTTTTCCTTAAAGATTTATTTATTTATTTATTTATTTATTTATTTATTTATTTATTTAGAGTTGGAGGGTGGGGGGATGGATTAGAGGGAGAGGGAGTCTTAAGGAGACTCCCAGCTGAGCTCAGTCTCACAACCCTGAGATCACAATCTAGGCCAAAACCAAGAGTCTGACATGCACCGTTCAGGCGCTCTGGGAGTATTCAATAATTATTTCTGAATTTCTGAATAACTGCTACAAGTAATATTTTATAGGTAGTATAAATCTTGCTGTGGGCAATTAATTGGATGAAAAGGTTTATAAGAGTAAAAAGGGCTTTGGGTTGACTGGGTGGCTCAGTTGGTTAAGCATCTGCCTTCAGTTTAGGTCATGATCTCAGGGCCCTGGGATTGAGTCTGCTTCTCCCCCATCTTTTGTCCTCCCTACCCCTTGCTCATGCTCTCTTTCAGATAAGTAAATAAAATCCTTAAAAAGAAAGTAAAAGGCCTTCACCTGAGACAATTACAAGGGAAACACCAATGGCAGAGTTGAATGCAGTATCACCTTCTTAAAAGATGTCCTACTGTATATTAGTTTACAAGTAGGCCTCTGGAATAAATTTTAAATAATGGACTTGATGCTGGCTCCAAATGCATTAGCAGTAGGATATTGTACAATGAACTTAATTATTGTGAGCTCCCATTTTTTCATTCATAGAAAGGGTAAAACACCTTTATGACATATTGGTGAAGCTAAAATTAGGTAATAATACACAGTTGCCTTGTGTCTGGGGAATGCCCATTGTATTTTAGGTAGTTTAAAATGCTCCTCGGGGTGCTTGGATGACTCAGCTGGTTAAGTGTCTGACTCTTGATTTCAGCTTGGGTCATGATCTCAGCCTTCGGCTCCACATTGGACATGAAGCCTGCTTAAGATTCTCTCTCTCCCTCTGTCCCTTCCCTTAAAAAATAAAATAAAATGAAATGCTCCTCAAATCACTGTGGTATAATCTATATCCCCCTGTTTTGCATTTATGTTATTTACCGAGATGTTAAAGATCCTAAGGGATTTTAATAACTTACCAGCTCTAAAAGTCAAACAGTTGCACCTACTAAGCATTAATAAATTAGAATTTTCATCAAGAAGTAAATCACCATGGTTATGTTATTAATGGGCCCAACTAATTGTGTGTTGTGTATAATGATGAATTTTGTACTACAGAGCCAATAAGGTACTAACACTGTGGGTGTCAATATTTAGTCATACTAACAAGTTCACAGAACACTTCTGAAGAGAGGTAATTCTGCATCTATATTTTTATTTTTATTTTTTTGATTTTATTTATTTGAGAGAGAGAGCACGAGCAGAGGGAAGGAGCAGTGGGAGAGGGAAGCAAACTCCTCACTGAGCAAGAAGCCAGACGCGGGTTGATTCCAGGACCTAAGATCATGACTTGAGCCGAGGCAGATGCTTAACAGACTGAGCCACCCGGGCGCCCTGAATTCTCTATATTCAAACTCTGATGTATGTCATCACATTGGAACGTGGTGTAGCATTACTGGCTTTTCCAACATGTTTGTAACTATTATATTCAGAGAGGGTGTCTTGACTGCTTTTGTAAAGACTGCTTCACTGAAAGAAGAGGGCAAAGTATGAGCATCAAGGTATGATGCTCAAACTTTGATGGCTGGATGCAAATTTTCAAATTAAGTTTCCTCTTTAGCTTCTTTTAAACTATTCTGACTTTAAAAGCAAAGGTGCTTAAAGTATCATCTAAAACATGTTTAATTTGTATTCCACCTTCTGTTTGGCCAATCAGAAATGATATATCTAAATAACTCCATGTGGAAAAGGCATGGATGCAAGTATATTCACAAATTCTTTATAAAAGCTATTTCATATTATCAAAATATGGCTCTAGATAGAAAGAAATAAAAAATTCTCCTCTGTGACTTATGGAAATTCACTCATTCCTTTCTTAAAAGTCTCAGTTCATTAAATAAAAAGTTTAAGAAGTTGTGTACATATATACACAGACATGTTCACTGACAGAAAAACCCATTGATAATAAAGTATGTTTATATAGGGAAAAGACAATTTCCCAAAGTATACAGGTTTTACATATAAGTAGTGTACTGTACGTTTCTTATTCTTGAGAAGAAAAAGACCATAATAGGAAAAGATATGAGAAACAATCATTTTTTAGGTTGTGTATTCTTGTACTGCACCATTTTCATTACCAATTTTTTCATCCTTTTTCTGTCTCATGGCTGTCTTGCGTTCAAACTCCACTTAATACATTTAAAAAAAAATAGAAAAGCTAAAGCTAATCAATCATAAGAGCACTTTGAAATACATGGAAATTGCTCACTTGCACAAGAGATACAAGAGTAAAAGAGATGCTATCTCTTCATTCCTTTTACTGGCATGCATACAAAAGAAAACATTTTGGGTTCATCCAAACATGGGACACAATTCAAATTTTTTCTCTAATTTTTCTAGGAACTGTTTTGTTGAGTAAATTATTGAGTATGTCTTTACCCGAAATTAAAATGTCAAAGTATCACTTTTTATAGTGTATTTAGTGTGCCTCTAAACTGAAAAGTCATCATACTAGAACAAAAGGAGACTTTGTCAAAAGCACAGAAATATTCAAGGGCTAGTACGGTAAATAACTGTTAACTGAGCAGGCATTATGTTAGATAGGTCTGTTTCCTCAATTTATTTTTAGCTCTCTTTATTTTTCTGAAAGAGAAAAACTGAGTCAGAGACATTAATAAAATAGCTGCAATATTTTGTAAGTGAGTACAGATTTCAAAACACTGAGCTCTGAAAGGCAGTTCACAGCAATGTTTTCTTAACAGAAACACACACACATAATTACTAATGTAACAGTCTGTTCGTGGTGGAAAAGCAACAGTTTTATCACGCGCAGACAACAGAATTATAAAAGTCAATGATATCTTTGTTTTCACTAAGAACTCAGAAGGTAGTTTCACCTATTTTGAAGACTATTGTTAGGTAAGGTGCAATTACTTTTTATAAAGTTTATTTCAGGAGTAAATATGCTATTTTCCCTACCCACACTGTGGTATGATGTCCTTAAACATAATGGCTGTGGCGCAAGGGGTCAGTTTGCTTCATCAGTTTATTATCAACAAGACCAGAAGAACTAGATTAGCGATTTTACCCAATTCAGCCTTAAAGAAGATGTGCACAATGCTGCTTAGGCAGGACATGGTATAATCCACTGACCTACAAAGTGAATATGCTGTTTTTTTGTGGGCCAGGAGTACTTTCAGCATCATTACTAAAGCACAAAATCTGCATGTCAAATTAATTTGTGCTCTCTTCACCTCACATTGATTAATACAAATTAAGTTTCACACTCATCACCTAGAACAGTTAACAAGTAGTACTATCAAATTCCATAACTTCCCCTCACTATAATTCTCTAAAATGCTCTTTCCTCAATTCCTATTTAATAGAATCCTGGAGTGTTCATTGCAAAGAAATCATGTTAAATGAAGGTGCTCACAGCATGCCTCAGATTTTTCTCAGTGTTGAAAGACAGAATTTGGAGACACTTGTATACTTCACAGCCAACTTGGTTTCAAAAGATGGACCCAATAATTAGTTACATAACGAGTGTGGTTTTAAACATCTTAAATACTCTATGAATTTGCATCAAGAAAACCCAGAGGCATATCATCAAACCCTGGATTGTATTCATTTACATAAAAAAACAAAAATGTAGAGGTATTACATCAAAGCAAATTCTAATATGAACAAAATGTGAGGTTTTAAACTGCTCTAGTTATGTTTTCTATTACCTCCAAAGTGACTTAGTGAAGAAGGAATTTTGTTGTGAGTCTACATTTCAAGTGTTCTTATAACAACACCCTTTATGTTAGTTTCATGCTCATAAATACATGGAGAGGTACCATGGAAGATCTACAATAAAGTCTATGTTAAATACCAAAGGTAAAATATATTTTATCAATACACAAATATGGTCTTGTATCTTATGATATTCAGAGAACATGAAAATGATACAGCAATAAAAAGTCAAATTAAGCAGTTTTGTAAAGTTATAAACAAAAATTATTAAAACCTTACATAAAACTAGACTGCAAACAATCTTTAGCCTTGATAGCATATTAATTATTTGGAAAGTATTTGCTAATTCATTTTGAATAATATGTTCTCCTGTAGGCTGAGAAATTTTTTTCTTTTTCTTTTTCTTTTTCTTTTTCTTTTTCTTCTTTTTCTTTTTTAAGATTTTATTTATTTATTCATGAAAGACACAGAGAGAGAGAGGCAGAGACACAGGCAGAGGGAAAAGCAGGCTTCATGCAGGGAGCCCGATGTGGGACTTGATCCCAGGACTCCAGGGTTACCCCCTGGGCCGAAGGCAGGGACCAAACCATGCCTCAAACCCTTGAGCCACCCAGGGATACCCTGAGAAATTTATTTTTAACAGAGAGAGAGACAGAGATGGAGAGAGGGAGTGTGTGTCTCTCTGTGTGTGTAAAACAATTAGGAAGGATTCCTTCACATATCAATGGTAAACTCCAAAAATGAGTTCTAGTAGATCAATGTCATAAATATCACAATATTGATACTGTGTTCTGTATATTGATGCTCTGTTTTGTGATTGTTCTATCTTTCCACCTGGACACTAAACTGGAAACTAAATTCAATAACTGAAGCAGTGTCTTTCATTTGCTTATCTGAGTATCTTCTATTTTCCTCAATGTCTTGTAAATTATTGACGTGGATTTATCTTCTGAGTTCAGTTATAAAACTAGATGTTCACTTTTCTTATGCCTTGTTATGAATTGAATGTTTGTATCCCTTCAAATTCATATGTTGAAGCCCATACCATCATGATGGTAATGGTATTTGAGATGGGGCTTTGGGACGTAATCATATTTAGATGAGTTCATAAAGGCAGAGAACTGCGCAATTAGTTTCTTTATAAGAAGAGGATGAGATCAAAGCTCCCTTTCTCTCTGCCATGTGACGATACAAGAAGAAGGTGGTCATCTCTAAACAAGGAAGAACACTCTCACCAGGAACTGAATCTGTTAGCAGCTTAATCTTGGACTTTTCAGACTCTAGAACTGTGAGAAATAAATGTCTAGTGTTTAAGCCCCCAGTCTATGGCATTTTCATATAGCAGCCTGAGCTGACGAAGACAGTCTTGATCCTTAAACAAAATGATCAATTTTTAGTCATTGTGTTTTATTCAAACGACATCCATTTCATGTACTCAACTATACCTCCTTTTTATATCCGTGGAAATGGGATATAGAATACACCCATTATCGTGGAATGCAAATTCTGTTATAATATTCTCTACTTTACTCTTGTTAAAAAGATATAATGTCAATACAAAATGCCCTGAAGCTTTCTGTATCTTTCAAGTACAGAATGCAATAATTTATATATAAGGCCAGGATATTTTTAATAACCAAATTGTTTGAAGGATACCAAAATATTTTTTCTTAATTTATATTTAATAATTTTTCATTTATATTTCATTTCCTCAGCATATTATTTTCTTTGCTTATATTTAAATGTCCATAATGTTTCATATATTAAAAAGAGTCCAATAATTATTATTGATGAACTTGTAAATTAACTGGAACAGTTCTGCTGAATGTAGTAACAATGTTTAATGCTTGGAACCAGCCTCTTTATGGATCTCTAAGCAATGAAAACATTTTTGTAAATGTACAAATTAAGCATACTGTGATACCTCACATTCAGTATTCTCTTATGGTCTCACTCAGTCTCTCTAGCCATCCATGCTACTCAGTATGATACAGGAAAATTAAACACTTACAGAATTATAATGTGTTAATAAGATAAATGAAGAATATTCATTAAATTTATAAGAGACATGAGGTCTTCAAGAGTAGACTTTCATCTTAAACCCCTAGTATAATTCACAGTGATTGGTATGTACTAGATTCTTAATATATTTTCTGAATTGATTAATTAACAAAAAGTACCAGGCACTTTATAGGACATGAGGTATTAAAAATTGAATACACTGAAGGCTCAGCCCTCAAAGAAATTATAGTCTAATGGAAGAGCTCATAGATACTGAGAACTAATCAAACTAATTAGTAATGAGAATAAAATACAGATCTATGTAATTCATTTAGATAAACACAAGTCCATATTTTAAAGCTCTAAAATAGTGAGCCTAAAAATCCTACCAGAACAGTTGGAGCTATCATTTATAAACTTTGAATATTCAATGAAGTTCCTCTGTGGCATTCTTTAATCTGTGGAGTTGTAAAATCACAGAGCAATGGTAGTGTTTCTGAACCACCCTAGTGACTGAATAGGTTTGTTCCACTGCCAAACTCTGAGAATAAGGCTTACCCCAAATCACCTACCAAGTTCTTTCCTATCAACATAACTTGAGTGATGATCGCAAATTCTGACATGGGGAAAGATGTATTATTTTTTACTTTAGAATTAGGTTATTAAACAGAGACACAACTTTCTGAATTGGTAGACTAATGACCTCTGTAAAAGCAATCACAACACAGGAAAAATTTGTCAAAATCAACTCTTTCAGAATTCTGGAAATGACAAGAAGCTTTCAAAATCCAAAATTCAAGAAAAACGGCTGAATCTCAGTAAGAAGAGTGAATTTGTGGTGCTTTAACTTGCCCTGTCATATTCTCCTATGCCGTATCTGTGGTAGTTTTAAAAACCGGTAACCTAACAGTCACTGAAGGGAAAAGAATAGATTTGGAACTGCCATAAAAGCCCCATTTCCAGAGAACTGTCACTTTTTGAGCTCTGCAGCAGCTTTCTTGCGAGGCTTTTCATCATCTGACCTGACTTAGAGATTCTCCCGCAAAAAGCTTTATCTCAGGGTGTTTATTGAAAGCAACCAGTATCATTTATTTAATCTTGAAACTGCCGGAAACAATGATACCAGTTGTACCAAATAAGAAGATAGCCAAAAAAATTTAAAACGGAAAATATATGTTATGAGATGCCCAGATGGGACTTTGGTAGACTCCAAAACTTTCCTGGGTTTGTGTGTACACCCCAGAATCCTGGACAGTTCCCTTATCTATTACTTCTAGGTGACCATCAGGATCTAAACAAGCTGGAAATGAATAATGCATAATTATAAAGTCAAGAGTTGAAGTCATGCCCCATCACATACACAGAGCCCTTCTAACAAAGTTTGGGAGATTTGCAGGTTCAAGCCATTTAATGAAATATCTGTCCAGTTATCAGCTGATCACAAAGTTAACTGAAGCAGGAACTTCAGTGGCCACACATGTCAGAGAATGCAGGCTTTGAAGAATTAGTCCAGGAAAAGCATATATAGACAGCAACAACAAATCCTGGTGATAAATGGGAATCTATTTTCTAGAGCATCCACATTATGTTATTTCAAATGTTCAGTTTTCTATGAAAAACAAAAAGAAAAGAAAAGAGAGAGAGAGCAAGAGAGAAAGGCATGCAAAGAAACAAAAAGTATGGCCCATATCCAAAAAGGAAAGAAAGAAAAGAAAGAAAGAAAGAAAGAAGAAAGAAAGAAAGAAAGAAAGAAAGAAAGAAAGAAAGAAAGAAAAAGAAAGAAACCTAATGAAGTCAATAAAACCATTCTTCAGGAAAACCAAGTATTGGACTTACTAGACAAAATTTAAAAGCCTGCTATTATAAATATTTCCAAGAAACTAAAGGAAGCCTTCTCTGAAGAATTAAAGGAAAGTATAATATCTCACTACATAGAAAATTATCATTTGAAACAAAAAGAATTCGAAAAGTACCAAGTAGTATTTTTTAGTTGAAAAGTAAAATTACTAAATGAAAATTCACTGGAAATGTCCAAAGGCAGATTTGAGCTTACAGAAGAAAGAATCAACCAACTTGAAAATAGGTCAATTAACATTTCGCAATTATTTTTGAGGAACAGAATGAAAAAAGGATGTACAAAATTAACCAAATCTCAGAGAACTAATGGATACCTTCAAATGTACCAAAGTATGCATAATGGTAATTGAGAAGGAGAGAAAAGAGGAGCAGAAGGAGCATTAGAACAAATAATGACTGAAAACTTACAAAATTTGATGAAGAATATTAACTCATGTATCTGAGAAGTTCAGTCAATTCCAAACAGGTTAAACTCAAATCTATCCATACCCAAACACATTCAATATCAGGAACAGTGAAAGCCAGAAGACAAGGGATGATATATTAAAAGTGCTGAAATAGGCTGTCGACCAAGAATTTCATACCCATTTCCTCGACAAAAGTTTTTATATATTATTGAAATTAAATTGACATTAATCTAAACTAGATTGTTTTAAGTTAAGATGTTACTTTATAATCCTCAGGGCAACAGTTCTAAAATACATCTCAAAAATATAGTATAATAAACATTAAAAAAATTAATATAGTACACAAGAAAAATATCTAGGCAGTAATGAAGAAATAGAGACTAAAGAAAATATAAGATATATAGAAAACAAACAGCAAAATGGTAGGTCTAAATCTTACCTTGTTGAATAATGTACTCCAATTAAAAAGCAGAAATTGGCGGAATGAATTTTAAAAATATGATCCAACTTTGTTCTGTCTGTAAGAGAGGTAATTCGTAAAAACAAGAGTTCGAAAATAAAAGAACAAAAAAGTAAAACCATGAAAACCCTGCAAATGATAACTAAAAGAGAGCTGAAGTGGCTATATTAATATCAGATCCAACAGATTTTAAGAACAAAATTGTTACTAGAGTAAAAGGAAAACATTCTTCAATGAAAAAGGGTCAAATCATCAGGAAAACATAAAAATTATAAGCATATATGCACATAGCAAAAGAGCCCCCAAAATGCATATAGCAAGACCTGACATACATAAAGGGATAAACAGATAACAATAATAGCTGGAAACTTCAATATCCCACTTTGAATAGAAGAAAACAAGGCATAAGAGTAGCAAGGAAATAAAAGACTGTAAACGAAGCAGATCTATAAAAACACTCTACCTAAAAACAGAGGAAAACACATTCGTCTCAAGTGCATACAGTATTCACCAACACAGACCATATATTAGGTCAAACAGCAAGTCACAGTAAAGGTAGAAATGATAGAACTTATACAAAGTTAAAGTGGTAGAAATGATGAAAAATATGTTCTTTTACCACAATAAAATCTGATTAGAAAAGGCAAAAAAAAAAAAAAAAAAGAAAAAAAAAAAGAAAAGGCAGAAACAAATTAGAAAATTTCACGAATATTTGGAAATTAAATAATGCACTCCTAAACTTCCAATTGGTTAGGGAGAAATTAAAATGGAAATTAGTAAATAGTTTGAGTTGTATGAAGACAAATATACAATATGCTAAAATTTAAGGAATGCAGTTAAAACTGTGCATAGAGAGGAATACATTTATGGATACCTATGAATAAGAAAGATTTCTAATCAGCTTAATCTTCCACATTAAGAAACTAGTAAAATGAGCAAAGTAATCCCAAAGCAAGGTCAAGAAAGGAAACAAAAGAAATTATAGAGGAAATAAGTTAAATAGGGAATAGGAAAAAATACAGAAAATCAACAGAATCAAAACTCGCTTCATTCATCTTCCCTTAGACTGAACAAAAACAAGTGTTAAGAAGGATGCTGAGGAATTACAATTCTCATACATTGTTGGAAATGAAAAATGGTGCATCAACTTCAGAAAACTGTTTTGCATTTCCTCAAAATGTTAGAAATACATGTGCCATATAATCCAGCAATTCCACTGCTAGGTATATACCCAACATACAGGGGAAAAAAACACACATATGACCACTTACAGCGGCATTATTCATAATGGCCAAAAAATGAAAACAACTCAAAGTCCATCAACCAATGAATAGATAAACAAAATGTGATATATCCATTCAATGTAATATTTAGCCAACAAAGGAATAAGGCACTGATACAAGTATAATATAGATGAACCTTGACAACATCCTAAGGAAAATAAGCCAGTCACAAATCACCACATTTGAATGATTCAATTTATATAAAATTTTCACAATCCCATAGACAAGGCAATCCATAGAGATAGTAAATAGATTAATGGTCAGAGGCTTGAGGAGAGAATTAGAGAATGTGTGCTAATAAATACAGGGTTTCTTTTAGGTGATAAAAAGATTCTGAAATTAGATACTGGTGAGAATTATAAAACTATTAATAGGAACTCATGAGTTCTTTAGTATACTCTTTAAAAGAGTGAATTTTATGCTATGTAATTGTAGCTAGCTAGTTAGCTACCCACCCACTTAAAATAATTAGGGAAGATGAGAATGAGGCAGCTACAATCTTCTTATATTTGAGGCTAGATCTTTGTATCATTGCTTCAGTCTCCATAACTATTTTCATCTCTTGGTCATGCTTCAGTCAACAAATTCCATAATAATTATGAAGTAAAGGCATTTTTTGACATGCCTGAAGAATGTGTTGTTGAAAAAAATTGATGTAAGTTAACAAAGTATAAATCAAAAGCAGCTTTTAAATAAGAGATACTGCTGAATAATTTAATGACATCAAGGCACCAGATGAAGCAGTCACCTCCCAGGTTTGATCCAACAACGAGAAAACGAAGCCAAAAACAGGAATGGAAGACTGGAAATACATACCTGCATGATCCAACTTTAGTTGGTGTCTTTAGACAGTTCCAAAGAACTTTCATGTCTACCAGCAACAGGGTTTCTAAGTGAAGTAGGAGGATTTCGGGATATGAGCAATAAGTTGTGCTTTGTTAAAGATATAAAGGTAACCTCCAAAGAAAGAATGAATAAAATATATAACAAATGAGAAAACGTTAACAGTTTAATAAAGGATGCCTGGGTGGCTCAGCTGTTGAGTGTCTGCCTCCGGCTCAGGGTGTCGTACTGGAGTTCTGGGATCAAGTTCCACATCAGGCTCCCTGAGGCGGGGAGCCTGTTTCTCCTGCTGCCTATGTCTCTGCCATTCCATCTCTATGAATAAATAGATGGAATCTTAAAAAAATAAATAAATAAAAGTTAAATAAATGTTTTCAAAACTGTTTTATTTGCAATTGTTTTTTTCATACAGTCCATAACTAGAATGATTGCTTTTTCTGTTACGTAGTTTACGGTGAATTTCAGACTACTATCTTATAGGTTTATAGGTGTGCAAATAAAATATCTAAATTACTGTTTTCCAATCAAGTGGATTAGAATAGCCTGTGAAAATATGGTAACATATAGACTCTTATAATCATATCCCAAATTCACAGAATCAGAATATCCAGAGATGGTGAGTAGTTGCTGTTGTTGTAATTGATGATGATGATGATGGAATTCTTGGAGTATGATTTTTGTGATCAGTCAGGTTTGCAAATCACCGGGTATCATTATGAAAGACAAAACACACAAACCTTAAGGTACGTATAAACATGTAATTTGAATTCTGGAATGTGTAAATTAAAGGTATATAAAGAAGAGGTACTTACCATGAAGATATATGGCCAGTTAGCAGCAATATTGCATAAGAACCTAGGTTTATTAAAAATAGTCTTCTATTGGCTTTGCTTATTGCTTCCCTTTGCTTCACTCCCCATAGATAGACCATGAAATTTAAGACTTAATGTTATGCAGCATGGTACAGTTTCTTGCATTAGCTTTAAAATACCTTTAAAAACATGGGCCAATAAAACATTTTACTTTTGTAAATGATAAATATCAGGAAAAACTTAAAAGAAATTATTCTTAAATTTCCATATATATTTATGAACTTGGAAGATCATTTTATCAGAGATGAAAATATGAAACAGTATATTATGGTTGCCTCTGGGAAGTGTGATGAAGGTGATGTAGGGGTGTAAAGTGGGAAGGATGATTATTTATATTGTACATGTGTTATAAATCATATTTTCACATTTTTAAAGGTATATAGAAAAAAAGAAAATATAACTTATCCAAGAAAAGTCATTAGGTTAGTTTTTCTATTGCTGTGTAACAAATTTAGCAGCTTAAAAAACATGCATCTATTAACTGACAATTTCTGTGGTTCAAGAATCCTGGTACACTTAACTGGTCATCTGTAAAAAAGTAATTAGTACAATGGCCAGGGCTGGATTCTCATGTGGAGGACAGACTAACTAGAATTGAGTCCACTTCTAGTCTCAGATGGATGGAATAATTCATTTCCTTGTGATTGTACACTGAGGTCCCTGACTTCTTGCTGCCTGTTGTCTGGAAGCTATCTCTACCTTCTAAAAGCCTTCCTCAGTTGCTTGCCATCTGGATGTTTACCTCAAAGCCAGCAAAGGAATCTTACATAACACAGTCATGAGAGTGACATCTCATTATCTTTATGATCAGAATAAAGTCACAGGATGAGCTATGTCTCAGTTTTTCTAGATTTTGTTGACATGACAGAGTATGTTTTGGAAGAAAGCAAGTATTTGTTGAGACTCTATTCTGTGTTAGGCACTCTGTTAAGCATTGTAAAATACTGCATATTTCTTATTGGCACTCCTGTAAAATACTGGTGCCATCAGTTCTATTTTCTAATGAGAACTCAAGAGTTCCTTTTCTTATGTGATACAAGTATCAAGTGTTAGACCGTGAATTGAAACAAAAAACTTCCCTTAATCAGAGCTTCTCTATTTCCATTCTACTACTTTAGCATATTAGAAGACTAGAGGCTAAAAACAGTCTTCTTGCTTCTCAATTTGAATAAGGTAGTAGATGTTAAATGGGCAGAAGTGAAAAGAAGGGGATGTAAAGAAAATGAACAGAAGTATGATTAAATCCACTTACATAAAATTTCACAATGGAATTAATTCAGTTTACACTATTTTTAATTATTGATTCCAAATATACAACGTTGACCCTTAAAAAGATATTCTTTAGAAATAAGCTTTGTGGATTATGTAGCTTAATTTCCATGGCACATAATCAAATCTGGGTTTTTTAGGGAACAGGTGAAGAATTTACAGCTTTCTCCAAATGGACTTTCCTTTGACAGTTAGATAGTAATAAAATCCACTTAGAAGTTCCAATTTTCTCTTATAATTGGCAACAGTAATTTCTACATTTTAGATTAATTACTAAGAATTTTCATTTCCCATAGGTGGCAGCATAAACTTCAATAGAATATTCATTACTAGCAATATTAGTTCAGATTTTCTTTTCTCATAATGGCAAAGTACTATTTTGAGGATTTTCTGATTCCACTGAGTCCATCTTTTGAATCTATTTAAAATGCTTAGAGAGTAATTTATTTTGTTAAAAGTACAAATACAAGTAAAAGTAGATGTACAAGTACAATTTTGCATCATTTTTAGAGACAGCCTTGCCATTTCATAATGAATAAATGAAAAAAATAACTAAGATTAAAAGCCAAAATTAGTAGTTGTTTTAATTGACATGGTTGGGCCGTTAATATACCACTTTCAGAGTTGGCAATGTAAGATGATTTTACAGTGGTCAATGAATTCTCTTATCATGCATTGAACTCTCCTTTTTGTATACATACAAGTATGTTGTGTGTAATGTTATATGCAATATTGTCTGGTTGAATCAGCTCTCTCAAAGTCTGTATTTTAAAAGTTTGCTTGTTTCTTTGGTTCTCCAAAGCAGTCAAGAAAATGAATGTCAAAATATTCAATCAATTGCAAGCTTATTATTACACATCTTTTGAAATAGTAGACAATTTTTCACTCTCTAAAGTATAATATTTAAATTCGACTTACTGAAATTCTAAAAAAAACCCCAAACAAATAGAAACAAATAAGCCTTCTGTTGTAGTTAACCTTAGGTTAATGTTCAACTGGAAAGATGTTTTTACTTTAAAGTGTATTTGTTTCCTTTTTCATGTTTTGATAGATCTCTTTTCTTCTATTATATAAATTAGCTCTTGAGAATCCATTGTATTCCAGAGAAATTGCATACTTCAGGAAAAGCCCACTGGATTTTAGGATGGGATATTTTAACATATTTGTCTACCTTTAGGTGTTTTGTTTTATGTTTCAAAGGTATGGTAGCAGTTCAACACTCAAATATCTGCCTTTTATAACTTCAGATACGTTCAAAAACAATGAGGTATATTGTTGACAAAGAATTAAATGTAATAATCAAGCAATTAACCAAGGGTATTTGCAGCAGTATATAGAGAGACAAATTAAGAAGACTACCATGGTATCCAGAAACCATCTGTTAACCAATGTCAAATTGATGATAAAGAAAATTGAGTTCCCTTGGCAGTTGGTTTTTCTCCAGCTGCATACAGCTATAAAAGAGCCATCAAAGACAAATCTGCATTTGTTGTTAATTCAGAAATGCAGTAGATAGGCATTGAGAAACCTCCAGTGACAACTTTTTATTCTGAAAGTTGATGCTAAGATTCCTGGGAAAGTTACACATTGGGCCTTGGATCAGCATTTAAGACCATCTCAATATGGTAAAACGATGATCAGTACAATTCTCAAATGCAGTTGTGTACACACAAATATAATAAAAATCTTCTCAGAGGATGAAATAACGAGTGAATCACTTCTAAAGTCATCAACTATACCAAGGTTAGTTGAAAACATGTATTTACCCCAAACATATATTATTGCACATAGTCTAATGTAAGCCTACGATGAAGAAAATCCTACGATGAAGCAGTATCAGAAAATAATCATAAATTTGAAAGGTCTTTATTACTAAACCCTGACAAAGACTAATGCCAAAGACTTAACAAACTTATCCTACAGAATCATTATAATACTAACACTCAAAGGAAACTTTAATGCTTGAAACCTTGAAAGAGGTTGGGATCTGGAGTCAGGCAAAAGTAATGTTTCAAATTCACATTTCAACCCTTATTAATTATATGACCTTGGGCATATTACTTAATCTGTGTTAGTGTGTATATAAAATGAGAATGATAATAACCTTGCCGGGATGTTGAAAGGATAAAATGAATTAATGGATGTCAAAACTTATTTCTGTCAAATAAAACATTAAATGTCTTATCAATGGATTATTGAAGTAATGCTAATTGCTAAGGACTTTAAGCTTATTGTGGAGAGGTCACTGGGCTGAGGATCAGGAAATCTAACTTGTTCTTCTAGCTTTGCCATAAATTAGCTGTGTGACCCTGTACAAATCATTTAAGTTCTCTGGACCTCAGTTTACTTTTTGCTAAATTGAGGTTAGGATAGGGATGGGATCAAAATGACTATATTTATTCTCAAATCCACTCATTGTAACTATTTGAGTTAGATTTCAAAAAATAAAAGCAAAATATAAAATATATTTGTAGAAGAACACTGTTGAAATCATTGCAATCTGTTATGTGTGTGTTTATTGCTGATTTTTAAAACAAAAATTAAACAGTAGGAAAAGTCAGCTTTTACAGTCCACTTAAGGTTTATGTTTTTATTAGAATGCATTTAATGTTAAGTAAACATGTGTTTAATTTATTCACTAAAGCTTCCTAGTGGAACCAGATTAACCCAAAATGGTGTCTGACTTTTCTTATACTAGCAGCTTATAATTTTAGAGTTGAAGAAGATTTAAAAACAAAAAACAAAAAAACACCCTACTTATCCTTTCCCCATTGTGTGGCTGAAATTATAAAACATTAAATAAAAGGAGACATAACTATACATGAGAGAGAACTGGTTCTAGAACCTACTAAGTTTATTGATTCCTAGATCAATCTTTGTTCCATATCACATTTCACTATTTTTAACAATCTTGAAAATGATTCTATCCAGTTACTTTCTCTGTTCCTGATATCTTATCTGATTTCATTAACTTTGATTGAAATTACTACATTTACTACTGCTATGTTGAACAAGTATTTCACATTGGATGATCTCAAAATGCAAATGTTTGGCCTACCACAGCTACTTTATAATGCATCCCCCACCACCACACCACCATTGTATGAAAACTTAGCAACGCTCATCATTTCTCAGTTCATTCCTACCTATCGGACTTCCAATTGTCATTTCAGGTTACAGCATACAGTTTCAATTCAGAAATATTAAGAGCTACTTCAAGATAGTAACCCATATTTGAGTCCTCATTAAAAAATAAGAATATTTTGGGACGCCTGGGTGGCTCAGTGGTTGAGTGACTACCTTCGGCTCAGGGTGTGATCCCATTCTGGGGATCGAGTCCCTCATCTGGCTCCCTGAGAAGAGCCTGCTTCTCCTTCTGCCTGTGTCTCTGCCTCTCTCTGTGTCTCTTGTGAATAAATAAATAAAATCTTTAAAAAAATAATCTTTTCCTTTTAGGCATGGTTGGCTTCTTCATGCACTTCTCCTTCCATTAGGTAGAGGCTATATTGAACTTAAATGATGAGTGAATCCAGAATGAGAGAGAAAGCTAAAGAGCAGGATTGTTTCTATTTGGCTAGTTACTGCTAATGCAGTAGCAAGCTTAAATTAAATTTAAATTACAAGAAAACATATACAGGGTACAGCAGTATTTTGGAAATAGTGAACAAATAAAAACAAACAGTTAAAAGTAAAATACTTTTCTTCAATAAAGAAACAAAAGCAATACAATGGAGAAAATGTTGTCTTTTCAACAGTGTTGGAACAAGTAGATACACACTAAAAAAAAAAAAAAAAAAAAAAAAGAAATCCAGACACAGACCTTTATACCTTTCATAATAAAGATCTCAATGTAAAATAAAAACTATAAAACTCCTAGTCGGTAGGACAAAATACAAATGACCTTTTATTTAGAGATGACATTTCAGATACAACATCTAAAACCTCATTCATAATGTAAGAAATAAATTGGACTTAATTAAAATAAAATAAAAAAAGTTCTGCTCTGTGAGAGACACATGAAGAGAATGAGATGACAAGCCATACATTGGGAAAAAAAAATATTTGCAAAAAATACATCTGACAAAGAACTAAAATATGCAAAGGACACTTAAAATCCAACAATGAGAAAATTAACAACCCGATTTTTAAAAATGGGTCGAAAATCCTAACAGAATTGGTTAGCCGCGTGCTGCCCGCCACTCTTCGCCTTCCGAGGGGGTCGGAGCCCCTGCACCCCGCTGCTCTGGCCGTGGCTGCGCTCACCCCCGAACCCGCAGTTCCAGAAGCTGCAGAAGAGGCATCGCGGGCAGGGCTCTGACCTCAACTCGCACCGCCTTTTCGAGGGGGACAAGGAACGTTGCACCCGCTTCGACTTGCTCCTGAACACCAACCGTGGGCATATTCTGGGACCGACCCTGTGATGCACACCCCTGTGATGCTGAGCCCAGAGGTGTGAGGCTGCCCGGGAGCGCGTGTTCAATGGCGAGATCAGCTTCACGGAGGACCCTGCACGGCTGCATGTGACCTTGCGGACCCGGTCAGACACACCCATTCTGGTGGATGGCAAGGATGTGATGCCAGCGGTCCACAGGGTCCTGGAGAAGGTGAAGTCTTCCTGCCAGTGGTGCCTGGAAGGGGTACTCGGGCCAGGCCATCACGGACGGCATTAACATTGGCGTTGGCGGCTCTGATCTGGGGCCCCTCCAGGGTGACTGAAGCCCTTAAGCCATACTCTTCAGGAGGACCCTGTGTCTGGGTTTGTCTCCAACATCGATGGGACCCACATTTCCAAAACCCTGGCCGCCCTGAACCCTGAGTCCTCCCTGATCATCATTGCCTCCAAGACTTTTACCACCCAGGAGACCATCAGATATGCAGAGACAGCGAAGGAGTGGTTTCTCCTGTCCGCCAAGGATCCTTCTGCAGTTGTGAAGCACTTTGTCACCCTGTCTACCAAAATGACCAAAGTGAAGGAGTTTGAGATTGAAGCTTAAAGCATGTTTGTGTTCTGGAACTGAGCAGGAGGATGCTACTCGCTCTGGTCAGCCATTGGACTTTCCACTGCACTGCACATGGGATTTGACAACTTGGAGCAGATGCTATCAGGGACTCACTGGATGGACCAGCACTTCCATACAAGGCCCCTGGAGAAGAACGCTCCTGTCCTGCTGGCTCTGCTGGGTATCTGGTATATCAACTGCTTTGGGTGTGAGATGCAGGCCATGCTGCCCTATGACCAGTATCTGTACCGCTTTGCTGCCTATTTCCAGCAGGGTGACATGGAGTCCAATGGGAAGTACATCACCAAGTTCAGCACTCGTGTGGACCACCAGATGGGCCCCTTTGTGTGGGGGAGCCAGGGACCAATGGTCAGCATGCCATCTATGAGCTCATCCACCAAGGCACTATGATTATACCTTGTGACTTCCTCATCCCAGTCCAGACCCAGCACCTGATAAGGAAGGGTCTGTATCACAAGATCCTCGTGGCCAACTTTTTGGCCCAAACTGAGGCCCTGATGAAGGGGAAGTTGACAGAGGAGGCCTGGAAGGAGCTGCAGGCTGTGGGAAAGAGTCCAGAGGACTTTGAGAAGCTGTTGCCACACAGGTCTTTGAAAGAAATCACCACACCAACTATATTGTGTATTCTATTGTGTTCACCAAACTCATACCATTCATTCTGGGAGCCTTGATTGCCACGTACAAGCACAAGATCTTCATTCAGGGTGTCATCAGGGACATCAACAGCTTTGACCAGTGAGGGATGGAGCTAGGAAAGCAGCTGGCTAGGAAAACTGAGCCTGAGCTTGATGGCAAGAGTCCAGTCACCTCTCACAACTCTTCCACCAATGGGCTAATCAACTTCATCAAGCAGGAGTGTGAGGTAAGAAGCTAATAAACACATGCCCGGCTGCAGTCCTTGTAATCGGTCCTTCTTGTCTCTCCTCACCAGAGATGTACTGCACAGTCTTTCCCAGAGCACCTTCTGGTTGTGGGCTTGGAGCATAAGCCCTTTGGGGGAAGCTGGTCTGGAATTGCCACCCCTGCCCATCCATGTCCATGTGCCCTCTGCTTTATGATTGGCTGAAGTGTTTTAGTGCAGCTGATTTTTCTGACCATGTTCACTTTGTTCGTGTACCAGATAGAAAAATAAAGATGCCACAAAAGAGGTTGTAGGCTCAGCCTCTTCTTATCTCCAGAAGTGGTGCTCTACACAGGAGTTAGGTGCCCAGTAGGAGTGATGTGCCTTGACTGAGGCTTGACTGTAAGTGGTGAGCAGGTTCAGAATAGAGGATGGTCCCTTGAGAAGAAAGTAGAGGGGGGTGGGGCATGATCAAAGTCACAAGAGCAACTTGGCTTCTGTAAGCAAACCCCTTCTCCTTTGTCCACTCCTCACCTCTGTGACTTTGAAGGAATTGCATACTTCTATTCACTGGATAATTATAAAAAATTGCATTAAATTGTCTGTTTTGGGTGAACAACAAAAACAAAAAACCTTAACAGAATATTACCAAAGAACATACACAAATTACAAATAAGCATATGAAAATATGTTCTACATCATATGTCATCAGGGAAATGCACATTTAAACAATGAGATACCACTGCACACCTATTAGAATGATGAAATTCCAAACACTGACAGCACCAAATGCTGGAAAAGATGTAGAGCAATAGGAACTCTCATTCACTGATGGTGGGAATGCCAAATGGTAGAGTCATTTTAGAAGATAGTTTTGCAGTTTCTGACAGAGCTATTATGTTCTTACGATACAAAGCAGCAATCACAAAGAACCATAATATCTTTGGTATTTACTGAAATAAACTGAAAACATATCCACACAATAATAAGCACACAGATGTTTCCAGTAGCTTTACTCCTAACTGCCAACACCTGGAAGTAACCAAAATGTCTTTCAGTAGGTGAACAGATAAATAAACTATGGTAACCCATATGATAGAATAACATTCAGTAAATAAAACAAATGAGCTATCAAGCCATAAAAAGATGTGGAGGAGGCTGAAACATGTATTAGTAAATGAAAAAAGCCAAACTGAAAAGGCTGCATACTCTATGATTCCAAATATATGACCTTTTGGAAAAAGCAAAACTATGGAAAAAGTAAAAGGATCAGTGGTTTTCAGAGGTTAAAGAAGAAGGAGGGATACAGAGGCAGAGTACATAGAATTTTTAGGGAAGAGAAACTATTCTGCATGACACCATCATGGTAGATACATCTCATTATACATTTGCCAATACCTATAGAATGGACAACCCAAGAGTGAACCCCAATGTAAACTATGGACTTTGATATGTCAGTGTAGCTCATTAGTTGTAAAAAAAAGGTACTCTTTTGGTGAGGAATGGTAATAGTGGGGGTTGAGGCAGAGATTACATGGAACTCTGTACTTTCTGTTCAGCTGTGTCGTGTTATAAAACTGCTCTAAAAAATAAAGTCTATTTTTAAGAAGGTAAAGCAGGATAATTTAACTTAATACTTAAAAAAAAAAGAGAAACTGAATTTTTTGTAAGACACCTGTATAAACAGTTTTTAGCACATTCAGTTGGAGGTAAAAGTAGTTTCAAATACATTTTAAAATAGATAAATGTCCCGCTACAAAATGAATTACACTACAAAAGGGAGGGAGAACAAAAACAAAGACAACACATCAATCGTAATTCATGTAAGGTTACCTACCAATCTTGGGTCTGTTTTAAACAATCTCTAAGGTAAAAAAATCATTAACCAAAATACAGATGACTACATCAAAAATCACTAAAAAATATGTGATTTGTCACAGAATATAAACCAAATTATATCTACTTCATACTCTAGAATAAATTAGATATGACTACTTTATAATTGCTAAGTAAAATATACAGAAAAGAGAGTGTGAGTTTTTACCATAAATGGTTAGAAATGAAATATGATAGCTGTAGAGATTCAACATTAGGATGTTTGGTCTCAGACTAGCTTTAATAAATCATATTCATTCTTTAGAAGCCAAGAAATGGTTAATCAGTATAGCATGAAATAGAAAATGTATATACTTCCATGTGTTTCAATATATAACCTCTATAATAGCATCTACCTCAATATATTCCATTACTTTATTTAAATATACACATAACCTCCTGTGGAAGGGATTTGTATGAATAACACTTGGCATACTGGCTGGCATAGCTGACTCTCAAATGCATGAATAAATGAAAACCAGGAATTGAGCTACAGGGTAGAATAAGGATAATTATACTATTTATTATTTCTGAAATGTATACTCTTAGCTAGTCATTATATACTTTAAAAATATTATTCTGCTTGAAGTGACTGGGTGGCTCAGTTAAGCATCTGCCTTTGGCTCAGTTCATAATCCCAGGGTCCTGGGATTGAGCCCCCAAGTCAGGCTCCCTGCCTCAGACCAGAGTCTGCTTGTCCCTCTTCCCCTGCTCCTCCCCCTTGCTCACACTCTCTCTTTCTCTCTCAAATAAATAAATAAAATCTTTAAAAAGTATTATTCTGCTTAATTAAATTATTTATGATGTATGTATTACTTTTCATCTTTGAAACAGAGAAAAGTCACTTAAGCCCTTTGACCACACAGTGCATAAAGGGAACCAACAAGTTTTATCCAGGCAAATGTAAAGCATTTGCACTGCTGTTATACCATATACCTAGAAACTGTACAATTTCACTAACTCTTTTTACTTGAGAATAAGAAATAGTAAATGGTATAACCAGGTAACATAGAAACTTAATCCAGTGTTCATTTGGCACAAAGAAAGAGTTATCAATCAGTCTGTATTCTCTTTGTGTTCTGTCTGTATTAAAGACCTCTGACTAATAATGACTAGCTAAGAAAATGGCTACAAACCACTAAGACATATGAAGTAAACAGAGTTTACTAGGAAGGGGGAAAAATAGCCAGGGCAGAGTAAAAACAGCATGCCAACGAGCCTCCAGGAAATAGTTGAAGTGAACAAGTAAGATGTTATGACAAGATTTAGGGAAAAATATTCCCTGGGAGCTCCAGAAAAAGCCACAAAGGACCACAGTTTTGATGTTACCTGTAGGGAACCAGGGAGATTATTATTACCCCATTGACTTTCAAGTTATTTACTACAATCGGTCCTTCTTGCCTAAGGTAGGTACCATCAATGTATGCTATTAATACAAGCTGATACCTCTGATAAGGGGGGTGAACAGGTTTAAGGGGTAATGTTCTATTCACTGGTTTATTACAGCGAAAAAGAGTTACTAGAATGATAGTTACTAGAATGATATGTACAAAAGGCTAAACAGAATCTGAGGAGAAAAAAAGAGAGAAAGCTGCAGTTTTTACTCATCTTGGGCCTTTTTTTAAAGATTTTATTTATTTATTCATGAGGATACATAGAGAGGAGAGAGAGAGAGAGAGGCAGAGAGAGAAGCAGGCTCCATGTAGGGAGCCCGACATTGGACTCGATCCCGAGTCTCCAGGATCATGCCCTGGGCTGCAGGCAGCACTAAACCGCTGAGCCACTGGGGCTGCCCTTTCAGAGCCTTTCTTATCTTGAGTCTTTGTAGCAGACATGGTTGAAAAAATTTTACATGCTCAAAATAAAAATTGAAGAGGTGTAGGCCACAGCCCAACTATGGTTATTTTAATAAATAAAATTAGGGAGTGATAGCTAACTTGAAGTCACTTGCTAATAAAGAATACAGACAAGGAAACATTGTCACCCATAATAAGGAAAGAATGGGGCTGAGGCTCAACTACTTGGTACCTACTGTGATCCCTGTACCTGTGCAGAAAGAGAAAACTTAAGAGGGTTTAGGTGTGGCAGCCTATGGAGACCAAGAATTTGTCATTGGTAGATGAAAGGCAACATAGTGACAGGGTATATTTAGAATAATGCCAGAGAATGAGGTCTCCTAATTTTGCTCTCTTCTCATGTAACTTCTGCTTTGGCTATTAAGATGTATGCACAAGGTTCACACACAATATTTTAATGGCTGTAACCACTCTTGCCGGACTGTAAACTAATCCATTTTAGATTGAAGTTTACTGTAGAAATCTGGGTCAAAATGACAAGTAGAAGCCTATGTGACAGCGAAGAGAAATAACAGTAACTCTACACAACTAGTAAATATACAGGCCCATCTGAGGGAGAATCTAAAACTTCCAAAGTCAAATCATATCATCCAAAGCACAAAATCAGAAGTTGGAATGACTATATTAACAAATAAGTCAATAAGTATTTGAAAAGTCAGGACAAAAAAAGGGCATAGCTTAGCTTTTCTCAGAAAAATGAAGAAAGGATTAAGTTACCTACATCTTCTCCAAGTGAACTTTACACTGAAAAGAGTAAAATAAACAAGAAAAATAGACAACTTCAAAATAGAGAATAACACAGTAAAAGATTACCTTGGTTCTTAGTTTATAGATCTATGCCATAATTACTTATATAATAGAGAACTGAAGAGAAAAATTGACAGCATGCAAGATCACTGTTCACTGCATTTTGGGTCTAATACAAACAGAAAATGTATAAGACAGACAAATATTACCCTAGTAGTGAGCTTCCTATTTATAGAAATGGCCAAGAAAAAGCTACCAAAGATGTTGTAAAGACACAGTTTTCAGTGGCCACGAGGTTCTAATAGATGAACTCTAAGGTACCTTCCAAATACTAGAACTACCCAGGTTAAGAAATCATTGTCACTGAGTGAAGTAAGTCAGTCGGAGAAGGACAAACATTATATGATCTCATTCATTTGGGGAATATAAATAATAGTGAAAAGGAATATAAGGGAAGGGAGAAGAAATGTGTGGGAAATATCAGAAAGGGAGACAGAACGTAAAGACTGCTAACTCTGGGAAACGAACTAGGGGTGGTAGAAGGGGAGGAGGGCGGGGGGTGGGAGTGAATGGGTGACGGGCACTGGGTGTTATTCTGTATGTTAGTAAATTGAACACCAATAAAAAATAAATAAAAAAAAAAAAGAAATCATTGTCATCTTTATTATCATAAAGAAGCATGCCATTTATTATATTCTATGTCCATGTTAAAATTAGTATGTATAAATTTAGGTAGAAAACTCAAACAGGCTGCTTTGTTCCAGCTTCTGAATGGACCCTTTAGTATTGCATAACTTTGAGTAATTCAATTCTTTGCTTCTTTCATTCTTGTCCAATTACACATATATTAAGCAAGCATATATAGGCCTTAAAAAGCTAGAGCTCATGTGAATACAAATGATAATAAAAAGATGATGCAATTATATCACCCTTAATGTTTATATAAAATAAGATTTTTGATATATCACGTGGTTTAGCAAGCCATATGCTTGCCAGGTTTTTTTAATTAATAAAAGCATACATAGGAACCTCTCATGAGGAAGAACAAAGGTGCAATTTGAGTATCTCCTATTAACCTGTCCCACCCGCCCCTGCCCAAAGTAATGCTGCCAGCATCAGCACCTCCACAGTGATTTTATCTCTTCCAAATGATGGGAAGAGACTGAATTAGGAGAAGACAGGAGAAATTTGGCTTATAAAACCTGTGAATAATTTTTTTCTGGGATAGGCTTAAAGAGGAATCCACATTACCCATAAAATTCCTTAATACTCTGACTGACAGGCAATCTCCTCAATTTTGAATAAAAGGACCACAGTCAAGATATCTGGTTACTGTATTACATACCCTTATATGAATCATAAATATTAATTTGTATATCATAAAATTTCCTCAAATGTAGAAGATACACAAAAACTACTTAATAAATATTTTATTTATTTTAGTTTTTTGTAGAGAGAGAGCAAGCATGCAGGTGGAGGGGAGGGGCAGAGAAGAGGGAAAGAATCTTAGGCAGGCTTCACACTGAGCACAGATCCCATCATGGGGCTCAATCCCATGACCCTAAGATCATGACCTGAGCCAAAATTAAGAGTCCAAAGCTTAAAAGACTGAGCTGCCCAGGCACCCCAATAAATATTTTTATTTATTTATTTTTCCAATAAATATTTTTAAAAGAAAAAATGAGATTCACCTCTTAGTTGTTCGCTGAAAGAGCATACATAATGAATTGTGATCTCCCCTAGGCAACTCTCAAAATGAGGGGAAAAATACATGGATATAGAAAACAATATATTGTTCAACTTGTCTATACTAATTACAACATACAAAATCCTAGTTACCGCTCTGAAAGTAGTGTGTAACGTCCAGTTTTAGGCATATAAACAATAAGAACAAACATTGAAATAGGAAAATTTCCTACCTGTCATCATGAATTATGGTCAAAAGTATTAAGAGACAAAGAAGACATAAATTGATAAATATGTAGCAGAAAGTACAGGCCTTAGCTATTACACTAGAATTGCTTTTCAAAATAAAATTTAAGAGAGATTATACCTTCAAAAATTACCATTAGCTTCTATTAATACAAATTTAATTGTAAGTTTCTATAGAGTATGTTGTTGGCCATGACTGAAATTCTAAGTGCTCTTCATTAATATTAGAACTGCAGGCAAAGATTTTTCTAAACCTCCAGATGGAATACTTTGATTCCTATAGAGTGAGGACTGTTTCAACAAGAGATGTTAGGTAGAAAAGCAGAAATAGAGTTGACAGGCAGAAGAAACTAGGCTATCACTGAGTCAAAGAGACAACAAGCAACTAACTTAAAAATGAGAAAGGATGGATTTAAAAGAAATTGAATACAATTAAACTTAAAAAAACACGTCACAATTTCATGATAAACAATAACAGTATCTTGTAATCACTCAGCCCATTTTACATATACCAAATGTCTTGGTAGAAATTATTGCATTAATGCACACAACAATTGGTCTCTGATATGGACTGGAAGTAGGACATATTACTCCTGTTTAAAAGTTGCAAAAAGTCACACAACAATTCAGTGATTTTCTGAGTAAGATAAGAATCTAGGGATCCCTGGGTGGTGCAGCGGTTTGGTGCCTGCCTTTGGCCCAGGGCGCGATCCTGGAGACCCGGGATCGAATCCCACGTCGGGCTCCCGGTGCATGGAGCCTGCTTCTCCCTCTGCCTGTGTCTCTGCCTCTCTCTCTCTCTCTCACTGTATGCCTATCATAAAAAATAAAAAAAATAAAAAAATAAAAAAAGAATCCAGGCAGTAATCAATTTTAATTTTCTAATTTATTTCTTTGCTTGTATTACCAATACAAAATGTTTTTTAATTTCTTCCCTTATTCAACTGGGTGAGCACTTCACCATTTGTTGATGTCAGTTTGTTATCTTTGAACAATGATTAGTTGCTTATGAAAAGCATTATTTCGCTCTAACTTCTAAGGACTTCAGAGCAAACACCATCGCACAAGAGATATGAGGTAGGGTGCTAATATCGTAGGCTAGAAACACCCAGAAAACAAAACAAAAGACATTATTACTTCTCAACTCTTTTGAAAGGCAAATATGTAATATATGTCTAAACATCAAAGTGATGGAACAGTATGTACTGATCTGTGACAATGATTTAAAATATACACTACTTTTCATATTAGATCTTAATTGAAAGAGGACATTGGCATAAATCACTCATTTACACTAAAAGAGAATGATTTTCTTCTCAACTCAAGGCAGTAAGTGTCCCTTCACTTCAGTGTAGCCATCACAAGCGTAACCAAGGTAGCCATTTCTCACGTCATGTCATAAAATTAAACTAAAAACAAAAAACAAAAATCAACAATTTTCTAATGACTGATAGCCTCCAGGGAGCTCTACATTAAACAAACGAATAAATAAAAAAGCAAACACACAAATAAATATATCCCTATTACATGGAGTAACTGATGTCGGTTAGAAAACTGTGATTTGGATTAATTTTTTTTTTTTTCTTCATTAGCAGAAAGAAAACAAAAACCTTAGCAGAGTAGATTAACCTACATGTTAAGGGTTTCTGAAGTCTGCAAAGGACAATGCTTGCTAATACTTATTAGCATAGGAGAGTGCTCCTGCTGTTTCTAAAGCTTATAACACATTGTCAGCCATCATGTTTTAAATGACAACATTTTGGAACAATCTTCAACTATCTGGTTCCCAAGCCAGCCAGCCAGCCTGTCAACATCAAGTCAACATTACCAGTTTCTCTTCTAGCAGGAGGTTTACTTAACAGAGGTATCTCCACAGTCATCCTTGGCACACCTGATCACAGGAACACATGATGTACACAGCTGCACAGTCTGGGTTTGTGTTGAGAAAGATTTTAGCAGATGAGCCATAAAATTTGAAAATATGCAGCCAGGGAGGTGGGTAGTTTACACCCTCTGTTCCATAAGCATCAGTCTTCAGATTTTGTTCGTTAGTCTCTCCAGGTAAGTAGAAAACTAACAAAGTTCTGAAAAAAGTATATGAATATGCTGTAAAATAAATAGATTAGCTATCATGAGCTGGCATAAATAAAAGTTCACCATTTAGATGTATCACTATATATAACAAATGAATGAACACATCAGCCAGAATAATGTTGGGAAACTAAAACATGAAATTAGGCTCATGAAAACATGAGGGACAAATTCAGAAAGATAAACAAAGGTACCTACACTTATCTTGCTCAGAAGGTAAAGTAGGAGTTAAAAACGGAGGGGGACAATCCAGGAGATTCACCTGGCTGTGCTTGTTGTGGACACGAGGTGTTGTGAAAAACTGCTCTATAAAAAAAAAAAAAAAAAAAAAAAGGAAGGAGAGATAGAAATCATGAATTTGTTAATGTATCTTCCTCTTCCTCTGTGTGCCTTTTCAACCCAGCACTGTTGTATCCAGCTGAATCCTAGTTACTAAATAATAATTTGTATTGCACTACTTCCCTTGGAGAAAAGATTAGTCCATAAAAAACTTAGGGACATATGAAAGATCTTTCTTATTTAGTGCAGATAAAATAAAAGTTTTATACTTTAGTAATATTATTCAGTTAAAGATGTAACTTTTTCTTTATCGTTAGTATTTTTTAGTTTAAAATATTTTGGAATGCTAATATATTGAAAATTTTTCTTTTATCAACTAAATGTTAATAATACTGATAGCCATATGTACCTCACTACTTTCTCCAAAAATTTACTACTCTTTATATTATTTTAAACATATGTACATATTAATAAGGATAATAGCATTAGAATCTCATTTTAGGACATAAAAAGAAGCCTAATATATGCAAAAAATAAAAATAATAAACCTAATCACTGAATAGTTGTCAAGTCTAGAGCTGATCTTGGATGAGCAAATGATGTAGAAATTAACACTTTCAATTGCTTGTCAAAATAAAGTGGTGAAATTTGAGTCAACTCAGCCTAGATCTCAATTACTCCAAGAAACCTTTCAACATATCCCAACTTTAAGTAACAGTTCACTTTTCTGAAGTCTCAGAGCAACTTATCCATACCTGCTTTATGAAAAAAATATTCTCTTTCAACCATTCCATATAATTCAATGTGTACTTTATCTCTTCCATTCCTCTAGAAAGTTTTAAGGGTAGGAGATTTATTTGATTTATTTCCTAAGTGGTTAATTTTTAACGCACACTACTTTTAAAGGGATGAATGAGGCAGTTGTTATAAGGTATCAGGGTATTTGCCAGGGCTAAAATTCTCATCTGGGGCCCCTTAAGATTACTGATTGTTGACAGAATTCAGTCTCTTGTGGTTGTGGAACTGAGATACCTGTTTTCTTGACACATTAGTTCCTTCAAATTCAAGCAATCAAAGGACCATTGCATTTTTTTTTTATTCTTTGAATTTCTCTGAATTCCCTTTTTACCTTGCCTTTTGCTCTTAAGGGATCATGTGATGATATTGGGCTCCTGCTCCTGGATAATTCAGGGTAATCTCCCTGCTTAAAATTCAACTAATTAGTTAATTTAATTACATCTACAAAATTCCTTTTGACACGGTAAATAACATATTCATAGTCTAGGGATCAGGGGATTAAGGTATGGAATCATCTTGGAAGCCATAATCCACCTACCATGCCCATCTTGTCTAAAATTTTATCATCTAATATATATTTATTTGAATATGTAAGCAGATTTTTATTAGAGTACTATTCATGAAGCTGAGAATATGGTCATTCTTCACATTCATATTTAGTTTAGCCAGAATTTTAATTTTTAAAAACTAATATGTGCACTTAAGGAATAAGAGTTGTAGAGATGCAGAGGAAAATACAGAAAGATGATGTCATTTTATAGCATGGACAGGTATTTCCCAGAGGAAAACTAAAGAGAGACCTGAGTGGACTACTAAAGTGTGGTATTCTGGAAAGGGATGCTAGAAAGTAGAGAAGTCAGTGGAACAGAGATAATGAAGAAGCATAAACAGCTTCCTAAGGGCAGTGAATTCTTGTAATGAGCTAGGTAAGCTAGCCAGATCTTAGATTTCCCTCTTCCTTTATCAGTTACTCAAGCAGTACACAGACACAAACACATACAGACATACATGCAGCACACACACACACACACACACACGAAAGAGCCTAATAGAAACAGAGGTACAAGAAACCATTCTGAGAAGTTTCTGGAGTTGAGAAACCTGTTTCTTTCTCCTGGAGCATCGTACTATCTTTTTGTAAAATAACAACAGAATTGGGATTGAGGTATTTAAGATATTTAAGATAGAAGGAAAGATATAATATACAAGTACTTCTAATGGTTTCAAAAAACCCCCTAACTTCCAGGAATAACCCTGCCTATTCAATTATTGTAATGTATATGTAAAGAAAGAAATAATTTTCTTTTGGAATAAATATTGAGTTCATAATAATCCAATCACAACCTCAACAGGGAGAAAAACCAATCTCTGTTTCACTTCACTGCACCACAGTATTTAATCTTTTTCTATTGATAGTTAGTGCATGCAATTTCCATTAGAAGAGTTTTAAACATCAGAGGTAACATTTGGAGGCAGCAGCAGATTCACGGCAGCGCTTTAATATTTGGTCACTTCATAATTAGATTATAACTTTACAAGAAAACACATACGTGGCATTGGGTCACAGCTTTAAAGTCATAAAACCAATAAAATCATCCAGGGTGTATCATTATTTTGAAATGACTTATAAGCAGTTTCATTTTACTGCCAAACATTTTTATAATTCCTTTCCCAAAGACAAATGTGTTCAGCTTGATTTGTGTTTGTCTTTGCATTTAATCATGTTTGCAGTCCTTTTTTGAATTTACAATTAATCCTCTTTACATTTATGTAACACTATTCCAAACTTTTTCTTCCTAAATTTATCTTAGTGGGTGATTGCTTATTATATTTTTATACTGTTGTAATTATTATATATACATAGTGCTTTGAGCATCCTGACAGAAGGTGTTTTATAATTGTATTATTTTATTGCTCAAACATTTGCAAATAACATATTCATAAAGTCTAAAACATGTACACGTGACACAGATTTTAATGTGGTTCAGAAAAACCACTAGATCAGGAATGTTTTCTGTAAATGCAAATTAGCATTTCACATACTACTAACCAGACTGCCCCTGATAAGTGCCTGAATTTAGTCACCTTCCCTCAGAGGGTTAGCTGATCAGGCATTTATACATCAGAACAAAATACAGCAATAGACAGGTGAGGCTGAAAGCGGATGGGTTTTTTCTTTGTTTTGGGGGTGGTATTCTAAAAGAAAATTTAAAAAAGAACAGAAATTTTAAGGAAAACAATGGGTATGAGAAGAAGGAAACTGGAACCTGGTTATAGAAAGCTGTTTTTTGGAAAGCTAGCTGTTCTCAAGTCATTAAAAGAAATGCTGAGTCACCCTCACATCAAAGGAGAAACAATCTGGGGAAACCAATGTACAGAAAACCAGAGAAAATCAGTATTAGCCATGCATAATATGAAAAATACTTGAAGATGTGTCCCAAACATTACATTTATCCAAAGAATGTGTATAATATGCTATCAGTTTAACAGAGGCATAATCTATAAAAGTAATAAAAGGAATTCCAGGATGACAATAGTGCAGTTCATAAGGAAAGCAGTCAAAATTGGAACCATGATTAGAAGGTACATTAAAACAATTAGTGTACATTTATCCGTTTTTATTCTTTTTCTTCTTCAAGCATCTGAACCTCTTATTTCATTCCAGGAATTTGTACTGCGTTATCCTTAGAGAAATGTAATAACAAATCAAAACTCCGCAGGTCATGCCACTGGTGGGGATACAGTACCCATTATCCAGTGGTGGCAGTATCATCAGTGATATACATTGTTCAGTGGTGACAGGGCCAGTACCAACATCCAATCAAGGCTGTAACAGCTCTCTAACCAACACATTCTGGTGATGCTGGCTGTGTTTTTAGTGGTCTGGTTCACTTTGCTTCCTCTGTGTTTCAGACTATCAGTTACCTAGTCATTAAATTAATTCCATGAGCTATATTTGCTCGACACTTCTGTTCAAGCTTAAGCTAACCACAATCAGTTCCTTTGGTTTTCAACCAAGAAGTCTGCTGGGTATAATTATGTGTTCAAGATGAAAGAGAATATATGCTAACAAATGTGACGCTAAGAAGTTCCTCCTCTTCAGATTATCATTCACAAAAGAAAACATGAACGGGAAGAACAGCAAGCACAGACCAGAACTCAATAAAATTCTCTAGGGTAGACATTGTGCTTTGTTTCTATCCTGACTGTGGGGAAAATCTGGATCAGACTCTCATTATGCTTCCTAAGAACTTCCCCCATGACACCCTATAATTCATCCTATATAGATAGTATTGCTTTTCCCTTATCCTGTATGACCATATCTAAAGTAAATATTGAGTGGTATGACCTCCTACTGTTCTCCCCTATGCCTTGTCTGTGCAATTTTGCAGCCTTGAGATTTACAGCTGTGCTCTTGGCTTTCAGTGTGAACTTGTAGTTTCTTTGTCAATATGCTTTTCTCAGGAATTTTTTCAAGTGTCTCTATTCTCAGATAACATGATTGCTTATGCTGTAAATCCTTTAGACTATATAATGAAAGTTCTTGGTATTAACAAGTGATGCAGCAGTATCATTGGTACAAGGTCAATACACAAAAATCAACTGTATTTCTACATACTAGTAATAAACAAGTAGTAGTCAAAATTATAATAGTGACTTTTATAATGGCACTGGAAAATACTAAAATAGTTTTATATCTAACAAAATATGTACAGGCATTATATGCTGAACACTACCAGACATCTATCAAAAGTAAAAGAGAACTAAATAAAAAAGAGAGACAATGTTTATAGCAGCAACGTCCACAATAGCCAAATTATGGAAAGCCCAGATGGGAAAGCCCAATAGCCCAGATGTTCACTAACAGATGAATGGATAAAGAAGATGTGGTATGTGTATATATAATGGAATACTACTCATCCATTAAAAAAAGGAAATCTTGCTATTTGCAATGATGTGGATGGAACTAGAGGATATTATGTTAAGACAAAATCAGAGAGGGAGACAAACCATAAGAGACCCTTAATCATAGGAAACAAATGAGCATGGCTGGAGGGGCGGGGTGAGGGGATGGGGTAACTGAGTGATGGACACTAAGGAGGGCATGTGATGTCAAATGAGCACTATTATACAAGACTGATGAATCACTACCTCTACCTCTGAAACTAATAATACATTATATGTAAATTAATAGGATTTAAATATTTTTTTTAAAAAAGAGAGAGCAATACCATGTTCGCATATCTGATGGTTCTTAAGATCTTTTTGTTTTTTTTCAAATTGCTCTATAGGTCTAATATAATCCAAACTAAAACTACAGTAAGATTATTGTAAAGACTGACAAAATGATTCTAAACTTCATATGGGATGAGAAAGGAATAAGAATAACAAACAGTTTTGAAAAGAAGGGCAAAGTTGGAAGACTCATTTTATCTGATATAAAGCTACAACAATCAAAACAGTGTAGCATCAGTGAAAGGACAAATAAATAAATGAGTCAAAATAAAATATCCACAAATAGAGACACACAACTATAATCAACTGATTTTTGTCAAATATGTAAAGGTAACTCAATGGAGAAAAAAATCTTTTAACAAAAGAGGCTGGGATATTTGCATATCCATATGCAAATAAAGATAATGAAGGTTTGGCCAGATCTCTCATCTTATATAATTATTAACTCAAACAGATCATAACCCTAAATTAAAAATCTAAAACTCTGAAATTTCTAAAGGAAAATATAGACCATTTTGGTGACCCTTGGAATAGGCTAAGGGTTCTTACTTATCACATTAAAAGCATGATCCCCAAAGAATGTACTGAACATTAGACTTACTCAAAATTAAAACCCCTTTTTCCTATAATGACACTTTAAAAGAATTTGAAGATAAACTACAGACTAGAAAAATATATTGGCACAGGTGAGTTCTCACAAGGACCTTGGATCCATAGAATATAAAGAACTATTAAAATTCAAAAATAAGAAAACAACCCAATGAAAAAAATGAGGAAAATATTTGAAAAGACATTTCACCAAAGAAAATATTTGAGTGGCAAATAAGTACATGAAAAAGTGTCCACTGTTACTAGTTATTAGATGTAATATGAGTTAAAACCATAAAGAGATACAGATTGGCAAACAACGACCTGATAAAGCAACATGTGTTGTCAAATTTGCAAAGCAACCATAAATTTCATACACTGCTGGTAGCAATGCAAAAATGGTACAGTCAAGAGTTTAGCATTTTCTTATAAAAGTGAACAAATATGTACTATATGACTCAATAATCCCCCACCCAGGTATTCACCCAAAAGAAATAAAACCCATGTTCATAAAAATCCTGTATATGGATGCTTACAGTAGTTTATTCATATGCTCCCCAAAATGAAAACAACCTAAATGCCCTTCAGCTAATAAAAGGATAAAAACACTGGTGAATCCATACAATGCAATATCACTCAGCAATAAAAGGAATAAATTATTGATACAGACAACAATATGTACATATTTCAGGTGTACTATAGTAAGGCAAAGAAGCCCATCTCCAAAGGCTTTGTTCTTCATGATTTCATTTGTATGACATCCTGGAAAAGGAAAAATCATAGAGAATAAGAAAAGATGACAGAAGTGAGGTTTTAGGGATGGGAAAAATGGTGACTACAAAAGGGAACCACCAAAGAATATTCCAAGTAATGGAATTGTCCCACAAGTTGTTCATTGTGGTAGTCATACAACTCCATGCATTTGTCAAAACTCATATAAGAATTGTATATCAAAAGGAGAATTTTACTATATGTAAATTTAACGTGTAAGCAAAAATTAAAAATTAACAGGGACATTTTGAATTACATTTCTTAAATTTTTAAACATTGCTAATAATAGAATTGAGAGCAAGAAAACTGCTGTGGTAATAGCATACTAATATGAGTCAATAGGTGTTTATATTTTATTTTGGGAAGAGACAGTAATATAACTATGTTATTTAGAGATATTAATGAAGAGAATTAAAAAGGGAAATGGTTAACCCTGAGAAAGTATCATAGAGTGAGTTTTACACTTGCCTCAGTCATGACTGATTTTTTAAAGTGTGCATGTGTGTGTGTGTCTTTTAATAAAAATGAACTATGTAGTGTTTGCATTTTTGAACATGCTTATAGGAATTGTATTAAGATGACAGATGGTATACATTAAATTGATCTCATTTAATGATGTGAGTTTAGTAATATTTATATAATCCTTCTGATGCCGTCAAAGTTGATTTCTGGATGTGTTAGGCCCCAAATCACAATTATTTATGGGTCTTGTACATAAAGCAAACAGACAATTTGAGCAACATTCTTTATACACCCACATCCTCATCTTACTGTTTTGTCAGTTTATCCTGCATTCTTCTTTGCAGTCTGCAAAGTCATCCATAAAGGCACTTGGGGAACACTAAAGTTCTAATAAAGTAATTAATCCACTAAAAGATGTGTGTCTCATAGACTTTGTACATGACATAAAATTCTCAATAAAGAAAAAACATGAATTCCAGTATACAGGGCATAGATCTCAAGAACAGGCTGGTAAGACAAGCTCCTATTTGAAAGTATAGCATACATCTTGGTCCAAATTTTTAAGTATAATTTTTTTCATTAAACTCTCAGGAAACGCTACCAAATATTATTCTGGCACTGATAAATAAGTTCTTATCCTTTCTAAATATAATACTATTTTCTCATGGAAAAGATGATTTCCATTATGAAGTATTACTAAATAACATACCACTGTCATGACAAATGCTTAGAAACCTGCCTAAATTTTCCTTAGTATTTATTTTGCACATTTCAACCTTATTCAAAACCAACTTTCTGTCAATTATTATGTTTGGAAACCAAGGATTACCTATTGATTCTTAAAAGACAGCTCTGACTACTAAAACAGGCAAAAGTACAAAAGAATAAAAGAAAAAAAGAAAACAGGCAAAAACTTATAAGACCTACTAAGCTGAAATTATTAACTTCTTTCATGAAAGTTCCAATTTTATTTTGGAGAAGATTTCGTTTTGTGTTTTTTGATATGGATTTTCTACATTTAGGACAGTTCCTGTATATACTTTCTGAATTCAATTAATTTCCTGATAAGGAGGAGGATCCCAAGTGTGGCATTAAACAAACAAAACACTTATTGAGAAATAATACACAGTCCCTTTTATCCTATTTCTTATGGTATGAGGCATGCTGATTCATATATCAGTATTCTGAACCTGTCTTTTTATTTGAACAACATTGCAATAATAACCAGAGGTGGAAAGCTGATCGAGGGAGGAGGAGGAATTACATTCTGACAAAGAAATAGATTTCATTTTAAGTACCCAGGGGGAGTTATTTTATAAGAAAGTATAAAATTTTTAAAAAATACGGCTTGGCAGTGGCCTTTATGTCTAGAATATTGCTTTCTCAATATAACCCCCATTGAGGCAAAAGTAATTCTTAGTGTTTTAATAAACATAGTTATAACATGCCAAGTAAATTAAACTCCTTAATCTTTTCCCCCTATTTTACTCTAACACTGCATTGCTGTACTTGGAAAATGATCATTCCACAAAGTCACTAATCATCCAAGACTGATTAAAAAGAAAAAAAAAGTTTTCTTGATTCTTTGTGACCTCTAAGCTGAAGTTTTTGAATAGGAGATTAAAGCTTAATTATTTTGATGTACCAGTCCAGTGTTATCAATCTGGCCTCTTCACCACTTCGAAAGTGTAAATTGCTTGAGTAAAATAGGTGAACGTTCTGTCCTTTCCCTTTTTAAAGAACTCACATTTTCAATTTCTAGATGAAAAATAATACCTTAACTAAATGCTAATCATGCTTTCTGTTGACAAAGATAGAATAAACCAGGAGATTATCTAGAATACTAAGGGGATAGCAGTATGCATAAATCAATACTGTCCCTACCTATATTACTAATCTTCTTTGGGACATAAAACACAAAGTTTTTTGAAAAAATGTAGACCACTTTGAGATAAGGTTTAACGTGCTCTCTCAATCTTAAGAACACTTTTCTTTTCTTATTTTAAATATGAAAAAGAATCTGAGAACAGTCTGGTGCCCCCTACCCCATCACTATTATCTAGTCAGCACTGCTCCATCCAGGTAACCACATCAATTTCATGTAGGGATTTTGAAAAATATTCTATGCTACATAAATATATTTTTTTAAGATTTTATTTATTTATTCATGAGAGACACACAGAGAGAGGCAGAGACACAGGCAGAGGGAGAAGCAGGCTCCACGCAGGGAGCCTGACATGGGACTCGATCCCAGGTCTCCAGGATCACACCCTGAGCTGAAGGTGGCGCTAGACTGCTAAGCCACCCGAGCTGCCCTATGCTACATAAATATTGCTTTATAGAAATTTCACCATAAAATTGAAACTTGTTTTTTTTCTTGAAATCGTAGTTTATGTATTGATCCAAACACATATGTATAAGAGTTGATATGTTATTCTACTATGTGTCAATGTTCCATAATTTATTTAAATTGTTATTTATGTATCCTGAAACAGTCATGTCCTGATGTTGATCCCAGTCCCTTTCTGTTCTCTCTTATGGAGAATTTCCTTTCAAGACTTTTTTGAGTACATCCCTGCTAGCCATGCACAAGACAAAGAGATCTCATGTAAGTTTGCTTGAACTCAAATTTTGGCTCCATCATTTTTTACCATATGAACTTTAGGTATATTACTGAACTTATCTAAGTGTCAGATTATACCTCTGTAAAAATATATAATAATTTCTTATAAGTTTTTAAAAGCATAAATTCATGATACATACTTAGCACAGTCCCTGGTATATTCTAAGTGCTTTATGAACAGTATAGGTAGGTATTGATACCCAGAAGCCCTCTGGGACAGGAGGTAAAATTATCACCTCAGATGAAGTTTTAAATATATCCTCCAAAAGCTATAGTACTGGTCCTGACATTTGTCAATCTATAGAGTGGCAGAAATTTCCTAATACGTACATAACTATAATGAGTACATGGGTCTTATCACAATTGGGGTACTGCTCTAAAGTGGTTAGAGCCTTCCCTTTTAGAAGCAGTAAGTTGCCAATAACTTTTATTTTTTAAACATTTTTTTCAAAGATCGTATTTATTTATTAGAGATAGAGAGAGAGAGAGGGGGGTGGGCACAGACACAGGCAGAGGGAGAAGCAGGCTCCATGCAGGAGCCCAACGTGGGACTCGATCCTGGGTCTCCAGGATCACGCCCTGGGCCGAAGGCAGCGCTAAACTGCTGCGCCACCAGGGCTGCCCTGCCAATAACTTTTAAATTGTAAACTCAAACTCTAAGACCCCACATGCCTACTAATAATCCCTACGCAAAAATTAATTTACATATATCAAGCAGTTCAACTGTCTGGCTTACATTCAGATAAACTGTGTGTGTGATCATTAACCCTCTCGTCTCTCCCTGCACCGTGGATTCAGCTGTGTCCAATAAAGAGATATATCACTCCCTTATCCTCAAAACCAAGCCGCAAATTGTGCTTGCATTTAAGTGCTCTGTAAATAAATGAGGGTGGGAAGTTGAAACTGGGTCTACCATTCTCTTCTGTATACATGTAACTTGGAGCCAAAATAAAACGGAAACTCATTCTCTTATTCTCTAAGTAGTCTTCATTCCTGTGCAGCACTCTTTGAGTACCTCATATTATCTCATTTATTTCCACAATAAGCATGTATCAGGTGGCTATTAGTATCCCCATACTACAGTAAAAAAGATCAGAAGCTTTAAAAGAATAGATAACTTCTTCGGAGTTTCAAAATCATTACGACAGAACTAGTACTCAAATGTAGGTTTTTCCACCATATTACATTGTCTCTCATGAATAAGTAAAGAGATTTTGCATGAAACTGACTAAATTCTTAACTAACCCAAACTCTTTTCTTCTTTTCTACAAGATAAAAACTCTATGTTCAGGGAATCTAATGTTATACTATGTTGAACACTATGTTAACATGTAAAATACAGTAGCTGTTGACACATTTTCAAAGGTATCAATCAGGAAGATGACCAAGCAGTAGTGGAATGGCAAACACTTGAGAATGAGCAGATATGATAACTCAAGAAAATGTACATAAAATAATGTAGGTGATCAAATTAACACGTTCAAGCCAAGAAGGCTCAATGCTTTCAGATCTCTAATTAAAACACTGCTCAAAATGGTTGTACATTTGGCTGATCAAACAATGCATTTTTAAATGATCCCCACTGCTCTGTAATCTAGAAAGAATATACAAACACTGGCTAGTCTCCAGTAAGGAACATCCTTCTGAGCCACTGAACTAAACTTTTCCATAAAGGAATTAAATGTATAAACTTATCCTCATTAGAATTGTGCTTCAAATCAGTGCTTCCAAGTTATAGTCTAATTTTAACAATAGTGATTTATAATGTTTCACATTTCATTTATTCATTTGGGCTTCACTATAACCCTTTCCTGTTGACAAGGCGAATATACCATTTTTTGAGATAATACACTGAAGCTGAAGTTAATACATCTGCCCTAGGATTCTTCTTTCTATTATTGAGGAAGGACACAATCTCCTTACCCTTAGCCAAATGTTCTTCTAGTGATGATGGCAGTGGTGATGAAATAAGAACATCTACAATAACACAGTAGCAATATTAATAGCTCTGTGTTCCCAAGCATGTATGCAAAAATCCCTACAGCATAGGCTTAATGATGACATATTGCCTCATTTGATCCTTATAACTATGCTATGAAATAAATGTTACCTTAAGAAAATCAGGAAACTGAGGCAGGGAGAGGTTTAAAAAACTTTCCTACATCACTTGGCTCATAAGTACCACAGTAAAAAATTAGATGCTTCTCAAGGTAACACTGCTTATCAGGGTTACAGTTCAAAAATAGCCCATGTACAGGTCTCCTCTAATTTTACTGTTCAAACTAGGATAAAGTCTATGTTGTATTTAGGACACAAATTATTATCTCATCATTTTCTAATTTAAAATTGATATAGTTGTTCTTTAGATATCATATAAAAAGTGTTTACTTTTATTAGGATAAAAGTTTTGGGGTGCTTTGTTAGAGCTGCTTTGGAGTATCTCCTCCTCTGATCATACTAACAAATGAATTAAAAAATATATTTTTTAAGGCAGAAGAAACATTTTCTTCTCCGGCTACACAAGTTTTATCCTCTGTATTTCTTTAAACATCTTGCCTTCTTTCTCTTTTCCCATGACCTCTCAGTCCAGATCACTGATATACTGAATTTCAAAGACTCATTTCCATTTCAGTTAATTCAACAAATGTTAAGAACTTAAAATACTGGAATACTTCATTAAGTGCTGTGATTATAGCAACCAGTGAAAGAAACATGGCATCTCCCACTACAGATAATAGCACTCATATAAAGACTTTGAGCTTAAGCAAATGCATTAATAATTGAATAATGGTCCAAAAGCAGTATAGGAAAAAGTAGGATTCATGATGATATGTGAACTTTAATAAGAGACTTTCATGTAACCAGTAAACTCAAGAAAGATCGCCCCGATGAAGTAATTATTAGGTGAAATTTGACATGTGAGTAGGAATTATGCATATGAAGAGGGTAGAGAACTTGTCCAAAGGCCCTGAGGCAGGAAGGAACTGAATAAAAATACTAGAGCTAAAGTTTACTGAAGAAGGATTAAAGTCCACTAGGCTACTGAGGTAAAGTAAAAGTCATGTATGCCTTATTTATGATATTCATTTTCTTTTATAATTGAAAGAAGCAATTAAGGATTTTAAGCAGAAAGGGTTTTCTGTTTAAAAATACATACTAGTAAATGGGGAAAGAATTGATTGGAGGCCCCAAGACTATCTTTGAGGAGATCAATTTACAAAGTTACAAAATCCTAGGTAAGAAATACTGGTAGTTAAAATTAGAGCTGCATCAGTGGGTATGGAGAAATAGCATACATGTTCAGGAGTCTACACATTTGGTCATTTATTGGAGGAGTAAAAAAGCTAGAAAAGACAAGTATAGGGCGCCAGGGAGGCTCAGTCTGTTAAGTGTCTGCCTTCTGCTCAGGTCATAATTGCAGAGTCTTAGGATCTTGTAGGGCTCTCTGCTCAGTGAGGATTCCACTTCTCCCTCTCCCTCTGTCCCCTCCCCACTGCTCATGATCTGTCTCTGCCTCTCAAATAAATAGAGTCTTTAAAAAAAAAAAGTCAAGAAAAAATTCAAATATTTTAGTATAAGAAACTGGATACGAGTTTTTGAAATTTCTGAAATATTAGAAATCAAGTTTAAAATATGTTCACTTTAAGATACCAAGGAGGAATGGGGAAGTTGAGAGGAAAAAAAGCTATATTAAACAGAAAAGAAGCATGGAAAATCAAATTGTTGTGTATTTAAACTACTCAATAGTTAAAAGGAACAAACATTTAGTGCATGTAAAAACATGGATTAGTCTTCAAAATGTACTAAGCAAAAGTAGCAAGACACAAGTCACAATATTATGATTTTGTCGATGTGACTACTACTGACAAAAATTAGATAAATGGTTATCTATTGCAGAAGGGAATGGGGAAAGGATGTCAGAGAGAGAGACTTAAAGTGACAAGTTGAAGTTTTGGGGGATGGTGGAAATTACCTAGATATTGATGTGATTAAATCATATATATGTATATATCATATATCATAAATATATATATCAACATTTATTGAGCTATATAGTTAAAATAGGTACATTTCATTATATACAAAGTATAGCAATAGATTGCTTTTTATTTATACCAATAGATTGCTATTTATTTATCCTCCATTACAGGATCCCAGGAACACTACTTGAGCCGAAGGCAGATGCTCAACCACTGAGCCACCTAGGTGCCCCAATAATTTGCCTTTTAAAAGATAAATACATGATATTGACCAATATTATGCTTTTTACCTATTTCCAGAAATTACAAAAAGAACCAGTTAATTTCATAAGACTAAAAATAGTGTTCAAGGAATTGAGGATTCACTCCTCACAATAATACTCTCAAACAACACATAGAGAAAAGGTAAAAAAAAAATTTATTAAATTGTATTGAACTGTTGCATTTGAACCTTCCTTATGCTTTTACTTAAGATTGAGGTTTATCAATAAAATTAAAATTTTCTAATCTGTGAAAGATGCTGTCAAGAATATCAAAATACAAGCTACACACTAGGGGCAAGTATTTTCAAAGACACATTTAAATAAAGACTATTATCCAAAATATACAAAGAATTCTTAAAACTCAACAAGAAAACAAAATAATTGATTAAAAAATGAGACAAAGACCTTAACAGACACTTCGCCAAAGGACACATAGAGATGGCAAATAAGCATATGAAAAGATTCTCCACATCATATGCCATTAGGGAAATGCAAATTAAAACAACAATGACGTATCACTACACACTTACTAGAATGGCCAAAATCCAGAACATGGACAATAGCAAATGCTGGTGTGGATGTGGAACAACAGAAACTCTCTTTCATTTCCGACAGGAGCGCAAAGAAGGAACAGCCACTTTGAAACACTGGCTGGTTTTCATGGAACTCAACATAGTCTTTTTGTTTGTTTGTTTGTTTTCTCAACATAGTCTTTCCATGCAGTCCAGCAATTATGCTCCTTGGTATTTACCCAAAGGAACTGAAAATTTGTGTCCATATAAAAACCCGCACAAGGATTTTTATAGCAACTATATTATTTAGCCTTCATCCAAAACCTGGATAAACTAGGTGTCTTTCAATAGGCGAATGGATACTAACGTTATATCCAGACAACGGATATTATTCAGTGCTAAAGAAGGAGTTTTCAGGCCGTGAAAAGACATAGAAGAATATTAAATGCATATTACTGAGTGAAAAAAGCCAACTTGAAAGGCTACATACCGCATGATTCCAAGCATATGACATTCTGGAAGAGGCAAAACTGTGAATACCGTTAAACATCAGCAGTTACCAGGGGAGAAAAAGAAGGGTGAACAAGGCAGAGCACAGAGGATTTTTAGAGCAGATTCCGTATGCTATTACGAGGGAAACATGTCAGTATACATTTGTTGAAACTCATAGAATATGCAACATCAAGAATGAATAAAAAGCCTATTACAAAATAAAGTATATTAGAAAGAAAAAAATTGAGGCTGGTGATCATATTTCAGCTCATTGGATATAATGGAAGAATGTTGCTATTAAGACTACAGTAAATGATGTTTACTAAATATTTTTAAAAGTTGTATTTTATATGTGATTTGTCACTGAAATCATCTGCTTACTACAATGTGTCTTTACATTACATATATTACAAAGATACAATGTATCTTTACAACTATTTCAAATTAAGGTCAGATTATTAATCTCCCCTGTGTATCCAGTGGTATTAGGTATTTCACTGCCCCATTGGAGGCCTGCTCTGATGTTCAATACAGATATCACAGCCCATAATTTTATGAACTTTTAACCAAATTTAAACTTACTTCAGCTGTGATTAATACCTAAAAGGAAAGAACATCAATTATAATATTCAAATGGTAGTATTTAAAGCATTTTGGTGAGTTCAAGCTGGATAATACATTTGGAATAATTCATAGCACTTTGAACAGGTTTATATAGAATCAAATGGTTTGAATCCATTTAAACAGTTGAATTGTGCTTCTACTCTAGGTAGAAATTATAATTTTATAACCCAACACTGGCAATTTTTTAGTGGCTCCTATGAAGAATACATAATTTGCTGAAAACATACATACACAGTTTAGTTATCTGTCAAAACACAGAGTCATCAAAGTTGAAAAGGCAGAGAGAAAATTTGTAACACACCTGACATATAGCAGGCTGCTAGTAGGAGGAAGCAAACTGCCAAAGTTCAATGTTTAATTAGAGCACAAGATCAATAGGATTTGTCTGACTTTAATTTTTAGACTTTAGGTATATTTAGTCCATGTTTACCACTATGAGTATTCATGAAATAAAACAATGGAATCATGCCCAGAAAAGAAAATTAAAAGTCCAACTTTAATTATTAACACAATTTAACATGGAAAATGAAAAAAAATGGCAGCTGGAAAATGAAAGGAACAGAAAGGGAGAATAAAGATGTCTGTTATCATTAAAAACATGTTTTGTGAAAAATGAGAAAAGTGAAAATTGCCAATGTTACTTTAAATGCACTTACTTCTGACTATAAAAACCAAATTCAGAAGAATAAATACATTGAATTGTAACTGCTATGAAAATCAACAATAATAAAAACTTAAATAACACCAGATAATTTTATGATTACAAGATTGTTCGGACTTCAAGACAACTTTAAGAAAATCAAAGGCACATCCTATCAGTTTCTAAATAAAATGATGATTAGCTCATAAAAAAATGATGACAATTTACATCCACAGAAGAAAAATGGTACAGTTGAGGACAGGATAATCAGTGTAATCAGAAATCTGACAAAATAGCAGAAAAAGAAATCCTTCACACAATTTTCCTTCGTTAGTACAAATAACATCTCCCGTTTCTATTCACCTTGATGTATAGATACCTAGTACAATTCAATGAGAAAAGAGAGAGTGATTACACTTCTGTTTCAGTGGGTGAAAGTACCTCATCATGAGTGAGTTCTCTGTCTACCAGGCTGTCTAACCCTGCAAAAGTTCAGTGAATCTAACACAGACATAATGAAAACAAAACAAAACAAAACAACAAAACTATTTTATTGTTCTGCAGTGTGGATAGAAACAAAAAGACTGGTTGGAAGGGCATGCTTTCTTGGAGGATGGAATATGAGTAGCTATATATAGATAGATTACGGTTTCCACAACCTGCAGCCTCAAGGACAGTCTGAAAGACATACATATGGGCAGCAGGAGGTACACTTGGAAAAGACCATAGGTTTCCTGGCCTGGAGAAACTTGAAAAAACAGGCCAGGAAGCCAGGAATTACAAATATAGTAGTGGAATCATAAACGACAAAGAGTCTTTACAGAAAGGGGAGTCTTCAAACTTTCTACCCTTGACTGTGACTGATCTCTCAGCTATCCACATGCAAAATACACTCAAGAAGAATTAACTTCTGAACCAAGACCAGATTTGTTCCCCAAGAACCAAACTGTAAAGTTAAATACAGCCAAGAAAAATATTTACTAAAAGAAAGGAAACAATAGTCATAGAGGATAATAACATAATCAATAATCCATGTAATATAATATTCTTGTCTAAGATATAAACCAAAAGGTCATAATATACCAAGAAACAAGGAAATGGAACACAATATTAGAGAGAAGAAAATCAACTAAATCCTAAACTAAGAGAAACCAGATATTAGCAGAGAAGAATTTAGAAGTGGCTAACTACATCCTTAGTGAAATAAAAGAACATGTGTTCAGTGAAAGAAAATTTAGTCAAGAAATAGAAAATCTCAGCAGAGAAATAGAAACAGAAAAAGAACCAAATGAAAATTTCAGAAGTAACAAATAAAATATATGGAGGGAAACATAGAAGAAATTCTTTTTGATATATGGTAGGACAATATTTCGAAGAGTACCTGAAGCACAAATCATAAGAAAAAAAATGATAATTTGGGATTGATTTTTAAAATATGCTTCAAATGCAACATTAAAATAATGAAAATGGGGGCACATGGGTGGCTCAGTTGGTTAAGCTTCTGCACTTGGCTCACGTCATGACCTCTGGGCCTGAATAGAGCCCCACATTGGGCTTCCTGCTCAGCAGGGAGCCTGCTGCTTCTCCCTCTCCCTCTGCTGCTCCCCCTGCTTGTGCTCTCTCTCTGTTGAATAAATAAATAAAATCTTTTTAAAAATAATGAAAATGTAAGACAACCACAAGGAGGAAATATCTATAATACAAATGCCTGATAAAGAACATTTCAACTAAATAATGAGACAAACAACCCAATGTGACAACTGTGACATTTAAACAAATAATTTATAAAATAAAAAATATGGATAGTCAAGAGTAGATGTTAAAATGCTTGATATTCCTAGATATCAAAGAAATCTAAATCAAAATCATAATGAAATACTTTTATACACTCAGTAAAATATCTAGATTGTAACAATTGACATGATTACTAGTGCAGATGTAAAACAGTCAAAATTTTCATATATTGCTGGTGGAAATATTGAATGGTGACCATTTTAAAAAACAGCTTGATGGTTTATTATACATTTTCATATCTACTTGATATAAAAACACATACAACCCAGACAATCTACTCCTAGGTATTTCTCTAAGAAAAATAAAAATATATAGTCATGCAAAAATTTGTACAGCAATGTACATCAGTTAAATAATTATTGCCCCCACACAAAAACAACACAAATGTCTATTTATAGCAAAACGATAAATTATGGTGTATCCATACAATAAAATGATACTCAGCAAGAAAGAGAAATGAACTATAGATAACCAAAAAAGCATTTAGTAGTCTCAAAACATTGTGTGAGTGAAAGAAACAAGACACAAAAGAATATAATTGCATGATTCCAACTTACATAAATTTTTAGGACAGACAAGTGAAATGAATTTGTAGTAACAGCAATGACCTCAAATACTGCACTGGGCCAGGTCTGGCTATGAAGAGATAACTGCAATGAGTTATGAAGGAACTTTTGGGGGATATATTCTAAAATGATTGGCTTGTAATTACAAGGAATATATTGGACTATATTTGAAAAATTCACTGAACTGTTAAAGTGAGTGCATATTATCATATGTAAATAAAGTTCCAATAAAGTTGATTAGAATGCAACTTTGATTTCATATAAAAACTTAATATAATTCATTATATGAATGGAACAAAAGGAAAATCACATCATGATCTCAATAGACACAGAAGAACCATTTAACGAAGTCCAACACATTCTTTCCTGATAAAACAAAATAAAAGTAGAAGTGAATTTCTTCAACATGATAAAAGACATCCACAAAAAAATCTTGAGCTAAAATCATTCTTAATGGCGAAACACCAATTCTTTTTTCCTCTAAAATTGGGAACAATATAGTGTGTGTGGAGGGATGTGGGGTGGGGACAAAGATAAGAAAGGAAATGAAAAATTTCAGGATAATTACCTTCTGTACACTTGGGGGAGGTGGTGGAAAGGGAGGGAAAGGAAAGAAAGTGGTCAAAAGGTACAAACTTTCATTTGTAAGCTAAATACATTCTGGGTATGTAATGTACTACATGGTTATTAAGGTTAACAATATCATATTGTATATTATGAAGTTCTGAGAGCACATCTTAAAAGATCTTAACACAAGAAAATAAACTCATGTAAGGTGATGAATGTTAGCTAAATTTATTGTAGTAACCATTTTTCATGACATACATGTATCAAATCATCTTGTACACCTTTAATACAAAGTTATCTGCCAATTGTATCTCAATAAAACTGGAAAAAAATATTCCAGGTTAACCAATTGGGAAAAAACAAATTTCTTCACTCTAGGAAGGCAAGCAGGCAACTTTGAACTAACTAGAAACTAGATGTTCCCTTTTCAAAAATGTACAGCATGATTGCTGAGTAGAGTACAACTGGATTTCAGCAACCATTTGCAAACTTAGCTGGACAATTCCGTGCACTAAAAAATGCACAGTCATATATTATCCTTATTGCATATTTTATTCCCTTCTTGGCGATTTATAATGCACAACAGCATACAAACAAGATTTAAAAGTTTTAATCAACAGAATAATTTTATTGTTTTTAACCAATCATTTCCCAAACCTCAGTTTGTAAATATATTCTCAATATATTTATTAAATAACTAATATGAAATAAACTTTTATTGTTATAAAACCAATTAACATACCATGCAAATGGCATTCTACACAGCTTCCTTTAGCTCTCCATACCTACACTAAATGGTCTTGTCCTCATAGAAAGGCTTTTCACACACATTTCAAGATGGAAGTTATACTTTGAATGAACAAAGTGATCAGCGGCTTAGCTTCCAGAGAAGTAGCACAATTTCTAAAAGCAATGACATTGTATGGTGATTGGTATATTTTTATCTCTTGTCCTTTATTCTTATTAGAGAACTGCAAATACTCAACGCCCATTTATAACAGCAGAAGAACTAAGAATACAAAGAATTTGCACTTTTATATAGGATTATCAAAATTTTCATTGTTTTCTCCTCACCAACTAAAGTCAGGAGATTTTTAAAATAATGTCACAGGACATGGATTTGCATTTTAGTAAAACTTGATTCTAGTTAGTAACATTTTATTATCTTAACAAGAGAAGAAAGCCTCTTTGATTGCTACCCTCTACTTTTTTGTATAGTCTTAAATTTGCAGCATCTTCATGACGGTTTGATATTAAGGCTCCACTGACGTCATAAAATGAGCTGGAAATTATTCTCTTCTTCTCTATTTTCTGAAAAAGTTTGTGTAAAATTTATATTATTTACTCCTTAAATGTTCAGTATACTTCATCAGTGAAAGCATCTAGGCCTAGAGTTCTCTGGAAACTTTTATGATAATTAATTCAATTTTTATTATAGATACAGAAATATTCTGATTTTCTATTTCATCTTGTGTCAGTTTTTCTAACCTGTATTTTAAGAAATATGTGCATTATATGTAACTGTCAAATTTATTGGTATTAAGGCTCCCTTTATTATCATTTAATATCTATATGGTATGTTTTGTTAGATCTTTGCAGTCTTGAAAACTGAATTTCAGATCATTCTATGAGATTGAATCAGAAGAAACTTGATTAATTAAATTATTTTTAGTCTCTAAGCCGTTTTATTCTAAATGAAAAACAAAGAAATGGAAAAGGGGGATATACATGTCATATATATATATGAAAGTTTAATATTTCATATATTATTTCTTTACTGGATGAGAACTTTATATATATATGAATTATTTTTAATTACTGCATTAAATATAATGATTTCAATTAAAAATGGAAATTTCCAACCTCCTGTCAAAACTAATAACTGGCAAAAATGTAGTTATATAGGCAATATCAATATGATATCAATTTCTACTTAATTTTTATCAACTTAGCAATCAGAAATCATATAAGGTCATACAAAGTGCTACAAACTCAACCCTTAAACAAAACAAAATGAAAAACAAGTAAAAACCCCATTCTATGTGTTTTATGAGACTTTAGCAACATGCAAGAAAACATAATTATTTTTAAAAACAGTAACAAAAAAGATATCGTCTCCTTCATTTTCAACCCAATATGGCTCACTAAGCTTTAAAAATAATTGATTTCTTAAAAGGTCAATTAGTATGTTGCATTCTTCAGGTTTAGATCCTAATCTCCTTGTGGTAGAGATAGCCAATTTTATTGTTATTGTTTCTCTCATAGATGATTCTCTAAATTTTTAAGAAGCATGCATTTAAAACGTTATGCCTGATTCACACTTACACCAAAAACAAAAGTCCTTTGAGAAATCTGTCTCTTGATTCTTAAGTTTTCTCTTAATCATCATACAAATTATCTCTTTCTAAGTGCTTCTGGGAATATTAATATTGTGTCTAATATGAAGTACATGAAATACATCCAAGAAATAAGCTGTATTTACCCAGTATAAGGGACAGTGCCAAATTTGACTGGGCTTGGCACTTAACACATATCATTAGTAATTGCAGTATGAAAACACGTTTTAGCCTTTATTCCTTTAACACTTCTGAATAAACAAAGAACTAAATCAAACAAAGCAGAAAAAAAATTTCCTTATGCCTTGTACATCCTCTGTCGCTAAACTGAGCATAGGGCCTTCTAATTTTTTTGTGACAAAGTTTTTTTTTTTTTTGAAGAAAATTTAAAAAAAGGACTTTTTCTGAGTTCCTTCTTGAGTTTTTTCCCCCTGCTTTGCTTAGTATTTCATTTATACAGTAGATCTAATGATAATTTTCAGTACTTAGAGTATTCATCTAATTGCTTTGATGAAAACACTTACTGATCATCCTACAGTAGGCAAGAGCAAAGACAGTTCCCTGTATATAGTCTTATAAAGCTCTTACTCTTTTATTTTTTTAGAGATTTATTTATTTGAGGGAGGAAGAGTGAGAGAGAGACAGAGAGTGCAAACACAGGGAAGGGCAGAGGAAGAGAGCGAGAGAAACTTTAGTAGACTCCTCACTGGGCTCAGAGACAGATGTGGTGCTCAATCTCAGGACCATGAGATCATGACCTAAACTAAAGCCAAGAGTCTGACACTTAACCAACTGTTCCACCCAAGGGCCCCTTTACTTCTTTATTTTTAATTGTAAAACCTTTTTTTAAATTGAAGTATATAGTTAACACACAATGTTACATTAGTTTCAGGTATACAACATGGTAATTTAACAAGTCTATGTGCTATGCTATGTTCACCACAAGTGTAGCTACCATCTGTCACCGTACAATGCTATTACAATACCATTGACTATATTCCTATGCTCTACCTTTTATCCTCAAGATTCATTCATTCTATAACTGGAAGCCTGTATCTCCCACTCTCCTGTATCCTTTATGTTTTCTATAAGATTTCTTTACATTGACTATGTGCCAGAAATTAATATAAGGCTACCCCAGATAGTTTTTTAAAGTAGCATAATAAATTTTACTTTTTACCACAAAATAAAAGATAGCTAGGGGTAAAAAAGAGAGCTAGACACTGGGTGTTATGCTATATGTTGGCAAATTGAACTCCAATTAAAAAATATGTAAAAAAATAATAAAAATAAAAAATTGAAGTAAAAAAAAGAGCTAGAAATGAGTACTTTTAGTGTGTGTGTGTTTCTGTGTGTGTGTGTGTGTGTGTGTGTGTGTAAAACCTCTTGAACACCTCCTGAGAAAGGTGGAAAATCAATCTTCACTATCACCAGAAATGTAATCTAATGCTATGCAAATCCTTAGATAAAATACTAATATGTAATCGTCATTAATATCACTCTAAAAATAGCCTTACCCATACATTATAAACAAGGTACAGATGATTTTTCATGCACCTTTACAGTAGAAAAATATTTAATCCTACAGACATTAAATAGAATAGGCTACCCCCTTCTTTTCCCTATGGATTACTAAGTGCTTTGTGGAACAAAACAACAGGTAAAAAAATTATTTTATATATCTATTGATAAAATAGGATGACTCCTTTGGTTCAATAGTGAAAATACTTCATTTATTGGCTAATTTGAGTACATTTCTTGAGAATCTTTAGATGTTAGGTCCCAGGTTAGACGCTGAAGATAAATATAATGCTAAAACAACTCTTCATCACTTGCTATACCAAGTAGAATTGTAACAGTTGCAAGGTATAGAAATTCTCATTAAAATGGTTTAAATAGGGGTACTTGGGTGGCTCAGATGGTTAAGCATCCAACTCATGGTTTCTGCTTAGGTCATGATCTCATGGGTCCTGGGATGGAGCAGAGTAGGGCTGTGAACTTAGTGGGGAGTCGGTTTGAAGAGTTTCTCCCTCTGCCCACCACCCCCTTCTGTGTGTGCTCTCTAAAAATAAACAGATAAATCTTTAAAAACTTAAAATAAAATGGCTTAAGCCATAAGGGGATATATTATCTCAAGAAATAAGGAATTGGGATGTTAGGAATATTACAATGTTGGTTAATTTTCACTCAGTATCAGTATCAAAGGTCCATATTTCTTCTTTTTATTTTGATACCCTTATTGTTTACATCTGTTTTCCTCATTATCACATGATGGCTACTGCAATTCCATACAGAACCAACAACATCCAATGAATAAAGAGATATTTTTTCTTGACTACTTTTTACACCAGTGGAAATTTTCAACTTTATCAAATTTCAACTACTTTATCATTGGCCAATATTGATCTCATATTCTTTCTCAAACTAATTACTGGCAAAGAGAACTGAGTTATGAATTGCTTAAAGTAATAATTTTTCTGCTCCTTGGGCTCCAGATAGTATGATGTTTTATTAAAATATGCCCTAGTAAACAGAGTTTTGCATCAAGAGAATAAAGTTGGCAAACAATGGGCCTCAGTACCCTATCCTGCAAGCATAACTTTCTCAGACATATATGTCTTGATACATGGTTTTCTGTTTTCAACTTCTCCCAACTCCTGCACTACCTTTAGAACTTTTCAGCCTTCAAGAGTCGACTATAGTTTAAAAACTAGAAACAAATCCTAACTGTTTTACATTTAAAAACCCACCAAAAATAAATCATGAGAAAGTTATACCTTATTTTGTTCTGAATGTTCCAAGAATTTATGCTATTTCAGAAAATTTCTTTACCAATGGTAATTTTGCTCAAAATTTTTGAGTCACCAGCACAATAAACTTGTTGTCTTAGTTCACCTTTGTAACAGACATATACAGAGCATCTCTACTTTGTTATGACTTTCCATTGTGTCTGAGTATTTACACATTGAAATATCATTTTATAGTAAATTGATTTTTCATTTTTTTGAAATATGAGCTATCCATTATGAACTGCTAACTTTCTGTTCCACCAAGACATAAAGCTGGAAGTGAATAGAAGCAATCTTATTATGAAAACACAGTACAAGTGAGAATAGACTTCTTTTTTTTTTTTTAAAGATTTACTTATTTATTTATTTATTCATGAGAGACGCAGAGAGAGAGAGGCAGAGACACAGGCAGAGGGAGAAGCAGGCTCCATGCAGGGAGCCTGATGTGGGCCTGGATTCCGCGACTCCAGGATCACGCCCTGGGCCGAAAGCAGGCGCTAATTCGCTGAGCCACCCAGGGATCCCCAGGAATAGACTTCAATATCTCCAGAAAACACACCAACTTCACGTGGTTCAGACTCCACTGTATTGCCACTTCGCCTTCATCTTACCCCAAAGGCCTCATAGAAAGTTCCTTATGCACGTCGAAGCAAATGGTGGGTATTTGTCGTTTCTAATGGATGGAACTGGAGGGTATTATGCTGAGTGAAGTAAGTCAATCGGAGAAGGACAAACTTTATATGGTCTCATTCATTTGGGGAATATAAGAAATAGTGAAAGGGAATAAAGGGGAAAGGAGAAAAAATAAGTGGGAAATATCAGAAAAGGAGACAGAACATGAGGGACTCCTAACTGGGAAACGAACTAGGGGTGGTGGAAGGGGAGGTGGGAGGGGGGTGGGGGTGACTGGGTGATGGGCACTGAGGTGGGCACTTGATGTGATGAGCACTGGGTGTTATAATATATGTTGACAAATTGAACACCAATAAAAAATAAATTTATTTAAAAAAAAAGAAAGTTCCTTATGACAAGTATATTGAGTGAAAAAAGACCAGGCCTTATTTATAGCTGATTACATATAATATGTTGTCTCCATATACCTTCTGTATGACCAGGAAAGATAGTGGTGAAAAGATCTTACAAGTGGACAAAATATGAAGTGATATGTGTGATTGTTCTCTTCTAATGTAAGGATAATTAAATAAAAGCATAGGTATCTGATTTGTGGTAGTGTTTAACAAGTTTTAAAAAGTTACTCAGGAAAATGGAGAGAATGTTTCTAACACTGAGACTACAAAGCCTAGAATAGGGGTATGATGGTACACTGCTCAAAATGGGCACACCTGTGAAAATATTTGTCTCTCATATAAATATTCATCAAAGAGCATCCACTGCAGAGGAAGCTTTCCATAAGCAGGCAGATGAGACAAAGCAGACTATACATGACAGACCGTCACCTTACCAGGCACCCTGTTTCTTGCTTAATAGACTCAAGTATAAAATTTCATGAAGAATGAAGGTTATGAACAAACTTGATAACATAGAATTCCCTTCACTGAGTATTTCAGCATAGAATGCTCCTCATTATATTCTGTTTTAAGCAGACATCAAGGCTGAGCTCCACATATGGCATGAACAGCAGGAAATCTTCTACCTACCTGATGGCAGGTTGAAATTATTGAATCCTTTCTATTATGAACAGAATCATAATTTTGTTCCCACTGAAAAAGATCCTTAACTAGCTAGTCGTGTAATGGTAACCAAAAATAGCCAATAAAAAACACCTTTTACCTCAATGCTTGCCATTTCACACAACATTGACCCCAAAATGTCCTTCTTAGGAAGTTCCTTCCAACATGGCCCCAAGGTAGCTACTTCTATGATTTTATTGAGCCAAGAGTGAAAAGAAATCATATATGCTTTTCTTTCCAATGGTGGAAGTGTAACTCGCTACACATTTAGCCCTTTCTTTTTATTATTCCAGGCTACTTTAATTTGTTATCCTAGACTAAGACAATTTTTTCTGTTTAAGGACTTTATTTGAGGGTAAACCAAGGGGGTAGAAGTAAGGCTAGAGAAACTGAGATAAGGAGAGAAAGTTGATAAAGGAGGGCTTTATCAAAGTTAACTTAATTTTATCAAACTTATTGTGGGTAGCTATGACTTAGTTCTATCTGGAACCTTCCAAATAGCATATATATAATGCCTCTTAAAATTATACACCTGAGGATCAATTTTAAAAAGCATGTATCCATTGGCTCTCCTGTATTTGAGGGCTGCCTCCGGAAATGCTTACTTTTCCAAAATGAGATAAAAGTGAATATTTGGATATTCATGTCATCAGAGAAACCCTAGGATAGAAAATAAATAATGTGCTTAAACAATTCTGATTTCCCTCATCATTGGGCAGAATTTTATGTGGCCTGCTTTTCCTGAGAGGAAGGTTCATACCTTCACTCCTAGGTAGTGTGAATCCTCACTGTCATTGTGTGTTATATAAAATTGCCCATTCACTGTTATCATTAGGGAGAGAGAAACAAAAATCTACCAGCAAATCCTGAGTTCCAGACACATTTTTTTTCAGTTTTATTGAGAAATAATTGGCATACATCACTGTAGAAGGTTAAAGAGAACAGCGTGGTGCACATGCATGATTTGCATATACTGTGAAATAATTATAATACATTCAGCTAATCTCCATTTTCTCAAATAGGTATAATAAAAAAATAAAGAATAAAAAGAAAAAAATTCCTTGTGATAAGAACTCTCAGGGTTTATGCTCTTATCAATTCTCCCTACATATGATATAGTCATCATTTTGTATATTAAATCTCTACTACTTATTTATCTCATAACTGCAAGTTTGTACTTTTTGATCACTTTCTCCAATTCTGCCTCCCTCACCCTCTGCTTCTCATAACCACAAGTCTTATCTCTTTTTTTCAATGAATTCTTTTTTTTAAAATCCCAAATATAAGTGAAATCATACAATGTTTGTCTTTGTCTTATTTCACTTAGCATAATGCCTGCAAGGTCTGTCCATGTTGTCAAAAATGGTAGGATTTCCTCATTTTTTTTAACAGCTGAGTAATGTTCCATTGTAAATATATATCACAGTTTCTTTTTCCATTCATCCATTGAGGGACACTTAGGATGTTTCCATGTATAGGCTACTGTAAATAATAGTGTTATAAATATGAAAGTGCAGATATCTTTTTTTAAAGATTTTATTTACTTATTTATTTTAGAAGGAGAATGAGTGAGTGAGCAGGGCCAGGGACAGAGGGGGAGGGAGAAGAAGAGAGAGAGAATCCCAAGCAGACTCCATGCTGCCTAACATAACCTGAGACAAAACCAAGAGTTAGGTGCTCAACCAACAGAGCCACATAGGTGCCCCAGAAGGTTCAGATATCTTTTTGAGTTAATGCTTACATTACTTTCGGAGATATTCCCTAAAGTGGAATTGCTGGATTATAAAATAGTTCTAATTTTAATTTTTTGAGAGTCCTCCATACTGTTTTGTATGGTGGGTGCACCAATTTATAATCCTACCAATAGTGCCGAAGGGTTCACTTTTCTCTACATCCACAGTAGCATTTTTTATCTTTTTTTCTTTTTCATGACAGTCATTCTAGTAGCTCTGAGGTGATATCTCATTGCGGTTTTAATTTGCATTTCGCTGACTGGTGATGTTGAGCACTTTTTATGCAATCTGGCCTCTTGTTTTTTTTGTTTTGTTTTGTTTTTGAGTTGTATGAGTTCTTTATATATTTTGTATATTAACTCCTTATCAGATATATGATTACATATATATTTTTTCCATTCAATATATTTGCTTTTCACTTTGTTGGTGGTTTCTTTTGCTTTGCAGAAGCTTATTAGTTGAATATAATGCCACTTATTTATTTTATGTTTTGTTGCTTGTGCTTTAGGTATCATATTCAGAAAAATCATTACCAAGACCTATATCAAGGAGCTTTATTCCTGTGTTTTCTTCAAGGAATTTCATGGTTTCAGGCCTTACATTTAAGCCTTAATCCATTGAGTTAATTTTTGTGAATGGTGTAAGATACATGTCCACTTTCACTCTTCTACACATGCATATCTAATTATCCCAGCACTATTTATTGAAATGATTGTCTTTTCTCCATTAAGTATCCTTGCCTCCCTTGTCAAATATTAGTTAACTCTTGGGTTTTTTTTTTGTTTTGTTTTGTTTTTTTTGAGATCTTGATACTGTTCCTTTGTTCTATTTGTCTGTTTTTATGCCAGCCTCATATTGTTTTGATGACTATAGTTTTGTAACATAGCTTGAAATCAGAAGTACGATGCTGCCTGCTTTGTTTTTCCTTCTCAGGATTTCTTTAGCTATTAGGGATCTTTTGTGGTTCCATATGCATTTTCGGAGTGGCTTTTTTTTCTACTTATATAAAAAAATGCCACTGGAATCTTGACAACAATTTCAATGAATCTATAGATGTCTTTTAGCAATACTGACATTTTAACAATATTAATTATTTCAAATCATGAACACAGAATATTTTTCTCTTTATTTTTGTCTTCTTCAAGTTGTTTTGTCAATGTCTTGTAGTTTTCAGAGTACAGATCTTTCACCTCCTTAGTTAAATTTATTCCTAAGTATTTTATTGTGTTTGATATTATTGCAAATGGGGTTTATTTCTTTTTCAGAAAATTAGTTGTTAGTGTATAGAAATGCAACTGATGTTTGTATGTTAATTTTTCATCCTGTAATTTTACTGGATTTATTTATTAGATTTATCACTTTTTTTGGTTGAGTCTTTAGAATTTTCCTATATAAAATTATGTCATATGCAAGTAGAAACAATTTTACTTCTTTTCCAATTCTGATATCTTTTGCTTCTTTTTCTTGTCTGATTGCTTTAGCTAGTACTTCTAATATTATATTGAATAGGAGTGGTGAGCACCTTTTCCAGACACATTTCTATATGTTCTAATCTTGAAACGACCCTATTCCTCAAGATAATCAAGATAATCTGATGAATATGTGAATTTCTTTATTTGACTTCTTCTACACCAGAATGAAGAACATGTGCATGTAACTTGATCAGAGTGTTTATCCAGTATCTCTGATCAATCAAAACTTAAAGTGATAAAGATAGAAAACCTAATAACACAAGTGAGTGATGATGAAGGGGCTTAATCCTATTGTCATTTTATTTATAGACTCTTTATTCTAGAAACTATGTCCAGAGACATAATACTATGTATTGGCCATTGATTCAATGATCATACTAAAAAATATAATATAGTGCGCTGGGGTGCCTGGGTGGCTCAGTCAGTTAAGCATCTGCCTTTTGGCTCAGGTAATGACCTCAATGTCCTGGGCTTAAGTCTGCATCAGGCTCCCTGCTCTGCAGAGGGCCTGCTTCTCCCTCTCCTTCTGTCTACTGTTCCCCTTGCTCTCTTTCTCGCTCTCATTCTCACTCTCTCCATCAAATAAATAAATAAAATCTTTAAAAAAAATAGACTGTTTCAATAGATGTCCTTGGGTTGGCTCATCCATTGAGCTTTTAATAGACTACTGAATTATTATTACATTAGCTGCTCCTGGATAATTCTTTATAAAGTAGACTTTGTTCATTTTATTACCATGTAACCATTATTTCATGTCCCTTACTGTAAAGTAGTTATTTTATTATAGGCAATATTATATGGGAATCCCAGGTCAGCAAATCTGGCATTCTCTAAGTCCAGAAGGTACTGGTAGCAGTTTTATGGATTGGGAAAAAAACCCATTTTCAGAATTGGTGTATAGTCCATTAAGTCTGAATCATTACCCTCTCTAAGTTTGAAAGAGACTCATGAAATTAATTTTCTACTAAGCAGCCAGCTGGTCATCCCTAAGGAATTGTGTACTATTGAGAGAGGAAAGAGTTAAGTTCTTATCTATTAGCAAGTAGGATTTCTCACCAAGGACAGTATGTGGATTAAATTTAGTAAGGAGGGACTTAAGCCACTGGGTACCTCTATAACTTCCATCTCTGCCACCACTGTCCACTCGGTTCATAAGTTCATTGGGCAAGCATTTAGTGGCTAAGGAGACAACTTGCCTTATGTCCAACGGACAAGTCTTTCTTTCTATCTAATATTTGAGTACTTCCTCTCAGGTGGGTACACTCTGATGAGAATTACAAAAGATACAAAAATCTACGACTGTTTGCCTACTTCCATTAGTCTTCCTAAATATCTTATAGTTCTTGCCATGATGTACTTTTCAAGTACCCTCTTGGGAACTGACACTCATTCTCCAGCTGCTGAACATTTCTATGGCCAGAAACTCTCAGCTGAATGACTTTCCATAAACTTCTCTCAGTGTAAGTATGCAACCTTGCCCAAGGTCACAACTCCTCCTAGAAGCAATATCCAGTGACTAGTTAAAGCATAGTTATAAATTTTGCTGCAAGTTGGTAACTCTAAATTAAACCTCTAGAACTAGCTAAAACCTTTGTTGAGATAGAATCAAAATTCATTTTCTCTTCTATTCAATCCTACTTCCTTCACTCCTCCACAAATGGCCCCAGGGGTAGTACTCAATTAATTCACTGAATGAAACCTTAATCTCAATCTCTGAAAAGCAACATAAAACAAATGGTGTCAGAAGTGGCCTGAAAAAGTTGACACAAAAATGAGATTTTGGTGCTGTGTGACCAGCTAGCAAGAAAGATGCCCATCACTGTAGGTAGATGGAACATAGAGAGCCAACAAAAGACAGTAACGTGCAGTGTTTTAAAACTTTCATTAATGATGACTTGATACGGGATATGAAGGAAGGAAAGATATTGATGGGAACAATAAATAGGCATTTAAGAAATTCAGTTAAGTAAATTATAGTATTTATGGATATGAGTGGCTTTCTCTAGGTTCTTCTAAATGCATTGAAGAAAGTTAATGAGAGGCTGAAGATGATTATCAATTAAAATCTTATACCTACATTCTTAGACCATGAGATTCAATCAATTAAAGTATTAGTTGGAAAGCTAAAAGATTTTTTTAGCAACATGTAACTAGATTCTAAAATTTAGCTGCCAGAGGGCATGAAAAGATAAAGATCTGACCCCAGAATTATCTATAAATTTCTTTATAAGAATAGCCAGAAAAGGGTATGAATTCTCAACCTCATTTAGTATGTTATAACAAGTTCAGGTCATTGACTGGGAGAGAGAGGGACATTAAGAAATGAGATGGGAGATATTTCGATTGATGCTCTAAAAAATTCTGCATCTCCAGATTCTTCTGAACCCTGTGGTCCTCAGAAATGGTCTATTTCTCCATGTTAAAGGTGAGTGTGCCTTCTTGCTTGAAGATGGAATAGAAGTCACTGACTTTCAAGAAAGTATGCCCCTTCCTCAGGATTCACCCTCACTACTCCTATTCCTATGGACCACCAGGTGTATAAATACAGTTAAGCTACAACAGAGCACAACAGGGAAGTGTTGGGCCTCCCAAGAGAGGAAAGGGAATATAGTTGAAAGAATCTTTAAGATGTAGCCATCAAATATTGGCAAGATTCTAGGGAGTCTGGGGAAGCAGGGAAAAAAATTAAAGTTGGATAATGGAAAGCTTATAGATATGAGACTCTCATGATACAAGATTTATCATCTTAGCAAGGCCTCAAGAATATGGTAATGACATCCTGTTCTTGGAAGTGGGAAGGCTCTTGGAAGTTGCAGGAAATGATGGCCAACAGTAAAATGTCAAAAATTTCCATAAAAGATAGTGGAAGAAGAGATTAAAATTCTCAGAGAAGGGACATACTTTAGTAGATGAGCTACCAAGATTAAAAACCTCACCAATTGTCTAGGTTTTAGAGGGAGCTCAAAAGACACTTTCTTTTTTAACAAAAGAAACAATGAATGTTCTAGGGAAAGGGGCACCACCATCACTGAAAAGCTCAGAAGTGACTCAGTGGTATAGGACATAATAGGAGATGCTATTTCAGAACAGGGATCCAGGGTGATAGAAGCCCTAACTAACATAGGCCAGATGGCAGTGCTTAAATGAGTGTGAAAGTTGAAGTAGCAGCCAAAGGGACATGACCTTTTGAGAACTAAGGAGATTGTTAACAGATCGGTATGTCCCTAGGCACAAATTAATGGGCTGCCAATAAAGAAACTGCTCAATCTAAATGTTCAAAAAAATTAAGGATAGATAGCCACACTTTGAAGGCAGCTGCCCCTATAAAAATCAGTCTCTTGTGAACAAATTGATGGTTACCAGAGGGGAGTTGGGTGGGATGGGTGAAACAGATAAAGGGGGTTATGAACTACAAATTTCCTCTTAAAGGGATGAAAAAGTATAACAGGGAATACAGTTCATAAGATTGTAATAATGTCATTTGGCGACCAAAGGTGACTACACTTATCATGGTGAACACCAAATAATGTACAAGTTATTGAATCATTATGTTGTATGCCTGAAACTAATATAACACAGCATGTTAATTATACTTCAATAGAAATTACATCAAAATAAAAAAATATATATGTCTAAAATTAGAAGAATGCTTAAATTTGCAGCCACTACAAAAACAACAAGAAGCAAAACAGGAAAAAAGAATCTCTTGCCCAGTTTTTGACTAGAGCCAGTTTTAACCTTGAAACTCATGGACACAGGAAAGATTAAGTCTCTAGGAGGAAGGTCAAAACTCATGGACACAGGAAAGATTAAGTCTCTAGGAGGAAGGTCTCTGAAAAATCATGGCAAGTAAATAGAATACTAATTTTCCCATTCTTTCCTTCAAAGGGACCTACAGCTTCTTACTCAGAATCAGAAAAATTGAATACCCAAAATTTTAAAGATAACTAAACACAGGGTCACACTACAGGCTCATATTGATTCACTATATATTGAGGGTACCATATTAATTAAACCAGATGAGCAAGAGAGAAAAAGACAGTATGTGGATCTAATGGCCTTGGTAAGACACATAAACTTCCAAGGGTAGCAGGAAAAAAAATTACACTAAATCTAGGGCCTACTATATCAGTATAGTTTTTAGGTGTTTGGTGGTCTGTGGTATACTGATACAACCTCTCCAAAGTAAAAGATAAATTATTGACATTCATGCATTCTACCATTAAGAAGGAAGCTTCTGCAGATTCTAGGTGAAGCATATTATATGTACCTTAACAGCTAAATATGAAGCCTTTCCGATTTCTTTTAAGCTTTGGCTTTTCCAATATACCCAGATATTTCAATGAAAGCTATTTAGTGACTATTTCTTCTATATCTCAATTGCAACTTTCTGGGCTTATACTTCCCCATCTCTTCCCATATCCATGTGGGTTCTAATTGCTATATTAACCCCTAAATTACTTTAATACTTAAACTGTAATGATATGATATTGCATAAAAGATAATGAATTCTAGGGATCCCTGGGTGGCGCAGCGGTTTAGCGCCTGCCTTTGGCCCAGGGCGTGATCCTGGTAGACCCGGGATCGAATCCCACGTCGGGCTTCCGGTGCTTGGAGCCTGCTTCTCCCTCTGCCTATGTCTCTGCCTCTCTCTCTCTGTGACTATCATAAAAAAATAAATAAATTAATTAATTAATTAATTAAAAAAAAAAAAAGATAATGAACTCTAAGTCATATCCAAAATTCCAATAAAGCTAAAGCAGAACTTAGATGTGTATATTAGGAAAGAATACTTTATTACAGGAGAAAATCTTCATGACCTTGCAGTATTTGAAGATTTCTTAAAGAGGGCACTGAAAACACTAACCAAAAGGTAAAATATTTAATTAGATTAATTAAAATTATCAAAAGATAACTCCACAAATTAGAAGATACTTTCAATACCTTCCTCCCACAATAGACTAACATCCATCTATATTTTTAAAAATCTCTAAAATTAATTGGAAAAAGTCAGCAAAAAAAGTCATTTAAGGAAAATGACTTAGACAATTCTCAAAAGAGGATATTTCAAATCATAGATAGGCTTACAAAAATGAAAATTATAACCAAAATGCCATACCACTGTAAATATATTACAAAGGCTAATTTTTTTTTTTAAACTAACAAAACCTAGTGTTGTTGAGATGTAGAACAAATGGAACTCTCATGAACTGTTTGTGGGGATATGAGTTGATATAACCATTTTGGAAAATTGTTTGGCATTATCCACTAAAGCTGAACATATCTATATTCTTAGACCATGAGATTCAACTCTGCTTTTTACTTTAGAGATGACACACAGGATAGAATAATTAAATGAGTCTCTAAATATCAGAGATGTTACCCAGTATCAAAAGTTACTAATAAATCAAAGATGAGAGGTAACTGTTAGATGCAAGCAAAACTTGAACTCTAAAACATCTTAAACATAATGAGTCATTTATTGGCGCCTAACTCCAAGCGGTTGGGGATGTGCCAAGAAAAAAAGGGAGAACCAGACACAGATGAGTTTTAGATATATTTATGGGATCTGACAGAAAGCAACGTATCTAGTCCTTTGCAAAAGTGAAGTAAATTGTGTTGCATTAATTTATTTTATAATTAATTTATTATTAAAGAGAAAGAATGATCACACTGAAAGGGGTCAATATAACCTACTTAAATTTTTCTAATTTTAAAAAAATATTTCAAAAGTTTTTAAAATACATTATATAAGCTCAGGATTATGGAATGACTAAAAAAAATTAAAAGAAACTTGAACTTTGGCAGAGCCATTTAACATGTTTCTGTTGCTTTTATTTGGGATTATGTATGGAGATCAGGGTGTATCATAATCTTTTTAATTTATAAAGTCTTTAAGATTTTAAGTCTTAAAATTGCTGAATAACATAAAACCTTTTTTATAAGTGAAGACACAATGAAATAAGTAGGATCTAATGGTTAAGTGAAAATAAGCAGAAAAATGGAAGCCAGGATAGGGAAGTTCAAAAAAAAAATTATAACAGCACAAAATTCAAATCTAAATGTCTTTATCTAAAACAAAAGAAAGACATTAGTAATCAACTTTAACTGTCACTGCTGTTTGGTTTTGTTTGTCTCTCTCGCCCTCAGGCAAAAGGCTGTGTTGGCACAACCAAAATATTTAACAAGTTCTTACACATTTTAATGACAGCAGTAGAAATAACCCAAATATGATGTCCTGAATCTATATAAAACAATGTTTTTAAAGAACAAGTTTCATGTTGTAGAGAGCAGCTTTCTGACCCCCTGTATTATCACTCAAAGGCTCAGTGCCAGCAGCATGAAGCATGAACAACCAAAGCAGCCATTTCTCATATTTCAAACTCCTAAATGGATGAACCTTGCTAAGATGGGAAAACAGCCTTTGTAAAATGGAGATAAGATGGTTGTTAAGGAGGGAGAATGGGAGTAGATGTTGGATTTGTTTCTTTCTTTGGCATTGTCTGTTGTTGTTCCCTTCCTCTGTACTAGAAAGAAGAAAATAATAAGAAATAAATTTATAAAAATTTTTAAAAAGATATTTTTTAGAACATTAGGTCCAATCACATAATACATTCACATGATGGTAATCCTTTAATTGAAAGGTGAAGGTACAGAAAAATTGGATTAAAATCTATGTAGGAAGGAATATAATAAATTATCAATGCCTTTATTTACCTAATTCTGAACAGTGGATAAGAGGTAAAATACTGAAATTGAGCAAAGTTATCTTGAATAAATATCAGGAAGCCCTTATTCATAGTGGATAATAAAATTAAAGAACTATTTGTTCCAAGAAGTGGCAGTGGCAGGAAATTAAACTAGATTCAAAATAATTTTCATCAAATTGATGAATGATATAACTATAGAAAGTTCCTGAGAAAAACTGGGGCATGATTCAACTTTCAATTAAAGCGAGGAAAACTAATCCATACCACCTAATGACAGGTAACTTGCAGTAATTGTCCACAACAGGACAGTTGCTTAGAATCAAGGTGTCTAATAGAAAGTCACCAGCCACACATGGTTGTTTAAATTTAAATCAATTAAAATAAAATATTCAGTTCTTCAACATATAAAGTAGATGAATGGGCAATTCCTCTAATTTAATTTGTGATGGATGACTCAGAGCCCACCAATGGTGTGAATATACCCAACTCCACTGTGGACCCCAAAGAGACTATCATTGTGAAAGATTCTACTATAGGCTAACCACTCTGTTCCTTGATGTAAATATAAGATAACAAAACATGATCTTTTACTTCAAGAGAGTTTAAATATGGAGAGAAGAAAACTGAGAAACAAAATTTAAGTGCAATTAATGGTACCGTTGGTGTGTGGAGGGAGAACAGAAGTTTACCTTGAGGAGTCAGATATGACTTTACTGATGAATCGGGTTTTTCTTTTTTAAGATTTCATTTATTTGAGAGAGAGAGAGAGAGAGAGAGAGAGAGAGAGAGAGTGCAGGAGGAAGGGGAGGGGCAGAGGGAGAGGGAGAAGCATACTCCTTGCTCAGCAAGGCTTGATTCCTGGACCCTAAGATCATGACCTGAGCTCAAGTCAGATGCTTAACTGATTCAGCCACCTAGGCGCTCCCTGATGAGTTTTGACTGAGACTTGAAAAGTATTTGTTGGATTCCTCTTCAGGCAAGTGTTGGAGAGCCTACAGTCATGGAGAAAGGCATCTGCAAAAGTGGCATGAGTTTAGAGCAGAGCAACTATTTTGATAAAAAGTGAGTGCAGAGTGCCTAGCTGAGATAGGCTTTTATAGTATGTCATGAATATCTAGTTTGTCATATTGAGCTAAGGGGCCACTTAAGCAATTAAAACACAAAAATGGGGATCCCTGGGTGGCACAGCAGTTTAGTGCCTGCCTTTGGCCCAGGGTGTGATCCTGGAGACCCGGGATCGAATCCCACGTCGGGCTCCTGGTGCATGGAGCCTGCTTCTCCCTCTGCCTGTGTCTCTGCCTCTCTCTCTCTCTCTCTGTGACTATCATAAATAAATAAAAATTAAAAAAAATAATAAAACACAAAAATGGCTCAATTTTGTGTGTCAGAAATACAACTTAGGGGACCCCTGGGTTAGCTCAGTTGGTTGGGTTTCTACCTTTGGTCCAGATCATGACCTCAGGAGGTCCTGGAATCAAGTCTCACATCAGGCTCCCTGCTCAGTGATGAGTAGGCTTCTTCTTCTCCATCTGTGATCTCTCTCTCCCTCAAATAAATAAATACAATCTTTAAAAAATGAAGTATAACTCCGTATAGATATTAAAACAATGAGATAGCAAGAAGCATGGCAACCAGTTAAGAGACAATTCTAACAATTCCAGTGAGAAATTTTGGAAAATGGGTGATGACAAGTGTCTAAACTGGGGCAGAGACAATGGCAGTAGAAAATATTTTGAAAAAAAAAAAAAAAAAGATGCTGAATTTTATGAGTGTGGTTGTGGAATATTCTTATGAAGATATCTAGTAGAAAGTTAGATTCAGAAGCCTAGAGTTTGAAAGAAAAGTTAACTATAGATAAACTCTGAAATCAGTAATACTATTTTATAGTGGCTGGTGAGGGGAGGTAACTTTGACCTCATTTCTCTCCCTGAAGACTCCACTATTCTACCTATCATCAACATCATCAGTGGTCTTTGAGGATTCCATTTGATATTACACATGTATTAGTACCAATCTTTTTATTAGAGTCAGGGTTGAATAAATATGAGTATAGCACTCTAAATACTTATTCCTCCCAGACATAATATCATGGCTTTATCATCTTGATAAGTGATGATTATGTAAAGCTATCCAGCTAAGGCTATTTTTCAAATCTTTGCTGTTGCCTATATGTCTAAGCAGGTAATTGGTAATTAACTGGTTACTTAAACATTTTAAAAATTAGTATATTTTCAATGTTGTTGCTAAAGTTACTGAATCACATAAAGAAAACCCTTTAACCAAATATGCCCATATCCTCTAGAAAAAGTTACATACCATTTTATTTCACTTTTCAAATTATGCTCAATTATATTTTTTAATTAAGTTTGGCATAAAAGGCAGCATGTAAACATGTGGAAATGAATTCCTTTGAATAAGAACAATGTCTTCTAAGATTGTGATATATATTATTTTGAACACAGAACAAAAACTCTAAGGATCAAGATATGTTGGGTATCAAATCAAAACTACAGGGAGATATCACTTCACATCTGTTAAGATGACTATTACTAAAAACATAAAAGATGACAAATGTTGGTGAGGATGTGAAGAAATTGGAACCCAGTGCACTGTGGTTGGAAATGTAAAACGGTACAGGTGCTATGAAAAACAGTGTGGATGGTTATCAAAAAATTAAAAATAGAATTACAGTGGGGCACCTCAGTCATTTATGCATTTGACTTAGGCTCAGGTCATGATCTCAGGGCCATGGGATCAAGCCCCATGTCAGGCTCCACACTCAGCTGGAGTCTGCTGGAGATTCCTTCTTCTTCACTCTTTGTCCCTCCCCTGCTCACACTCTGTCTCTCTCTTTCTCTTTCTAAGATAAATAAATAAATCTTAAAAAAAAAAAAAAAACCGGAACTACCACATGACCCAGCAGTCCCACTCCTGCACACATATTCCAAAGAATTGGAATCGGGATGAAGAGATATCTGCATTCTCATGTTCACAACAGCTTTACATACATATCCAAAATATGAATGGGTAAAAAAATGGGTAAAATTTTCCATTTTATAATGGAAAATTATTGAACCTTAAAAAAGAAGAAAAACTTTCCATTCATGACATTATGGAAGAACCCAAACAACATAATGTTAAGTAAAATAAGCCAGACACAAAAAGACAAATACTACATAATCTCACTTATAGGTGGCATCTAAAACAAACTCATAGAAGCAGGGAATAGAATGGTGGTTGCCAGTGGTGGGGTTTTCAGGGAATGGGGAGATGTTGGTCAAGTGTACGGTTTCAGTTATAGAAGTTGAATAAGTTTTGGATATTTAATACATCATGGTGAATATAGTTAATAATGCTTTATTGTGTTTTTGAAATTTGCTGAGAGGGTTAATGTCAAATGTTCTCACCACAAACATGGAAAGGAAAAAAAGGGTAAACTAAGAGAAGTGATGAATAAATTAATTAGCTGGATTTTGATTATCATTTCACTAAATATGCATATATCAAATCATCAAGTTGTACACCTTAAATATATACTATTCCTATTTGTCAATTATACCATTAAAAAGCTGAAAAATGTCATGTGATCCATCAAGATTGTAACATTTAAATTTTGAGGACTTTGAAAAATTACATTTGATGCACATCAATGAAGTGTATCAATGTCTAGTGACGATATTCTTCATCAAAAAGTCATTTGTTCATGTGGCACCTTTTGTGAAACAGTGTTGGAACAATACCCATATATCCTAATATAGATAGTTACATGGCTTCAAATGGTTTTCTGATTTGAAAAATCAAAATATAGTTGCAACTAATAAAGATATTCAAGAGAGCATTTTAGAACAAGTGAAGACAGTGTCAGAAGAGATTTTAAAATGTTTTATACAGTGATAGTATTATTAGAGTCAGCATAGAAACTTTAAGAATTCTTTAATAGAAAACATTTTCCGTCATGTTTCCTGAGTTGTTTTTAAAGTATAACTGATTTAGAACTACTACTGTTGCTGGATAGGCCTCTATTGTCAGACTTGCTTATGAAACAGAAAAGAAATAGTTGAACTTAGCACATAACATATTTGCATGCAAACTGCATTTCTAAAATTCTTAGAAATAGTTTATTTTAGGTAGATTAAGAGTACTCTCTTTAAAATTTACAAACTTTCTAAAATTCTTAGAAATAGTTTATTTTAGGTAGATTAAGAATACTCTCTTTAAAATTTACAAAATCAGTTTGCATATCCAGACCTTTAAAACTGAAAATGAAACATAAACTTGATCTATCCTGTAAATGAGTAATGAATTCTACACTTTAGTTCACTGAGATGTAATTTAGATAATTTTTGTTATATTAAACCAAATACATATGTTTTCATAAGGAAAAGTATTCCATACTGCTGTACACTTAGAAAAAGACAATTTCAGTTTCTATATAAATTATCCTTTGAAAGATTTTCCTTTGAAACAAATGAGGCAGTGAAATAGCAGAGAAAAACAACTAAAAGAAAAACAGGTAACCATATGATTTTCCCTTTGCTCTTTAGTTAGCGGCTATGTTTAAAATCCCATGATTTTGGTCAATATCACACTTTACAGCTAAACCATTAGAGCAGTTCCATTAAATTTAGAAACAAAGGAAACGTATATTGGGTATGACTTCAATTTGTAAACATCATTCTGGTTTATGCTACTAATGTAAATGTAAAATATAAATTGTAAAAAAAATACAAATGACAGATAAACATAGATAAACATATGTTAAGTATAACCTCTGAGTTAAAAAGGCAATTAAAAGTAATGATACAGTTTCAATGATCAGCTATCAAATATTTTAATAATGAGAATAATACTAATGTTGTCTAGGGTACAATGAATAGGTCCTCTTAGACACTGTAGATTGGAATTAAATTAGTACATCTAGTCTGAATTTACTTTGGCAGTTAAATTCAAGAGAAGTTAAAAGAAGCTTTTCCTTTGTGACAAAAGAATTTCATCTCTAAAAATCTACAATTATAAAATGGTAAAAACTGAGCTATAGAATTACGCAAAAAATGTTTACAGAAATAATATTAGTAAGAGAAAAATTAGAAATAGTAAATGACTATAAGTAAATGAATACATAGTACATCAATATAAAGAATTCCATGAAGCTATCTAAAATTCTATTATTAAGAATACTTAGTGAAATAGGGGCATCTGGATGGCTCAGTGGTTGAGCAACTGCCTTCAGCTCAGGTTGTAATCCCGGGGTCCTAGGATCGAGTCCTGCATCAGGCTCCCAATGGGAAGCCTGCTTCTCCCTCTGCCTATGTCTCTGCCTCTCCCTCTGTGTCTCTCATGAATAAATAAATAAAATCTTAAAAAAGAGAATATTTAATGATATGAAAATGCTCACAACATAGTGAAGTAAATAAAGAAGAAAATAAAATTGTATAAATTTCATATCCAGTTTGGTAAAAATAAATACACACACATATACACACACACACAAGCTTAGAAAGAATATAGATGAGATAAATGATAGATGATAAATAGATAGATAAATAGGAAGAAGAAGCTATACAGAAAGTGACCAAACCTTGGTAAAATTTTGGGTAAATTTTCTTTTCTTCTTTTTACCATCCTAGGATGAATATGTATTAGTTTTATCTTATTGTTTTTAAAGAACATGTTGTAAACCTCTAGGACATTCATTTCATTACATAATTTATCACATTTTAATTACTTAAAAGAGTAATGGCTCTAAATATAAAGTTTAATAAATATTTTGGGAAAATCTGGCCCCGTTTCCATTTTGTCCTTTCATTCCTGGATGTACCTTTAGAACATGATCTATATGGAAATTAGCAGACTATACTAAATAATGACACTGCTCTTGCATGCAATGATTCAAAAATAAAATGTAAGTTAATAAATTCTTCATAAAAATGACTGTTTCACAGAAGGACACTACTGGAGATTGCCAGTTGATTAAACCTCCAACAAGATACATTTGTTTTCTAGTTCTATACTTACTGATTCCATAATAATAACTGCAGTGCAGAATTACTGCTTGCATTTACCTCAGCACAAGGAGCCCTGTTGTTTTTTATCAGAACATTATGTTTCCTAATTTACTGTCCAATTTTCCAGACATATCAAGAAAAATAATACGAGTAAAAGAAAAAACAAACCAAAAACAAACTGACACCTGAGACTACAAATGAGATCACCTAAAAATATAATTAAAATATAAAGTTTCTCCATGAAAACAAAAACAATGTTAATATAACATAAATTGACATTTTAAAAGTATATTTTCTGACGTAAAGTTTCATTTTAAATATTTTTATTTCTGTGTTAGATTAATAGCTAATTTAGGGCTACACTTACCTCCTTTTCATGTTACATTTTCTATAATGGAGTTTATAAGGGAAAATATCTAGTTGGAATAAATATGAATGGTAAACTATTTTTTTTTGGTTTGCAAAAAATATACTTTGCTAAAATACATTATGAATCACAGTGACAAAACTCTGCTTCCAGGGATATGAAGATTCAGTAGTGAAAAAAAAACTTACATTCAAGTGACATGATAATAGACTCCTAACACTTCAGAATCTTAGAATACAGTAGTAAGGTGACAAGTAGTAATGGTATTTTCTGCTCTTTCGAGATACAGTTACAAATTAACTTGTGAATACCTTTCAGCTTTTCTTTTTCAAAATTAGGACAAAGATAAACTCAAGATGTGCTTTAAGTGTCATCAATAGAGTGTGAGGAAATCTAAACAACATTTCATTTTTAAACGTGTTTTTGCCTAATTTTATCTTTCCTTACTATATAAAATTTGAAACATGTTGGAGGTAGTTTGAGATTTTTTAAAATTAGCACTCTAACCAGTTTAGATAATTTTAGATTAAGATATTTCTTAGACCTTTACAGTTCCAATAGATTTTATCCTTTGTATTCATTATGTAGGCTAGGCTAAAAAATCAATTGGACCCAGATATATAAATGATCAGTACAGTCGGATGTTATTTCTTGCTCCATGGAATATCCAAGTTTACAGGGTACAGGGAATGTCTCCTCCCCAAAATCACTTGAGAATCCAACCTGAGGGCACATTCTCTACCTTCAATATGGAGTGTGTAAGGTTGCCTTGGAGATCACATTCCCAGTCAGTCAGAATCGGAAATGAGCATGGAGGAGTATTTTTAAGAGATTTGGGGTGTGCGAGGGATATTCACAGGAGTGAATACAGTTGCATGTACATATCTGTCTGAAAGAGAAGCTGGAAAATGTAGTTCAGGAGAAAGAAAAACATGTTTTCTTGGAGGCCTGCAAAGAGCCATCAACCAGGTTGGTCCCTCCATCCATGCATACTTATTCCTTCCCAAGTGATACAACCTAATTACCCACTAGTTAGGGAAGTCTGCCCCAAGTCTATTAGGTTTGAATTTGGTTGCTTGTACTCTAATGACCTATGAATTGAAAGAGAAGTTATAAGTCTGTCCACACTCAACATCAGGGCAAGAGTAGGATTGTTGCATGAAAACTCCAGTGTTTAATATAGGAAAAAATGAAAAACACATCACAGTTCCTAGTTTTATGGTAGGATAAAATCCTGCAATTTAGGTACTGTGGAAAGCCCTCTCCTGGGAGAAAGTTTACGATTATATCCATAGTCTGCTCTCAGAGTGGACATTCCCTTCTTCTTCACTGACTCTGTGGCCCTTGGCTCTGCCTTTGAGAAGTCTATCCTTGTTGTCTTCAATGGCCACATCTGAAGAGGGTCGGTGAAGTATATACTTGGAAATTTCAGTTTGGACAGCTATTTTCCTGCTGGTGAAATTGCCTAGATGTGATAATCACATTCTACCTTGTACCCCTTACAGGGAGATGAGGGCTTCTCTATAGCTTTTTAGCATAACATCAGGCTTAGAAAAAAGTTGAAAGACTAATGCTAAAATACCCATGGATCCACATCACAAAAATACCCAAAGTATTAATAATTTTATGGGCTTGTGGTTTCTGAGACAGTATAATTCCACTAAAAATGTATATGCTCTGATAAGTTCCAAGTTCCAGTTATTTCCATATTCCAGGAAATGCTGCCAAAATTTATTCCAGCCATAATTTTAAAGTCAGCTCTATTAAGTTGGCTTTATTTCTTTGTTCTTCCTCTTCCTCCATCTCTCTCTCTCTTTCTCTCTCTGCCGTTTTCTTTCTCCTACCAATATTACTTTAAGATTACTTTAAGGTCATCTGAAACAGTATGAATGCATGAGAAAACAGCTCCTCTCAAGTTGATTATTGCACAAGCTGAAGCCCTTTGACTATACTGTTTTAACATGCCTTTGGTTCTCAGAGCTTTTTTCAGTCTTTTCTCTTATAGTTCAGGATTCAGAGCAGTTGCATTTTCAAACCTTGTGATGCTTTTAATCTAGCTTTGTCTATTCCCTTCAATCTCTGTTTAAAACCAGCTAATTCTTGCCTGAGCTCAGCTCTTTCTCGTAATACATGGCTCAGTGTAGCAAATAACAGTCACACATTTATTAACTTTCTAGCTTTTTCTCATCACTTACCCTAGAGCTACAGGTCCAGCAGGCATTTCTTCTACCTTCCAAATAATTACAATTGAGAGTTTTCAAGATGTTTTGCCACCACATAACCCCTGATTCCACTTTGTCACTTGCTGTATACATTTTTCTCACCACCTATCACATGACCTCCACTTGGGTTTTTTTTTTTTTTAGATTTTATCTATTTATTCATGAGAGAGACAGAGAAAGAGAGAGAGAGAGAGAGAGAGGCAGAGACACAGGCAGAGGAAGAAGCAGGCTCCATGCAGGGAGCCTGACATGGGACTCGATCCAAGGTCTCCAGGATCACGTCCTGGGCTGAAGGCGGCGCTAAACCGCTGAGCCACCCAGGCTGCCCTCTCCACTTGTTTTTTGTTGGTAGAGCAAAATTTTATGTTATAACACATTTTAATTTTTTACAGCAGCACCCCATCGCGGTATTATTTTTCTGCTAGTTTGAGTGAGCTGGGCCAGACAATAGAGCTAAACATGTAGTAACTTAAAATATTATCATTCTCATACAAACTGTCTAGGGACATGCCTAGTCAATGACCAATCCTGGGGGTAGGGTAGGGGCACTCTTGGAGTTTCTATTTAGGGTAGAAGAAAGGTAGAAAAGTATAAAGCAGTGCTCATGGGTGATTTTTATAAGATGGGCCCAGAAATGTGCATATCACTTTCCTTACATTTTACCAGAGGATACTTGGTTACATTGACAACAACCCACAAGGGAAATCAAGAAGAGGGTCTTAGTTTTGCACCCAGAAAAAAAAAGAGCAGGTGACCAGGTAGTAGTCTTCACCTCCCTTCTGAAGTTCTTAAAAGTGGCATAACTCATGAGGAATCAAGTATGGATACAAATATAAAAGTGTTGAGGGTAAAGAAAAGTAAAAGTAAAATATGTTGAACAGAGGAGTAACAGTAGCCACTGAATTTATGTCATTCATAATCTGAGAGGAAAGACTTCTTCCTTCAGTTTCCTAAATGAATATATATATATTCTCCTAGTTACTGTCTCCTTGCTTATACATGCTTTGATATCAGTGATGATGAAATTGTTATTAGGCTGTGAAGTTTTATATTTTGTTTCATAGAATAATGTGCATCTGGCCAAAAAAAAAAAAGGCACAAAGTAAACTTTCAAGTTTCAATAAAGCTCTAATTTCTGATCACTCTGTGGCTTAGATACAATTATGTCAGTCACAAGGCAAATATTACTTTCCTTTTTAAGAAAACCAATATCTTTTAACAGTAGGAAGGATTTTCTGTGTCTACATAACTCATTTCTATTAGAGTTGTCATGTTTGTTTTATTGATATAATTCAGGACTTGGTTGTAGAAAGGGAAAGGAATACTGGATTGCAAAATAAAGGCTAAATAGTACATATTTAATATTGAATCTGGAGTATATAGATCTGAAACAAAGGAATTTTAATATATCCTGAATGTGGCCAAGGATAATACACTATATTAATGCAGCAATGTGTACATAAAAATTAAAGATAATGATTATATTTATTAAGCAGTAATTAACAGAGCTTATTCAATCTTCATGAACATACAGTAGATCCTGTCGTTGTGTCTGTTTTACAGATGAGAAAATCGAGGCTCAATAGTCCCAGTACTTACTCAAGATCCAAAACCAAAAAATAAAATAATAAAACTATCTATAGTGATAAAATATAAACACCCATCTATCTGATCTTAAATTCAGTAAAAACTGCCAGTATAACATTGCCCTATGTTATAATAGCAAATACTTTTATAGTATTTAATCAGTGCTAACATATTCTAGGAGCTTTACATCTATTAATTCATTTAAGCCATACAACTGGACTGGGTAGGTATTACTTTTATTATGGAAGAATAAAATGAAGCATGGGAAGGTTAAAAAGATTGCTCATTTTTATACAGCCAGTAAAGAGGAGAGAGCTAGGATTTATCCCCCAGCTGTTTGGCTCCAGGGTGTACATATTTAACTACTTCTTTTTGCTGTGTCTCACATAATGCTCAATTTTCACCAAAAATGAATTTTATTAGAGGACTAAGTGGCCCACTGGAATCTCAGGTAAGGTGATTTCTTATAATACATGCTTATTAAACTGATTATATCCTAGTTCCTTTTGGTTAACTGTTGGTTATTGATTAAACACACAACATTGTCCATCTGAAAATATTTTTTTGTTTACCTTATGCTATGCAAACTTCATATATATTCAGGTTCCAAAGTCTATTTTGCTAGAAATAATTAAGATTCATAAATACGGCAATCCTCTCTACACATTTTAGTGTTTATTTCAAATCAGGCAAGACACAAGGAGATTATGTTATATACTCAGCGTGACTTTAGTTATGAATGACAGTCATATCTCAAATCCTCAAACCTATGATACTTTTCTATTTCTCTCACTCAACCAACACTGAAGTGTTATAAATAACTTCAAATTTAATGACAGCATGAGCATGTACCTTTGTTGAAAAGTTGAAATTAAGTTTTTTTTTTTTTACAATAAAGTATAAAATTTTATTGTTAAAAAGAAGAAACTTATGGAGAGTAATGTATTCTAAAAGTTATCTTTCGGCCCATCTATCCTACCTAGTCAATCATCATGACTTTGAATTCAAAACAAAACAAAATGAATAGAAGATTAAAATTATGACAATGAATGCAAGCACCGTGGCTTGCCTTTAAATTTTTAAACCAAGTTTTCTCTATACCTGGGTAATTTGATCTTCCATTAGTTTCTGCTTTAGAAGGTTATTTTGCCATTTCTCCATACCATATGTGCAAATGCAAGTATGACCATCAAGCTGAATACTGGCCATGAGAGCTGAGTGGATGGCCCTTCTCTAGGGAGAATGTGGAGAATCTGCTCCTTGGGGCTAGTCCTCTAAAGGAGTTGCACTGCTACAATGTGAGACCTGAGTTCTGTTGATTACCAACCTCCCATTTGTCTATCCTTAGATTTAGATATATTTTTTTTTACCAGAATCCTTCTGAGAAGATAACACAGAGATTCCATGTTGAGGCAGTCAATACTGCCTCTGCTCAGCAGCACACTTCATTCACTTTATGAATCAGTTTTTCCTCAGTGCTGTCACAGGCCTGGGATCCAGGAGAAAGTTAAAGATGTGACCTGTAGATAGCACATCTAGAGTTCCACTGAACTGGAAACATTATTCCTGAAAGCAGAAAAAGACTGCTCTCTGACAAGAGAATTAAACTTTAGTATAACTGATAGGGGTAACTAAGCATCAATACACTCAGCTATAAGCTTTATCAAACGTCTTCCTCTAATTTTAAAACTCACAGCACCAGTATGTAAATGTGTTCACTAAAAGCAAGTAGTAAAGTATCCCACCTTCTTTCCTGCTTATTTATACCCAAAATACCTAGAAAACCACCCATGAATGAGTATTATTTCCTCATTCTACAGTTAGAAAACCGAGACATTGATGGATTAATTAAACAGATGACACCACTGATTTAAAATCTTTTGCCCCTAAAGGCAGATATGTTCCATAGAACTATAAAACTTTGTTTTTGGCTTTAGGTTAAATGAAATGAGAAAACTAAACAAATGCATTAATGTTACTCCCTTAAGATGTGAGTTACCAAAAATCAAGTTGGGATAGGTGATTGTAAGTGCATTACTCAGGTCTTCCATTACTTATAACCTTTAATGGATGGCTCTCACTAATGGGTACTATCTAATATTAAAGTAAGATGGTCCCTAATGAGTGGATCTGAAAACATGAGTGGATGGAATTCATCCATACCAAAGCCTCATCTTCAGTGAAGAGCAAAGACATAAAAATGTTTCCTAAACTTAACTTGAGACTGTATTTGGATATATTCTATTCTTTTTACATTTTGTTACCTTATTCACCTAGGATCCAAATCCAAGTAATATTTGTCAACAAACTAGAACTTCACCTGAAGAGAATAAAGCATTTAAATACATATTCTTTTGTTCTCAGAGCATTTTCCCTTAGGAAAAACCTTCCTCTCAAAACTTAATTTGAATAATAGGGTGAGAAATTGTTAATGACCATTTATTTTGCAACTGCTTACCTAACCTAATATCAAAGACTTACTTCAGAAAGTTCACTGTATTCTTTTGATTCATTTTTTACTATATCATTAATTACAAATGAGTTCTGAATGAAGAATGATGTATATCTTTGTGTTACCATATTTTCTTGATCCATATTCCCAAAAATAACATTTTCCAGTTTATTCCAAGTCTTCCATAGTCATCTTCCTTAAGGTCAAGAAAAAGACACAATAATGAGAAAATAGAACAAACAGCAGCTAATGGAAGGAGCAGTTCATAAGAGGCTGTAATGGCAATTCCACCCAGACAGCAAAGGAATGCAGCATTTTCACTGAGCGCTACCTGACAGATTCAATAATCAAGGGAAAGCCTTAATTGATGACACTTCATTAGCATAATGAGTCGAAGCTGGGAAAAGAGAGTCCCTTATTAATTAATCAAGCAAAGCACGAACTGGTTCAGTCACCTACACTCTGCCATTTTCTATTAATCAAGAAAATGTGTATTAAAATCATTTGAAATCCCGGCATGTGGATTATCATTCCAAGAAGAGCAATGGCAAAATGGTTTGCCCAGTTGCACACATCTGCTCTGGACTCATGGATGCCTCCAATTCAGATTTGCAAGGCTGAAACCATGCACAGAGAATACAGTAAAGTGGTCTCCAAAACATGTAAATCAGCATCTCATTAGGAAGGTAAACAAAACCCCATCAGCCTCACTAGGAAAAAAAAAAGAAAAGAAAAATAAATTATTTTGCCATGCCTTCACCTACTGTCCAAAACATCTATTGTATGAAATATATATATGTATATAATACATAAAATTTTTAGAATCTGTTCAGCATCCATAACTGATTCCAGATTCACTACTTCTGGCTATTCATATTCTATTAGGTCACAAGAGAAATGATGATTGGTTGTCGGCTCTGTACAAAGAAGTCATACACCCTAGGTCCCCAACTAACCACAGGCACAGGTGTTGAGAATCACTGCTAATGAGGTTAACAAGCCAAGATCAAAACTGTGGAATCCCTATAGCAGAATGGACTTGAAGAGAGACTAAAACCAGGATTCTATTATTGTAAGGTCACTTCCCTGTGTTGTCTTTTATAATCTTCAGGTGAGAGGTGGCTGTCAACATATTAATAAACTAAAGAGAGCATAGAAGTTTGAAAACAGATCTCTGGAAAGGAAGTCTACAGACTTGGATTTTCCATCTAGCTCTGACAACCACTAACTAGCTTTGTGGCTTAGTTCAGTCCCTGGATGGTAAGGGTATTTATTTCTATATAGTAAGAAGTTTAAACTAGAGGAACTCTTAGGTTTTTGTAGCCTAAGATCAAATGTCATTAACAAAAGAAAGCAATTCAGATAAGGCAAGGGTCTGATTTACCCAGGTAACCAACCATGGAAATGTTATGCAATTTTGTAATAATGGTTTAATCAAACTCTTGACTTGCTTTGTATCTATCTGTTTCAATGTCTCCACATATTGTGCCGATTTTGCACTCTCCAGGTACAGGGTGAATCCCCTGCAAAGACTAGAGGTGACCAGGACTCTCTAAAGTTATGCAATGCCCAAGCTGCATGGCCACACATAACAGCTGTGCAAACTCGGCCATGTAAATTGAAAGTCAATTTGTCTGTCCATCTTGTCTTTATATGTTATATTTTTCTATACCTGCTCCAGTTCAAAATGGATGTGAAACCTTATGCAGATCTTAGTGGTTCCAGGATAAGTAAAAAAAGAAAATAAAAACTGATTAAGCAGAAAAAAACTTTATCCACTGCCATCTATCAGTATTATTTTTAAGCACTTGATATTCAAAAAATAAATTTGTTTGACAGAAAAGTGCTTCATCTAAATATTCAAGTGGGTGCATTAAGCCCAATAACAAAATAAATCCACATCTGAAGCACTCCAGACATTCTAGAACCTTAAGTGCAGTGAAACACAGATGACCAGAAAAGAGCCATTACTGCTCCTGGGCTCTTTCATGTCAGCCAAATTGGTCCCAAGTGCTGAACATTAACTATTTGTGCTCTGAGTGGAGATGAGCGTTACCTCCTTGCAGGACAATAACTTGTATCAATTTGGAAAGAGTTCAGCTTTGTGATGAGGAAGATTTAATAGTAATAAATTCTATTTTGTAACTCGAAAATGGCTGAAGCCACCACCTATAACACAGGATGATGACCAGGGACTGAATGTTCTCAGTAGCTATTTTTTCTTATAAATATTTCATTGATTTTTCAGACCCACAAAGATTCCCTATTGTCATAAAGTTGGTTTAATACATATAATAGACTTTGTTCTATGCATATAAAATGAAATCTCCTCTCAGGTATAGTAGAAATAGGAAAAATGCCTGTTATATGCAGGATCTATTTTTGAATTCCAACTATTGACTTTCCAGGAAGATTTTCAGACCTTTTCACCATCTGCCAAGTATTTCTGCAATGTCCTGGTTTTGTGTACAAGCATTATCAGTCAATAAAGAAACATAAACCTGATTTAAAAATGAGAAAACACATCATATGCCAAAAACAAAGTGAGTATAATTAAACGCAAACAAAAACAAAAAAACAGCCAGAGTGATAGCAACTCTTTTTCTCAGATTCTAGGAAACACTAGCAAAAATACATGTTTATTTCCATAAATACCAGAGAACTGCAATTTGATAAAGAGTGGCTCTCCCTTATTGTTATGAAAATAATAAATTCTTATAAAAAAGTAAGAATTGAGATAAATTAAAAGGATGAAACCCATTATCTTGATAACCTGAGAATATAAAGCAAGGCTGAAAGAATTGCTTTACATAAAACAGAGCAAAATAACAGAATTATTTAAAAGAAAGTCCTACAGATGACTAATTTAATAGAGATTTAAATCCTTTCCAATTTTAAAGTAAGTACATCTATTTGAAAATGTAGATCGAATTTTAGAGAGGTGCTAAGAAGTTTAAGGGCTTAACTACCAACCCACCTTTGAAATGATTTTACAACTGAAAAAAAAAATCATATTCATCAAGTATGAACTTAGTTCTGTTTTTGGAAGATGCATTATCATTCTCAGCCCATTTACAATACTAGTTTGTGTGTTGTTAAGAGTAATGCCCAAAATAAACAGATAAAATCTGCTCATAAAATACATGCAACATATGAGGCACACATCTGTAGGGAAAGGAAATAAAAGTCATTCAAAAGTTCACAGAATATTATTATTAGAGAAAGGCAACTTTAGAATAACCTTATAGTACTGGAAAAGTTACAATATATTTAACTTCATATCTGCCATTTGGGGTAGTGTAGGAAATACCAGAAGAGGATGAGGAACTGCTTTAAATGGTAAGGACATCAAAGAAAGATCTAGAAGTCCACTGCCTCTGTGTATATTTTCTTCTATGTCCTACTCATAATTAAGCAGAGAATAATGCACAGACTACTGCTAGGAAAAAACAAAATCCATCCACAATTTCAGTCTTTTGTTTATGCAATCACAAAGCATACTTTATGGTTGTCAAGAGGTAAGAGGCAGGTTTACCATTGGTCATCTTTTACTATTTCCTGAGGATCTCCTGGATATATTGTACAACACTAGACACTTTGTAGACATAAAAGCTCAGGTATATAGAGAAAAAGTAATGGTCAAGTGACAAAATGAACAAGTGATAAAGGCAGAAACAAAATCTAGATCTTCTAATTGCCAGGTCACTGCTTCATACTAATGCCTGTTTTGGTGCTTTGCTGGACCAATAAGTCTATATTGAAAGTTTTTTTTTGCAAAGTTTTTTTTAAGGAAAACTAATGCTATTTTAACAGGATGACTGAGAGAATGAAAATGAAAAGGATTTCTATTCTTGATGCTTTTTATATGTGAAATGGGGTTCTAAGAAATTACTCTGCTTAACAATCAACACGAAGAGCCACGTCAGTAGGCCTCTTTAGCAGCCACAAAAGAAATACAAAAATTCAATCTTGGACCTGTTTAATAAATACATTTTATTTTATTTATTTTTTTAAATAAATACATTTTAAAGTATGTGATGCAACATATTATGAATCTTATGTGGTTAAAACTAATCTAGATATTTTATTACTGAAAAAATTTTGGTTAAGGCATGATTTGAAATTATTAATATAATCCATTGTAAAAAGAAACTTTCAAGAAAACTGTGTTTTAGAGAGGACTTATTCCAGGAAGTTTTTATGTCAAACCAAGAGCCAAAATTTAAGACAAAACATAGTTTTACAACGATTATTTTGCTATTGTGAATCTTTCAAAGAGAAATTAAAATTACTTTTTAAAAACTAGGGAAATTTAGAACTTCAAGAGTTCATATATATATGTGTGTGTGTTTGTGTATATATGTATATTAATTTTCTTCAACATAGAAGTGAGGAGTAAATGAAAAGCTTAAATGAAGAGTTAAGACATAGTGCAAGAGCTAGAAAACTTTGCTAGCCATGATGTGATTATCTCCAGACCAACCTAAAGGCTAATGCTGCTTACTTAATATTTTTGGTAATCTCAGATCACCTCACTTTTCTCTATGATTTTTACAAAGAGAATTATTCACATTTTTAAATTCAGGTTTCATTGAGAATAGTATACATGGATATTATAATAAGGAAATGTAAGAAACATAGCATACTTACCATGTCTTGGCATTTCTACTTAAGTATTTACTTCTACTTGATTCAGGTAATCATAAATTACCTTACATAGATTCAGAACACGTTTGATTATAGAAACTTTTAAAATTTGAGTTTGAGTTCATTTGAAATAGCAAATATATTCTAAATCAAACTTTCAACTAATAATTTAAGTGTGCTCATGGGGAAAATGACACACAATTTGAAACCAATAGCATCCCAAGAAATTGATATATGCTCATTCAACCATAGAGATCAGTCAAATAGAGTGGATTCTAAATTTTTAAGATTCTTTTACACTGGTAACTTACTGCAATATTACTGGCTTTCCTCCCTTGTTCAGTTCATTGGTCCTTTTTCTGCTGCTCTCTTCCAAGTCTATGATGAACAGCTGATACAAAAAGAAGTGTGTAAACACAACTCATTATATCTTAAAGAAAAGATCTTGTTGGATTTGCCTTACAAAGCCTGTCATTTTGTGAGTTTTTTTTTTTTTTAAGAATTATTTATTTGTTTATTCAGAGAGAGAGAGAGAGAGGCAGAGACACAGGCAGAGGGAGAAGCAGGCTCCATGCAAGAAGCCCGATGTGGGACTCGATCCCCAGTCTCCAGGGTCACACCCCGGGCTGCAGGCGGCGCTAAACCGCTGCGCCACCAGGGCTGCTCCATTTTGTGACAGTTTATAAAAATTTATAAAAATTGTATGTGTGTGTCAGTGTTTGTGTAGAAGCAATGCTGTATGTTTAAGATTGTTAAATCAATAGATATTGACAACCGGTAGAAATCCACAGATTTAAATTCTGCTTATATGTTTCAAATTGGAATAGACATCATGGCTATCAATTTCAGAGAAGAACCAAGTAGAATAATACCAGTTATAACACTTTGAATTTCTTAAATAAAAGCTATGTACTGATAAGTGAATTTTATCAAAACAAAAAAGCTTTAGAAAAATGAAAAACAAGTCTAATATTTTGACATAACAACTCAATGGGGAGAGGAATAAATATTATCAAACTATATACTGGAAGAATTAATAATCATTGGAACATGTGAAATTTAGTCACAACCATCATTTTAGATTTCTTTTTTATATTTCTCCCTCCAAGGCCCTTATAGTTATTTTGGTAATACAGCACAAGGAAAAACCTCTATCATCACAAAGAGAAAACACTGAGATTCCATTACTGAGGTGAATATATGAATCACCCTTATGCATAAAGCACATTTTGAAAAAGATTTTACTTATTTGTGAGAGCAGAGCACACAAGAGAGCATGAGTTAAGGAGGGGAGTGGCAGAGAGAGAGGGAGAAGCAGGCTCCCCTATTGAGTATGGAGCCTAAAGTGGGGGGTGGATCCCAGAGCCATGGGGTCATAACATGAGCTAAAGGCAGAGACTTAACCTACTGAACAAGTCAGGTGCTTGGCATAGGGCACAATTTTAACTAGAATGTGAAAAAGATACTGCCATAAATGGGAGGTAAAAAGTAAAAGGGTACTTTTAAAAATAACACTGAAGAATTCATGGATGCATCAGAAAATTTCTAAGTGCAGAGAAAGCTACTACAGTTTTCTCTACCTGGGAAAGATAGGAAGTAATTTTGCATATGTGTGTGTGAATCAAAGATCATAAGATTATATGTCCTTCTCTTATTTCTGGTCCAATCCATGGTATCTCTGCTTGTTTAGAAAATATGCTACAATCTTCACTCCACGACATCTCTCATCTACATACTCTTTCTGATCCCACAAATAACTTTTTAGTTCAGGCTGCTTTTATCTCCCTAAAGGAATAGGAGAGAGGTGGGTAATTACAGAGGTCACATTTTGAGAAGGTGAAGTGCAGGATACACCCAACATGTTTAATTGGAAGAGGGATACTTCATCCAAAGTAACAGTGGGTAAATCAGACAGTGTCGCGGGTTCCAGATGCAGGTAAGTTCAGAGTTTTGTGATGGGAAGGTAAAAAAGTACATGACTTTTATTTCAGATTATTTCTGGCTTCTTAATTAAGTACAAAGTTTGATCATCAATGGAGAGCAAAACAGAGAGGAGAGTAGGAACAAAACATACAGGGGAAATAATATGATATCAATGGTTGTTTTGAAGCCTACTGAATGTTTTACACAAGTACACAGCTATGAATCCTCCATATGTAAAACAAACTTTCTCTTGTACCCATTCTCATTCAAGTTAGATAACAAGTGCTCTGAAAATCCCTTTGACCAGCAAGTGTAGAAGGGCAGAAGGAATAAGTTCTAGTTCTCCTCTAGTCTTTCTAACAAAAAGTTACCAAAAGAAAATTGTATGACAAACTACTCTCAATATATGTGTCTCAGTAAATTTGCTCAATAATTTTATTTCTGGTTCCAAAAGGGAGCATTGGCATTCTAATGCAATCTCTGCCTTTAATGCCTTATGCCTTTGCTTTGGCCAGGGTGGTGTGGATGTTCTCATTCTTTACATGGTACTTGACAATAAATCTGTTTTCCTCATTGAAGAAAGCATAAAACTCTACTCATAGCCATGTCTGTGGAATATATGTCCTACTTTGGATCCTAGGTGAACAAGCCAGCTTTACCAGCAAAAATCATCATGAACATTTTAATGCAGTTATTGTAGTGGAGTACAAGGGGAGAAAAGAGCTACTATATTTCTGGAAATAAAGAACAGACCTTCATAAGAGTAAGGGAGTGATCTGTTTACTAGAGTGATGGGGTTGTTTTCAAGTTAACAATATAGAGACATGGGCATGAGGAATGCTGGAGAAGTTCACTTTAAAAAAAAAAATGAAGCACAAGTTGGGATCTGAGTCTCATGAAGTTGAATGCAGGCTCAAGACTAGTCTATGAAGAAGCATGATTTGATGCTAAAACCAAAAATGCTGAATACAATCCCTTAAGCCTTTCTGTCCTAGAAAATGTAATAGCATTTGAGATGGAAACTCTAAATCAGCAGTTCTCAACTGGAAGTGCAGCTGTCCTCCAGAAACATTTCTCAATCTCTGCAGATGTTTTGTTGTTGTTGTTGTTGTCATAACTAGGGGACGTGCTATTGGCATCTACTGGGTAGACCCCATAAATGCTATTGAATATCCTACAATGAACAGGGTAGCCCCTCACAACAAAGAATCATTTGGCATCAAAAGTCAGTACCACGGAGATTGAGGAACGCTGTTTCAAATAATGGCCAAATGGCCACACTTGTAGAAGACTGAAGAGTGGGTAGAGGATTTACCATTCCTACATATTCAGGGCTATTCCTTTTTTTTTTTTTTTTTTTTTTTTTTTAGTTTTATTTATTTATTCATGAGTGACACAGAGAGAGAAAGAGGCAGAGACACAAGTAGAGGGAGAAGCAGGCTCCCTTAGGGAGCCTGATGTGGGACTCAATCTCGGGATTCCAGGACCACTCCCTGGGCTGAAAGCAGACACCCAACTGCTGAGCCACCCAGGGATCCCTCAAGGCTATTCTTATGCATGTTGCAGTCCTCAGATAAATCATGGAGAAACAACCTTGTATTCATGTGGGTTTTTAGTCATTTTTTTTTAAAGATTTATTTATTTATTTATTCATGAGAGACAGAGAGAGAGAGACAGAGACACAGGCAGAGAGGGAGAAGCAGGCTCCATGCAGGGAGCCCTACACGGGACTCCATCACGGGTCTCCAGGATCAAGCCCTGGGCCGAAGACAGGCGCCAAACTGCTGAGCCACCCAGGGATCCCCTTTTTAGTCATTTTTAAAATGTTCTCTCTCTACTCTTATCTGAGGACTGATAAACTTTTTTGGTCATATTGTTGGTTCCTTTCTAGTATTTGCTCTGTTCTTTCCCTACAAAATTTTCCCAACTTTATAGCCTGCCTTCTACTTCCCTCACAGTCATCTCTTCTTATTTACTTTACTTTGTGAAGTAAATGACTTTGATCTGGACATCCTTGTATTGTGTTCTTGCTGTATCCCAAGATATGGTGTGACAACTGCAAACGTACCTCATTATACAGCTGGATATTTCACAAAATATTGTTGGGATAACATACCAAAAATTAACAAAGAACTAATGTGAACTAATACACACTGAAACATATCTTTTTTTTTCCCCCTCACACTTCAGAGTTTAAGACCATTTGTTAATTATAGTTTTCATTTGTCAGAGAACAAAAATACCCTGCCACAGATGCCCACCAGCCCTGGAGAACTGCCAAAGGCTGCAAGTTCTATAGCCACTTTCCTGGAAACACAAAGGACAATGTGTTTATTTAATTATGTTGTGCTAGAAGCTCGCAATATTTAGCTGCTTTCAACTTATCTGCATAATAATGATTGCATGGAATCAGTTATAGTGATAAAAGCACTTTCATACAGGAGGTATTGTTCTTTCCTCTTGAATCATATATCTCTTTATCCATATACATGTTTTAAATTCAGCACATGTTTAGATAATCCTCTTTGTGACAGCTTCTGCAGCATCTCTGAACAGAAATAAAAATAAAGAGAGAGCTTGGAACATTTTGTTCCTTTTAGTATATAAAGAATTGAAAATGCAAAGCACTGAAAATTTAAGGATTTAGAACTCCTGATAAGTATAAAATCTTTTCCAACCACACTATTTCAAATTTTAGAGGGAAATAATAATGTAATAATAAATTAGTCTGTAACATGTGGAGTAGCTTTAGAAAACAAGTTTGGTTTTTCTACAATATGCCGCTGAAAGTACCTCTTCCTGATGAACTGTCCTCATTTTTTTTTTTTTTACCGCACAATGTTAGGTTACTTATTGCTCTTTCAAAATGGGCCAGCTCTCATCATATATTTTCTGCATATTTTATTATGAATGATAAAATTTGTTTATGTGAGTAAAGTAAAAAAGCCCACATTTTTCATGATGAACTCGTTTTTGGGTAGAGGCATGATTCTCCTTTCCTTAAAAAAATACTAAATTTGATTGCTTACTTAAATTATATATATGCTGAGCTCTAAATTTGTATTATTATCTTTTGACATATGGTACTGTATCAGTTAGGATATGTATATGTAAGAAACACTATAGGAGAGGATGTTTGATCTGTCCATGGATAAGCTCCCCAAATTCCCACATATTAAATTAACTAGGGCAATCTTCCTAACAGGTTGGGGATGCGTGAGGGATGTCTCTATCTAGAAACATCTTTAAGGTACCAGTCATCTGCAAACAAAACAAAACAAATCATAATTAATTTGTTCTCAAAATCCCTACTTGCATTTTTATAAGACTTTAAGATTGCAAGATAGTCTAGTTTGATTTGGCCTACACTTTCTTTTCTTTATTTACTCCATTTTTCAGTTAAATAACTAGTAACAGTAAAATGGTAGTGCAATGGGAAAATCTGGATCCTAATGTTTGGAATTCAGAATAAGGCAAAATACGCATGCAAAAGTTATAAGATGGCATGAGGTATCGCAGCACTGGTGCTAATGATTGTAAATAAACTACATTTCCACGAAAAAGTATTCAACTTGCTCCAAATGCTTGCAAACACAGAAGTCAGTATCACATGGGAAGACCAGAAAATCTCAGGTAACAGCTATGCAAATGATCTGTACTCTACCATCAGCACACTCTAGACAGGAAGTTCTGAGGAACAGTGTGTAATTGATTTAAAAATGGTCCTTTCTAAAGGGGAAACAATTTCTCTTATCCACAAAAGATCTTCCTAGATATACTCTTCTTCTGACCAAGAAAAGATAGTTCTCAAATTTAGGAGGAATTTACCTCTTAACATCCAAAGATCTATGAAAACAAGCCATCTGTTTAAGCGGTTGGCGTCAGTGATTCTGAAACATGACTATCACACTATCTTTAAATTCCTTCTATAAGAAGGCAAGCTGTGTTTCTATTATTTTGAGCATCAAATCTATATAGCATAGCAACAAGTATGCTTAAAAACTATAGATTAATACTCAAAATAATGTGGGGAATAATGTAAGCTGAAGTTAACATGAACAAAAAAAATGGCAGCAAAGTCAACAGTGCCCTCCTTACAAGGAAGGATTGGGTGTATATCTTAGGTTCAGTGGGATTTAGCCCAATATTTGAGGTACAGATCAGGAAATTTACCAGATGGTGAATACACAAGGAATGCTTCACTCCACAGTGATAGCATTCGTATCTTATCTAGAAGATACCAGAAAGTTGGCAGATAAAATTCTACATCATTTGTAATAAGGTTTTAAATAAAAATAGCATGTGAATCATTTGAGGATGGAAGAAGAATGAGGAATTCCTGTAACTAAAATACTCTTCCTTAAATATTCTGGTTAACCATAATTTATTGGATGTGACATCTTTCTCTCAAAGCATAAAATATTCCTTAACACTATGAAAACAGTAGTGAGAGTACATGGAGTAAGTCTCTCCTCATGTAATTTCAACACTGACAAGTTGTGGTTTGTCAAATAACATGGCAAGGAGGAATATTACTAGCAATTCTTGGTTATAAAGAGATATATGTTTTAATCAGTTTTACAAATATTTTCAAATATTCTTTCCTTCACAGTATGCAAGCTTCGTAAGCAGCTCACTCTCTAGAGACAGAGGAGAAATAGGTCCCATAAGAAGGCTGATACAAAGAAAAGAGCATCTGACAATGTCTGAAGACAAGCAAAGCTTCCTGGAGGATTAAGTAGGTAGGAGAAAGAGCAAGTCGAAGACAGGTGGGCCAGGCACAATGAACACACGGAAAGGTGCTGATGTGAAAGAAAATATATACTTGCAGGAATTCCATAGGCTGAGGTGAATTTACAGACTGTTTTTGTTGTTTATCTCTAGCTCTTAAAAATCTTCAAATATAATTTCTATTATTTGAGGTATCCATGCAGTTTCAATAATTAGCTCTAACTATAATAATCTTGTTACACATGGTCAGAAATTCTTATTCAGGATTCCAAAGCAACATTTACAAATCCTTATTGTAAATCACTGGCTCCAAAAGGGGCACACTTAAGCTTTACCATATTTCCCCTAATAGGTAAGGGAAGTAGGTTATATTTGTATACTTAATAACATCCATCCAGTTGTAAGGTTATCAATATTCTACGTCTAAGTAAACAAGCTGCCCATCAGTTCTGAGATGTATAACTGTCATATTAATCTTACTGCTTCTGTGGGTTGATAGAAAGCAGTTATACTTCTTTTTACATTCCACATTTTACTAGTGGAATTGCAAATTTTTCTGGCAGTGAGATGGTCTAGGAAAAGGAATTTGTGATTCAAAGTATGATATTTTCCATTACCTCATGGTTTGTGTTAGCAGTACAGTATACATGAAGACCATGATTTCCAACTTTATATTATTCCTAACCAAAACACAGGAAGTACTATATACAGCTTTCAACTCCTCTATTTACTATTATTCTTATTAAAATAAGATTTGCATGCAATAATACCTAGAAAATCCTCACATCAATTGTGGTGGCCACCCGTGCGTTACCTAACAATACCAACTCCCTGCTAAAGATTCTTAAATGTCTGACTCTCCATTCATAATAGTCAGAAAGGTACACATAATGATCTATGGTCACCTCCAACTTCACTTCTTGCTTGGCTTCCATCCTATGCTTTAACCATGTTGAATTATTTCATTTTTGCATTACAAGCCAGCCAAGGTTCTCACCGCCCATCTGTATACTTGTTACTTTGTGTGCTTGATGCTCCTACATCACTTCATCTGATTAATGCATTCTTAACTTGCACGCTTATCACAGATGTCACCTCTTCCAAGAATTCTTCCCTAGGCCTTCAATCTGGATTAGGTGACTCTTAAAATTGTTTCCTATGCACCTTATCCTTTATCAAGACCTTTGTCACATCGTATTTGCTAATATGTTTGCGCTTCCAGTAAAACAGAAGCCACAAATTGGAAGTTGCAATGTATTTCAAATGCCTAACACTATTTCTAGTCTGTAATAGGTGCTTAATAAATGTCTATTGAATAAATAAATAAAAAAAAACATGTAGATGGATATTGTTCCTCCTTCACTTTAAAATGAGCATTTTGAGGTTGGCTGAGTAATGCTGGGCTATTTTTCCTCTGTCTTCATATTGAGTTTTTATTCATTTAATTCATGTGTTAGAGAAAATTGATTTTCTTGCCTGACTTCTTAACTCAGCAGTACGGTTTTGACAATGCTGGAGCCTGGTGTTTTGTTTATTTGTTTTCCTGTGCTCTGAATGGATTTCAGTGGTTTGTTCGGTACTATTTACTATTATAATCTGAATTTCAATGAGAATTCTGAAGTGTCACAAGCTCTGTTGTGCATGTGTTGCTTGTTAGGGGAGAAAACCCAAAGTTAGTGGGATAATATCCACCCTTCTTTAGTTTCCTTTACTGGACTGGTTTATGTGCATTATCACAGATATGTCTTTCTTTACAACAATATCTGAAATTATTATAAAATTGTCCAAGGAGTTTTAGTTACACATTTGGTATCTTGAAATGAGAAAGCAAAACATCTGTTAAGTTATTCTGAATCTAAAACTATCTTTAATAACAAAAGTTTTACTTTTATGTAACATTTAAAAGATCCCATAAAACATCTTATTTTTTATAAAACTATTTAACAAATATTGATTATCTCTACCTTCCAATGATATGATTGAGTCAAAGATATATTAAATATTTTTTTAGAGATGAAATTGATATTGATAGGCCACATTTCTCCTGAATCTCAGCCCTGGTCGCTCTTCAACTGAACAAGGTAATAACTGGTATTTACTCAATTAATAATTCCAGTGATAATTTCACAGACTGTCTTTTTAAAGAAAATTTTGATTTTTGAAATGTATTTATATTGATTCAGTTAGTCCTTTTCCTTAGTGATTCAGGTTATCCAGAGAAATAGTGGTATGATAATAGAAAGACACAAGAAGACATAATTAAGGGATTTACATTTTTTAAAATAAAAGTATAAAGAAATTTAGATGATTAAATAGGTAAGATGGTGATGCAGCATATTACCATCTGAAAGGACAAATTGCTCAGTCTTCCCAAAGTTCCCCAAGAAGGCACAGAGCCTTTGAAAAAGGACACTTTTTGCTGGATGTGAAAAAGCCCAGCTTTGCCACTGCCAAAGGGTTTTATGTTCTGCTCCTAAGTCCTCTCCACCATTACTACAACTGTCATGAGCACCGGCTATGTGTTTATCGCTATATGTAACTGGGACAAAACTAATCACTATTATTCTTCCTGAATGAGTAAGTGAAGCAAAAGTCACTTCTTAAGGTGGAACATCTCCTACAGTGTTTCTTAATGAGTTTAGAGGCACCATTAGCATTTCGAACAGCATATTTAGCATCCCTGGCTCCTACACAACAAATTCTAGTGCTATCTTTTGGTCACTGTGCAACCAAAAATACCTTCCCACATTTACAAACGCCCTACTTTAGACCCATGGAATGAGGAGACTGAGAATTCTTCCCATATTAAATATTCTTGGGAAAAAAGCGGGAAAAAAATTTTGCTTTAGTGTCTTCCAGTTTTATGAGAAAAATGCTATAGTATTTTCTGTAATCATGTTTGGCCATTTTCCTTTCTGCAAAATTATCTAAGATACAGTTGTCTAAGATAAGATAAGATAAAAGATAAGATAAAATACAATTATTACATATATATTATATATACATTATTATTTTATGATAACAATGAACAGTGTCTGAAAAATGCCAGACAAATGGAATGAAATAGGAATATTTCTTATGATTTAAAAGTAAAAGGATACACACCTAATACCATTTTCACCTATCATTAAATTCAGATACACTTTAGAGAGGGGTCTAGTCTCTGTTAGAACTCTTTTCTTGAGAGGAAGTAACTTTACACTTCTGAACAACCATAACTGTAAAGTTTTTAGAAATGTTTTCTTAAATGAGTCATTATCTGCTTACCTATACACCAATGATTTTAATTTTGACACCCAAGTGACACAGGATATAAATAATACATTGCATATTTTCCAGGAAAATTCTTCAAAATTTTGACAATAAGGTTTTACATACTTCATATTCTTGGTCTTCTCTATCATTCTACATACAGCATAATTTCCAAATATCTCTTTATTCTGATCCCTTTAGTCCAGACACATGGTAGGCAGTTTGTGCATCTCTTAATACACAAACTCTCAAAGTGAATGCAATAGGCCACACTACATGAATAGCACAGAATATCACAGGGATATTAACCCCCATGTTCTGCATAATATCAGGGTTTCTACAGATAATATTTGCAATAGCTTCTGTTGGTATTGGCAACCACAACCGTCAACTGAGTTATCAACTGATTTTAAAATATATACATTTTTTTACACAATAAATATCTCAAAATCCAATTTGTGATAAGATTTTTTACATAAAGATTTTTATTAAACATAATGTCTTATGTAATTACCTACCTAAATTCATATACTACTTTCAGTTCCTAATTCTTTTTTTTTTAATTTTTTATTTATTTATGATAGTCACAGAGAGAGAGAGAGGCAGAGACATAGGCAGAGGGAGAAGCAGGCTCCATTCACCGAGAGCCCGACGTGGGATTCGATCCCGGGTCTCTAGGAGCGCGCCCTGGGCCAAAGGCAGGCACCAAACCGCTGCGCCACCCAGGGATCCCTTAGTTCCTAATTCTGATTACACATTCAACGTTTTGGCTATCCTAAATTTTGTCTTTTATAGATTCAGTAAACTTAACTCTTACGCAAGTTATACAATCAATTTTACCTGTAAAATTGTGAGAATAACATTTGTCTGGCTTTAATAATAAAATTTAAAAATTACACATGTAATAGGTTACATTCCACATTTAAATTTCAGCGGTGCTTACAGACCCTTTATAGTTACCAGTTTGCTTTCCTCTCCCTACCTCATTTTCACCTCTCCAATATTTACTGAATAATTCAAGATGAAACACTATATAATACCATCAATAACTGCCCTCTAAGTTCACTATGATCTATTAATAATATACTTGGGAATGATGATTAACTCTTAATATGCCAACCTATAATTCATTTGGTCTACAGAATCCCATATTGTTTTAAATACATTGTTTAATGCCTTACGGAAATTCAGATTTATTATGTCTAAACTGCTCACCTCTTCTATCACTTTAGTAATAAAAAGCAACAATCATGAAGTATATTAGATGGCAAGATATGTTCTTGTTAAATTAATTCAGATCCCTAAATGATTAACAGACTATCTTTTCAAATTTTAAATTTCAAGCTTAAGAAAAATAGAAATGTATAACATATAACACAACTTAACAACACATAATGTAATAGACATGCATTATAGGAATAACTAATTTTGCCCTAGATTTCATTCTGACCTTTTTAATAATAGCAACTAAGTTCTATTCTCAGAGCTCTAGCAGTACACATATAGTTGCCCAGCTAAACATCATATTTTATGATAGTCTTATATTGCATGTGAACAAGGATTCAGTTTTTGCAAATAGAATATGAATAAAAGTGATATGTACAAGAGCACCTGGGTGGCCCAGTTGGTTAAGCATCTGATTCTTGGTGTCAGCTCAGGCTATGATCCAAATTCAGCATGGAGTCTGCTTGAGATTCTCTCTCCTTCTCCCTCTTCCCCTCACACTTGTGCACTCTCTCTAAAATAAGTAAATTAATCTTTTTTTTCTATGAGAATCTTTTTTTAAAAAGCAATATATACAATCTCTTCTTAATTTTCCTAAAAGAAAATTGCCTGCTTTCTACTGCCTCTCTCTATTTGCCTTCTCCTAGGCTAGAGATGGAAGTGCTGCTGATGTGCCAGCTCCAACAATCCAATTTAGGCAAACACCCATTTGAATAGTAGAGCTTAAAACATAAGAAAGCCAGATTATCTCTTGATCTTGTTTGTGAAACAGATCTGCCTACATCTATACTACCATGTAGTATAACAAAAATAAGCTTTATCCTGTGTTTTAGCTTCTGTGTTTAGGATCCACTTGCCACAAAATTAGCTTATATCCTAATTTTTACCCCTAAAACTCAATGCTAAACTGTTAAACATTAACTTTTACTTCAGGTTTTTTTTTTTTAACAAAATAAATATTATACATGCTACTGAATAATTCTTCTCCCAATCATGACATTTTCCTCTCTCCTTCTCCAAAGGTATATACCATTCTTATGACTAGTTGGAAATACTACTTATTGTTTTCACTCTGATTTGATATTGAACTAGCAAACAAGCTGTGACAAAGGTACACTAGAACAGGCTATAAGTGAGTAAATAAACATAGCTTCTCATTGACTGTCTAGTTGCTTATTGAGGTGCACTAATAGTTTGATGAGAGGTTCAGTCTGCGCAGAATAAGATATTTACCACACTGGAGGATTCCAGAGTGTTTTATAGTGTTAGGCTTTGGAAGGGAAATGTAAGTCCTTGAGGTCTACCTGACATATTTAAATCAACCAATCAAGCAAGCAATCAATCTTTTTTTTTCCTGATACTCTCTTGTTATTGCATTAACAGATTTTAAGGAAATTGGGCCCTGCTCTGTTCAAGCTTTATGCTTTTCTTATATCCAATGGTATTTTTAAATCAGATGCTCAGTCTTCATAAATCAGATATTGAGCTCAGGGGAATATAAAAAATAGTGAAAGGGAATAAAGGGGAAAGGAGAAAAAATGAGTGGGAAATATCAGAAAGGGAGACAGAACATGAGAGACTCCTAACTCTGGGAAACGAACTAGGGGTGGTGGAAGGGGAGGTGACTGGGTGACGGGCACTGAGGTGGGCACTTGATGGGATGAGCACTGGGTGTTATATGTTATTCTATATGTTGACAAATTGAACACCAATAAAAAATAAATTTATACATAAAAAAAGAATTGTTTAAGTATGGGCATCCAGTTAGACTGCACTGTCATTTGTTAAATTACATCAAATGTAGATTAGATTGTGATCGAGTCAAAACTAGCAAAAATGAGATATAAATTCCAAAAAGAGTAACATTTTATTATGGATTTTTTGCTGTGATTTAGAGCACTCTGCTTTTTAGTGTATATAAAAATTCATAAAGTAATGGAAAATGTGTGCCACATAATAAATGAAATCATATAAAACTTATTTGAAACCACCACAAATTAGATATTTCCAAATGAAACAACTATATTTATGTCAACAGAATTAAATATTAACATCCAATACCAAATATTCCATCATTTACCTGGTAAACTTACACGCTGAGTTTTATATCTTCACTACCTTTACCTTTACCACAGAGTCAATACCACTACATATAGACATACAGTTTTTATTTTCTTCCAGTCCCAAATGTTGGTAATAAATGTTGATAAAATGTTGGTGATAAAAATTTAAGAAACAAGAAATGCTTCTTGCAGAAAAGTAAAATATTAACTTCTGCAATTCTCAGACACTGTGTATTAGCGAGGAGAGCTTGATCTTAAACTTACAACCAAAACATCTTTTGACCACATTACCAAAAAATTAATCCCAGTAATTTTGTGTTAGTTTGGGATTCCCTTGAAAATAAAGAGCCTGAAGTAAGGATTCAAATACAAAGTGTTTATTTGGGAAGATAATCAAATATAGAGGAGTGGGGAAGACAGAATAGCGATAACAGGCAAAGAGGAAAAGCCAGCTCAAGGGTCTTTACTGAGCTGGTTTTCACTGTTGACAACTGTGGCTCGATTTCACTGGAGAGGTTCTGTATATCTCTGTAGAGTGTGTCCCAGCATGGTCTGCCTAAAATACTGAAAGAATATTTTTTTGCCTTTCCTTTCTCTCTGACTAATCTTTAGTTAAAAGCTAAAGAATTTCTATTTTGTTTTATAAATAATATGTTACTCATTGAGTATTATATATGACACAACAATTTTTCTAGATAATGGCTTAGTGCACATGTCAGATGACCAAGTAAGAGTCAAAAACATTAAATAAACTCCCCAAGTTTATCCAGTAGTAAGTGGCAAGGCCAGGACTTAAATAATTTCCAATCAGGAAAAGACAGTACAATAAAATTAATATATTATACAAGAGTTTAATGGAGGAATTATCTATAAAGATATCATGTAGGAAAACTACTAGGGATAGTGCAATGCCCTAGTGATAGGATGGAGAGAGAGAGAGTTCTATTCCTACATCTGAAGGCATACAGGAAAGAAACCAATACCAGAAACTGGAAGGAGGGTGATGGGAGCTGTGGCTTTTGGCAGTAAAACATAGCCAGCATATGACTACAAGGACAAGGCAAGGTAAATAAACAATTTACAAGAAGCTGAAGGAATATAAGGAATATGACAGCTCGTGACACTTCAGCCCTTTGTTGTAGGCTAAAACCAGGTGGAAGTCAATAGAGAGTGGATCTGAATTAGACCAGTAAGCAAACAAGGCATTTAATACAAGGAGACCATCATATTCCAAAGCCACATATTTAATCACTATGCTATTAAGTCATTTAAAAAAAGACATCATACGATATAAGTATTTGTTCACAACATTTGATTTGCAAGCTAATGTATAAAAAACATAGGATGGAGTTGATGCTGGAAGTAGGGAAATCAGGTTGATTTACCATGATCAAAGAGTAAGTACTGAAGGCTTTCAACTGTTGTTGCAGAGTGTATGGACTGATCACAATTCTACTGTAGAAGTAGAATCAATACCACTTGACAACTAAACTGCAAATACAAATATAAGACAAAGGAGACTGAAAAGATCATGTTATGCATGAGTGTTTTACACAAAAGGACACAACTAAAAGAAACAGATAAAATAGAAAGAGGAGTAGGTTTAAGAAGGAACATGGTTATTTAATTTGGGGATGGACTTTACTTGAATGTAGATTGCACATTCTAATGGAATGTACTAATGGAATGTACATTTGGGGACAGACTGTGCTTGAATGTACAAACTGTAAATTCTAATGGATGTACCAGTGAAAACATCTAGCAAGTTGTTGGAAGTGCAGCAACATATCTCTAGGAGGAGGTCAGAATTTAGAATACAGATAAGGGAAGCTATCTGCAGAGAAGTTATATTTATAGTCCTGAGTTAGGATAAGAAAATAAAATATAGGAAGAAGTGCTTTCTATAGTATGTGAAGTTAAGGTGAAAGGTTAAATTCACATGAAAGACATAACAAATTTAACATTTTATCTAATAACGTAAGTTCAAAATATATAAAGCAAAAAATCAACCAAACTTAAAATATAAAATTAGAAATTTACCTTTAGAGAGAGACATTTTAACCTATTTCAGCAATTAATAGATCAATCAAGTAATATATAAATTTATAAATGATTAGAATGATACAATTTAACAAGTTTAATCTAATGAACATATAGAAAAATACTGCACTCAAAACTCTTCTATGGATTCTTTTCAAAAATAGCTGGAAGGAAAAAAAACAAAACTGAATACGCATGCTTTCTGTATTAGTCAATGAAACTGACTTCAGAGAAACAGAACAAATAGGATACATATAGCTATATATAAGAAAAGATTTATTATAGAAATTTGCTTGTATGGTTGCTGCCTACAAGCTGGAGAACCAGGAAAGCCAGTATATAATTCAGTCCAGGTCCAAAGGCCTGAGAAACATGGGACTGCTGTTTTAAGTCTCAGAGTCCAAAGGCCCTAGAACCAGCGACTTCAAGGACCAATGATAAGACAGATGAATGCTCTTTCTACAAGAGACTGCAAAGTTGTTCTACCTTTTTGTTCCATCAGGGCCCTTAGTGGATTGGATGATGCCTACCCATATAGGTAAGGATGTGTCTCTTTATTCAGCCTACTGAATCAAATGTTAGTATCTTCTAAAAAAAAACCCTCACAAACGCATTCAGAAATAAATGTTTTACTAGCTATCTGGGGAACCTTTAGCCCAAAAAGTTAATACATGAAATTATCTACCATACTTATCTAGAATTATATTTTAAAAAATTAATTCCCATCAGATAAATTGGACAATGTAAGGAGTAAGGTTTTAAAACTTTGAGAAGATACAATGTGACAAATCTTCAAGTATTTAGGACAGGGAAATATTTTTTAAAATGTTCCAGAAGCACAGACTATAAAAAAGAGTGATTAAACTGGAATTGGAGTTATTTAATTGTATATACCAAGAACATATCAAGAAAATGAAAAGACAGCTCAATAAGATATTTGTCACACTTACTCTGACAAAAAATTAAAATATAAAATATGTGTTTAAAAATTCCTATCTGCCAATTACAAAAATATCAGTAATATATAAGAAACACATAAAAGACATACATATGCAGATTATAAGAAAAATATATAGAAAGACACTCAAAATCATCATTAAACAGAGAATACAGCTAGAAATGCACCCATTTCTTCTAGATTGCCTAATTTGTTGGCGTATAGCTGCTCATAATATGTTTTTAAATTTCTTTGTATTTCCTTTGTATTGGTTGTGATCTCTCCTCTTTCATTTGTGATTTTATTAATTTGCGTCTTTTCTCTTTTCTTTTTAATAAGGTTGTCTAGGGGTTTATCCATCTTACTAATTCTTTCAAAGAACCAACTCCTGGTTTTGTTGATCCGTTCTACATTTTATTTTTTTTGTTTTTGTTTTGTTTTGTTTTGTTTTGTTTTGGTGCCAATTTTAAATACAGTTTTATTTAAGACATTGCATTTTCCACTTAACAATACAGTGCTTATAAAGGGCAATGTTTATTTCCTTTCCCTGTGCACATATTCCATATTTAAGTATCAAGAATGCCCAGTATATTTACTATAGCAGCTTGACTTTAAAACTGCCATGGAATTTGCTACAAATTTGGGTCCTTGAAATGTGTGGAACAATGCTAGACCTGTCATCAGGTTGGCTTAATCAACCTCTTCAATGGTAGGCCCAGAGGAGGCACCACCAGAGGGAGGAGCTCCACCACCAGGAAAGCCTCCAGGCATTCCTCCTGGCATGCCTCCTGCACTCTGGTATAGCTTCGTAATGATGGGATTGCAGACTTTCTCCAGCTCTTTCTGCTGATGTTCAAAATCTTCCTTCTCTGCAGTCTGGTTCTTATCGAGCCAGTTGATGATTTCATTGCACTTGTCAAGAATCTTCTGTTTGTCTTCATCATTGATTTTGCCCTGAAGTTTTTCATCTTCAACAGTTGCTTTCATGTTGAAAGCGTAAGACTCAAGTGAATTCTTGGAAGACACCTTGTCTCTCTGCTTCTCATCTTCGGCTTTGTACTCAGCTTCCGGGACCATGCGCTCAGTGTCCTCCTTGCTCAAGCGGCCCTTGTCATTAGTGATGGTAATCTTGTTCTCTTTTCCTGTGCTCTTATCCACAGCAGACACGTTGAGGATACCATTTGCATCAATATCAAAAGTGACTTCAATCTGAGGAACGCCACGAGGAGCAGGAGGTATGCCTGTGAGTTCAAACTTGCCAAGTAGGTTGTTATCCTTGGTCATAGCATGCTCACCTTCATAGACCTGAATAAGCACACCAGGTTGGTTGTCAGAGTAGGTAGTAAAGGTTTGTGTCTGTTTAGTAGGAATGGTAGTATTGTGCTTGATGAGCACAGTCATGACTCCTCCAGCAGTTTCAATACCAAGAGAAAGTGGGGTGACATCCAATAGCAGCAAATCTTGAACATTTTCAGATTTGTCACCAGAAAGAATGGCTGCCTGGACAGCTGCACCATAAGCAACGGCCTCATCAGGGTTGATGCTCTTATTCAGTTCCTTTCCATTGAAGAAATCTTGCAGAAGTTTCTGAATCTTGGGGATATGGGTAGAACCACCCACCAGGACAATGTCATGGATCTGAGACTTGTCCAGCTTGGCATCTCGAAGAGCTTTCTCTACAGGGTCCAGGGTGCCACGGAACAGGTCAGCATTTAATTCTTCAAACCGGGCACGAGTAATAGAGGTATAGAAGTCGATTCCTTCATGCAGAGAATCAATCTCAATACTGGCCTGGGTGCTGGAAGAAAGTGTACGCTTAGCCCGTTCACATGCAGTACGGAGACGGCGGACAGCCCTCTTGTTTTCGCTGATGTCCTTCTTGTGTTTGCGCTTGAATTCTGCAATAAAATGGTTGACCATTCTGTTGTCAAAGTCTTCTCCACCTAAGTGGGTGTCTCCAGCTGTGGACTTGACATCAAAAGTAAGGATTGACACATCAAAAGTGCCACCTCCTAAATCAAAGATCAACACATTCCTTTCAGCTCCAACCTTCTTGTCTAAGCCATAAGCAATAGCAGCAGCAGTTGGCTCATTGATAATTCGAAGTACGTTAAGACCGGCAATAGTTCCAGCATCTTTGGTAGCCTGACGCTGAGAGTCATTGAAGTATGCAGGTACCGTGACAACTGCATTGGTAACAGTCTTCCCAAGGTAGGCCTCTGCAATTTCCTTCATCTTCGTCAGGACCATAGAGGACACCTCCTCTGGATAGAAACTTTTGGTCTCCCCCTTGTATTCTACTTGGACTTTAGGCCTGCCAGCATCATTCACCACCATGAAGGGCCAATGCTTCATATCAGATTGGACGACAGCATCATCAAATCTACGTCCAATCAGCCGCTTGGCATAGAAAACCGTGTTGGTGGGGTCCATCGCAACTTGATTCTTCGCAGCATCACCGATCAATCGTTCGGTGTCTGAAGGCGACATAACTTGGGGTGGTTCGGTTTCCCTGATCATTGGCAATTATTTCCACTTTCCCGTGCTGGAAGACACCCACGCAGGAGTAGGTGGTGCCAAGATCGATCCCGACTGCAGGTCCCTTAGACATAATTGCTTCTGTGTGGGCCGGGCTCGGCTCGTGGAGACAACAGCCGCCTGCGGATCTGGCGCCGCGTTCAATGAGCCCGTTCTACATTTTGTACATCCGTTCTACATACACTCTATTTCATTTAGTTCTGCTCAAATCTTTATTATCTCTCTTCTTCTGCTTGGTGTAGGTTTTACTTGCTCTTCTATCTCCAATTCCTTTAGGTTCAAGGTTAACTTGTGTACGTGAGTTTTTTTCCCAATTTTTTGAGGGAGGCTTGTATTGCAATGTATTTCCCTCTTAGGACTGCTTTTGCTGTAACCCAAAGATTTTGAACGGTTGTATCTTCATTTTCATTAGTTTCTATGAATCTTTTTAATTCTTCTCTAATTTCCTGGTTGACCCATTCATCATTTTTTTTTAAGATTCTAGTTATTTATTCATGAGAGACACACAGAGAGAGAGACAGAGACAGAGACAGAGACAGAGGCAGAACACAGGCAGAGGGAGAAGCAGGCTCCATGAAGGGAGCCCAATGTGGGACTCGATCCCCGGAATCCAGGATCAGGCCCTGAGCCGAAGGCAGGCGCTTAACCGCTGAACCACCCAGGCCTCCCCCATTCGTCTTTTAGTAGGATGCTATTTAACCTTCATGTGTTTGAGTTTCTTCCAAATTTCTTCTTGTGATTGAGTTCTCGTTTCACAGCATTGTGGTCTGAAAATACACAGGGGACAATCCCAGTCTTTTGGTATCAGTTGAGACCTGATTTGTGACCCAGTATGTGGTCTATTCTGGAGAAGGTTCCATGTGCGCATGAGAAGAATGTGTATTCAGTTACGTTTGGTTGGAAAGTTCTGTATATATCTGTGAAATCCATCTGATCCAGTGTATCATTTAAGGCCCTTGTTTCCTTGGTGATGTTCTGCTTAGAATATCTGTCATTAGCTGAAAGTGCTGTGTTGAAGTCTCCTACTATTAGTGTATTATTATCTAAGTATCTCTTTACTTTGGTTATTAATTAATATGCTTGGCAGCTCCCACATTAGGGGCATATATATTCATGATTGTTAGGTCTTCTTGTTGGATAGACCCTTTAAGTATGATATAGTGTCCCTCTTCATCTCTTGCTACAGCCTTTGGGTTAAACTTTACCTGATATGGGCTTATTTCTGGACTCTATCACGTTTCATTGATCTATGTATCTGTTTTTATGTCAATACCATACTGTTTTGATTATTATAGTTTTATAATATATTTTGAAATCAGGAAGTGTGAGCCTGACAGCTTTGTTCTTTTTCAAGATTGGTTTGGCTATTTGGGGTCTTTTGTAATTCTATACAAATTTCAGAATTTTTTTTCTTGTTTCCTTGAAAAATGCCTTTGGAATTTTGATAGAGATAGCACTGAATCTGTAGATTGCTTTGGGTTGTATGGATATTTCAATAGTATTTATTTCAATTCATGACCATGGGATATCTTTCCATCATTTGTGTCTTCTTCAATTTCTTTCATCAATGCCTTATAGATTTCAGTGTACAGATCTTTTATCTTGGTCTTACTGCTAACATAGTCAATTAACACTTTTTAACACTTTTTTTTAACACTTTTTTATGTTATATGTATTATATATGCATACTTTCAATAAAATAAGCTAGAGAAAAGAAAACATTAAGAAAACCATAAGGAAAATACATTTACAGTATTTTACTGTATTTGTTGAAAACAATCCATATATATGTGAATACATGTAGTTCAAACCTATGTTGTTTAAGGGTCAACTATAATGAGAACCAAATAAATTAAAATCCCAGAAAGTGGAAAACCTGTCAGAAGTGGGTTAATACTGAGCAACTGTTTTTTTTTTGTCGTTTCTTTTTTTATTTTAATTTCTCCCCATCTTGGTTGGACAATGGGCTGGGGCTCATGGTACTTATTTATGATTTTGAATGAAGACTGAAGATCAAAGTCTGACTATGCAGAGGGTAGCTTCTGGGGAAGAGACATCCAGCAAAGCTTTTAACGGTTTCCAGAACCTTGCTGAACTAGAGACTTAGACTCTAGAGCACAACCCGATTTCCCCTCAAACTGAATTCAGAAGTTTGGCTGAAAGCTTTTATAAGGCAGAATGAAATGTCTCTCAGCTAGGGGGTCCTGAGTAAACAGCTGCCAGAGGAAGACAGCCTAAAACAAAATAGGCAAAAGATGAAAGCCCTACAGGAGAGTTGCACTGACACTGAGTCCGAACAGCTATTTGCACACACACTGTGTTCCAATGCTGGCTGCAGTTTGAGGGTAAGAATCCAAAGTTGGTCCTGTCAGGTGATTGATGGGGGCAGGGAAAGCAGCAATCATTTTAGCATTCAGAAGCTGTAGTGATACAACTGACAACTTCAGGAACCTCAAACACATGATTAGGTTTCACTTCAAAACATTGTCAGAATTATGAAGCCCTATGGAATGGGAAGCTAAAAAGCTAATTAAAAAGCTCTGAAGGTCAGTACTTAATATATCGAGCTGAGCAGAGATAGATCTGTCAGGTTCCTAAATCAAAATACACAAGAATACAAGGACAACTCAGATACATAATTAGTCTCATTTAAACTGTTTTCCAGCTATCTCTCTGTCTACTTCTTGAAAGGACCGAGGTGACCAGAACATTACTCTGTTTGTCCAAAACATGAATAAATAACCCTTTCCCTTAGAAGATAATAACATCTGCAGTTCACAGTATTATTTTATAGACATCTTTTATTACAAAATAAAAATTACAGACACAAATAGGCAAGGTTATTTGAGCAATAATCAAATATCATACTTAATGGAGAAATTTTTAGCATTTTTACCTTTGAGATTGAGAATGAGAAAAAGAAGCCTGCTGTCATATTTCTATTCAAAACTGTAATGGGAAGTACTAGCCAGCTCAATAAAGCAAATAAAAAATATAAGAATTATGAAGAAATAAAAGTACCCAAGAAATCAATAGGTAAATTTAAAAAACTACATGTTGTAAGATTGCAAAATACAAGTTCAATATGCAAAATCATTTTAATTACTGTATGCCAGGAATAAACAAATAGAAAATTAAATCTTAAATTATATCCTGAAAAATATTAATTATAAGAAATAAATTTAATACACAATATAACAGACCTTAACACTAGAAAATAAAAAACATTATTAAAATTAAACCTGAATAAATGGACAGATGTGCTATGTTCATGAATTAGAATACTTAATAATGTTAAAATTAAAACATATGCAAAATAATGGAGTAAATGAATATCGACTAAAATTTTCATTACTTATTTTTTGGAAAATAAAAAAAAAACTGATTTTCAAATCCACAGGAAATACAAGTGGTCAAGTATAAATACAGCATTCCTGAAGAAGGTAGCGGTATGTATCCTCTCTCAATTCTGTTGTGGAATCTGTAAGTCTGAAATAAAGAAGTCAGCAGATCCATGCTCCCAAGCTCCAGAGAAGAACTCCTTGAACTATCACCTTTTTGCAGGTCCTACCATGGCTTAGCTTGTAAACACATCACCTCAATCTCTACTGCTATCTTCACCTCGTCTTTCCCTACATGTCTGTGTCATCATCTCTTCTTTTGAGACACACACACACACACACAGAGGCAGAGACACAGGCAGAGGGAGAAGTAGGCTCAGCTCCATGCAGGGAGCCCAATGTGGGACTCGATCCCTGGACTCCAGGATCAAAGGCAGGTGCTAAACTGCTGAGCCACCCAGGAATCCCCCTTTTGTTTTTTTTTAAAGATTTTATTTATTTATTCATGACAGACACAGAGAGAGTGAGAAAGGCAGAGACACAGGCAGAGGGAGAAGGAAGCTCCATGCAGGGAGCCCGAGAACCTCTCTTAAATTTGTAGAGAGTTTCTGGGTTTTTGTTTTGTTTTGTTTTACTTTTTCTTTTCAATTCGTCTACCTATTTTTCTCCCCATGTCTAGCAACCACCAATTTATTCTCTGTATGTAAGACCTTGTTTCTTTTTTTCTTTCTTTTTTTTTAATATTTCACGTGTAAGAAATCATACCATATTTGTCTTTTTCTGTCTGACTTATTTCATTTAGCACAATAATATCCTTAAAGCCCATCCACACTGTCACAAATGGCAAGATTTCATTCTTTCAATATGACTAATATTCCATTACACACCGACATACACACACATACACACACACATGCATTACAATTCCTTTATTCATTTATCATCACTGGACACTTACATTGTTTCTTTATCTTGGTTATTATAAATAATGTTGCAATGAACGTGGGAGTACATATATCTTTTCAAGAGGGTGTTTTCATTTTCTTTGAACAAATAACCAGAAATAGAATTCCTGGATCATATGGTAGGTCTATTTTTAATTTTTTAGGAACCTCCATACTATTTTGTATAGTGGCTGTACCAATTTATATTCCCACCAACAGTGTACAAGGGTTCCCTTTTCTTCACATCCCTGTCCATACTTGTTACTTCTTGTCTTTTGGGTAATAGTCCTAGAGCTTCAGCCTGAGGGACCGGCTTCAGGTTTGGTGTACATCTAATGGCCTATGGAGCAACTTTAAAGAATACAGGCTGTGGGTACCATTTTAGTGCTATCCCTCTACCTTGTTCTAATTCACTTGTATCTCCTAGAAAAGAGCTCATATACTTATCTGGAGCCTTGATTTATACAACTGCTATCCAGAGGACACTGCCAGATTGCGTGACTCTGATGGCCAACTGGACTTATGCTTGTGGTCCCACTGTGGGACCTACTGGCATACTTTTAAAAGCTGCTGTGTGAGAGTCTGGCTTCCAAACAAACTCAATCTAGATGCTGAGATCCTCCCCTCAGGGACAATGATAGGTCTTGGCACATTCTCAACTACTGGGAGCTATTAAAAATATATTAGGCTATTTGGAAAAACACAAAAATTTGAGAGATGACAAAGATCTGAGCAGGATTGAACGGCAAGTTTCATGAGGCCACTTCTTCAAGAGTGTGAGAGCAGCTGTGTCATCCACTGTATAGAAACTAACAAAGTCAAGCAATATGAAGAAACAGAAGAATGTTTCAAATGAAAGAACAAGATAAAAACCTCAGAAAAAAAGTAAAACAAAACAAAACAAAACCTCAGAAAAAAATTAATGAAATGGAAGTAAGTAATTTATCTGAAAAAGAGTTTAAAGTAATAGTCATAATGATGCTTACTATACTAGAGAGAAGAAAGGATGAATAGTGAGAAGTTCAGCATACAGATGGAAAATACAAGACAGTACCAAACAGAAGTCACAAAGCTAAAGGATAACCAAGCTGAAAAATACACTACAGGGCTTACATCAGATTAGATGAAGCAGAAGAAATGATTTTTCAACTTGAAGACAAGGCAGTGGAACTGACCCAATCAGAGCAGCAGAAAGAAAAGAGAATAAAAAAGTGAAGATAACTTAAGGGATTTAGAGGACAACATCAAATGGACTGACATTCACAGTATAGGGCTCCCAGAAGGAGAAGAATGAAAGATAGGAGCCAAAAGCTTATTTAAGAAAATAAGAGCTGAACATTTCCCTAACCTGGGAAGGAAATAGACATCCAGATCCAGGAAGCTCAAAGAGTTCCCAATAAGATGGACCAAAAGAGGGTCATATCAATACACATAATAATTAAAATGTCAAAAGTTAAAAACAAGGAGAGAATTTTAAAAGCAGCAAGAGAAAAACAGTAACACACCTTGCTCTTAATTCCATAAGCATCCAAGAAAACTAAACAAAGGAGTCTGTTACTTAGACAGCATTCCCAGAATTATCTGACCAGGAAAGATAAAATGTACTATAGCTACAAGAGGAATATAGAGTGACCAGCCAGGATATGCAAACTTCGCTGAACTGAGAGGCTACACTGAAAAGGGTTGTCAGATGAACAGAGCAAGAGTACAGCAGAGCAGTCAAGACTGGTTTTGAAGTGCATTTGTAAATGTGGGATAAAATGAGCACAGGCTGTCTACAGTTGTTTTTGGCTAGGTGTGGCTTGGCTTCGATGGAGTTGCAACATGTTCTTACAGAAGGCAAAGCACTGGCACACAAAACCCATCGTTACTCATAAGAAGCTTGAGTTCTCAAAGGAAAATACGTAATCCTTGCAATTCAGTGATCATTTAATACCTTGAAATCCCATGAACCTTTTTTATTTATTTTTTTTATTTTTATTTATGATAGTCACACACACAGAGAGAGAGAGGCAGAGACATAGGCAGAGGGAGAAGCAGGCTCCATGCACCAGGAGCCCGACGTGGGATTCGATCCCGGGTCTCCAGGATCGTGCCCTGGGCCAAAGGCAGGCGCCAAACCGCTGCGCCACCCAGGGATCCCCCATGAACCTTTTTAAAATAAAGAAATCTCATCCCATCTCCAAATTTCTGAATTAGAATGTCCAGAGGGTGAAGACTAGCCATGTACACCTTTGAAAACTTTCACAGATGACAACTACAGGTTAGAAGAAAAGATTATCAAGAAGAATGCTGTTCATATTAATTCTATTTTTATTAGAGTTTTGCCTTGAGATTCTGTGTCAATTTTACAAATTGAAAATAGTTATGAGAAAGAACTATATATTCTTAGAAAAGTCAATTCAAGTAAACTGGGCACTGTGACTGAGGATACAAAATACAATCCACTACTTCTGCTCCAGGAGACCTCAGTCCAGACTTTACCAAAAGGAAAGGCATAATACTGACCTTCGAGTACTCTCCACTTGAAGTCATATTCTTAGCTTTCCTTCAGATTTTTCTATAGGAAGAATATTTTCTCCACAGTTAAATGTCTCCATTTCCCCATTCTTTGAAACTTCCTACAATTAAGTAAACAAATCCTTTGATTTGGCTATTTTTTTTTTTTTAAGTTTCTGGAGTGTGATCAGCATGATCTCTGGATCTTACTATTTTATGGAAAGCCATTGAGTCTCCTTCTCAGAGATGAAGTGTAACTTCATGTGGGCTCCAGACTTTTTTACTTTGATGATGATATCTCCTAATGGTTTCCTAGTATTCAGATTTGATTATATTAATGTAACATATTTCACGTATTAATGATGTTAATCTCATTATCTCATGTGTTATCTGAGTACCACATTTAGATCACATAAGAACTCCCTCAAAAAAACGCTTTTTATAAAAATGCCATCCACGTTTTCACTTATGATGCTCTATTCCTCCTCATCATTTTAAATCCTTAAGGAAACATTTAAAAAACTTCTCATGGGGAAAACTTCTGTCATGGGCAAACAGTCAAATAGTTGCCAACACTTCCAAAGCCAGTGCTTGTTGATGCTTACTCCCTGGCTGGCAAAAGAACCTTTTGCACAAATGCTGAGAGGTTTCTTGGCTCCACTATGCACTATAATTCACCCTGTTATGGAGGAAAACAGCTGTTTTGTGATCATGGTCTGGACATTTGCCATATTGTCATACTGAGTTAAAATCCCAACTCGCCTCTCAGCACTGCAGTTCAGTCTCTAGGCTATTGGATAATGAATGAAGAGAACCCTTGAACTTTCTCTTTTAATTCACTGACTTTGATTGTCCTAACTTTAGCATGTTTTGTTATTTATCAATAGCCAAATTTTTAGCAATACATAGCAATAAAAGCATCCCTTGAAATTTCATGTTTCCAAATCAAGATGTTCAAGGATAACCACAGTCATTATAAGTGAATCCCTCTGAACATAGTTCATGGTGACATGTAATTTCATTGGCTCATGATGACACCTCATTCCCAAACCATGTACACAGCTCTTATTTGGCTGGTGTCAGCACTTGATTTGTGTACAATCTGATGTCAACAAATGGCTCTCAATACCAGTTACCATATATTTGCAATGTACCCAAATACAGATTGCTGCTGGAGAAACATCATTGAGAATTCCCTTACCACCACAAATGTAAAACCTCATAAAATGAAACTGCATTTTAAAATTTTAATCTTAAGGGGTTTTAACACCAAGTACACAAGACAATTAAGAATTCTGTATAATTATTCTCCAGAATAATATAAACATATTCTGAAATAATTCACATGGAGCAGTCCACTTAAAATTCAGGTAATATAGTCATATTTTCTAAATAGTGGTAGGTACATATAAAAACAAAAAAAAGAACATAATGGGAAGAATAAAGATATCACTTCCTTTCACAGAGATGCATCAATTTCCAGATTCCTTTGGATACAGTTACTACACCACTGTGAGATTTCACTAACTATATTGCACCATGGAACAATCCACTAATAACTCACAAAGGATCATTAAACTTCATTTAGGCAGTTAGTGGTTATCAAAGGGACTAAATGTTAATTCCATCTCCAAATGGACTCACAGTGCATGGAGATTCTCAAATATGTCATTCAGAGGAGGAAGACATGTATATGCATACACATTTTGATCAGTGAACATAAGTAATGACCATTTCATTTAAAGGGCACAATTTATATTCTACTTTTATTTCTTTACTACTCAAAGCCTAGGTTTGTTTGTAGATAGATAATATTACCAGGCCTTTATTAGTAGATCCTGTTACACTTAAGGAAACGCTGCACATATTTCTTGCAAATTATGAATCATAATTTTTCCATAGGAAGTTGAAGTCAAAGTCAAAATACAGAATAGTAGTAATGAAAGAGTGGTTTCTAGGAAATAGCAGTCACACAGAAGTGACTGGAACAGATCACAACTAATCCAGAACCGGAGTAGGTTCCACAGATGCCATACAGTTGTAGGGACACAACTATTTCCTAGTGCATGTGCACAACAGCCAATTCCAGGCACACATTCTAAATCCAATTTCCAGCACTTGGGAAAAGAAGATTATCAGTAAAGGGATGGTTAAATCTGGTATAATGCCACTAATTCTTCAAGAAAGCATATGACGAGATACAGTTCACTAGTTATAATTTTTTTTAATTTTCAGAAAATTTAGATTGTTGATATTTATTTTGTGAGAGATGATTTTTCCTTTATTTGAAAGTTTGTTGCATGTAAATGTAATAAATATTAAAGGGACAAGTATTTCATGAGAAATATTTATAAAATAATTCATATTCATTAATAAAACACTTTAGAACACAATAAATATTTTGTGTCATAGCAATGTCAGCAGGAATAGATGCACTAATTATATTACATAAAGTCTTTATGCCCTATCCTGAAAACACGTCATTCTAAAAGAGGACCTGAAAATGCATGTATGCATAACATAAAATATCTACTGCTAAGGAAAAAAAAAGCACTTGTAGTTCTTCAGCTCCCAACATGAGCCACTGTTTGAGAAAAGAAATGTGTTTGCTTTATACAATACTATTCACAACCAAATTATCCCAAAGTGCTTTACAAAGTAATTAGTTGGAGACTAGTATGAGAGTATGTAGGCAAACATAGGAGCCATTAAGACACTCAGCAATAGCTCACACACTGCTTTGGACATTAGAACCTGTTTTATTGAGAGTGGAGATGTTATTTCAATTATAGAGTAATTTAATAGAATAATTGGAATTCCTCTGGGTCTAGTAAGTTTTACAGATCATCAAAAATGATAAGCTAACTCCATATATTTTTTTTAATTTCTAAAAATATCCAAGTGTGAATTAAAACATATATTTTCCCTCAGGTAATATATTTACAAGAAATTATTGCTATGAGGTTAAATTATAACAGAAAAACATTATGTAATTCTCTCCAAAAGATCCCTAATAGATTTGGTAAGGACGTATTATTTCACAAATTCTTTTCTTTACCGTCTCCATCGACAAACACTTCACTTATTTTCTCCTGAGCTTTGTTTATACGAGGATTCAACCCAGAAACCCTCTTCTCTCTTCTCAACATATTTAATCCTTAGCCTTCCTTTAAGTCACAGGTAAGTTTAAAAAAAATTTTTTTAAGTCACAGTTTAGATGTCACCTCTTTTATGAAAAATCTCTCAGTTGAAACATCCCCCTTCCTGGTTTTATATCGCGTTTCTTTGGTCTCTCATTGGACTTTGGCCCAGATTATTTTGGATTAGCATTTATAGTTCAAGAATAAGACCCTTGAGGACAGCAATAATGTCTGCCACCTCATTCATTCCCAATACACGGTCAGATATTTGGTTTCCAAAGGTGGAGCAGATAGCAGTCTGGAGGATGTATTGTCAGGAGCTTCTCAAAGAAAGGATTGCACCATGATGCACAAGTTAAGCAGCCAAGCTTCTGGCTTCTATTCTTTTACCAGCCTGATGTTTCTTCCTTATCCGCTAGTGGCCTAAGTTCCTTTGATCAAAAGGCATCCTCTAGACACCATTTCACACATAAACAATCATGTACAAGCAGATATGGTGACAAAACTGCTGTGTTCATCTTTTCACCATTTTAAGTGGCAGAGAGCTGGCTAGGATTAGCTGATAGGCTGCCAAGTTCTTACCTTCCTCTGGTCCTCATGTCACAGTATGGACTGCCCCAAGGTGGCCCTTCTTTCCTTACAGGAGCAACGAAAATATTCAATGGATAAATAATAAAAGGAAGAATAATTATAGAATAAAAAGGAGGTTGTATTTCTACCTAAAATGCATTATAAAATATTATATTCCTTTTGCTGTAAAACCTCTCTCTGTTTCCCACATGGTTGTTGAATGTGCATGGAGGCCCTACTTTGAGTGTTTACTCAGTAAAGGTCATAAAATCAACAGTTTCTGTTAAGCAGCACTACGCTTTGTCAGTTTGGATTTTTGTCACTTTTTTTGTCTTGGGCTTCACTTTGGACGTCTTTTTGGCTGTGAAAAGGTTCTCAGTAACAGGTGCATCCTATTATCAGTGAAACCAGATACATGCCACGGCAGAGTCTGCACAGCAGAGGCTAGTTTACTTTCTGTGCTTACAGCTCACACTTCTTTAGTCTATCTGACTCACTAAGAAACCATGTCCCAGGCCAGAAGACAATCTCTCGTATTTCAAGGCGGAAACCAATTGCCTCAGATGAACTGTTACATTGCAGCCACTAGGGAATATAGAAGCTGCTGATATTACCAGTTTGGGCTCTCTCTCTTGTTAATCAGTGACTGAAAAACCCAAACAAATCTATTCAAAAAAGGACTCGATTAGCTCACCTACAGAATAGCCCTTGTTCACGTCTGCCTTGATCCTGGGGCTCATGTTAATGTTACCAGGATCTGATCTCTCTCTCAAATACTTAGCTCTGTGATCTTTGTGTTGGCTTCATTCTTTGATAGGAATTCCCCTTATAGTGCCAAAATGGATGCAATGGCTTCAGCTTCATATCTCGTGAATGCAAGTTCCATAGTCCCAGGAGATCTCTGATTACAACTCATTAGTTCTGACTGTGTCAGGTGACATGCCCCCGCCCCCCCAACAATTATTCTGGCCAAGAGAATGTAGTGTCTAATTTCAAAAGTCAGAAAGGAGTCAATTACCAACAAATAAGCAAGGGCTGAAAGTAGAGCAAGAGTGGATTACTGAGGGAAGTCAGGGGTGCTATTTGGAAGGGAAAAGGGGAATAAATAATAAATGGCCAAGTTGTAAAGAACTGCTATGCTATAAATATAAAAAAACTGTTTTTTTTTTTTTTTTTTTTTTTGCTTTACTAGGGGTTTAATGCAGTACCAATTACATTCTTAGTGACATAATTTCATTCATTTCACTTTAGGTGGATTTTAATAAAAACTTGCATAAAAATTTACATAGAAAATATTGTCCTCATAGACTTTTCTACAAATTCACATATCTATAAAATAAGTATATATACTTAGGACATTATGAACCATTAATGGCATTTTGCCAGCTCTTCTCAGGTCTGGAAGCCTCTCTGTGTGATCAATACCCTTTAGGATGAGCAGACTAGCCTCTCTCAGTTGAGTTAAAATTTCACAATATTGAGAACTCTTCCATCAAACTATTTCCCCCAACTTTAAAATTTATTTATTTATTGAGAGTATTTATTGAGCATCTCCTTTGTATCCAACACAACATTAATTACTACAGATATAATGAACTGTAGTGACAAATTCTCTGCCTACGTGAAGTTTAGTATGATCCATCTGCATTTTGAAAAGATCTCTCTTGGAGCACCTGGGTGGCTCAGTGGTTGAGTGTCTGCCTTCACTCAGGTCATGATCCTGGGGTCCTGGAACCAAGTCCCAAATCAGGATCCTCACAGGGAGGCTGCTTCTCCCTCTGCCTATGTCTTTGCCTCTCTGTGTGTGTCTCTCATGAAGAAATAAATAAAATATTTAAAGAAAGAAAAGAAAAGATCTCTCTTATTGAAGCATATGTAGGGAAACTAGTTAGGTAGAAACTACAGCAGTGTGGGTGAGAGATGAACCTAAGTTTAATTTGAGCAGAAACACAGGAGATGGAGCAAAGTCATAAGAATAGAAATAATCTTTGAATATAAATTGTCAATAACTTGCCAATGGCTAAGTAGTGAGGTTGCAGTGCAGTGGGACATCCATATTGCCTCCTATATATCTGACTTAACGAACGGAATGAATAGTCCTATACTCTCTAATAAGGAACACTGGAAGAAGACCAGGTTTGAGAAATGCTGAGTATTTTTACCTCTCCTATGACACTAATAGTAGAGCTTGCATTTTACTTAGTTTTGGGCCTACATTATTCCCAATCACATTATTGCCCCTTTCAGTGAGAGATCAAATCTTAAGAGTTTCATCTTACCCTAGAGCCATCATGAGGCCTGGCTCATAGTAGTACCTATTTATTGTGTTCCACTTACTTTTGTGAACTGACTAAATTAATGAATTAGCAAATAAAAAGCCATGTATTGCAGTACCTAAATTATATTACCACATTATATTCCTTTCTATTCACCATTATGTTTTGCAGGATTCCTCTTTAAAGGACCAAATTCTGGACAGCCTGGGTGGCTCAGCAGTTTAGCACTGCCTTCAGCCCAGGGCATGATCCTGGAGTCCCAGGATTGAGTCCCATGTCGAGCTCCTTGCAGGGAACCTGCTTCTCCCTCTGCCTCTGCCTCTCTCTCTCTCTCTCTCTCTCTCTCTCTGTGTCTCTCATGAATAAATAAATAAAATCTTAAAATAAAAATAAAAAAATAAAGGACCAAATTCTGAAATTTTTTTAAATAACTACCTAAATAATAGTTTGAATTACATTATATTATATATATATATATAATTTTATATATTGTGAAGTGATTACCACAATAAGTTAAGTTAGCAACCATAATCTCATATTAATAGAGGAAGTTTTTAATCAAACAAGAGGGGCAACAAAATTTTATTGGTTAAACATAATGAATAGAAAGGCAGCCAGCCATGTGCGTCTTTTCTCTTATATAAAGCTAGGGAAGACCTCACACAGTGAGAATGGGGAAAATTAACAAGGCAGGAAACAACAAATGTTGGAGAGGATGTGGAGAAAGGGGAACCCTCTTGCACTGTTGGTGGGAATGTGAACTGGTGCAGCCACTCTGGAAAACTGTGTGGAGGTTCCTCAAAGACTTAAAAATAGACCTGCCCTACGACCCAGCAATTGCACTGCTGGGGATTTACTCCAAAGATACAGATGCAGTGAAACGCCGGGACCCTGCACCCCGATGTTTCTAGCAGCAATGGCCACGATAGCCAAACTGTGGAAGGAGCCTCGGTGTCCATCGAAAGATGAATGGATAAAGAAGCTGTGGTCTATGTATACAATGGAATATTCCTCAGCCATTAGAAACGACAAATACCCACCATTTGCTTCGACGTGGATGGAACTGGAGGGTAGTATGCGGAGTGAAATAAGTCAATCGGAGAAGGACAAACATTATATGTTCTCATTCATTTGGGGAATATAAAAAATAGTGACAGGGAATAAAGGGGAAAGGAGAAAAAATGAGTGGGAAATATCAGAAAAGGAGACAGAACATGAAAGACTCCTAACTCTGGGAAACGAACTAGGGGTGGGGGAAGGGGAGGTGGGTGGGGGAAGGGGAGGTGGGTGGGAGGTGAGGGTGACTGGGTGACAGGCACTGAGGTGGGCACTTGATGGGATGAGCACTGGGTGTTATTCTATATGTTGGCAAATTGAACACCAATAAAAAATAAATTTATTAAAAAAAAAAAAAAAGCTAGGGAACGCTAGGTGAGAAAGGCCAGTTTCAATACTTATTATCCTTTCTCACCCCCCACCTCCCCATAATGTAGCATTAAGAGCTACACTGTGTTGGAAGCACTGAACAAGAAGACTAGAAGAGCAGGCAAGGGAAAGGTAAATAAGGACCTATATTCTCCATGTTAAGGTATTTAGATCTTATCTGGTAATCCGTTATTTGCCTTTGTTTTCTTTACCTCTGAACTCCCAAAAGTATTTATTTTTTTAAAATATTCATTTGACCCTATAAAGACTTTTTAACTAACAACCTATTATAGCATCAGATTGTCAATTATTTCTTCTTTTGCTACGTAACTTTTCAAACATTTGTCATATTTGAGTAATATCTACACTTGAGTTTGAGGACTACCTTGATCTTCTTTGTAGTCTGATCCCATCTCTTACAACTGTCTTAATTATAGTTAGCAGTTGTTTGATTGCTAGGCTTCCCATTAGTTGTATTAATTTATTAGGTGGTTCTTATTCTTTCAATGGTAAATGGTTCAGACTTTACAATGTGAATAAACATATTCTGGCAATGTTCCTTCCACTATTTCGGCTTTACTCTCATGTTCTTCGTGGGTTGGAATTATTTCCAATCAAAAATTATTTCAACTCAATCATAAATCTCCCATATATCTTCGGAGGGAATGGTTCCTAAAGCACACCCTCAGGGTTATTTTTTAATCTTCTGATCTTGTAATCACTAGAGCTCAAATAGTTCCCAAGTTACTCTATAACCTTTAGACAAGCATTGATTTATTTTCTGAGTTTCATCTTGCCAGACCTCTCATTTTAAAGATTGCTTCAAAAATGAGATCTATGTTACCTTAACACTGGCTCTTTCCCTGATACATGCCCTGCTGTTAACTGAATACATGTCAAAAACATTAAAGACATACATAGGGTACTTTCTATGCTAATAATTAAGTAGACCTTCCTGTTTTTCCTCTCAAAATTACCTTGCACAAAATAGCACTGTAGTCCTGGGCTAAAGGAATTGCAACATTTTCTAATGGAATATCCAAATGGCTCAGTATTTCTCAGTCCTGGCTTTGCATGACATCACTTGAGAAGAGTTATATGCATGGTGCAACTTACCCCCAGAGATACTGTCCTGGGGTAGTGCCTGGACATTAGTAATACCAACAATCAGGCAGGGTTGAGAAGTAGGCTGCACTAGTCAATAATATTGTTTTTTGTTTGTTTGGCTGCTTGGTTTGGTTTTTAACAAAACAAGAATCTAAAGATACTAGGTTCAAGTGAGTCTGCCAGTAATTACCTTGTGAATTTGGGCAAGTCATTTCATCTTTCCAAATCTCAGATTTTTGCCTGTAACATAAAAAGTTTAGATGAGATGTTTTAATCCTTTACTAGGCAAACAAATTTTATCTGCTAGATGCCAGACACACTAAGTGAGATTGGGTATAGTCAGTACCAATCAGTAACTGATCTGATTTATATCTTCTTAAGAAGTGGCTACCATAACCAGCAGTGCATTTTCATTTACAATTAAATTCTTACCAAAATAAAATTTTAATTGCACAAAAATTTTATTAACTGCTATTCCAAATACTCTTTCTTTCACCTTTCTACTTATAGTTAATTGCTTAATTAAGTTGTTATATTACTCTGAAGGATTTTTGTAGTTAGAGGCCAGTATTGGTTTCTTATATTTTAATCACCCTATAGTCTCACCATATTTGGGCAAAATGAAGAGGATCGCAACAAGCTTTTCGTTGAAAAAATAAATAATAAGGCAGAAAACATGGCCCAGGAGATAGGAGGTTAGGCAAGCGGGTGTATATTTAGGGCAAGATGAGGAACTATATCAGCATGTTTCTTTCTAGTCCAGAAAAAAGCTGCAAGTTTGATTATCCAAGTCTTGAAACTCAGGTCATTGGTGCCATAATGGTCCACCCTTGAAGATGATATCCTGTCCAAAACCTGATTATCCAGATCTGGTGGGCCTTCTGCATACACATTACTTTTATATGCATTCATAAAAGGAACAGAATTATTTGCACTCCCATTGCTCTACTTTTCACAAACTTTGTCATTTTTGTCTTCTAGCTCATCTGTCTTAATCTTGATAGTATTCTCAGCAACCACTCGACTTTGTCTTAAGTTATAGTGTTATCCAAAATAGATGTTTTACCTTTTTTCAATTTTCCTTTTTCTATTTTTCCCAATAATGTGGACCTTTATGGTTTATTCCATAAAACATTCCAAATGTCCTGATTTATAAATTGTGAAACAAGTTGCGTATATATGCAGATATGTGAACAATGTGAACATTGTTTTGGATAGACTGCCTATTTTGAGGCTCAGTAACGGCCCTCCACTCTATCCTGCTTTATTATTTAACTCTTTGGATTCGGTTTGGGGTCTGAGTGTAATCTGAAGTAAAAGAAAATTAGCAATTTGGGGCGATCTTATATGGCATTCACTCTGCAGAGAAAACTGAGTATATTTTTAGGCACTGCATGTTTATAACCTAATTTTCCCTCATTACTTTACAGAGGTGACCTTGTTCTAATACCGCCGGCACCCGATGTTATAAAAGTGAAATTCTTTTCAAACCTGTGCTGTTAATGTGTTCCTGCTCAGAAACAAATGCAAGATAACATTAACATTCCTGCCACAAAATACCTGCTAATTTGCTTGCAGTGAAGATAGAAAGCTTTTCATTACATATCACAAACTTCATTTATGTAGAATGAGTCACCAGGCTTGCTGAAAAGCCAATGAGCATCTAATCTCTAATGGTGCCTTCAGCTCTAACATCAATCCTCCTAGTTTGACTCATCTTTTATCAGCTAGTCAGTCTTTTTTTTTTTTTTAATTTCTATCCTGTTTCAAAATTGTGTTGTTCATCTGTCAAAACAGCTTTGATTTATGCTTTTTTTATATTACAGCTGCAGAGAAGAAAACACACACACACAGAGGAATATGCTATTTTCTCATTAAGGTCAGAATAAAATCTATGCAACAGAAAATGAACAACTTAGTTTCAAACAAATGATGACATTACTAAGTTCATAAAAGTTGCATTCCTGATCTTAAATTCTGCTTGATAGGTGTCCCTCCATGTTGTTTCTCTTGAAAATGATTTGCAGTGGCCCATGCAGATTTATATGCCATTTCTTGGCATAAGAGAGAAATAAAAAGAAATAAGATTTCAATGCATTGGTTTGTTCTAAACATATTAAGACAATGGCTTTTCAATTATGGTTATTCTATTAAAGTCATATCCTAATGGCATGCTATCATTGATGAAGTCTTAATCTCTCAGAACTTCCCAGAAGATTAACCCTGGAGAGCTACTTTGTGTCAATACTGGATCATTTCCTGAGGAGGGGAAAAATGTGCTTTATGTATCAAACTCTAACTACAGACTTTCATTAAATACATCCAATGGATATTCTTACGTATTAGATATAAAATTCCCCAAGAGTTTTAGGGACTTAGAAAACCTAACTGAGGATGAACTCTTTTGCACTGGCAGAATTAGGAAGCAAGTTAAGTTGAAAGTCAGTAAAGTCAGGTCAAGCAAAGAATGTGTGTGTGTTATACAAGATTGAAGATATTCCATCACCTTGTTTTAGTGGCATATTACGCAAACTTAAGAGGGTTTTTTTTTCCCCTTTTCTTTTCAACACCAAAGACATTTTATCCTTCCCAACAGGTGAACACTGAGCCATTTCCTTGCTGTAAAAAGCAGAGCCTCAAGTCATTATGCCAATTTGTTGTCTCCTAGGCCCTAATAGGTCTTCATAGAATCCTGATGAAAAACACAAGGTTCATTGAAGCTCCAGAGACAAATCTCCCTCAAATGAAGCCTAGTCTTATTTGTCTGCAGAAAAAGCATACACTTCTTCAGAGTGTGACTGTTCTGTGGGATTAAAAATGAAATACAGACAAAATAAAAGGTATGGTAACCAGCTGGTTCCAAGCGACCATGAAGTCACTAATACCAAAGTTGTCGTAATTCTAATCTAGATCTTCTCCACAAATTTCACACCTCAAATTATGCCTTCTTTAGCTCAGAATTCATGGATGTGTACACACAAAGACTAAATGGAAATAGTATCCTTAATATGAAGGTTTCCCTCTTCTCAATTGTCAGCTACAGTAAGTGTATTAAAGCCATCCCATCCTCAATTTTTCTAAATCTACATTCTTCCTTAAGACTCCATGCTTCCCTAACATTATTTGTTTCTTCAATATCATCAAATTAGCAGATAGAACAACAACAAAAAAAAAACTTTTGAATCCTTAATTTTCTTGATTACTTATTTACTTACATCAGATATTTTTATGCATAAATGAATACTACTTTGGTACATTTGATGCTGACAGAAATAGAAATCTATTCTGAAACAATCCACACATGTTTTTTGTGTTGAAGATTTTGCTATACCTTTCCTTGTCAAACACCTTCATTTCTTTCTGGGAAATTTTTCAATCCTGGGAAATTTACATTAAAATGATCATAATAATGATCTGCAACATATATCACTATACATTCCCAATGTATTTATAAATATACCTTTTCGAATCCATATAAAAACACCATGAAGAAGATATGTGGTCAACCAATACATTTTTAGCACTGAGTAAATTGGAAGGAATTTTGATTTATATGTAATTCAAAAGATCTGAGTATTAACTGTAGCTTCAATAATTTTAAACCCTGGTTTGGATAAGTCACATAATCCCTTTGAACCTCAGTTTCTTCAGTCACCAATTTAATGAAAACAAACTATAAGCTATAGGTTGTCTGGAAATTAATGAAATAGAATCTATACCTTCAAGTTATAATATAGTGGAGACTCATATATATATATATATTTACAACTATCTATATGATCCTAGATATAGAAGTTAAAGTTTGTAAGACCAATGTAAGGAAAATTATGTGAGAAATGTGAGAAATAGCCTTGCCAATTATTATGTAGATTAAATAAGAAAAAGGGAATTTGAAAACGGTACACATATTATGAAAGTGCAAAGTATTATTGTCAAACATCATTCTAGTAAACAGTTCCAGGAGCAGTGGGCAAAATAATGGCCCCCAAAGATGTCCACATCCTAATCCCTGGAACCTGTAAATATGTCACCTACATTATAAAAGGGGCTGTGCAGTTATGCTTAAATTAAAGAGTATGGGATGGGGAGACTATCCTGGATTACCTAAGTGAGCCCAATGTAAGGGTCCTTTGTAATAGAAAAAGGAAATAGAAGAGATCAGAATGATGAGATCTGAGAGGGACTCACCTTCTAATTCTGGCTTTCAGGTGGAGAAAGTCAGCTATGAGTCAATGAATCTGTGGATGGCCTCTAAAAGCTACAAAAGGTACAGATATAGACTTTCCCCTAGACCCTCTATGAGGGAATGTAGCCATTACCTTGATTTTAGCCCACTGAGACCCAAGTTGAACTTCTAACCTACAGAACTATAAGATAATAGATTGGGTTATTTAAAGTCCCAAAGTCTGTAGTCATCTGTCACAGCAATCATAGAAAACTAATATACCAGGCATTACACTGTTTAATGTCAGACTGAAGATATTCCTAGGAACCCAGCATCCAAGAATGAAAGGCAGACCAGAGGGGTTACAACTCTGGGAAGGCATTTCAAGGCCAAGAAACACAAGGGAGGGTATGGGTTATGAAAAAGACACAGGGCAACTCTTGGCCTAAGTGAGAACAGAAAACAGATGTGAAGCATGACTGATCTATTGTTCACATATTATTAAGCATCTATTGTATACATAATTATATGCTAGAAGTTTCAAGGAGTATATTAAAGGTAAACTCCATGAATGTTCTCAAATGCAGAGTCCACTTTTTATTTGTTTGTTTGTTTGTTTGTTTGTTTGTTTTTGGCCAAGGACCGCCCTGTCCCCAAACACATTTCCTATTCCACTGAAATGGAACTACTTAGCGAGGAAGACCACTGATGGGAAACACCTGGAGGACCTATCTCCCACAGAGGCCGTCTCTTCCCAGCACAGATTCACAAGGGAACTAACCAAAGTGCACTTTCTCTCATTGCACCACATGTGCAGTTCAAGAAAACGCTAGCTCCAGAAAGATAGCCTGCTTGGCTGGGGCTTACCCTGTACACAGAGTCCTAGAATCTGACAAGGCTGAGGGTAGGAAATGTGCAGGAAGGAAAGAGGGCATGCTTGGTGTTCTGGATCAATGGTCTGGCTCCCCAGGGTCCTCTCCCAGTTGGGGACATAGGGGTTTACTGACAGTTTTGGCCATAGGTGGGAGCCTGTGGTACATACACAGGGATAAAAGGGTCCATCTTGCTCCAAAACAGTGTAGTTCATTCCTCTGACTCCTGATCTCATGAGATAACAAAGCCAGATCTCCCGGGATCTTGGACTGGGAATCATGACTGAGATACTGGACCTTAGTCTGATAAAAACAAGAGGTCTATAAATGGCCCAAGGATAACCATCATTCAGATCCCTTCACCAATGGATCAATATGAGAAACACCACCTCAGGAGATGGTTTGGTGAGCAAAGGCAGGCCCTATTCCACAGTGGGTATGAGCCAAACACGGGCCAGGAGACAAAAGTGAAAAGTACATGTGTGAGCCTCTGTGGCTCTACATCTAGGCACCGTGCCATCACCTGTCAGGTCTGGGAATTCTGGGGATGAACAGGGCCTCTGGTGGACATTTCCTGGGGAGGTCCACTCCTCCCACCCCAATGCCCAAGTTGCCAATTCCTCCAAAGCCAGGTCTTGCAGGTACTCCTCTTTAATTTTTATTTATTTATTTATTTATTTATTTATTTATTTATTTATTTATTTATCTATCTATCTTCAAAAATTTATTTATTTATTTATTTATTTATTTATTTATTTATTTATTTATTTATGATAGTCACACACACACACAGAGAGAGAGAGAGAGAGAGGCAGAGACACAGGCAGAGGGAGAAGCAGGCTCCATGCACCGGGAGCCCGACGTGGGATTCGATCCTGCGTCTCCAGGATCGCGCCCTGGGCCAAAGGCAGGCGCTAAACCGCTGCGCCATCCAGGGATCCCCCCTTTTTAATTTTTTAAAAAATATTTTATTTATTTATTCATAAGAGACACACACAGAGAGAGGCAGAGGGAGAAGCAGGCTCCTGGCAGGGAGCTCGATGTGGGACTCGATCCCTGCTCCCTGGAATCAAGACCTGAGCCAAAGGCATACGTTCAACTGCTGAGCCACCCAGGTGCCCTTTGCAGATACTTCTAAGCCTTGCAATCCCAGTATGGCTAGGAAGTTCAGTGATAAGAGATACCTATGGGACCTGAATCCCACAGGTTCCCTTACCTTCCCCAGGCACAGGGCTATGGGGGGGTCTCACCATCTCACTCAAACCTCCTGCTCTTCTCGGCATCATAATTAGAGTGCAGGTAACCCCTATCTACAGGAAGAGGGCTGATGGGGGACGGGTGGTCCGGATGCACACACACCTAGAGGTCCTGGAATCCCCGGGGCTGGACATTGGTGAGGAGGGAAGTGTTCACAAGCTGGCCTCTCTGAATCTGCAGGCAGCAGATTGGTCCTTCCTTTGATTGGTCCAGAGTATCATCCTTGAGTGCTGCTTGGGGCCACAGGCAGCGCAGCACAGAAAAAACGAAAGGCAGCCAGCGTGCATCCAGCTCCAAAACCTAGTAGCTAAGTCCCCTGAGGCCAGATCTCGCAGTATCTCGGGGTCAAAACCTCGCAGGAACCTGGAAACCCTGGAAACCCTCAGCCTTGGCATCCTGGGCAAGTCTCCAGGTGAGAGGCACCTGGGAGACCTGAGTCCCACAGGCGCCCTGGGTAGCGAACCAGCCCAGGGCCATAAGGGGTCTAACTCAAATGGCCTTCCCCCTCCTCATCACTAGTGCAGTGTAGGAACACTGAGCACCATGGAGATGGCCTCCGGATTCCAGTAAAGACTAGCAATACAGAATACCAGCAAATAAATGTCATAAAACTGAAGTAGAATAAGTTATATATACAATGTGAGTTCTGTGAATCCACAAATAAGATTATTTGGCAACAGGAATAGCCATGTGGGGATGTGAATAGGTTACAAAGCCGAATGGCCACTAGAAGACTAAGAGGAGGTAAAATAGAGTGAATGGGAAGATTACCACCTCCACTTCCCACTACAACCAGGGGATTTCAGTGTTCATTTTTTTGTATATATTGAATGCCCATGGAAGAGTTTCTTTATATAAAATACTTAAATGAAGCTTTTTTGAATAATTTGACAGCCATTGCTGTAATCAGTTGGAAACCAGTGAACAGATTTAAGCTTGGAAATCTCACAAATACTTTACTACCAGGAGTGTAGAAGTATAAAAGATGGAACAGAGACATCAGGTGTAATAGCCCAAGTTCAAAGTTAATGGGGGAAGGCATGAAAAAGACAAATCTGATAGATTTTTAAAAAGAAAAAAAAAAAGAAAGGAAGAAAAGAACAAGTACTTCTTGATCATAATTTGATAAGGGAGGGAGGTAGAGAGCCTTAGAGGACAAGGTATATACCACTACCATTATTCCCTAAGTAGCAATACTGGTTTGAATATATAAACTAATTTAATCCTCCTAACAATAGGAGATGGCTTGTATCAATATTCCTGGTTTACTAGTAAGAAAACGGAGGTTGCAAACACCAAGAAATTTGCCAAAGGTCACTTAGTTAGCTCTTGGCAGGGCCAGCATTCAAATTCAGGCTGTACGGCTCTGGGGCTGTGTTCTTAGCCACTATGGATGGAGTAGTTATTTGAGGAAGAAAGCAACTTTTTTTTTCTTAAGATTTATTTATGGGGTGCCTGGGTGGCTCAGTTGGTTAAGCGCCTGTCTTTGGGCTCACGTCATGATCCTGGAGTTCCAGGATCAAGTCCCTCATCAGGAGGGACTAATGCTCAGCAGGAGTCTGCTTCTCCCTCTGCCCCTAACTCCGCTTGTGCTCCCTCTCTCCTTTCTCTCTCTCTCTTTTTCACTCTCTCTGTGTCTTTCAACTAAATAAATAAGAGAGGGGGAGAGGGAGAGACAGAATTTCAAGCCAACTCCCCATTGAGCACAGAGCCCCAGGTGGGGCTCAATCTCATGACCCTGAGATCGTGACCTGAGCAGAAATAAAAAATGAGACACTAAAAGTACCGAGCCACCCAGGCACCCCCAAAGGAAGCAACTTTTACTTGGAACACGTAAGATCTGAAGCAACTAAAACAGAGTATCTCTGTGGTGCATTTTGCTATCATTACACTAAAATCTCAGAACATTGCTGCTGTGTAGAGCAAGGTTGACCCTGACAAATGATAAATCTAGATACCACTAAATTACTGTTTGAGTCAATAGGACATCTTGACTTTCGCTGAAAGCACTGAGAACCATAATATTATTTCATTATCACTAAACTATAGCAATTCATAAAAGAATTAGAGAGAGCTACTTCCCTAGAGACAGTCATGCCATATGGCTGTTATAAAAATATAGTTTTAAATAACATCAAATCTAAGCACTGTTATTGAAATCTCTTCATATGACACTATATATAATTCCGAAGGGGTCAATAGAACACTAAATAAACCCCTGTAACAAGAAAATAATCTGATTATGCATTACTTGGCAATTATTAAAAACAACAACTTTAACGATTGTATTTCACTTTTTAAAATGTAGGTTAAATCCTCCTTAAGTTTTAGTTACCGAACTATCACTGATAATGAGGAAAATAACAGATATTAGTTTCAAATCAGTACAGAATTTCTGGCATATAATTAGAGATCTGAAAACTCATATGTAGTCAAGAGATGCCTCGTTACCCACAGGTAGTTGACAAAATGCTTTACCACCTGCATATTGCCTGTTAAATTTAGATCAAGATTGACAAAATATTTTTTCCTGTGGTGCTTGTAACTCAAAAGCCAAAACTTCTAAGACTCTCTTGCCCTAGTTTCACTTTTTATTTATTTATTTTTATTTATTTAATTTTTTTTTAGAAATCTTCCTTCATAGAAGCCTTTAGAACTCTGTGAAACTCTTTTTTTTCTTCTATTCCTTTGCTGTTTGGAATTCCACTTCTGAGTTACAACTATGTGAAAGCTCTAAGATAACCACAAAAACAAAAGTGTGGCATCAAATTGAACCTGACCTTCTGGCAGGCAGAATGGAACAAAACCTCTCCTTTAAATCCCTCTAGTATTTGGTGAATCTTCTAATCCTAAAAAGCTGACTCTTATTGATTCTTTTTGTGTTATAAAAGAAATATCATATCTGAAGAACTTTTTTATGAAAAGTCTGGAGATTCTTAGCTACTACATTGAGAAGAATTCTAATGCTGAATAAAGAATCAATCATAAGTACCAAAAAGAAAGGCTCTGACCATTTGGAGAAAAACATGTAGAAGAATCTTTCATTTCCTTTGAATTTCACCTTGAAGCACCTTATGGCTTTCCAACATATGCTATATTTGGTTGTAGAATCTGACTATATATCATAAAAATATTGAGAGAATTCTCAAATGCTGAGAATATATTGAGATTAACTCATAGGTAAATGATTTAAACATTGGGATATTTATCTATCTATGCATATATACATATGTATATGATTGCTTTTCTTACTATATGTTAATTTGTTTTAAATTTAAATCTTCAAATACATGTATAAATGCACTCAGTATGCATCCAGTCCTTATGTGACTTGCCAACATTTCAGCATTTTCCGCACATGTAAACTATGATTTTCTGAGTTTGAAGTCCCAGCTGCCATTTACTCTGGAAGTTAAGGAATTGTTTTGGGAACTCTAAGGTCACTCAGCTGCATCTGGGTCACTGAGCTCAGATCCAGGCAGAACAGAATGTTGCTCTTCTCCCAATGGACTTCTTTTTTAGTGCATGCTACTTCTAATATTCACTCTCTCCCTAGGGTCTAACTGGGTTACACTCAAAGTCCAGCTCAGTACAGAGGCCAGATTTCTTATACTCTTGAGGATATTGTGGACTACATTAGTGTTTAAAATATGGGTAAACATTAATGTTTAAAATATGGGTAAAGTAATGAGCCACATATAGATCAAAGGAATAAATCATGAAACTTCACAATTAAAAAAAAAAAGGCTTTCTATATGTATGTCCTTTAAGTAAACCATTTAAATAACTTGAAGTAAATGTTTTCCAGTCTTGCTTACAAGGTGGGCCTGTGGCAGGGATCTCAAGAACAGTGTAATAAGGAATCTATAATGTAATCACTTAGTGTTTAGTAAAATATTGTTTAATAGAACTCAATTGAAGATACAATGTCTTTATGAATTTTCTTCTCAACACCGGCATTTACACTCAGTCTAGAGATATTTCCAGAGTAATTAGTTACACCAGAAAAAACCTCCACAATTAGTTCAAAATAGCTAAGATCCACAGAGGAAATAGAAAGGTCCCAGCTGTGATTCTAATTCATCAACAACAATACATTTTTAAATCACCTATTTAGGGATCCCTGAGTGGCGCAGCGGTTTAGCGCCTGCCTTTGGCCCAGGGCACGATCCTGGAGACCCAGGATCGAATCCCACATCGGGCTCCCAGTGCATGGAGCCTGCTTTTCTCTCTGCCTATGTCTCTGCCTCTCTCTCTCTCTCACTGTGTGGCTATCATAAATAAATAAAATAAAAAAAAATAAATCTCCTATTTAAAACTAAAATAATATAAAAAATAAGGAGGATCAGTGCCAAGGTATTTGTTAAAGAAGTGATAGAATGTAAAATGTCATAAACAACAGTAAAAATATGAGTTGCTTAGATTGCATTTAACAACGAAAAGTGCAACATGTCATGATAATTCTTGGAGAAACATTGAGAAATCTGAAAACCTTAATTTTCTGTTTTTGTATGAGATCATACCTAAATTGATTTCAGAGAAATTGTGCTCTCTTACAAGATAATTATGTGACCACTTTTGAGAACTCTAAGAACAGAAATCCATTTAGTTTTTTCATACAAAGGAACTTTAACATAATTGATTATATAAATGATAAAGTTGAGAGTGAGTGCCATGAAGCATGACAAATACTAGCAATAGTAGGAAGACACCAACTATTCCTAGGACAAAAGAAACAGTGAGAGGAAATGGTATAAGAAGAACAGGAAGGTAGGATTGTCCTGCCTGGCAGCCAGAAACAGGAACATGCAACAAGGGCTTTCTATCAGGAGCAGGAACTAATACAGATACATAGTCACTGCTAGAAAAGCTATTATAGGCGAGAAGGGGTGCAGGAGGGGAAATACCCTGATTTATTTTTTTTACCCTCCAATACCTGCAATTTGCTGAATATAAACAAGAGTCAATAGACAGGAAAATCTGTAATGCAGAGTAAATCAAGAGAATGTGAGAAAGACACCAGCAACCAAACAGTCAAATAAGTAGCACAGGAATTATAAGAAATGAAAATGTTAAGAATCCATAAATATTAGCTCATCCAACCTCTCACTTGTTTCAAAGCATTCATAGCCAGGAATGGTTCTGAAAAATGTCTGCACTTATGCAGAAACAAAATCCTTTATTTGTAGTCTGATCACATTTTCTAATGTTCACTGGTTTGGTCATCATCCTTTTTTACAGTATCTCTCCAATTGTAAAGTCCATTTGGTGATCTTAATTATTATTTTATTTGGTTGGCTATAGAAGCTAAGTAAGTAGTTCTCAAGCTCATTCATGAGCAGTTATCTTCAAGAATGAACAAAAAGACTGATATTGAGATGCCATGGCAGAAACCTAGAGAACTTACAGTTTTAATCTTCTTTACGTATTTTTTGTAGACTTTTATGTTTCTCCTTAGCGTGTAAGAGTAAAGAATATTTAGTTAAGCAAAGCTGTTCTCATACAGTAAGCTTCAAATCATAAAACCCAGTCCATATTCATTCTGCTTAGAACATCACCTTCCATTTTGCAAAAGTATTTCCAGGATTCCAACTGTTTATCTCTGACATCATGTGGAAAGGATTTATTATCTCCTCTCCTGAGAGAAATATCAGATCTTACACATATAAAAATATTACTGACTTTTAATCTCTTTTCTGTTCTAAACGTTCTAATTCTCTATGTCTAACTCATTAAGAATACACTGTGATGGGTTTTTTCTGCTTTGAATTATGGTCTTAAGCCAGTTTTTTTTAGCACTGATAATGTGGTTGTTTTCATCCCAGCCAAATCCAATTAATTTTTCAAGTAAAATTTCAAGGCATATTATATCAAAGCTTTTACTCCAGTTGAAAACAAAATTCAAGAATGGAAAACAGCTGTGTGCCTTTCTCCACTGTTTCTTTAATTCTCCCTAAGGTTTTGTTGTTTGTTCTTATGCTAGCATGGTTTCTATAGAAGTCAGTTTATTTGTTTGGGGAAGGGAGTGGGTATGGGTGGGTGTTTTCTGAATTCGGGTTCTCCAAATAGAACCAGTAGGATATATGCATGTGTGTATATAAATGTGCATGTGTTTAAGGAATGACTTATGAGATTTTGGGAGCTGGCGAGTTTGAAACTTGTAGGGCAGCCTGGCAGGCGACATTCTGGTAAGAGCTAATGTTTCAGCCCCAAGTCCGAAGTGATCATGAGACAGAATTTCTTCCTCTTCGGTGGACCTCAGCTTTTTCTCTTAAGGCCTTCAACTGACTGTATAAAGCCCACCCACATAATGGATGCTACTCTACTTTATGCAAAAGTCTACTGATTTACATTTTAATCATGACTAAATAATGACTTAGCAACAACATGAAGACTGGCCTTTGACCAAACAACTGGGCACCATAGCCTAGTCAAGTTGACACATAACTTAACGATCACATTTTCGTTTGTTACAATTACTCCTTTGACCAGAAATCTATTTCACTTGAGTTGTATTGCATCATTATCTATTATAAAAAATACAGTGCTAGAAAATATTTAGAGAAATGTGAATTCTGAGTATGACTTCATTTCTAAAATATTAAGAACATTATTATTATTAAACTTTATTTTAAGAAAAAGCATTAAAATGAAAAATGACTTGTAATATTTCCTAAGCTGAAAATTTGATAAAACTCCTGTAGGAGAGGTAAATCCACTTACATATATTATAAAACGCCCTCAAAACCTAATTTAAATTTGTAAAAAAAAAAAAAATTCCTGATGCTGAACATTTATTCTATAATCTTTGCATTATTCTAATTTTTCATACATTTTCAGTAAATTTCAGTGGCTATATATGAAGTTTGTATTTTGAATGTGTAGTTAAATCTATTTTTTAAATATAAAACCCAGATATTTTAGTAAGGTCAAAGCCAATGCTTGTAGTTTAATTACTATTATTTTAAACCCTGGTAAGACTTACTTTGGTGAATGTTTCCCTAGTACTTTATGCAGGATTATACTTTAGAAATTTTTTTTCTTTTTTATATAACTACTACTTTGTCACTTTTTTATAAATCTACCTATAAAAAAAGCATAGTCTTAATGAAATTATGTTCCTAAGGAAACTAATTTCTAAGTCACTTTGTAGTTTTTGTAATTAAAAAACAAAAAAGGAAAATACAGTTTTTGTTAATTAAATACCATTTCTCGTATATCAATGATCCACCTGAGACTGGAAATGAAATAGTTCTCTCTTGTTTAAAAAATAGTGACCAAAAAATGGATCTTTTTAAGTTCTGTTGTCCAAAGTTATTTTAAACTTTCTTCCTGATATCTTTTATATTCTTCTTTCAAAATTCAACTGCCACACAGTTTAAGAATTTAGTTTCTTAATTTTTTTCAGTCTCCTAATAGCATGATGGATGGTCTACAATTGGAACTCCATTGGAAAATGTTTTTTTCTTTCTTTTTTTTTTATTAAAGAACTTAAGCAATATTTAGACTATTAAATCACACACTACTTTTTAAGATAATGCTTTTCTCTATATAACTTAAAGATTTTTCATAAACATAGCCTCATTAATCTTCTGTGTCTCCAAAGGTAATTGTGTATGCATGATTTCCATTTTACAGATTGTAAACTAACCTGAGGAAACTGACCATCATGGGATTCCTTTTGTTCCTCGTGCCACAGCTTTGACCCACAAAGATTTCAAATTTATTACAGGCATAGACTTTATTTTACTCTTCTATTATATTCCCCAAAGTCCAAAGAGAATGCAGTCTTGTGTGACTAAAGGAAAAAAAGTTTCAAAGTCAGAAAGCCAGGCTGTGAGACATAGCTTTCCCATTTGGGCAAATTATTTAACCTCTCCAAGTTTACATCTGTGAAACACCTGCTCTCTCCACAACAGTGTTGTTTGTGAGGCTCAAATGAAAGAAATATGTAAATGTGCTTTGTAAATTGCAGCTCCTATATAAATGTTAGTTATTATGTTATACTTATAACCCCACTTGACAGTTTCTTTGATGCAAATATTGAATGTTCTCAATGTTGGCATTCTTCAAGCCATAGTATATCAGATATATTTACCAATCATTTACTGAATACACTAAAGAATGAATATTATTGAATATTCACTGTGTATCCGGCCCTGTTCTAGATTCTGGTGTAGAGAGGCTACATTTTTTTTAAATGTTGTTATCAGGCAGGACTGAAGACCCTAAACACTCTAAAGAAGTAAAAGTGGAAGCTTGTGGCTAACTGGGGAAAAAACACCTAGATAAAGGATATAGCAAGTGCCAAGAATGTTCGAGATGCAAATAGAGGACAGATGTGCTGTTGCAGTGTAAACAGAGAGAGGGTAGTAGGACATGAGCTCTGAGATAGTAGGGATAGGGGTAGATCAAGAAAGACATTATGAATACTGGTTTTTACTCTGAATAACTTGGTAAGCATTGGAGAGCTTTATACAGGGTGACATGTGTCACTGTAGCTCCTAGAATGAGAATAGAATGAAGAAGAAGAAAGGCAGAAGGGATATAACCAGCTGAAGGAATGAATGCAGCAGCCCTGGAAAAATATGACGGTGCACTCAATCAAGGTACTAGCAGACTGCATGGTAATAAGAAGGCAGATTATATCTATACATTTTGAATGTAGAGCTGATAAAAAATCTGTGAATGGTTTTATAGTAAAACCATGTACACATTTTGAAAAAACTTACATCTTTATAAAATTGAGTCATCTCCAATTACTTAGATCATCTTTAATTCCCCTTAGTTTTGTAGTTTCCAGTGTAGAATTCCAGAACTGATTTTCCTGCATTTTCCTTAGATACATAATGATTTTTATTGCTATTTTAGGTTCATCTTTATTAATTTTTCTCTACTATATATAATTTATACATAATTTTATCTACATTGCTAAATATACATAATCTTCTCAAGTCTGTAAGAACTTAATGAATGAATAATACCAGACCTGAAACTAATGTAACATTATATTATCAACTATACTGCAAAAAAAAAAAAAAAAGATATTAGATGTAAAACAAAAAGGAAAGAGGAATTTGAAAATAGTTGATTACAACCAAAGAAGGAAGGATCCATAGAAAAATAAAGAATAGAGGCTCTTGGGTGGTTTCGTGGGTTGGGCATCTGACTCGATTTCAGCTAGGGTCATGATCTCAGCCCTGCTTCAGTCTCCGTACTCAACCTGCAGTCTGCTTAAGATTCTCTCCCTTTCCCTCTGTCCCTCCCGGATACCACTACTGCTCTTTCTTTCTCTCTTTCAGAAAAATTTAAAAAAAAAGAAAAAAAAGAAAAAGAACAAAAAAAGAATGGGATAAAAGCTTTAAACACAAATATATAAATACAAATATAATAATATGATATATAAGTAGGTGTATGTGTACACACACATATACATTCACACACTAAAATTTTATACACACACATATATATACACATACTGTAAAATTTTACATTTATGTATCTATATGTATAAAATGTCAAAAATAGGTTTTATATAATTCATTCTGTTTCGTGTTTTTTTTCTATCTTGCATCCTTCACTAGAGTAGTCAAATATTTTCAATTATGCAATGTTTTTCCTTTATCAATTATTTTCAAACTATGTATTTTTAATGATTACCATATATATTTTATGCATCCTTGATGTATTACAGTGCAGTACTACTTTTTTTTAGACAAAAGGAGTGGCAGAGAGAGAGAGAAAAACAGTATCGTAAGCAGGCTCCACACACAGTGCTGAGCCTGAAGCAGGGCTCAATCTCCCAACCCTGAGATAATGACCTGAGCTGAAATCAAGAGTCAGATGCTTAACTGACTGAGCCACCCTTATATTAAGAGTCAGGTTTTATCAGCTTTGTAAATTCGTATATTCTCAAATATTGTTTTGTACCTCTCTCTGATGCCTCTAGCTCTGGGATTCTAATTACTATTGTGTTGGACAGTGGAACTCTCACAAGTGTCTTACAATCCTTTCCTTTATTTCCCATTATATTTTCTCTGTTTTCAATTAAGATAGATATTTTCTATTGTTCTCTCTTACAGTTCACTAATTGTGTTTTCTGCTCTAATTTGCTGATAAAATCACTTATTGAAGTCCCCCCAGCATTATTAAATAAAATTATAAGATATTTAAGATATAGCTTATACTGATTTCATATTTGTATAATTGTGAAATGAGTCCTACCATGTAAGTAACATAAATGCCATAACCTCATATACCTTTTTTTTCTTCTTCTGGTAAGAAACATTTAAGTTCTATTCCCAGAAAATTTCAATTATATAATAATATGTTACCAGCCAGCTATCCTCCATGTTTTGCATTATATCCTCAGACCTTATTCATCTTATACCTAAAAGTTTGCATGCCAATAAGCGTTGGCAAGGATGTAGAGAAAAGGGAACCCTTATACAGTGTTGGTGGAAATGTAAATTGATTCAACTACTATGGAAAACTACATGGTGGCTCCTCAAAAAATTAAAAATAGAACTACCATATGACCCAGCAGTTCCACTTCTAGGTATATACTCAAAATAAATGAAAACAGATTATTGAAGAGATATCTGCATTCCCATATTTATTGCAGTATTATTCACCATAGCCAAGATAGGAAAACAACAACCTAAATGTCTGTCAATGGATGAATAAACAAAAAAGATGTGATATATAAATATATATACACCTTATTCATATGCATGTATATGTGACATATATACATATATACATGTGTGCATTTATACCTTATTCATATGCGCATATATATATATATATATACACACACACACACACACACGCATATATTATTCAGTCATGAGAAAGAACATCCTTCCATTTGCAACAACCTACATTGACCTTGAAGATATTATCATTATGCTGAGTCAGGTAAGTCAAACAAAGACAAATACTGTGTGATAAAACTTATATGTGAAATCTAAAAATGCCAAACTTGGGCAGCTTGCGTGGCTCAGCGGTTTAGCACCACCTTCCGCCCGGGATGTGATCCTGGAGACTCAGGATCGAGTCCCGTGTCAGGCTCCTTGCGGGGAGCCTGCTTCTCCCTCTGCCTGTGTCTCTGCCTCTCTCTCTGTGTCTTCCATGAATAGATAAATAAAGTCTTTTAAAAAAATAAAAAATTCAAACTTATAAAAAGAGAATAAATAGTGGTTACCAGGGGTTGGGAGGTGAGAAGATAGGAGAAATGTTGGAGGGTACAAACTTACAATGAGTAAAAAATAAGTCCTACAATTCTAATGTACACTGTAATGAATAAAGACTACAATATTATAATCATCAAACTTTCTAAGAGACTGGATCTTAATTATTCCAATCACTCATTAAAAAGAAATGATAATTACGTGATGTGATAGAGGTGTTAATTATCACTACAATGGAAATTATAAATATATAAATATATCAAATCAACATGTTGTACACCTTAAATTTACATGTTATATGTCAAATATATTTTAATTAAAGAAATTTTTAAAAATGAATCGAATGCAAATTGAATCCTACAAAATAAATAGGAAATTAAAACCACAAACAGTCTGGTATGTTCTAAGTAGGTAAAACCAGTCGCTGGGCATCCACATTAATAAAATAGAGAACAAAGATGTGCTCAAAACAACAAACAGGAAAAAAAGAATAAATTAAAAATGGTTCATCAATTCAAACTGAGTGAATTAGGAATAGATGGGAACTTCTTTGTTGTTTTCATAAGTGGTATCTACAGACATCCCAGAGCAAACATTTTCATTAATGGTGAAATATTAAAAGTTATACTTCTGAGATTGGGAATGAGACAGGAATGTCTATTCTTATCCCTTTTATTGAACATAGTGCTGAATGTCCTAGTCCCTGCAGAAGTATAAGAATAAAAGGTATAAGAATTTGAATGTAGGACTTAAAACTCTCATGATATCAGACAACAGAGTCATATACTTTAAAATTCAAAATGATCTATAGTCAAATTATAAGAATTAATAAGTAGGATCAGCACAGTTTTTATGAAGATTGACCTGCAATCAAAAAGTCTACAAATAGGGGATCCCTGGGTGGCTCAGCGGTTTGGCGCCTGCCATTGGCCCAGGGCGGGATCCTGCAGTCCCGGGATCAAGTCCCGCGTCGGGCTCCCTGCATGGAGCCTGCTTCTCCCTCTGCCTGTGTCTCTGCCTCTCTCTCTCTCTCTGTCTACAATGAATAAATAAAAAAAAAATCTAAAAAAAATTAAAGCATACAAATAAATACATATAGCAAACTATATATAGATATTACACTGCAAGAACAGTAAGTTCAATGAGAATACATAATATGGTCAGTGTTGTCTCTCATTAGAAATACAGAATTCCGTAATGTGGCTTTAAACTGAAGTGAGAGCTTTAATGCAGCATTGCCATCAAAGTCTCTGTAATTAAATCTTTGATGTGTTGCTCTATATGACTTCTGCTTAATTTTCATTAAAGAAATGTCTGCTTTAAGCATATCCAACTGTATACCCAGTGCCTTATTTCAATGATGGCACCTAGGAGGCACTCAAACTATCTACTTATTGAATGATTGAATAAACGACATACTATTTTTCCTATTTCTAAAATCTCTTAAATCTATTCTATTCAAATCCCTTTTATTGTAAGATGGATAAATTTTGGGGGAGATAAAAGTATTAAATGTCTATTCTCTTTTAACAATATTGTCTATTTAATTTCTTCCGTCAGTCAAGTAAATTGAGCAATACATATTTTTTTGGATCTCTTTGTTAGTGATGTGTAAAATAACTGCCCAGAGCAGAGATAGGCAATATGGTATTGCTGAACAAGATGCACAGATTACTGTAAAACAGACTGGCTTCTAATTCTAGCCATTAGTTAAGACGCAATAATTCTATGACCTAAGGCAAGTTACTTTGTCTTTGTAAACCTGCTTACACAGTTAAAAATGGGAAAATAATACCAATCTCTAAAGTGACCATTAAAAATTAAAACGTGATGATATATGCTAGCTATTTTTTGTAACATTTCACACATAGATAAGTATTATTATCATTATTATTACAAATCAATAACTGCACAATCTCAATACATACCTCCCACTGGAAACTCCAGAACTTTTAAATAAGAGCTTAGACAGAGAAATCTAGTTGTAAGAGGAATTTTAAAAAATGTGTTTTGAAACTACAGTTGCACAGTATGTGCACTCCTTTTATTGAGAGTACACTTTTTATTTGACATGTATTCACCACAGTGGGTAAAAGGGGATATTGGGAATATTGATATTCCTCCACTGACATTGTGCAATTATCCTCTTGGGTGTAATGAATTTCTTATTCGAATAAGAGTTTAAAGTAGAGGAAAAAATATGTACTGTCTTTCAAAAGCAAAGTCATTAACTCGGAAGAGGAGCAAGTTAAAAGGCAGCTGCTAAGATCTATGAAGTTCTACCAAAAGCAATGAAGGTATTTCTTAATTGCTATGGTTTCATTACTGTAAAACATTTGGAACATGTTGGCCTTTAATGCCATCAACCTATAGCACACATGTTCACAAAAAGGAAAGTAATATCGGTGGAAAATTATGCACTACAATGTGGGTAAGTCAAGACCACAACTTTATTTTCAATATAAAATGTAAAATTAGGTTGGTGTAAGATTCAAAATGATCTCAAAGTTATGTTATTTTAAAAAGTGTTAGTGGTTCACAGGCAATACCCAAGATTGGCAGAGAAAGAAGTAACAAATATTGCTAAGATCAATACAAAGCAAGAAGGAATAGGTGGTCGTTCCCTCCCAAGATTCATTCGCTCTGTTTTTGCTTAACAAAATCACAAAGTCAGAACATAATTGCAATCTCAAAGAAATACAGATAAACATATTCATGAAATGAGTGTTTGTGTTGTTCCTGGGACTGCTTAAGCCCTGGAGACAGAGCAGTGTAGACCTAAGAGCCCTGCCCTTGAAGTTTACATTCAGTTATCAAAACATGAAGTGTCAAAAATTTCTTTTGTCTAGTGCTTGTGAAGTTAAGTGGGACAGCCTTTATTCAGTACATCAGCATTGTTCAGATTCAAATTATTTTCAGTCAGAAAAACTAAATGAAAAAAAAAAAAAAAAAAAGAACTCACGTGGACTCTCCCACCACCAGGATTTTTAAGCAGTAATATGGTTCTTTAAGATCTTTGCTTCTTACAAGAAGCAAAACAAAAGTTTGGAGGTTAAGAGTATTATTGTGTCAAAGAAATTACAATTTCCAAAGATTGCAGGTGCTAATGTAATGATAAAAATTTTAAGATAATTCTGTAAAATTGTTTAGCAAGTTTGGCTTGCTAACTTTTTATAGTCAGAATTTGGGTATGAAAGGCTGAAAATATAGTAGTATCTTTTGTTTACTTGTTTGTTTGCTTGCTTGGTAAAAACAGACAGCTACAAGCTGAGGTTGGTAGAGTCTATCCTCCAGATCCCAACTACAACTTGGTCTGAATTCTGACAAGGAGTTTCTGAAACTCCAAGTGACACTCACTCTGTCTCACACTATTTAACTGCAAAAATCAACTGTGGGACTTAGGATAGCAATTGATTGTGTGACTCCATCAAGTGTTCATAAGCACCTATTATAATGTGCTTAACATTATGCTAATTGCTGTGAATACACAAGAGAAGTTTAAGACATAGTCTTAACTCTCAAAGACTATAAGGGTTTATTTGGAAATGCATATGAAATAAACACCTTAAGAGAACAACAAAACACCTTGCATAATTAAAGGTTTACCGGCAGAATTTCAGGGGAGGAGAAAGTTAATAGATAATTTGCTAGTTAGAAAAGCACTGTAGGAGGGAATGAATTAGATAGAAACTGGCCCATTGGGCTGGGTGGGATTTGTGAAGGCAAAAAAGAAAACATGGTGAGAATATTCCAAGCAAGGATGGCATGAATGAAGACACACAGTGAGAAGGAACTTAACTGTGTAGTTGCTGGGTGTGTTGACATTCCCAAAGCATAAGCTAAGAATCCTCTTGCCATGTCATATCAGAATTCCTGAAATCTAACCCTAGTCAGCATATAGATATCTTCAAGACTGAGATTTTTGAAGTGATTTTCACTTAAGGAAATGTGGGGACACGTGAATAAATACAATCAAATGTATCATCTAAACACATTCTCCAATATTGATTAATCCTTTAAGTGGGTTGTATTTTGTCAAGAGTCTCATAATATAAGCATGTAAATGAATATATGGAAAGCAGGAGTGTATACAGGTTGAGAAACAGTTTTATGACTTAGAGCTCTAATTCAGCTTCTTTAGCCTCCAAAATATATTTTCTTTTTAGGTAGAGTATAAGATTTTGTATAAGTGGTGGTAGACAAATTTTTCTCTATTTCTAAGGATATAAAAAAAGAAAGAAAGGTAGAGACATAAAAGGACTGAAACTACAGGCAAAGGTTTCCAGAAAAAGTATCTTGCCTATCAGAATTTTAACATAGAAGAAAAGATTACTAAGGTAAATCATGAACTCTTTAATTTTTAAGGAAATGTTACTAAGCTTTGTTTCCAAAGCACTGACTACAAACAAGGGATGATTGAAGTGACTACTTGAAGTGAATTCCCTATAAACTCAACTCTTTCCAAAGGAAATCTATAAGGGTGTTAAAAATGGTTTCCTTGTTCAATAGCATTTTTGAATGCTAAAATCAGCTAAAATACCATGCATAGTAAGTTATACTAAATTGACACTGCTTCAATTCAGTGGACTAGGAATTAACATCTCAATTATTTGTAGTATTAACAAAGGCAGGAAAAAATTGTCACTGGTGAGAAGCCTCTAAATCATTCAGCTTATCACTTCCCAGAGTTGTCAGACACTGGGCAAGCACATTTTTGTTTTGTTTATTGCTAAATTAAAATGAAGAAAGCTCTGGGGGAAAATCAGTTCCACCTGTGGCCAAATGTTTAAAAGGGTCATTACTAATAGCCAGATTGGCACATATTTGATAAGCTCAGTCTTAGAATGCATTGCTCCACTATAAGATTTTTTCAGTTGCCTTAATCTAGAATGGCAATAAAAATAAATGTGTTGATCTTAATATTTCTGCTGAAAGCTTCCCTTATAATATCCTGCCACCACCCCACAAGTATTATGTATTATTTAAAGTTAGTATAATTCATTATTTTTCACCCAAAATACCCACTGTTCATCTTCTTTGAAAACTATAATTATTCAAAAAAAAAAAAAAAGAAAACTATAATTATTCAATAATATGCTATATTGATTCAAATATTTGAATGCCTTATTGGCCCCTAAGGTGAATGTGAACTTACTGGCAGTAAGCTGATAGATACCATAAAATAATTCCAAACAAGAAATTACTAAAAGGAAATCTGTAATTCCATTCCACCTTGCTAGAGTCACTCCAGAGCTCACACTACTTAGATCTTTAAGCACATCTGAACCTGCATGCAGACAGCATGCTTTGTCAAGCTTTACTGAAGCCTGCAGAGCACAGTGGGGATCCAAGCCATATCAGAGGCTCCACATTCCCTTTCCTAATGCCACTTTAGTATACTACCAGGATGCCATATTGTGAACATCAGACCCATCGCAGAAAGTGGTCCGTGCTCCAGCATCACATAGCCCTGGTCAGTGCACTGGCATTCTGCTCAGTTACACACTAAGTCCTTTATTATCTAGAACTTCAGTTGGTTTGAATTATCTCTTCTCAAAGTTATCACTGGCCCCTTGTTAAATAAAACCAACAATATCAGGGCATATTCCTTCTGAATTATAGAAATGAAAGTGTGAATAATTATGGATTCAATTTTCCATTACTTTCAATTTTAGATATGAATTTATATTCATATTTAAATCTATGTTTATCTCATGGTAAATTCCACTTTAAAAATGTACACTTTTCTAGAGATACATATAGTTACCTTGAAAATTAAGAGACATAAATCGACAAACTGCTGTAATTAAAGATTCACATGGTAGAAGTCCTATTAGACTCCAAGATTATAGTGTCCTCTTCATACTGGTACTTCATAAATCTTGATGCAAATACCCTGACTTTATAACATCTCAACACAAGACACAAGTGTTAAAATTATCCCCAGTGATCATCTCAATCATCTACTGCTTCCCTCCCACACTCAAGCCATCTCTAAAAGAGGGCTATATTCCAATTATCATGGGATCTCATCACTTCTCATATTTACTTCATTCCTAGAATCTCATTGTCTCCACATCAAATGAGATTTCTTACTTTAAATGATACAATTTCAGCTAGTTCTCTTCAACTCCAAATTCTCTTGGAAAGACATAAGATTTAATGAGCAGATGATTTCTATTTCACATGTTCAAAGTTGATATTAGTCTTTCCTCTGTCTTCTTTTCTCTTTATAGATATTGTAAATGTCCAGATTGAGAGCATGGGCCAGCATATCTTTCTCATAGCTGTCCTTTGCCTTTTACAGCATGTCCTTGCTGGCTGTCCTCTTTTCAAATTTTGTGTTTCTTTGAATGGGCTATTGCACTGATGGCTTTTGGCAGCTGCCGAGTGCTAAACCTGCATATAAAATCAATCTGTAGGGCCAGAGTCGCAAAACAGGGCCTACTTGAAATGACTTTTTTCAGCTTTCTGGTTACTGTCATATTAGAGTTTTAGTGCAATAGGCAAGGACAATAATTTATTTTACTTTATGAGAAATCTTTATCTTCAAGGGCCAATGCCTGGTTGAATTCTTTTCAGATCATCCTCTTGAATTTATGCAGCATTTATAGCAATTCAAGATCTTCTTCCTACTAAATATTATGGAAGAGAGTCCAAGACAGTCTTCTGTACCAAATTTTGCATTAAAGCACAAAAAGATACTAAGATATTATGGTATATTCATTATTTTCCCATACATGGGAAATATTACCAGAAACCATTTTATGCTTTCTTCCTCTTGTATATTTTTCTACCTTATCTCAAGAACAAAAGCCCTATTTCATTGCAGTTAAGACTTTGGATTTTGGTGTTAACCCAGCCTAAATCACTTCCCAGCTCTCTTCGAATAGAAAGTAAGAACGTCCTTGGGCCAATTACTTATGTAATATATAAAGCTTATTATACTCATACATAAAATATAATGATCATTCTTACGTTAGAGGAATAAGAAAGATATTTTTAAATAAATTAAAAATTCATATAAGGCAGCTAACACAATACCTGACACAAAGGAAACTTTCAAATTATGTCATTAAATTTATGATTAAGTATAATAACTGCCACTTTTGTTGTCTACTAGTATAAGGAAATTGTGCCTGAGTAACTCACCCCATCACAATCACCTATTCAATGAAAAACAGAAATTAAAAATGTGTATTTCCAGAATAAAGCAACTTAATGTTTAGAACGCAATAAGGATAATTTTTTTTTAAATAAAGTTCTTCATAAAGTCTTGTGTTACCCTTATATTCATTGTTTAACAAGTTACTCCAAACTTAGTGGCATAAAACAACCCCATTTAATTGTACTTGGAAAATCATTAGGTTGGATATCTAGAAAGGTACAATAGAATTGACTTTTTTTTTTTGCTTCAAGAGGTCCAGAGATTCGAATAGAAAAACCCAAATGATGTGGGCTGTAACATTTATCTAGAGATGTCACTTCCAAGATGTCTTCTTAATTTTCAAGTATGGATCAAATGGAACTATTGACCAGAGTATTAAAACATGGCCTCTCCATGTGGCCTAGACTCCTAACAGCATAGTGGCTGGGTTTTGTTAGAGAATCTCCTGAAATGGAACCTCCATGGAACTAGGGTTATAGGAGAACAGTGTGGAAGCTACATGGTCTTTTCTGACATAGCCTCAGAAATAATATAGTGGTCACTTTAGCTATGCTCTCTTGCATCAAAGTAGTCACAAACCTGTCCATGTTCAAAGCAAGAAGACATAAACTCCAGTTTTCTTGGAAGAAAAGTTAAAGAATTTTGAAGCTCTATTTTTAAATACTACATCTTTCCTCCATAAACTACTATTGCTTTGATCACTCCTTTTCATGCTTCCCTGCCCCTTTTTCAGTATTACTTAGTTCTCATTGTACATTGCTTTGTGGTTATTCCTGACTAGATTAAACTTTGTAAATATTATCTATTAATATTATAAACTTAAGAACACAGGAATCATATTTTCCCTTCATTTGTGTCTTCAAATAATTTCCAGCACAAGACTCTTCTTGCACTTTTCTGATTCATTCAATAAGCTTGAATATTTAGCAATATCTTAAAACAAAAGCACATAGGCATTAGCAACAACGGCTAACAACTTTACAAATGAGTGCTAACTTCAGAGATTAGGAAATGCATGATGGGTACCAAGACGTACCCTAAAAATATTAGAAGTAGAGAAATAACTATTTTTATTTAACAAGCCAGGAGACCCTAATTCATAAAGGAACTAAAGTATTCATTAGCTTTGGAATGAGAAAATATCAGTTTGTTCCTAACAGATGCCTAAAATGAATGCAGACTCAAAACAATGGAGGTCTGGAATCTATCATTCATCTTGAGAAGGGAATATTCCCTCAGTATTTGATTTGATCAGAGCATTCCTTTGCCCTAACATGACCACATGGCCAAATTCTATTGTACTTTAAGACTCAACTCAGAGAACCTTGATCCACCAAATTTTACTGATCCTTTCCCCACCACCAAGCTAAAGGGAATTGCTTTTTCCTGTGACTATGAATTGCATTCTATATGCTTTTCTTTTGTGGCTTTCTGTTTACCAGTTCATATTCTCATTATTTAAAAACATGACATCTCCTTTTCTAGGTCCTAAATGGTGCACAGTAAGTATCACAAAGATATAAAGAAGAAAGGGAATGTCAGAGGGAGAGAAAAGATGAGGTGGAGAAGAGTATGAGGAGAGGAGATTAAGGGAAGAACATAAAGAAGGATGGGGATGGAGAAAGAAGGTCCAGAGGATGAACAGCAAAAAGAAGGGTAGCACATTGTCTTTCAAAGGGGTAGATTAAAAAAAAAAAGCAAGATAATCTACTTAAAAAAATAATATCAGAAACAGTGTATGGGAGCTCCATTGGAGTTAAATAATAAAGATCATCACTTTGTACTTTGGCCAAGACAGTAATAAAATGGAAAGCTTTAGAAGTAGAATTTGAAATACGTTCCTATTAATTAATATACTTTTGTCCTTGAAACTGGGATTGTACTCATATAAACCATTTTATTTCCTCTTGAGCTATTTCAAGAACTATTACAGAGCTCTGTGTTGCTCATTAAGGAATTTAGAATAAGGAGCAAAGGACTTAAAGAAAGATTATTTTATGGATGCTCTCGAGAATTAGCCATAGCCAGCTGAAGACAGCAGACTCACACAAAATGTATCTTCCCTATGAATGCTCCATACACTGGTCATCCAGCTCTTCGATCTCAGTCATATATAAATTAATCCAGGCTCAGCACTCAGAAAGGCAAACAAAACATTTAATTTTAAATACTGCCACAGTTAAAATTTAGAGACAATTTCTTAGGAATCAGGACAATGTCAGTAAGGATGCCAGTGGATCTTTGAAGTCTCTAGTTCCAACTGCAGGCAAAGGAGAAGTCCAACAGTTACCCCACACAAGTACAGAATCCCCGACCTGAGGCTACCCTCACTGTGCCTCCATCAGATTTTTTTAGACCCATAGACAGAAACCCTCCAGGTCAACAGTAGTGAACTCTGGACAGGGATAGCTCTTGGTAAGCACCTCAGGCAGAGTCATTGACAACTCCTTTATACTGTTTATAAAGTTAAAAAAGAATACATCCAGCAAGCGGCCACCAAGATCATTATAACATCAAGGATTATTCCTTTCATCTTAACTGTTCTTTTGTCTACTTTTAATTTCATTTGGTTTTAGCCTGATTTCTTTCAGAATTTAAGTATGATCAACCCCAATAATTGATGATGCTGAAAGAAGTAATCTCATCAAAACCCTGAGCAGCTGTGTCTTTTACATTGGCTGACTCTCTTGTGTCTGCCATTATCCAGGCTATTGGTCAAACACTCCAAAATGGTTGGACTATTTCCATCAAGTAGTCTCAGCAAATTTCTATTTGGAGGCAGCCTGCTTAGTCGTGACCACTCCACCATTCCTACCTGTACCATAGCGAGGTACAAAAAGTGCTGCCCTACTCAGATCTGTAGAGCAGTTGATGCTTCTTCCTCTACACTACAGTCGTAAAGTTCATATCTCTGTGGTGTCCAATAAAGCTCATGTCATTTCTGCTTGCCTAGCAATAGAGTGTAATGGAAATAATATGGGATTGGTAGCCAGAAAACTTAAATTTGAGACTTAGCTCTATCATTGGCTGACCATATCATCTTTTAAAAAGCTGCAACATCTCTGCCTTGATTTCCTAACCTATAAAATGGGAGGACAGAATTGTAAAATCATTCATCCCTCATCTCTGTTGGGAAAAATAAATAAAAGTCAATGTGAAATGCTTTTTTAAGTATATATCTATTTTTAATATGTCAAACTTTTGCACCAAGTAACTAAACCTAAGTGACTAAATTAGTACGGCTAACTTAGAAGCTGTGTTTCTGAACCAGCATAACCTAACCTCTGTAAATTACCAGGGTCAATTATGAAGGAAAAACTTATACTCTCTATTCTATTTCAGGACATCATTATTGTTTTTTCTTTTTCCTGTGGGAGACTTGCCAAGCCCAAACAGATGGTGTTTGTTAAAAAAGAAAAGGTAATTGAATAAAGGCAGCCTCATGTCGTTAATAACCCATTTTAAAAGCACGAAGCATAAACCGTTTTACTCTCACCCAGTGGCATTAGATCACTGCTTCACCAAAAAGGTCAACTCAGAAGGACTTGTAGTTTCACAGCCTCTTCTCAAAAATACTCTCTGTAGTCCATAAGGCACTTTTGAATAGAGAAAAAGTTAAGCAAGGAAAGATTCCCAATTCTATCCTAATGCTTAACAATGGAATGGTTGACTTCACATCAAGGTTTAAATACATTTCAAATAGAAGCCCAAACTTTAAAGAAATCCTGTGTTACAAAACTTTCCAAAAATCATGACTTCTCAATACTTCATAGCAAAGCAACGATACTTCATCCACCTCTCTTTGGCATATTGTATCCCATCAAGTGGGAAAAGGGGTGCTGTTGGGCTTCAATGTCTGTGGTCCTCAGTCAATGTCCACACTGTCCCAGAGCTCAATGTTTTGTTGCCAAAGGAAATGATAGCTTCCAGAATCTAGCTAGGAAACTAATGCTCCAAGGTAAGCAGAAAGCTGGGCAAGCCATGCAGATGAACAGAGGAGATCACTGTGGAGATCATTGAAGCCTAGTGATTTATGAGACACCAAACTATCTGCAAACAACTGTTCTAACTTTTCTTCCACAGAGCAAGTAACACACAAACTACAAGGTGCCCTTCTTGAGGAGACCACAAGAGAGAAGAACACTTGGATACAACTACTTTGTTGCTGTTACTGCTTTTAATGTATAAGATATCTCTTCTTCAAATCTTTCTGAGAAAGGTACATTTTATAGATGATCTAGTTGATTTCAACATGTGGGAATTTCACTTGTAATCTTCCTTAAAACTAATCTGCAGGAAAAAAATGACTAAAACTGATTTGCATAAAGACACTTGACATGTGGCAGGCACGAGATTAGGCTCTGAAATCTCTTGTGGGCACATGTATGTGTGCATGAGGGTACATGTTTGTGTGTGTATGTGTGTGTTTTTAATAAGCAAACACACACATACATATATGGAAACTTGTATATAACATATATAAGGATTCTATGCATAATTCACATGTATATATTTTGTGTGTGTGGAATTTTACATCCCAGAAAGTTCCCTGGAAGCAGTAACATCTCACCATTATTAGCTCAATGTCATCATCGCATAAGTAGGATATGCAATAGCCCTATCAATGTCTTCATGAACAGAATGGATTTAAGATAGAAGAGATAAAAGGAAAGGAAAGCTATACTGTAAAATATATATTAATCGCAGAACTTCATTTAATGACTTGTAATTTGGGTGCTGCTTTGATGTCCTAGGGCCTTAATCTTTTTTTTTTTTTAAGAGTCAATTTGAATAAACCCTTTATAATTTGTTTAAATGTAGGATGAGTAATGCTAGCATGAGTTGGGGAAAACAAAACACTAGAAAGATATGTGGAACTGTCAGTAATTCATCAGGGCCAGCCAATTTTAGCACCTAATAATTTTTTTTTCTGTGCTCCTTCTTTAGAAGAGAACAAATCAGAACGCCAATGCAGTAAATTCTCACAGGGGAAACCATAATTCTATTGATGTGCTTCAAGATGGCTTTTTGTTTTCAATTCTGCAAAAGCAGATCGATAAAACTAATGCAGGTTCTCTCCTCAGACTTTTCTTCTACATTCATAGTTAGGAGACTGGATAACACTAGTTTAACTGATTCAGCACTGGTAGGCACAAGTTTTGCACAGGAGTAGAAAATAAGAGGTAAAAGAAAAAACAATAACAAAACAGACAAAATACAGTACTAGAGTGAGACAGTTTCATTTATCAGTTAAGCATGTAAACCCTTATGTTAATATACCTAGGTTTGAATCCTAATTTTCTCACTAGGTGTAACTTCAGCAAGAGATATGATGATTCCAGACCCCATAAAATTCCTTTAACTTACTCTTAAGTATTAAATGAGAGTAAGAAAAGGTAAGAGAATTAAATGAAATTATCCATGTAAAAAAACTCTTAGAAGTTTCAGCAAATTCTAAGTGTTCCATAAATGTTAACATCGCTACGATTGTGTGACTTTTAATACTCTTGCTCTTTGGGCATGGGTGTGCTTCCTAGATCATTCAAAACCTGTAGGAAAAAAATGAGGTCATCCAAAGAGATAAGAATCAATGCATTTGAATATGGATTTAGACAGAGTTTGGGATAGAGGTGAAGAAGGAGCCTATGAGAGCAGAGAGAGAATTTGGAAAGGCTTTTAACAACTCCTGTCTGTCTTCCTTTTTATTTGCTACAGTCCTAAGAGCTGATGGAAGAAGAAAATATAATATGCATGCTAACCAGTCTGAAGAGAACTCAGGGGAATGCTGGAGCAATCCTAACTTTCAGACACTAACATTGTCTCCTAATACTCATTTAACTTAGACTTGCTGTCCTTCAAAACAATTCTTATCTCCACTTTGAAATGGGAATGTACTCATCCTTTTTTATCCACTTTATTGAAATTGTAAGCTCACTTTATTGTAAGCTCATTCCTGTATGTTCTTCCCATGCACTCTCTGTAATGACCCAACGCCGCCTCTCTGACAACATAGCAGTTAAGACCCTCTTGGATATCAGCGCTGAGGCCATCGCTTAGCTGCAGGTCCTGGAGCAAATAATCTTTTATCTATGCCTGAAACTTCCGTATCTTCCCTATGTCCCTATGTACAGTGGACTATACAGCTTCATCCTAAAGTAAGAAATGTTTTATTCGGTGTGTTGGTGGAAGGAAAGTGTCGGAGGAAATTAGGCTTATTTGCAACCTCAAGATCATAATTAGACGGAGGTACAAATGGTTTCATCAACATGCTGAAACATAAAAGTACCAATAGTGTGGGATTTCTAGATATACAACGAAGACCTCTTCACCTTTACACAAGATAAACATGACTCAAAAGCTGTTGATACAAAAACTACATTTGCATTGTTACATTATTTTCTGTAGAACTGATGATTTTGAGAGACATGTAAAAGGGAGAAATGAAATTCCTTTAACTTTTGTTAATTTAAAAAAATATTTCTTCATAACTCAAAAAATATTTCTTCATAACTTAGAATATAGTCCTCAGCAATTCATTTCCTAAGGCTTATATTTAATATATTCAGCCAAAGCCACTTAAGACTTGATAAAAGTTCCCAGATGAGTGGTTCATTATGCAATTGTGAAGTCAATAGTGTTTGAAGAGGAAATTGATAGTGGAAACAAATTATTAATAACAAAAATAACTTTTTAAAAAATTGATAGTGTTTTTTGGAGAAATTTTAGGATTATAGAAAAACTGATCAGTAAATACACAGAGTTCCCATATATCCTCTCCTCCTAAAAACATAGACAATTTCCCATCTAATGGACATGTTGCATTAGTGTGATAAATGTGTTGTAACTGACGAGATAATACTGATGCATTATTATTAAAGTCGATAGTTTACATCAGGATTCACTCTTTGTATATATTCTATGAGTTTTGACTGATGACATGTATCTACCCTTATAGTATCATACAGAGTAGTTACTCTGCCATAATAATCCCGTGTTTCACCTTTTCATTTCTCCCTCCCTCTCTCAAACTTCTGGCAACCATTGATATTTTTGCTGTCTCCACAGCTTTGTTTTTTCTGAAATATTACTTAGAATGATATTATTATTAGTTAGAATGATATGCTATGTAGCCTTTTCAAAAACCAAAAAACATCTTACCTTCTTTCACTTAGCAATATGTATTTAAGAGCCTTCCATATCTTTCTATGGCTGGATAACTCATTTCTTTTCATTGCTGAAGAATATTTCATTGGATGAGTGGGTCATATTTTGTGCATTCACTTTCTGAATTATTGAATGCTTCCAAATGTTGGAAATTATGAATAAAGCTGCTATAAGCACTTGCAAGTTTTTATGTGGAGGTAAGATGTCCACTCATTTGGGTAAATACCAAGGAGCTATACCATTTCAAATTTTCACTGATAATGAATGAGAGTTCTTATTGCTCCACATCCTTGTTAGCATTTGTATTGTCAGATATTTAGATTTAGCCATTCTAATAGGTACACGGTGGCATCTTATTATTGTTTTAATTTTCAATTCCCTGATGAGAAATTACAATGAGTATCTTTTCATATGCTTTGTCTTCTGTGTATCTTTGCTTATGAAGTATCTGTTCAGATATTTTATATTTTTTAATTGGGTTGTTTACTTCTGTTGAGTTTTAATTCTTCTATGTATATTTTAGATACCAGTCCTTTTACGTGTCTTAACATCACTTTTTATACTTGATTTTATTTTTAAAGATAGTTTTAGATTTAAATCTAGTTTCCTTTTTAAACATCGTACATTAGTAATAAACATAACTTTTAATAATTAGTCTCCAGATAATGTGAAAGTTGAAACAAGGTCCAAATTTATCAGTTTCCTGAGGGTGATAAGGAACCCAGACTCTCCATCATCTAGTGACCTTGGATGCTGTAGTTTGGAAGCACTCAGACATTTTGCACTCATTGCCCATCTAACATCAATAGCAATAATCATGTCTTTAGTTCTTAGCACTTTCAGCTGAATTTAGTATGTCTTTAGTATGTTTGATTGAGTCAAGAATGAATAGGATGGTCACATTCTGTCAATCCTGTAATTTCTCTTCTGTCCAGCCTCTGTGTTTTAAGTAGAAGAAAACATCCTTATGATCTGTTACCTTTATTTATCAAATAACCGAAGAAAGATCCCAAGAACTATAACTAGGTCTTCACATTTCTTTCCACTTCGTTCATCCATAGAGTTCACACAAAGATTCACTCTCCTCAAACTAACCAGAAACAATGAGGTCTATCTTTCCATATTGTTTATATTTCTTTTTTCACTGCTTGCTTTTAGCCCACAAGTTTTTCTCTCATGGCTCTAAACAAGGTCAGATTTACCCAAAATACCCATCACCCTTTTTGTAAATGCATGAAGTTATGCTATATGCTTACAATTGCTTCCCATATGAAATAAAATGCTACATTTTACTTCGTGTTAAAATCTCAACCCAAGTACCACATCTATTTCCAAAACCAATACACAAGCAAGGTAATTTTTGTTGTCAGTAACATAGATATTAAAATTACAATGTCAAATATCAGATCAGAACTGCAACTAAGAAGTTTCGCCTATCTTATATATATTTTTCTTAAGAAGATCAGCCTTCAAATCCTGAGGCCGTTTCTTTTCTTTCCTTTTTTTCTTCCAATACATGGTATCAAACTATCTTATTACCGAGCAAAATCTTCTTGATACCCTGAATTTTCACATTGGTTTCACATTTGCCACAAAAGGTATTTTTTTGTTAAGTAAGGTACTTTGGCTTAAATTTCTTATATATGATAGATAATATCTCAGCAAGATGTGAATGCATTTTAAATCATCCTTGGTGGTATAGAATGGCTGTGTCGATTACAAAATTCAAGGCATTTATTCAGAATGTTTTATCTCATGTCTCAGGATTAGGAACTCAACATTGTCCTTTCAATTTCTATTTGTAACTCAACTTGAGAATTTTCTATCTAACATTAATTTCCTTGGCATTTACTTCTTGATTTGTCTATGATGTATAGTTATGATCTCTCTCAAGAACAATTCTAAATCTTTCTGATATTGTATATAATACTTGTATTATTTTTATTTCAAACATAATAAACTGAATAACTCTTTAAAGTTTTCTTAAATCATATTACTCATACATAAAATGCACATATGAGAGTGAATTTCAATGGATTTTTCACTAATTGAAAGCACCAGTAAAACCATCATACCAGAAGCACTCCTCATATTTCCATTTAGGTCCCATGAAGCAAACACCATCTATGGTTTTGACAAGGTGTATTCTGTAAACCTAAAATATAATGTTGATCTGAAAATCTATTTAAAAACCCAGAAAAATGTTGGCATCTTCCTCCATACTACAAGACCTCATCCAATTACATCTGCAACCTTCTGACAAAGACTATTATGACAGAAGGACACAGGCTATTATGAGAGAAAGACAATAATGCTTAGGAGGTGACAACTTGAGTCTGAGTCTAGACTCTGCAATTCAGTATGACTTGAAACAAATCAATTAAATGGCTGAACTTCTGGTTCTATATTAATATAATAAGTACAATGCATTACCTTAGATTTTCCTCAAGTTTGGTGGCAAAAACACAATGAAAGTGCCTTACATATTTTAAAGGACACTATAAACAGACCATTCTTTTGTTTATAAAATACAGGATTTCCACCAGTTCTATCAGTGCTGTAACTCTTAGATGGTCAACTATGCCTTCAAAACATTTCTGTGTTACAGAACACATTTTGTCAACACTTATATAGACTTGGTCTGAAATGAAATTTCATAATATTGACATCACTAGTAACAGATTTCTTAACTATGCCTTAACCATAATATTTCACAATTATTTAAGAAACAAAAGCCCTACTATTTTTTTAAATTACTTCATTACTGCTTATTTTCTACATGTGTTTTCAATAATACATCATACATTTTATCAGTATAAGCAAAACAGAGAGATTAATATATTATTACTTACAATTGCTGCAGAGTCATTGTCCCCTCCCTACCTAAAGGTTTTTATTAATAAATTTAAATAAGTGACACATATACTTCTGAAGGTCTTTTAATCTACATTTATTTTAGCATGAATATTCCTTACATGTAAAAGGTAAATTCACCTATCACCTATAAGATTTTATTCTATTGCATTCAGTACATGGGCTTTCATGGATGAAAAATGTGCTGAAATTATTATCTGCACTATTTGCTAAACATTGAAAATAAAAAATTCTGTTTTGTGAAGAAATACATAAAATAATGATGCTATTTTCTATGTTTAAGATGAAAACACAAATATCCTATTAAAAGATAAACATAATAGAAAAGATAAACATAATATAAAAGATAAAAATTAAAAATAGTATTGGCTGGTTTAACTTAAGACTAAAAATGCATTTGCATGCCATCTATCATCCAGTGCTTACCACATGCTCATAAACACTGTAGCATGCAGAAAATGCATAAGGAAGCCATTTTTTCCTGGTGATTTAAATTGTTATCTCACTGTAAACTCAGCATTGAAGTTCCTGAGTCTGATTACTGAATTCTCCTTTGTCTCTAGATCCACAACCCCTTTCTAACATCATCATTACTGCCTCCCTTTCCTAGTCCAGTGTATAAGATTTCTGCCTTCATTACTGGTTGGGTTTTAAGCTCTTTTTCAGGAGCCAAAACCTTGCTAGTTTTTTTTTTTTTTTTTTTTAAGATTTATTTATTTATTTTAGAGAGAGAGAGAGAGAAAGAGAGTGAGAGCATAGTGGGAAGGGCAAAGAGAGAGGGAGAAAGAACCTTAAGCAGACTCCATGCTGAGCATGGAGCCCAGCCCAAACTGGGGCTCAATCTCACACTCTGAGATCACAGCCCTGAGATCATGACCTGAGCCACAGTCAAGAGTCAGTCACTTAACTAACCATACCATCCAGACGCCTCTAAAACCTTGCTATTTTTTAGAGACCTAGACAATTGCCTCGCCCTTGCCAGCTTCTAATTCTTAAGGTCTCAACCATCTCTTCCAGACTTTTTAGGTACTTATCATTCCCATCTTCTCTCTTTCTGATTTCAGAGCACCAACATCACTTAGAAATCCCCATTCTGAGACAAACAGAAAGACTCCTAACTCTGGGAAATGAACTAGGGGTGGTGGAAGGGGAGGAGGGCGAGGGGTGGGGGTGAATGGGGGAGATGGGCACTGAGGGGGGCACTTGACAGGATGAGCACTGTATTCTGTATGTTGGCAAATTGAACACCAATAAAAAATAAATTTATTTATTTATTTTTTATTTATTTATTTATTTTTTTAAATAAATTTATTATAAAAAAAAAAAGAAAAAGAAATCCCCATTCTTAGGACCCAGTCATCAAATCTGACTTTCTTGGTTGTTAGCATTGTGTTAAAAATTATCCCCCTTTGACATCATGATTTGGAGACCTAAATTATCTCTAAAATTGGGCATAAGGTATGCAAAATGTTAATAAAACTGTAATATCCCTATAGACTTAGGGATTCCATAGCATAGCCCATATTCCAGAAAGAAGTAAATACTGGAATTTAAGGCAACAGAACAATGCTGAAGCAGATATTTGTAAGTCATGTCTCATTATCTTCATGATTTGGGCCAATCAGAAATCCTTTGAAAAGCTACATTATTCAAAATGGAAGCACCGCCAGGCCTTGAGCACTACGTAAATTAAATTCAGGCAATTTGAAAGGGTTTTATTAGGCAGACAAATTGTTAAAGAAAGATAGAAAAAATTAAGGATTTTTCTCATGTTGATTACACATGGCTATCAAAAGAAAAGTTTGGAAGCCAAAGGAGCTCTACATAAAATAATAGAAGTAATACAAAGTGAAATACAATTTAGTGCTTAATTCATTAGAATTTAAATAAATAAGGACAGAAGATTTCAGTCAAGGACTGATACTTGATCCTGAAAAAGAATTAGGAAGAGAATGCAGATGACTTCATGAAACAATGCACTCATCTGAATAGATGTATTGTGGCAAGAATCGGGGCTGAGTTCTTAAGGAGAATCAGCCTAACTATTTCAGCATTGTGCTGAGGGGTAGTAGGAAATTGAACTAACCTTGGAAAAGTAAGGCTAAATTAAGGACTACCTCAAAGGCCAAAAATAGAAGTTGTCAAAGTATGAAAACATTGATAGATTTAGAGCAAGAGAAAGATGTCTATCTTCACATATTACATCTACTTTATTTACTTTTTTTCTCTATTAAACTAATATTGATGAGTGTAGTCTAGGTCAGTCAAGCTCATATTAAATTATAATTGACTATAGCATAGAGTTCTTTGGTGGTAGTGTAGTAGAAATTTTGGAAGGGATTGTCAAGCAGATGGAGAATAAGTTCTCCACATCTGAATCATTGCTCTGATCTGAGTATATATTGTGATTCTGTGTCAGATTTGTTTAAAACACAGCTTTAGCAGGTTCAAATATTGCAAAGCACAGTTTTAAGTCATAAAAGCATAAAATCTAGATATGGAAAGGGAATTTTAAAGCTAAAAAACATTTTAGGTTGATGGCCACTGGCCTTAAAAATGCTTGGAATAAATTTGGGGTTCAATAAATCTTTTTGAATTGTTTAGAGAGAGATCTGAAACCCCTCTAACCAAAGATGATTTGCCTTACAGTACTTGGAAATAGAAGAGAAACTACCCTCTAGGTCTCTTATCTTTGGAAATTCTTATTGTTTAATTCTGACCCTGCATTCCACTTTTGATATCATGTTGCAGTATCATAGACTGGGAAAAATATATTTTATGATTTTAATTGTCTAATCCTAGAATAATGAGGATAAATCTCCCCATTATTTTGAAATCAAACAACTAATTATATTAATCATCATCTCTCAGAATTCATTTTTTCAAAAACATATATTTAATTTATGTCATACTAAATTTTTATGGTTGTTCTTCTTTGTTCAAAGCTGATTTATTGATCAACTCTATTACCTTACCCAATTGCATTTTAGAAGATATGTCATCAACATTTGCATGTTTCATTAGTAGAACTGTCTTAATCCATCATAAAGGTGAATTATTTCTCCCAATTTATTCTAAACTCAATGGCATCACTTTTTAAAAGCACATTGTCTATTACAGGCTTTGGCTATCGTCAAACTAACTCTTCTACATCTACATTCCTACTTACTGTGTTTTTAAAGACCTTTTAGAACTATATAAAAAAATTACTTACACCATCCAGCCATAACAATGTACTGGGTACAGTCTTATGTGCAAGACAGCAGATCAAATGCTGGAGGAGAAAAACAAAAGAAGGTACATTTGGAAAGAGTTGTGCCTTTGGAAAGAGTATTTTTAGGACTTGAGGTAAAGACATTCCAATGAAGAAAAGGCTTTGGAGCCCTTACAATACAGCCTATAAACGAGAACAAATCAAATTCAGAATTAAAATAGTGTAGGGTATAGAAAGAATGTAGTGCATATGAGAGTTCATACACTACTGCACTCTTATCTGGCCTAATCCTACCGAACCAAGCTCTTCTATTATCATGAGACTTGTCTGTGTTTTATTAGATACTGTGTGTGTCACATGTTTACCCTGCTATAAGCCTTCTGGACTGTCTGATGATACTGTTTCTATATTCTCTGACAATTCTGACTTTAGCCTGAAGATTAATTCCCTGAATTGTCCCTCTCAATCTAACAAGCTTTCATTCCATTGTCATTGTATTGTTGCAAGTCCCAAATAGTTTATGGGTATCACAAACAAATCCAATACACTCACTAATTCCAACTTTAGTCATGAGAAAAATCTTACAACTCAGATGGGTATCGGTTGAGCCACCATGGACTGAAAATGCAGACCATGCCCTCTTAAATATTTGGATTGAAATTCACTGACATTTAGTGTCAATGGTAGGTTAGATTAGAAAGGTAAAGATACTCTTTCCAGAAAGTTATTGTTAAAGTATTCCTGTTTTTGTTGATCTAAGAAATTCCTTTTATACAAATATATTGTAATATTACCATGATTCTTTAATATTTGTTCCATCTAGCATCAATTTATTAATCAGAGGGACTGAAGCCTTAAAAGAATGTAAATACAGGCAAACATCATTTCAAAGGTGACACAGGGCAGTTCCTACAGGAATCTGTAGGGGTAGGAACTGCATATGTAGGGCAACTTCAACATGTAGGAAAGATAGGAAAACTTAGTAAGAGCATGAAGGTCCCAGGCCAGAGTCCAGCCACAAACACGGAGACATCTAAGAAAGGAAAGGAGAAAAGAAAGTTATCACCATGATGTAGAAGAGAGTCTGCCTTTGGCTCAGAGCGTGATCCCGGGGTCCTGGGATCCAGTCCCACGTCGGGCTCCCCGCAGGGAGCCTGCTTCTCCCTCTGCCTATGTCTCAGCTTCTCCTTTCTTCCTGATTCAGAAAATCAGGAGGGCATGCCCCTAAGATAAAATTTACCTTTCTTATCAATTCTGCCCTTGGGTGATAGAAGACAATTTTAGTTACTTTTGGATTGGAATACAAGAGAAAAAAAAGAAAGCAAGTAAAAAACAAAAACAACAACAAAACAACAATATTCTTAATTTTTTTCTAGTGTAGGTAATACTGATCGCTTAGATGAGTCTGCTATTAATCTGCTCACTGCGGGCCCTTGGGAAGCTGTCTGTTAATCATCAGACTCACAATTTTGGTTCAAGTCTTGATCTCAGGGTGGTGAGACTGAGCCCTGCCTTGGGCTCCCTGTTAGCAGGGAGTGCTTGAGATTCTCTTTCCCTCTCTCTCTGCCCCCCACCCCCCTCTCCTGCAAGAATATGCTCTCTCTCAAATAAATCTAAAAGAAAAAAAATCTGCTCACTGACTAAACCCTCACAAAACTTTGTGGTCATTCCCTCTTGGAGTATCAACTTCCCCCTGTAACTTCATGTGACTCTGAGCTAAACTTCCGGAATGGTCTCTGATTCTGAACTTTTTTTCTGAGTGCTCAAACACAGGCCTTTTAAAGGTATCATACCAAAAGTCGACCTTCTTATCTTCACTAAACTGGCTTCTCTTACTATCCTAAACTAAATCAGTGAATGGCACCTATAATCCTAAAAGTCTGATTAGCAGATAACTGTATTTGATTAGCCATTAATGATCATTTTTTAAAATTTTTTTTGAGATACTACTTTCCATTTATAATTTGCAGAAAGAGGTACTAATTTGCTATTTATAGGATTAATATAAGATTTTAAAAGTATGTTCATGCAATTAAAAAATGCTTTGAACTAAAGCAAATATCAAAGCAAACAGCCCATTCATTATGCACATAAGTCATAATTGTAAAATTGATACACAAATGACTGATTTAAAAACCCTGTCACAAGCTTTAGAATACCCTTTATATAGAGGTCTCTGCTATTTTCTTATCTTCAGTATTTACCTGTCTCTACCTCTGTAGTAGTATGCAACAGTCATTATTATAATCATTCCTTGCACATAAGTATACTGCATCACCCCCTTGCTTTTCCCAATGTCACTTGAAATTAACCCCTCTAATCATAGGTGTATAGATCATCACCATCCCCACTTATCTGCCTGACAAATGTCCCCTCAAGTTTTAAAATTCACCAAAATACATCTTATTGCAATGGTGTTTTATTCTTTTATTTTTTTAAAGATTTTTATTTATTTGAGAGAGAGAGCACATGTGTACACAGTCGAGGGGAGGTGGGGAGAGTCTCAAGCAGATTCCTTGCTGAGGCACAGAGCCCAAGTAGGGGCTCAATTTCATGACCCTGAGATCACAACTTGAGCCAAAATGAAGAGTTGGATGCTTAACGGACGGCCCAAACTACAACGGTGTTTTCGATTTCCAAGCTTATCCTCCCAAGTTCTAACCTTCAAAGACACATTTCAGTTTTTTACTGTATCTCTAGGCAATTGCCATAAAGCCTGAATTAGATTAGAAATGTAAAACATGTTTTTTAAGTGACTGATTATTTCTTTGATATTAGAAGTTAATATTTAATATGTTAGAGCTATAAATAAACCTTGTCTTTCAGCTCTGGATAATAGCTTCACCAAAGATTTCTGTTGGCTGTGTTTGCTTCTCAAACTTTATGATTACTATTTTTATTTTTTATTTATTTATTTTTTAAACTATTGACAATTTTTTAAAAAGATTTTATTTATTTATTCATGACAGAGAGAGAGAGAGAGAGAGGCAGTGACATAGGCAGAGGGAGAAGCAGGCTCCATGCAGGGAGCCTGATGTGGGACTCGATCCCAGATCTCGAGGATCACACCTTGGGCTGAAGGCAGCGCTAAACTACTGGGCCACCAGGGCTGCCCACTTCTCAAACTTTAAACAGAGGCTTATGCAAATCCTAAGCACCAACCGTCTCCAGATGTTGCTTCCAGAAGCCAACAGCTCATCTTTATGGCCTAATCTCAACTCTAACTGCTTTCCATTACATATTCCCTCCTTTTAAAGAAGCCCTTTAATTTAAAAGTCAAGCATATCAAGCCTTCTGTCCTGCATCACAGGATAGAGGGAACATTATTCCAAGGCCTACAGCTTAATAGGTAGATGAGCAAATGTCCCTTCTCTCTCAATGTACTGTATCAATGATTTCTAAGGATAATTTAGTCTAACACTCCACAAGAGGCTGGAGTATTTGCCAATGGTTCTGTTTTCTAGAAGAGATGTCTAAGTTTCAGGGCACTGCATTGCATCAATTATTTATAATTTGTCTTTGGTGTTAAAAAACAGACTATTTTAGCTTGAATATGACTTTGAGTAACCTCCTGATATCTGTAATATTTCCTCAAAAATCATTTATGTGTATATATGTATACATATATTTTTAAATATGTTATAATGTTAAATATATAAGTCAAAAAGAAAAGACAGAGTGACCCTTAACAGAGGATCAATCAGACTACACTGGGCTTTTTGTTTGTTTTTGCTGTTTTAGGAATTACTGAGCTCATTTCATTCAACCCATTCACGGTATGGGGGTGAGGGATGATGATTTCCCCAAGATAGTATCAGAATGTCAATGTCCTACCCTTATTTATTCCTTCACAAGTTGTGGACACCCAAATCACTGGGTTTCAAAAGACAGAGCCATTCCAGGTTTCAAGAAAGAGTAACAGATTATTCTAATAATTGAAGCACTATTTGGCATGATTTGTAATCTATAAGATTTTCAAAAAAAAGCAAAGAGTTCTTCTGGAGTAATACAGAGGAGCTAGAAGTTCTGCAAGTAGTGGAGTGGGAGACTAGGATTTCAAGTTAGAAAAGTGGATTGAGAAGAGGTATATCTATTCTGAAGTTCTAGATAAGTAATGCAAAAGAGCCCTGCAATCATTGCCATTTAATACTGAGTCAGAGTTTGGGATAGCTGATCAGTCCGTCTTCATTGCACCTGTGTGAAAAAAACCTCACTTAAGGAACACTGCATGGTTAGAACCCAAGGTCTCAGGCAATCTACTATTATGTAGAATAACCCATAAGAGAATAACCCCCAAAAAGAAAGATGTTCATATACTGATCTCCAGGACCTATGAATAAATTATGTTATATAGAAAAGGAGAATTAAGGTTGCTTAAATAATTAAGATTATTCATCCGCTATCCTTAATATATAGAAAGATTATCCTGAATTACGCAGGTGGGCCTAACGTCACCACAAGATTCCTTAAAAGCAGGTAAGAAAATTAGAAGAAAACCTGAGAGAGAGAGTGGTGTTAGAAGGACCTAGGTAATACTGCTGGGTTTTGAAGATACAAAAAAGGAAACATGAACTACAGAGAACAGAAGACCTCTAGAAACTAGAGAAGGCATAGAAAAAGATTCTTCCCTAGAGGCTCCGGGAAGGAATGCAACCCACCAACACCCTGATCTCAGCCTAGTGAGATCTGTGTTAATCTTCTAATCTACAGAACAGTGAAATAACAAATTTGTCTTGTTTGAGCCACTACATTTGTAGTAAGTTGTTATAGTGGTAAGAGAAAGCTAATATAATACAAATGCCAGAAATTTTTCCTTTGCCACCACCATGAGTACTTCATGGGGAATGTTTTGTTTTTTGTTTTTGTATCTCCACACAAGATGACTCTAAGAGCAAAGGAAGCCCTTCATCACTTAGCAGAATAGTACACAGAAGATGCCCTACGTATCCTTGGGACTGAAACCAAGGATGAACTACACAATCATAAGATAGTGATAGTAACACAAGGACACACTGGATGGAAATTTGCTCTTTGGCTTCACCCTACCAACACACAAATCATCTATCATCTGTACCCATTTTATTCTTCCCTGCATGGCAATCTCCACCAACTATCTAGAGATGACGGTTTGAAGCCCATTCCTTTCTGCCTCCATAGGCACTTGACTGAACTGATTACTTTTCCTTTCCATTGTGGATTTAATTCCTTCCTTCCTTCATCTGGAATGAATATTTCCTGCTGTGCGTTTTTCAACATTATCAAGTGTCTTTCATCAGCAAGCAATCGACAACAACAAAAAAATCCTCCTCTGTTCTCTATCCTATCTCTATTTAGAAACTTGGGAGGGGGGGATGCTTTCTATAATAGAAGTACTGCTACTCCATGGCTCCCTTTGTCATCTCTCTTTCTATTTTTATTTAAGTGACACCTAGGGTCATATTCCCTAAGGTGACCAATGACCTCTATGCCACTAAATCCAGTGGCCATTCTTAGAACTACTGACGTCTCCCAATGTCTTCAAACACTTCTTTATCAAACCATTTGCAAGAAACCATTCTCTATCTAGGAATGCTTTCTCTCCATTTCACCTGATCCTTAATGTTCACATCTCAGACTGGCACTTACACAGGGAAGCATTGCCCATCTGTTATATACCTACCACAATTGTGTTTTTAGATGTAGGCTTCTGATTATTTAATTAATGTCTGTCTTTCCTATGGGAATGTAAGCTCCTCAATGTCAAGGGCCAGGCTGATTTTGGTTACAATTATAGTCATAATTCCAAAAACACTGCTAAGAGCAATCTTAACATTGATAGGCACTCAAAAAAGTATTTGTTCAATGAAGGACAAGTTTAAAAATACATACCCAGGAAAAAAAAAAGTGAGAAATCAATAACATTTACTGAGTAACAATATATGGTAAGAACACAGTAATCATTTTGAGGGCTCATCTTACTTCATCTTTTAAATAACCCAATAAAAATACTAATTCCATTCTATGGGAGAAAAAAATTGAGATTTGTAGAGGAAATTCCTCCAAGGGCTCCCAAGTAAAAGCAGCAAAATCAAGACTTGGAATTTAGATATGCTTAGCCCCAAATCCACATGTGTGGTCTCATACTCATTCTGTCTTTAAAATTTTGATATTTTGCTCACCATGAATTTTTGCATTCATTTTAATTTCTTAAAAACATTAAACTATTGTTTCTCTTGATAATTGTGTTTTTGTTGCCCCCTGAAATTTTACACCTGAGGCAAGTACTTCCCTTGCCTTACTTATTACCCCATCCTAGTCTGACCCTGCACAAATTACAGAGTTTGATCAAAATGTTTATTCTAAAAGTAAGCTACATACGGAATTAAGCAATAGAGACCAGTCTCTCCGAGGGAAGATAGGAGAATCCAGTATTCTTAACCTGGATCAGAATGATGAGAGTGGGTTTCCTCAGTAAGGTAATGACTAGTGATCTGCAGAGAAAGTGAAAGGCGATTCTCTACCATGCCAAGGACAAAAGAGAAAGAAAATCTTGCAGGACTTTCTATGCAGACATAAGAATATATTTATGTTTGGCACAAACTACTTCTACCACATTCTGCTGCTCAAAGCAGGTCACAAAGCCATCCCAAACTCAAGAGGAGGGCAAACAGACTCCACCTCTTGACAAGACGAATTGTAAAGATACCAGGGGTGCATATTCAGACAGGAGAAAAGGTCCTGTCATATTTTGCTGATAATCTACCACAAGAAGCAACAGTAGTATTATAACACCATTGCTGGCATTGGAAAAATTAGCTCTTCATTTGTAAATATTTGGCAATTTGGTTCGGAAATAATAGTGTGTTGTTGTTTTATTTTGCTTGTTGATGCTTAGTAATGAACTTCACTTTGATAACTGTGGAAATCACATACTACAACATTCTAAACGTCTTCAGAAGAGAAGGAATGATTCTCAAATAAGAGACACTCCAGTTTTTATTCAGTTTGGGTTTTGTTTTTCCTGATAGGAGGAAAATCCACAACCATCTCTAGAGGCCTCTCTTGCCCATTTAACAGATTAGGTCAATTCATTCTTGGAGACATTGTAACCATTGCTTTGGGCATATTGTCTATGGTGGGAAAGGCCCTCAGCAGGACAGAAGTGATGAGATACCCAGCAGAGTCTGCCGAAGCCCTCTCTATTAAACACGTATTCTCTGAGCAACAGTAAATGTTTCCAAGGGTACGGAAAAATATTTTAGAACCACCTGGGAATGGATTAAATGCATGATCTTCTGGTTTTGGCTTCCTAGGCACATTCTTCCTGTCCACATCCAAACTAGGGAACAAGTTCTCTGGGTTTACTGCCTCAAACAAGGTTTCGTTATGAATGGAAATTGTTTTAGAAAAACTTGGGTTCTTCCCCTCCCCATGTATTGTTTATATGCCTGTTTAAATTCAAATTTGAGCCAGCAGCTTGGGAAATAAGAATATTTGAAGTGTATGGCAAAAGTTTCATATGCTGAAGGCTGATTTATCCAGAAGCATAAATGCTGAATTATACACCTCCCACTTACTCTAAATTGAACTGCCCACATCTTTGTGGGGCTGCCCACAAGGTGTCTAATGAGTTATATGCCAGGGCTTATTTAACAAGAAAAGAAACCAAATAGAGCGTAACTGAAACCTGGGTACATTTTGTTTTTGTTTTGTTTCAGAGAGCTGTCAGATATTCCAGTCCAATCTTAAAGTTGTTGCTTCCCTTTATTGCAAGTCGACTTCAGAATTTTAGTTACCTCTTGCTACAAAAGGTTTCAGTTTCCAGGGTGGCAGGAAGAATGAAGATCGATGGTTCCTGGGCCTGGTTGGTCATACCAATTTGTACTGCAATCTTGGTGCTGCAGTCTCTGAGATTTGAGTTTAAATGTGCGCCTTGCAGCTTTGGAAGAAAGATGTGGTCTGCATACAGCTGTAGATCAACACTGCCAGTTTATTCACAGGATAAGGCATCCAACCTGCTTGTGCACATGGGCATTTCATGGGATATAGAAAGGAAAAGAAAAGGAGACAAATAGAATGAGACAAGGAATGAAGGAAGAAACGGAAGGAAAGAGGAAGAAAGAAAGAGAAGGAGAAAGGGAAGAAGTGGGAAGAGAGGGATACAGGGAGGTGACTTATTTGTTTTCTTAAAATGGCACAGTTACAGCTAAATCTTTCCAATAACCAATCATGGTTTGTTCACAGAAAAGAGCATCAGTCGAACATAGAAATAATACTATCATTTAATAGTAATGCTTAATGAAAATTGAATAAGAATTCATCTTCTTTAATACATACTGAATAATAAACATGTAACCATTATTCCTACTGGCATATATTTGTAATTGGTCCAAATGACTTGCTCTTTAAAAATCTTGCCTCTGTGGAGCGCCTGGGTGGCTCAGCCATTGAGTGTCTGCCTTTGGCTCAGGGTGTGATACTGGAGTCCCCTGATCAAGTCCCCTGCAGGGAGCCTGCTTCTCCCTCTGCCTGTGTCCCTGCCTCTCTCTCTCTCTCTCTTTGTCTCTTATGAATAAATAAATAACAATCTTCAAAAAAAAACAAAAAAAAAAACAAAAACCTTTCTTTAAAAAAAAAATCTCGCCTTTGAGATATTGTCTTTCTGATTTGGTTCATAAATGCCCCATCCCATATTGCAGTTGAAAGGTTCATATAATTCAAACTTTAAATTTTTATTTCTCAAATGATTACACTGAATTTCTAATGAAGGCCAGGCACCTTTCTTATTTTATAAATTTAAAAATGAGCAATACAATGGGTTAGGAAGTTCTAATTTTATAATGCAACTTTTGTAATAAATTTTATAATCCAACTTTCAATGATTTAGAATCTTGTTTAAACTGAGACCACTCCTACTTTACACACGTGATTGTTTTTAACTGCTCATTTCCTTGTCCCATGAAACCCTGAGGAAATGCAGTAAGAAATAACATCTATTTTTTGTATTGAAAGAAAAATATCTGCAGTTTATTGTTACAAATACAAAGCTTGACTTTTTGGTATTACGTGCATATTCAGACTGGGGATGCCTAGAGTTTGCAGGCCAGAATTTTCCTTGCTCAATGTTTGTTTGTTTATTTATTTCTTCAAGACAAATACCTGCAAAGAAAAATATTTTCTTTTAGGTTTGGATAGATTTAGTTTCAGTTAGCAAAATGCTAAAATAATGAATTAATATGATCTAGAATAGATATATCATGTTTATTTTGTTTAAACAAGTGGAGCAGATTTTACACACTATCCACAGACTAACCATCTTTCAGATGAGAAAAAAATTAGTTTTTGAATACTTAAGGTTAGACTTAATGTATTTATTTAATAACGAGGAGTGTTCTGTGTTTAAAGTAGTAATTAGGAGAGTCATTCTTTTCTGTAAAACAAGCTGACAACCCCCTTTGGCTCTGTCTTACAGGTTAGATTATCCCATGATAGTAAAGAAGAAAGGTCATAGGAGAACTTAAAATGCTAAGTAGTCACATTTACCAGATAACAAATGTCTGCCCGCTGCACTCAGTTCTGAAGGAGAGAACCTTTATATATAGAGAGATAGATAAAGATGGATAGATAGATAATCTCATACTTTCAGGTATTCTCACAGTCATTTTCCCATTCCAGAGATGAGGATAGTAAGGTACATAGGGAAAGGGTGTTTATCTTTGGTAAACAGTTGTATGCCATGATTAATTCCCAGTGATTTATGCTTAAGTAAACATTTCAGCCATTAACTTAGAAATATTTGCACAACCCATATTTTGCTAATTCACTCATTATTCTGTGTTTCTATATTCTCAGTCTCCAAAGAACCAGTTTTATTATTTGGTGTAATGATTTTTTTTTTAAGATTTATTTATTTGAAAGAGAGAGAGAGAGAATGCAAGTGGTGGAAGGGGCAGAGGGAGAGAGAATCCTCCAGCAGACTTTCCCCTGATTGCATAGCTTAATGTGGGGCTCGATTCCAGGATCCTGAAATCATGACTTGGGCTGAAATTGAATTGGCCACTTAACTGACTAAGCCACCCAGATGCCCCTGGTGCGATGATTCTAAGAGCTAGTTTAAGACCTTAAGAGACCCTAAATAACTTACGAAGAATGCACTCTATACACATTCAAACCATGAATAGTACTAAACCATAAAATAAGTATTTGGAATTGCAATGTTTCTGATTCTTCTCAGAGACTTTGATTTTTTTAAATCACATATAAAATCATTTTCAAAAAAGATCTGGTGTTTTTGTTTGCTGAGCCCTAAGCACAATCTTGACCTCTTCTTGGGTGTTCCAGAGTGACAAATTATCGATTATCAACCCTGTAGTAGCAGCAGGCTTTTAACATTTAAAAGTTTCCTTTCTCCCCATATTCTTGGATATTTTAATTAGGAATCATTTTAATAAAAACATCTGAATTACCTAATACAGTCTTTAAACAACAGCCAAAAAAAAAAGTTCCCCTTAAAATGGAATTGTCAGCTTTTCTGAGTATTCAGAGTAGCTGCGTATATGGTGCTACTCTGAATTAGCTCTTTAGTTTTCATTAAAGCATTATATTGAATAAGTTAAATATCTCTGCTCCTAATTTAAAATGGTAATGAGAAGCTGAAAATCAGAGGCAGTGCAATGAGAAATACCAGGGACATACACGTCAAATTTAATAAAAGGATTCTTTATCCTTGGTTTAGCTTTGGCTTTATTCTTTTGACCAAAAAAGAACATTGGAATCTTGATATAAAAGAGAAGGCTATAAAGTGAAGTGTAATGACTTTAGAGATGAACGTATTGGTTCATGTATTACTTGGTATTGAAATATAAAATCTCTTAGAAAACCAATTTTTCAAAACCTATTAAAGAGACATAATTAATAATTCTACCTAAAACAATTTCTTTTTTGCCATTATTATTAGCAATATTATATGAAGATAAGCTTTAATCAAAACACTTTAATCAAGAATTTACCTGATGGCTTTCTTAGAGTGTTTTTACAACTTTATATATTTTACTGTGTGGTAAGTGATGTTTATTTCTATATTTAAACATTATTTGCTAATATAAAATGGCTTATCTAAGATTCTGCTTGAGAAAGTGAAAGGCATTACTTCCAAATTCTCCAGAAGACATAATCCACAATGTATTAAGGTATGTTGTCTTCAAACTGATCACTAGCATTATATAATATCTACATGTTTTAGAGACAGACTGAATCAAAATACAATGGTGTAATAAAGCATAGTAAGAAGGAGGTTAATTATAGTTTGAGATGTCAGTTTCTGTCTGACTGATGAAACCATTTCAACTGACACAAAGCATTAAGAGCTTGGAGTTGGGGCATAGGGAGGTGGATTATATGGCCACAAGAGGGCAGTAGATGGTCTAAACTAATGAACTGAACTGATGCATATGGAAAGATTACAGTAGTGAAGGTTTTTACTATAAAACCAGCCTTTTATAAGTTTTGGTCTCCCAAGTAGGAAGCATGAAAACACACAAGGTGCTTCTGTAATGCCTTATTTTCTCCCTTTCAATTAACAGAATAGGAAGTTTAGCAAAAGTAACTGGAGGTCACAAAAATGAGTAAATGGAAGCATTTGCTTGTACCACAGAAAAGAGGGTTGCATGTCTCACAATGCAGATTGAAAAATTTAGTTCTCAAGCAGCTAACATAATTTCTCTACCCTAACCTAGACCTTTCGTATAATTTCATATGATTTTCTTTACAATTTTGCCTCTGTGTTTCTAGCCAAAATCCTTAGAGCAATGGAAAGAAAATTGCAGTGAGAGTCAGGATACATGGTTCTAGAGCAAGTTATTTCAACCTATAGACCAACTAATCAAACTCTGTCATTTGACATAAAATATATAGGTGTTTATTTGTATTGCTTCCCATTACATAAGATATGAGGTTGGTCCATGGCGTCTTCTTCAGCTCTAATTTAAAAAATAATTATAATCCAGCACATTTGAATACATCTTAGGTTCTTTCTTCCTCATTCCATTTGTTATGTGCTATGCCCTAGGAGAGAGAGACGGGCTTCCACCCTCTGAGTGTGTGACCTGTCATCTTATATATCACCATCACACAGTTGGCCCTTCTGGATCATGGCTCCACAGGAATTGTTTCTGTGTCCCAATCTTTAGGCTGTGTAGCTGACCCAGCTCTTTGAAAGATGCTTCCTTACAGTGGAAATAAAGCGTTTCAGAGTGATTCTGTGTCTGCATGTGTCTCTGCATGGGCACATGTGTACACATGCATGTGAGTCTTGTTAGATCAACAGCCTATTTCTGGTAATAATGCTGCCTTACTCCAGATCACCATGACTCTACATTTCCAAGTCATTGTACACTGGTTCTTCACCCTGGTATCCCACACTCAGTCAGACAATACATCCAGGCACTTCTACCTTAAGTGCTTTAGCCCAGGCTGCTATAACAAATTACCATTAACTGTGTGGCTTAAATAATGCACATTCATTTCTTACAATCACGGAGACTGGGAAGTCCAATATCAAGATGCCTGCAAATTCTATGTTGTGAGGCCCCTCTTCTTTGTTTGCAGACAGAAGTAATCCTGCTGCATCCTCATATCTCTCTCATGTGTCTTCTCATAAGGTCACTAAGCCTTATTCATGAGTGTTCTCACCTTTGTGATCTAATTATGCCTCAAAGGTTCCACTTCAAGTACCATCACATTAGAGATTAGGGTTCCAACATATGAATTTTGGTGGAAGACAAACATTCATTTGATAACACTAAGCAAAGTCTGTGTGTGTGTTTGTGTGTGTGTGTGTTTTATAGATGCACATATATCTATATCTCTCTATCTCCACCTCCTCTTTCTTACTAATATTGTCATCATTCTAGTGTAGACCCTTATTACTCTTCTGGGCTCCTAAAACAACTCATAATTTATTTCCCATCATCAGGCTCTTTCCATCCTAATCCATCCTCCAGATAGATGTCAGAGGAATCCTCTTCAACACGACTCTGATCATATTACTTGTCTCCTCAAAAACCTTAAGTGATGACCATTTTTTACCAAATCAAATGTGAACACATAGCAAAGTGATCAAGGCTTCCTGAAGTATGACCCCTAGATAGAACACTCTGAAGAGGCAAAATGGAATTAAAAAAAAAATCTGAGCTACACACTGGACAGCAAACAATTGTGCCCTTCATTTTCTTCATCTATAAAATTAGGTTAGATTACATAATCTTGCAATCACCTTCTGAAATCACTATTTTGTTATAGAGCTTTACCCTCTACTTCTCTGCTGGGCACCTATTACCACTAAAAGGAACAAAATCACTGGCCATTGCTAGATTATGAGCTTTCTTTCTTCCAACATGTTTGTATTCATAATTCCATAACTCATAAACTGTCCTTCCAACCAAGGTGTGCATCAAAATCCTGCCTGTCATTAGCATTCCGCTCAAACTACCATCCAAAAGCTTTCTCTCTTGCCTCTAAAATCTCTTCCAAAAGCCATTGCATTCTCCATGTTTATGTCTTAACTCCTGCCTTAGGTTTGGGCTTCTATAGTAATGCCATTGGCTAGTGTAACTTAAACATTTATTTCTTGCCATTCTAAAGGCTGAAAAATCCAAGATCAAGGTACTGACAGATGTCCTGTCTATTGAGAGCCTATGTCCTGGCTTGTGGATGGGCATTTTCTCATTGTATTCTCACATGGTTGAAAGAGAAAGAGAGAGAGAACGCTCATGTATCTCATGCTGTCATGCTGTCATGTGTCCCTTCGTATAAGGGTACTATCCCATTATGAGGGCTCCATCCTCATGACCTAATTGCATCCCAGAGTTCCTTCCAATCTCCCAATAACTCCATATTGGGGATTAGGAGTTCAAAAAAGAATGTGTGTGGGGGGACAAAAACATTGTCTATAGCAGCTCCCCTATTCAAATTAAGTGTCAAGTGGGCAGAAACCATGTTTCTTTCATTCTTTTACTCCCTTGGACCTTGTTCATTATAGATCGTCAATAAATTGAGTGATTTAGTGAATCATAGGGGATGAAAGTTAAATAATATAAGAGATTTAAATTTCCGATAAATGTTTCAAATGAGATGAATATGCCTTGATGAAATTCCGGAAGAAAGCTTACCTACCCTCTGATGTGGTAGAGTTCTAAGGGTTACTGGCAGTTTACAGTCACAGAGAGGAAACAAAATTTCTATGTGACTTGAACTATTTCAGCAAAAGAATTTCTCCAGAGTACAAGAAATCTCTAAAGACACGGCATTTAATACAGTCATCAATGATACCTTGAAAAGTAGATATTTCTAGAGTCAAATTTATTTTTTAAAATGTTGAGAGAAGAATTTATCTTTATGAGAATTCCGTTTTAAAACTTTAAAAATGTCATTTATAAAGCACATATATTTAACTAGAAAATGATAAGGATCAGTTTCAGAATCTTTAAAGAATTTAGGGGGAGAATAGATGTTTTGACTTCTATAGCAGAGAAGAAATGAATATAAAAAGAAGTGATTTAGGGGCACCTGGGTGTCTCAGTCAGTTAAGTGTCTAACTCTTGGTTTCCTCTCAGGTCATGATCTTAGTGTCATGAGATCAAGCCCCATGTCAGGCCCTGTGCTTAGCACAGAGTCAGCTTGAGATTCCTCCTCTCTCTCTTTTTCTCTCTCTGCAATTCCCCTCTCTTTCTCTCTAAAACAAAATAAATATATAAAATATTTTTAAAAAGAAGTTATTTAGATACATCACATAATTAATACATATCACTTTTCCTCTTCTGACAGTAGAAATAGCTAATGATCATAACTCTTGGAAATAATGTCTTAATTCATAACTTGTGAAAGTTAACCAAAATAAGTCTTGGAAATAATTTTTACCTATTGCCTTCCAAAAAAGTTAAGTTTAACATTAAATTTAACAACAACCAAAAACAGAACAAGGTAGTAGGCTTTAGCAAAATTATATCTAAATAGCATCTAATTTAAAAAGTAACGTTCTTTAAAAAGTAATATAGACACACAATACAAGACAATTTTCCTCCGAATATTCTAATTCATCCTTTTGCCTTTGGGATTTCTCCTACCTTCAAACCTTGCTCTAACACTGCATCCTTCTTCATTAGTCATGGCTTTCTGGGGGCCATAGGAAAAAGCAAAGAGATAGAGACCATTCTGATTTAATTATGTCTTTCCCAAATTTTCACAGGATCACAGGAGAATTCATAATCTAAGTTCAGAGGAGTCCATTTGATAGATTTACATGAAAAGATTTTAAAGACCTTTACCCAACAAGTTTAACTTCCCTCCTCATAAAAATATTTTCAGATATATGAAACTATTTAAACGAAACTATACTAAATCTGATGATTGACTAAAAGGATGTAGCAAAGGCACTATGGACAACTTAATAATGTACTAGAGCTCTTGGCTATTTGTCCAAATTATGCTAGCCATCCTGTGGGTCATATATTCATCTTCTGACTACATATATTTTTAGAACTCCAGATGAAACTGATCTGACACTGTGCTGTGCTCTGTGGATAAACTGATACATAAAACACAACTTTCAAGTACCTACCCTATTGTCTGTCTTAGGTTTCATGAAAAGATTGTCATTACATCCTTGCCACCTTATCCCAGTACCCTTGTGACCAAAAGCATGTATATTTAGGATAGCAATAATATGTTTCCCATGAAAAATAGGCCAGCACCAATAGGTTGAAATATGGATTCTGAAGCACATTAATTTTCCTTATGTGAAGGTTAATTCAATTGCCTAAATTAGAAAACTGTTATTATATATAAACTGGTATAATATCATTTGAAAGTAGAGTGTTATAAGTGAAAGATGCATATTGCAAAATGTGGAGCAACTCCTAAAAGATGTGGTTAATAAACCAGTGATTTAGAATAAGGAAAATAAAAATTTCCTCAATTAATGCAAAATAAAGCAGCAAAAAAGGGGAAAATAACAGATGGGGAAAAAACTTTTTTAAATATATAAAAAAATAACAAAGAACAGATGGGAATTTTTTTTTCAAGTAGTAGCATAATGTAGATATGAACCTAACAAATTTGATACTTACATTAAATGTAAATGATCTAAGTAACCCCAATGAAAGGGGAGAGTTTGACACACTGGATAAAAAAGCAAGACCTATTATTTGTTCTCCATGAGAAACCCACTTTTAATACAAAGAGCTAAGTTAAAAATAAATTCTGGAAAATAGATATATCTTGCAAACAATAATAAGAAAGTTGGAGTCCTGTAAATATTAGGCAAGGCAGACCTCAAAACAAGGGATATTATGAATGATAACAAAGGATAACTCATAATGAATGAAGAATCAATTCACTAATAGAAACTAAAAGCTCTATGTATATATATACCCAGTAACAAATCTTCAAAATACTCGAAGCAAAATATGACAGAACTCTAAGGAGAAATAAATTTCCACTTGCAGTTGAAGCCTTTAATACTCTTGGCAGAAGATAAGAAATCGTATAGAAAATTTGAACAACACTGCCTACTAACTTGATCTAATTGACATTATAGAATACTCCAGTTTACATCATCAGAATACACATTAGTTCCAAGAACATATGAAACATTCATAAAGAAAGACCATAAAGTAAGACTCAATAAATTTAAAGAGACTGAAATCATAAGAGCATATTTTCTGACCAAACTGAAGCTAAAATAGAAATCAATAATAGAAAAATATATAGAGATCCCTAGTATCTGAAAAGCTTAAAACACAAGCTTAAATAACCCTTGATTCAAAGAAGAAACTGCAAAAGAAATTAGAAATTATTTTGTACTGAATGAAAATGAAAATACAATATGTCAAAAAATGTGAGATGATGCTAAAGCAGTGTATGTAGGAAAAATGTGATTTTAATTTTAAATGCTTAGATTAGCAAAAATGGGGTCTCAGATCACTGATCTAAGTTTTTGCATGAATAAACTAAAAAAGAAGAGCAAATAGAATACAATAAGCCAAAAGTAGAAAATATTAAATATATTAAAGAAAGCAAATGTAATAGAAAAGAGTGGAGAAAATTAATAAAACCTTGCAAAAGACCCACAACATCTGTAAGTCACTTGCTAGATTTACCAAAAACAACAGCAAAAAATGAGAAGGCAGACAAAAATAACAATGTTTAGAATTTAAAAATAGGACGTCATATATCTTACAGATATTAAAAGGATAATAAAAGAATTATATGAAAACTGTTGCTAAATTTGAAAACTCAGATGATACAGACTAATTCACTAAAATACATATTACAAAACTGATTCAGAAAGAAATTGAAAATCTAAGTATTTTATATCTACTAAAGAAGTTGGATTTTAGTTAAGAACCTTCCCACAAAGAAAAAAATGGCCTGACAGTCCATACTAAACGATTTCATCAAACATTTAAGGAAGAATTAATGATAGTCTTTCACAAACTCTATCAAATAATTGAGAAGAAAGGAAAAGTTGTCAGTGATTTTTATGAAGAAAGCATTACCTAGATACCAAAATCAGGCAGACACTACAAGAAAATAATACCTTCATGGACATAGATGCAAAAAGCCTTCACAAAACATTAGCAAATGAAAACCAGCATGTATAAAAAGGATATTACATCATGATGCTTATTTCAAGAAGTAAAGTTTGGTTTAAGAGTAAGAATACCGTTCAAGAATAAATGATGTTACAAATTTCTTTATTTTTAAATATTTTTAGAATTTTTTAAAGATTTATTTATTTATTTTAGAGAGAGAGAGAAAGAGCAGGGTGGGGGGCACAAGGAGAGGGAGAGAATCTCAAGCAGACTCACCACTGAGTGTGGAGCCCAATGTAGGGCTTAATCCCATGACTCCCAGACCACAACCTGAGCTGGAATCAATGGTTGGACATTTACCTAACTAAGCCACTCAGGCACCCCAAGAATTACCTTATTTTTAAATTTTTAAATATCAAGTAATATTCCACTGTATGTGTATGCCACATTTTCTATATCCATTTATCTATTGATGAATGCTTGGGTTGTTTCTCTATTTTGGTATTGTGAACAGTGTTTCTTCAATGAGCACGAGAGAGCTTTGAGATCTTGATTTAAATTATTTTCTATATATATCCAGAGTGGAATTGCTAGATCATATGGTAGATCTACTTTTAATATTTTGAGAGACCTCCATATTGTTTTGCATGATTGCTGCACCACTTTACATTCCTAACAACAGGGTTCCAACTTCTCCACAATCTCTCTAACATTTCTTATGTTCAGTGAAATAAGCCAGTCACAGAAGGATAAATACTGCATGATTCCACTTAAATGAAGTATTTAAAATAGTCAAACTGATGGAAGCAGAGAATACAGTACTGATTGTCAGGGGCTGGGGGATGGGAGAAATGGGGAAATGTTATTCAAAGAGTATAAAGTTTCACTTATGTCAGATACATAAGTTTTAGAGATCTGCTGTACCACATGGTAGTACCTAGAGTTAACAATACAGTATTATGCACTTCAAGACTTGTTTAAAATGGAGCTGTCATATTGTGGTTTACTTACCCCTCCTCCCCCAAAAAATGGGATATAGGAAACGCTGGGAAGTGTTGGATAGATCTGTTATCTTGATTATGGGGATGGTATTATTAGTGTTTGCATGTGTACAAACTCATCAATATTGTACACATTAAACATGTGCAGTTCTTGGGACTCCTGGGTGGCTCAGCAGTTGAGCATCTGCCTTCCGCCCAGGGCATGATCCTGGAGACCCGGAGTCGAGTCCCCCACATTGGGCTCCCTACACGGAGCCTGTTTCTCTCTCTGCCTGTGTCTCTGCCTCTGTGTGTGTGTGTGTCTCTCATGAATAAATAAGTAAAATCTTAATAAAATAAAATAAAATAAACATGTGCAGTTCTTTGTACATTAATTACACCTCAATAAAGCTGTTAAAAATAGTAATAGAATCTATCTCAAGAATTGTTTAATTATTGAATGAGGCAATGTTTGTTCTTTGCTTAGCGCAGTAACTGGCACAGATGATCATTCAAAAATCACACAATAGAATAAAATAAATAAAATACTTCCAATAAAAAATAACTAATAAATGACCTTAGCCGGTTATCAGGATATTAGGTGAACATGCAAAAGTTATTTATATTTCCATATTCTAGAAAAAAATGGAGACCAAAATTAAAACAATAACATTTAGAACAGCATCCAAAACCACAAAATATTTATAGATAGGGGAGCCTGGGTGTCTCAGTGGCAGAGTACCTGCCTTCAGCTCAGGTCGTGATCCCGGGGTTCTGGGATTGAGTCCCCCAACAGGCTTCTCCCTCTGCCTTTGTCTCTGCCTCTCTCTGTGTCACTTATGAACGGGCAAATGAAATGTTAAAAAAAAATTATGGGTAAATTAGTGTTTTTAAGATCTGCCACTGAAAACTACAAAAGATTTCTGAGACATATCTAAGATCTAAGTAAATGGAGAGATATACTATGTTGATGAATTATAATATTCAATATCTTAAAATTTAATTCTTCCCAAACTGAGGTCCAGATTCTACTCAAGTACATTAAAAGTTTGAGCAGGTTTTCATTTGGTAGAAATTAACAAGCTGACCCTAATGTTTATGTGAAAATTCAAAGGATCAAGAATAATTGAAACTGAAGATGAAAAACAGAAGTGAAAGAATTACACTACTTGATTTCAAGACTTACTCTAAAGCTACAATAATTTAAACAATGTGGCACTGGCTTAAAGATAGAGATGCAGATTAATGAAACAGAAGAGTCCAGAAATAACCCCACAAAGATATATTTACTTGATTTTTAATAAGTTGCTAAGGCAATTCAATGCTAAAAAGATAAACATTTTTCAAAAAACAGTGATAAAATAACACTGTAAGAAAAAAAAAACCCTCAAATCTTATCTTACACCGCACACAAAAATTAACTTGAAATGGAGCTAGAATTAAACATAAAAGGGGCGCCTGAGTGGCTCAGTTAGTTAAGCATCTGCCTTCAGCTCCAGTCATGATCCCAGGATCCTGGGATCAGGCTCCCTGCTCAGTGAGGAGCCTGCTTTTCCCTCTCCCTCTACCTGCTGCTTTCCCTGCTTACTCTCTCTCTGTCAAATAAATAAAATAAAATAAAATTTTTAAAGGACTAAACAAAAAGTTGAAGCTATAATTTCTAGGAAATAACTCTTTGTGACCTTACAGAAGATAAATATTTTTTAGAGAGTTAAAAAAAAGCAGTAGCATAAAAGAAACAATAGATTGAGCTTCATGATTAAAAAAAAAAATTCTCTTTGAAAGACATGATCAGGAAAATGAAAAAGGATGATGCTAATTGGGAGAAAATATTTGCAATCCATATTTCTGAAAATGAGCTTGCCAGATCTGAATAATTAAGGAACTCACATGTACCAATAAGGGGAATGCAAAAGTATCAAAAACAGGAACAAAATCTCACAGAAAGAGACATATACAAGGCCAATGCATATAGGAAAAAATATTCAATGTTATTAACCCCCAGGGAAATGAAAATTTAAACTGAGGTGAAGTACCGTTTAATAGTCGTCTGGAAGGCCTAAAATTTAAAAGATGGTCAATATTGAATGTCAGCTAGAATATGGAACAACTGGAATTCCTACACATTGCTCGTGGGAATGCAAAATGGTAGAGTCACATTAGCATAGTTTGGAAGTTTCTAATAAAGTTTAGCATTATCTTACCATATGAACCAACAATCACAAGTATTTACTCAGGAGAAATAAAAACTTAAGTCCAAATAAAGATCTGTACACAAATGTTTACAGCAAGTTTATTCATGACAGCTCCAAACTGGAAATGGTCCAGAAGAACATCAGCAGATAAATGGATAAACAAATCGTGGTATATCCCAAAGAGGATTACTCAGCGGTAAGAAGAAATAAGCTATAAATACATACAATGATATGAATGAATATTTAAAACATTATGCTGAGAACAAAAGTCAGATGCAAAAGAATGCACATGATACTATTTATTTAAAGCTGCAGGGAAGAAATCTAATACATTGATCGAAAGCAGATCAATGTCATCAAAGTCCGGGGGTAGGGTAGGGAAAGTTGATTAGGAAAGGGCACAAGGAAATCTTTTGGGGTCAGAAAATGTTCTGTATCTTGATTATGGTATACAGGCTCAGCAAAATTCTTCACTGCACTTAAAAACCTATGCTTTTTATGCTTTGTGAATCAAGCCTCACTAAAGTTACTAAAACTGGTCTCCTAAAAACTGTGAGCAGAAATAACCTGGCAACTATTTTTATTATATATCATATGTCTTATTACTTCAGAGCCCACCAAGTTAGCACTACCCCAAAACCAGGCACCAATGAACTCCATCTAAAATAAATGTACTACCACTGAAAGCAAACCAGTTCAATTTATAAAGCAACTTATGATTGATGAAAATTCCCTAGAAATTCCAAACTACTGATGCTTCAGAATTTCATTAACCAAGTATTGAAGACATCTTGCATCCTTTTCTCTCACAAAAGAGACTGATCTCCTTAACAATAAGCCCTGAATCATAAAGTAAAAACCCAGGGAGCAGTAGAGGTCTCGTTCAGCCTAGGTAGGATAAGCAGACAGTCGGATTCTTTGTATATTCGGTGACACCGTTGTTGAACACAAGGACCATTCTCTTGTCAGCACTGAGTAAATGGCAAACCACAAAACCTCTAAGCTCGGTAACTGCCACGGTAAATTTGAGGAAGTTTTACTCAGAAATATAAAAGGATAGGTTTCCAATCTTCAGTCCGTAAGAGTAAGAAAAAGAGACCAAATGCGTTAACAGTACACTGCCCTCACCCCTTTGTGTCCTCGAGCTATCCCTTTTCTTCAACAGCTTGGCAGAGAGGAGGAATATATCACTTATTTTCTGAACAGGAAACAGACACAGCAAGAAAGCAGCCCATGAAGCGGAGACTCTGTGACTGCCTTGTACAGTTCATCGGTGCACACAGATCTGGCTCTAATGAAGCCATTTACATGCAGATGCAGGCCTGGGTGTGTGGACACCAGTCTCAACTCTGGGAATTGTTGTTCCATCTAATCAAAAGAAATTTGCACATGAAAGCCACATCCGTGTTCATTAACCCCATAGCTCTCAATATTGCTTCTCTATTATTCCTAACAAAATTGCAAACCTTCATATGATTAGGTACCCCACTTCAGGGCTTTATTTCCCTCCCATCCCCAATCCAGGCCTGCATCTGAATGTAAAACTGAGCGTGGGTCTGTAAGGTTGAATGATTTGTAAATACACTTACTGAAATCCAACACCAGGCACCTTTTTCACATTGATTGGCCTACACAGACACACTTTTCCCTCTCTTCCTCAACCAACGAGAATGAATCTTTTATGCTACCATCTTATCATCCCTGAAAATATAAAAGTACTTTTCAGGATGAGAATCCCAAGACAGTAAGTTTAATTGCCAACTTTATTCTCATTTGCGAACAAGACAAAAGTCACAAATGAGTCCAGCGGCAAATATGAGTCACACATTACAACTGAAATACAAAGGCAATAACAAAGGCATTTTCAGCAAGACTTACAAGCAAAGCTCATGGTTATCAGCTGATCCAGGTCCATCACACACTTAATAAGAATTACCTCTCCTGTCAATCGTGTGGATTTTAACTGCAGATCTCATGCCAGTGATCTGTCTACACTGCCTTCTCATAAGGGACCATGCATAATACGTGTGCCCCTTCTTATTACCAAAGATAATCCTGAGCAGCCTGGACTTTCCAATATATGTAATACATGTATAGTAATAAATGTACTGGAATTGTTTATTTTGCTAGTAATAGCAAATTGAGTTTCTCTTTCTACAGAATAAGAAGAGCAAGAATAACTTAGCTTTGTTAATGCAATTCAGCAGTGACCTGCCAGGAAGTCTGGGGCTGAGAGGCCAGGCAGGTCTTCCTGCCCACTCAGTGTCTGGCCTTCTTGCTGAAGCTGCCAACAATAGTCTTAATTAGTGCCAATTATGATTTTTTTTAAATGTGGACACCTGCATAATGTGAATGAGATGGAGAGTCCTACCACATTTTCTATCAACCATCAAACAGCTGTCAGAGGTTGACAATTTTTAGTTGTTATTGTTCTGAAAAATTCAGATTATTAGCCTAGAGGTAAATTTCTTTATGTCTCATTTGTATTAATGCTCCAAATCATTTAGATCCCTATTATTTCCTCTTGTCTATTTATTTATTAATTTTCAGACAAAAACACAGCTTATAGGTCCTCCATAAAACAAACAAACAAGCCAAAGCATGATACTGTTTTTGGTTCATTGAATGACTTCACATATTCTATCACTTGATTATTAATATTAAAGAATTGGCCATAACTTTGAAGTCTAGCGAGTCCTGCTACAGAAAGGCAGACTTTATTTAGATTAAAATATCAACTATGGAGTCCTGCGTTCTTTAGAATAAAGCTAAACTTTTAGCTCACTGGTTTTGAATTTATGTTCCATGGATACATCACAGAGGCCACCACAGATGCTTAAAACAAGGTGGGAGTTCACCTAACACTATAGTTCCCCAATTGTCATACAGAGCAGTTCTACTTTTCCATAACTAGAAATGTACATAAGATATCTTTAAAGAAAGTTTCTGCAGCTAAAAGAATTTGAAATCACTGGCATATGCAGAAGATGACAAGAAAGGAGAGAGGGAGAAACAAGAAGAAATCATCTATTACCACTTATGAAAGTACAAGGAAATGGAATACGACACTATCACACTTCTAGTGACAGAAATGCTCCCATGGAATCATTTTATTGCTCCAGTTGATGGGAAAACAGTAAAACAACTGTTGGATTTCATTTTCAATTGTTGCTTAGTCTGTAAGAATGTTTAGCAAGTAGATTTGCAAAAACTTTGGAGCAGCCCATCTGTTCATTTTAAAGGATGAAGGAAAAGAAGGTAATTAGAAAAAAGGAGGAAGACGGGAGATGAAGCATTGGGAGAAATTTCTCGTTTCATATTTGTAAAATATAGCTTTAAATAAAAATCCCTGAATTCTGGAATACTCACTAGCGTGGGAGAAATCCAAAGGAAGTGATTCAAAAAGTAAAAAAAAAAAAAAAAAAAAAAAACATGCTGCATTTCTAAATAATCTCCTATAACCAAACACTATGTATAGTTTCAGAATTCATAAATGCACAAAAGACCCATTAATTAACTCTTAATCATTTATTGAACCTTTATTAAGCAATGATTAGACCCTAGATACTATAATTTTAGTGGTTCCAAACCCGTTCAGTACAAAGGCTAGACAACAGGCAACTACAATACAAAGTGGTAAATTATTTGATAGCAGTAGGCACAGAGTTCTATGGGGGTTTTGGCCTAGGAGTCACAGACATCCCTTTGATGAGATTATGTTTAGGGAACCAAAGGCAGGAAGTAGAGAAAGTGGAGAATGTTGATCCAGTTCAGGCGTATGAATGAAAAATAGTCCATATTTGTGGGATAATAGAAAAGGAAATACTGAATGTGAGGTTAATCATTTAGTCTTGAAATTTATTTTCCTCAAATTATTGTTCAACTATTTACTACATCCAAATGATAGCTCTTCTTAAAGAGAAGCACTGGAATGCTAAATATCATCAAAGATCAAAAATCAGATTTTTAAAAAGATTGTTATTTATTTATTCATGAGAGACAGATTTTATTTTTTAAAGAAGAACAGCATCTATGTGGTCTTATGTTGGCTGCAGTCACCTTATGAAGAATATTTTACTAAATAATTCTAAATAAAAACTGGGAATGACAAGGAGAATTTCTATAAATGTACGGTATTTAGCATCTCTGTTGTTCTGAGCTTGAAGAAATCAAAACTGAAGTTGTAGAACAGGTGTCCCTTGGGGTGGGGAGAGGCCAAACTTCTCACTACAGTAAGTCTGTCATTTCCCACTATCAAGTCCACAGAAAACTAGTTTAGGAGATGCTCCATGGAAAAAGAATTCTATGCTCTATTAATTTTGGAAATGATTTTGTTCCAAAGCCCCGTATGGAAATCCACAGTACATATAAAAATAGTAAGTTACATGAAGTCTTTCTTTAAAGAAACCTTCTTACTTAATTTTGTATAATTCAGTATTTCCCCAAATCTCTTTACTCCAGAACACTTTATTTATGTAATTCTCACACTAGAGTGAAATCCTATGGAACTGAAGTTTTAGGAAAACACTTTGTGAAATTCTTGGTTCTGTCTAAGGTATTGGCCTCTAATACAAATAGTATAGTAGAGAAAGTATTACGCACTTCATTCATGAACATCATTGTGCACGTGGACTCCAGGTAGGAAGGAAAAGACAATTCCTAAATATTCACAACTTCTCCATGCAGTCCCAAATTTTCAAACAACAGTTTCTAATTCAACTTCAAGTCTGCAGTTACTAAGGATGCACACAGGCCTCTCCTCTGCCCATTCCCTCATTAATGTTTTATATTGGTGACATTCTTTTGCAACACATTTTCTTCAGAACACTACCGTATTTGACAACACTAACAACTGTCACATTGAAACATTCCCTTCCTTTTTTTTTTTTTTTTGTTTTCCAGTGACATTGTAGATTCCTCTGTTCTCCAACTTCCTGCTCCTAGACCACCTTTCTCTAGGTTATTTGCTGTTTTATCCTCCTCCATTTATGGATTTTATTCTCCAAGGCTGAAGTTGGGCTTCCATTCTTTCTGCTGTCTTTTCATTTTCTAGCTGATCATCTCTAACAGCTTAAAATACTACATGATGATCCTTAAATGCATATTTTTAACTTCCTCTTTTTCAAATAAGCTCTATCCTCATATTCTGGGTAACTATTATGATCCTAAAATAATTCAATATTAAAATAATCACTGATTTTATTGCTGAAAGTACTGATTTTCATTTCAATTAATTTTAAGGCTTGAAATTTTGACAATATTTTTCCTTCATACCTGCTTTCCAAGCAGATATCAAATCCTGATTATGTTTCTTTCCCTCACCTATTCTTTATGTTCTAATCATCCTTTCAAGTATATACAGTTATATATGCCTCCTACTTCCCCATATCTCATCAGTATATTCTCACACATTGTTCTTCTTAAAATATAGAAGTCCTTATGTCAATATCTTGCCACAAATTACTTCATGATTATTTAGTTTTTGGAAAATATTATGTACTACAAAATTATGAAAACTCCATGGTACAAAGTTTATAAATCCATAAAAGGATGAAAAATCACCCAGAATATTCCTCAGCCATTGATAACCAGAGTTAATAATTTTGTGTACTTTTCAATACTACCAGTATCTGTTTTTATCCTGATTTATCCTAATTTACCAAATAGATTACATTTTTTTTGTGTCATAGATTTTCTTTTAAAAGTTGGCATTTAATAAGTTTGTCATGTTCCAAGAGGTATTATAATTCATTTAACTATATCCCTGTTGTTGAACAAATGGGCAAAATTCAGTTTCTCAATGTTATTAATAGGTAAAACATTCATTTTTAAGTCACCTCTGATTTTCTCTTCTCAGGATAAATTACAAGAATTGCCAAGTTTGGGTAAAAGAATATGAAATTTTTCAGAAATATTGAACTAATTTTCCCTACAATCATCAGGGAAGGGTTTCTTCCAAAACTTCTCATAACTCCTTAGTGCTCATTGTATAAATTCTCAAATCTCAGCTTGGCTTTCAAAATTCTGTCTAACCTTATTTTGCATTACAATAAATATTCCATTGAGACCTTTATAGTTTCCTGTCTCTTAAATACTACATACTCTTTTAATCTCAGGCTTCTATTTATGTTACCTTTATTTCAGAATGTTTGTTATCTTCTTCCTCTGTCTGTGTATACAAATCATGCCCATTCTCCTCAACACTTGCTAATGTGGCACATCTTTAATTGGCTTTCCTTCATAAATCATTTTCCCCTTTCTCTGAACTCCTGTATCATTATCAATATGTTTGCTTTGATTTGAATTGTTGATTAGTTTGTATAAATGTTTATCTGAGTTTTAATTTGAGGTTACCCCCGTCCAACAATTTTACTTCAAATGTTTGAACATTTAACAATATACTGTGCATCTGATAATGCTCAGTGAATATTTGTTGAATGAATACTATATAATAGGTACTAAGATAGTAATCTTTACATGAGTGAAACATCTAGCTAATGTTATGTTCATTTCATTGGCTCATTATCCCTTGACAGCCGAAATTTTAGCAAAATACTATAAGAGATCACCAAGCTAAACTCTATTTTCAGAATATTTTCTCAATTATCCTTTTTTGGCCTTTGTATGTTATGACAAATTGAATCAGTTAAATTTCATTCGGCTTCTACCGTAAACCAACCGCAAAGTTAAGTCTTAGAGTGTACACTCTAAAGTTACTTCACCATGGGCAGCCCAGGTAGCTTAGCAGTTTCGCTCCGCCTTCAGCCCAGGGTGTGATCCCACATCGGCTCCCTGCATGGAGCCTGCTTCTCCCTCTGCCTGTGTCTCTGCCTCTTCTCTCCGTGTGTCTCTCATGAATGAATAAATAAAACCTTTTAAAAAAATAAATAAAGTTACTTCCCCAAAACATGTTGCACTCAGGAACTGAGAATATTATTAGAGAAAAAATAAAAATAATAAAGTATTCTTGGAAATTAAGATAATTTATTTCATTGTAATGTTTGGTAAAGAACCAGAATATTTTCCCCAAGATTTATAATTTCATGACCATAGTCAATCTTGGCAGTAAGTTAACTAATTGTAAAGAAAGTTATGAAACTTACTACAAAATTAGAAAAAGGAATAGAATTTGATTCATAAGTATATTTGGGTAATCATTAGGATATGGAAGTAAGATTTGTTTCTACAAACCTCTACCAAATAAGTTTTGCATACCTTGATTATTATGTATATTTTTGGTCCCTTCAATACGGATAACCTTAAAGCAGATCTGGGAGGGAGATGATTCTAAAATTATATTGTTAGCTAAAATCATATTGTTAGCTAAAATCATATTGTTACATACTTTATTACAATGGACCACTTATAGGTGAAATTTCATTGAATTGTACAAGACCCCTAGTAACCATTAAGAAAAAATTAGGTCATCCTGGGTTTTCTGATACAGTGGAATTTTAGGAAGCATTAAGCTTAATAATAATAATAATAAATATATTAATAGCAGTGAAAGGATTATTTCTACATTAAAATGGCATTACTAGCTATACTTATTTAAGATAAAATTTGAGATAAAGACTTTTGACCACACTCTGCTTCATGTACACAAGTTTGATTGTTTATAATTTCTAACAATGCAAAAAAATAAAAAAAACACTTTTTAAAGATCTCAAATACATTCCAACTTCTATCTAATCAGAACATTTGCTTTATGTTTTGTCCTACTGATTATTAAAGCAGGCTATGAGTTTACACATGTAAGAGGACTTGGTTCTACCTTAAAATGATTCCCCATGACCATAAAGGAATTTGGAAATACTACTTCAATTTCCAGTCATTGTTTCTCTTCAATAAGTCAAAGGGAATCAGAATAGCCTAGTTTAACCACACAGGACAGAGAGAGACTACAATAGATAAGTTACCTGATGTTAAGGAATCAGAGATTTTACTTTGCCTCTACCTTCTCCAATTTCGGATGTATTCTTGTGAAGTTACGTATATCTCTCCAAACTAAGACAGGGTCATAATAGAGTATTAGGAAACTGCTAGAGCAGACCATGAAATCTGGTATAAAACTACTTAATGAAGTTTCAGTTTTCCATACAGACATATTAGTAAAGGTTTTACATTTTTATCTTTTTTTAAAAAGATTATTTATTTATTTATTTATTTATGAGAGAGAGAGAGAGAGAGAGAGAGAGAGAGAGAGCAGGCTCTAACCCAAGGAGGGAGGAGGAACAGAAGGAGAGAGAACAGTAGGCTCCCCAGTGAGCAGTGAGCCAGTGAGGGGTTTAGTCCCAGGACTCTAGATCATGACCTGAGCTGAAGGCAGATGCTTAACCAACTAAGCCACCCAGGCACCCTGGTTTTTATCTTTAATAAAGCTATCTACCAGAAACAGTTGAAGAATGAGAACAAAATGCTTAGAGGGCTAAACTCTGATTTATTTGTTGGAAGAAGGCTGACTTTCTCTGACCCAAAGATTTTGCCATAGTTTTCTATGTGTTATCTCTTTAATCCTGGAAATATCACTGTGAATTAGGTTATAGTACCCTCATGTTTATGGATGAAGACAGTAAAGCTGAAATAAGATAGCTTAGTAATGTTACAAAGAGAAATTAAACAGTTAATAAGTCAGGATCTAAGGCAGTAATTTGACTATCAATTTTAGGAAAATAAATAGAATTTACACGTAAAAAGGATCATGGGAAACCAACTGGAAAACAAAACAAAAGAAAACAAAACAGGAGAATGCTTGCTTTGTTTTTGAACCTGGACTGGAATTCTTTAACATCTCACTGATGATCTGAATAGGCTATAATCCCAGGTCCAAGGGCTGAATCCAACTAGCACCTGTGCATGACGCTGAGTCATCTGTGTGATACTTCTTGCTGCCTTGAAAAGACTCCATGCCTAGAACAGAAAGTACTTTCAGGGAAATAATGACATTGACTTGACCTATTCCCCAGCTGCCTGAAGAGTAGCTCACACACAGGTCTAAGATTGTTTGCCTACCCAAAGGAAGCTCTGGATGAATTGCTCATTCATCATCCCAATGTCTATAATTCAGGGTTGCTCTTGTGTGGTTGCTCTATTACTCCTCAGTAATATCAAAAAGGCTAAAGTTATACAAACAAGACAACTTTGTCCTCTACTCTATCATGCAAGAAAGCTTACAATGTCTGTCTGTCTCTTTCTAGGTTGCTATGAATGCCTGCTAATGAAAAGATGAATAAGGGCATATGTTAATGAGAAGTCAAGTGCAAAATGAATGTAAATAAAAGGAATGCCTTCTAGTCATTAAAAATATTTGAAAGTGATTTATTTCTCCCTCATCTTTCCTTCATAATTCACTTGCTCGTGTCAACTCTCCTTTCTCTCCTTAACAGAGTTGTTGAGAGAATAAATCATTGATATTGAAGATATTTTGTTTGTACATGTATGTGAAGAAAAAAAGAAACAAAACTGGGTATGCTTAAATTGTTGTGAATAACCAAGTTGTTAATATCCTCACTTACTGTTTCATATGCTTGACCAGAATTTCCAGATTTTTAATTTCAAATTATTAGTTTTCAAGAATATATGAAAAAGCCATATTTTTCAACTTAGAAGCTCTCCTATAACAAAGACTTAACATTTTCTATCAATGTAAGAAAGGCTTAAAATAATATTGCTTTCTAGTTGTGATTCTCTTGATACATTCAATTCACTAATTCAAAGTGAAAACTTCCTTTTTCATAAGTTCTTTGTTTGAATGCTACAAAATATTTTTAAAAATAAGCTTCTTCAGAAGGCTGTTTAATGAGCAACATAGCTCGTATCTTTTAAGCCTTTCCCCACAAGATTCCTAGTAACATATCACTTACAAATAGGAATCCTGTATTGATCTTCTTTATATTAATCCATCTAAAAGTGCAAATGTATTAATATGGCATAAGAATGTACCACAATTCTTTTCTAGGTATTTTAAATTTCTTACAGTATATTATTTATAAGCGAATATATGGACAAACATGATTAGGTGAAAATTTGATGTCAATTTCTTACCTGAAGTGTACCAAGGTTAACATTGAAAAGAAAATACATGATATTGCCTAGTAATCTGTATAAAATCACCTACAATCAATTCAGGGTAATACAGAAAGTCAAAGCCATGAGGAAACGTCTGTCAGTAGCCAACCTCTTCCTCACAATGCCAAAGCCATGCTTTCAGACAGATAACAATCTCTGAGTATAATGGCAGGACAAAGTAGAGGAAATGAGCTGTATAGAGATGCCGCCTACTAACCAACCTATTGATAACACTGTGTATTGACTTCTTACTCATACCTTGTCTCTGCTACCAGAGGCCTAAGAACTGCATGAGGCCACTACCTCAGTAAAACCATGCACATCACAGAATGTCCATTTTCTGGTTTGAGATCGGAGTTACAGTTGCTATAGTGATATATCTTGCTTTAGATTTTGTTGATACACAAGGGCTGTGCATTTCAGTATAATAAAAAACAATAGCTTGTCATCTATGTGATTTACATAGAAAAGCTAGAAATAGGAGTTTACACTGAGAAATCCTATTTTGTGACCCCTACTGTAGAGTCCTTTTGGTGAGGTCAGTTCCTTACCACTGCTTGCCCTGAGCTAGTTGAGCTATTCTTTTCCCGTAGCAGCAAATCTAAGGCGTGGTTTTTGTCTGGAAAATTGAGTTCACTGGGGATAGCTGTTTAGGCTTGGCTCTATCTCCTTAAATTTTCATCACACCCACTCTCCTCTTCCTAGTCTAAGAGCCAGGCTTATTCAATTAATCATAAACTCCCATACCCAGCTCCTGTATTTTCCCATTTCAAGTCCTTAAAAGTAAGTTATTGGCAATCCATATAGATAAAGAATAGAATAATTATTAAAAAATTATTCTAGGTTGAAATTAGATATTTTTCATACTTCCCTAAAATATCTTCAGAATACTAAAAATATCTTTAAAAGAACTGACAACTTCATGAAGGCCATTCGTTTTCTTTTGACTCCTTCTAATTCTCAATTTATATCTCCTGACTCTTTCCTTGTCACACCCCACTCACCTTATTCTTGCCTTGTGTAAAATGTACTTTCATGAATTAGAACATTACTTCATCATTCCTTCTACCCTAAAGGCTCACTTTTCTCTTCCCTATTTTCAGCTCTTTGATGGCAAACTCTCCTGCATTTGGATTCAGTTTAAGTGATATTTCCTCAAAGATTCCTCAAAGATTTCTTCCCTAATCTACTTCATCCTCTGAATCCTCCCCCATCCCTGACAAGTTTAGTTTCCCTTATTCCCTTTCTAGGAGCAACCAGCATTTTTTGCAGTTGCATTTTACTATTATTTGTGTAATTATTTCTTTAACATCGGTCTTCAATGCCATCCTGTAAGCCACATGAAAACCAGTACTATGTACACACACTAGACAGCCTATAAATAAAAAAACAATCACTGAATGAATGAGAAAATAAATGAATGGACATAAAAATGAGTGAGTGCATGTCCTGAAGACAATAAGGAGACAATATTTTTGTTAGCATATCTATCTGTTGCTTTAATTATGGAATATCTATAGCAAAAGCACTTTTAATAATGTTTAATTACTTTTCTAACATCAGCGAATTTACTTATTAAGAGTACTTTATTATAACGCTTATAACTGACCAGCCTAAGTTATTTTCAGTTGAGAATACAACCTGCTTTAAAGTTGAAGGACTCATTATAGTACTCACTGAAGGCTCACTTCAGACAGCACATGTATTTGCACACTGAGAAGACACAAATAAAGCAAATTCCTTGCCCTGTGGATGTTTGCAATTTATTCCCCCCTGCCCCACCCTCTTCCAGGGAAACTCTACTAGGAAACATTCCTTCTGATTACATATCTTGAAAATAATGAAATAGCCTATAAACCAAACAACTTAAGATTTCCAGTATAATATGAGCTCTATGGAATATGGAAAAATAGTCTATGGGAAGTCTATCATAGTCTATCTATGGAATGACAATCTAAACCAATGTACTAGTAGATTGAAGGATGAGAATTGTTCTTTATTAAATGCCATCATCAAGGGAAATTTCTATTTAGAATAAAACTTAGAAGAATATTTTCTCAGTCAGTAACTGAAGAAATCAAAGTTCGCATAAGGAATTCAATATAAAAGCATTGTTTTATGTTTATATATATATAGTTTATATCTCAATATTGGCATCTTTCTTAAAATACCTGCAGAGTGTCTTGGTTAATTTTTTTCTATGAATTTTATTTAAAATAGAGTGTATGAACTTATATATATGTGTGTGTATATATATATATATATACACATATATATATTTTACAGCATTTAAATAAACTTATTAACTTAATTTTAAAGCTATATGTATTCTATTTAAAATGAATTTGGGGTCATTTCTAATGAAAAATATTAAAACATTTAGATCAGAAATCCTAGCCCCTGTGAATACTGTTTATGAACATACAATACCACAACCAGATTGGGAAATGGGGAATTTGGACAATGGAATATCTTTCTTTACTTGGTTTAGAAGGGATAAAGCAGTAAGTAGTAATATTGTTATATCATCATAAAAATTTGAAACATAAGAGTAATTTTTTAATATTTCTAAAGTTTCTAAAAAGATTTTCAAGTATTAAATTTTGCAATACTCATATTCTAATGTTTTAAGGTTTCCAGAAATTACTTGCTAACTTCACAAAGTTTTCATATCCAAATAACTAAAATATAGTTCTCTTAGAAATGTTTAGATCTTCTGAGTATTAGTTTGTGAAGATAGATGATTCAGAGTAAAATCATCTCCTAGGCACCTTAAACATTCTGTGTATTCTAATTAGAGCTCTTATCTTTCTGTATCCAACCAAAAATAGTTGCGATTTGATGTGATTTTCTTACTTAGGAAAGATACTCAGAATGTTTAGAAAGTTTTTGTTTAGTTTTCCAAAAAACTCACTGTGCTTAAAGAAGCTAGTTTTATTTACACCTAAAATACTTGTTTAAAAAATTTTTTTAAAACATTTATTTTACTTACTTACAGAGATGAGTCACTGAAAAACATGCGTAAAATGAAATAGACATACCAGTTTAGTACTTATGTGCAGTTGTGGGTGTGTACAAAAATATGTTAGTATTGTCATCCCTATAGTTACCCTTACCTACAGTGCATGGACTGTGCATGTTATTGAACCAACTTCCCATACGGACATACAGAAAATAACATAAATACATAAATAAGTGTAGTATTTATTTACATGGGTACAATATATTCTTATTGCAGTGAACTCCACAGGACATTACAGTTTTCATCTCCTTCTTCTCCCCTGCAACAACAAGATTTCATTGTATACTGCTAGAAATCATATTCCCAGTTGTGACTGAGAGTAAACAAACTCAAAACAGGATCTCTAGGTCTCTTTATTGATGCTGCCCTGGGAGGAGGCAGTGCATTAACAAGTGGGAAGAAAAGGTAGGGGAGGAAGGACTCTAAATTCAATGCACTGAAAAGAAGGAAAGAAACCCTCAAAGGAAAGCCATTTACTTTCCAACACTACCTGATAAACAAATTAATTTCCTCTTTCTTCCTCCAGGCTCCAAATGCTTGTTTTGGGGGCTGGGAGAGATGGGACAGTGGAAAGGAAGAAAAAAGGGATTATAGATGGAGTTTTTTAGACTGGATGTTTGTAATTATTTAAGGTGACCGGTTTGAGGGAATTAAGAGTGCCTAGTTACAGATTGATTTCTTTTCAGAATAAAAGATTCTGTTCTAAAACTGCTTGTTTAGATCTCACAATGGAAAGAGACTCACAAACGACTGGCAATTACATGCACTCAACACATAAGTCTGCCATTAGGCGTTTTTTTTTAGAGTTAGAGAATGATAATAATTGGAATTTCTATGCAAAACATTATTTGCTGTGAATATTTACACAGAAAATACACTTGTAACCAAATTAATAAAGCAGCACTCTACAGATTGTAAATGGAGACATGGAAATTTAAATAGCCCTCATTATAGTTTTTGTTAAAGGGAATTTTTCTCGTGTAGGCACGTTTCAAAATCCCAATCTGCATTTTGTTGATGAGGTATGAATGTATATAAGATCATCCCCTTCTGGCCTAATAAAATGCTCATCTGACTGATTAGAAACAGGGATAGGGGTTCTGAAAACTAGATTACATGGTCATACTCACTAGATGGACTTCTTTTCAGCTGCTCTACCTATTAGTTGGGGAGATGGGTCTCACTGGTCTTTTGACACCATTTTTATTTGGGAGACTTACACTCACTACCTTGTAGCACTATTCCCCACCACAGGTGACTGCACTTCCCTTTTGTTTACTTCACCACAATTAGTTTCTTACACAGTGGAAACAAACGGGAGATTTCAACTGTTGGTAAATAAAGGGCTGTGCATGAGTGCCTCTTAATAGCTTATCATCGTGTGTAATCAAACTGAATAATTGCCGGAGAGGAGAGCTCCTACACATTGGCAGATGCCCGTGGGCTGAGCTCTGCTCTGGAATGTCACCGAGCAACAAAGCCCTGGATGGATAATGCATCAGCAGCACTGGGGCTCTAGGCATGTCACGCAGGTGGGGAGAAATCAGCGAGGTGAGGCAAATCTAAGTGTGCCAATGACACAGGAATGGTATTAGATGGATAGGGGGCAAGTAAAAAGACAAAGAAGCCAAGAAATTGAAGAAAACAGCTTTCACCACTAAATGGAAATTACCTTGAATGCTGCATTGCACCAGTGACTTTGACAGCTGAAGCAGCAGCAAAGAGAACTTGACTAAGATATTGGCTGTGCTGTTTGCTTTGCAAGGGGCTAAGTGTGGTTGACTTTCTCCTGACAAGATCAATCACTGTTCATATAACACAATGAGCCAAATTCAAGAATATTTTCTGGGGGGCATTCATAAAAAGATTGAAAAGCAGTAAGCTGTTCCTATGCCTGAATCCACAGGGACACAGAAATACATTCCCCAAACACCATCTACCTAAGAATTTTCCTAGGCATTATATAAAATTATACTTTGTAAATGCCTAGTATTTTATGTCATATAATTAAACTTTAATGTCATTTATTGATCAGCAAATAGATTCACAGATTCCAGATAATCTTAAACCTACACTTATTTTGCCCCATTTTAAATTAGATTTCACAGACTAGAGCCTTGTTTTCGTGCTGTGTTTCTGCTGTTCTCCTACAGAACACTCTATTATGCATATGGCAGATTGACTGGTGCTTACTGTTGGGTTTTGCAGTGAGTTAGCTGTGTCATACACACAACATTCATGCACATACATACACACACCAAGTCAAGTGAGCCTCATTATAGACTGGCATTCTCTATGACAGACAAGTAACATCTGTGCTGCTTTGTCTGCAAACAGTGCGTCTGCTGGGGAATCTTATTCACAAATCCTTTAAAACACACAAGCTCCCCCTTTATTCTCCCTTCTTTTTGCACAAGAATATGAATAAGAATTGAAATTCCAAATTAACTATTCCAGATAAAGCTTAAGGTTTTCATTAATATTTAAATTGAACTATCAGACGTGATGTTGTGATATTTCATACCAACAGCTCTGCACAGAAAGGCTTTTAAATATTAAGGTTTCATCATTTTAAAAAGAAAGAAGGAATTGTTCTTTCCTTTCAAACACTGATACTGTGGAAACTAATGTGAGCCATGTAAGAAACAACCGGAAAAAAAAAAAAAAAGCTGAAATTACTCATAAAAGCGTAGATACCATCTCTGCCATACCACACCACCTTGAATACCAGAGCTCTGTGCTCTGTTGGATAGGCTCATCCCAGTACTCAAAAGGAAAACAACTACAATAGTTCAACCAGCAGCTGTTTGTTTGGCTCTTTCCAGCGCCTGGATCGTAATAGCTATTCAATAAGTATCTATTTAATATTGAACACATAGAGATGTGAGCTAGATGTTGTGAGGGACACAAGCACATAATAAACAGCCTCCATCCTTGATTATATTACAGTATCAACAAATTATTCTCATGGTTCCCAGAGTAAAAATCAGAAGATTTTCTAGAAGAGGAAAGACAAGAATTGATCTGACATTGATTGAATGAGGAAGAGATTCCAAAAACCTGAAATGATACAAGGGCAGGAAAAAAAAGAATATCCCAGGCTATTAAAGGACACTTAATGGCTAGATGGCCAAGAGCGGAAGGTTCACCTAAGGGAGCAAAAGGCTCATGTAGGGGAGCAGTAGAGGTCATACTTGAAAAGTTAGAACTGAGTCACAGAGCACACTGAATGTCAGACCTTTGAACTTTCTACTCCATTTCATGAGAAAGAAGCCATTGAAGGATGTTTTAGAAGGGGAGTGACAGGGAAATTAGTTGTTTGGGGAGATTAGCCTAGCTATCCCAGAAGCCTGTTCATCTTTGTAATGGGAAAATACAAATATTCAATCCAGACAATTTCAAAGTTTTATAAGAAAGAAGCTGCACTGGTGTTATAGTCAACTTTCTCTCGACTATTGATCTTTTAATCATCTTATAATGTCTTCAACAGTCCTTGGTATGCCCTGTATCTAATTAACAACTCCTGTGTCTCCATTAAAGAATCATCTTTATCTGGATAGTAAATGTTGGGGCATCTCAATGTTAGGATTTAGACTGGTTCTTCTCACTCCATAGTTACTTCCCAACCTCCTTTTTATACTCATAATTCAGATAGCTATCTATCAACATATGACCTTCAAAATCCTATTATGAGTCCAGCTATTTCCTATGAGCTCTTGGCCCTTATGGCCAACTGTTTAATTAACATTTTCTCTTGGTGGCTCAGTAGTTGAACGTCTGCCTTTGGCTCAGGTCATGACCCGGGGTCCTGGGATCGAGTCCTGCATCAGGCTCTCCACAGGGAGCCTGCTTCTCCCTCTGCCTGTGTCTCTGCTTCTCTCTTTCTGTGTCTCTCATGAGTAAATAAATAAAATCTTAAAAAAAAAAAAAACTTTCTCTTGTACATATCAAAAAACTCATCACCAGTATGCCTGGGTGGCTCAATTAGTTAAGTGCAGGACTCTTGATTTCAGCTCAGATCTTGCTATCAGAGTTGTGAGATCAAGCCCCACATGGGGCTCCATGCTGAGCACAAAGTCTGCTTGGGATCCTCTCTCTCCCTCTGCCCCTCTCCCTGATCACATACATGCACTCTCTCACCTCTCTCTCTCTCTCAAAGATAAATCTAGAAGATCTTTAAAAAAAACACAAAACTCATCATCACCAGACATGCTAGATATGTATTTACTATAGTCAATCTCCTTGCAAAATGTAGGCTCCTTGTGGGCAGACATTTTTATCATTTTGCCCATGCATTCCCATGTCTGCAGTAGTGCTTGGCACGTAGATGATACTCAAAAATATTTTTGAATGAATAAATGCCAAACTCTCTGGTCCAAGCTGTTATATACCATCTCCAGTGCTATACCAACTGAGCAGACTATTTTAATCACCAACGTTGTTTAGAATTACTGGCACATGGTGATAATAAAAAATGGTTGGACTTTTTATTGCTTATATTATTCTTTTTAAATTCTCTATAGACAATATACTCTTTTATCACTCAGATCTAAGGAGAACATCTTCTACTATCATCTCCTTGGTAAATTATTGATAATACCTCTCTTAGAACATTTTGAGCATCACTTTTCCCTACTTCAAACTCCACACTATAGTCATACACATCTTTTTACAACACATATCTGATCATGACATCACCCTGCTTAAAATGCCAAAAAGACTTCCTATTGTGGTTAAAATAAAAACAGCACACGATTAATATAGACAATGTAGCCTTGTAGGATCCAGCTCCTACTTACTTTTCCATCTCTCTGTGTATAACACTCCTCTGCTCATGTTCACTTCTGTTCTCTCTGCTCCAGCCACATGGTCCTTCTTGCTTGAGATTCTCATACTTGGCATGCTGCTGAACTACTCAAAAGACTTCCATTTCTCTCTTGACCTAGTTAATTGCATTGCCCCCTCTGGTTCTAGGCTTGGAGATGCTCTTTCTCTGAGAAGCCTTTCTTGATCTCCTTGACTCAGCCAATTGTCCTTTATAGAACTTAGAATTACTTACAGTTTGATATGTGTGTGTGTCTGCTTTTGTTCACATTTGCAAACATTTAATTACTTAATTACATAAGTTATTTAAATACTTAATACTTACTAGACGTCATCTATGAGTCATTCACTATACTGCACACTTGAAATATAGCAATAAACAATTGCAATTGTTGAGCTGACATTCAAGTGAGAAGATAGATAATAACTAATATACTACATATCATAATGCTAAGTGGTATTGAGAGATAAAAGAAAAATAAAACAAGGATAACTGGTAAGGGAATGTAGAGATTATTATATCAGGTAAGATGGTCAGGGAAATTATTTCCACAGAAAGGGTATTTGAACAAATAACAAAGATAAGTGAAGGTGAAAATAACACAAGTATTTGGGCAAAATAACCCCAAGCCAAAGGAATAATAAGGGCAAAGGCCTTGAGGTACTAGTGTTCTGGGTAGGTCAAAATCCAGCCAGAGCACCAGTGATGCTAGAAGTGAGTGAGCAAGTAGGAAATGAGATAACAACACACAGTGGTGTTAAGACCATATCAAATATTACGGGCCAAGAAAAAAAGTTTAAAATTTGGATTTTATTTTGAGTGTGCTAGGAAGGTTTTGAAAACAGGAATGTAATGATCCAATTTTAGTTTTAAAAGTTTTGCTCTAGCTGACATGTGGGGGATTTGGTAGCAAAAGAGCAGAAGCAGAAACCAATTAGGACGTTATTGCAGTAGTATGGACAATGGAATAGAAGGGTAATGATAGATCATGAGTAGATGCCAGATTCAGAATAAATTTTGACAGTAAAGCCAACAAAGATGGCTTAGACATGAGGTATAAAAAAGGGAAGAATCAAGAAAGACTCTAAGATTTTTGGCCTGAGAAACTAAATGTATGTTGTTATCATGTACTGAAGTCAGCAAGATTGAGAAAGGGATGAGTTGATAAATGGGCTTTGGACATGTTAATTTTGTTATGCTGATTAAAATCCAAGTAAAGAGGGACACCTGGGTGCCTCAGTGGTTGAGCGTCTGCCTTCAGCTCAGGGCATGATCCTGGAGTCCTGGGATTGAGTCTCACATCAGGCTCCCCTTAGGGAGCCTGCTTCTCCCTCTGCCTGTGTCTCTGCCTCTCTGTGTCTCTCATGAATAAATAAATAGAAATAAATAAAAATCTTTAAAAAAATCCAAGTAGAGACATCAAGTATACAGTTGGATATAAGTGTTAGGACATTATGTTGCTGATTTTAAAACCATCAGAATGAACAGAACTGAAGACTGGAATTCCTTCATAATAATTTAATAATTATAACTTTCTTCATAACATTCAGGATGGAGTGAAACTATTTGACTTGTGTATGTGCTACCATTGGATAAGACTATGGACATGAATATGGCTTATATATCAATCCCACCCAGCTTAAAAACTGAAGGGCTCAAAGTAAGTGCTAAATAAACACTGATGGCTTTATTTTTATTTTCTTTTGATAACTCAGATAAGCAAAGAAAGAAAATAACAGCAACACAGCCTCTGACATAATGGAGCCCTAAAGAGAATTTATAGAACAAAATTGGATAAACTGTATAAAAGCAAAGTATTAGGAAAGAGGACAGAATACATGTAATCAAAAGAGCAGGAATGGGAAATTAGTCTTTGGGTTCTAGCTCTTTCTAGGACACATTTGTTAACCTTGGGCCAATATTCTCAGCTCTCTGGTCTTCAATAAAACATGCTCAAAAAAAGATATACATGGGGATCTCTGGGTGGCGCAGCGGTTTGGCGCCTGCCTTTGGCCCAGGGCGCGATCCTGGAGACCCGGGATCGAGTCCCACGTCGGGCTCCCGGTGCACGGAGCCTGCTTCTCCCTCTGCCTATGTCTCTGCCTCTCTCTCTTTCTCTCTCTGTGACTATCATAAATAAATAAAAATTAAAAAAAAAAGCTATACAATGTTAGTATTCTTCAGAATTCAAAGGAAATCAGCTTCATTCTGTTGATCACTTAGATTTTAAAATGTTTACAGGTTTACGTTATTGTGAACTGCAATATTGGTATCCATTTCAGAAACTCATGAATCTGGGCCGTATATCTTTAGTTTAATATTGTTCTACTAACCAAAATGAACATATCTTCTTTAGCTAAATATTTAATAGGGAACTGTCAGCTTACATAAGTTGGTATACCTTAGTTAGCCATTCTGTGGGGACATAAATTAACTCAACCTTCAAGAAAATGTGTAAACAACTGAAAATTCTAGGAAGGAGGGGAGCACTGTTAGTGTTCAAAGAACACTTTCGTGATTACCTTCATCCACATGGACTTAGCAACAACAGAAAATAAAAAAAACAACTTCAAAAATATAGTACGGGCTCCACTATTAATTAATAATGAAAGAATAATCTAATTAAAAATTTAAAAATGCATTCAATATAGTCTTCCTTTGACTTGCTACCCTTGAAATATTTGAGGACATTCATCCAAATAGATGAGGTTCAAAATAATATAAGGACTACAGGATTTCTTGAATATTGCTGAATATTACTTTTCAGTAAGATGAATGCTTGATCTCTCTCTCTCTCAGTCACTCTCACTCTCAAATAAATAAACATTTTTTAAAACCTATTTTAAAAAGGGGGGCACCTGGGTGGCTCAGTAAATAAACATCTGCATTTGGCTCAGGTAATGATACTGAGTTCCAGGACTCAGCCTCTTTGCTCAGTGGGGAGCCTGTTTCACCCTCTCCCTCTACCCCTGGCCCTACTCCTGTGCAAGCTCTCTCTCACTCTCTCTCTTGCTCTTGTTTTCACTCACTCTCTCTCTCTCAAATAAATAAAATTTTAAAAACCTATAAAACGAATGCTTAAATTTTTTGAAAGACTTTATTTATTTATTTATTTATTTATTTATTTATTTAGGAGAGAAAAACAGCATGAGGGGAGGGAAAAGTGAAGAGAGTGAGAAATAGACTTCCCACTGAACAAGGAGACTGACACCGGCTGGATCCCAGAACCTGGGATCATGACCTGACCCAAAGGCAGATGTCTAACTGACTGAGCTACTCAGGTACCCCACTATATAGTGCTTGAATTTTGACAGTAGAAAATAGATGCACTGGGGATCCCTGGGTGGCTCAGCGGTTTGGTGCCTGCCTTTGGCCCAAGGCCTGATCCTGGAGACCCAGAATCAAATCCCACGTCAGGCTCCCTGCATAGAGCCTGCTTCTCCCTCTGCCTGTTTCTCCCTTTGCCTGTGTCTCTGCCTCTCTCTCTCTCTCTCTCTCTCTCTGTGTCTCTCATGAATAAATAAATAAATAAAAATAAAAAATAAAAAGAAAAGAAAAGAAAAGAAAAAAAGAAAAGAAAGAAAAGAAAAGAAAATAGATGCACTAGTAAAGAGCTTTTTTTTCTCATCTGAGAAGAAACCCTCATACAAAGACAATATTCTACAGGGACCAGTCTAATTTCTATTTAATAGATATAATATTGGATAAAATTAAATAATATGGAACTTATGTATAAACTAAAATTATATACTACCATTAAAATGCATATTTATAACTTAATTTGTCTATCATTAACTGTCCTTTTTTAGTTTTCCATGAAATCTTTCCCAAAAAATGATACAGACTCCTTTACTGTGTTTTCCAGCACAGTTTTCTAAACTGTTTTCACTAGAACATCAGCTCTCAAGATGTTAATAGATGCTCTACAAAATAAATAAGTAAATAATAATAATATAAATAAATCATGGAGAAATGCTGCATGATATATTAATGACTCTGGAGAATTCCACAGGAAAAAATAAAACTAACCATTTGTTTAAACCAGCAATTTCCATACTTATTAACCAAGAAGCTTTTCTCCCCTAGCACCTAAGAACAATTTCCGTGACTCTCGTGTTACATAGAATATGGTTCTGAAAACAGTCCTTTAGTAGTTGACAGATAACTTCTATAGAGCACTTCCTGCACTGCATTGTACTTACTAGACAATGGCCTGTGTATACACAGGACCTTGTTTTATTCCTACTTTTGTTCACTCTTTGATAAGTTTTGATCTACAGTGTTTACTAATGCTAAATTTTTTATATATTTAAAATACATCAGAAACCTATTAGTTTATTACTACTATTCAAAAAATGTTTTGGTTAAATCTGAATATATTCCCTGTGTGGGCTTGTAGTGCTTTTTCAGCCTGGTGTGGTTTTCCATGCTATTTTACCTTGTTAAAATCATATTCATTCTTAAAAGCCTAGTCCAGTATCATTTCCTCTGTGAGATTTTTCTAAATCCCCCCGCCCCCACTAAAAATTCAGTCTTTTCTCCCTTCCTGATTCTCACAGCACAGCACTCCCATGCATATTGATATTCAACAAACTTTCAACTTGTAGTGCATTTTACTCTTGGACATGCCTCATTTACCCTATGTCTGCTCCATATTTGCATCTACCCATGCACCTTGCTCTGTGCCTTGTACAAACGAGTATTCAAAATATCACTTGTTAAAAATATGAAAAGGCTATCTTAAAAAGACAAGGTACAACTGCATATGATTTATTGTTTGATTCTCTAACCAGGACTTATGAAATTATTTAATCATACAACAGAATAGAAACGAAAAAAGTTTGAAGGGATTTAACCCAATTGTTTCCAAACCTGTCTAATTATCAGAATCATTCTGAACCCCTTCAAAACAGCAAATACTAAAGTAACATTATTGCAGACCTGAATTCTAATCTACAACAATAGATTTACAACCCAGATTATGCATATTGCTCCTAACTCTGTCTCTGTTCCACCAAAGAAGCCACAATCTACAATCCCTTCTCTTCTACTACATCATCATCTGAGAGGCTGATCCTGGAGACTAAGAACTTGAAAGCACAGCATAGAGGAACAATGATCCTCTTGTTGTCACCTTTGTTGCAAACACAGAGGCTTGCCAACAGAAGTCATTTGCAGATACTTTGTCAGGGATGAGGACTAAGAAGTAGTTGAAATAGTATTACTTAAAAAATACCTACTGGCCAATAGCATGAGAACCACTGGAAAAGATGATACAATGCAGGTAAATCAAGCCTAGCAAATCAGAAACTCTGGGGCAAGGTTAGAAAAATCTGTATTTCTTTTTTATTATTATTATTTTTTATTTTTAATTTTTTATTTATTTGTGATAGTCACACACACACACACAGAGAGGCAGAGACACAGGCAGAGGGAGAAGCAGGCTCCATGCACCGGGAGCCCGACGTGGGATTCAATCCCGGGTCTCCAGGATAGCGCCCTGGGCCAAAGGCAGGTGCCACCCAGGGATCCCAAAATCTGTATTTCTGATATGTTTTAATACCCACTAAAATTTGAAACTAAATGTTATAATGGTAAGGATATATATAAGCTTTGACGTCAAAAAGCTTTATTTTCAAATCCTAGATCTGACCACTTTCACTGGTCGCCCAATAGTGGGCAACTGTGCAATAGGAATTTTGTAACAATTAAATGGGACGTGCCGGGCAGCCCCGGTGGCGCAGGGGTTTAGCGCCGCCGGCAGCCCGGGGTGTGATCCTGGAGACCCGGAATCGAGTCCCACATCGGGCTCCCGGTGCATGGAGCCTGCTTCTCCCTCTGCCTGTGTCTCTGCCTCTCTTTCGCTCTCTCTGAATAAATAAATAAATAAATCTTTAAAAAAATAAAAATAAATGGGATGTGCCACACTGAATCTAACAAATAGTGAGGTTTTAGTAAATAAAAGCTATCCTTATGTTGATGTTCCTGCTGGTAGTGGTGGGGTGGTGGTAGATACACAAGAGGAACATCTGTCACAGTCCTGAGTGTACTGTAGTCCATTATGTACTATGTGACACTTATACTCACTCTACTCTCTACTCTTTGACCATTCTCTATGAGTCTGTAGGATTCTGTATGTATTTAGCAGCTTTCATAGTATAACTCCTTTGGACTCCTTGTTCACATAGCAAAAACCAGTAACTTCTATTTTTTTATGAATATTTATGCCTCAAAACAAACTTTCAACAATTTTTACTTTACAAAATTTTGATAGACATTTTATAAATATTTTTGATTTATAAAAAGTGGTTTTAACTATTATTCTAATTTTGCAGGTGAGAAAATATAAGCTTAGAGGTACTTTCTAAAGACCACATGGGAGGTACATATGTAGCAGAGCTTAAATTCTGAATCCTTATTTCTGCCACTGTACCAAAGCAGAAACATTTTCTGGAAAGTTAAGAAAGTTAAGCGAGGCTTTTGAGACAGGCGAGACTCCCCACCCCAACACTTTCAAAGAAAGGACCCTGGGACTGGGGGGACATCTGTGTGAATCCGCTTGCAGGCTTGCAGACGGTTGGTCGTAATCACCATAAGAACTCGAGTTAATATTTGTAGAGACTTAAGACGGTGCTGGCTTGTAGCAAGCGCAGTACCACTGCTCGTTAAATAAATAAACACAAACAGGGAAAAAAAAGTATAAAGTATAAGTATTTCTATACTATTAAATACATTTTATTTTAGTCCATTAAATATTTGTAATGCCAATAAGATAACTATATATCAGAATATTTTATTAACTGTGCCATTGGATTATAATTTCATACAAATAAAGAAAAATCACTTGGTGCACAGTGGCCATGAAGAAACTACCTGTTTTATACAGGAAATATTTGTTCATGAGTAAAAAATGCATGTGGTTCAAATATCAAAACATATTAAAACATATGTAATGCATGGGGTACCTGGGTGGCTTAGTCAGTTGAGCGTCAACTCTTGATTTCAGCTCAGGTCATGATCCCAGGGTCCTGAGATTAAGCCCTGCATCTGGCTCCAGGCTCAAGAGGGAGTCTGCTTGAGTTCTCCCTTTCTCTCTCCCTTTGCCCCTCCCCCTGCTTGTACACACACTCACTCCCTCTAAAATAAATAAATAAATCCAAATATATACAAAAAAATGTATATCTGTATGTAAAATGTAAATTCCCTCCCACATCTGCCTCTGTGCTCTATCTACAAAGGTACTCTCCCCTACGAGGGTCATGTATTTCCCAATTCCATGTGAATTTCATCTCCAAATGTTATGTCCATATGTAAAAGCTCTGATCTACCTCCTCTCAAAAGCTAACCACTAGGATAATTTTTAAGGTTTTTTTATGCTTACACAACTTATATATAACATTACTTTTAATTTTCTTCATTTGTACACAAAAAACACTATATAGTACAAACTTAAAACTTTATTTCTCTTGACATAATAACACATATTGGCAATCTTTCCATTGGGCTATGAACAGATCATCCTAATTATTTTCATGTTATTATTTGCCTTAATGAAACATAATTCATTGAACCACATCCTATTAATGAACATTTTCTTCAATTATTTGCTATTACAGGCCAAACTATATGAAATTGCTAACATTCAAACGTTTTGATCCATATAAAATGTGGATTTCATATAGCCCAAACGAACATAAACACTACTGGAATAAATTGCCTTGCATATCTGCAGAGTTAAATAGAATTCTAGTACAAATTTCCAAAAGTGGAAGTATTAGGAAAAAGGTATATAATTCCAATATATTTTTTATAATTTAAATACGTTTTTCAACTTACCCACCATAATATTTATACAACCTGATACTTTCAACAGCTGTTTATAAGTGCCTATTCTTCTATAGTTGCTCCATCAGAGTATTACTAAACTTTGGGAAATGTGTCAGTGTAGAGATTGCAATTTACTTTCCTCTTATCCTACTTCAGTCTCCGTCTCTGTCTTTTGCTGTCTTGCTGTCTATCTCTTCTGTTTAACAGTCATTTTCTTCATGCCTTTCAGAATTGGAGTCAAAGTCCCAAAGTTCTTTGCACCTCAAATTTATAAGTGAATCACTTTGTTTTCTTCTAGCATTTTTAGCATTTATCCCTTATATTTAAATATTTTAACTATTTGAAATATATCCTATTGCACACTGAGATATTGGACAAAATTCTTGTTCTTCAGATGTCTTCCCAGTTGTCCTAATCCCACTTACTAAATAGTTTATCTTTCCTCCAGTTAGTTTAAGACACCACATTTAACATATATTTAATCCACACATATATTTTTGTTTATTTCTGAAATATCTAGTCTTTTTCTTTGATATGTTTCTCTTTTGTACTATTGTCATACCATTTAAATTTTCAATGAATTGTATGTTAGTATCTACTAATTTTTTCTCATGCTCCTCCTTTTCAGAATTTTCCAAGTTATCATTTTTTATCTGCATTTTTAATTAAAATAATCAACATACAGGTTTTGACTAAGAATACAAATACATGCTTCAAATATAAAAATCAAACAAGGGGTGCCTGTGTGACTCATTTCATTATGCATCCAATTCTTGATTTCAGCGAGGGTCAGGACCTCAGAGTTGTGAATGGCAATCTCTGGCTAGGCTTAGAGATTCTCTCTTTCTCTCTCTCTCCCTCTGACAATCTCTAAATAAACAAATAAATAAATAAATAGTTGACCATGTTGTTCAAATAAATAAATAAAAATAAAAGTCTAACAAAATGCATGCATTGCTGCCTCCACTCTGCCTAATTACTTCCCTTATCTTCCCTTATTGTGAAATAACTACTGCAAGCAGGTTTTTGGCATCCTTTTAGAAAATACTTATCCACATACAGTAAATTGAATATAATTTCTTCCCTCCATCTTATACATGGCAGTATGCTATACACCCTGCTCTATGCCTTTGGTAAGCACTCTGTATACAAATAGAATACCATGGAAGTCAAAAGTATATTTATCAATTTAACCCTCATTACAAACCTCTGAATTATATAATAATGAAGAAACTCAGGCAAGAAGAGGTTAAGTAGAATGACCCAAAGTCACACAATTTTAAGTGAGAAAACTGGGATTCGAATCCAGTCAGCCTGACAATTTTCATCATTGATCATTTTAAATGTTTCCAGCCATTGTTTCTTTTGTGCTTTCCTTATATCCTTGTGAAATCGTTCTCCCATTTAAGCCCTACTTAAAACAGTATAACTCTTTTGTACTGAAATTCTAGTCGATAACCTCTTGTTTCTGAGTATTAATTTAACTCTTTAAAGAAACACAGGGACTGTCATGCATTTGCAACTTGAATAATGTTTGTGTCATGTTGGTGGAGTTGGTTGGAGAATGGGGTAGGAGAGAGAAGTAGGGATGATGGCTAGCTGGGTAATCACTGTGCAATGTGGAGAAGTGCAAATGAGGTGGTAAAGAAAGACTCAATTTATTCGGTGTTAGCTACAGCACAGAAACTGGGACTGATGCATGACAACATCTTGTATACATAAACCTTCCAGATCCATCTCCAGGGGATACTTGAAGTAGACTTTTTTCCTTTTTCTTTTTGGCTGTTCCTATTCTAAATCTTTCTATATTTGGTTAATCTTCCATTTTAGGATTCCTGGTGGGAGGTATAACCCACCTCTTACCGAAAAATCTGAAAGTGGTAGATTATTATATTCCCAGTCTCTCTTATGCCTAAGGAGTGTGTCCTCCAATCAGATGAGTCTGCACCAGACTTTAGATGTGAGCTAGGGTATCTGCTCTGCCCCCATGCTCTTTGCACATGTCTCTGGGCAATAAGAACAGATGGTGGTAAAAGTGACATCCAATTCTTTTATCCTATGTGTTCAGGGGTAAGCTGCAATGAATAATGTTCACCACTGGTGGCATAATGTTCTCATAGGGCCGGGCCTACTTTGTTATTTTTGCCTTTGTTCCTGATCCTGTCATCTCAGAATTGGTTTTCTAGCCTTACAACAACACTTTGAGTAACACAAAGGGAATGTAATAAATTCCTTTTCTGCCTAAATCTGATAGAATGTAATTCTGGGGTGTGCAATAAGCATCTGACTGACACAACGTTCTCTACGTTGGAAAGAGAAGTAAACATCCCCACTCATTTATTTACTAAACTAAGTAAGTGCCTACCTTGACCCTGATGACAAGCTAGTTTCCAAGGCTACAAAGATATCAAACCATAATCGCTGCCCTATCACAGAAACTCATAGTACATCTACCATCAAGTATGAGATACCATAAACCCCACTTATCAGTTTTTCATGATATCCGATATTCTCACCACTCTAACAGATTTTTTTTCTAACAGAGATTTTTAAGGTGTTATACATCTAAGTGACTGTAGTTGCTAGTATTGCTCTGGAAATTATACCAATTATTTTTTGCATTTAAATCCTATTGATAGTGATTACTTTGGTGGATCCATCATTACCTTGGAAACTAAAATTGAGAAAATCTGAGTGTATTTTAATTGGAGATGAATTATCCACAACACTTACCTCCCCAAACTGTTCACATTTCTCCTCAGTGTTTGTCTTGTCTGTGTACATCTGAGGCAAGGGATCCTATTTGCTGCATATTTTCATAAATCCCATGGAACAGTGTGGGCAGCAGTGTATTTTCTGCTCTTCCTTTCCCCACTCTTGCAAATTTTACTTTGGTTGAGTAGTTCCACCTTTGCTGAGCAAGTTGGAGCCACTGTGATTTTATTGAGAACCTATTCCTCACCTTTTCTAAAAATGCTGACAGCATTCTTCTGTACAACCCCTTAGACTCCCATTCACCTTGAAAAGTGTTATAACTTAGAAGTAATAGTATTTTGGTGAAAGTATATCCAAATGACAAAAGTGTAGGGAAGAGCTTTAAAGAAGACATATCACATTATCGCAAAACATGTTGCTGTTGTCGTCCCTTCCAGCAGCCCAATCAGCAACTGCCAAAGAAACCTTGTGTTGTATCTGTGTTATATAGAACTCTTTCCCGTAGGAGTAATAGAAAATGTATTGAGCTATTTTGTATTCTAAGAATATTTAGTGTCATGTGGAACCCAAAGACAGGGATATAGCTAAGCCTTAAAAATGAACTGAAATCAGGCATGGGAGTGCTCTAGAGAAAACAAAAAGGACCCTCACCGCATTATCTCCAATCCTCTCCACAGATATGTTGATTCTTCCACTGGCTTGGGCAGGTTTTTCTAACTCCTAAGCTACCCGGAATAAAATGTTCATTGACAACAGCTTCCAAGTCTCCACTTCTTGCTCAAAAGAGAATCAGAAAGAGATGGAATATATTGTTTTGTATTCTATATTCTCAAAGAAAAAAATCTGGTAAGTGCAATATGAACATATTGACTACCATTGGAAAATCATTTAATTTTGTCTTGGTGCAGGTTCATGCTGACCACTGTCACCTCTATAGCTCTTCATTACATGGTGTTCTCCCACACTGACCATCACTGTTTGGATATTATGGTGTTGCTTCTGAGAAACTTTCTGAAGACTGACACCCTCTGGGCTGAATGAAGTACCCCTCCAACTGTTTCCCACAGTACCCTGTGCATCTTTGTTTTATTGTATGATATGGATGAAGAAGGTCAGAGGAAGTTCCCAGAGCAGAATTGTGGAAGGAACAGAGAAAGAGTGGCCAGATAGATGAATACATCTGGTGAACACCATACTGTACAATGACGTATTTAAACAATGTTTCTTGTTTTATTTTGTTTTGTCTTTTCTCTCTGCAAAGGAGACTAATGAATCAAATGAATCAAAATGCTTCCAACACTAGAATAAGAAAAAATATATTCTGAAGGTAAATTTTTTTAGTACACACACACACACACACACACACACACACACACGCACTCTTACCATAAACACACAGATCCCCGAAGTATAAATTTAGCAATTGCTCTTAGAATGTGACTTTAGAAAAAATAAGGATATCATTGGGTTGCGAGTTATGTAAGTGCTTTAACATAAATGCTGCTGCTGAAACAAAGAAATCTCAATGGCTAGATTTTTTACCAACTGCAAAAAGTCTTATCTGTTACCATACGGTTTTAGTGCTTTGAGACCAAAACAAAATTTAGATTACCTTAAATTCTCTCCTACTGATCCGCATTCACATTTGTAAAAACAGATCCAGTGAGGCTACTCAATTAGCAAATTTCATTATGTTTTACTATTAAAATCTCTTAGTTCTTTGTACCCTTGAAAAAATGTTGGTAATATTATGAGAGTACAGACAGTAAATATATAATAAATAAGTAATTACAATTGATTATGTTAAGTGTTACTTTAGAGCTAAGTGCAAAGTATCAGATATCTTGATGAATAATCTTCTCTCTATACCTTAACCCAACACTCAATAATTTAACATGTCTACCTAAGCCTTTCTACTTATCTTAAAAATTGTACCAGTTTTTTTCTTTTCAAAGATCTTATTTACTTACTTGAGAGAGAGAGAGTGAGGAAGAGACATGAGCAGAAGTATGTGGCAGAGGGAGAGGGAGATGCAGACTTCCTGCTGAGCAGGGAGCCAGATGTGGGTCTTGACCCTAGGACCCTAAGATCATGATCTAAGCTCAAGGCAGGCACTTAACCAACTGAGCCACCCAGGCGCCAGGCACCATCTTAATATTTCTTAAAAATGCTCCCTCCCCACCTTAATTTGTTCTTACCTAGACCTGCATAAACTTTTAAAGCTTCTTCTGCCCCCTAACCTCATCCCACAACCTGTTTCCCACATACATACCAAGAGATATCTGGGATGACCATGTTACTCCTTCCATTAAGTCTAGCAATGACTCTGCACCCCATTTGCAACAAAATATGAACTTCTTAACACAATGTATGACACTTTTGTGAACTGGCTCCTACTTGCCTCTCCAATTTCCTTCTTATCACATTCTGACACTGAATGTGATAAGTATACCAGTTCTTTTTCTGAACAGTCTGTATTCTTAGATGTCTTTGCATATCAAATCTTCCCTGGTATAATGCTATAAATGCTATAAATACCCTTCCCTCACAGACTGTCGTGACCACTGCAAATCTTCATTATCTGATGATCTTCTACATTGACAATTCAGGTATCATAGTTCGTCTTTGGGAATACTTCCCAAACTTTCCATCACCCTAAGATGAGTGAAGGTCTGTCATGGTATCCTAGGCTTCTTTGTTTCATTGTATTTATTGTATTTAATATGCTCCACTGTCATGGGTTCTTAAAAAAGCCTCTTTCACAAGAGGCTGTTGTTATCATATAACACAATGCTCTGCTTTACCATTTTTAGACAGTTTTAGAATTTAGAAATACATAAATATGTAAAGGGAACTGCCCTATCATTAGCCCATGTCCTTACTTAAGACTGTACAATAAGAGTTCCTAAGAAATATTGGGAGACAGCTTCTGCTCTTCTCTTCTACTCTCCAACCTTCCAAATCCATCACTTACTCAGTCCTCCCTGATCACTTCAAACGGAGGAGCGATGAGATAATCTAATGTGAAGCATTAGGAAGAGGGTCTGTAAGCATGCATAATTTATGCCTACCTGGAATTAATATGTCATTTCCTCTGCCCCCAGTTTATGAACAGTGAGAGAGGCCCTGCCCCTTGAAGAGATGGGGTTGAGTGGCTGGGTTCCTGTGCAATGAAGAGGTAAGTGAAGTCAGTTCAGAGCTAAACCTGATCTAGCTTTAAATCTAAGTGATAGGCCACATTCAGACTTTACTGGTCATAATGATAGCAGTTTAGTCTCTGACTCAATAGGTTTAGAATTGGGAGGGAATACAGATGTGAATAATTAGTCCTGTCAGAGACCTTCAAGTAATATGAAGGTTAACACTTAAAACTGCACTGAAACCAACCTTTAAGGGAAATTTTTCAGTAGGAAAATGTAACCAGAAAACCATGGATAATAATAAAGTTGTTTAAAAATTTGTCTTCAATAGCTATAGATTTGTAATTTGCTTTTAAAAATAACTGAACTCCCTCCTAACAGAAGCATGGATTTGAAAATTTACAACTCTTGAGATGCTGTTGGAAGAAATTAAAGAGATCTTATTATTCACTATGGTCAATTCTTAACTTCTAAAGCTTTGATTTAAAGAGTTAATTTATCTTTGCTGAGGAAAATTATCAATACAAAATCTAAAATTAATTGAATGTTGAGTTAGAGGAGACTTGAGTAAAGTATTTTAAAATAACCATTCCCTTGAACAGTGAACTCTGTGTGACCTTCACTAGAGCCATATGATGTTAAAAAAATTAAGTGAGTAGAAAATTAAAAGGAAAATGTTCTACCATTTTTCTTCGGTCTCACTGACACCATTGCCCTCTATTTATCTACAACCAAGAGGCACTTAGTACTTTCAATAAATATGAAGTAAAATCATTTTCGGGCTAACAGTAGAGTAGCATAATCAAAGGGATTCTAACTGCTAGATAAATATGAGGCAGCTCTCTGCTGTGGAAAGAGAAGTCAGTTGAGAGAGAGGGGATCTGAATTCTAGATAACCTAGGCTAAGTTACTTATGTACCTAAGCTTCTATTTCTTCACATATAAAATGGGGATGATGATAACACAACAATTTCATGGGGTTATATAAGAATTTGAATGAGAATTATATAAGGTTCATATATGTAAAATGCTTACAGCAGCATCTAGCATATAATTAGTAAATTAGTAATAATAGCAAACAAATACAAAGTACTTGATACTTCCAGGCACTGTCCAAGTGTTCTACATACATTAGTTCATTTAATCCTCATAACTCTATGGGGTATGCATTAAATATTAGTTGATATTATTGCTTACATTACTAGAATTTCTAAAATGTTTATATGTCTCTTGTGCCCCATTTACACATTAGTCTTTTGCACTGCCATCCCCATTTATTTTGAAGGCACCTCAAGGGCCAGAGTCATGTTTTTCATTACATTCCACAGTTCCCAGGATCTCACTGTTTAATAACACAGCAGTTGAAACAGCCAACGAAGGAAAGAATGTGGTAGGGCAAAGGCATACCTTAGAAATCTAAAGACAAACTATGGCTGTCGTTCTGCACAAGAAATGACAGTTCTTTGTGGCTCCAATACTCATCATTGTTCCTGGTATCTGATAGTTATGATATAGAAGGTGACCATATGAATGAATGAGGGGCACTAACAAGTGTTATATGTAGATTCTTTTAGCCACAGACTTGAAGCGAAAACAAAACAATTGAGAACTCCGTATATAACACAGAGCATACTTATTACCTAGGGCTAGATTGTGGCTAGCAGAAACAAAGCCACTGGGATCTGGAATACATATGCTCTCCAATATGGAGGGAGAAAGAATAGATTTGTACATGCACTATTTATTCTTGGACAGGTTCATAGAGAGCCCAAAGAGAACTATCTGTAGGGCTACCTACATAACAACATATCTGAAAATATTGTTTTCAGAGACCCAGTAAACTAATTTCTTTCCCTCATTCCTGTCCTCAAGGAGCTCACAGCTTGTGGGAACAAATGGAACATTACAACATAACGCTGCAGCTCATAGAGAAAAGGAACCTGATGAAGAATAGGGTCAAGAATGACTTAATAGGGAGAACAAGTCTGAGCTAAATCTGGAAGGTAGAGAAGACAACAGTCAAGTGAAAACAGAAGGAACTACATTCCCAAGCAGAAAGAGAAGCTTGTTACTTCAGCTGATTCATTATGAACGGAGAAGTTGGGGATTAGACAAGGTTGGAATGAGAAACAGGAAGGTGACACAGGGGTAGATGATGAAGGACCTATTATGTCACACTTAGGATTTTAGCTTCAGTTCCAAAAGTAATAGGACTGATTGAGGTATTTAAGCAGAGACATAACCTAATCAGGTTATATAAAATAAAATCTGTGTGGACTATTTGAGAGTTCAGGATACAATACATTAAATAAAATGATGAGAGCTTTTACAATTTAATCTTCACCATTCATGAATTTGAGGCTCACTAGTTTTTAAACAATACGTCTAAAAAATCCAAGTTTGTATTTGTGAACATGGGTAAATAATGCTCCAGGAATGGCCATTACATTAATGGTGTAAGTGCTATTCTTACAGTAATGAGATAAATGGAGATAAATCATACGAATGAATGAAGGACACCCAGTATGGAAGCCTCCAAACCTGCAAGTGGAGAGGATGAATACAAGGGAGTGACTGTGAACAGACAAAGAGCTGCTTTCAACACTTGTTTAAAAATAACATGAATTTATTTAATTGCTTTGTTCAGAATGATGCATGTTCCTTTAGAGATCGTCTCCAACTAAAGGTTAATACCTAAGAGAGGATCCAAGAAGTTGCTTTCAAAATTGATAATTAGAAATGATGCAGTGCATTGGATGGTAGAGAAAATGCTTAGATGACGTAGAAAAATATTAACAATATTATTTAGTGGAAAGAAATTGTACGTGATACTTTGTACAAATAAAGTATGATAGTGAAAGAAAAATCTGGATGGACTAGTAGCAGTACTTTAGATAACTAGGACTATAGGTGCTTTGGGTTCTTTTTTGCCTACCTTCATTTTTACAATATTTTACAATAGATGGGTAGGCAAAAATGAAATTAGACAAGAAAATTTGTAACAGAGAGCTAGTCTATGAAATCAAAGAGCTATAAAAAAAGAGAGGATATGTTTCTATCAACAAAAATTAAAAGCATGATGTCCATATGCTTTAATAAATTTTGTGAATTTTAAAATATTTCCCTTTTTAAAAATGCACCAGTATCTTATATTAAAAGACAATGTATTAAAAAAAATAAAAGACAATGTATTGTCAGCCCAATTTTGTTTTTTTATTATTTTTACTGCTTAATGACTTACTGTTTTGGAGTAAATGCTCTCATAATCCTTGTTATGATATCTTTCAATGATCTTCAACTCGGAGTGTTAACGAACTTAAAAAAACAAATGTAATAAATGCAAAGAGAAAAGAAGATAGCCACAAAAATACAAATTAGCTCAAAGAATGTACAATAAGCAAATCTAGAAGTATTTTTAATTCAAATTTTTGAAAAGCTTATTTTATCGATAATTTGGTTTAATTTGAGTACTTTAAACGCACAGAGTAAAGCTCCAAAATGTGTTCTAACTACATCTTTTGATATGAGAACTATATAAGCATGAGCTAAGTGTACTTTGCATATATTCAGGTAATGTTTCTGAGCATATTACACCTACATATGCTATGCAAAATGTTGCAGAAGATTAAATTATCCTAGCCACATTTGGGAAGCGGCAGTATGTCTGTCATTGCATGTAAACATATGCAGATTTATGCAAAAGATTCTCAAATATGTGTACCTAAAGTCCCAAACTCCCCACAGACATGCAAAGCCAGAAGTTTTTGTTTATTTTCAAATTATTGGAAAACCTATAAATGGGACTAAAGAAATAGATATGCTTATGTTGTATGTTCAAACTTGGTGCATGTGTGTGTGTGTGTGTGTGTGTGTTTTCCTTCATTTCTTTGTTAAGTCATTTGGCCAAGATTTTAAATTCATCTGCAGTAATCTTTACGGTAGACTTAATGCAAGCACAAAATTTCCATTTGCTTCAAAAAGTCCTCCCAGAGTTAGGGGAGAGAGTTCATGCACCATTTTACATAATGAATCCGATTTTTCCAGCACCTAAGATCCTTCCTGATAGTGCTTGTTTGTTAGCCTTTCAAGAGGGTGCATTAACTCTTTCAGATCATTGCAATCAAGTATGAAATATTGCTAAAGTGCTTTGCCAGGCTGAAGCTGGTTTTCAGAATGGGTCATTTATCATAGCACAATGAATCAACCCATTTTGGTAAGTCAGGAAGAAATCACAACAGTGGCTCTGACGTTGTTAGGAATAATGCAGTATCATAATGAGAAATAAAAAATAATATGAATATTTTCTAAAGGAGTCATACTAAATTTTAAATAGTAGTTTCTGTAAAGCTTCTATACATTGAATTCTCATTTATGTTAAGTAATAGATTCCACCAAGAGAGTTTTTTTTTTTAAATCTATGTAGTATTTGAAGATGGACTCCAAATGCTTAACCCCTTTTCCAATTAAGAGTTAGATTATATGTTTCTTCCTTTTGAACCTGGGCTCTGTGATTGCTTGACTAGTAAACTAAGAAGGAAGTAATACTGTTTCTGAGTCTGAACCCCTGCCTCAGTAAGCTGGCAACATCCATTTCCTGAGTCTGGTTGGGTTACTTACTTTTGGGACCCAGTCATCGTGATGCCCAGAGTGAGACAGGTGGCCTATAGAGAGAAGTGCTTGACCCTTAGTCCCAGCTTAGCTCTTTGCCAACAAACAAGTGCCCCTTTACCAGATATCTGGGTTAGCCCTATTGGAAGTGGATTGCTCAGCCTTGTGGAACATTACCTCACTAAACCTTGCCAAAAATTGCAAGTCCAGAAATCAAACAAATTATTACAGATTTAAATCATAAGGTTTTGAGGTTGTCATGCCACAGTAGAAAACCAGAACAGGAGATTTCTGTTGTACCTTCCCTTTGTGTATGTTTGTGTGTGTGTATGAGTGTGTGTGAACATGCACATGCAGGTGCATGTTAAATACTTTTATATTTGCTCAGATTGTGGCTTTTTGGGGTAATGCATGCCTCTCAAGAGTTGCTTCCTACTTAAGGAAACTGAGACTTACTGTTTTCATGTCTAGTAAGGGTTCTAAACTACACAGAAACATATAAGTAGATTTTAGTATAAAGATACAAGGGGCAAGAAAGAAAGTGTGTTCAAGAATGTATACTTTAGAGTTACTGTAATATTTACCTGACTTGAAGGCACTTCTCTTGATTAATAAAACCACATTAACTTTACCAAGAGTTTTCCTATTTTCTTTTTTTCCAATTAAATGATAGAATAAGAAACTGTGATTCGGGTCACAATATTAAACCAACTTTTGTTTGATTATATAGATAGGTTTGGTAAATATATTACAAGTACACATGGGAGGAGGAGCCCCTCAATGTTGTTTTTCACTTGTGTTGAACTTTCCTTTCCTTTAAGGACATGCAATCAAATTCAAATTAGATTTCTCCTCCTGTAAAGTATCTCCCTATCAGTCTTAATAGGATGTTGAGCATCAACAGCAACTCAAGTTTGCAACCACCTGACAAGATTCTAGGTGGATGTTTGTGCAGCGTGATTCAGGGCTACCTTCAAAAACACTTTCCTGGGAGCTTAGCCCAGATGCCTGCAATTTCCCACCTGGAAAGAAGGGACAAATTAAACCGTTATGTCATTAAATCCTTAATGTGAATTGGTTTCTTTTATCAGTTCCCATTATATGTAACAGCTAGCTCCAAGTTTGTTTGGATAACAAGGAAGAAAGCAACATAGAGCTACTGTCCTCAGAAAATCAGGTGTTCAACTGAGGATGAGGTAGAGTTATTGAAGTTGAATTTCATAGTTTTGCCTGTCTGACCTTGTTACTGTAAAGCTGAGTCAAAGAAAATACATACACATGTTCAACAGGATTATTATATTTTAGTCTTTGTGGGTAGTAATATTTTACACTCAGGGAAGTGCATGCAGATTTTTATCCCCTGGAGGACACTTAGCACCATACTGCTTCAGTGTCCTGGCCTCTAAGAGTGAATAAGCATCTCTATGCTGACTTACTATCAGACAGTGACTTAAGCAAGGGAAATCAGGTTATGACTCCTAAGGATCCTTAAAACTCTCATTACTATTTAAAAGTGAAGTTTGCATGGTTATATGATCAGACTCTTAAGACAAAGACTGTTTTTCTGCTCCAACAGTTGCTTTATCAGCCACTGGCCTGTGCTGCTTTAAAAACACACACTGTTGGTGGCCATTGTCCTGCTCCAATTTGAATCAGTGTCAGCATAATTTTGCAATCCCTTATGATCAATGTTCTACAGTTTTTATAGGCATCTCTCCTCTGCATAAATATTTCCTGATCTGCCTCCCTGCTCTGCCCTGGAGGTCTATAACCATTTCCTAAAATGGCTTTAAAAAAGAAAAGTATTTCTTTCACCTCTATTAAGATGTCTCTGTGGCAGTAGATAGAAGGCAGAAGCTGTTTCTGTCATCATTATTTCCTTCAATCTGTTATGCACATATACAAGTCCCTACTCCATAGAGTTTCTCCTGTTTACTAATAGCATCTTAATAATGCAGGGTGAAATGGACTTATATTTGCCAAAGTAAAGAGGTATAAAACCAGGTTTTCTAATTAAATGATGATGTGTCAAGTACTTGCCACTTTGTCCTTTCATTGGGGTTGTGTTCTCTACTTTCCAGTGTATGTACATATATTCATATATTTTTATTTATTTTTGACATAATAATCACCTAGCATTCATTTTCCTTGTAATTTCTTTCTTCTACCAGTTAATTCTACTGCTGTTCTGAGTAAATGTCCATTCAAGATTTTTGAAAGAACTTCAAAAAAGCTGCCTCCAATGAGCAAACCAATTGAAAGTAGAAGTATTCTTTTTAAGTAAAACTATTTTACAGAATTTTAAGTGTTTTAGAATATGTCACATATCATCAACAACAAAAAAATCAAGCTGCTTAGCCTTAATTCTGCCAGTAGTATCTTTAGTCCTTTATATACATTCTTTTACTTGCTAACTACAACAGTATTATACAATAGTTATTGATTTTCTATTTTATAGATGAGGAAACTGAAATTCAGCAAAATTGAGAAACCTGTCCAAGTTCAAACAGCTGATAAGTTTCAGATGTGCAATTTCAATCTTGATCTTTCATCACCACCTGATGTTTTTCAATAATGTCATACAAATGGCTAAAATGAAACATTAAAGAAGAAACAAACATTGAAGAATTTAAAGTTAGGAATTAAAAGTATTAAATGCATGAGTAAAACCTTCTAAGCTTTAGTACAATGGCAAATGATTGAGGTAAGATCCTAGGACTGGGAAAGTATGATGACTTTTACTAAAACAGATATGCTAGGAGAAGGAACAATCAAGTAAGGAAATGAGTAGCACAATGTCAGGCTGTGGACTGCTCCGTGATAATGCTAAAATTGTTGCAGACTAGACAGTGATCTTGTACTACTTTCTTCCAAATGTTTTCAAATCCGTGAATTTTGGCATCTTTTTCCCAGAAAGTATCATACCTTAAAAAAAAGTTGTAATTGAATGGAAAAATAGCTTTTTCTTGAAATTGGAAATGTAGAGCCCATTAAACAGAATCTCATATCTTTTCAAAAAGAGGAATTTTTATGATATATTTTAGGAGGTTTCAATCTTTCACATTTTAGTCTTAAAATAGGTATTTCAAACTCAATTATATTCCTACCAAGGCTGATAATTTCTTTTCTTTTTTTGATAATTTATGTAAGTTTTTTTTTTTGAAGTGTAGGGTAAAAGGTAAATAAGATCACATTAAAAACTAACCAAGAATAAAATGAAACACTGTGTACTTAAAAGTGAGAAAAGCATCACAACTGAATATGTAACATTCACCTGGTTTGCTAAGGAATATTGCATCTAATACTGGCCTTCAATCGGAAGTAGGCTTTGAAGAAGCTCAGATAGTTTTTAAGAGTTTTGGGAACTAGATGGGCCTTTAAATAGAAGCTAGAGGAAACAATTTTATTAGGTCATTTTTCTAAAGAATGAGTTAATAATGGTTGTCAAGAAGAAAGAACTCATGTCTTATGGTTTACAGTTGTTTCCCTATTCCAGTGAATAATAATAAAACAAAGAATGAGTTTGCAGAGGAGAAGAAAGAGTTCCTGGATATGAACATGAACATCCAAACCCTTAGAGTGTAAGATACTGTAGTTCCTTTAAAAACCTCGCAGTCTCTGGTATGCTGCATAATAAACATGGAGAAGCATTAAATATTTAAACAACGCCTCCAAGATGTAAATTGAACACCAATTAAAAATAAATTTATTATTAAAAAAATAAATATTAAATCAACTTTGTATTGTTAGTGTAAAAAAATAAAAATAAAATAAAATGAATGAATAAGAACAGAGTAATGCTGCATCAGTACAAATACTTTTTTCAGATCTGTATGCCAGTAGCCCTATGAAAAGATGAAACTTAGATCATTTCCTAAGTAAATAGTTCCATTTGAAACATCTTTAACCTCAAAAGGTCCCTACAAGTGATCATTCTTCTTTTCAAAGTGTCTAAGTAATTATTTGTTTGCTGCTTTAATTCTGATAAATGAGTTAGACCTATCCTGGATTGATTTTCTACTTATAACTTCCTTACAGTTCTTCATACCTTCAGAAGGTTGCAATGAAACTTTATATCCTCCCTTCATATAATTTCCCAATCCTACACATCACTCTGAACTCTCTTTGTAATAAAATTTCCTAGAATGGAATATCCTTGAACCTAGGCTGCCCCCATGTCAAAATGGCACCAACATTAGTATACATTGAACAATGAAATTGTTCATTATCAAAAATGGTCCTTGAGCCTCTTACTATGTTTCAGATCCTGATAATCAAAATAGAATGACGCTACCACCTCCTTTTGCCACCCCTTCAGTTTAATTTCTGGACTCCTTCAGGTATTTTGTCTGAGTAACAATCCATTTGACTTTATTGTCTTCATAACACTTGCTCTACAAAAGCCCTTCATCACAAATGTATACTTCTCAGGGAGCTAATCACCCAGAACTGAAATGACCTTCATAAGGTTGCACAACTTCTTGCTGGACAAATGCATAATGTGATACCTTTCTGTATTCATTCTACCTATCTTTCAGATAGTAGCTCTCTTCTACTGGTTTTACTTCCTTACACAGGGTTTACTATCCATGATGGAAGCAGGGAGTTACAAAAACAGCAAGCTGCTACAACTGCCTTTACATCAAGCTATTTCGCAAAATCATCAGAAGAATGAGTTCAATGAGTTGTACTGTCCTCTAGTCAAGGGGTTTTCTTATATGAGAAACAAAAAGGTGGAATCAAGAGGAGGTGAAGTACTATGGTTTCCTTATACTAATGACAAGAGCATTTATAAGAGTCAAGGCAAGTCTAAAGGTCCAGGAAGCACCCTGGATTGTAAGCTCAAGGCAATATATTTTACTTATAACCAAGGCCATTCCCTTATGCTGTGCAAAACCTCTCATCATTTTTTTCCCAAAAGGTTATTCCAAGGTGAAGCTATTATGATCTCTTGGCACTCGACATTTTACTACAATTTACTTCATTTGAAAGAAGGATTTTCATCCTAATATCATGGTCATAAGGTTGGGGTTTACAGACAGACAAACTCTGAATTAGACCTGCCCAGGTCACTTTAGTTTTGTCTCAACTGAGCCCTCAGCCTCACTTGATCAAACACCAGTTGTGTTCTTGCTTCACATTGTTCTTGAGTTGTAAGAATCTAATTACTCTGACCTTCTTCTTCTCCTCCTCCTCCTCCTCCTCCTCCTCCTCCTCCTCCTCCTCCTTCTTCTTCTTCTTCTTCTTCTTCTTCTTCTTCTTCTTCTTCTTCTTCTTCTTTCTTCTTCTTTTTACAATTTCAGATTCATTATAAGATCTTACCAGCATAGGTTTTCCTACATCCATTAATAGAATACATCTAATTTAGACTAATATAACATTTATTTTATATAGTTATGACTTGCCCAAATATGACCTCTTCTACTCTGCATCACATTAATTTCCTTCTCATCAATACTAACCAATACCTGATCATGTGCCAAGCATTATACATGACCAAGGATATTCAGAACTAAAAGAAGATAGTTTTACCATCAAAAATTCTAGAAAAGATGGATAATAAATACATTTAAAAAGGTATAAGTAATTATAAATTTCAAGTTTGAATTGTTATAAAGGGAATTGAGGAAGTGGCTTTTAAAATAAGATTTGAAGTATGAAAGAAATAAGCTATAAAATACGCTGATGCCAGCTTACATAGAATCTTGTTGGTCCATAGTAAGAGAAAATAAAAATAAATATTACATTTATAAAATAATAATACTAAAATTAAGTATAATTAGACAGCATGAAGTACACTGAAAATTAAAAATATAACACTGAGATTTTAAAAAAGTATAGCATGAAAGATAAAGTCATGGATAAGTCCCAAAAATCAGAACAAAAAGATAGGTATTAAAATCAAAGAGAATAGATTTTTTAAAAAAATTCAAAAGGCTATTCAAGATTTCCACTATATTAGTAAGAGAAATGAAATAAAACAAGACAAAAACAGGTGGAAGAAAATTATCAAATAAATAATAACAATAATTCCTATAAATGATAGATATGCACCTCTACATATAAAGAGCTGACAGAGGGTCTTGTGTAACAAAACAAAACAAAACAAATCTACATTAATGAATACCATCTTAAAATTTTTCATGTTAAGGATAAAGAAAAGTTTTAAAAACCCATCTGAGAATAAAAAAGGCTCCATACAAAGGGATAAGAATTACAGAAATTCTCTAGAGCAACAGCCAGAAAACCATGGACTTACACCATCACAATGAACCAAGAAACAGGGAATAAATTTCAGCAGAAGAGAGGAAGAAAAGGAAATCTTCAAAAGCCATGAAGTCCACAAAGACAAGTATCTCTAGAAAGCAAACAGCCCAGGCTGGCACAAGACAATGAAAGATGGCCTTCAGGAGAAAATGGAAATGATAAAATCTTTAGTGGAATAGAAGTTTTGGAAAATAATACTGTTGATAGATTGATAATGAATAAAATATGTACATATAAAACTAAGTAAGTGGAAAATGAGGCAAATACTAATCAAGGAAAATATATGAATGACAAAATATACATTTTATACAACTTTGCTTAGCAGTGCATAATATTTATATTGTCACATCATATAAAGACTCACAATTAATTTAACCAGAAAATTTGACTGAAATAAAAATATTAAGGGATGTGAGTGGGATTTTGAAATGGTGGTATGAAAGACAGTGAAATCCTGATCTTCCATAAGAGGAAATCAATAAATAATAATTAAAATAGATGCATCAAGAAGTAGCATTATATGCATATGATTTTGTACGGTAGAGAAAAATTAACCAAAAACAAGGCTAAAAGGGTAAAGTCAGAACCCCTGGGGAACTTAAGGGTGGGACAAAGAATAATACATAAGTGCTATTTATTTTAACATAAACTTTTAGTACAATTTAACTTTCTAAGAAAAGTAAAATTGACCATTGATAAGGTGTTAATGTGACAAAAATAAACAAAGTATGTATATTATAACATAACCCTTTAAAACAAAAAATGTAAGGAGAAAAATTCCTATAAATCCTATAATGTAAAAATAATGACTATTTCTTCCCACAAAATATTTTCACACGTGTTTGAATATATTTAGTAGTATACTTAATATGGAAAAGATTTATACATGCCAATTACCTCTCACCCAATTTACTGTTTATAAAGAGGACAATAAATAGTGCTATGATATTTAATATAGGTATATAATGTCACTAATTTAAAAACTATGAACTCAAGCTACTTAAATTTTGTTGAGAGTGCAAATATTTATGTATATATACATGTATATTCAAAGTATATAGGTATGGTAAGTGAAGGAGAGATGTCCCTGTTCTAAGATTTATTTATTTATTTATTTATTTATTTATTTATTTATTTATGAGAGAATGGGAGTGGGGGAAGGGGCAGAGGGAGAGAATCTTCAAGCAGATTCCTCACTGAGCTCGGCGTCTGATCCCTTTATCCTTGAAATCATGACTTGAATTGAAACCAAGAGTGGACTGGTTACCTATTGAGCCACCCTTACCCTGAGATGGCACTGTTCTAGGTTGAGTAAGTGTCCATTCTACTGCAGTTGCAGTGTTTCTGACAGAGGGACAAGCAAGTTTAAAAATCAATGAGGTGGGAGAACACCAAAACATCTGAGAAACAATCATGAGGCTGATTAAGTGGAGCAAAGACTGAGAGGAGGAAGAGTTGATAGTGAAGCTAGATGAGTAAGTTTTATTGTGTCATACCGGAAAGTGGCACTTTTTCTGATTGACTTGGGACACTATCACAATTTCGAGGAGGGGAATGACAGGGTCAGATTTACACTTCACCAGGTTCAATCTGATGGTTTGATTGGGTCAGTATTCCAAATCAGAGGTAATAAGAGTTCCATCCTAGAGTATTAAAGGTAGAAAGGTAAGAAGTGGTCAGATTCTGGATATATTAATGAATAGGAGAGTTGTCAGGATTTTCTGTCATTGAAGGTCAGTATCTTTTACCTTTCTCTTATCTTGAGATCATCAGATTTTTTTAAATGATCAAAAATACAGTTTAAAACCAAAATTCAATGTTCCAGATATTTTCACACCTTTCCCTGCAGTCATTAAGGTTTTACGTGATCAGTCTTATGTCCTAGTTGTTGGTTCTACCCTTTGCTCCCAAAGACGTACAGAGCACAACAATGAAAAAAAAAAACAAAAAACTGTTTGACAGCATAAAACCGTGAAGGCATTAACTCACACCTAATAGCCATGGAAGCTGAATGACACAGAAGATTTGGCAGGGATCCTCAGAGGATTGCAAATTGATATGAACACAAGTTTCTGATTAGGAACATCATGCTACCTAGTTTTATGCACAATTATCTGCACTTCCCAGGGTTAAAGACTTTGAAAACAAATTATGGTTAAAACCTGGAGGCCTGCATTGATATAAAACTTCGATTTAAAAAACGGGAAGGTATTTCCCTATATCTATGCCTGCCCACCGTCCACCCACTGAATTACAGTAAGCAATTGGATCTCCCAGGGATAAGTAATAAAAGCATCTGTTTTTGAAGGATCCTGGGTAGGTTGTGTCAAGTCACACGAGACAAACAAGGCATGAGCAGATTTTCAGTTATGCTTTTCTGTGGCTTCCCATAGCAATTAGCAAGCACAGTGAACAACTAAGATGGGAAACAGTGTTCTTGGATTAGAATAAAGACAAAGCTCTTCAGATTTCAAAACCATTCCATGTGCATGTTCTATGTATCTTAATTTTTAGATGAAGAGAGGTGGAGACTGAATAACTATCCCACAGTACATGAATCTATGTCACTACATGAATCATATTGGTCTAGTTATTGCAACTCTATATGTTTTCTTTTTTTTTTCTTCTATAAAATAGAGAAATTAATGGTATCTACCTCAGAGTTGAGCTGTGAGGAAGAAATGAGTAAAAATGTGTAAAAAACTCAATAGAGTTCCTGGGAGTACAGTCACTGAGTAACTGTTAATATTCTGATTAAGAAGTTCACTACACTGAACTGACAATAAGAAGCCTTCTTTATGTTCACTTCAGTTTGATTCTGCACACAGTCTCCTTCTGTTGAGGAAAAGCAATGTTTTAAAGTCAGAAAATTAGGCAATACATGGCAAAGGGCTTGGTAGCCGATGTGCACCCTGGAGGTGCTGAGGTTGGTTGTATTATCAACAATACTGTTCACATTATCCCTCCTGAGTTTCTGCAGCATAGTAAAGGTAATAATGTGTAACTGATGGAATTTCAAATAAAGCATTATTAAAATATTTGTTCAGTGACCTTTTTCCTCTTTACCTTTTTTCTTTTGTGGTTCTTAACATTCTGGCACAATCTCCATCCATTTTAGACATTTCTTTCAGTTCTACTCACAATGTCCCTTTAATTGGCTCAAGATGTCTATTCTATTATCTTTTCGGAATTGAGAAAAAATATGTGATGGTACTTGTTAAGAAGTTTATATCCTAAGTTAGGAGATCCAGGTCTGAAGAAAGACACAATTGTGAGTAGATCGCTTATTAAAAAGGGAATTAAACATCAGTCAGCGTCTCATGGTGTATGAATTATAATAAGTACTTTGGAAGACCTTTTGTGTTCCACAACCGAGCAGGGTGCCAGATGGTAAAATCCTTCCTTGGTACTAAAGGATGCTTTTGCCTATGTGGGGTGCTAAATCTGTCAGTGGTATTTTATTCCTGACAATGGAGAATGCTGAGATAGTCTATAAACCTATTTACATATTTACGATATTCTCAAGATATAATTCACAGATTGGAAATTTTTAGATGAAAACAGCAGAGGAGGGCAGAAACAAGAAAGCATAATTTTTCAGGAAAAAAATGCTTAAAAGAACAAGAAAAAATATCTTCTCATGATCCATGGATTAGGGATGACTCAGAACATCCTCACAAGAACAGTCTGTTTCCACAGGGCATAAAATTCAAGGTAGCTCAGAAAACTGAAATCTTGCTTTGTCAGGATCTATGTCATTGGTAGGGATAAGTGGGTACCTGTTAAGTTTACCAGGCATATGAATATTCCAGAGTCTAGGTTTGTGATGTAGAGAATCAGACTCATTAAAAGCCTTCTAGGCAAATACTTCCTTTTGATTACCATTAGATTTATAAAATTAAGAATAACAGTTCTAGAAGTTTCAATTTCCTATAGAGGACAGATACACAAAAATAATGAAATATACCTTAATTCCAAGTTGATATCGCCTGTGAATTTATCTTTTTCTGAACAAAGGGGTTAAATAGCACATAATGCTTAGTACTTCATGACCAAAGGAAGGCAGGCAATGAAAAGGAAAATATATTTCAAAACAAACAGACTAAAGGAAAGTAAGGGACTCATAAGTTGTACATTTTATTTTATTTTATTTTTTTTTAAGTTGTACATTTTAAAAAAATGTGTTAACTGGATGAAAATCCACAAAACCTAAGACTCAGTAAAGAATTTGTATGTTTTTTTTTAAAGATTGTATTTATTCATGAGAGACACACATACAGAGAGAGAGAGAGAGAGAGAGAGAGGCACAGGCACAGGCAGGGGGAGAAGCAGGCTCCATGCAGGGAGGCGGATGTGGGACTTGATCCCAAGTCTCCAGGATCAGGTCCTGGGCTGAAGGTGGCGCTAAACTGCTGAGCCACCCAAACTGCCCAAGAATTTGTATGTTTTATAAAAAGAGGAAAGGTCTTCTAGATCCAACAATACCTCACATTAAGTTGTTATTGCAACCCCTTCCACTACAAATACTTGGAAATTCAGCATAAAATAAAGCAACAATGACAAATGAGTACTGAATATTAAACCAAGCTTAAAAGGGAAAAAATCAAATCAGCAGGTGCTAGAATGAAAAGGGATCACAAATCCAAAAATAAAAGTACAAGTTGATATTAAGGCTTATATGAATGCCTATATTTACCTTTTATAAGAGTCAAAAAATTTTATTTGAATTGTGCAATTTTGAAAACTTGAAACAACAGTAAAAGTGACTCAGCTCCTTTCTGTGTTGATCAGCAAACAATTGTAGTCAGAAAACTGTAAAACAATGTAGATGACTGGGTCATCTGATTTCATTACTTGGTGAATGGATTACTAATAGATACAGAGTTGCCTGATATTTAACAAAACACTCAATAACATATGGCCTGATGATGGGTCTAAAAAATAATTTTTTTGTCTAATGATAGATGTAAACAAGATTTTGAAATACTTGTAAGAGTTGTAATGTGGTATGAAAAAATCTGTGATATCAAGGTGCCTGTGTGGCTCAGTCAATTAGCCACTTGACTCTTAATTTCACCACAGATCATGATTTCAAGGTCCTGAGATTGAGCCCCACATGACATGTCAGGCTCAGCTGGGAGTCTACTTCTCTTTCTCTGTCTCCCTCTCCCCACCCCCACTTGATGCACAAGAATGTTCTCTCTCTCTAAAATAAATATATCTTTAAAAAAAATTTTTTTTTAAATCTGTGATACCTAATGATGATGTCACAGCTCCTTCTAATACTATTGCAATTTATTGCCTAGATTCATGATCAGAGGAAACAGTACATTTTAGTTACAGATTGAACAAAATGAAAATTTAATTTTTCCAATTAAATTCCAGGCCCTTAAAATTTATCCATGGGCCTGATGGTTAAGAACATCTGCTTTATGTCTATTGCCTCATCTAATCTTTATAGGACCCCTACAAAGTAAGCATTATTATTATTTAACTGATGATGAAACTGAAGGATAGTTTGAATCTATTGATTCATATCACACAATGGGGAAATCATGAAGCTAGGTTTCTAACAGAGGCAAACTGACTTGGCATATTTGGTTGTTGTTTTTTTTTTTTTTCCTTTTTGAACTAAATTTCTCTGTGTTGTTATGTATTTATGCATTAGGTAGTTCTCTATCTAACCAATTGTTCTTTCTATTGATTTAGGGGCCACAGATATAATACTTCCATTGCAATTTTATAATATGCAATTTTATAATATTTTGTAGGGTAATTTCTTTCTAAATATCCTACACATATTTTTCCCTCTTTTTTAAAGATTTTATTTATTTATTTATTTATTTATTTATTTATTTATTTATTAATGAGAGACACAGAGAGAGAGAGAGAGCACGAGAGGCAGAAACACAGGCAGAGGGAGAAGCAGGCTCCGTGCAGGGAGCCCGACGTGGGCCTCGATTCTGGGTCTCCGGGATCACACCTGAGGCTGAAGGTGACGCTAAACCGCTGAGCCACCCGGGCTGCCCCTACACATATATTTCAATATTGAAATTTGATTTTTAATGACTATCCATGCTCTTATTATTTCAAGAGTAATATGATTAGCCATGATCTCTCCTGAGAACACTGAACATTTATATATACCTAACTTTTGGACCTCTCACTTTGGTATCTCAGGGGTCTTTTAAAGTCAATATTCCTTAAAATGGAACTCATATTCCTTCTAAATCTGCTTTCTCTCCAAAATTCCACATGTCAATTTATAGTTCTACCAACAATCCAGACACCTAGTCAGAAAACCCTGGGCTTTACTGTTATAATTATTTTTAGTAGTTCTCAGCCTTATTCCTAACCTATATCCCTGATCTATGTTCTGCTGGACAAGTTTACCTATTAATTACTTACTGAATCTGGAACACCACTTTTATTTCTGCTCACTCAGTCCTTCATCCTCTTTAGGCTAAAACAATCAAATCCATTTTGTATTCTAGGCCTCTCAAACCCATCCCCCACACTACCAATAGACTGATTTATCTACGGCATATAGCTGATGCCATCCATCTCTCTAAAAACCTCCGAAGTCTCCTGTTTATCTAAGAATCTAAATTTTTATACATATATACAACAATCTGCATAGCCTTGCCCCACATGATTCTCTCATTTCATTTCCTCTTGTGTGCTTTGCACTTAAGCAACAATTGCCTTAAAAGCACTGAACAGATTATGGTAATCCACGATTCCATCACTTGTACAAACTCTTCCCTCAAGTCATCCTTTCTTCTTGTAATCAACACCTTGTCTTTTAAGCCTAACTCACTTGTCACCTACTCCAGAAATTGCAACATTTCTCCCTTATTAGTTTAAGTAGAACTCATCTATTTTTCACAACATCCTACAACAAAGCATTGACATTTTGATTATTATAAAAAATTTGCTTTATATTCCTCTCTCTTTTTACTCCTTTCTTCACAACAATTAAGATTCCATAAAAGCAGTTTCATTCTTCTTTGTATCAACATAGCTTGATAATCACCTGATATGAAATAGAGCTCCATAAATGATGGTTGAAATGAAATGGAAAAAAAAAAAAGCAGCTGACATAGGTTGTCTTAAGTAGATAGAGATACGCCTTCAGGAAATATTAAAAGATATTTAGATATTCTGATGCATGTTCTATCTCTTCAACATCCTCCTCCTGGCTGTTATTGAAAGGATTCATATATTAGACAGAGGTTCCAGCTCAAGTAGTCTCCTTAACTCTAATAATCCATGCTTCCAATTACACTGTGACTCCCTTAGAACCTAATTTTCAGTTTCTAGGATTTAGGCATTAATAGAATCCCAATTAGTCAATAATAATCTGTGTGTGAAGATACGGAAAACAACATACTATTAATTTGTCTGTCACTTTATTTCTTGGAATCTGATATTTGATCTCCAAAACTATTGCCTATTTCCTGTTCCTCATACAACTTTTACTATCATTAAAGGTGGTGTGCAATTTACACCAAAGGGGACAGGATACAATACAGAATTAATTGATTTGCACTATTCATTATACATGACAGGGGATATAACTGATTTTTGAAATGCACAAACATATTTGAAAATACATTTATGAGACATATAGTTTGATTGTGGATTCTATATTATCTAGACTTCAAAACTCAGCTATCATCATTCATTGATCCTTTATTGGATTTTTTTACTGGAAAGTGCCATATATTTTCTCTTTAGTGCCCTTCTTCTCTGATTAGACTTTTTAAACACTTACCAAAGAAACTTGTGATTAATGACAGTTAGAACTTATTGGACTTGAAGGACAAATACTTGCTTCACCAGTTAAGAGAATGAGCTAATCAAAATGAAGAAGTGCAGGGCAAGGGAGAACAGGGAGAGAAACGAACGCAGTGAATCTATATGGATTCGCTTGAAGTGATGAGCTGAACTGTTAACTTTTCATTTACTGCATCACAAACTTGACTCAACCTTTGTCTGTATTAAGAATAATGGAGCAGTTCTTATAAAAGAAAAGTATAAAATTTCTCAAAATAAGCCTCCCCTCTTTCGTTTTTATAGCTATGGGTTGGTATTATTCCAGCTTCTTCACAGTAAATATTTCATAGTATCTTCCACAGAGTGGAAAAACTTAGCCACTTCCACAGTTACAAATCCTACTATAACAAACCAAACTGGCTTTCTCTTCAGAGACTGTACTTCATACTTCACTACAAAATTGAGACTGAACTTTTTATTTGCTGAGAAGATACCACAATTTTCTTTTATATGGTGTGATCTCATTCTTTGCCTTTCCAGTGACCTTAAGGAGTAGATGCCTCAAATATTTCAATGCCAGATTGTTTGTGAACTAGAGACGAATCAGTCTTGAAAAGGAGGCAGAAATCCTTTTTGGTGGAAGTGTGCCAGGTAACAATTCAGAGTTCGCTGTGTTGATATTTGCTATGTGTTTCATAAAAAAAATTGCACTATTGATAGACAGGCATCTAGCAATATAATGTATGTGTTCTTCCTTTAAAATTAATCTTTACAAAATAAAGGAGAAGAAGGTTAGAAAAACAAGGATGAAATTTCATGTTGTCTGAACATTTATATACACGTATAATGGTACTAATTTGGGGGGAATACTGTGTGTCTCCTACATGATATGGAAAAAAAATCAATAAAAAAAACTATACCTACACTAACTTTTATAATTTGCGTGAAGATGTGATATATTAGGACAGAAAACAAAATGGGTTTACTGTACTTGAAAATGTATAGAACCTAAGAGCTTACTTTCCTTTTGCTACTTTTGGTTCTCCAGAGAATATGCATTTGGTTCTCTTTCTTCAAAATATTCTGCTCTAGACGTGCTAGTCTATATAGCAAACCACCACATGGAGTGGAATGACAATTAAAAGGTGAAACAACATGGAAAATATGAAGTAATTTGGCCATTTTTATTTTTTATTGCCTCTTTTTACTTTTAATAAAGTTAAAGTTAGTTAACATACAATGTTATATTAGTTTCAGGTGTACAATTTAGTGATTAAACACTTATGTACATCACCCTGTCCTCATCATGATAAGTGCACTCCCTAATCCCAATGACCTGTTTAACCCATCCCCCGCCATTCACCTCTCCTCTGATGACCATTAGCTTATTCTCTGTAAGACTGTGTTTCTTGATTTACTTCTGTCTTATTTTTTTCCCTTTGCTTGTTTCTTTCTTAAATTGCACACATGAATTAAATCTATAGTATTTGTCTTTTGCCCTTGACTTATTTCACTTAGTATTATACTGTCTAGCTCCATCCATGTCATTGCAAATGGCAAGATTTCATTATTTTTTATGGCAGAGTAATATTCCACTGTATATCTATAGGGCTTCTTCTTTATCGATTCATCTATTGATGGCAACTTGGCCTGCTTCTTTATCTTGGTTATGGTAAATAATGCTGCAAAAAACATAGGTGTGCATGTCTCTCTCCTTGAATTAGTGCTCATGTATTCTTTGAGTAAATCCCAAGTAGTGTGATTACTGGATTATTGGATAGTTCTATTTTCAATTTTTTGAAGAACCTCCATGCTGTTTTCCATAGCTGCACTAGTTTGTATTCCCACCAAAAGTGAAAGAGGGTTCCTTTTTCTCCACATCCATGCCAACACCTGTTGTTTCTTGTGCTGTTGATTTTAGCCATTCTGACAGGTGTGAGATAATAGCTCATTGTAGTTTTGAATTGTATTTCCCTGATGATGAGTGATATTGAGCATCTTTTCATGTGTCTGTTGGCTACTCTCTGTCTTTTTTGGAGAAATATCTGTTCATGTATTCTGTTCATATTAATTGGATTATTCATTTTTTGGGTTAGTATCCAAAATATATAAAGTACTTATAAAGTGTTTATACTTAATGTTATATTTATATGTTTTATAGTTAATGTTATATAAATATGTTATATTTGTGTTTTCATTTTCATTTGTTTCCATGTACTTTATTTCTTTTATTTCCTGGTTGACCTAATCATTGTTTAATAGCATGTTATTTCACTTCCATACATTTGTGGTCCTATCATATTTTTTTCTTGTAATTCACTTCTAGTACCATAGCATGGCCCAAAAATCTACATTTCAATCTCTCTGAATTTGGTAAGGTTTGTTTTGTGGACAATATGTGATCTGTTTTGGGGAATGTTCCAAGTGCACTTGAAAAGAATGTGTATTCTCTTGTTTTAGAAGGGAATTTTCTGAATATACCCTTTACATCCATCTGGTCTAGTGTGTCACTCAAAGCCATTGTTTCCTTGTTTTTTAGATTATCTGTCCATTGATGTAAGTGGGGTATTAAAGTCCCCTATTATTATTGTATTATAATTGATTCGTTCCTTTATGCTTGTTATCGTTATATGTATTTGGGTGCTCTGATATTGGGTGCATAAATATTTATAATTGTTAAAACTTCTTGTTGTGTTGTGCACTGAATGATTATATAGTGTCCTTCTTTGTCTCTCATTACAGTTTTTGCTTTAAAATCTATTTTGTTTGGGACCCCTGGATGGTTCAGTGGTTGAGCATCTGCCTTCAGCTCAAGGCATTATCCCAGGGTCCAGTATTTGAGTCCTACATTGGGCTCCCTGCAGGGAGCCTGTTTCTCTCTCTGCCTATGTCTTTGCCTCTCTCTGTGTGTCTCTCATGAATAAATAAATAAAATCCTAAAAAACAAATCAAATAAAATCTATTTTGCACCATATAAGTATTGCTACTGTGGCTATCTTTTGACACCTTTGTGCATGATAGATGTTTCTCCACCCTCTTTCTTTTATGAGGTACAAACTCAGGACCCTGAGATCAAGATCTAAGCTGAGATCAAGAGTCAGATGCTTAAGTGACTGAGCCCCCAGGTGCCCTGCCTTCATCCTCTCTTTCAATCTGCAGGTCACGTTCGGTCTAATATGGGTCTCTGGTAGGCTGCATATAGATCGGTTTTGTTTGTTGTTGGTGGTGTGTTTTTTGTTTCTTGGGGTTTTTCTATTTTTTTATTCAGTCATCCTATGTCTTTTTATTGGAATATTTAGTACATTTATAGTCAACATAATTATGTTAGGTATGTATTTATTGCCATTTTATTAACTCATTTGTGATTATTTCTAAAGATTTTCCTTGATCGTTTCTTGTCTTTCTTTCACTTTTACTGATTTTCTTAAGTGACATAACTGGATTTTTTTTCTCTATTTTTTCCATATTTATTAGTGGTTTTTGATACATGTTTACCATTAGGTTTATATATAACCTCTTCTGCATAAAAAAGTATAAATTAAGTTGAAGGTCATTTAAGTTCGACCCTATTCTTCTGTCCTTTCTTCTCCACATTTTAGGTATATGTTATTACATTTTATATCCTTTCTTATGATTTTTACACAGAACTATTAATTTTTACTGCATTTGTGTTTCCTACCTCAACACTGTCACCTTTAGCCTCTCTTTTCCATTCAAAGAGTTTCCTTTAATATTTCTTGCAAGACTGGTTTAGTGATCGTGAATGCCCTTAGTTTTTGTGTGTCTAGTTGTGTGAAAGTAGTTGTGTCTTCTGTTCTTGAAAGTAGTGACTTTATTAAGAAGAGGTCCTGGAGTGCCCCATTGCAGTGTCCCCTGCTCATTAGAACTTGGCACTTCAGGGGAGTATCCTATGTGTGCTACTTATGTCCTGCTGTTGTGTCTGACACACATTTCCTTTCACTGCAGTCATATGCACTGACTCTGCCTATCGATGGCTGTGCTTGCTCTCTGTAGTGTTAGTGGGACCAAGACAGGCCAGCTTTGAGGGGTATGCCCACTGGGAAACTTGGAGCTGGACAGTGGTGTTAACAAAATTTGTACTGGACCACTTAGCTATCATATCACTCTCCTTCCCAGTTCCCTCAGTGCTGAGTCAGCTGACTTTTAAAGTTCCAGACTCCAAGTCTCACTTGTTATGCAAACTCACAAGCTTCAGCTCCTCTGTTTTTCAAAGCCAAAAAACGATGGGGATTGTTCCCCAATGTGAACCCCTTAGGGCTGATTTCTTGGCCATCTCCACATGCACAGCTCCCTCCTTCCTGCAGGCAGCCTCTCTCTGCTTTTCTGACTTCTAAACTTTCAGATACAGCCTCTTCTCTATATGTAGTTGTGTAATTTGTTCTGTCAGTCTTCAGATCACTATCTGGTTTACTGACTTGGATGCAGAGATCTAGTTGTAAAAGTGAGACAGGGTAAACTCAGGGTCGTCCTACTCTGTCATCTTCCTCTGCTCCTAACAGAGTATCTTTTTTATTGTCTTAAATACCCTTTTCTTCCTTTAATAATCTTTCTGAAAGAAAGTGCCTGTTGTTCCGTTTAAAAGTCTACAGGGGGCGATGGAGAGAGATATTATATCCTTCTGCTAGTTACTAAAGGGCTTCAGTGGAGTAATGGGAACAATGTTCCCCAAATTGATTCTTGGACATCAGATGTCTATTTGATTTGGCAAATTCAATGGCTAGTACTTTTCCTTCAGCCAATTTTCTGGAAGCCCTTCCCTTTCATACTCCCTCTTCTCTTCTCATACACATAAGCTCTCTATGGAATCATAGTACTTTCAAACATTTTTTAGAATGTACATTTTGTTCTGTTATTAACGGAGGTTTGTTTTTATTCTAATGTACAAACATTTCATAATTTTCCTTTTTTAAACAAATCTTTCATGTTTCTGGAAGCTATTCTGTAATGCATCTCAGAGGATAAGTGCAGTTTTTAAAAATCGCTTTGACATATTATCATTATTAGGTTTATTAATATGACTTAACTTTCTTATTAGTAAGAATTCAAGCTCCCTGTCTCTTCATTTAAATTGTGTAATGTGTTTTTAACCCATTTGTTCCTATAGTCAATTCATCTATTGTACAACCCTGAAATCTAGAAGTTTAAAAAAAGGTATATCAGAAACTCAGGGAAATTCCTCTGTAAAGCTAATTCTAAACCTTCTTTGAAAATACACTAGAAATAAAATAACAAAACATTGGGGTGCCTGGGTGGCTCAGTTGGTTGAGCGTCTGCCTTTGACTCAGTTTGTGATCCTAGGGCCTGGGATTGAATCCCACATTGGGCTCCCAGTTCAGTGGAGAGCCTGTTTCTCCTTCTCACTCCTCTCCATCCTGCTTGTGCTCTCTCTCTCCCTCTCAAATTAATCATAAAATCTTTAAAAAAAGAATAAAACATTTTTGGAAAAGAAGAATGAGGTGAGAAGAATGCCACTAACTAATTTTAGGACTTAAAATAATGCTACAGTAATCAAGACATTGACAAAAAATAGACACACAATTCAATGGAACAAAAAGAGTCAAGAACTAGAGCTAACAAATATGATCAGTTGATTTCTGACAAAGGTGCAAAAACAATTCAATGGAGAATTGAGAGTTTTGTCAATAAATGATGTTGGAAAACTGAACAACCATATGCAAAAAAAAAAAAATGAACCTCAATCTAACACTCTCTCCATTTACAAGAAGTAGTTTAAATTGGATTGTTAATCTAAAAATAAAATGAATGCTACAAGCCTTTTAGAAGACAACATAGGAGAAAAATCTTCATTATCTGCAGCTGAGTAAAAAGCTCTTAGACATGACACACAAACATATTCCATAAAAGAAAAAAACCCGATACTTTGGAATTCACCAAAATTAAAAACTTTTGTTTCATATAAGGCATTATTAAGAAAATTAAAAAGACAAACCTACTGACCAGGAGACTATATTTGCAATGCACATATAGGACCAAAAAAATATCTACAATGTATTATACAGACATTACATACATACATATATTAAGAATTGTCTATGACATAATCAAAACTCTCTACAACATAATAAAACAACCCAATTGTAAAATGGGCAAAGACTTGAACAAACGTCACTAAAGATGATGAGCTGGTGAAAAATGAGCACAGGAAAAGATGTTTTACATCAAAACATCCACTCAAAAGTATCGCATATTAAATCTATACATTGGCAAGAAGAGCTAAAATAAAAAATACCAACAATATCAAATGTTGATGAGGATGAGGAGAATGGGGAGGATTAGAACTTTCATAAAATGCTCATAGGAATGGTGTGAGTTCTTTGAGAAACAGTTCACAAGTTTCTCATAAAGTTCTACATACAGCATAGGACAAAGCAATCATAGTTATTCTAGATAAATGAAATCATATTCACACAAAAAGCCCCTTTACTGTATGTTAACCTAATAATAAAATTTTTAAATGAATCTGTTTAAAAATAAGAATGAATATCTATTTTTTTTTTGTTTTATTAATACAAAGAGGAGGGGAAGAGAAAGAAGTTAATTCCATAGAGTTCATTAAGTATATATTTTGAGGATAACAACTTTTTCTGCTTTTTCTTGGAATTAAAAGGAAGCATATGTGTGGTTAAATTTCAGGAAGTATTTTCAACACTTTTAGAGAAAGAAGAAGAGTTGATGAGAATATGATTGAAAGTCCTCTCTATATATCTAAAATATATGATAATTTTCACTAGCATCAGCATATTCAAATGGTCAAGAATTATGAAAATATTCATTATTTCACATGGTCATCAAAAAAAGAAACAATACTAGGGTTAAGATAAGGACAAATCAGGCAACAACAATGGTTCTTCAAAAAAAAAATAAAGTGTGCTTTCCTCCTGTGAGTTTTGTTTATGCTTTTTTGGAAATGTTAGTTTTTTAAAACTTCGACTTTTTTTATAAAGGTAATTAATTCATTCTTCAGTACTGAAGGATAAAGGTGCAGATATAATTATACTTAGGGTAAAGATGTCATAAATAAAACTTCCATAAAATAGGTATTGTATTTGATGGCTATGTTATGTTAAAACCTACTTTAAAGCATGTCTGGATGATCTTTCAAACCCTGATATTATAAAACCACCAGTGAAACATGGCCAGCACTCAAACTGAGCAAACCTAGTCTGCAAATTTGTTTATTCATTTTTATCAAAATTACAGAAAAATATTAAAATTGACAGCCAAAACAGTGCAAATTCATTTTTCTTCCCATTTTTACACTGGCATATCATATTCAGTTAATGTGGAATAGACAAGATGTCCTCGTTAACAAAAAATATGATAAATTGAACAATAAACTACTCAATAAATCAGTGTAAAGAGCAATAGATGTTCATGAATGACTTCTGAAAACATACTGGTTTTGCATATGTTACTAGTTTTCAAAAACTCAAGTATTAAAAACTGGATTAAAAATATATTTTACTTGATTTTATCTACCTCTGACAATTTTCTTAGTATCATTTATGAGGTAATTGATCAGCATAATCTTATGCTTTGTTTGTTTTTCCTAGCTTGAACTAACACTTAGATGTTTTTTTGTTATGAGAGCACCAACTGTTGCCTTGACCTTCACATGTCCTTTAGGACCTAGTATAGAGTATAATTCTTTAACTCACTTAATGGTTTTTTTTTAAGATTTTATTTATTTATTCATGAGAGACACACAGAGAGAGGCAGAAACAGGCAGAAGGAGAGACAGGCTTCCTACCAGGAGCTTGATGCGGGACTCCATCCCTGGACCCTGGGATCATGACCTGAGCCAAGGGCTGAGCCACCAAGGCTCCCCCTTACTTATTGTTTATTTTATTTTATTTTATTTTATTTTATTTTATTTTATTTTATTTTATTATTTTATTTTATTTTTATTTCATGTGATTGGCAATAATTTTAATGTGTAAGAGCTATTACTGTGAACATGGTTTTCCATTGCATAAAAATACAAAACTTTTCTATGTACTACTTTACTACTTTGTTTATGGTTATTGGATCTGAAAAGAGGAGTTTGGCTTTTTTACTGATTTTGTAGTTCACTATAACAAGAGCATTACAAGACAAAGTTAATTGACTTATAACATTGAAGAATGAGCTTTAAATTAACAATTGTGGGATATACATAAATTCAACTTTATGGATAACTCTGTAGACCATACCTTTCCCAAAAGTCTGAAAACAAAAAACACAGTTTCCATAGGCCATATTGCTGCAACCATCAACTATGGAAAAATTGGTATATCCTTTCATCTCCCTCTAATAATATTTCTTGTTCATGCTGTAAAAGAGAGAATGGCATCGACCTTATGAGGGTTAATATGAAAGTTATTGCCTAGAGGTATTCTCTCTTAAATGTCACCCAGCACAGTATTGCCCCTTTAATTCATCAGACTCCAAGCTCAGGGTCATAAAATAAGCACAACAAAGTGCCTTTTTGGCCTCCAATTGTCAACAGTCTCCCGCACAACCATCTATCCCCATAGGTAATAGATTTCTTGTCTTTTTCCTGTTTCTTTTGGCTCTTGACTCTATAAATTATTTCCTGTTAACAGCTTTGTCCCACACTTTGGAAATGATGTTTCCTATGTCTTCTGTGGCCTTGACTTTTGGCTTCCCTCCTTGACCACAGGAATGATATATACCCCATTAATTACATTGCCCCTAGTTTCTCTGAATAGTCATCTCAAATGCTGTAGCCTGAACCATGAAGTCTATACTGTCTTAGCCAAGCTGTGCCATCAGCTTCATCATTTGGCTTACTCTGAATATATTGTACTACTTTTAGAATATAAAAAATGTTTTCATTTATATTATCCTTATTCATAGTAACAACTTTAGAAACTCAGAGTAGATATAGTTGTTCCCCAAATAAAAGGGAAGAAAACTGAGGCTTAGAAAAGTAAAGTACATTGACTAAAGACTTAGCTGTAATTTGCTGAAGGGTTTAGAGCTTCTAGCTAGGCCTGCTGATTCCTGTTTCAATCCTCTTTTCACAAATCCATATTACATCTAATTTATCTCCTGGGAGAATGAAACCATAAACAATAACTGTTACTTCTTAAAGTTTCTAGTTGTTTTTTTTAAACTTCCAAATTCCAAAATTTCTAACAGTGGTCATATGAACTTTCTCTTTTTTGAGCATAAATATTTAATAGCTATAAACATGCCCTTTTATGCCCTGCTCTCTACCAAAGAGATATATGACTAGGCCTACACAAAATATCAGGTAGTATTTTCTAACGGGAAAATTTAATACACTCAGCCTGTTTTTTCTCTTCCATTCTTATTAATTTTGCATGAAATATGCCAATAAATTAACTCTTAGGATCCACTGGTTACAGGATATGCTGATGCATATGTTTTCTTAGCTTTACAGCAAAAAAAAAATAGTTTAGTGCAGAAAAAGGCAAGGAAAGGAGAAAATGAAATGGGAAGCAAAATTAAGATCAATGCCTAGCTTTCAAGGGCATTTATATATAAACCCCTTTTCATATAAATGTACTTGACAAATATTTTGATACTATTCATTTTTATTTAATCTGTATATGTGCTTATTAACCATCTATGAGGATATGAGATACAATTTATCATTCATTAATGTTCCAAAGCCTATGATCTTTAGTTAAGAAATATAAACTTAACCACATATTGCCAAAGTGGCTTTGCTATTTGAATATTAGTCATGCTGTTCATAGAAAGAGCAAATACATTTTAAATACTGCATAAATGCTTGCTATTGTAATGATTGCTAATATTATGGAATGAGGTCAATAACATTGAGAGAAGAATACCTTAGCTTACATTATGCATAGTGGTTATAACAATGTGTACATGCTGCTCATGCTATTTAAAGCCTAAAGTTTTCTAATTTCTCTATGTAATTTCAACAATTAAAATCCTATTAAAAGTATTCTTGAATGTTATTTCTTTCTTGAATATTATTTTTGTTTTGAGTTCTTGTCTACCAATTAATTTTTATTTTAATTTTTTTAAATAAGAGAAATAATGATCTCATAAAATGTGAGTCATTCTTTTGGTTCCTTCACTGAGTGGATGCCATGAATATCATTCCCTTTGTTTTTTGTTTTTTGTTTTTCCTTTTTCTTTGATTATTTTATTAAAATTTTAATAGATTTTCTTAAGAGATCAAATCTTTTTTTAAATTTAGCCTTTTTAGGGTACAGTCAACAAAACTCAAAGACAACCTACAGAATGGGAGAAGATATTTGCAAATGACATATCAGATAAAGGGCTAGTTTCCAAGATCTATAAAGAACTTATTAAACTCAACAGCAAAGAAACAAACAATCCAATCATGAAATGGGCAAAAGACATGAAGAGAAATCTCACAGAGGAAGACATAGACATGGCCAACATGCATATGAGAAAATGCTCTGCATCACTTGCCATCAGGGAAATACAAATCAAAACCACAATGAGATACCACCTCACACCAGTGAGAATGGGGAAAATTAACAAGGCAGGAAACAACAAATGTTGGAGAGGATGCGGAGAAAAGGGAACCCTCTTACACTGTTGGTGGGACTGTGAACTGGTGCAGCCACTCTGGAAAACTGTGTGGAGGTTCCTCAAAGACTTAAAAATAGACCTGCCCTACGACCCAGCAATTGCACTGTTGGGGATCTACCCCAAAGATACAGATGCAGTGAAATGCCGGGACACCTGCACCCCGATGTTTATAGCAGCAATGGCCACGATAGCCAAACTGTGGAAGGAGCCTCGGTGTCCATCGAAAGATGAATGGATCAAGAAGATGTGGTTTATGTATACAATGCAATATTACTCAGCTATTAGAAATGACAAATACCCACCATTTGCTTCAACGTGGATGGAACTGGAGGGTATTATGCTGAGTGAAGTAAGTCAGTCGGTGAAGGACAAACATTATATGTTCTCATTCATTTGGGGAATATAAATAATAGTGAAAGGGAATATAAGGGAAGGGAGAAGAAATGTGTGGGAAATATCAGAAAGGGAGACAGAACGTAAAGACTCCTAACTCTGGGAAACGAACTAGGGGTGGTGGAAGGGGAGAAGGGTGGGGGGTGGGAGTGAATGAGTGACAGGCACTGGGGGTTATTCTGTATGTTAGTAAATTGAACACCAATAAAAAATAAATTAAAATAAATAAATAAATAAATTTAACCTTTTTACTCCAAATTTACATTCAATGCCATAAGAAATTTTGTCTGTGTTCTAGTAAACTCTCTCATGTCTTTTTAGTTCTTATATAGAGATATAAAGAATTATACTTGAGCCATTGTTCATTGACTTTTTCTTGTCTTTTATTTAATAAAGGTATCATGGGACCTTTGGATGTTAGTCTTAGAATATCGCCAAAATAAGAGACAACTCCCTATTCTTGGACAAGCCTACTTTCGATTTTTTTTCTATTAAGCTTGAAGTTTTGAGACACCGTAAGACAGGGACAAATTATTTTTAAAGAACTGTCTCCTTTACTCTCTACACTAAATAAATACCAATCCATATTCAGATAATATCCCTACACTTTCCATATCTCTGATGGTAAGAGTTCTTCTTTCAAACATCTTACTTAGTTCAGCATCTTTTTTTTTTTTTTCCTTGGAGGAACCTCTTCGGTCCCATCCCTTAAGTTACCATTTTACTTTTTTTATATAGAAAAAGACTGACCGGCGCAACGGTTTAGCGCCGCCTACAGCCCAGGGCGTGATCCTGGAGATCCTGGATCTAGACCCACGTTGTCGGGCTCCCTGCATGGAGCCTGCTTCTCCCTCTGCCTGTGTCTCTGCCTCTCTCTCTCTCTCTGCATCTCTATAAATAAATAAATAAATAAATAAATAAATAAATAAATGAATGAATGAAAGAAAGAAAGAAAGAAAGAAAGAAAGAAAGAAAGAAAGAAAGAGAAAAAGACTGACCTAAGTATTCTGCAAAATAGTTCATGCTATTTCTCTCTGTTACAAAATTATTTTTTGGGCAGCCCTGGGTGGCTCAGCGGTTTAGCGCCGCCTTCAGCCCAGGGTGTGATCCTGGAGACAGAGGATCGAGTCCCGCATGGGGCTCCCTGCATGGAGCCTGCTTCTCCCTCTGCCTGTGTCTCTGCCTCTCTCTCTCTCTCTCTCTCTCTCTCTCTCTGTGTCTCTCATGAATAAATAAATAAAATCTTTAAAAAATTATTATTTTTTAAGAACAGATAGAGCCTTGTCAAAAGTGCCGCATCAATAGTATAAGTAGATGGCAGGAGTGTTGGCATGTATTTCCAAAGACCCCAGTTGCAAGTAAAAGTCTCAGACAAGGAACAAGAGTCAGAACAGGGCCAGTTACACCAAAGACATCACATAAATACTTCTGAATAAAGAAAGGATAAAAAGATGAGGAAATGAATAACTAAGATGGACTTGCAAGCCATATTCTAATATTAGTGCACGATGTTCTTGATTGCCGATTGGTTCGTTAGATCTTAGAAGATATAAAAAAATCCTAAAATGCATCAGTTTCCATATTCAGCTAAGCGATAATAATTGTGTTAACAACCCCTTGCTCTAACTCCTATACCTGGGAAACCTTATCCTTGGCAAAAAGTAATATTGAAAGTTAGAACAATTTTTTCGAGATCACTACAATCCTTATTTATTAACCAGGACTTCCAGAGAATAACTGTCCGGTCTCCCACCTTGGAATGATATTGATAAACTAAGGAGTCAAAACATCAGTCTGCTCCTACAATTTTTTTCAGAATTAAACTGATAGAGATAGGTCATGAAAAAACAACGTTCACATGACACCATATGTTCACAAACAAGCAAACTTAGATTTGCAGACTTACACAAAACTCAAACTCAACATTTCTTAGTCCACCTTTTTAATTTCATAAGTAAATAAAGAAATGGGAAAAAACCTGATTAGGTGATCCCATACTGCCACCTATTCTTATGTCTAAACCAGTGATATACAACCAACTCCTTACAATATTTCATTTAAATGTGGGGATTGACTGGTATCCTAAACTAATTTCTCAAATATGTGCAGGCCTTTCTTGGACAATCCTGAGGCTAATTGCTTAGCTTCTTAGGATGTGCAAACTATATAATATTGCTCTTGCCCAAATTATGCAAAAACTATATCTTTTTATTCTTTCATCTTATAGATGTTTTATTTTTTTTAAGATTTATTTATTTATTTGAGAGAGAGACAGAAAGCACCCATACAAGTGGGGAGAGGTGCAGAGGGAGAGGAGGAGAGAGAATCTCCAGCAGACTTCCCACTGAGCCTGGAGCCAGATGCAGAGCTCAATTTCAGGACTCTGAGATCATGACATCAGCCAAAATTAAGAGTCGTTCATTCAACGAACTGAACCACTCAGGCATCTCAAGTTACTTCCTTTCTTTGGGTTACTCAGTTTTTTGCATAATTTCTCATTTAGACTTTTATTGTTGTTTTGTCACTATTACTATTTTAGTCACTTTTTAAATTTATATGAAATAAATTTTGCTTTTTTTGATGTACAGTCCTATAAATTTTGTAAATGCTTACAGTCATAAAACCATGACCATAATTAAGATGCAAAACAATGTCTTCACCCTAAAAAAATTCCTCTTGCTGCTCTTTATAGTCAACCCTTCCTACAACCTTAGCTCATGGCAAACTTTTCCAGAATGCCATATAGATAAAATCATACTGTATATTACTTTTTCTATTTAGTTTCTGCCATTTAGTATATGCATTTGAGATTCATCCATGTTGTTGTATCATTAGTTTGTTTCTTTTTATTGCTAGTAATATTCCATTGTGCAGATATATCACAATCTATTCACCAGTTGAGAACACCTAGGTTTTCCCTATATTTAACAGTAATAAATTAGACCATTATAAATACTTGCACACAGGTTTTTATGTGTGATCAGAAGTTTTCATTTCTCTGATAAATATCTGGGAGTAAAATTACGGAGTCATATGATAAGCCTATGTTTAACTTTATAAGAATCTTCCAAACTGTTTCTCTAAAATGGCTACATCATTTTTATTCCCATCAGCAATGTATGAGAGTTCTAGTTGCTCTGTATCTTTGCAAGCCCTTGGTATCATTTTAGCAGTCCTAACGAGTGTATAAAGGTATCTCCTGGTTTCAATTTGCATCTCCCCAATGACTATTGACTTTGAGTATTGTATTAATGTGCTTATTTGTCATTCATGTAGTGTCATGAAAAAGCCCAAGTGCCTACCTGAGAGAAAAATTTTCATCTTTTTAGATAACTGCCAGAAAAATGTTCTATGTAATTTTTATGTCTCAAGTTAAGCCAACAGAGCCAGTCACTTGTCAGAAATAAGATTTAACGTAGAAGAAAAAGAATTATAAACTGGGTCTATTTTTTGAAAAGTAAAGTATACTAATCTCCTCATTCAAATGCAATAAATGTATCTAAGTAGCCATTATTTAATGCTTTTCAATACATAAATATATGTATCAGTACATATATAAATGCTATTTTAATGGGTTAACCCTCCAAAATTTAAACTTAAAGCACTACAATTATTATCCTTCTGGATGTATTTTCTGCAAAAATAGTATTTCTGTCATTCATTCAAATATAATAATACATGGTAGGTGTAAAGAGAATGTTGATTCAGGTGTTCCAAGAAATTTGAAATTTTAGAGCTGCTAGAGAATTGAGTCATCTAATCAATTGCATTTATTTTAAAGACAAGCTCTCAGGTAACTAAAAATGTAAGTGATTTATTGAAGTTTGAAAAATCAAATACTTAGGGACAAATCCAAAAGGAGAACAAGATCCCTTCCCTCCTTTCCCATCAGTCCTCAATATTCCTACCCCAATGCAATAGAGTAAAAAGGAGTGAGGGTACTGCATGATAAAAAGACTCTAGCTTAGAGTAAATAATGTTTTCTTAGCACCAGATATTTTAAAAGGGTATTGTGGAACTAAAGGGCTCCAGGCTGGGAGAGAAAACAAGAGTAAGTATCACTATAATTAGGAAAATGTGTGTAAGAAGGGAAAGAGAGACAGAATTAACTTCCTTGCAGTTTGCTTAGGAACTATTTTCCCTGAAATGTATTCATTTATTTGTATATTCACACCCATTCTAGTTTTAACTCACTAAAGTCATGATACTCATGTGAAGAAAAATTCTTTTTTTTTTTAAATTTTTTATTTATTTATGATAGGCACACAGTGAGAGAGAGAGAGGCAGAGACACAGGCAGAGGGAGAAGCAGGCTCCATGCACCGGGAGCCCGAGGTAGGATTCGATCCCGGGTATCCAGGATCGAGCCCTGGGCCAAAGGCAGGCGCTAAACCGCTGCGCCACCCAGGGATCCCCGTGAAGAAAAATTCTAAACAGTAAAAACTTAACATACAAGGAAATGTACTCCTCTCTCATCTGTCCTCTTTGCAGAAGCAAAATGGGAAATTTTATATTTTAATAATTTTCTTTATTATCAATTTGAATGATATAACTCTATTTCTTAATTTTTCATAATTGGGCAGTTATATAAGGATGTTGTGCTACAATGAATGACACAATGCAGTTACAATACATTCTGCCTCTCATCCCTCCCTTTTGGGGTATATATTGGTATATATATTTATATCATAAAACGCAGCGGTTCTGAACAAGGCAATTTTGTTCCCCAGGGAACATTTGGCATGTCCAGAAATATTTTTGGTTGCAACAATTGGGAGTTCCTACTGGCGTCTAATAGGTAGAGATGGGATACTGTTAAACATCCTACATAGAACAGCCCTTCACCACAAAGAACCATCCTTTCTCAAAGAATCAATAGTGCTGCTATTGACAATACTTGCTTTAGAATTTGCATATATGATTTAGATAATGTCCTTAAAATAATCTTGAAAGCAATCTTTGATTTAAATGACTCCTTGCTATGAAAAATGAAATAATTAGAACTTATTGTTTATTTGTATTATTAGTTTTACATTGTTATGATTTATAAAATTTTCATTCTTCATTGTTATGATTATAATTATGTTATGTGCTTTATTTGTCAAATAATTTTATTATTTTTTTAAGATTTTATTTATTTATTCATGAGAGACACAGAAAGAGAGAGAGGCAGAGACACAGGCAGAGGGAGAAGCAGGTTCCATGCAGGGAGCCTGATGTGGGACTCGATCCTGGGTCTCTAGGATCAGGCCCTGGGCTGAAAGTGGCGCTAAACCACTGAGTCTCCCGGGCTGCCCAATAATTTTAAGAATTCTGAACCATTAAATAAGATTTGATATTATTTGTATCGGTATTCACAATAATGATACTGATTTAGATAAAGACCAATAATAGATGTTAAAACTACTGGGTTAAAAGTCAGGGGAAACAACAGATTTATATAACCTCAAAATATTCCTCCACATATTATTTATTCATTTAGGGGAAAATTCACCTTTACAAAGGACAGCATTGTGTTTAGCACCTTAACTAAGCAATTAAACTTAACATGTGGTAGGACAAACTCATATGCCTCCTAATACAATGCAATGTAAAATAGATCATATTGACTAATCATGAGAAAACAACCAAACAATTCAGATTGGGGAATTCAACATGACAACCAGACTAGGCTCTTTAAAAAGATTAATATTATAAAAAACCAAATACAGAAACATAAGAAAGTAGGGATTCTGATCTAGATTAAAGGAGACCAAAGAGACATAATTCCCAGATGTAGTAGGTGGCCTTTGAATGGTTCTATATCAAAGCTACAAAAGACATTTTGGACATCATTTCAGTAGGTAGAATATGGTTATTACACCAAGGTTATTATTTCTTGGCTATGAAACAGGCTAAATTTCTTGATTTGGGTGGTTATGTAAAGAGATTGTCCATCATATGTCAGTAACTTATTTGTATATGGTTCAGCAGGGATTGGGAGAGGGAGGATTTGTGAAATGCCTATGTAGAAAGAGCAAATTAGAGCAACTGGGACAAAGTATTAACAATTGGTGAACTGAGATAAAGAGGGCATATGGCTTATTTATCAGTCTCTCTATTGTAAGTACAAAACTTGTCAAAATAAATTTTTTTAAAATAGCAATTGTGTTTATCCTCTGATCAAAGGTTGAGAAACAAATCTCAAATTTTTTTTAAATAGTGGATTTTGCACAGTTATATAATAGTAAATACTTAAAAATTAGGTATCCCAGGGAGGATAAAAGCCCTTATTTGAAACATTTGTTCCATTCTGTGGTGTTAATGTTCTTACCATAGTCAATTTCTAGCACTGAACACAGAATTGGGAAGAAGTGCCTGGTGCTACACCATTATATAGTTTTTCTACCAAGTAGATAGATGTAAATAATTTCAAAAGCATAAATAATAGTAAAATGTAGCAAAATAATTAGGAAGTCATGAATTTTGAGTATTTATTGCCTCTTTTTAATATAACTTACTTAAGTGTAGTTTATATTACAAAATTAGTTACTGGCTTCATATAAAAATTTTCTTACAAAATTTCTAGAAAATTAACAATTGGTTCTCAAGAGGCTATAGAAGCCAACTCCAGCACACCACTGGTCCTTTATCTTGGGAAGATTCCCAGAGGGATAAATGGAGCCTGAGAATGCAAACAGTTGAAGTAATACTACTCTGCATCTTGATTAGCTACTATGAAAATAAAAGAGCCATAAAAGAAATATGGTTCTCTTTACCCTTTCAGAAGTAAAATTCTGCAAGAAGTATTAAATGATTTATGTGTCAAACACAATTCTAAATGTTGGAGTTACAGCAATGAACAAGATAAATGACTCCTTTTTTTCTCATGGACTCCATTTTTGTGGTCTTATGACTCACTCCTTTCAATTTGTTGACTTAGAATTTAGAGCCTCTCCTTGGTTCCCTTGGACAAAATCATGTTTATTCTTGGGACATAGCTTATCTATTCTGATTTCTAAAAAAAAAAAAAAAAAAAAAAAAACTATTCAGTATCCCTTTTTTTTTTCTGGGAACTCTCAAATTTTCCAGTCTTCTCACTATTCCTTTCCTTGTTTCTCCTTACTAATTTGCTTTTGTAATTATGTTTTTCATCATTCAAAAAAGGTTCTAAGAGAAAAGAGCAGCAAGTGGATTTTTAATCCATCATCTCAAACCAGAAGATATTATCTGATAATTTCTAAAGAAACTGTCTAAGTAGATTATCCAAGTAGAATGATTCAGAAAAGTTCATTTCTTTCAGAAAGTACGGAGGCAGCCTATAAAATCGCTTCAGTGGCCTTACAACTCAACCTATGTATTTCTTAAATGACTGAAGATAAAAGAAATAGTAGCATCAGATTGAAAGGAAAATTGGGATCTGATGGAGTATAATTATCCCGTAAGTTCTAATTGTCCAAAATACTTATATATTTTTGTTGCTATCCCAGAAGTTCTAATTGTCCAAAATACTTACATATTTTTGTTGCATACTGGGTTCTGATGTATTAAAATTTCTAATTATGGGGATGCCTAAGTAGCTCAGTGGTTGAGTGCCTGCTTTTAGCTCAGGTCATGCTCCCAGAGTCCTGGGATTGAGTCCCACATCAGGCTTCCTGCATGGAGCCTGCTTCTCTCTCTGCCTATGTCTCTGCCTCTCTCTCTGTGTGTCTCTCATGAATAAATAAATAAATAAAATCTTTAAAAATAAAATAAAATTTCTAACTATGTACTGAAAATGCCAATAAATAGTAAGTTATAGTACAGTATAAAAATATAGCACATAAATGTTGTCCCCGATATAAGCCAGTCAAGAATTTTAGCCAGCTTAACCTTTATATAAAATTAATACTCTTTTATATTCATGTTTTTAACATTACATGTTGTATATTTATAGCTTTCAAACATTTTTAAACTAGGTAAATTTTTATTTCCTGGGAAAAAGAAACTCTACATGCTAAAATTTAATTTTAACTTAAAAACTATTTCATTAACACTAAAAGTTTAAGGATTTATTGATTTCACTATTCATTTCAGAATTTTGATGCATTAAATCTGCTATTACAATAAAAAGGCAGGATAGTGCTTAATTCTTTTTAGTAAAGTTAAAATTCTTGATTATACCTAAATTGGGGTAGAAATTCAACTGAGATCCATCAAAGCACAAATTTTGTTTAGTTAAAAAGCTTACATATTGACAATAAAACACTAAAAATGTTCTTTTACATCTCATTCTAAATAGAACAAAATGACTTTTGTAATCCACTGATCAAGAAAAACTGGATAAATTACTTCTTTGTATAATATTATTTTACATTTTCTTTCCACCTTTTAATCTTTTTACTGCTCACTACTAATTTTAAATCACTGTTTAGAATCATAGCAAGGATTTTAGCCTTATTTCTTATATGTTTTATCCACAATGATGAAGAAGTTATCAGATCAAGATCTCAAAATGTAAATTAATATCCTAGTAGAAAAGGTTTGTGTTTACATTTAGGCTATAAATAGTATAAATGGCTTCAAAGGCTCTTTCTAGGCTTTTTTTTTTTTTTTTTTTTTTTTTTTTTTTTTTTTTGAGAAAGCCACTTACACAAATAAAATCAGGAAACAAACAAAAATATTCTAACTACTTATAGATAACACATATCTTTAAAGTACTTTGACTCTATACTGTCAACATAGATATACTCCATAACCAGTTCACTTCTCTAGTTGCTTCATTTTTATTATTATTTTTATACAATTAGTTCTTGTCATCTTGTTCTTTCTGAGTAAAGCTGCTATATAGAGACACCTGCTGGGAAATAAATGAACAGAAGAAAATTCAAACCTGAGCTCTAGAAACAAAAAAAGCTTCCCTCTTATATAACTTAAGTATGATTTCTTCAAATAATGTATTTCGTTTCAAAGTACATTTGCCTCTAAAATATATTCAAAGTCCACCAACACCTGGAGTTTTGCTATGCATATAAAAATCTATACCTTACCATAAAGCTTCCAGAGCCCAGAGTAGATATCTGCTATGTACACTAGGTATATGATACAGGAAAATTCTAATATATATTTCAATCAAGTTATTTATTAGGTATTCATATGTATTATTAAAGAAATTTTAATTGGAATTATTTTTCAAAGTGACAAGGACTTGTTTAATTTGTAATACTTTTACATCTCAATTTTTGTTTTTAACATTTGCTAAATCAAGGCAAAATTTTATCCTTTAAAAGTTTAATATAAATACTCTGAATTAATGAAATTGGTCCCCAGAAATCTGTTTATATAAACTTTTGTTGTCAATTTCAATTCCCAATTGTAATCCAGCAAATTAAAAATATCAGAAATTATATGCAAAAAGTACAATGTTTACTAACAAACCATGAAATAGGTGTTTCAAATGTGTTCCAATCTCAAGGTCAAGCTTAACTCCTTCAAACTACACTGATACAGCTACCATAAGATGATAAGACATAATGATGATACAAGCATATCTGAGTGGTTTTAACAATTTCACCTATGTGCTCTGCTGAATATCAAACTATAGGCAAGATTATAGCCAGGTCTTGGAGTGCAGCCACTATGGCAGTTCTCAAGTGATATTCACCATAATTCAGCTGAACATGGACCAGTCATGTGTGGAGAATGGATGACAGCAAGATTTCCAAGCACCTGCTCTATGCTCCCAACAAGATAGGGGGAATACATTATATGGTGACAAACTGGAATCTGGCCTCCAACCATGTGGCAAAGATGCTGACAACTGCTCAGGAACCAATCAAAGATGTCATGACTCAAGATGGGATGAGCATTTTATAATTTCAGAGAAGAGAACACACCTTGAGAAATAACAGTTCAACTTGCTATTAAATGACCTTAAAATCCCACATTGTTCTATTCAGATCAAATATTCAAAACCATTCCAGGATGTTCAGCAGCCTCTTGAAAGACAAAATAGTATACAGTATAAGAACATAAATTCTGAAATCAGTCAAATTCAGTCTCCAGCACTAAGTAGCCAATGCAATATTTAAATAGTATTTTCCTTATTAGTACAAAGAACATATTAATGGTATTATTGTGATGATTCATATTAAGTGAGATAATACATATAAAGAGTTTCCTAGGATATTTGGCATATAGCAAGCATGCAACTAACATTAACATTTTAATGTTGATCATCAGCTATAGGGGAGATTTCATTAAATCATTGTGCACATCATTTCTTCTAATTTTGCAGGATTATAATGACACTATTATTGATATTCTTTTGAGAATTTTGCAGCCAGAATCATCAACGTTGGTTTTGAGAACATTAGCAAATCAATTGGCAAATCAAATTGAAGGATGTATCTCAAAAGATGCAGGTTTTAGGCAAATCGAATTGTAAAGACCATAGATTTTATGTGTTGTTTCCAATCATCTTAGATGAAATTCAAAATTGTTGAACCAAAACTTATAAACATACTAGCAAAAAGAAAAGCCTATGTTAACAATATTTACTTAGATATGGCTTTTGCAATGCCGTCAATATTTGTATGGTTTCTCTCAGACCCACTCCGTGGCTAACCCACAAGATACTTAGAATAATATTACATAAATAGTTATGGAAACCCAAGACAATATATTGAAAGAACTTTTAGTTGGTGTTGTAAAATTAGTTGGAGACATTTCACAGTGTGAATCACAACATTGTTGTGGGATCTGAGACTGGAAAATTAAGCTAATAATCTAAAATGGCTGAGTCAAAGAGACAGTTGACAACTGCAAACTAGAGACACGGTATAACACTGACAGTATTTATGGTCTATATTTTTATAAGGAAACAAACCCAGTTTTGCAGGGCTTTGGTTTTTGGTTTTTGTTTTTGTTTTGCATGTGAATGGAATATATGCTACTGAGTATAGAGAGAACAAGAGCTTGGAAAATTTAGGCTGTTTTACTTTGTATAATATTGACCTTCTTGTTTCCCTTGATGTTCTTCCCAGAAATAAATGAAAAAATACATAACATACATATCATCCAACCACCAAGAAACTAATTTAAACCCTTCACTATATAATATCAATTAACATGTTTGATATGATCTTTTCTTGAAGCATAATATTAATAGGTGCAACCTTAAGGTAGATGGATGATTGATAGATGATAGATAGATAGATAGATAGATAGATAGGTAGATAAAGATACAGAAAAAAATGAATTGATACAAGTTTGCCATTAGGTTTTCTTTTGGTTATGTGGGAAAATGAAAAATGGGGAAAAAATAATTGTAATGAAAAACTAGAAGAAACATGAACCAGAATTGAAGATTAAGAAAAATGAATAGGAAGACACCAGCTTGGGAAAAACTTCATAAAAATATTACATTTGGCTATTTTTCATTAGAAGTAGAGAACAAATTATAAAATAATAATGTAGTGTTCTGCTTATATTACTTTAACTAAGCAACTTTTCCTGCATGCACCATGCAACCTAGACCCAGATACAAGCAAGACTGAACTCATTATTGTCCCCTGAAGACAGTATGAATGTAAATCAGCTAAAATATAAGGCTCGGGATAACTTTTGGGTTGGTAATAAAATTCTTGGTGCTTAAATTACTCTCTTCTAATGCATATTTTACAAGTCTCAGAGGAAATCTCTGAAACTCTTAGATTTTCCCCCTTTCCTCATTACTGTATTTGATATACTTTCTAACTCTGTAAGATGAATTTAATACTTTGTAAAGCACTGAAAGTACCTATCTGAGAGAATCTGAAGGTCCTACAGACCGTTTTCTACTTACAACAGTCTATTTTGGATTGCTGAATGCGAAAATTGAGGATAAGTGTATCCAAAGTCATATGGGCTTAACATCAGAAAGAGTTCAGTCTTCTAAAGTATAATGTGGTGATGGTTTTTCTACATAGTCCCTTGGTCTAATGAATTATAAGTGATTCTTTACTGTCAGCAGGATAAATACTTTAAAAGAGATTTTTTTTAATGGCAAGTATGTGTTCATTCTGATTTATTTACACTCTGATCCTTGCTCTCAAACATGTTATGAGTTACTGATGATGATCTATGATCACGAAAAAGCACTTAGTTTACTGGCCTATACTAGGGATGAGTATACAACTTTATTCCATTGTCATAATTCTTAAAAAAACAAATAGCTTATCAAACCAACCAGAAGTACCAGAAACATTCCATGGGGATACAGAGATGTCAGGAAAATTATCAAATCTTCTGGATTCTGCTCTAGAATCCTATTTTCCTTTAGGAGAATATTAATGAATTCTGCTTATAATGGCTATGATTATATCCCATTAATTTCTATAATGAAAGAGAAATGTCCATATCTTTGAGTGATAACAGAATCTAAATAAGGTACACTTTAAATCCTTTCATGCTAAAAAATATGCAGCTATCAAAAATATAGATAAAATAAATTAGAGAAGAAAACAGCTGATTTTTGCTTTTGGAATGGGAGGAGATGATTATTTCCCCTTCTTTCTTTTAAGATACTTTTGCTGGATATAGAAAACTACATTTATAATTATTTTTTGTCAGAACATTGAAGAAACTATTTCACTGCCTTCTAGATTTCATTATTGTTGAGACATTAGCTGCTGCTCCTTTAAAGCTAATTACCTTTGTGATTCCCCTCCTCCCCACCCAGTTGTTTTGTTCTTGTAGTTTCACAACAATGTATCTAGGTGTGAACTTCTTTTTATTTCCCTTGCTTGAGATCCTATGGACTAGATCTATTCTTCAGTGACTTTCATCAGTCCTGGGACAGTTCCAGGCAATATGTAATCAAATATTGTTTACTGCCACATTTTCACTGCCCTCTCTTTCTGTATAACTAACTTTCACTCTATCTTCCATGTTTCTTATGCTTTCTCATATTTTTTTCAGAACTTTGCATTTATGTACTTTTTAATTACTTCTGATTTGTCTTCCAATTCACTAATTCTCTCTTCATCTGTGTCTAATCTGCCCTTAAATGTGTACATTCAGTTTTAAATTCCTACTGTTGTATTTTCGGGTCATGTTTTACAGTTTTATTTTTCTATAAATATTTTCAACCCTGTTTTTTTAAATATCTTTAAATATACCAACTATTGTTAGCTTATAATCTGTGTCTGATTGTTTCAGAATTTGAAGATTTATTAGCCTGATTCTGCTCTTTTTGTTTCTGTTTATTTCACTTATTTCAAACTCATTGTACCTTGTTCACATGTATGTTTGTTTTTCTCCTATGATTTTATCATCTTCCCCAAGAATTTATTCATGCAAATTATTTAAGACTGAAGACAAACTATATTCCTCTAGAGATGATTCATGTTTTTGCCACAGAATTGGGAGTACCATGAGTCTTGGAACATTTTAAACCGAATTTTTGGTTTGAGAATTCTTAGTACATTCAGAGAACATTGTGTATCTGAGTACATTCAGATAATACTAATTTTGACTGCATATTTGTAAATTACTAGGCTTGTGGTTACAATTTCTATGGCATATTATTTTACTTCTCTGTAAGGAAGAGGCAGGTTTCTTTTGTTTTATTCTTGCCCTGAGAGTATAGCCTTTTAGAGCTCTGGGTTCATAGATAAAGTCTTGCCTAATAGACTTTTCCTGGCCCTAAGCTTTGATCCCTTTCATTTTTGTCTTAAAAGGCAATCACATGCCAACCTCAGCTTCATTAGATTTACCAAATCTCCATTGGTCCTCTTCCCTTAGTTGTAGCTTTCTTTTAGATTACTGTCTTATAATTTCTGACATTCTTTCAGTACCTCAGTGATTTCAAAAAAATATCTAATTATTTTACCCAATATTTTGCACTTGATAGGAAAGGTGTTCTAAATCACCTAGCCTATTAAGTATGGATATGGAGCCCTGTTTTTCTTTCTGTTCTACTGCTGTTTAGGATCAAAACATTTCAATTAAGTAATCTGCAAACAAATTAAAATTGCACCGTCAAGTTTCATGAGATATTCAGAGGTAGAATAGTAAAACAACATTAGGAATAGTGATAACTTTTATAGAGAAAGATGAGAAAATAAGCAGATATAATTTTTATGTTTTAATTTTGACATAGGAAAAATATTGACCTACATTGTGTGGAAATAATTTAGACTAAACAACACAAATGATTTAAGCTTGAGGTAACAAAGAGTGGTGTTAGGGAATCTATTTTACTAAGGCATTTACACAAGAGATATAACCCCAACAAAAGCAATAGCTATTATTTACTGAGTGGACTTTGGAAGCCAAATTAAATGGATTATTTTACAATTTCTGTACAATCATGTCCCATTCATAGATGGCAAGATAGATATAAAAACATTAAATAATTATTCAGGCCCACAACTAATGAATAACAGAACTAAGATTCAAATCCAAGATATTTCATTCTAAAGCCCACTGAATTCTTATCCAAGACACAATGTGATAATTAAGATGTGACCACATTCTCCATAACAATATATCAGATAACCTTTCAAAGTCTTTCCTAGCCCCATGAAAATACATACAGATGCAGAAGTACACTTCAAAATGTTTTAATAAGTTGTATTTGAAAAAAACATAAATACTTATACTCTACCTTGCTTTTATTATCTTCACAGTATCAGATTCACCTATTCTTATTAGTGAGATAGCAATATGGAAGTTTCACTTATTATAACTCATCTATTCTTAACTTGGTTGCCATTAGACCAGAGTCTTACTCTTTTAGTTATTGGATGTTAGTTTGCCAGGAAAACAAACAAACAAACAAACAAACAAAAAACCAGAAAAAGAAAAAGAAAAAAAGAATCAAAGTCAAGACCTATATATGAAATTATTTAATCTGTCCGCACAAATACTAAATGAATTATCTCTAATTAATGTTATAACAAAGGAGATAAAGTATTAATCATTACCCTATTTTGTTAAAAGCCCATTCCAGATATATCTATAATCTCCCAAACAGAACAAAATTCAATCCACTTATTTTCTACTATAAGCTGTTTTTGTCTCTCTCTCTTTTTTGAGCTCAACTCAATCCAATGAGATTATGGGCTAAGCAATATCTCAGCATTCCTGGTGACAGCAGTTAACCTGGAAACTAATAACAATCTCATGCAGCTAGACTTTTAGCTGCAGTCTGAATATAAGGACCAGCCTGAATATTTTCAAATAGAATTAGTTTGATTATTTGAATGCAGAATATGTTAATAATACTGAATATAGCCTATGAAATGATTGACGTATGACATTACCATTGCAAGAGGCTTGATTGATATACTTAAGATATCTCAGTTAGGTAACTTATATCATGAATAATATTATTTCAAAAATGTGTAAAGAAATATGAAGAAAATGAAAGGCAGGCAGAGATAGGGAGGGAGGAGATAGTTTATCTATTATAGAGCAACCTAAACTCATTGGAAGATAAGTTAAGTAAATATAATTTTCAATTTCCAATCTGGGAGCAGTTTAGCAGAAATAATTCCTCAAATTCGTCAAACATGTAAAACAAACAAAAAATCCAAGGATTTGAAAAGAAAATTCTATTGGACCATGCTTTATAGATTGATAATTAAATCTTATATTCTAAACACTATACTGTTCAATCATTTGTGACCCAAACAAAATTTACCAGTCTTTGCCCTAGAGCTCAATGGGGGTTATGATCTGTTTTATTTAGAAATGGCTTGTTTTTTCTATTATTAACATGGAAAACATAAGTGTTTTTTCTCCATAAAACCATATATCGGTTTGTTATAGGCCACAGAAAAGAGAAAACAGTAGTGTATATTAATCTTCCATATCAGCTATAAATGAAACAACAATAGGCATGGGAATTTTATCCCTACTGTACCCACAAGCTTAAATGAACCAAATAAGCTGCTTTAAGACACCGTGGCCTATACAAATTTAAGATTAAATTTAATCGGCCTATACGATTTAAGATTCAAATTATTGAAAGAGTTTACCAAACTTATATTCCTTGTTTTCAGAATACTTGACACATAGTTCTTCAAACCTATCCAAGCCATTATTAAATGACATAAAAGGTGTTTATTGCTTCAAAAGGCAGCCTACCGGAATATTGCTTTTTTTCCCCTCTGAGCTACAGTCCTTTAAATGGCACTTTCTATAAATGCTAGATCTTTTCTAATAAGAAGCAATACTGTGATCTCAGAGAAGCCTCGCATATTGTGACAAATCTTTGAGCCTCTGGGCTGTTTACCTAACGCTCAACGTAGACTTTGCTTCACTGTATCTGTGTTTTCCTCTGTATAGCTCATCTTTGTTCACAAAATAAGTGAAAAATATATATTCTCTTTATTTATATAAAAACAGCTAAAAAAGAGATATAACCAACCCTATCAACACTATTAGAAAGCTACAGTCAAGGTTACTTTGACTAAATTTAGCCCATGAGGTTTTACTGAACACCCACAGAGATAAATTTGTCCTGGGCCACCATAACCAATAGCTTTTCTTTCTTTTTTCCTTTTTCTTTTCTTTTTTTTTTTACAACCAATAGCTTTTCTACAGAAGAACTTCTTTCCTTTTTTCCCCTAAGAGCTCACAAAGTTTAAATGAAAATATAAGAAAAATACAATAATTTAACAGGTATGACAGCATATTAATGCAATAAGCATTTATGACACCTCAATTAAGAGAAAGCATTGTGTTATGTACCATGAAGGAAAACAAGGAAGTAAAATACTCCCACTACATCTGTTGTAAGGAAATTTCTAGTTTCTTCACCACTATTTATTTCCTTGGTCCACTGGGCAGTTCTTGGTCTCCTTCTTAACCCAGGCATAGATACTTTGGCATTCCACTTTAAATATATACTCACACTAGCTAGCTCCCTCTGTCCCTCTCCATTCCATTTCTTCTCTTTCCAAATCTCCACAGCTGCTGTTCTCAATCTTTATCTTAATTTCCAAGTCCACAATCTTATGGCAACTTTCTCTTAGAAACATAGTATATCTCCAAATTTACCAAAAAACCTCAGAGGCTAGCCAAAGCAGTCTTTCTTCTTCCTTACAATTCATTCAAAATCTCTTTTACAGGGACCATTTTCAACTCTTTCAGTTTTATGTGTTGCCACATTGGTCAATGTGTTAGATCCATGTCCTTCAGTCTGTCCATATCAATTACTCCCATTTAATCTATTTCTCCTCGCTTCTTCAGATATTTCCTTTCTATGAAAAAACCCCACAAAAGTATACAAATGGTAAGCGCTTGTTCTTTTGTTCCATGTTTACATGCATTTTCAGTTCTTTCTTTTCTAATGAAGAGCAGCATTTATTTCTCCAACTCTCTTCATCACAAAATTAACACTTGCATCCAGCTGGATATCCACAGCTCTCTCAAGATGCAGAGCTGTTTTTCACCTTTCTCATACAGTTTCCTCTATATTACCTCCTACATAAATGCATATTGATCTTTTGAGGTCAGCCCAAATATCATCTGCTTGGAGAAATCATTTGGGGCTTCCTTCCCATTCCATCCTCAAAAGAATTAGTCACTTTTTCATTTGTAATTCTACAATGTGTTTTTCAGTATGTTGTGTTCATTTCTTAGTATTACTTGTAAAAATATCTTCCTTTCACTAAATTATGAAAATTTTGTGGGCAGAAACACAATATCTATCCTCCTCCTACCTCAATCATCTCTATCCTAATGCCTGACATATAACGGGTGCTCACTGTATATTTATGGCAAGTAGCCTATTACCTAATATATTTATGGAAAATTCCATTGAATATTATAGGAATTTAGAGAAAGATCACTCCACTGTGATATAAGAAAGCTGAAATGTACTTGAGAGAGAACTCCAAACAGATAGAGCAGGGAATATCTTGTATCATGCAGAAAGAGTAGACTGAACAAAAGGTCAAACCTGAAAAGGCATAATGCTTACTAAAGGAACAATGAACATCTAATCTGGCTGGACTTTAGTAATAGAAAATAAGATAAGATTTGAAAAATAGAATGAAAGGTGAAAAACTTTGCATCAGACAGAAATAGTTTTGAATGTAACCAACAACAACAACAAAAAGCCTAAAAAAGAGAGAGAGATAGAAACTTATTTCTATCACATATAAGTGAAGTCCAAACATAAGAATTCAAGAGTTATCAGTCATTCACACTCTGTGCTTCACCACCATTAATACATGCCTTCTACCTTCTGGTCCAGGTGGCATTTTTAACTCCAACCATTATACATTTCAGTAAGCACAAAGGAATAAGGAATGAAAAGGGTACACTTTTTGTCTCTGAAGACACATCCTGGAAATTTCAAATAACTGGTCAGAATTTACTGCCAGGGCTATACCCAACTGCAAATGAGACCAAAAAAAAAAAAAAATCTTATTTCTTATTAGTAAACATGTTTCTCCCCTATTCCCAAATAGGACTCTTTCTCTCCTTACCCAATATTTTATTATACATATATATTTAAATATTTATTTATTTATTTGAGAGAGAGAGACAGAGAGAGAGAGAGAGCACAATGAGGAGGGGCAGAGGGAGACAGAATCTTAAGCAAACTCCATGCTTAGTGCAGAGCCCAAAATGGGGCTTGATCTCACAACCCTGAGATCATAACCTGAGCCGAAACTAGAAGTCAGATGCCCAAAGGGACTGTGCTACCCAAGTGCATCTCTTTACTGAAGATTTTAAACGATAAGTTGAAGCATTCGCATTTTTAATAATGAGAACAATGGTGAGAGCAAACTCAGAAAATACAGATACTTTCATAAACTGACATTTTTGGGAACTGAATAAACCTGTCAGTTTGTGTCCTTAATGTTTCAGAGAGAACTTAAGCACAGTTTCTATTTACTTAGCAATTGTTTATCATTTATTTTTTCCTGTAAATATTAAAGTGCTCATTATATTCAGCTAAAAGAAACAAAAGAAATTTGACAAATATTGTTCTTATCTCTGCAATTATTTAACATTCTACAAAACTTTTTGCCCAGTTCCATGTGAATGGTCATTTCAGTAAATGACAGTGGAATACAGACATTTAAACACAAAGAAAGGCTGACTCCCGGGATTCCTGGGTGGCTCAGTGATTTAGCGCTTGCCTTCGGCCGAAGGCGTGATCCTAGAGTCCGGGGATCGAGTCCCACATTGGGCTCCCTGCATAGAGCTTGCTTCTCCCTCTGCCTGTGTTCTGCCTCTGTCTGTGTGTGTGTATGTGTGTGTGTGTGTGTGTGATGAATAAATAAATAAAATCTTAAAAAAAAATAAAGGCTGACTCCCTACTTCTGTTTGTGGATTGATTTGGCTTTGTTGAATGTAAATAAGCAAAATAATTTCTTTCAAAATAGCTTCCAGGGATCATCCTTCATTAATCTCTCCAAGGCTTTTCTTGACTACATCATAAACCCAGCAGCAGGAGGTACTAACACAAAGCTCACATACCTCCCAAGTTCACCAGGGAGTACATCATCCCATTCCTCCTCATGTACAGATCCCAAGCTAGGAAATATTCTGGTTATGATACTGTTTCTTTAATTTTTAAGTACTAACTTTTAGTACTAAATGAGAGAATAAGAAACAGCTCTTTAAATATTATGCATTTATAGATTTTAGAGAATTGAAGATAATAAAATAATTACAGGAAAATGATAATAAGAATTAGTTACTATAGGATATAGAATTGCATTTTTGATAGTCATATTATCTTCATATATAATTCTAATCATCAGTAAATGCAGTTATATCATGACCAAAATGAAATAAGAAATCATATTGACAACAACATTTTTTTATTAAAAAGGGGGGAGTGCTTAATTAATTTCAGATATATTTTTCTAAGTATAGTGGATGAAGACACGTTAATTCTCATAGACATTATCCCTAGATGTAAAGTACTTTAGGTAGAAGAAAGGAATAACAAGATTTCTAGAAGTGCATTTTGGAGCTTATGCTTTTTCATGGACTCCAGTCCAGAGAATTAATGAACTATTTGGTGTATGAGATTTCCAGAATAGGAGAAAAGTTGTCAAGTAGAGCCTCTTGGGTACTAGAAACTGGGCAAGAAAGAGTACCTATCACTGTGCCCTCCAACTCTAGAGCAGAGGAGAGAATTCTAGCATCTCTCAAGTGTTAGTGAACAGAGCCAAGGAAATGGTCACATACCCTGCCTATGGACACACACACTGAATTAAAAAGGTCTCTTCCCATTCAAAGATGAGTAAGGAGAAAAAACAATGACTAGAAATGTACAGAAAAAACTATTGCAGAACAGAAGAAAGAAAAGACTGTAAGAAGCTAAGGAAGAGCATAGTACAGTACTCCTTTAACTGTAATAACCAAAAGAAAAAGATGTGCATGTTATAATATATATATATATATATAACAATTCAATTCAGTAGTCTACACAGACAAAGCCAACTATTTCAATATCTTCAGGGACCAGTATAGTTTCATCAAAATTTCAAAGGGTCAATAGAGGGTAGGAAGACCTGGAAAATGGCCAATACAGACTATGTCTAAAGAGACGACACTCACCAGCACCATCTAAATGTTGTATAGGCTTATTGATATTAGATTTCTCATTTTGGAAATCTAGGGATTTTTTTAAAAGATTTACTTAATTATTTGAGAGAAGAATGATACAGAGAAAGAGAATGTGGGTGGGAGAAGTCAAAGGGAGAGAGAATCCTCAAGCAAACTCTCTGCTGAGCATAGAGCATAGAACTCCATCCCAGGACTCTGATATCATGACCTGAGCAGATATCAAGAGTTGGATGCTTAACCAATTGAGCCACCCAGGTACACCTGGAAATCTGGGGATTTAAAAAAAAATGTCTTTCTTTCTTTCCTCCTTCCCTGCCTCCCTTCCTTCCTTCTTTTTCATTCCTATCATGTGGATTACCAACAAAACAAATGAATGACAACAGAGAAAGAAAATGTTATGTAGCCAAACAAAACACAAGTATAGTCTGCATACAGAAGACAGATTGTTTTTTTCTGAGCTCTTCTTAACAGTATATAATAAAAAAAGAAACAAGAGCAGACAGTCCAGAAGATAACAAGAAATGAAGGAAATACACTATAAGTGAGCTGAGAAAACAATTTTCAATAATAAAATTAAAATTTGCAATGGGAGAATTAAAAGTCATAGCTAACATTTTAGGAAGATAAGTCGCAATTGTCAGTAATGATTTGAGAAACTCTTAGATACTAAAAGAAAGAGTGGAAATAAACACAAATGGTAAGAGAAAAAAAATAGGGAAAATAGAGGGAGCAGCACATACACAGCTGGCCCAAGAATATCAGTGTACTGTAATAGTCAATAATACAATAAAATAAAAAAATTCCCTGATCTTAAAATACTGAGAGGGGTACTGAGATATATATATATATATATATATATATATATATATATATATATATATATCTGCAGATCAGTCTAGGAAATCTAATACAGAAATCAATGAACTTCCAAAAGATAAAATAATTTTAAAAGGAGAAAAAATAATCAAGGAAGCTATCATTTAAATGCTTCAAAATAAAAAAACATAAATTTGTAGACAGAAAAGATTCATTGAATGAATACCTCAAACCATGGGTAAAAATAAACTCATGATAAAGATATCTCCATGATATTTCAAAACTTAAAAGCAAAGAGTTAATCCAAAAAGCTTTAAAGAGAAACAGGAAATAGGAAATAAAAATAGGCTTCTGCAAAAGATTAAGAGAATGATGCTATCAGCCTTTCAACAGTATCTCTGCCTTCTAGCTTTGTAGAGCAATTGATTTCCAACCTAGAATTCTTGACCTAAACAAATTATCAGTGAGTAGTGAAATACAGTATGAGAAATGCAAGAGCTTAAATATATTACCTCCAATGCATGGTTACTTAGGAAACCACTGGAGAATGTTCTCCACAAAAATAAAGGAATAGATTTCAGGAGTAAGACTTTTTGTCAACCTTGACTTCTCTTTGGATATGGAGAAAGCAAAAGGCCAAAAGGGCTCCACGAAGTGGGGGGAAGACTATCTGGCTGGCCAATCCCAACCTGTATCAGAAGAAGCCAAAGAGAAACAGCAGGGGTATGGTGAACCAAAGTTACCAGGAACCTCAGCAAGTGGGACCAAATGGAAGTGATCTATGAAAGAAGGCAAAGCTTCCTGTTCAGAAAAGATGGCACAAAAGAGTACAAGAGTAAGAATTTGGAAGAAAATCCCAGTTCCTCCATTACCTTCGAAACTGCCACCAGCCAACTTGCTTCACCGAGACATCCTGCGGGCTTGGTGCCAAGAACTCAAGCTGAGCACCAAAGGCCAGAAATTAGATGTATATAAGCGAATCTGCTAATATGCTTACCCAGATCAAAAGAAGAACATTCCTGTCACCGCAGAAGAGGCCAAGATTCTCACCCAGACACAAAGAAGGTTAATGATGGACAAGGGGGAAATGTCTCTGGAAAGTCTTGGAACAAAGATACCTTCTGATGGAACCTACCCTCCTGAAGTGGCTGCCCCCCCTCCCCACCCCAAGGGGTCTGATGCTCTCCTGGAGGGGGGGTCAATACTGTTGTTGTGACTACTTCGGCCCCAGATTCCATGTTTGCCTCCTGGTCCAGAATTGCAGCCAGGGCTGGGAAGATGGAGACAGTGGCATCGCCACAGGAGGCCCACGGTGCCAAGTGGTGTGTGGTCCATGGGAGAAGTATGCATGCAGACACAGAAGGTTGGGTTCACCTGCAATTTCATGCAGGACAAGCCTGGGTGCCTGAAAAGTGGGGGAGAGTATGCACCCTCTTCTTGCTCCCCGCTTGTAACTTTCCACCCCCACAGCTGGAGGACAATATGCTGTGCCCCAAATGTGTTCGCAAGAATAACGTGTTAATGAAAAGCCTCCAATGAGCTTTCGATAGCAGGATAAGGGACACAGCTGTCATTATAATCAATGGTACAAAGAGAACTACAATCAACTCCGTGGTGACACTGATGGCCGGACTGTGGGCTGCTCACACCATCCATGCTTCCTGCTTATAGGGGCACAGGCCAGTGCATTGCAGATGTTACCCTCCAACCTCCATGGGGCCTGTGGCTTCGTGGGTTGAGAGGCAGGAGCTCTTAGATTTTAAATTGGAAGAGCATTTCAGAAATTACCATTCATTCTACTTAATAAGAAGAAAAAGTCATTCATACTACCAAAAGTTTGCCCTTCTGAAATAGAAGTGACCTTAACTTCTTTTAAAGTGGGAACCTGAGCCTCGCCTGGCAGAGGGTTTGGGGATGGGGGGTGGAGTGGAAAGTACAGGTGTGCTTCCACGCTGGATTTCTCTGCAATTCCAACTTCTCCAGAGACGGCTACACCTTCTTAGGTTCGTGACTTCAGGCTGTTGAGTATTTTAAACCAAAGGGAAAGCTGTTATTCTTTCCCACTCCCGAAAACATACTCTTAATATAGAAAACATTTTTTGATGTTTTCTTAATAACCTGAGACCTCTATGGTATGTCTCTGGGATAATAATATGGAACACTTTGCGGGTATTATTTCTACTTGTAACTATCTTGTGTGTTTTACTGCTTAAAAATATTTAAGGGTACTTCTGAATCATAAATTCATAATGTATTAGATTTTAAATTGTATATAAAATCATCTATTGTACTTAGGAGGCCATATGCATTGTGGGCAAATTCTTAATATTCTTAACTCAGGATTAAGCTAAAAATCATGATTTTCTTTGGCATGATTCTTTTTTAAACCACTCAAATGTAGTATGAGTAACATTTTTTAAAAAGCTATACATTTAATGTATATAATTTGATGAGTTTGATTCATTTAGAATTTTTTGTGTCCTTCCTAAATTTATAGTCCTGCGGTTCTTAGAAAATATTTTTTTTTTCACTTGTGTTCTTATGGCAGATTCTAACATTGTTTTATTGTTGTGGATTTGGAGATTATGAAAACTTTTTCCCCCTCTAATGTACTGGAAGGAGTAGTAGAGTTAGAAAGTTTATAACCATTAGGATATGGACAGATTTGGGCAAGAATCCTCAATAAATGTTAAAAATGTTAAATGTTAAAAAAATAATAATAAAATAAAGGAATAAATCAAAAAAGAGAAAGAAATATTACACAGGAAACAGCAACCTGTTAGCTTTATCAAATGAAACCTTCAAGATCATGCTTGCGCAGTGCATCTTAAAGTAGATCAACCAGATTAGAGCACATCAAAATTTACAGCAATATTTCCATATAGTCAAAATTGACAGAATTCCTTATATTTTTTAATGCATTAAGAAAATATTTACACAACTTGAGGAGAGATTAGAGACAAATCCATGATAAGTCCATTGAAAAAAAACTAAATAAGTAAGCATATAAGCAAAAAAGACAATTTGTACTCCAGGAAGATGAAAAAAGTCCTGAATTAAAGGAAAACTAATTATAGCACTTTACATAGCTCTAAACAGAGTTTATGAAATCATAATAAACAATATTGAAGTAACTAGAAGATGGGAGTTGTATGTGTTTTGGTTATAATGAGGGATGAAAAAAGTACATCAACATCTTCCATAGTAAATAGATAATCTCTAAACCTAAGATATCCAGGCTATCAGCACATTATTTAGGGATGTAAGTGGTTTCTGTCAAAGAAAGAGATAAAAAAACTAAAATTAAAACTGGCCTATTGGGGTGCCTGGCTGACTCAGTTGGTGGAGCACATAACTCTTGACCTTAGGGTTGTGAATTAGAGCCCCATGTGTGGCACAGAGTTTACTTAAAATAAAATAAAAATTTTTAATCGGCCTATTAAAATGGGCACATACAGGTAATGTACTGTTTCACAATAAAAATATAGAGAATATATCTAAAAACTGAAGGATAATTAGACTCAAGATTTTCTTTGAAACATTCTGACAGAATGCAATATAATTCTACTCCAAGAAATGTTTAGTGCAAAAGGATAGGATCCAAGCATTTTTATGCCCAATCCAGTAATCCTTTTTTTTTATGAGTTAAGGAAACTTTTAGAGACATGCTCATGTAGGCAAGGACTCATAAAATAAATCACATATTTTTCCCTTGCAAAAACTAAGAGTATTTTTGTCAGCCAACTAAGAGATAAATCAAAAGAAAAAATTCCTCTTCTGGGTAAGATGGACTAACATAGACAAGATTTACCCTCTACAAAAAACCACCAAAGAATTGGACAAAATAAATGAAACAGTGGTTTGCAAGACACTGTATATTAGGCAACAAAAGGCACTAATAACGAAAGACAGAAAACAAATGTGATGTGCCCTTTGATTTGCAAAGCTTGCTGCCTTGAAAGACTTTTAAGAGAGTACTCAGGAAGGGGAAACCAGGTAGAGCCTAGCATGCTTCCTGAGTTGAAGAAACATAACTAAAGAGTCCAGGGAAACCAAGGCAGATATAATTCACAGAGAAGATTGCTAGAAAAGATTCTTCTGCATACAGAATGATGGAGATCTGCACTGGCTAGGTACTCTTCAAATGTTTAGCAGATCAGTGGATGTCTGGGAGGAAACAGTATGAGGCTAGAGAAAGAACCACCCAAAAGAATTAGAAATAACAGTACCCAGTGCCCACTCAGTCACAGCAATGATGTTTGTCTCCACTACCCAATTTTGAAAACGTTATAAATCAGAGGTCATTGGATAGACTATCCAGAAGAGTCCTGACACCGTAGAGGGGAATAATTAACATTAGAATAAACACTGGTTTGGTCTTGCCCACCAAAATTTTTTTTTTTTTTTTTACGATAGTCACACAGAGAGAGAGAGAGGCAGAGACACAGGCAGAGGGAGAAGCAGGCTCCATGCACCGGGAGCCCGACGTAGGACTCGATCCCGGGTCTCCAGGATCGCACCCTGGGCCAAAGGCAGGCGCCAAACCGCTGCGCCACCCAGGGATCCCTTGCCCAACAAATCTTAAAACCAAAACTCAAAAGTATAATATTATTTACAAGTACCTTAACTGTACTCAAGAATCTTAATTACAAAACAAAAATATCCAGCATTCTAAAGTTAAACATCAGAATATCTGGCATCCAGTCAAGAATAACCAGGCATGCTAAATGACAAGAAACTACATCACAAGGAGATAAAATAGCCAATAAAAACAGACCCAAAACTAAAAAAAAAAAAAAAAAAAAAAAAAAAAACAGACCCAAAACTAATACAAAAGTTAGAGGTAGCAGATGAAGACATTAAAATAGCCTATTGTAACTGCATTCTATGATCTAATAGTTAAGGTGAAGTATGGGAAATGGAATAAAATATAAAAATAAAACATCTAGAGATGAACAATTGGTATTAAAAATAAAGTGCCATAGATAAACATTACACAAAAAGGGATTGTGAACTTGAAGACATAGTAATAGACACTATTATCAATAATTATATATGATAATAAATATACTATTAATTATTTATAAATGTATTATTTATTAATATAAATATATTTTAAAAATATAACAATATATGGCAAATTTAATATATGTGATAAATAATACATATTTGAACAAAAAATAACCAAAATCTTTCCAAATTAAAATGAAACAAAAATGCAAACACAACATATCAAAATTAATTAAGAAGAGAGAAATACTAACACATGGATGAACCTTGAAAACATAATTCTAAGTAGAATAAACCAATCACTAAAGTGCATATTGTATGAGGTTTCTAGGATAGCCAAAGACATGGAGACAAAAAATAGAATGGTGACTGCCAGGTGTTGGAAGAAAGGGGGAAGGAAATTTACTGTTTATTGGTAACAGAATTTCAGTTGAAGAAGGTAAAAATATTCTAGAAAAAAATTCTGATGATGGTTGCACAACAATGTGAATGTACTTCTTGTTAAAAAACTATACACCTAAAAATGGTTAAAAATGTTAATTTTATATCATGTATGTTTTACCAGAATAAAAAAGAAGGAAATCTTAAAAGCAGAGAAATGAACAGAAGAACCAAGATATAGATGGCAGCAGATTTCTCACTAAAACAATCTAATCAAGAATACAGAGTGACACCTCAAAATACTGAAACAATTCTATACTCAACAATAAAAAATTCAAAATAAATTGAAAAAATATTTTTCAGCCATATGAAAGGCAAACTAATTTGTCTCAAAGAGACTCACATGACAAGAAAGACCTTCAAGTGAAGGAAAATAACAGATTAAAAAGAAGGATCTACATAGAAGAATGAAGAGCTCTGAAAATGGCAACTGCAAGGTAAATATAGAAGAATTTTATTACTTAAATATCTTTAAAACATCGCTGATTCCTAAAACATTATCATGTGGCATGGATCTCATAAAATAGGTCAAGCACAATGTATGACAGTATCATAGTGACCAGAAGGGGCAGAAATAGAAGTTTATTCTTGTAGGACTCTTATACGACCTAGGAAGTGATACAGTATTGGAAGCTATTCTGTGATAAGCTTAAAGATATGTTCTCTAAACCCTAAAGCAATCACTAAAGTAACAAAAAGTCATATTTAATAAGCCAACAAAGAAGACAAAATAAAATCATAAAAAGTTCTCAACCAAAAAGAAGGGAAAGAAGAAACAAAGTAAATAAGTGATACAAGTATAAAATTAGCAAGATCATAGACTTAAGCCCAACTGTATGAATTATCAAATAAATAAATACAAATGAGCTAAATATCCAATAGAAGGCAAAGAGTGTCAGAATGGCTAAAAAAGTGTAAACTCAACTCTATATTGACTACCAAAAACCCATAAAACATACGAAGAGACAAATAGGTTAAAAAGTTAAAGGTTATACATGACATACTTTGTATATTAGCTTTCTAGGGCTGTCATAATAAAGTGCTACAGACTGAATGGCTTACACAAGACAAATGTATTTTCTCACAGTTCTGTAGGTTAGCAGTCCAAGATTCAGGTGTTGTTAGAGTTGGTTTCTTTTGAGATTTTTCTCCTTACCTTATAGATGGCCATCTTCTCCCTTGTATCTTTACATGGTCTTACTTCTGTACCCGTTTGTGTCCAAATTTCCTCTTCTTACATGAACACCAGTCATACTGAATTGGAGTCCACCTTAATTACCTCATTTTAATTTAATTACTTCTTGAAACACCCTGTCTCCAAATTAAGTCATGTTCTGAGTTATTGGGATTTGGAATTTTAGCATATGAATTTGAGAGAAGGTGTTGAATGTAAAATATTAATTTATAATTCAGCCCATAACACCTAGCTATTACTAATGAAAAAAGCCAGAGTAGCTATATTAATAGCAAACTCAGTAAGTTTCAGAGCTAAGAATGTTATCAGATATAAAAAGGAGCATTTCATAATAAAAAGGAGATAACTGCTAAGATGACAAAAGAATTATAAACTTATGTATCTAATAACAAAATCTCAAAAGCATGAAGCAAAACCTGATAAACTATAAGGAGGAATAGACACACCCAAAATTATAACTGGACATTTCTACACCTCTCTCTCAAGAGTTGATAAAACAAAGAGACTTAAAATCAGTAAGAATACAGAAGACTTGAATAGCACTATGAACCAAAGTGAACTAATTGACAATTATAAAACACAACACAACAGTAGCAAAACACAGTATCTATTCAAGTGTGTATCAAACAAATGTAAAACTAGATCATATCTGGGGCAAAAACAAGTCTCAGCTTAAAGAGATTGAAGTAACAAAAGTCTCTGGCAAATCCATAGCTAAATAGCCCACTTTTATATAACCTATGTGTCAAAGAGGAACTCTAAAGTAAATAAATGTACTCAAATGAATAAAAATAAAAATTGAGCATATAAAATCTCTGCAATGGCATAAATCAGTACTTGAGAAGAAATTTTATAGCAATTAATGTCTATATTTAAATAGAAGAAATAGCTCAAATAGATGACCTCAACTAGAAAAATAAAGGCAAATAAAACCAAAGAATTTAAAAGTATTTGGCATGTTTTAAAATATGTGGTTTATAATAGTGAACTGGATCATTGTTAAAAACTAATATACTACTCAGTGGAAGAAATTATTTCTTCCTAGGATACTTTTTCCGTGTTATTATCTATCTAGGACCTGGAGGTATTGTGCCAATTATGCCTAAATTACTTTATACAGAATTACCATTTTCATATTAAAATATATAGATAAAATGACTAAAGAAATATACCAACGTATATATGCATGCTATCACTGGGAATTGGAATTCTAAGTGATCAGTGTTTTACTTTGCACCTTTCTTTATTTTACATATATTCCTAAGTGAACATGCATTGCTTTATAATAAGAAATCTATTTTTAATAGGGTCATATAATTTTGTAAATTCCATATAATCATCATTATATAACACTTTTAGGAAAATTGCCAAGACATTAACTAATATCTCTAAGAGTTGAAAATATGGAAGATAATTTTCTTCTTTAAACTTTTCTAAATTTTCCACACTTTTTATAATGAGTTATATAAATGTTTAAATAAATAATTTTCTTTAGAAAACTCTAAAAGATATGTATTAAAATCAAACAAGAATAAAATTTTGCTAAAGAAATTAATCTATAGAATCAATTTTAGAATCATAATACATTTAAAATTTTCTCTTAGGAGGACTAAATATTAGTTTAGCAAGAACTTATGCCTTTACTTTAAACATCCAATTATTGATAGTACCTAACTCCTTGATTCCAAAAACAAAAAGTAGTAGATAATAACTCACATAAAATTCTCTAATGGTATTGAATGGCTAGACTAAAAACCAAAAGCTTAGTTAAATATTTTAACTAATATTTAAATATTAATATTTAATATTAATATAAAATTTAATATATATATTTTTGATAGAAAGAAGTAGCATGATTTTATTGAAATGTTTTAGTACAGGGGTGGATGATCTTAAAATCGTATATTCTAAACCAATACAAGCACTACAAATGATACATTCCTGAATCTAAGGGACATCTAGACAAAGGCAAGTTCTAGTATGAATTATCTGCAGGTTGATTAACATCATTTAAGTTGGAGGACGAGCAGCTTTGGTATGCGTGTGCTTCTCTGGCTCCCCTTTTCGGCTAGATATCCGTGAGTCCAGCCCCATTCGGCAGAGATGGACAGAACCCATACACTGGGTGGTTTCCCTGAATGCTTGCATACCAGGGGCAAGGGATACGCAAGTTCTGCGATCGGGCCGCTCCTGAGGCCACCCCCACATCATCTTTCTGGAGCTGAAACCATCAAATCGTTGAGGTCTACATCGCCCCCGTGTATGGCCTAGTCGAATTAGTGAATATAGCAGAACTATATGAAAACTGGGTGTTATTCTGTATGTTAGTAAATTGAACACCAATAAAAAATAAATTAAAAAAAAAAAAAAAAAAGAAAACAAAAAGTGAGGCCAAAAGAGAGAAAAAGTCAGTTAATTCGATAATGACAATGCAGATTTTTATCTGAGGATTATTTTAAAACTAGCTCTGTATCTTAGACTCAATCTGAAGACGAAATGATCACGTTTAAATCACCTCTGGTCAGTCATGTCAACATGTCTACGCTTATATGCCAAGGCCGTCTACCTGCGTGTGTCTGGAACTACATTTTCATCTGTCTTTGCATAGAAATTCCAAGAAATAGATATCACTCATTTATCAGAACTAAAAATTACATACATCTAAGGAGGCTCTTTACATTATCAAGTCAACTCTTCCTAGGTAGAGCCAATCGGTATCACATGGCTGACTCTACCAGGCTAGAGTGCCATTGTTTTTCTCAAAAACCGTTTTAAGGTACAGCAAAATGCCGGTCTCTGCAATGACCAACACGATGCTTGCTAAACTTCAACCTCTGCTGGACTGAAGTTTGAAATCTTAAAAATTGCTGTTCCAGTGACTTAAAGATTTGGTTTTGCCACCTGCAAAACTTAGATCAGGCAATTTCCTCTCTTCAAATTTTAAGATTCAGCAGAAGGGAGGGAGTATTAGTCCCAGCCTTCGTCTACGCAGGCAAATTCTCTTCTTTCCGGGCTGAAGAATTTAGTTGGTTGTGCACTAGTGCGCATCTACCAAGATTAATAATTTAATAATATTTAAGATTTTATTTCATTATTTTAGAGGAAGAGATAAAGAGAGAGTGAACATGCACTTGCATGGGGGGAGGGGCAGAGAGAGGGGGAGAAAATCTCACCCCGACTCTGGGTTGAACATTGAGCAAGTCATGGAACTCAATCTTAGGACCCCAATATGAGGCCCTGAGCCAAAACCAAGAGTCGGAGGCTTAACAGTTGAGCCACACAGGTGCCCAAAAAAGCTTAGTTTAATCTAACACATTATCATAGCTTCAGAATAAGGGGGTAAATGCAGGGATTTTTTTTCTATAAAAACAAAACCTCTTCTATTGCTATGCAGTATTGAATTTTTTTTTTAAAAATTGCCTTTTCTTTCACCTTTACTTTGATTTAAATATTCTGTTAATAAAAATACAGAACAGTATCAATTTATAAATTAATATTATTAATATAATCAATACTTTATACAGAAGATTAAAAAACACAACTTAAAATTATTAAAGAGACAAAAAGAATTTATTTGGAAAGATGCTAGAAGCCAGAATTATTCAACATGGCAACAGAATTGCAGAATATTGACTAAAAATTCCCAAATACATATATATGTTGCTATACATATGCATACACATAAACATGTATACACACACATATAAAATATGTAACTATAATGACTAGTTCTTCCTTATACCTATGGAAAAATTGAACCATAGACATCTGGCATAAGCCCAAGTAGTTTTAGTTCTTGACAGTGAAAAGTGTTTTCAACGCTGGCCTCACCTTTTCATGTCTGTTGGCCATCTATATGTATTCTTTGGAGAAATGTCTGTTTATGCTTTCTGCCCATTTTTAGTTGGATTATTTGTATTTGGGGTATTGAGTTTTATAAGTTCTCCTTTGGATACTACCCTCTATTGGATATGTCATTTACAAATATCTTCTCTCATTCTATAGGTTGTCTTTTAGATTTGTTGGTTTCCAGCACTGTGCATAAGCTTTCTGTTTTGATGTAGTCCAATAGTTTATTTTTGCTTTTGTTTGCTTGACCTGTTCTACTGGGGTTTTTTTGTTTGTTTGTTTTACTTTGCTCTTTTAGTTTCTCTTTCACTTATTTCTTCTCTAATCTATATTCTTTTTTCTTCTACTGGATTTAGGGTTTTGCTTGTTCTCTTTCTAGCACCTTTAGGACTAAGGTTAAATTGTTTATTTGGAATTTTTATTGTGTCTTGAGGTAGGTCGTATTGCTATAAATTCCCCTCTCTGAACTGCTTTTCCTGCATCTCAGAGGTTTTAACTACAATGTTTTCATTTCATTTGTTTCCATGTATTTTTTTATTTCTTCTTTTATTTATTACTTGGCCCATTTATTGTTTAGTAGCATGTTATTTAACTTCTATGTATTTGTAGTCTTCCCAGACTTTTTCTGGTGGTTGATTTCTAATTTCTTAGCACTGGGGACAGAAAAGATACATGGGATAGTTTGGATCTTTTTTTAATTTGTTGATACTTGTTTTGTAGCCTAATATGTGATCTATTCTGAAGAATGTGCCATGAAAAGAATGTGTATTCTCCTGATTCTGTTTTAGAATGAAATGTTCTGAATATACCTGTTAAATTCATCTGGTACAGTGTGCCACTCGAAGCCATGTCTCCTTGTTGATTTTTTGTTTAAATGATCTGTCCATTGATTTAAATGGGTTGTTAATGCCCCTTACTATTAATGTATCACTATAAATTACTTCCTTTATGCTTGTTTTTAACTGCTTTAAATATCTGGGTGCTCCCAAATGGGTGCATAAATATTTACAACTGTTCAATCATCTTGTTATACTGCCCCTTAATGATTAAATATGACCTTCTTCGTCTCTTGTTATAGTTTTTTCTTTTAAAGTCTATTTTGTCCAATACAAGTATTGCTACCCTGACTTTCTTTCTATATCTATTTGCATGATAAATGCTTTTCCATCCCCTCACTTTCTTTTTTTTTTTTTTTCCTCACTTTCAATCTGCATGTGTCTTTAGGTCTGAAATGAGTCTCCTGTAGGCAGCCTACAGATGGCTCTTGGTTTTTTTATCCATTCCATCGCCCAAGGTCTTTAGATTGGAGCATTTTGCCCATTATATTCAAAGTAATTATTGACATTAATTAATTAATTAATTACTGCCATTTTGTTATTTGTTTCATGGTTGTTTTTGAAGTTTTTCTACATTCCTTTCTTCTCTTGCTCTATCCGCTCACGATTAATTGGTTTTCTTTAGTAATATGCTTGTATTCCTTTCTCTTTATTTTTGTATGTGTATTACTGGTTTTTCATTTGTGGCTACTATTGTTTATATATAATATCTTCTATTTATAGCAGACTCTATTAAGTTGATGATCGCTTAAGTTTGAGACCATTCTTTACTCTTCTCTTTGCCATGTTTTAGGTATATGGTATTATACTTTACATCCTTTTATTCTGTGAATCCTTTGACTGATTTTTATAGACATACTTAATGTTATTGCTTTTGTGCTTCCTACTTTTCTTACTCCTGTTTATGATCTTTCCTTTCCACTCAGAGTCCTTTTTAACATTTCCTGCTTAGTGTTGATGAATTCTTTTCACATTTTTTCATCTGGGAAACTATCTCTCCTTCTATTCTGATTGATAGCCTTGCTTAATAGAGTATTCTTGGTTGCAGGTTTTGTTGTTGTTTTCTTTCAGTACTATGAATATATCACACCACTCTCTTCTGGCCTATAAAGTACTGAAAAATCAGCTAATAAACTTATGGGGTTTCTCTTGTATGTAATAATTGATTTTTTTCTCTCTTGCTGCTTTTAAAATTCTCCCTATATCACCACTTTTGGCCATCTTAATTATTATGTGTTTTTGGTTCACCTTTCTGGGGTGATTTTGTTTGGGGTTCTCTGTGCCTCCTGGATTAGGATTTCTGTTTCCTCCCCAAGATTCAGGAAGTTTTCACCTATTATTTCTTCAAATACATTTTCTGCCCCCTTTTCTTTATCTCCTTCTGAGATCCCTGTAATGCAAATGTGTAAACTTGATTGTGTCACTGAGTTCCCTAAGTCTATTCTCATTCTATTCTCATTTTTCATGTTTTTGTTTCTCTCCCTTGCTAAGCTTGATTACTTTCCATTACTCTGTCCCCAAGGTCACGGATTCATTCTTCTGCTTCTTATAGTCTATTATTTATTATATCTAGTGTATTTTTAATTTCATGTGTTGTATTCTTTTTTTTTTTAATTTATTTATTTATTTATTATAGTCACACACAGAGAGAAAGAGAGGCAGAGACACAGGCAGAGGGAGAAGCAGGCTCCATGCACCGGGAGCCCGACGTGGGATTCGATCCCGGGTCTCCAGGATTGCACCCTGGGCCAAAGGCAGGCGCTAAACCACTGCGCCACCCAGGGATCCCCATGTGTTGTATTCTTAATGTCGGATTGACTGCATCTTATCTCATTGTTAAGGGTCTCACTGACATCCTCCATTCTTTTCTTAAATCCAGTGAATATCTTTATGATCATTACTTTAAACTCTCTATCAGGCATATTACTTATTTTCATTTTGCTACGATTTTGTTGTGTTCTTTCATTTGGGACATTTTCCTCTGTCTCCTCATTTTGTCTAGCCCTCTGTGTCTGTTTCTTTGTATTAGGAAAGACAGCTTTGTCTCTTGCACTTGAAACTAATGACCTTATGAAGAGATCCTGTAGTGCACTGCCACGTGGTGTCACCTACTCATCAGATCCTGGAATTTCAAGAATGTCTCCCGTGTGTGATGTGTTTGCCCTACTAGCATGTCTCACCAGCTTTTTCCCTCAGTCTGGTTGATTACAATGCCTATCATATGCAGTATTTGGACCCTGTGTTAGTGGGCCTGTCTTTGAATGCGTTGAGTTGAATCAGACCAGGTGTTTGCCAGAGATGCCGTACTACCAAACTGCAGAGTGCTTTCTCTATGTTGTCCCCTAAGAAACTAGAAACTAAGAAACTCTAAGAAACTCTAGTTCATGGGCAGGGCCTGCAGTCAGACCAGTTGTCTGCTTCTAGCCCACTGCTGGGACATCCCTCTGACTGGTGCATATGACATCTTTCCTTCTCTCTAGGACAGAAGTCAGTTTGGAATAGTGCTGGCCAATGTAGGGGCTGCTTGCACACTGCTAGGCCTAAGGCACTGCTCTATATGGCCTCTGGCCAAAAGTGTATTGGAGAGGGTGGATTTGCCAAAGCACAGCTCAAGGGGACAGTGCAGTCCTCTGGTGATGCTAGCAAGCTTTTTGTGCTGCTATTCCTCCATGGGAGGGGACTCTCAGCACAGGAACTGAGTCAGGCTGTCTAGAGGGGTGGATTGGAGGAAGTACCTGTGAGGTGGGGTTGGGAGAAGGTTGGTAGTGCTAGCAAGTTAGGTAGTCCTGCAGGTGGCCCTGTGTTTATACTGGGGTAGGGGAGGTAAATGGTGCCTGCTGGTTCATTTGTTCCTGAAGAAGTTCTCCAGCAATTTGTGCTCCTCAGGCATGCACTCTGAGATTAGTAAATAACTCTCCCTCTTATATGCCCCAGGTGCCTGTCAAACTGCTGCTCCAATGCTGTATCTCCATGGGCTGTTTATTGTACTGTTTCTGTAAGAGGGGACTCGGGTCCTCTCCTTCATCATTTCTCCTAGAACCAAGCCCACTGATTTTTTGAAATTTAAAGTTTTAAGTTTTAAGTCCTGCTGGTTGTAGGAACCCATAAAATTTGGTTCCCCTGGTGTAAAAAAACAAATGTTATAAAGATTTGTTTTTCCCCTGTGGGCTCCTGGTGTGGGGGTCTGTTTCTCTCCTGGTTCCATACATGTGGCATCCCTTCTTCCCAAGGACAGTCCAACAAGTCTGTTTAGTTCCCAACCATGTCTCCCAACCACGTCTCTGCTAATCCTGACTCTTCAATGAGGTCTCTTCTCTAACTTTAGTTGCAGAGTTTACTCTGCCAGTCTTTGGGTTGTTTTCTGGGTTGTTTATACTGATGTGTTATCTAGTTGTATCTATAGGACCAGGGGAACGTAGGGTCTTCCTACTCCACCATCTTCCCCAGAAGTCTGAGCTTTTCATTTCGCTTATTTCATTTTTCATTTCTAAAATTTCCATTTGGTACTTCTTTTCTGTATCTTTTTTTTTCTCTTTTTTTTAATGATTTATTTATTTATTTATGATAGAGAGAGAGAGAAAGGCAGAGACACAGGAGGAGGGAGAAACAGGCTCCACGCCAGAAGCCCGACCCGGGACTCGATCCCGGGACCCCAGGATCATGCCCCGGGCCAAAGGCAGGCGCCAAACTGCTGAGCCACCCAGGGATCCCCTGTACCTTTTCTTTCAATGTTGAAACTTCTTATTTCTTTGTTTAGGCTTTCTATTTTTTCATTTATGTCTAGAGTTTTCAATTGCTCCTTAATGCATTTTTTTAAATTTTTATTTATTTATGATAGTCACACAGAGAGAGAGAGAGGCAGAGACACAGGCAGAGGGAGAAGCAGGCTCCATGCACCGGGAGCCCGACGTGGGACTCGATTCCGGGCCTCCAGGATCGCGCCCCGGGCCAAAGGCAGGCGCCAAACCGCTGCGCCACCCAGGGATCCCTCCTTAATGCATTTTTATCATTGGCTTCTTTAAAATCTTTGTCAGGTAATTCTAACATCTCTAACTTCTCAGCATTGGTGTCTATTGATTACCTTTTTTTCATCCAGTCTGAGATGTTCCTGATTCTTGCTACAATTCTAATTTTTTTTTTTTAATAAAGCCTAAACATTTTAGTGTTCTGAGACTCTCTTAGTTAAACCTTACAAACTGATTTTCTTGTATACCACTTTCATTGGCAAAGTCAGGGAGGCATCTGACTAGGGCCAGGTAGAGTTTGAAGTCCAATTTTTCCACTCCACTTCATTGACACCTGAAGGAACAGTGTTCCTCTTTACTGGTAGAAAAGATTGTATTTCCAGCCCCCCGAGTCATCTCCATTGACTCCATGGTGGAGATGGCCCTGTTAGTGCTGGGTGATGGTATAAGTTTAACTCACTATTAGACCTCCTCTGATCCTACCTGAGTGAGGTCACCTTTATAGTGTAGGATGTTGTGTATATCCAGGTTCATCATCTCAACTCTCTATTGATACTATGGGGGAGTCTCATTACTTGCCATCAGGAATGAATAACCCATATCCCTCTTGACCTTTACTGACACGACCTAGGTGGGCTGTTTCTTTAAAAGCTCATGAAAAAAGAGGTCTAGGCTCCCACCTGGCCTTTGTTAGCATGGGGTTGGGGAGGATGAGACCATAGTTTTTCCATGGGTTTAACTGGAGTAGAGCAGATATTATCTAAAACTTTGTCTTTCTAGGCTGTCTGTTTCATGGGCCTTTGGCTAGATGAACAAGCTTTTGTTGGGGCTTTTTTTTTTTTTTTTTTTTTTTGTCAGCTCTTTCTGTTCCAGGTCTGGGAATATATGAGGCAAAAGAAAACAGAGAACTCATGCTGGATCTCAAGTTCCCTAGCCAGTCTTCCTTCTTCTCACCACCCTCAGTATCTTACAGTTCTGTTTGTTTGTTTGGTTTTTAACATATAATGTTCAACATTTTCAGTTTTACTTATGGGAGTAATAGTAAGAACTATTGAAGAATTCCATCTTCTTTTTTTTAAAAGATTTTATGTATTTATTCATGAGAGACACAGAGAGAGAGAGAGAGAGAGGGGCAGAGACACAGGCAGAGGGAGAAGCAGGCTCCATGCAAGGAGCCCGATACAGGACTCAATTCTGGGACTCCAGGATCACACCCTGGGCTGAGGCAGCGCTAAGCCGTTGAGCCCCTGGGCTGGCCATATTCCATCTTCCAAAGCAGATTTTTTTTTTTTATATTTCACTATATTTCACTATATACCTTTTCATCATCTAATTTCTATTTAAGAACTTTTCGGTTGTGTCTTTTACTTATTCTCTTTTGTTGACTAATAAGAAGATGGCTGATGACAATGTTAAAATTAATAGTAAATATTAATACTCAATACATTCCAGTGCAACCCATGTCTTACACCCTGAGAATATGCTATAATAAAAATATTTACTAAAGCTTATAGAGGTCTGGTGCCACTAGTTGATTTTATTCAGGTAAACTGTAAAAGCTGGATCCACACTGAGTTTCTGGAGTGAAGAGTTAATATGATACTGAAATTCCTTAGTATTTTTACAAATCAATATTCGATTACATATACAAATATGTGAAGGTTCATTATGTATTCTCTCTGTATTTGTGTGATAGAGAATTTCCATAATAAAAAGAAAAAATTCTGTCAACAGAAAATGAACATAGATGTTTCTTTGACTAATAACCCTGTAAATCCAATACCAGAGAAGCTTAATGTCTAGAAAAAATTTCAGTGAACTCTGTCACAACATCAGGCAACAATCCAACTTTTTGTTATTATAATTTCTCTTCATTGCCTCTCATATTTTATGTATTTAAAATGTATTCTACTCATGGTTTACTCTTAATGTGTTTGCTATTGGAAAATAGAATAAAAAACAGAAAATATCCTACTTAAATGATATAAAACTCTCTACAACATAAATTTAACTGAGGGTGCATGAGAATAGTTTTTCCCTCCTGTTTTTCTATCAACTTCTTTTTTATTCATTACAATATAGTGTTGAAACTTTTTTCCAGAACTGAGAACATTGACTTAAAAGTATATATAGCTGCCCTTGTCTCAAAGTTTATAAATAATAGATTATTTGTTTTTTCCTGTAATATTGTTAGGTTTTAAGGTCTTTAGTTATCAAGAGATAGCATTGTGGAATTGTGTTCTAGCATTTGTGGAATGCTCACTATCTTCTAGGTTCAAAGCTTTATAAACATATCAACTCATTTAATCAGAATATTATCTTTATTTCAAAAATGATGGAAGAGATTTAAAGAAGTTATATAACTTGTCTGACATAAGAAAGCTAATCTGTGAACAAGCTGGGAAATTGTCAGGCAATTTCCATCTAGGCACTCAATAAAAATAATGAAAAAATGAATCAAGCCTGCTAACTCAAAAGTTACATGCTGTCCTTCAATCTCTGTGAGAGCTGAATCACAAGATATGTTGATAGTATCAATGGAACCATAATACAATGAATAGAAATTATAAATACACAATGAAATACACAAACTCCTAGACTGGATATCTTACCTAGTATTCTCCATCCACTCCAATTCTACACCAAGGTATATCTGCACCAATGTATGGCTCTTCCTCTTTTCCAACTTCTTCAAGGAAAAAGATTTTTCTTAATGCAGTGCCAGAAATGAACAGCAGGAAGACATTTTAGAACCACATTTTCCATCTCCGCAGATCAGTTCAGTGTCACTTAACACATGTTCTCTGATAGAATTTTAAAAGTGACTTTTAAAAATTATCTTTAACACAATCCTTTTTAAGTTATAAATGTGAGGCCTAAAGAGACTTTGATTATGAGCTTAAGGTTAGTATGTAGCCAAAACTATAGCAATAGATTTTTTAATCTCAAGGAGGTAATCTTTGCACAATGCTGTAACACCTTTACAAATAAAAAATCTGGGAAAGTGAACTTTTAGAGGTCAAAAATTCTGTACATTCAGAGCTTCCTTGTCTTTGAGTAAGATAAACAACATTTGCAATTATGTAATCATCTTTTTTCTTTTTAATATAGATACCACGTAGCTTGGAGCTAGATAACTTTAATAATAATAGCTAACATAAATTGAGACCCTTACTCTGATATAGAGAGCGAGTTATGTGATGATTCAGAAAACAGTTGTTTTCAAAAATAAATTGAATATTCTTATTATTTACTACTTATCCAAAAGTTTGAGCAGTTGGGATAATAAATGTGTAATGCCTTTCATTTTGCACTAGCATGCATATAGAACACTATGTGACTACAAGGAAATTGTTAATTGTTAATGTTAGAGGTAACTTTCAGAGTTTGAGTGAAGTTAAGAAAAGCTATCTAACTTAGGACCTTTTTGGTGACACTTAATCTGGCATAGTATGACACTAAAACTTCCCAGAAACCATGACCCTGCTCCAACTAATGAAGTTTAAACTATGTGATTTTTTGCCTGAAGAGGCAGCAGAACAAATAACAATTATGTATTTTATCAGTCATAATAAGATTTCAACATTCTCCATCAAATTCTTGAATACAGATCAAAAAGACTCTCAAGATTTACTATAATATGAGCATGTTTAACTTACAGTTGACATATGATAAGCTTTCATTTGACTTATATAAATGACTCATCAAGCAACAACTACTTCTTAAATAACAAGTGATTTAGATATATGAGCATTGAAATAAAATATAAAATTTCAATATATAACTTAAGAGTAAATATGTATTTTATAGTTTATATCAGAAAAAAGTAAGGAATTTTATTTCTCTATGGCCCAATTATTCCTACCTTATAAACCTGAAGGAATTATATTCCAAATAATCTTCAAAATACAAATAACAAAAACTTCTATTTGGCAATTTTATGTACTCTTCTGAGCTTTATGTGTTTTTTTTTTTGTTGTTTTTTTTTTTTTGATTTTATTTAACTATTCACGAGAGACACAGACAGAAGTGGAGACAAGCAGGCTCCATCCATGCAGGGAGCCAAATGTGGGACTCAATCCCAGAACTCCAGGATCATGCCCTGGGCTGAAGGGAGGCACTCAACCACTGAGCCACCCAGGCATCCCTCTTCTGAGCTTTAAAAAATAGTACACTCTAATCAATATGTGTGATTAAATTCCACCGTATTTGCTTCTCTGATAAAAGAAGCATAGTAAGAAATGCGGTCCTTCAGAATCATACTATCTACTTGAAGAATTACACTAATAATACAAAATAACTAAAATCTGTGCCTCAGAGTTCTAGTGAAAAAGGTATTCAAAGGAGGAAGAGACACTAAGAGAACCAAAATAGGAAAGGGATGCCTTCCCAGAGGAGGAAAACTTGAAAAGTGCTTCTGGGCAATGAGATAATTTATTTTTTATTTATGATAGGCACACAGTGAGAGAGAGGCAGAGACATAGGCAGAGGGAGAAGCAGGCTCCATGCACCGGGAGCCCGACGTGGGATTCAATCCCGGGTCCCCAGGATCGCGCCCTGGGCCAAAGGCAGGCGCCAAACTGCTGCGCCACCCAGGGATCCCTGGGCAATGAGATAATATGGCCACATGAGAGACTGGGCTTCTGCTCTGGGTTTAGATACAGCTGTGGATTTTTTTTTAAGGTTTATTTATTTGTTTATTAGAGACAGAGAGAGAGAGAGAGAGAGACAGGCAGAGGGAGAACTCCAGGATCACTGCCTGGGCTTAAGGTGGCGCTAAACTGCTAAACCACCGGGGTTGCCCAACAGCTGTGGATTTGAGAAGTTTTGAGAGAGGCAATCTGATTACAGAACAATGTTTACTGTTGTAGAGTAGGTATATATGAACACAGATAAGTAGAGTTCTGGCTATTAGGGTATTTAATTTTATAAAAACAAAATAAAACCAAAAGCCATCTTTTACATGTGTAAAATAATATGTGAAAAAGCACAAATGCAGATACTACAAGAGGTAAAATAGAATGAAGCATATTCACATGTACATGTTCAAGTTTGCCAACAGAAAATGAGAAATATGCAATCTCAGAAAACAAAATTTAGAACTTCAGTTTTCACAGATGTATTTGAAAACTTGAATGAAAATGGAGCAGTCTTTGATTATGAAGTCATTTTATGTTTAAATTAAATACATGTTTATTTTTATTTAATTGGGGAGGGACAGTTAATAATTATAGAACTGTTATTTTAATTATAATCTTGAGATTTTGATGTTTTAAAATTGAAGCAAATATTGACCTATAAAGTCTCCCTCAAAATAAAATAATTTTGTTAGTTAAGTATTTGACCTTTTAAGGAGCTCAAAATTTGGAGGTAGGGATGGATGAATAGATACACAGAGAATGAGAAAGGAGAAAGGGGGATTAAGGGAGGAGTGCGAAAGGAGGTGAGAAGGCAGGGAGGGAAGGAGAGAGAAAGGAAAAGGAAAGGAGAAGGAAAATTGTCTTCTTATAAGTTACTATTCAGAAATCTTTCAGTTCCTACAGAATAAAATAAATGCTAAAGAACCACAATTTTATTTCTAAAGGTATGCCATTTATACCACCCCTCAAACATGGGTGACAGTAAATCAGCAAGAATAAAATTGTTCAATATTATGCCTGGTATTCTATATTGCGAACAAAAACTGTTACATGAAGTATCAAGCAGTCTTGTCACAGCCAGGCACATCTTAATAAGATAGTGTTGCCAACTAATTAATAGGAAAAATGAAGGACAAATGTCTTCCTGAGGACATTGTGATGCTCTTGATTGGTTAAGAAGAAATATTTAACTATATGCACTAAATGTTCCAATAAAATCTACCCAGATTGTGAGTTCTGCCTGATTTGAACCAATGATTACTCAAATAAACTCTTAAAATTTTAATGTACTTTAGTTTATCTTTTAACAACACTGAGCCTTTTGTTTGGAACTTGACTAGAATTACAACCCCAGAGGTACCTTTACTTTGCAAGGAGCAGAGCTCATTTAAAAATTTTCAGCACTGGGGCACCTGGGTGGCTTAGTCAATTAAGCATCGAACTCTAGATTTCAGCTCAGGTCATGATCTCAGGGTTGTGAGATCAAGCCCTGCCTCTGGCTCTGTGCTCAGTGGGGATTCTGATTGAGATTCTCTCTCTCTCTCTCTCTCTCTCACCGCCTTTGTTCACCCACTCAAAATACATAAAAAGTAAATCTTAAAAAAAATTTTTGTCAACACCTTCCACATCTTGGAAAGCAACCTCTTGTCACTCTATGGCCACATGAGGTTATTCCACCAAATGTAGATATGCATTAGGGTCATGTTAATTTCCTAAAGCAGGATATAGATTAGCATTTTCAATCTGGTATCTGATGACATATATATATATGTCATCAGATATCTATATATATATATAGACCAGACAGTTGGATTATACTCCAAGAAGCTCTCAGAAAAAGAGAATGTTGCATTGCATGCTGAGAAAGGGAAAAAGCAGGGTTGCCAGCCTTAACCAACATATGACTAGTGAGATTTCTGCAGAAACTTGTCAGGAGTATAAAGTGTACTTGAACTAGCAGATAGGACAGGCTTTTAATATTTTTCTCTCTCCAGTAAACAGAAAGCTTAGGTTAGTGAAGGTGCAGACTTCTTAGATAAAATCTCTTTTGTACTTAGTCCTATAGTATTCGTAATCCTGAATTTGACCTGTTCTCTAGAGTTATTCAAAGAACATGGACTTTAGGGTAAACTAATGTCATTCATTTTATAAATCAGCATAACACTAACCAATCTTATTTTTACCATGTTTAGTCTGGCTGATTTCAGTAAACTGAAAGCAAATTGAAACTAGTATGCTCTGCTACAGTTTGTTTTCTTCTAAAATATTTAACAGCAGCAACATCATCACCACTAGCAGCAGCACTATTTTAATTTCTCAAGCCAGTTTTATCTTGGAAAAGCCAGGAAAAGAGAACCACTTTCCTAAATTGATGGTATACATATGGTATTTAGATATATATACATTCAGTATGCTTCTCCCTAAAGCATTTAATAAAAATGAAATTGAAATTGACTACAGATACTAATTTATGAAATACCAAATATGTAGTATTTGATTCATTTATAAGATGCATATACTCTTCTCAAGTTTGTAAAAGCAAAATGAAATCTGTGAGACCCTAGTTTAAATTTAGACTCTGCTACCTACTTACTCACACAAGTAGTTGGGCAAATTCCTTTAATCTCTCTAAACTTCAGTTTGTTCCTGTATGAAAAGTCAGAATGTCACTCTACATCATGAGGTTGTTTGGAAAAGCAAATAAAATAAGGTTTATGAAATGAGCTCAAACAATACTTGGCGCATAGTGCTCAATAAATTTTCCTTACTTTGTTTTATATCACAATAACTAATGAACATACTTCATAGACTACTTGAATGTGTGTGTCTCTTTCCATTTCTGAACATTTATTTTACTGAATCACTCTCTGAGTCTCAGGTTCTAAAGAGACACAAAGTCTAGGTCTTAAGATAAAATTGTTATAGCTGTCCTTTCATCATTTAACAATGCCTAGTTAGTTTAACAACTCTCAACTTTAAGAATCCTAAAATAACATTGATGGAGGAGAAGCTTAAAGAATGCCTACAAGAGTAACAAAACACTTGTGAAACATATTATTGGCTTGACAGGTGACCACAGAAGAATACTGAAGATGAAGAAAAAAAAAGAAGAATACTGAAGATTATACGAATGGAGATAGATAATATAGTTAGCATCTTCAAAAATGGAAAAGATGAAGATTCTGCTTGAAATATTTCCTAGAAAATACTACAAGGAACTTAGTAAAATAAATACTTAGATTAAAAAAAAAAAGAAAAGAAAAGGAAGAGGTGAGTCCTAATAATCCAGTTTCAAGGAGAGCAAATATTAACAAGCTACCTTTATTTTTAAGTCTTTATTGCAGATTGAAAAACTCTCTCAAGATAATCGTATGAGAAAGATCGATAAAAATTAGTTGGCTGCTGGTACAACTAGCTATGTTCTTAACTATTGAAAAAAAAATCCAGATATTTTACTAAATTGATCCATACCAATCTGAGAAATACCTATACATATATTAAAAGAAACTGCCTTGGGGCACCTGGGTGGCTCAGTGGTTGAGCATCTGCCTTTGGCTCAGGTTGTGATCTTGGGATCCTGGGATCGAGTCCTGCATCAGGCTTCCCACATTGACCCTGCATCTCCCTCTGCCTCTGTCTCTGCCTCTCTCTCCGTGTCTCTCATGAATAAAAAAACAAAATCTTTAAAAAACTTTAAAATTAAAAAAAAAAAAAAAAAGAGAGAGAGAGACTGGCCTTGCTTCTCTCCTTACGAATATTTTGGCCCTCAGGGCACCTGAGTGGCTCAGTTGGTTAAGTGTCTGACTCTTGGTTTCTGCTCAGGTCTTGATCTCAGTGTCCTGAGATGGAGCCCTCTGTCGGGCTCACGCTGAGTACTAAGTCCACTTGAGAGTCTCTTCCTTTCACTCTCCCTTCCCCTCTGCCTCTTTCCCACCCCATGATTCCTCACCCCTCTCCCTACTCACACATGTGCTCTCTCTCTCTCTCAAATAAATAAATAAAATCTTTAAAAAAACCAGTTTGACCCTCAGTTTGAACATAAGATAGGAAGTAATAATAGTAATAATGATGGCATTTATTAAACCCCATGTATGTGCAAAACATTTTGCAAAACATCCTTTCTATATCATCCCCTGTACTCCTGGAAACCACCCTATGAAGTAGTACTATCTACATCTTCCTTTCTTATAGATAAAAATCTTAGGCTTTTAAAACAAAAATAAAATCCCAGTAACAATAATAATAAACAGAATGGAAGAAAACTTTGGAAGATGATGGATATGTCTATGACCTTGATAGTAATGATGGTTTGACATATATTTATCACCAAACTCATCAAGTTGTATACATTAAACATGTACAGCTTTTCATATGTTAACCATACCTTAATAAAGTGATTTTTAAGAGAATGACTACTTGATTCTGATGCTATAACAATTATATCTGGAAAATAGTTCAAAATTTATCCTGTGCTTGTTGTTGTTGTTGTTGTTGTTAAACATTTTAATGGTTATATTAAGTTTGGAGGTAATAAACAGAACTTTTACCATAAAAAAGAAAACAGACTCATAGAGGTCCAGTAACTAACTCTAAGTATGGACAATGGGTTATGCAGTGGTGCCAGGCTTAGAACCAAGGCTCATCTTACCCACAAGCCACTTAAGTCTATAGACTTAAGGCCACTTCTCAGTAATGTATACCAATCACACTTACAGATGTCAAATCAGGAGGAGAGAAAAATACCTTGCATATCAGATCATGATAAAAAAATATCTTGATAGGCTCTTATGGGAAGCTGGAGCCGGACTTTGTAAAGAAACAGTAAGTGTTCCATCTTTCATCTATCCTCCAAACCCCAATGGTAAACTGAAGGAGAGAAGAGAGGTGAATTAGTGGCAAGGGCTCAGTGTGTCTGTGTGTGTGTGTGTGTGGGGGGGGGGGTTGTCACACCCTATTTAACAGAATTATCCAAAACCAAGTATCTGCTTTTGAAGAGTAAGAGTCCCCTGGTTCTGAAAGCATTCAAACCTAGGCTAGATGACACTTAGAAAGGTTCTATGACTAGGACTGAAGCACCAAACAGATATATAGATTGAACATTTAAGAATCTTTTCAACCCTGATATTCTGTTCTTATGATATGCTCAGATGTTCAAATAAAAAGAATCTAATGTGGCTGGGAGAGACAGAGGAGCATATATATTTCTAGTCTCTTTAGCTTGTAGTAAATATTTGGAAAATCCATCAAAAGAGCAAAATTATATCTCGACTGACAAGCCTTACCCAGTGCACACCCCAGGCAATGCTCTTATGTCACTGAGAAACAAACTGGTCCACCCAGAAGACAGCCTCACTAATCTTGATGCCTAAAAGCTGGAAGCCTCACTGGAGAAGTGAACAGTCAAACGGGGCTTGTCACTGCTGATTATTTGAATATTGAGAGACACTGCTCTTTATACGAAAAGAAAAAGAGGAAAGAAAAGAAAGGAGAAGGATATTTGCCTGTCGAGATGAGTAAGATCCACAGCTGAGCACTATAGCTGGAGGGTTAAGGGAAGGTGCCATCACTGGCCATGGTCACTTTTAGCTGGAGTTTGAACAAGTCTATAGCATAAAAGCAGGCATAGGAAGCACCTTTATTTTCCCTGAAGGGATTGCTGGCTAAAGGAATACTGTCAGTGGCCTTCCGGGGTCCCTCCCCTCAACATATGTGGACTCTGGTCACAAGCAGCCAGCCTGGGCTTCTGTCCAGTCAGGGGCATATGGTGAGAGGTCACAGTGGCTGAAAGGGCTGAGACAGAAGATTTGATTTCAGAGCCAGGGGGAGAAAGGCCATCAAATGCAGGTGCACAGAAATTAGGAGATCAGAAGAGCTCCTGGCATTTGGGCTGCTTTTACTGTGTTTTCACACTCCCTTGTTCAGTGACTTGTCAACACACCTAAAATTGGGGGTTTGATAAGACAAGAGCAGCACAGACTGAAATATGTCTAAATGAGAATTAGGAATTTTGCCGAGTGTAAGAACCGTTTTACACAGAATAGTTTATGAAGAGTGAGACACCAAGGAAAAACGCTGCCAAGAACTGACTGTGCAGTGGGGCTTCTCCATCAGGACCTGCTCTCCCAGCAGCCTGACGTCACTCTGCGGTGGTTAGGGTGGGCCTGGGTGGACCGTGGCTGGGGGGGTGGTGCGGAGCAGCGGGGGGACAGGAATGAGATGATGCAGGTATGTGAAAACAGGAGTACATCGTTTACACACAGTTTCCCATCCAGTCAGGAATTGTAGTTCAGATGAACACTGCAGCTTTCTTGCAGTACAGAATTCAGGCTATGAAATACGTTTTATATCAGAAAGTAATATGCTGCAACTTTGACCCAATTCATCACCCACCGAAGTCCATTAAGAAACAAATGAAATTGTCTAAATAAAGAGAATTGACTAATTGAGGTTAGGATTTCCAGAACAGAGAGTGCTGAGACTCCAATTAAAGGAGCCTCCCAACCCCACACATGGAGCAAAGGAACTGAAATAGAGAGGACATGAATTCCTTCTGTTCTGTACCACCTTCTGACAAGTCAAACAGCTGTCCAAATGAACAAACATATGCACATCCCAAAACACAAACATTAAACTTAAAGGTATCTGAAGTATTATATGAGCTTGAGAGACAGAGAGACTAGGGAAACTGGGGTCCAGGCTTTGGGACTGACCTTGAATGCCAAACAAAAAAGTCTCGGCTTTTTGGATTTGAAAACCTACAGACATGAAAAGGTTCTGTGAAACACTTGTCAGGAGACATGGCCTCAATATTTTGTTGCCCACAATCTGGTGTTCAAAAAGCAGTACTGGTTGCTTTTTTATTTGTCTACCTTGCAACCCAATATATTCAATTCAACCCTAGGATAATCTACCTTTTCCCTTTTGTTTCAATGGTTAAACAGCTAAATAAAACAATTGTTCTCTGCTACTAACTTAAAAATTATAGTAAGGAACAGAAGCCAAAATAACACTGTTAATGAAAACCCACCCATCTTTTAAGTCATCAGATGGCACAGAAGAACCTCTGGTTTATTAGGAAATGTCACCTGCCAGCAGCTAACATTTGGACCAAGTCTTCTATCACTGTCCTGGCCAAACTATGACAAAGCGGAGAAATTGCTAAAGCAAAAACAAGGACAATAAAAACAAAGGTTTTCTAAATTACTGTTGCCCGTGTCATTAAATTTCATATTGTGCATGGAATATAAATACATCACTTTGTTCTGCATGACAAGCAGAAGTGAGCATTCATACATTACTCAGCCACTTAATTAAGTGCCTGGGATATTTGCAGTTAGCAGAAACTAATAAGGGAATCACATTTAAATTCAAATCACTCCTCAGGGTAGCTGTCTGCAACATAAGCAAAGCTTACTGGGTAGATGTTCCACTAAATGCTCAGCTAAAAGCTTAGATTCACTGTATTTGTGAATAAAGAATAATTCTACTTGTGATTACAGGTGAGAGTAAAATAAACAATTCTGTTAGGGATTTTTGAGTGATGTTTTATTCCCCCTGTTTTAAATACTCATTTTGTCTATTACTTTGTCTACTAGAACAAAGGTATGATTTAGGGCTTTGCCAGTGTAGAGTGGAGGTTCCATAAAAACAAATGACTATGCTGACCCTTTCCATGGCAGCCTTTCAACAGACCTGACAATAACAGTCCCTGCACCACAGACAGTAAACAACAAAATTATAAAGTCCCCATTCAGAGAAAGCAAGCAGGAAGCAAAGTGATGGAGGGTCACAGAAGGCCAAGAAAGGGGAGCAGAGGGAGGAGAAAATTCACATTTTTATGACAGGGAGCCAAGAACCCAGTATTCCAAACTCTGAGAGATTGCTTCTCCCCTAGCCACTGCCCAAGAGTAGGTTTATTTTTAGTCATTCCTCTTTATAAATTTTAACTTTTCTAGACTAAAACAGTCCCATATGGTTTCAAATCTGCCCTTGATTCCAAACAGCCTCCACACTGAGCTTCTTCAAAATTTCAAAGCCATCTGGACGCCAGTGGTACAAATGACCTCTCACAATTCTTCCTCACACAAAGTGTGTTTTGCAGTTTTGGAAACTGGACCCTCAGGCCCTAACTAAGCACTTCCTAAGGGCAGAGGTAGAGGTATACAGAAGACCCTATCACTTGGACAGAAATAATCTCTCACCTAAGGTACTTAAGGAAAAGTGAGTGGAACAGCTTTGATTCAGATTGTACACCCTTGTTCTTCTACTCACAGAAATTACATAATTTCACCTGCAATCATGCATCATTTTGCTACAGAAAGCATACATTCCCTAAATTCCAGATTGCATTCCCAAGTAGAAATAAATCAAAGTAAATTTGAATATTTTAACATTGCATCGGGAATGAACATAATATTTTTGGTTAGATGGAAATTTGGCATCTTCTGCAAGTCATAAAATCTTTGAAGCATGAATTCTGATCATCACAATAGGTACTGTCACACAGCATCACCTCAGATATTGTCAAGGTACCATCTGGCATTAGTTACACAGCAGTGAATAAAAAGGTGTAGGTCTAACACTCAATTCTTAAAAGTATAGAGATCAGTATTTACACCAGCATTAAGAATCACCACAAGACATATGCAGGGTATACATGAAAAAAAATTTTTGAGGATTTATATGGGAAATCATTAATGCAGTTATATCTAGAAAGAAGACATGGAGACTTAGCTTTTTTTTTTTTTTTTGAGACTTAGCTTTTAATTATATATCCTTTTCACAGTTTGAACTATTTGCCATGTATATGTAATAATCCTGGTAGGGGAAGAGGAATTCGATTAAAGAACAAAATTTATGCCCCTAGCTTCTCAAATTTTTCCCCAACCACACTTGTCAAATAACTCAGCTTGAAAGCACCTTAAATATGTATATGCATCTACTGAAATCCACCCTACTATTATGAGTAATGGGCTTAAAGTCTATAACCATTTTCTCCCCTCAATCTGCCAAATGAAGTGCCTCAGGAATCATGTCCTATTAGATGCCCCACTTTCTTGATGGAATTTGAGAATGATCTTTTATCTCTTCTTTGAGTCATGAATCAAATTATTGAAGACTCTTAAATATTTAGAACAGATTTTAAGAAGTTGCAGAGTCAAATACAGTAGGCTGACTGTTATTACAAATAATGCCAAAAGTATGAATAGATACACACAAGTTTATTTATCCCCAATGCCACAGACCAGTGTGAGGCTTTTTAGGGACTCTTATTATATAAAGTGAAGGTCCAGGTTCATTCCGTTGTCTAACTCAGGCATATTATTTTCGGGCCTTGGTGCCCTCCACATTTAGCCAGCAGACAAGTAAAAAGAATACATGAGAATAGCATGAGAATATTTTATATGAGCCAAGCATGGAACTGGTATTCATCACTTCTAACCACATTGCATTGGCATTATTCAGACACTTGAGACCAATAACCTACAAGTGAAATATGATTTAAGTGTTTAGGGAAAAAAATGGTGAACATCGTAGTAGATTGGATCATTCTTCTCACATTTTCACTCTCTCCATGTATCTATACCTTTCATCATATGACTTTGTGGTGGAGTCACATAGAGAGTGAGCACTATATATTTCCCCATCTTATTAATAGTGGCTTTGGCTGGGGGCGCCTGAGTAGCTCAGTTGGTTAAGCATCTGCCTTTGGCTCAGGTCATGATCCAGGGGTCCTGGGATCAATCTCCACGTCGGGCTCCCTGCTCAGTGGGGGAGTTTGCTTCTCCCTCTCCCTCTGCCATGCCGCCCCACCGGACTCATGCTTTCTACCTCATGTGCTATCTCAAAAAAATAAGTAAAATCTTAAAAAAGATATTGGCTTCAGTCATATGACTCGCTTTGGTCAAAGGAAAAATTAACAGATGTGACGAATGCAAAAATTTTAATGTAGTTAGAGATTTTTGGCTTGCCTTTGTACTCCTTCCTTAACCTTGAAAAGAGCATGCCCTGAAGAGGATAAGAGAGATGTGAAATAGACCAAAACCGAGCAGTTATGAGTCTGGAAGCAAGCCCAGCCAACCCATAGCCTGAATCAGAGCAACTCATTTTAGCCCAACCAAGATCAACTTGCAAACCTGTGAGTGTAAGGGTAAGCTTGTTGTTATATGCTACTGAGTTGGGACAGGTGGGGCTGTGGTGCTGTTTGTTATATATCATTATTAAAGTAGCAGCTAACTGATACAGATACATAGCAGTCTCTGCAACAGTTGATGTAATTATAATTTAAAAATATCTCACTGAACATAATTCTCAGGAGTATTTGCCTGTATTGTTACATTACACATTGCTTTACTTTGATAACTATTAACAGAATTGTGAAATCTAGTACAATTAGGTATAAGAAAATGAGTTAACACTAAAAATGATAATCTGGATAACACATTATTATTTCACCATATTTTCCAAGGAATATCTTGAATAATTATTTATGGGGTTTTTTGTTTGTTTTATTGAGGTATAATTTATATATAAAATCTGCACATATTTAATGCACACAATTTGATGAGTTTGGATACATAGATAAATCCTAAATGTCACAGAATGCTCATTTGTTTTCTTTTTTTTAAAGATTTTATTTTATTTATTTACTCATGAGAGACACAGAGAAAGAGAGAGAGGCAGAGACACAGGCAGAGAGTGAAGCAGGCCCCATGCAGGGAGCCCAACGTGGGACTCGATCCTGGGACTCCAGAACCACGCCCTGGGCCAAAGGCAGGCACTTAACCGCTGAGCCACCCAGGGATCCCAGAATGCTCATTTGTAAGAGATTAATTCTCTCAAAGTCATTTGCAAAAGAGTGAGAAAGACAATATCTATCTCAACCACAATAACTACAGATGACCATCCAGAGACAGATTTTTTTTTTTTTTTTTTTGTCTGTGAATTATCTAGGTTTCTTCTCTGTGTGCCTGCTTTGGAACACTTATTTCACAGCTTGTTAGAACTTTCAACAAAAGATGATCAGAAGCAGAAAAGACTTTGTTATACCAATCATGAACTAAATAATATCAGGTATTTAAAGTATATTGCCTCATTAAACCCTCAAAATGTTCCTATGCAGTATTTATCTTTTTTCCCCATTTATAGATGAAGAATATGAACCTTTTAGTTTTTATTAATTTTTCCAGTGTTATATACTACTAATATATGAAAGAGGTGGAGGGCCAAGCTTAAAACTGAGGAAGTCTTTCCCCAGTGTCCATGTTTCCTCCACTACACCAGACTTTCTTTACAATTCATGTAAGTTCAGTAACTTAAGTGAGCTCAAATTAAGTTTAGGGATGAGCAGGAAAAATGAATTACCTACACATACAGATAGTTGTGATTTAGCTTTATTCTTTTAATTATACAATAAAATTTCATAACAATGCTTAACCTACATAAGAGAAAATAATTTGCTAGCCTATGAGTCTAACTAAACAAAGAGGAGATTAATTTATGGAATAAGAACCAATGGAGGGATCCCTGGGTGGTGCAGCAGTTTAGCGCCTGCCTTTGGCCCAGGGCGCGATCCTGGAGACCCGGGATCGAATCCCACGTCGGGCTCCCGGTGCATGGAGCCTGCTTCTCCCTCTGCCTATGTCTCTGCCTCTCTCTCTCTCTCTCTCTCTCTGTGTGACTATCATAAATAAATAAAAAATTAAAAAAAAAAAGAACCAATGGATTTCAAACCCTGAATTCTTTTTTTTTTTTTTTTTTTAAGATTTTTATTTGTTTATTTACGAGAGACACAGAGAGAGAGGCAGAGACACAGGCAGAGGGAGAAGCAGGCTCCTCGTGGAGAGCCCGATTGAGACTCAATCCCAGGACGCCTGGATCACGACCTGAGCCAAAGGCAGATGCTCAACCACTGAGCCACCCAGGTGTTCCTCAAACCCTGAATTCACTACACTTTGTTATAACTGAGTGTAAGAAGATACTGAAAGACTTTCCTCAGTTCTTCTCCTAAAACTTTACATACGAGAGACTAACTTCATATATGGTATTATGATGAAGAAAATGGCTTCAAATTTTAGAAGCTTTTAAGCTTCCTAAGTGAAAGTTGTATGCTTAGCCAATATAACATAGAAGTCAATTTCAAGAGACTTTCAGTACCTGAAATATCTGATCAAAAAAGCATTATCATTTCTCTTAAACTTTGATTCATTCACTTTAATATAATCAGACCAGAACAAAATAATGCAACTCACAATGAGTATTGTCTAAATTCTTGTACAAATCAACTAAATTTTTAAGTCAACACAGAATGGTGAGTTCCCACAAGGATTGAAGAGTAAGAGTGCAGTAACGACTGCAATGGGAACAACGTTCAACACTTCATGAGCTCACTGGAATTCATGACACCTGCTCCACCTATTGAGTCAGCCTGTGGTGGGTGGGTATTGGAAAGGGAAAAGTGGGTGACAAATGCAATTTCCAAGGACCAAAATAGGCTCTAGCACATTTAGCTCATAAGATTCTTCTACTTAACTCTTCTGAGGAAAATTTGGAATAAAAAATGTTTACATACAAGATTTTTATAAAAGAGTACTTGTATGAGTTAGGATGTAATCCTTGTTTCTATTGCAACATAACTTCGAAATCTAGAGATATTTTGATTTCTCAATCCAATTTCAATTGTAAACAGATTAACTTTTCTCCTAAGATGAGCTTCCAACTGTTTAGTAAAGAATCATCAAAAAAAAAAAAAAAAAGAATTATCAACCCGGTGACAAATCAACTTTATTTTTTAGATATTTTCTTTATTTATTCATGAGCGACACAGAGAGAGCAAGGGGGGCAGAGACACAGGTAGAGGGAGAAGCAGGCTCCACTAGGGAGCCTGACATGGGACTCAATCCCTGGTCTCCAGGATCACACGCTGGGTTGCAGGCAGTGCTAAATCGCTGTGCCACCAGGGCTGCCCAGGCAAATCAACTTTAAATGTCCCTTAAATCAGCCCATAATTGGAGGTAAGCTCTTTCTTGCCCAAAGTGCAAACATGTGTCATCTCTTACTAATTTTCTTGTTGAAATTCTAACAGTAGGCAAGTTCTTAACATCCTTTCTCATTCAATTATAAATCTGCGGATAAGAATTATTGTAAGAATAAAATCTTGCCATTTGTAACAACACAGATGGACCTAGAGGGTATGATGCTAAATGAAGTAAGTCAGAGAAAGACAAATATCTTACAATTTCACTTTTACGTGGAATTAAAGAAACAAAACAAATAAACAAATAAAAGAAGAGACAGACAAAAAACAAAAAACAAACAAACAAAAAACCAGACTCTTAAATATAGAGAACAAATCAGTGGTTGCCAGAGGGGAGGAGAGTGAAGGAGGTGAAGAGTACACTTGCCTTGATAAGCACTGAGAAATGTATAGAACTGTGGGATCATTATATTGTACACCTGAAACTAATATAATGCTGTATGTTACAGTTGATTTTTAAAAATTATTAAAATCAATATCAGATATGTTCATTCTCAAAATGTTAATTCCTGCATTTGTGTACTTTTCTTAAGGACGACTCAAAACAGAATGAAACCCAATTTTGCCCTTGCTTTGAACATTTTTTTCAATGACTTCTTTGAGATCTTGAGATCTTTGCCTCTTTATGATAATGTTGAATGTGGGCAGCTCAGGTGGCTCAGCGGTTTAGCGCTGCCTTCAGCCCAGGGCATGATCCTAGAGACCTGGGATTGAGTCCCGCATTGGGCTCCCTGCATGGAGCCTGCTTCTGGCTCTGTCTCTCTCTCTCCCTCTCCCTCTCTCCCTCCCCGTGTCTCTCATGAATAAATAAAATCTTTAAAAAAATGATAATGTTGAAGGCATGCGTTTACATTACAGTACAATTTTAAGGCTAACCTTGACTATTTTCCCTCAATTCCCATGTTCTATTGACTATATTCAATTTCCATTGTGTACTAAGTTGAATACATCATAAATACACAACTAAACCTCCGTTTCTTTAATAAATGTTGTTTTCATTATATATATTATAAAGGCAATTGACTTAAATTAAGTAATTCACAAATAATCAAGTTTAATTTCTCTCAAGTTTGTCACTGAGAACACTCTAGTAGCTAAAATTCTCTAGAAGTATTAATTCATGTCATTGTATGTTTATAAAATTAGTTTACATTTCATGACTAGTAAAAATTTATTATTTTGTATAATTATACAATTGATAATTGTTGTAAAAATGTGTAAAATAAAAACAAATGAAAAATCTATAAGAATCTGCCAACCAACACCTAAAAGTAATTATCTTTAAATCAAATAAGTTAATAAATGTATATGAATAATTTATATTTACATATGTATAAAATGTATCTGTGAAACTGGGATTATCCATTACATTCTTTTTTAAAAACTTTCCAATGTGTGTTCTCATTACTTTTTACCCCTAGTGATTTGAAAGATATATTTTTATTGTAATCTATTATGCTTATATTTAGTTCACATTATTTTGTCTAGTTATCAGTGATATTAAAAAATAATTTATTAACCTGCCAAGCATAGCACCCAATATTTACTATGCCAATCCTCATAAACCTCTCCCATTGACTATCACTCTTTTCCCATGTTTAAAAAAAAATGTGAAATGTTAGTACTTTGTAATTACTTTTATGGAATCATCTTTTCTCAAGCTTGGAAATTTTCTTGAAAACTACATAAATTTATAAGACAGATCTTTATTTAATTGGCTTTAATCCCTTGTAGGAGCAACTTATTCCTTCATCAAGTCACGATTTTTATTCCTTTAATGTGAATGTATTATTTAGGATGAGGATGTAAGAAATCTGAGAATATTTTTCTGTTGTCTTCACACAGAGATAATTTTTAGATTTGAGGAAAATCTCTGGATACTAATCCAAATCTTTTATATGAGAAATGTGAGACCAATGTGATTATCTTTTCCTTTTAGTCCCATTCACCTATTTTGCCTGCCCTGAAACCCACTCGCCTCTCTGGCAACCAACAGTTTGTTTCTTGTATTTATGAGTGTTTCTGTTTTGTTTGTTCTATTTTGTTTCTGTTTTATTTATTTGTTCATTTGTTTTGGTTTGTAGATACCACATATAAGTGAAATCATATGATATTCATCTTTCTCTGACTTATGTCACTTAGCATAATTAAGAACACAACTTTTTAAAAAATTTCTAAATGTTATTCTATTTCTTGAGTAAGTATTTTGTGGGAAAAAAATTGTTATGATTTTTCAGAGGGGTTCTCATTCCAGTGGGAAACTGAGATGCAGAAAGTTAAAATGGGTGTTCCCATGGCCACAGACCTCAAAGCCTTAGAAGGAATTTTATTATTAAGGCTGACCACAGTTCCAATCAATGTACTATTAACCCATCTTTCCTTGGGATGATCTTTTCCATCACTTGTCTCTCTCATTTAAGATTATATAAACTCTGGTTTCAGATAGATAGATATAGATATAGAAATAGATAGATAATAGTATTTAAATATGAATGATTATGATGATGACATGTAGCAGAAATGATGACTTTAGAACACTATTAAGTAACATTCAATCCAGAAAAGAAACTTCCAAACAGTAAATGATACTGACATTGCTACTGTTGCATATGTTTACTTCACTTGAAAGGATAACTAAGTTTTTTTTTCAAATATCCAGTAAAAGAAAATAATTGAGTTAATTTGATAGCTGCTATAAAATAAATAATGAAAAAATACAATCTAGAATAGTGAATCTGAACTTTCAGGAGATAAGAAGTATCTGAGCCATTCACAGAATGGAAGATACAGTGTATATTTATAAAATTAATATATAAAAGTGATTTCAAAATGTGTTCCTAGATCATAAGTGTCCCTTCAATTATTCAGAATAAATATAATAAAAAGTCTTTGGCAGCCAAACTTGTAACAATTCTTTCTGAATGGAGATTTAATTTGTAAAAGCAAAGATTAGTTAACCATTGCCTAAGTGAATAAATGCCACTAACTCAAGCCTTCCATGTAATTTGCATTGCATTAACAGTCCTCATTTTTTTAATCAACAACTCTTTAGTAAAAACTCATTGTGAACACAACATTAGCATTACTCTCCTTATTACAGATGTTATAAATTGTATTTTCTCAGGAGTAGGTGGGAGTTGGTAGCTGGACCAAGGGCAAGAGTGAACAAGAAATGAATCCTACAGCATCTCTGGGTTTCATTTAAATCAGCTGGTGATATTGGAATTCCATCTGCATTGTTATTTGTTTGAAACTACTGGTTTGTCCAACCTCCTGGTTAGAGGAAATCACATATTTTTTCCCAGAATTATGAAGATCTATGAGAGTCCTAGTATAGAAACAGACATTTTCCTGTCAAGATATGTCTACTATCTGTCTCTGGTATTACTGCCTAAATATTAGGAAATAAAAGTCTAAATTTGGAAATCCTAACTTTATGTATTTATTTTACTTACAGTGTTATGCTCAAAATCTATCTTAATGGCTTATGTCTCATGCTTTACAAAGTATTCATTGTCACTTCATTGTGAAACTGGCATTGGGTTGATACATAGAAATCTTGTGAAGTTCAAACACATACTTCTATAATGAGACTACAACCAATTCTGACCTGCTCCTACTATTCACTTTTTGCAATGTCTCTCTATAGTGGTCATTTTTTTAACTCGAGTACTATACTTAATGTTAATGTTAAGCCCCTTTAACTTACTTTTGGCCATCAAACAGCACACAGGTAAGGAGTTAAAAAATATTTTTGAAATTAAGCTTAAATAAAATAGTTCAATGTAAAAGCTGAATAAGACACTATTATACTGCGAGTGAAATAGTTTTTAACCCTACGCTTGAATGACAGCTTAAGCTGAGAAACAAGAACTATAATGTTTAAGTGAATTCGCATGCTTATGTGAATAGACATAATGTTTATGTAAATAAATAGGAGGAACCTTTAGAGCTACTGAATACCTAGAAAATCTCTCAGAACTCTCCTCCTTCCAGTGGTAGCTCCAGCACTGAGTTATTTCTTTCAGGGGGTTCTTTTAGTAAGCATTAGTCTATCTGCCGATAAAGAGAGACAATCCTCCAGACTTCAAGATTTTCTTGCATTGTGTACATTTGTGGAATAGTAAATAGCATTAGGTAAACCTAGAACTATATTAGTCGCATTGATAAAATCTGTGTTGGCGAGGCAGAAAGCTCATACGAGATGGAACTTAAAGGTGTGTGGCTTCTCCAAGGAACAATGGGGGAGAGACAATTCATATTGGAGGGTAACAGAAGAGGGAACTGAATCCCAAAACACTACTGTCCCATCCATACTTTTTCCAGGGATGTCAGCAATATCTCAGTGATGAAAGCTCAGAACATAACACTATAATAATTGATATAGATGATTTCATAGGAGGCGCTCAAGATTTCCACCTCTTTCTTTTTGTTTTATTTATAAATTTCATGCTTAATACAACCTTTTTAAGTATCCTTGGTTTAAATTGGATTCTGCTACCCAGATGCTAAAACTCACCTCTTTGGGGGAATTCTTATTCTAAATGAAATTAGTGATGACTAGAGATCTGTATCACCAATCCAACACAGATTTTTGGCATAAATCTTTGTCCGAGGGCTTATTGGCACAAAGCTATTCCTATTGAATGATGAAGAGTTTAAGAGTGTATGTAGAATATCCACTGGGAATTGTTCCAAGACCTAGATCTAGAATACTATAGACCAAAATAAATGGAGTATTATTAGATTACTAAATGACCTAATTTTTTCTATCTTCATTCCTCAATGGAATTTAATGAAATCATTGTAAGCAACCATAACAAAGTAGGAAAGAGGCCAGGAAACCACATATTATCTGTCCATTGCTTTTTATTATTTTCTTTTATTTTTTCTGAACCCCTTTGCTTTATATTATTCAATCTTTATATAATTCAAGCTTTATATAATTCTGTCAGTATCAAATATAATTCTGTCAGCAACAAATTTACTTTTGTTCGCATCCATTGACAACTCTGACAGTAAAATAGCCTCCGCTTGTCCCTTCTGCCACCACAAAATCATTCTACAAATCATTCTTGACTTTCTCCCTCTTCATCACCTTCACTCTTCATACCTCCATTACTGAGTTTACCACTTGTACATATGTGAAAGCTACAGAGACCCTGAAGACATAGGGATGCAGTTTTGGTAAAAAACAGTTTACAATGGTCAATGTTCTTTGTTTTGTTCAATAGGTAAAAACTATAAATAATCTGAAAACCATGCAGTAGAATAAATTAATGCTTATATAAAATATGCTTGCAGATTCTAGTACCTGTCTTTCAAAAATTTACGGTGCAACATTTAGCTAACCTAAAAGCCTCTGTGTATTTTTTATGCACCATTAACAAAATAAGATCAGTAATCATAATAAGTGTGTCTACAGAACAACTAGTGAAAATTTCTCCAAAGGAATACTTGCATTTTGTAAGCAAAAAGATCAATCTAAAAAAATAGATTGGCTATTTAGACAATAGTCCAATTATCTGAGTTATCTTTGGTCAGAGTATAACTCTTTTAAAGTAAAAAGGATTTTGCTTGGAAATATACACCTGCTTTTATTTAAGTCTTATATTTTTATGCCATATATTTTAACTAAGTTAGTAAAAATAATTAATGCATTCAACCAAAATGGATGTTCTCAATTCATTTGTGAAAAAAGGTAAGAAACATATTCTTATACCCATTCTCCATAATGGATTCTACATTATAGAATCTTTTTAAAATTGGTCATCAACAAATGAGTAGGTATATCATGGTTATATAACATTAATCCATAGTGACACAACTGCTATATTTTCTAGGGAAGTCTGGATAGAAAACATTAATTCTATACCAAAGTTCACTTAACAAGAAAACTTTTTTTTTTAATTTTTATTTATTTATGATAGTCACACAGAGAGAGAGAGAGAGAGAGGCAGGGACATAGGCAGAGGGAGAAGCAGGCTCCATGCACCCGGAGCCCGACGTGGGATTCGATCCCGGGTCTCCAGGATCGCGCCTTGGGCCAAAGGCAGGCGCTAAACCGCTGCGCCACCCAGGGATCCCAACAAGAAAACTTTTGATAAGAATCTAACATTATGAGAAAAAAAGTAAATAAATACAGAAATTCAAAATAGTTTAAATCCCGCCAATGTTATATATAATGTGTAAAATGTATTCTCAAGCATTGAAGTGAAAATTTGCTTCTCTTTAGCTCTTCTCATGGACTGAGAATACAACAGCCTGAAGAAATAAATAAATAAATAAAAGTATGATTTGAACAATAAACATTATAGATTATTTGATATTTCCATCCTTACATTGTATGCTTCTAGGCTCCTTTCTAACCTTGTATTTCCAACGAGAATCGAATTTTCCCAAAGCAATAGTAACAGTTGAGGGCAATATTAAACAAATAAAGAAATTCATTTGAATTAGGAAGGAGCTATTTCCAGTTGGCAGTTCACTCAGCTCTATAGCTGTATTTGCACCCAGTACAGCCATCAACTATCACAGCCATTCTGTTCCCTAAAGATATAACAGAGAGCTCTCTGTTTCTGAGCAGAGACTTCCAAGAAAGCTTACAGGTTTCTCAGAGCTCTTTCAAAGAGGTTGAGTAAGGAAATACAGGTAAGTACAGAGCAGGACAAGGAACAGCAAGAGAGACTATGTGCTCCTAGCACAGAGCTGTGCTTTTAGTAGATATTTGAAAAAATGCTAAATTAGGTAATAAAAACCATTCATATTTCTTATATATTCTATAATCAGTCACTAGTTTAAGAGTTTTTCATGTGTCTTTCTCCTTAACAATCCTCAAGACTTTCAGAATGAATTTAACATAGACATACGTACAAGTATATCATACAAATCTGCACTTGAATTGAGTTCATTAGCATTTGGAGAATGGTAATAGTATTACTTATAACTACCAGTTTCAATTTATAGTATAACTAATATTGCAAAGTGCATTCATACCAGTAATACGCACAATCACAAATACTCTTTTTTGAATTTTGAACTTTTTTTGGAAAATCATGTTGGTCAAGTTCCTTTTCCCGCATATTCCACAAACTACTCCAAATTTTTCAAGGAAGTCCATGGAACACAACAAAGGCACCAAACACCACCCTCCTAGATCAGAGTCCAACGACTAGGGGAATAAACCTTTTAGTGAAAAAAGTGAATATAAAACTCCTTGCAATTTCTCTAGTTACCCCTATCAGCTGTGACAAAAGAAGGGAAAAGAAGGTCTGCAACATTCATAGTCTTCTGCTTGAAATTTCTCTTGGGTTTGAAGAACCTAAAGAAATAAAAAGGATGTAATGTTTATTGAGTATCTACTATAGACAGAGCATACTTCATAGCTTATAAATTACATAGTCATTGCATTAGTCCTGTGAGGAAGGTGGTATTAACCTCATTTTACTGGTGATGAGACTATTCCTCAAATAGGGTAGGTTAACCTGTTCAGGATGACACCATCAGTAAAGAGGAGGGCTGACTCAGTGGCAGCTCTTGCCAATGAAGTACCCTGGCTCAGAAGCAAGCAGCAGCTGCTTGAGCTTATTCTGGCTTCTAGGAGTTATGGAAAGAGAAGCCTAGGTTCCTCTTCAGAACTCTAAGTAAAACTTTGAAGAATTTTTTCTTCTTACCTAATGCAAGACTATCAACCAAGAAGAGAGAACAAGATGAGGACCTTTCTTGAAAGAGAAAAGCCAGAGCGGTGCCTGGGTGGCTCAGTCTGTTGGGCAACCAGTTCTTGATTTTGGCTCGTCATGATCTCAGGATTATGGGATCCAGCCTGCATCTAGCTCTGTGTTTCAGTGGGGAGTCTGCTTCTTTCCCTCTCTCTCTGACCCCCCTTCACATATGTGTGCTCTCACTCTCAAAAAAATAAATATTTAAAAAGAAAGGAAAAGGAAAGAAAAAGAAAGAAAGAAAGAAAGAAAGAAAGAAAGAAAGAAAGAAAGAAAGAAAGAAAGAAAGAAAGAAAGAGAGAAGAGCCAGAGAAGGAGGAAAAGCTGGGAGTACCTAACCCTCAGGACATCTGCCTTGGGAAATATTAACAAACAAACAAACAAAAAGGATAGCATTGATGTAGAAAGATGTTAGGGTTCAGACCCGACAGCCAAGAAAGAATTATTGAGATGTCTTTGGTGCCAAAAGGCGGTTTTATTAATGCACAGGGACAGGATCTGTGGGCAGAAAGAGCTGCCCTGGGATCATGAGGAGTGGCCCATTACATACTTTCAAGTTAGGGATAGGGTAAGACTCCAAGCAATTTTGGAAGCAAGGTTTCCAGGACCTTCAGGGGGCTAGTTATTGTTAGGAAAAGGCCATTTATTACTGTCTAATAAAACCTTAGTCATGAGACCCTTCCAATGTATTTCAATGGGTGCTTTGCTTAAGGGATGATGGCCAACATGTATCTTGGCGGGGGGTGAGGGGATGAGTAGACATAAATGAAGCTTCTAAAGGAATTTTTATATGTTAAAGTCGACTTACAGGATCCTGGGGGTCGGGCTAAGATTGTTCTTTGCCCTTAGCAAAGTATTAACATCAAGGCAGCTGAGTTCCTGGAGGAATGTCACTCTGCCTGTTTTAAGGACTTGTCAGTGGGGCTGCAGGTAGCAAGGAAATTTAATTTTTCCTTTGCCTTTGTTTCCCACATCAGCATGAAGACTCCTTTCTTTTCTAAAGGACTATATCAATCAAAGCAAAAATGTGCCCCAAAGCTCTAAGGCCTCAAAAGGAGAATCAAGATAAGCCAGTTTCCCCACTGTTCATATTTATCAACTGAGTGATAATTTAGTGATTAAAATATCTAGAACACTAAAATAAGAATTATTTAAGTGGCTTTAGAAATCAAAGCATTTAGGTTGAAGTATGCTGAAAATGCCATTTTTGTAGATCAAAAATGGTTGAACAATGTCAATTCCATATGGTTAAATTTAATTTATTATTCAGTTGTTAATGCTAATCCAAACATAAAAGACCCAAATAATAAGTATTCAAATTTACTAATACCCTGGATCATTTGAAAATACAGTTTTGAACCCCTCAAATCTCTCTGATAAGCCAATTTGCAGGTGGATCATTCCGTAAGGGCAGTAGCCCAGAGCTCTGAAATAGTATTCAGGAAACAGTCCTTTGCCATGACAGCAATTTGACACACTGCAAAGCAAAACACATGTGACCAAAGTTCTACTTCTCCCATGCCATGGGCGGTTTTTCAGGCTAAGCTAGCTGATTTGTGCTTAACTATTCTCACAGCTGTGGCAAAGCTTTAGTTAGGGCCTCAGTATAATTTATATTCAGCCAATAATTGTGTGAAAGAACAGATTTAATTTTTAAAGGGCAGGCCTTCGAGGTTTTAGCATAACTAAGCCTGAATTAACATGTTTGCAACGAGGGCTGAGGCAAGCTGCTCACTACACTGGCCAAGTCCAGTATACAAGCAACCCCCTTAGGTTTTCTACCGCGTGCTTGATAGGCCTGTTCTCCATGGCAAGGACAGAATATATCCTGTAGGCTCCCTATGCAGCAAGAGGCTGAAAGAGCATTTAAACTTGATCCTCACAGCCAACGGGGAAATTCAAAGCTTTCCAATTTCAGGAGAAGAGTTGGAATGAAATTCAGCTGATATCACTATCATGCTTAGAAGAACGAAGAGGCACACAAGCCCAAGAGGAGATAGTCACAACAAACAAGAACTCCGAATCTCTAAAGTGGAAATCTACTGCCAAGTCCTCATCATCTAACAGTATAGTGTTGTGTACTCCTGGGAAAACCCAGGTTCTCCACAGATGGGCACTTATAGAATGTTTTCCCTTCAGAATACACTGGCAACTGAAACTAACTTTCTTTCTTTCTTTCTTTCTTTCTTTCTTTCTTTCTTTCTTTCTTTCTTTCTTTCTTTCTTCTTTCTTCTTTCTTTCTTTCTTTCTTTCTTTCTTTCTTTCTTTCTTTCTTTCTTTCTTTCTTTCTTTCTTCTTTCCTTTCTTTCTTTCTTTCTTTCTTTCTTTCTTTCTTCTATCTTTCTTTTTTTTTTTTTTTGGTTTCCTTCATTCTCTAAAATTTAAAGAGCACACATACCGTGCTAGACAGTATCCTGGATATTAGGTCCAGATTCAGATATTAGAAAACTAAACAGAGAAGAAACCTAAGAAATATTTAAGAAGAACCACATCACCATGGGAATGCAAGCAGATGCTGGGTGGACACTATGCCCAATATAGAAAAATTCCAGTAAGGGTAACAAACCTCAAGTGTACAGAGTCCAGGCAATTAAGACACCATCTAAGTAATTTTTAAAATGGTGCTTTTAAGAGTTTTGCTTTCTTCTTACAGAGATACACATTTTGAAGTTTTCCTACATCTTACTTCCTCTACCTAAACTCTTATATTCTTTCCCTCAATCTTACTTAAGGACAGAACCCGTGAAAACACTTCTTTTAAGGGATAGGTACTCATATACAACCTTAAATGCAATCTGTCATCTTTTTACCTGTAGTTTCTTTATAATGGCCCTATGTTTTTTTACATATACCATTATGAATTAGGAAACTAAAGCATAAATTGGTGAATTGGTGAATAAAGTTAATGTGAAGAGACTTCAGTATTGTACCTCAGAAATCCCCAAAATACATTTCTTTTCTCCAATATGACTGAAACCATGTACATATTAATCTACTAGAGATAAATGGTTTCAAAGAAAGGGAGGGTGTACAGCAAAACACAGGGGAAGGGGGATCCCTGGGTGGCTCAGCGGTTTAGCACCTGCCTTTGGCCCAGGGCGTGATCCTGGAGTCCCAGGATCGAGTCCCACATCAGGCTCTCTGCATGGAGCCTGCTTCTCCCTCTGCCTGTGTCTCTGCCTCTCCGTGTGTGTGTGTGTCTTTCATGAATAAATAAATTAATAAAATCTTTTTTAAAAAACACACACATGGGAAATAACCTGATGCCCCCTAGTTTCAGCCCTGTGACCTTTGAAAATTATATTATCAGATTTCCCACAGAGAGACTAAACTGAAACCTGACCATGTTACAAAATTAAACTATATACAATTTAAAAAAATAAACTTTTTCTTCCCTAAAATATAGTTAATACCAAGTTTCCCTACATTCACTTCTTCATGCAGTGCACTTTTTGAGTATCTTAGACATTGTGGTGTACATATGAAATTTTTCCAGTCTAGTATCTTTTTGTCAATCTTTTGCTAAATCACTCAAATCATCCTTTAGGAAGCAGGAGAAGACCGTATTTTTTTTTATTCTCAATATTTCCTCCTACTTATATTCTTAACTGTGGCAGTTTTTCCAATAGTGAGCAGAGTATAGTTTCCCACCTCACTGATGCAGCATAGGCTGTTATTTCCTTTGGTCAGAAGAATGATAGCAGATAAGACACAGAGGCTTCAAAGACACTTGTATCAGTGTCTTTGATGTTCTTCAGCCATTGCCATGGAAAACAGATGTCCCTTTGCCGTGCACAAGTCCCAAAAAATAAGAAGTGGGTGGAGCAGAGCTAGAACAACATCTGTCCTGGAGCCAAGTCCAGATAAGCCCAGCCAAGATCAGCCAAACATCAGCCAACACACTGAGACATGAACAAAAATAATTCTTTGTCATTATATGACAAGGAGAGTCTGTGGTTGTTTGTTATGTAGTATCACTGCTACTGTATCTAATACATACAAAAACCAAGCTTTCCCTTTGTGAGTCCTTGTGAGACGTTTCATAAAGATGCTTTTCTTATGCTGGGTAAGAGATGTGGACGCATGACCAAAGCTAGGTCAATCTGATTTCTTCTCCAGAGAATTTCAATCAGCCTGAGTGACAACATTGAAAAGAGTTGGAGCTGTTTCATTCTGTGAGTTCTGAAGAAACTATACAATAATTCTTAAAACCTACATGCCTAAAACTGCTGTAGTTCTTGGTTTTTCAAAACCTACTTCTTCAGGTTTTTCCTTTATTCTAGTTAAGTTAGTACCTATTCATTAAATTCATACGTTTATACTTAAGTTAGCAGTTAATTCACTGTTGCTGATAATTGAAAAACCTTAACTTTTACAAAGACTCTGTTTTTTTAATACTTAAATAAATTCATTAGATAGTAACAAAGCTAGCACTTTTTGTATTTTCCAAGACTGACAAGAATTCATGAGGAGGGAGCTGCCTATTATAATGAGAACTTCTCCAGAAGAACTAAAAAAGAAAGAAAGAAAAGAGAAGGAAGGAAGGAAGGAAGGAAGGAAGGAAGGAAGGAAGGAAGGAAGGAAGGAAAAGAAAGAAAGAAAGAAAGAAAGAAAGAAAGAAAGAAAGAAAGAAAGAAAGAAAGAAAGAAAGAAAGAAAGAAAGAAAGAAAGAAAGAAGAAAGAAAGAAAGAAAGAAAGAAAGAAAGAAAGAAAGAAGAAAGAAAGAAAGAAAGAAAGAAAGAAAGAAAGAAAGAAAGAAAGAAAAAGAAAGGGAAAGAAAGAAAGAGAAAGAAAGAAAGAAAGAAAGAAAGAAAGAAAGAAAGAAAGAAAGAAGAAAGAAAGAAAGACAAAGAAAGACAGAAAGAAGGAAAGAAAGAAAGAAAAGAAATGCCTCAACATCAGATAACTGACATATATTTTTGATTTGACATAAGAGAATGAAAAAGGCCTGGCATTGACTTTTTTGTCCTAGGACATCAACAAAACTGTTTTTATCGAAGAAACATTTCAGAGATGTTATTCTATTTCATTATTATAGCTTTATCCTATGAAATCAAGGTATTCTCTTGAAATCACAAGTGGCATGCCAAAAATAAATTCAGTCAAAATGATGAGAAATTTACTTCAAATAACTTACAAAAAATGCTATTTATTTTAAATAGCAGAACGACTTCTGTTTCCAGCAATATGATGATCTAAGTAATTTGCAAACCCACCTGATCCCAAGTAGCTAGAAATGTTGGATTAAATTTTAAAGCATACTTTTAACTACCTGGCCAATATTTAAATGATCCTTATGAGAAATTTGGAGGAACTGAAATTGAAAAAGGAACTAAAAACAGGAGATACATGAATGATCACTTGGCTGGAGTGTGGTGGGAAGCAGTTCACTCCTTTCCTTAACAAATAAAGGATTGTGGATTTCAATGCTCAGGTGGGGATAACACTCTATGTTTGAAAAAGAGAAGGAATTATCACCAATATTCCCTCATAAAGCTGAGAGTGTGCTTTCAGTAAAAGATGGGAGATATATGTATACTAACATATACGACTTTGGATGGACTATCCAAACTATGGACTTTGGATGAATAAAGAGCCCTCTCTAAGAATTTAAAATAGGCCAGAGCCTAACATGGATCTGAGATTGTAAATCAAACTATCAAACTGTATGGTCCCACAAATCTTAAGCTACAAAATTAATATAAAAGCATCAGTTTGATTAGCATACCTTTGGCACAAGGCATAAGCCAATGCAAACACCCACAAACTGTTAATATTAACAATAAATAGCAAACAGAGCTTTAATTATAAAGAGATTAAAAATAGCTAAGGAAACTAAGAACAAAATAGCCAATGATTATGAACATTTAATAAAAGGGTTACACATCTAGAAAAATATGTTTCTCTTTAAAAAAAAAAAAAAGATTTTATTTATTTGAGAAGAGAGATAGTGAGAAAGAGAGGACAAACAGTGGGAGGGTCTCAGGGAGAGGAAGAAGCAGATTTCCCACTGAGCAGGAGCATGATGCCAGCCTCAGTCCCAGGACCACAGGATCATGACCTGAGCCGAAAGCAGATGCTTAGCTGACTGAGCCACCCAGGTGCCCCAAAAATATGTTTCTTGCAAACATGGCTCAGTAAAAGATTTACAACCATTAAAATAATCCAGTCAGTCTACAAGTGTTTCTAATCCTTAGTACTACTGATTTAATTATTTGCTGCCAGAAGCTGCCCTGTGCATTGCAGAATATTTAGCAACATAGTTGGCCTCTATAAACTAGATGCCTGTAGCACCCTCAGAGTTATGACAATTATGTCTCCAGACATCACCTTAATGTCCCCTTGGGGGAAAATGGCTTCCCAATTAAGAATCACTGAAACTACTAGTCTACACTGATACACACACGCACATGCACACACACACACACACACACACAAAATGTTATTGCCTAAGACAATTTATATATGCTTTCTATAACCACATATTAACAAATAAGCTCTCTCTTAAAAAGTTTGTCCCTGAGGCTCAAATAAGAAAGAATTCACTTGATACAATGGTCATTACATGAATACAATAATCACATGAGGGCAAAATGAGAAAGAGTATAGACAGATATTTCTTAAGAAAAATGAAATGATTCTTAAGATTCAGAAAACTTATTTCAATGTACAAAAAAAGTACATCACAACTGAATTAAAAGTACCTAGGAATTAAAAGATAGGTGTTATATAGAATAGTATTTTAATTTACTGTACAGATACAACTACTGGTATATAAAACAACATGGATATATCTCATAGACATAATATTGAGTATAAGAAGTCATAAATCAATAAATATGGTATCATATCATTTATAAGCATTCCAGAAACAGCCAAAACTAGCATACAATGTTAGAAGTGAGAATATCCCCCCCCCCAAAAAAAAGAAGTGAGAATATCAGTTATTCTAGGCAGATACGAGTAGTGAGAAGCAAAAGAGAAAGGGCATGAGGGGGACTACTGGAGTGTTATACTTCTTGATTTGGGGGCTAATTACACAGATGTTTTAACTCTGTGAAAGTTATAGGCTGTATACCTATGATTTATTTGCTTTTCTGTATGTAACTTATGGTACAATAAACTTGATTTTAAAATATAACATATAACCTGAATTTTTAAAATTGGGAATATGGGACACCTGGGTAGCTCAGAGGTTGAATCCCTACCTTTGGCCCAGGGCCATGATCATGGAGGCCCCGGGACTGAGTCCCACATCGGGCTCCCTCCATGGAGTCTGCTTTTCTCTCTGCTTATGTCTCTGCCTCTCTCTGTGTATCTCTCATGAAAAAATAAATAACATCTTTAAAAATTAATAAAAAAATAAAATTGGTAATAAGTTGGAATCACTCAATCTGATAAGAGGCATCTATAACTAACCTGCAAGCGACATCCAAGTTTATCTGAAACACTTATAAGGTGACCAAATTGATCAAAGTGTTGTGTATAGTTGCAGTATTTTCATTATCATTGCTATACAGTGTTCTACTGTGTAATTATAGTTCCATATACTTATCAATCCTGCTGTTAAATGAATACTTGTGTACTTTATAGATTTTTTATCATTATTAATGATGGCACAAACTACATAGCATATTTTAAGGGAATTATATATATGCATTTTTTTTCAGGGTGTATTCATAGGAGGAATAGCTGAACCATAATATGCGGACATATTAAACTTTAGTAGATATAGCCAGTTTTTTAAATTAATACACTACATTTTCATTAGCAGAGTATGAGACTTCCAGTTGCTTCAGTTCTTCTCCAGTACTTGATAGTTTTTAACAATTTTCCCCATTGTGATAGGTGGGAGTTTTAATTTGCATTCCCCAGGTAAACACTGCAGTTGAAAATTTAATCTTCATTTGGACATTCTCTTTTATATAATATTTCTTCAACCTTTTCCCCCTTTCTTCAAGTGCAGCTTTTGTCTTTTTTCCTATTGTAGTTTTTAAAAACTACTCTGAATAGATATGTCATATACCCTATTACTAATAATTCCTCCCATTATTTGGGTGCTTTTTAACTCTCCTCGTGGGTTTTTAGTCAATAGCAGTTCTTAATTATAACATTTTATAATGTATCAATTTTTTAATAGCTAATGCTTTTTGTGTCTTTCTGAAGAAACCCTTGTGTACAGTGGGACCACAAAAGAGTTCTATATTTTCCTCTAAATGCTTTATTGTTTTGCTGATTGCATTTATATCAGCAGTATATCAGTAATTAATTTTTGTATCTGGTGTGAGGTAAAGATATACTGAGCTGTATTTTTTCCGATATAGGTACCAACTGGCACAGCATCACTTACTGAAAGGACTAAAAAGACTATTACATAATCAATAAACCTGAAAATTAATCTTGTCATAAATCAGGTGATTGTACAAGTACAGGTCTGATTCTAGGCACTCTACCATCTCATCATATATTTTTTCCTATCATTTGCCTATAATATACTTTTAAAACTAAGCTTTATTTTTTTTAAAGATTTTATTTATTTATTCATGAGAGACGCAGATAGAGAGGCAGAGACACAGGCAAAGGGAGAAGCATGCTCCATTCAGGGAGACCGATGTGGGACTCGATCCCCAGACCCCAGGATCACATCCTGGGAGGAAGGCAGGTGCTCAACCACTGAACCACCCAGGCTTCCCAAAATTATAGCTTTAAAATGTCTTTATATATGTCTTTATATCTCCTTGTGTAAGTCCTACTATTTTATTATTCTTTTTCAAGTTTTCAATGATTACTTTTTCTACTTGCATTTGTGTGTAAATTTTAGTATCAATTTCTTCAAATACAGGAATTATATTGAATCTATATGAATTTATGGTATAATTAAAAATCTTTACAATAATGAATCTTCCAATTACATGAACATGGTATACATCCTTTATTTACCTAGGCCTTAAAATTTTCAACATATCATTCTTGCATATTTTTGTTATATTACTTCTTAGGTATCTAATGGTTTTGTTACAGTCATTACTACTTATTTCCTATTTGTTGTTATAATATAGAAAGAAATACAATCCATTTTTGTTACATTGACTTCTATTGAGCAAACCTGATAAATTCATTTGTCATTTATAACAGTTCGATTATAGAGTATTTAGGAATTTCTCTATACACAATCACATCATCTTTAAATAAGTTTATTTATCAATATTTAGAAGAGGTGAATATCCTAAAATTTCCATCTATCAATCTCTTTGTCACACTTTTGAATCAAGTTATTAATGGTCTCAATTTGGTTCTACTCTCTGAGTTTGTACAGAATGGATGTTATTTCTTTCCTTAAATATATAAAGGAAAGTCATTTAGTCCTAAAAATGTGAGATTTTTAAATAACATATACTATTTCTTCATAGGTATCAGACTATACAAATGTGTTTTTATTTCTTCTAGAAATCTATAAGTAATGGTCAAATTTGTACAGTTATTCATAATATTTTCTTATTTTCTTTCTGATGTCAACAAGAATTGGGGTTATGTCCTCTTTAATTCTTGATATTGGTAATTTTTGTTTTACTCTTTTTTCATAATTAGTCTTTATAGGCTGGTATTCCTTTATTTTTTTTTAATTTTTATTTATTTATGATAGTCACAGAGAGAGTGAGAGAGGCAGAGACACAGGCAGAGGGAGAAGCAGGCTCCATGCACCGGGAGCCCGACGTGGGATTCGATCCCGGGTCTCCATGATCGTGCCCAGGGCCAAAGGCAGGCGCTAAACCGCTGCGCCACCCAGGGATCCTTGGTATTCCTTTAAAAGCAGTGCATCCTTTGTTTTATGCTTCTCTTTTTTTAACTTTGTTTCTTCACAGTTTCACTCTGATATTTACTTATAGTATATTTATAGTATCATCTATTCAACATTGAAGGAGAAGTCCTGGTAAACTTGTAACAAAGAAAAACAAATGTTAAGTAAAAGGACTATAAATGAACCAGAGCATTGCCATTATATACAGAAGAAAAAAAAAAAAAAAAAGAATTTCCTACATAAAAAAAATGAAAAAGGATATAAAGGCAAAATGTTAGAACTAATGAGAAAGCTGTTCATTTTTCTTATAATTCATTAGCTCATAAAAATTTCTTATATAGAATTCTCATAAACTAGTAACAAGTAATAGGAAAATAAAATTTTAAAAGAGAAGCTATTTGACATTGAATTTTGGTAATGACTAAATATTATTGGAATAGATCTTCTACCAAAATTATAAGAGCTATATAATATGCAAGACATAACTTTTCAAAAGCACTAAAGAGTCCCTAAAAGAAGGAACTGAAGGAGCGATTATCACTGACAGAAGATAGGCATGACAGGAGGTCAACATTTATCCTGGATTTTTTCCTGAGGATATATTCCAATTCACTCAGATGGTAGAAAACATCACCTTTACAGAAAGCAGTGATCTCTCTGGGATAAGTAACAGGTTGGAGTCTGAGACAATCAAGCCGACTACAGTTTGAGGAGCAACTTCCCAGAGAAGATCGAACCACAGAAAAGTGAACTCCAAAACCTGACATCAAATTCTTCCAGGTTCAGTGGCTGCCTATCAAACTGTGCACTCATATGCTAAGGGACATCACAAGAAACCCAGCAAAAAACAGCAGGTCATTAAGAGAGAAAAAGAGAGGGAAAAAGTCTACCATCTCCACACTTAATATTTATTTATTTATTAAAGAAAAAAACAACGACAAATACCCACCATTTGCTTCGATGTGGATGGAACTGGAGGGTATTATGCTGAGTGAAATAAGTCAATCAGAGAAGGTCAAACATTATATGGTCTCATGCATTTGGGGAATATAAAAAATAGTGAAAGGGAATAAAGGGGAAAGGAGAGAAAATGAATGGGAAATATCAGTGAGGGTGACAGAACAAGAGAGACTCCTAACTCTGGGAAACAAGGGGTAGTGGAAAGGGAGGTGGGCGGGGGTTGGGGTGACTGGGTGACAGGCACTGAGCGGGGCACTTGACGGGATGAGCACTGGGTGTTATACTATATGTTGGCAAATTGAACTCCAATTAAAAATAATAATAATAATAATAAAGAAAGAAAAAAACACATTTATTTCAGATGCCAGCCAATGCAAATGTTGTTAAGATCTGACAAAGCTTCATGATGAATATAACATTTTTTATTACATTATTCTTTATACTTTTGTAATTGTTGGAAAATATTTATAACATTTGGATTCAGGAGTCCTGTTAAAGTTGTAAAGTCAACAATGCTTTTACCTCAACAAGGATTCAAATGCCAGGCTTACTCAGGTTGGTTAATAGTGTATGTTCCTGTATAAGTGAAAGTAAATTCTTGTGTATAAAGATTCTCCAGTTTAAGTACTGTTGGGTCTTCCTGTGTATTGTAAAACCTATCCACAATTCATCACATTGAAGGGTGTAGCTTTCACGTAGTTCAAGGAAGGCACATCTGACGAAGATGAACAAAAACTCATTCAATAAAACTTAAGGACAATGATTGTGACTCAGAGCTTTGACAAAAATGATATATGTTTTAAGAGGACAGAGCCGCCCCGTGCACAGATAGATTTTTTTTTTTTTAGCATTTTCATTGGTATTTCCTCAAGTATTCACTTGATTACTTAAAAAAAAATAATAGTAGATTCAAATTTACACAAAAAAACTCTCTAGAATACAGGTTGACACCAATTAAATTTGAAGAAAGTCTAACATCTACATAATCTGTCCATGCAGAATAATGTCTAAGTATCTGGTTCTAGGTAAAATATAGCTAAAGATCATATACTTTGTGTGCAACACTGTCTGTAAGAGGATCCTGGTGCATAGCAATTAAAAATCACATGGTACTTTGAAATGGATGGAAAAATTATAGCATGTAGTCAAAAATGGCAACTGGAAAAGGAAGTAATATCAGCACACTAATCAAATGCCTTTATGTATTCAAACTTGAATAAAGCAAATATTGATCACATTAGTTTCAATAATAACTCTTGAAATTGAGAGCTGATACAAAACGTGCACATACAGATACATGGAATAGAAACAGAGTTGATGTTCAGTTCTGTGCTAATGGAGCAGTAATAAATAAACCCTCAAGTCTCAGATAATCCAATTTCATTAATACACTAATGATGATGTGTTTTTTGCAGTCAATACACATTTTAATGATATTTTAGCAGTCATATTCCATGACAACAAACACATCAATTAATCATGTCATTTTCCTACTGAAAAGCCTTCAATAATTCCATTTCAACTTTCTAGTAAATGAGTTTCAAGGTTTGTAGCACATCATTCAAGGTTTCTAGTGGTCCTGCCTAATGTGACTTTTAAATAAGCTCTCCCATTCTCCTCTGGATGTTCTTTTTGCTACAGGAATCAAACGATTCGAATCAAAATTGTTCACAGGCCCCCTATACTCTCCTAACACTTCTAACATTCATGAATGCACTGAAAGCTGAGGGTGCTCTTTTCTCTCATCACCATCTTTTAATTATCTTCCACGTCTCAGTCTCTCCCATTCCAAACTATAGTACAACACTACTGTCAGATTAGGCTGACATTTAATCATGTCATTCTTATTCAAAAATCTGAAAATGGCCATCTCAAAAAAAAAGTTTTCTTTTTTTTTTTTTTTTTTTTAGATTTCACATAAAAGTGAGATCATCTGATATTTATCCTCATCTTTTATAACAAATCCATGATATCTGGTCCACGAAGACTTTATGTTCTGCAAATGGATTTGTTTTTCTACCTCAGAAATTCACAAAATCCAAGTACTGAAAAATGATAAATATTTATTGTAGGTTTATTAAATGGATTAATTTTAAGTAAGCCCTACAGAAATGAATTTATCAAGTTTATCTTAAAATTAGAATTAAATATAATTTCATTATCTCTTTCCACTCAATGGATGACAGAAAAGCAAAATCTCTATACTTATGTTACCTTGAAAAATTAAAAGTTAATTTTAATCCAATTATTAATTTTCTAACTTCTTTAAACACTTTGAAAATTAATTTTTAATACATCATTAATCAATAATATATTAGTAAAAGAGCATGTGTTTTGTAATCCTTGGAACATAAGTATAGAATATTAATTCTGCCTTTTGAGAAGATCTTGTTGAATTTTAGGACTGTCTTATGTTTTTGGTTGACCTTGACTTTTTAAAAATGCTTTGAAAAAGCATATCTATCTGAATTGCTCCTATTGGAATCCATAGAAAGTAATAGACCAAACTATTTCAGTTTGATTTTAGAAAATGGGTAAGTTTTAAAGGTCTCATCATGTACATCTGGCAGCATTGTTGCTACATACACTGTACCTTTTTTGTGTAAATTTGCTTTTTGTTTAAGGAATGGAAAAGAGAGAAACTCCATGCATCTTGTTGCTCTGTGAATTCTCCACCTTGCAAGTGTCTAAGAAGCTGCCAGAACCTTTTATTTGTTTTGCAATCTTTAAGCTCTTTAAAAGGACCTTGACATTCTGCTTACCTTCTTCATTTCAGTTACCTATTAGACATCAGACTTTAATGATTTTCTAACTATAACTGCAAAATTACTTTGCTCATTTTTTCTGATGTCACAGCCTTTATCACACAATTCTTCCCTTTCCTTATTTGCTCTAGGGTGACATTGAGGGCACAGACATGAAAATCCTTTTTTGTTTTCTATCCAATTCCCTGGACACACAGGGCTCCTTCCAGCATCCTTCTGTTCCTTCAAATTTACAAAGCTGCCCCCTGACTATAATTCATCTCCCCACTCCCCAAGAAAAAGGCATTTGGTGAACTGATTTTCTCTCTTACACACAGTGAATACAAAGCACCTCATTATATCTCATTGTGGCCTAGTAAACTGCAGAGATGTGATGGCCACTGAGGAGCCTCTGCACTTTGCAGTCCTGATTTCTTCACCCCTTTACTCGCACTACTCTAAGGAAAATAATCTCTAGGCTGAAGGAATCTTAAAGGCATCTCAAATTGAACTCCCTCTCCCCCACCATTCCTCACCACTATAACCTACCTTGTCAGTGTCATCCTACTCTCATCCAACAACCCCTCCCTGAAATCACTTTCATACAAATCTCTTACTCATCCATCGGACCTTTAAAAGAAACCGTTTGAATTTAGTAAGCTCTTTTCATATATTTCTCATCCTCTCTGGGAAAGGATTTTATTGATCCATGAATGTCATGACATTTCCAAGATGATGGCAGTTATAGAATTTTTAACATGGGCAAGACTTGGTTTGGGACAAGATATATGACAAATAGGGAACTGGTGATGATACACATTATACACTACAAAATATTAGGGTAAAGAGAACACACATGTATATGCCAAGAAGGCTCAATAATAGATCAAGCCCTTAAAATAAAACTGAGTTAAGAATGAAGCAGTAAGGAAAATAAGAGTATATATTCTTAAGAGGAAAATAAAACAGCCATTAAAATTGCAAGTGAAATTTCTGATTTGGGCCAGATATTTTATGTCAATAAGCAATAATTACGGTAGAATGTATTACCACATTCTATGTAATTAATTTGTATATAGATAATTATTTTGTATTATATTATTTTTCCATATAGTAAGAAAACAGGGGATTTGTAAGTAAGGCCGGTGAAATAGTGCATTAAGTTATGGGAAAGAGATACTCATTTGGGGAGATTTTGATGCCTAAGATAAATAGAGGAAGAGAGGAAAAAGAAGTGAGATGGGAGTCTGGAAGTTTACTCAAGATACTAGAAAGGGGCTGAAAAACTGGGGCTGTAAAAAAGGAAAGCTTACGTTTACAAAGAGTATTTTTTTATTTCCCTGGGAAATAAATGAAAATAAAAGTATTCCTGACTGTAGCTAACCCAAAAGTTTATTTACTTCAACTTTACAGCATTTGGATATAGAACTTATAAACTGTCTACTATCCATGAGCCTAAGGAGCAAAAACACCTCTTCCTAGGATAAGAACTCAGGTGTCCACTATTGACAGATTGGCCTCTTGATTTCCTTGCAATTGAGTTTAGTTAGGTCATTCTGCAAATTATCCATCTTTCCCATGTCTATCAGTAAGTCATTCTCAAACAAGAGGTCAAAGTGTTATTAATTTTCAGTGAATAAGCAGTCCTGGCAACCAAGTGGAAAAGAAAAATCAGGGAGTGGAAAGCAAAAGGAAAGAATGGCACCTTAATAAATGCTGGCCCATAGCTGTGTGAAACTCCTACCTAAATGAGATTTAATCAGCATTTTTTAAGTGGCACAAATTTCTTATCAATTTTTCATTGCAGTACAAATAACAAAGCAGTGTCTCAGTTACTGACTGTTTTAGAAAGTGAGTATGTCCCATCACAATCTAGTGATCATAGTTATTTCATTTAGCTATTACTCTATTTTCAACTTTGAAATAAAAGAACATATGCTATATGCTATCAAGGCCCAGGGTTAAAATTTTACTTTATTGATGCAGGCAAATTTTCCAGCCTGCTTAAAAAAAAAAACAAAAAGTAGATTTTTTAATAGGCTTATCAATTTTTTTGAGAACCTTATTATAACTAAAGAGAACTTTATGAAACGACCAAGAGATAGTTTGGGAGAGAAAACACTCTTGAGTTAGGTTTTGGGAGAAAGTTTCAAAATTTCATTCTAATAGTGGCTAGCTGTGAGAGAACTGTTAATGTAATCTGACAAAAATACAGAGTATATACTATGTTTGAGGAATGTACTAGTGTTTTATCAAATACAGATATGACTAAAGCTGGTTCCTAGACTTCAATTTGATAACATAGTAGGCTTTTCTCATAGTATCTCTCAAATTGCCCTGCCGTTTTTCTTATGTTTATAGAGCATTTATCTAACAAATTATAAGACATGAGGGAAGATATGTTCCATTGCATCTTATAAGTACTATGAAAAAAAAAATTGTTTATTATAAGTATCAAAGTATTAATACAAGCTTGAAAACAGTCATACTGCAAAATCACAAGTATATTATTTCTAGGGAATCAGCACCTAAAAAAAGAATACTTACTAAGTAGTGGTCCTTTAGTAAACTACACATTTAAATTCTTAGAGTTACTAATCCAAATCTAGTTTTCTTGTCAATTCCCAAACTGAACATATGACCTGGAAAAAAAATATGGCCAACTTGCTAGGGCAGATTTCCATCCAGCAATGTGTTTTGCAAGCATTTACTTTGCAAACTAGAATCTTAGTACCATGTCTGATGAAAAGTGCCAGAGCAAGTCCTACTCATCCATGATGGGCAAGATAAAATTTTAGCTCTCACCTACTAGAATGGAAAAGGCAGGATGCTCAACTTAATCAGGCAAATCTAGCAATTTCTAAAGCAAGACATCTACCACTGAATTTTTCTGTTTCGACATCCAGAAGACCCTCACTGTTCAGACTGCCTTTGTATGTGGTTGTGGGGCTTGAAGGACAGTTGTTTTCCACCTCATAGCTCACTTAATATGTGTTGACCCGTCATCCATACAAACAGGATCATTGTTACATCCAAAACCCAAACTTTAGCATTTCCAATCAATGTGATTGAGCAGAATCAGGGATGTAGCTTATCCTCCCCTAATTTTTCTCTATTTTTAGACTCACTCAGTGACAGGTCTGATGCACAAGAGTGGGCTCTTACTCAACACATCTGCTCCCCATGTGTTGCTGAGTCACACATACTTTTTCGTTACCAAAAGTAACAAATATTTATTTTCTCCTTGACAGTCCCACAGAGTCTTGCAACAGAGGGAAAAACAAGTGAGATTCCATTCAGCTTTGTTCATAAAAAGATCACTATAGTTCTGTGTGTCTCCATTACTAAGAGAGTTGTGGAAACCTTGGAATGTGTTCAGAATAGAATAATGGAAATGATTCGTCAAGATCCGTGAGAAAAGGTCAAAATAATTGATAAGGGCCTAGAAATAAAATCGTGTGCAATTACAGATTAGATCTTGCAAGTAAATATATACATATATTTATATAAATATATATATTATTAGCCTACATCTAAGTTTTGTCTAATCCAAATATTTACAAACCTGAGAGAGGCTTCAAGGAATATTTGAAATCCTCCCTCAAACATAATATCCATGTTAATCATTAATTTTCATATGAGCCTGAGAGGGAATCATGGAATATAACCTAAAGGTAATGATATAAATTACATTTTTCTTGTGACAATGTCAGAGGGAAGAAGTACAAAGCTAGGAATTTCTTTTCTCTCTTGCAATTTTCTATGTAATTCTTTAAACGGCAAATTGCAACTCTGGACTTATACATAAAACCATGTCTGACCTAGAAGACAAGGAGTAAAAAGAGTAGACAAACCCATATAATTTCTCTAAATCGGGTTTATAATTGAGCTACAATTTCAGCTGTATCTTTAGTTTTCTCAAAAGTCTTATAAATGAATGTCATCCTGATTTGATTGACTGATCTTTGTTTCACACCCTTCATAAAGTAGCCTGAAATAGCTGCTGGAAAACACTGCAAACTTACTGAGTTTTAGCAGTCATCAACTTCATATTGTCATAATTTACTGTGGGAGAGTTATAATTAGGTTTACTTATTAACTATAAAAGCTCCAGACAGAAAATTACAAATCATGTTGTTGCCATCTTATCTTGCCAATTCCCTGGTCTTAAAAAAAGACAACACATCTAATTCACCATCATTAAGGATTACCACTCAGAAAGAAATTTTATAAACAAAGAAGACTGACTTCATGCTGCAACAGTGAATTTGCCTTTTCTTTAAAGTGGCTTATTTGCTACCTTAATTGCATATGTGTAAGATCACAAACATTCACAGGATTAGCTCTACAAAGGCATATTTTTAGTATAATGATCACTTTCCTTATATAATCTTATAATGGGTTTAGCATGGTTACATATATTTAGGGGGGAAAAAATCCTTCTATCAAGGTGGCCGAAATAAAAAAAAAATGTTAGCTGACTTGAACATCAGTTGCTGCTTCGTGACCTTGATTGCGTTTAGATCACCTATATTCCCCTGGCTTCAGAAGAACCCACATTATGCTAATAACCCTACTTCCCAAAATATCTAACCCTCTCACATCTTGTTAAGCTAGTGCTGTACCAAAAGCATAGATCACCCAAGTGCTCAGGTGCTTACAGGAAATGCACCCTTTTCAATAAGTCATTTTGGCTTGCCACTGCAAGTGTTCATGCATAAAACATACATACTAGTTCAAGAATTTCCATGAAAATATGTGCCTCAGAAAATTTTCGATGATTTTAAAACCATGTATTTTAAATTGTACATCCAATGTAATTAGAGTACACAGTCTGTTTTCAAATATATTTAAAACTTTAAAGAATTATTCTCCTATCTATGGCTTAACTAATGCAAACTCTGTGTTATTTATCCCGCAAAAAATTAGGTAGAAATTTCAAATTCCTTTCATTTTTTATACGTAAAACCTGGCTTTCTGCTTAAATTCCCTTTGGGATAAGAAATTCAGTCTCAAAATCTAATCTGTTTTCTAGTCTTAAAAATCATCTGACAGCTCTCCAAATGCAAAGTACACATACATTTTGAAAGTTAACCTTCAGGGAATATAAATAGAATAGACAGAAGCACCTTGCTGTCTCATTGTGTGTGAGGGAATGGCATAAATTGATTCAAAATCTATTAAGATTAATCTTTCAAAACTAATACTCTCTGGTTCGAAGGTTACTGAGATAGGTTCCCCTGACATGTTTTATCATATCTCAAAAGTGTCTTAAGAACTCACGTATTATCTGATGTTTATCTAGGTTATTGGCTCATTCCATTCACAGCCAATCCAAGCTATTTCTTGTCAGACAGAAACTGATAAAACTTCAATAGCATTCAAGAATCTTTCCTCAGCAACATGAATATCCCAGGGGTCATGCAGTAGTAAATTTTTGCAAACAAGTAGCCCATTGTATTTAAAAGTGCTTATTTTCAAAGAACAGCTTTCCAGTGAATGACTAAGCTCATAATAATATATCTATGTAAGCTTGCTACTAAGAAACAATTAACACTACATAAAATACAGTGTCTTTAAATATATATCAACTCAAGAAAAATAATGTGGACAGAAAAGTAATTGTGGAATGTATGTGAAAATAAACACAGCCAATATGGACAACCCAGATTCCAAATATTTTTCTCAAGAGGAGAATTTTGGCAGAATTCCAAGATCATAATTTCAGCTTTCTATTTAATTTTGCCTTCATAAAGAAACCCAAAAATGATAACAGATTGCCTTTTTTTCCCTGATAAAACATCCATATAATTATTTATGTCTCAAATAAAATGAGATTCTGATAAATGGTGAAGACCTGAAAAAGCAGGTGGAAGGAAAATTTGATTCTTTAATGTTATCATTGTCATATAACATGAAATTAAGTTAAATTGATAATAAACCCTTAGTAATCCATGCTTTCATAATGCGGGGAAGGACATTTATTGGGAGGGCAACTGTCACTCGAAAGTGGCTGTGATTCTAGTATTTCCCGAATGTCATAGAAACTTAGAAACAAACAGAAAAATATTAAGATCTCTCTTCCAGAGATTTTGCTTCGTTTTGTTTTCATTCATTAAAGTAATCCAGATCCCATCATGATTTCATTATTTTTATTCTTAAACATTATCCATTCCTTCTTCCAAGGAAAGATGAATGCTGCTCAGAGATGAGTTTTTGAAACGTTGTGTCAACATAGATAGAAGAGTGTGTCCAGCTGACCCAGTGTATAAGGACACTGCAGTCAGCCACACATAGACTGCCGAGATCAATTTCTTATCTTAAACAAAACAAAAGAAAACAAAACAAAACGTATTCTTGATTTTCACTGCAGGTACCAGAAGCAAACTTCAGGGAGAGTGAGATTTAAGTCATCTTCTAAGGAATAATGAGGTTTTGGTTAGTAGCCATCTGAGACTAGGAAGTGGTATTTGTAGGAAAAACACCATCTGCTGAAAATAATGAAACAATTTTAGAAATAAAGGATGTTAAGGAAGATCTTTTATCTGGCCATTGTAAGTATTCTAAAAATTATTTATGTCTAGATTATTAAGCAATGACATATACATCTAGAAGTATTACATACTATTATACTAGCTCAGGTCTGCAGGTAATGCTTTTATACATTTCAAGCCTACCCAATTAATCTCTTCCAATTTCTCTTGCGTGGTATTCTTTTGAAATGTATCCAGGAATTAAAATAAAATATTTTCAAAAGAAAGACCCAATAAGCAAAAGCATAAACTCCAACAGAAGGAACTCCCTTTGGATTTGTTTCCCATCAGTCAGGGAAAACTTGTAAAAATGTGTAATAGAACATGTAGCCAACAAAGTAAAAATTACTGACCTACTGGTAATCCCTAATTTAGGAGTATAAGAGTTTTAAAAAGGAAGAAGACAGGAAGAAGAAGTAGAAGATGGAGGAGAAAGAAGTTTTTATAGCAATAAACAGAGCCATTTAATTACGTGCCAAACTTCTACTCTATGGGAAAGTGAACCTCACAATATTTTTATTAATTCTATATTCAAACATCTGATCAAAATTAAACCTTGGAGTGGGTAGATGAAACAAGAACATAAAAAGAAAACGCAAAAAGAAGAAAATGCAAAGACAAGAAGGTTGATATAAATGTTGATGTAATTCATTTAAAACCTCGGTCATGTTAAGACCAATATTCAGTAATGTGGAGGCCTAGAAAATTAAGGCCATTCCACCTCAAGTTTAGCATTAGCACAAGTACAGCCATCTCAGGCCCCTGTGAATAAGAGCTAAACTTTACAGGAAGAAACCACTCCCCCACTCCAGTCAAGCCACCGGCTCATATAGGAATGCGGAACCCCCAACCACTGAAGAATGTAAACCCCGCCCTTTGCTCGCCAAACCCGCGCCCCAGTGCTGACCAGAATAACAGGCTAGTTCAAACGGACCCTATAGGATGAATTGTAATTCAATTGGCCATCTGCGAGTGGACCGATGTGACCATGTAAATTTCTGTATGTGTTACAATCCCCATTGGCCACCGGCCCCTATAAAACTGCTACACCTCTTAACCTCGGGGTCCAAGCCCTTGCTCTGTTGTGTCAGGTGCACTTGGACCCAAGCTCCAGCTTGTAAATAAACCCTCGTGCATTTGCATCGGTGTCGGCTCCTTGGTGGTTTCTCGGATTCACAATCTTGGGCACAAGTAAGAAATGTTACCTCTGTTTTGTTAAGAGCAGATTGGTCCCATCTAGTATCACAGATGAGGAAATCAGGGCACATTGAACAACTGAGATTTTGTTTTACAGTATTAGGATTAGCAATCAATAGGGCTCGCTGATAGAAATCAAGTCTTCCTATGAGTCTTGTAGTTTAGTACAGACTTGATGGGATGAACACTGGGTGTTATACTATATCTTGGCAAATTGAATTTAAATTAAAAAAAACACGAAAGAAAGAAAGAAAGAAAGAAAGAAAGAAAGAAAGAAGAAAGAGCGAGCAAGAAAACTGTGAATCATTAAATGTTGATTGACAAAAATACCTAGAATTTCCAGAGACACCATTTGAACTTCAAGGAAATTAAATGATTTATCCCACAATATTTAACTAGACTTCCTCTTTAAGTCCTATAACCTATGATTTCTTTTTTTCTTTTTTTTTTTCCCCCTTTCCATGGGGCATTCCTTTCAAGGAAGTTCAAAAAAAAAATTACTGTAACAAAAAAATCTTTCAGATTCCTGGCCCTAAGTATGTGTTAATATGCCCTCATAAAACCTACCTTTGATAGCTGTAATTCTCTCTGCTTCCCCCACTGCATTACACCTAGAACCTTATCTAGAAATACTCATAGTGTGTCTAATAAGGAACTCTTTTTTTAAAGCAAGTAAGAGGCACATCTGTTCCACATTAGCTTGATGATTAGTTGCCCTGAAAAAGGAATTTCTTTTTTTTAAGTTCTACCACTTTAAAAAGCAAAAATATATATCTTCTATTATTTGAGCTAACAGTCGGGTGGGGAAGAAAAAATGTAGGAAAATACAGTGGCATTGCCTATTTTTATTTGTTAAATGTGGCAACCCAATTCATGAGAGGAAAATGTAAACTCTTCAGGAAATGTAGCAGAGAGTGTTCAAGGTAATTTGGATTTTATATTAGCTATCACAGATGTTAAGTGCATGCACAATAGGTAATAATCTATTTAGGGAATAAACACCTTCAGTCTGTTTTTAAAATATTTATATGTTTTATTTTATGACTAAATACTATCATTGAGCTAAAAAATTTATACAGCTACAAACATGAAAACATTACTCGTGGATGTAATTCAAGCAAGTGTAAGTATCACCTGTCAGTTGGTTGTTATGAAAACAAATTGTAATTAAAACAAACTCAGATTAATTCAATTTCTTTAAAATTCTTTGCAACTACAGTACAGCTATTTGAGAAATGGAAACTAATTTGACTTCCATTACTCATAATTAGCATTTGTTAATAAGGCAAGAACTTTTATAAAAGCGGTAGCATCTCTGCTTCCAACAGTAGAGGAATTGGCTATTATTAAATTTAAAATATTATTGGTTAGCTTAGATAACTTGCCTAAAATGACCCAGAATTATGAAATTTTGAGAATAACTTTGCCACTCTGGGTTGTAATCTAAAACTTGCTTTATGTTCTCGAATATCCTACCCCAAAGACTCCTGAAATCTATCAGTGGATATTTCATAATAGTCTGAACACCTTTTTTCTCTTTTTATGTAAAAATCAACGTGTAATAGACAGAGAAAGTATAGTCTGCTCCTTCAATTTTACAGGTGCATAAAAAGGTTTTCTACACTTTCACAAAATAACTGAATAGAAAAAGAGAGTCATTTTATGCCTAATTCCTAGCTAGAATTTAAATTCCATTTCACATTTATTTTAGGCAAAGAAAACTTTACTTAAACACACTGTGTGACTGCACTGAAATATCATGACTTCCTCGGTCTCTCCAATTGTTCACTCTGGAACATTCAGGAAACCCTGCTCAACTTCTCTTGCTCAGTCCTGTCGTTCTTCCTCTCTTTACTTGTCCGAAGGCTTTTAAAATTCTCTTCCTTAACAAAGATCCTATGACTAAGAAATCCAAAAGAAAGCAAGCTAATCTTTCCACTTCTAAATCTTTTTCCTCTCCCTAGCACATTTCTACCATACAGTAAAAGCACTCCTGGATTAATGCTTGTAGCACTTTGCTATTGGTGCTTGCATAAAGTGAGCTACAAATGCTTCATGCAAAATAGATGGTGAATTCTAGACCTTAAATTACTGTGTTTTTTGTATGCTAATCCAGGAAGGTTCTCTTCATTTGAGAAACTTTGAAATCAGGGACATTATCATTTCGAAATAATTTTGTGGATCCTGTAGATACTCACATGACATAAAACCAACATGATATAAAATTCAGTTTAAATCTGCTCAGCCCTGGCCTAAACTAAGTGAATGCCCCATATTATTAATGCATAGATTTATTTATTTATTTATTTATTTATTTATTTATTTATTTATTTATTTTAAGATTTTATTTATTTATTCATGAGAGCCACAGAGAGAAGCAGAGACATAGGCAGAGAAGAAGCAGACTCCTCACAGGGATCCTGATGTGGGACTCTATCCCTAAACTGGGATCATGCCCTGAGCCAAAGGTAGACGCTCAACTGTTGAGCCACGCAGGCGTCTGTGCATAGTTTTTTTTTTTTTTTTTTTTTTAAAGCTGTAAAAATACACCTATGAAGGTCTATGTCAGTAAATTACAAAATCTAGGGGTTGAAAAGAAAGTAAAATATATTGATTTTCACACTGACCAGAAAACAAATTTAAGTTGTTTTATTGTGTGTGTGGGGGTGGGGTGGGGTGGAGGGGAGGGAGGGAGATGACAAGAATTTTAGGTCTTGCAGGTGACATCCCACAATTTCCTGTTGTATGGATGTAATTAATTACCCCTGACATTCATTTACAAAAGTGTATTTTATCAAATGTCTTCCTAGAACTTAAAGCTGATTGTCGTCCCCAAATACCATGATATTAAAAGATATATTTGTTCAACAAAGCAGTGAAGTATACAAAGTATGAGTTTTTAGTCACTAAGCTTAATCCAAATCTCAAAACAAACAAAAAAAACAAACTTTGATAGAAATCTTATCTAAAATAACAGGTACTAGATAAAAGTTGACCAGTTAATCAAAAAGGTCACTTAGAGGACAAAAATACCTTAAGCAATTTATTAGATAAACAGAAACAGAAAAAGAGATTGAGATATTCACAGATGTGACAATATTTTCATATATGACCAAACTTTTTCTTTCGGTAGGTATATTAGTTTGTGTTCAGCAGGACTGAGCAAGATGTTAAGTGCAGGTGGCTTATTTGGAAGGTGATCCCAGAAAGAATGCAGTAAAAGCAATTCAGAGATGGTGGAAAAAACAAAAATGTGTAGTGTTAGCCATGGTTCTTGAAACCCAATCATACTGAAGACCCTCTGAAAAACTGTGTGGTACATCTAAAAAGAGATAGACCCAGGCTGTATTTTTATTCACTGATCCCTATGCCTCATTGAATCAGAGTTGCATTCAGGAGTATTAAATCCTTAGCACTTTGGGATTTAGGACCCCCAAGTATTAAATGGCGCTGGACTGAGCAAGATTTTGTAGCCCCAGGGAGACTCCTTAGACAGAAAGTCAGAGAAATGCATACTTCGGAATGGATTCTGTAAAGGTGCTGAGTACTCTGCACTGAAACTGTAGGGAAACAGAGAGGATGTAAATGGGGCATCAAGCAACCCCAGTGTCTGCTATTATTGTGAGTGGCAGGGCAGGGTCCCTGGGTGGAATTTCTCATTGTTTTTCTTGATTAAACCAAAGCTATTATCTTTTTTCTATAATGTTCCATTCCTTTAAAGTAGTGGGAAATTAAAGATACTTGGAAAGCAAAGTGCAAATTCCTTTAGATGATTTAGTTTTCATAATTTTGTTTTCTCCAAGCCTTTACAGTCATTTTACCCTCAACTAATTCTGTGTCATGTTTTTTAACAGTATTTAATAGAACTATTTTAACAGTGATTTAATGTATACAAAAATAATATCTTATAATCCATAATTAGCATAAACATGTTTAGGAACACACATGCTGAATCTTGGTAAATGTACAACTTAACTGGTGGAGTAGCTAAGGCAGTTGAGTCAGATTTCGGCTTGCCTCAGACACAGGTGAAAAAGTTTAGCAATGAAGTTCCAACTATGGGTTGGTTGATCTTGTGGTTTTGATAAGTGGAAACTGCTTTTAAAAGTTCCTGGTGTTTACTGCTGCCGTGGATCTTGCTCTCTCAGTCCTAAAAAAGACTCATCATGGTTATTTACATTTAAAAAATTGCAAATTAAAAAATGATTCATTGTGTGGTCTAGAAAGGTCACACTCTAGCCTTGTGCACTCACATCCAGATATTCAAAAGATAAAGTCACACCCACAGCTAATTGAGAAGGTAAGACACTCACTCACCCAAACAATGAGGCAGAGATAAAAACACTGGTAAATTAAACAAATCCTTTAAGATAATAATGTGTCATAAATTCCGGCAATCACAGACTTAAAAATCAATCACATAAGACAAAATCTAGCCAAATATATGAGTGAGTAAGCCCTTTAGCCTCACTTTGCTTTTCTGTCTTGAAGCTTCTCTTATTTATAGGCACGTTGGCCCTTTACAACAGTATGTCTTTCAAATTTTCTTTCTTTCATTTCTAGCATCATCACCAGGAAACAGGCTGTTATGCTAGAATTTCACTTCTAGGCCCCTCTTGTATCTAAATGGGGCCAGTTCTAAACAATAGAAAATGGATGGAAGCAATGTGCTACTTCTTGGCCCAGATATTTGAAAAATGGGTATTCCTTCTTCCCATTTCCTTTACTATCTATTGGCTAGATATCAAAGCTCAGAGTGACCTGGAAGATGATAAAGCTCCTGCAGCCTGGACCCTGAAGAGCTGGATGAATGGATCATGACCCTTTCCTAGTCACTATCCTCTGACTTGGAACTACCTTTGACTATTTAGCTAGAGAGAAAAAAGAAAAGATTATATTGAAGCCTACATTTGAAAAACGCCATGTGTTTCCCAAACCATTTCATTTTCCTATGAATACAGGAAGACCTAATACTGAGACTACCTTGTTCTTAGGTTGGGCTTTTATCTCTTAGTTCCAGCTAGTAGATTTTGGGTAGGATTGAAGTATATCACTTTTAAACACAACTATAAACCACGTGTACAATCCTGCATTCTCACTATTCTCCTCTGCAGACTTTTGGAATTTTATGTTGAAGATAGGAGCCTGGGTCCCTAACTGACCAAGTAAAGCAATTTGCATTGAATAATACAGAAACTAGAAACTTGAAGTGGGGTACTGCCAACCCGGAAGCGTTAAATGTATAGAATTGGTTTAGTGGTCAGATGGTAGATGATGAGGAAACAGATATCACAGGTTTAATGCTAGGAACATGTTTTATAAACTGCCACCTGCAGTCTGTGCCTGCTGAACTTATTCTAGGCAAGAGATTAGAGAACAAAACCAATAATAGTATGTGCCAGTTGTTTCTGCTGTTTGGTAATAGTTCTAATAAAGAGATGGACTAAGAAAAAGTGGCTAGGTTTGCAAGCAAAAATTAAAAAGAATAAAAATCTAGAAGTGCTGGGCCTTGCTCTATGTCTCTAGACCACAACTAGTAAGAGAAGGAATTCATAAAAATCTTTATGAATGAGTCACTCTGTGACTCAGTCTTGTGCCCAAATTCAAATTTGTAATCCAACCTTCCTAAAAAGACTGACAGCTTTAAGAATTGAGCTGGTATTAACAGAGAGTCAGAAGATTGATGATAAAGAAGAAAGGAGATAAACAGATTTGTGAGCAAGAGCTCTTAGGTAGAAGCAAGATATGAGCAGTAGAAGAACACCACAAGGCAAATCCCAAGTCCCTCAGAGGGAAATGACAGAGACATGAGCTTGAGGAAAGGGTGGTGATAAATATGGTACATCTTTGAAGCCCAGGGGCATGGGATACCTGGATGGCTCAGTGGTTGGGCATCCGCCTTTGGCTCAGGATGATCCCCAGGGTCCTGGGATGGAGTTCCACATGTCTCTGTCTCTCCCTTTGCCTATGTCTCTGCCTCTCTCTGTGTCTCTCTCATGAATAAATAAATAAAATCTTTAGAAGACAAAAAAAGAAGTCCAGGGGTACAGCATCCTGATCTTGTGGCTTCCAAGGCCTTAGAGTCACAGGTGTAGAGTATGTGCTCTCCTCTTCTACCTCTGCCCCTGGGTAATCCCTAGACTCATTATAATGCATTTGCATTGTGATTAACCACCCCCACCATGGAGAAAGGGTGCCATGAGTTTCCAGTACAAACCCTATAGGATCAAAAACTTCCCTTCCCAACCTGTGAGCGGAGTTTCCCAAAGGACTGGAAGCAACTCCATTAGAGATCACCTCACTGTATATCACATCTCTTCCCAGCCCAGAAAGACCCAACAAATACCAGTCCCAAAACATCCTAGAGGTCTGTTCCACCTCATGGAATCTGTCCCCTCTCTCACCTTAAGTACACTAAAGAGTGTATTTTCCCTTTAATAAACTGCTTTCTGCTTGCTACTTTCCTTCTGGCTATCTTTATTCAAGTGCAGATCCTCACATAAATCTATTCATGCGGAATCCAAGAATGGAGACCACCATTCACACATCCCAGACTCTCCCATCAGTAACATATCTAAGGAAGATCTTTAGATGTGACTACTGGCACATAGAATTGACAAGAAATAAATAGGTCAAAAGAAACAAAATCTGTAGCAGAATTCTATCGACAAAAAGAGAAAACATGAGGCTGGTCTAAAACAATGGAGGATTGTTGGCCTTTACAATGTTCACTAAGCAGGTTTCAGTATTTCTCTATTCCAGAGTCTATTATGTGGAGGCCATTCTTCACCTTTTCATATGAGAATGTATCATGTCACTGTTGGGTTTTGAGAGAAGGGGGTCAGATAAATGCTCTTCAATTTATAGGATGCTGGTCCAGTAGAACAGACAGTGCATCACCTAGAGATTCTAGACTTTGAACTGGAGGCAGTGACTGGATTAACTTTGGGTTGTCTGCATCACTGGAGAGATCATTAATGTTCTCTATGTTTAAAAGAAACAGTGAAACATACTTCATACTGTAAGGACTGACTCTGGCAGAGAAAACACTTTGTACTCACCAAATATATCTTCTTCTTTAACACATGGGAAGACTACATTTTCCAACCATCCTTTTGTTTGGTGGTTAGGGGTGTGGGTCATATGATTGAAACCTGGCAAAGAAATGAGAATAGAAGTGATGTGTGCCACTTCCACACATGGAAAAACAAAAGCAGAAATCTATGTGATTGTTTATGCTCCTTCTTCTCTTTTTTAGAGATATTAGGAGCCATTTCTTGAGAATAGCAGAGTCACACAATGGGGGGTCTGTGAATGACTGCATGAAGCAGAGTCACACCTGCCAACACAATAGACTGTGAAATGTAAATAAGCAATAAACATGCATTTTGCTAAGTTATTAGGTTTTGAAATTTGGTATAGTATATTTGTTTCTTAAAATCAACTTGACAAATTACCACAGATTTGGTAGCTTAAAACAACAGAAATTTATTCTCTCACAGTTCTGGAGGCCAGAAATCCAAAATAAAGGTATCTGCAGGGTTATTTTCCCTTCTGAGATTCTAGAGGCGTGTTCTTCCTTGCCCCTTCCAGTTTCTGGAGGCTGGTAGCTATCCTTGGTATTTTCTGGCTTTTATATATCATTCTAACCCCTATGTCCATTCTCACATTGATTTCTCCTTTGTATCACTGTGTGTCTCAAATATTCCCCTGCCTTTCTAATGACATCTGTCACTAGCTTTAGGTCCCACCATTCAACCTCCTACTACATTTAGCCTATTCAATTAATTAAGCTCTCAAGTTATGCTACACACTTCGTTATTAGAAAAAATACTACCCAGACCAAAGGTCAATGTTTCAAAATTCATAGTAATCAAAATATTTTAAGTGGACACACAGATGAATATTAAGAATTATATTTGTCATTTTTAAAGTTCATTCTAAATGATATAGAATGTGTCAATTTTTAAAATAGATAAATAACTCTACCTCTGAAACTAATGAGGTACTATATGTTGGTTAATTCAATTTAAATTTTAAGAATTAATTAATTAATTAAAAAGTGAAAGAAAAATAAAATGAAATAGATAAATGTCATGTAATTGAAAGAAAAAATCTATTAGTCAGCAGTAGAAAACAAAGGGGCTTTCCTTAAAAAAAAAAAAAAACCACAGCATCAGGAAGCACTAAATTGATAGCACTCAGGAAGAATAAAGGTATCCTCTGATGAGGAAATAGATATTTTTGAACAAGACTTATAGGCAGTCTCCAAGTTTGGACAAACGGCATCCAGTAGTGACTGACTTCTTTTTTTTTTTTTTTTTTTTTTTTTTTTAGTGACTGACTTTTGAAAAGGTGCTAAACTTCCACCTATATCCTCATTTTGAAAAGATAAGCAGGTCACATTCTGTTCTTGCCCAGTGTGCCCCTCCATATAAGATTAGATTCTTTAGTTTGACCATCAATGGTCATATAAACTAAAACACAGAAACAAGGAGATATCACAAGAAGCAATGCTAAAGAACCCCACTGAGACTGGATGTTCAGTCAAAACAGAGCTTCCTTTACACTGACCCACCAAAACAAGAGAAAAAAAAGACAACAGCATAAATTAGGAAGTAAAATGGCAGTCAATCTTTTGACTCAATTATAATAAATTAGAAAATAAATTAAAACCCATTTCAGTAGGGACATGTCAATTGCTCTTATGAAAATCCTCACCAAAAGAAAATATATCAATGACCTCATTGTAATCTCTACAATCTTAAATAATTTTACCTGAATATTTATTACAGATATTTCAACAAACATGAGTTCTAGTATAATTTATGCAAATCCACATCAATCTTAAATTGAAGATTATTGGAACAAATATGTTTTTGGCTTATTACAAAGATATGGAAATATGGCATCAAATAGCAGAACTAAATCACATTCTTATAAATATATTATGGCCCAAATTTTCCTAAAGTCAACAGAAAGGAAAGACAATTAACACATTATTGATATGTTAATTTTGTTCTAATTTCCGAAGCTATTCATTTTATGTATTTTAATGCTCTGGGCACGGTTTTAGTCAAATGAAGTAAGTATAATACTGCCCTTATTTATTTACTTAAAGAAAATATGTATGCTAACTTGATAGGATTTTAAACTAAAGAAAGATATGGAATTGTTACATTTTCTTCCCTATTGACCATTAAAAATAACAACACCAATTATAACAACAACAACCTCTCTTCACACTGCTCTGGACATTAACTGGTAGTCAAGTATCAGATCATGAGAGCTAATATTTTTGCATTTCTTCTCATCTTATTTTCCATTTGATGTTAGTAAATAATTCCTTTCCTGACTACTGTGTAAAGAAAATATTAGCCTGGTTAATAACAGAATTGCAATTTGGTGACTTCTGGACAACAAATTTTAATTTCTCTGTCATTGTTTTTCATCAAACCTTGAAACCTTGTTAAAATAACTATTTTGATTCAGTTGGTTTTGGGGAGGGACAGTTATCATACATTTCAAAAAATTTCCTTGGAAATGCCAAATGCTGCTGGTTCATGGACCACACTTCAAATAACAAGGTTGTATCACATTAGGGGAATATTCAATTTGCATTTCATTAAATTCATACTGGCTACAATGATTACAGAGCCATATAATATTAACTTACAACAACACCACGTAGTTGAAAAGAAAAAAATACACAAAAGGACATGTAATAACTTTAGAGTTCTTAAATTCCCCCCTTTATATTCTTTGAACATGCTTTGCATATCCTAACTATGCAACAATCTAGTTCAGTAGCCAACACTCTCAACTACACTAACACTTTACAACTATACTAAGACTTTCTCAACCACAAGATTTCCTTGCATCTTGCTCATTTATTTATTTTTCATATTTTTAGTGTCCACAAGTGCTCTTGGCAGCTTAGCAAGAGCTCATCTCTCATTTCATAGCCATATGCTGCTTAAGTAATAACAAAGCCTCTTTGCACAAATGGAAAAATGAGCATTCTTAAAAGCATCTCTTTTGAGCTCTTGCCAAAAGGTGCTTACCTCTTTGAGATCATTGTTCAAACCCAACTTGATTTCCTGCACTGTATGCATTCAAGTTTGCCACAATGTGATGACCCATTAGGATCACCTCTCTAAGAGATAGCCATTTTTCAAAAAGAGAAACTTGTTGGAAATCAAACAATTCACCTGAGGAATTATGTTCTTTAGAAAATATCAAAATTTTGTTCATTGTTAGTTATCATGCATGTATATGTACAAATATACACATAAATTAAGTCTACAAATATGGAGAGCTTAAAGAGTGGAGTGAGAAAATTAATAACAAATATTTAAGAGAAGTATAAGAAGCCATATTTTCTAAATAAGGTTTCCTTGTACCTGAAAATAATATGCTTACTTAGAGGTAGCATGGAATAATGATTAAAGTATATATATTGGAATCAGAGGGATTTAGCATGAATCTCAGTTCTACTGTTCATTAGCCATGTGATGTAGGACTTAACCAGTCTAGATTTCAATTTCTTTATAATAGCTTCTTCAAAAATTTATGCTAGTTTTCACTACATAGCAAAATCCACAAAATCATGTAGGCATAGAGTAATAATTATTTTCTAGCTCAAAGGTTTGCAAGATGTCTTGGTGAATGGGTTAAGTCCAGGTCAGCTCCATGTACTCCATTCTGGGGCTTGAGTTGGATGGGCAGTCGCTACCTGGAGGCATGGTTTCTTCATGGTGGATTTCTGAAGCTTCTAGGTATTTAAATATAAAATGTGCTGCTTCTTAAGACCCAGGTTCTACACAATGACAATGCCACTTCAGCTCACATTTGATTGATCAAAGCAAATGATATGGCAGGCCCAACATCAAGGAGGTGTGAAAGAAAACAACCCCCTCTCCCCCCCAGAAGTGGTAAGGGGAAAGGCAAAGACAATTATCTGAACATAATCTAATCTTCCCGCAATTTCCTGTGAGGGTTTTAAAATGTATTTCAGATGCTTAGAGACTGCTATTCAATAAGTGTTCAGCTAATGTTTAGAATAGAGAGAGATTTAGAGCAACACCAAGACAGAATCCGGCCAATTGTTCACTAGCCATTTCCCTTTTGCTCTTAGATACACAGGTCAACCACATTTTACAATTTCCCTTACGTTTAGGTGCAGTCATTTGTCTGAATTCTGTCCAGTGGAAAGTAGAATCAAGTAATATACTAGACCTCAGTCTAGCTCAAAAAATCTCCCTGAAAAACTAGAGTAAGGCTTAAAACTGAAGTCCCAGAGGAAGAACCAGAGGTTCTAGACAAGGATGTCCAGTAAAATTATTGTGATGATGGAAATGCTCTATATCTGCACTCTTCAATACTAATGAGTCAGATGTGGCTACTGAGCACTTGAAATATGGCTACGGTAACCTAGGAATTGAATTTTTCATTTTAATCCATTGAAATTTAATAGCCACATGAACAATGAACACCATTACTATGGTTTTAGGGAAGTACAAAGATTCTAGATAGAAAGAACCTACAAGGTTGGATACTAATTATCCAATTGAACTATGATATGAGAAAAAAATAAATTTTTACCTTCTTAAACTGCTGAGATTTGGAGATTATATGATAGAGCTGTTAGTCTACTCCAATAGCAACTATATAAAACAGAGTTAAGCATGAAGAATTTGGCATTAGACAGAGCTAAGATTTAATCCTGACTCCATAATTTACTAGCTGCATAACACAGGACAAGTTATTTAGCCTATTCCTTCATTTGTTGAATAAGAATATTACCAAAACCCACCTCATAGGGTGGCTGTATGAGGATTAAATATGTTAAGTAATGTTTTTATAGTGATACCTGAAACAGTAAGAACTTAAAAATGACAGTTATAAAAATTGTTGTTGTTAACTAATGAAATAACTGAAAATACAGAATTCATGAGGTCACCCAAAAATCCCTCCTTAACTTAATGAAACATGATAAAATTTTTATATGAGAACAAAGGATTGAGGCAAATCCTACCACCAGTCAAATAAATTTAGATAGAATGGATTATAGTAGTATAAAACCACAATTCAGTATTATTTCTAGGACTTTAATAACTGCATAAAAACAAGCAAGTAAAAGGAACTCCATATTTGTTATAAAAATGATTAAGGAAAGGGATTGCCTTAAAGAAATATACTAGCTAATAATAATAAAATCTAAAACCGTAGTTGAAAAACCACTCAAAGGAAAATAATGGAACATGAAAACTGAAAAGAGATGCATTAGTTTAAGAATAATTTTCTACTAACCCTACCACCCCAACATTGACTATAATTTGTTTGGGACCCTGTTTTAGGGAAAATACAAGTCTGTGTAGATGCCCATGAAATTGCTAAGCAGAGTGGATATGGAGATGGAGTGGGTAGTTTATAACGGGACACTTACCTAAATCAAAAGCAAATGAAACATTTTATTGTGGAAATGTGAAATTTCCATAATAATTTAACAAATTACCACCAGCATAATTTCATATGCACTTTAAAGAGACATTTATCATCAATTTAGAAATGCCTATTTCATCTAATTAAAACAAAGCCTAATACCTGTTGTGATAGAAATTTACACCAAGAAACAATATAATCTAAAATCATATTTGTTGTTTTAAAGCTAAGTGACCTAACCTTAGGCAGAGAGCAATCAACTCATTTCAAGTGAACTTATTCCAATTTCAACTATATGGTGAAACTTGAAAAACTATCAGAAATTTTGTCTTATGGTGATGTATAATTTAGGTAAGGCATTTCACATTCCGTTTGACTCAGTATATATCACGAAAAAATCCTTTTCAAATTTTGATTTAAAATATCTACTTGCCAATTTTTGAAATCCTACTAACCTAAACATTACAGAAACAAAAAATAAATTCCCTCTTAGTCATAAATCTCCAAGAACTTCTTGGTTTTGTGGGGTTGTCTTGTTTTGTCAAGCCCATTTTCCATTGTAAAAAACAATATAAGATCACCATTTCCCTTCGATCATCTCACCTAGTACCATGGCATTAAATACAATCAATATGCCAATGACTCCCAAATTCGTATCTCTATCCCTGACTATATCAGGTGACCTTACTGAGATAACACATATCTGTAATTATCTCAGTGGCTTTCAACAACACTTATTTCTTGTGCCCACTTCTCTAGTGCTAACAACTCTGATAGGCTTGACTAGGAGCAGCTCAGTGTCATTTCATCTCATCAGATCCCAAGTGAGAAGATCAAAGAATGCTATTCTCACAGTAGAGAGCAGAAAAGGGGATGGAACTAAAACATGCTAGCACATTTAGAGATTTTGCTCAGATACATCAGCTTTCAAGTCTCTTCATATCCTATTGACCAAAGCTATTTATCTGGCTAAATCCAAAGTATCAGGGTAAAAAATATGTTACCTTATTAGAAGAAATAGTAAGGGAGAAGAAGGGACAAATTCCTGTGAAAGAATAATGCCATTTATGGCACTACCCTCTCTCTGAACTCCTCATTCATATACACACTAAAGCTACTCAATAACTCCAATTGGATGTCTAATAAACATCTCACCCTTACCATGTCCAAAACGAAGTTTAAATTTCCAGTGCCCTCTCCAAGCTGCACTCTTGTCTTTCCTGTCTTAATAAATATATCACCATCCAGTCTATATTTCTGCCCAACACTCTCTCACAACCTATACTATTAACTGTCTCCTTTTGTGAGGGGTAGTATTTACAGATCTACATCTGGGCACTAGATTGCTTATTACACTGAGGGGAAAGTTGAGGTTATTATATATTTTTAAACCTTTATATTATGAACATTTTCAAGTACATATAAAGTAGTGGTAATGGTATAATGAATTTCATGTACTTCGATAAGTCTCAAAATCATGACTAATCTTATTTTATCTGAACCTCATTTGCTCCCACCCAACACTTCTCCTTATGTTTTTATTTTATTTTTTAAAGATTTTATTTATTTATTCATGAGAGACACAGAGAAAGAGGCAGAGACATAGGAAGAGGGAGGAGAAGCAGGCTTCATGCAGGAGCCCGATGTGGACCTCGATTCCAGGACTCCAGGATCAAGCCCTGAGCCAAAGGCAGACACTCAAATCTCTGAGCCACCCAGGCATCTCTACAAATGGTTTTAAAGCAAATTTCAGATATATTATTTTATCTTTGAGATTATAATACAGACAGTAGTATTTTTAAATTATCAAACAAATCACTTTATGCTCTTGTATTAAAACCTACCCTACGTTCTTATCACTGTGGGAATAAAATCCAATTTCCCTGATACCTACAGCATCAGCCCACATGTACCCTTCTAAATTCATTTCCCCTCATGCTTCCATCACTCTCATCTAGCAGACTTTTGACACTCCAGAATTTCTATTCATATAATTGTCCTTTGCCTCCCAAACTGTCCCAATCTTCACAGTTATCTTCTTCTTATATTTAGGACTCAGCTTAAATACTAACTTCTCAGAAGAACATTCCCTGAAAATTATTGTAAAATAATCATCCAGGCACTCATTAGAAAACTCTGTTGTTTGTTGTTGCTATCATAGTACTAAACATAATTTGGCTATTTATTTTATTAGTGTATTACTTGTTGTCTACTCACTCTACTAGGATTTTGAGAGAAAAGAATTGGCATTTTAATGACTACATCCTTATGTTTAGAACAAGTGCCTTTTTCATTGTATGTGTTAAATAGATATTTGTTAAATGAATAGGCTGGTAAACTTTCTACTACTTGGACCAAAATCCTCAGTATTTTTATTGAAGAGTGAAATCAACGTTATGAAGTCATATACTTTCTAGGTCCTATAATATATTTCTCCCCAAGTTTCAGAATTATATAAAACAATCACCCCAGAAATAGGAGAATGCTATCTTGCCATTTTAAGATTAAATACATTGATACATTCATGTCTTATTTAAGTGAAGAATTAAGTCTGAAAGTTGGATTAGGGAATGTATAATACACTGAAGAGCAATGAAAGGTAGTTCTAGAATGCTCTCTATTACATAATTTAAGACACCTTAAAAATAAAAATTAAAGATCAAAGGTATCAGTTTTACGTTTATTTTTGAGGCTTCCAGACATAAACTCAGTTCTAACTTATCCAAGAACTTTCTATGGACATTTTTCCTTGGCTAGGCTAAAACCATTGAGAATCATCTTCTCTACCTAATCCTTGACCAAATTTGAGGCAGAATATATTAGCAATTAAATAAAAAATATACAAGCAATTGCAGACGGCAGCACACAGAACTAATAATGAAATGTTTTGTCATCTGCAGATTCCATTAGGTGAAGGATGATGAGTAAGCCTTGTTAATTTTTCCTTTACCTCTATCCAGATAATATATATATATATATATATGTTTTTATAAATGCAGCCACTTCCCCATCTTCCAAGCAAATTGCCTCCCTAAGCTCGTTGAGGGAAATTTAGTAGCCACCATTGGCTAAAAATATTTTATAATAAAAAATCATTACTTAGAACTGAAACCATTACCTTGAAAGGATTTTAATAAAGAACAAAGTTTCTACCCATCTTAGACAAAGTGAGAACTTTCTTCAAATCATCTTCAAGTGGATAAAAAAGCAGAGAGGAAAATAAACTGTTATTTCTGGCATCCAAACATGACACTAGAAAGAACTGAGACCCCTCCCTTGTAGATAAATTTAGCATATGTCAAAGGAAAAGGAGAAAACTTGTTAAGGTGATGCCAGGGTCCTTATCTTTCTCTTTTGTGTTTTACATACATAAAAATAAGTTACTGTGGTGAATTCTATATCAGGAAGAGAGCTCAATCAATAGAATAGTAAGACAAGAGTAGTAAGTACAATATTGTCAAACTCAACTGTAAAAAACAGCAATTTTCTTTATTTTCTAGAACTCAACCTAGTTTCAATCTTAATCCCATTCTGCCCCAGACCAAAAAGAGGTATCATTTTGTCAATTCAAGGTAGACTCAAGGATTCCTCCTACCTTTCCTTTTCTTCCTGGTGTTGTATATAAATACTCAGGTCATTTTGGTGAGATGTGGAATGTGAGATAGTGGCATTTTGGTCCTCCATCACCATTGCTATAGTGATATCCACTGAAGTATATTCTACAATCTAGCTTCTGGCATTAAAATCCTCATAATGGTATCATCTGAGGTGTTCAATTCTCATGTGGTCTCATCATATGATTCATGCCACAAAAGATGCTGCTAGTATCCTCCAATATTTCTGACTCAAAAAAGCTATGCCAGTATTATTTAGAAAAGTCATTCGCCTATACTCTAAGTCTTGGTGCATGGAGGACCTAGTTAGCCAGTTTTATTCTCTTCTGCCAAGAAGACGCATAGGACCATAGCAGCACAGATTTTTACCTAATTGCAAATCCCTAAAGTTATCAGGGGATTCTACTTTCTCTCCATCAGTTTAGAATCACCTCAAGTGGAACAAGAAGAGATGAGAAAGTTACATAGTATCTTTTTGCTAAACTTCTTTCAGCTCAAAGGATCTTTCTCTAGTCTGGTGAAGGTTCTGGTGGGGTGGGGGAGAGGTTGCAAGGAAACTTGCTTCTGAGTGGTATGTATCCTTTCCCTAATTTTGTAGTCTCATACCTGGATGGTATCTTTTAAAATATAAAAGGCAAGAACATTAGGGTTTGCCTTTGTTCTGCTATTCTCTTGAGAAAGTCTTCCCCTAAACGAGGGGTGCATCTTGTGAGTGGCTATCTAGAAAAAGAAAAGTTCCTCAGTATACAAGAAGACTTAATATTAAATATCTTAATTTTTTCCATATTTAGTCTTCAATAATAAGTTATAATTTTCTGAACTTAATCACTTAATGACAGCTTAATAAGCAAGTATTAACCTTTATGTTATTTGTCTACAGAATTTCTTGTAAGGATATATTTTGAGTTTGCTTTACATTGAGTTTTCTTTTTGTTTTCATGGAAAAACAGCATTCACTAATTTATTTATTTATTTTATTTGAGAGAGACAGCATAAGCAGAAGTGGCAAAGGGAGAGGGAGAAAGAATCTCAAGCTGACTCCATGTCAAGCATGGAGTCCAACATGGGCTTGATATCACAACACTGAGATCATGACCTGAACAAAATCAAGAGTTGGACACTCAACCAACTGCACCACCCAGGTACCCAGCACCACTATTTAAAAACCTGTCACATGTAAAATCTGTGCTGTAATAGTTTTGGAGTAAATTTGGGCTTATAAGAATATACTTTTAAATACAAGTGATGAGTTTAATTTACAGAATGGAAAGGGTTTGAGAGCTTAAATGAGGAATCTTACTATTTTTCCAAGATATCAGTGGTATTTATTCACTTATTCAAATATTTTAAATGAAACTGAGAATTACTCAAGAATATTGTAGCCAAGGCAATTATCAAAGCTGTTTCATACAAATTACAATTTAGACAAGCTAGCACAAGCCATTGTGCTCCTTCCTATAAAGAATTCAAAAACTGAGGACAAAATCATCTTATGAATTTATAATAAAAGTAATCTAATACATAATAATGAATAGTTAGGATTTTGTTGATTTATGATTTTTAAGATGGCTTTCAAACTCAAGCTCATTTAACTCTCAAAGTAACTCTGTGAGGTAGGCACAGTGGTGGTGTTTGTTTGTTTTCATTTAAGTGATAAGCAAGTAGACTCAGAAGAGATAAATTATTTACTTGAGGTCATAAGTCACAGATATTCAAAAGTAGAACTAGAACTATATGTTCTGAATGATAATACAATGGCTTTTCTATCTCAGAATTATAGTAGCAAAATCTGAATGAGAGTTTTACTGTACTCAGGGATGGATTACACATATTAGCAACACAACTTAATTAAACATGATTATAAAAGAGCTATGATGGGGCTCATAGATGTAATTTGCTCCCTAGCAAATTCAATAATTCAATAGATTACCTTATTTTCTGAGTAATGTGTTATGCTATAATATTTTAAAAGAAGTACAGTCTGTTCCAAATAATTCTACCACAGTCTTATTTATTACATCACTAAAATGCTTACTAATCTATTTCTCTGATATTTTGCAAAAAATAAACATATACCTAGTTCTTTTATGAAATACCATAAATCTCAAGTTGGTCAAATCATGATTAACGAGGTTTACTGGATATCAGCGTATGAGTCTTCAATAAATAATGCTTATTCTTTTCAACTGGACTGCATAATTCAGTAACGACGATTGGAAAGTATGATAAATAGCATGCTAACATGATAGAGATTTGAATAACTGTTTTGTCCTCGCAGATCTTCAAAGATTTGAACAAATACAGAATTCATTACAGCAGGTCTTCAAATAAAACTAAAAAGGAAAAAAAAAAAAGATCAGTTCAATTTCTATAAGTAAGAGATTGGAATTACTTGAAACAGGCTTGTGGTAGCTATTCTCTGGGGAGAATAGTTGTTAACTCAATAGAATCAAGTCCTGAGATGGAGGGGGAGAAAAACAAACCAATCAAGGCTAATGGTTCCTGATGAACCCAGATTAAACACAGAGATCGGTCTGGTTTAAATATACTCAAGGGAACAGTCCTTCAGACAAGAGTATCAATTTTCACTCTGGGTCAATAGGATGAAGAGTATGTGGTTAAAAATCAGATATTGCAAATGTATACAGCTTGAGTCAGGACGTGTGTTGAAAAAACAACTTGGCAATGAGAAGACACTCTGAGAGTACATGAAAAATTATAATTAATATAGTCAACTAAAAATTATTTAAATTAGGGAACCGAGGAAGATAGTTAAAAATTAATATGCAAAACTCAATATATATCTTATCAAATAAAAAAAATAATAACAATGAAAATACTTATAAAAACTTTGTCCAAAAAAATCTAGAATTAAAATGAAGAAAGCTGCAAAAGTACTGAAAAATATAAACACTTGGAAAAGGTAAGAGATATCACTGTACATAGATGATAAGTTTAAATATTGTAAATATGGTAAAGATTTAAATATACTCTGGTTTCTCTCAAATCATATAAATCATGGGGCACCTGATTGGGTCAGCTGGTTAAGTGTCCAACTTCTGATTTCAGCTCAGGGTGGTGAGATGGAGTCCCACCCTCAGGTTCCCCACTGGAGGTGGAGCCTGCTTACGATTCTCTCTCCCTGTCATCCCTCCAACACATAACACCAACCCTGCTGGTGCTCTCTCTCCTAAAAACTAAAATTTTAAGGATACCTGGGTGGCTCAGTGGTTGAGCCTTTGGCTTACAGGATCCAGAATCAAGTCCCGCATCGGGCTCCCTGTGGGAGGCCTGCTTCTCCCTCTACCTATGACTCTGCCTCTCTCTCTATCTGAGTCTCACATGAATAAATAAATAAATAAATCTTAAAAAAATAAATAAAAATTTAAAAATCATATAAACCTTTCACCTTTTAAATACTGTAGATTTAATATTTAACATTAAAATATTAAAATCTCAATATTATTTTTGTTTAATCTTTTTCTTTAAAGATTTTATTTATTTATTCATAGAGACAGAGAGAGAGAGGCAGAGACAGAGAGAGAGAGGCAGAGACACAGGCAGAGGGAGAAGCAGGCATCATACAGAGAGCTTGACGTGGGACTCAACCCAGGGTCTCCAGGATCATGCCCTGGGCTGAAGGCAGCACTAAACCGCTGCGCCACCGGGGTTGCCCTATTTTTGTTTAATCTTATAAAATGATGCTAAAATTTATTAAAGGCTATACTGATAAAAGACAAAATAAATTGAAAGTTTTCCTATAAAGATTGTCAATCCAGCCTTGTTTAAAAAAGTGAAAAAAAAATACAAGTATTTAAATATTTAAATTAATTACACTGCAACTGATGACTATGATCTATCAGGCAATATTTCTTTTTTACAATAAATACATTGCCAGATTAGTTACAAAATGGTATGTATATTATAATGATGATTTTTAATTTGAAAATATTTTAGATATCTATAATAGTTATGCATATTTTAATTAGGAAACACACTGGGTCAAATCCTCACTGCTTCCTGGTGCAGATTGATAAATCTCTTAGGGTGGGAGTGGAGAGGACAATTCACTATCTTGTCTGAGGAACAGTCTTTGAGTAATCCCAACCATTTTTTAAAATTTATTAATTTATGTGAGAGAGAGAGAGAGTGCAAGGGGAGAGGCAGAAGAAGAGAGAGAATCTCCAGCAGACTCCCTGCTGAGTGCGGAGCCCAACAGCAGGCTCGATCCCACTACCCTGAGATCATAACCTGAGCTGAAATCAAGAGTTGGGTGCTTAACTAACTGAGCCATCCAGGTCTCCAAACAATATCAACATTTTTAACTGGCCCCTCCCATGTCAGTTTATGTTTCCTTCTTTAATCTGATCCCATTTAATTTTTTCAAGGAAATAATCATAATTTTTGTCTACCACTTACCAATATGCTTATATATATACATATATGTATAATACATATACATATTTATATATTACATATACACGCATTTATTTACTTTTATACCTGTCATTGCTAACTAAGGCTTGAGCCAGAAAAGGATGGCTTATTACTCAGCCATTAGAAAGGATGAATACCCACCATTTGCTTCAATGTGGATGGATGGAATTGGAGGGTATTATGCTGAGCAGAGTAAGTCAATCAGAGAAGGACAATCATCATGGTTTCATTCATATGTGGAATATAAAAAATAGTGAAAGGGATTATAAGAAAGGAGGGAAACTGAGTAGGGAAAAATTAGAGAGGAAGACAAACCATGAGAGATTCCTAACTCTGGGAAATAAATAAAGGGTTGCTGAAGGGGAGGTGGTGGGGGGGATGGGGTAATTGGGTGACAGGCATTAAGGAGGGCACTTGATGGTTACATATCTATATATATCTATCTATATCTATATGACCATATATATGAACATATACTATATGTTGGCAAACTGAATTTATAAAAAAATTTTTAAAAAGAAACTGGAGAAAATATTGGAAAAATTTGCAATAGCAGTCGACAGGGCTTACCTCTATGTTGCAGTGTTCATTATTAAGTAGGAGAATCATAAATCCTTTTTATTTTCTTTTTCAAGATAATTCATGCTATCTGAATTTTCTACTCTGGGCATGTATTACTTTTGTAATTATAAAATATACAACATGTTATTATTTTTAATATCCCTAGTCATATCTTCTAGTTTAAAGAAAAACTAAAAACATTTAAAAATATTTTTACTTTTATTGTTCTACATTAGCTATAGAAGGAAAATGGGCATTGTCTAGTAAGAAATTCACTCAGATCTGTGCCACTACTTATTTATGAGGCTATATTATGTTAATTAAATAAACACACTACTAGAGTATAATCTCTTTAGAAATAAAAACTGCATCAAAGGCATTTTGATACTCTGATGCAGCTAACATAGGACTTTGCACATAGTACTTAATGAAAGGTAAGTTGAATTTAACTTAGGTATTTTAAAACTGGCTTATTATTCACATGTCAGTCTCATTTTATTAACCACCTAATATATCCTAACTTGATATATTTGGGGGATATGTTTCAATTCCCTAAAAATACTTTTTAAAAAGGTTTCTGGAAAGAATGTATGTCATTCTGTTGAAGATAAGAAATTTGTGGCATATTGTGCACTTGTTAATTATAAACTGTTTTATTGGGGGATCCCTGGGTGGCTCAGCGGTTTAGCGCCTGCCTTTGGCCCAGGGCGTCATCCTGGAGTCCCAGGGTTGAGTCCTGCATCAGGCTCCCTGCATGGAGCCTGCTTCTCCCTCTGCCTGTGTCTCTGCCTCTCTTTCTCTCTCTCTATGTCTATCATGAATAAATAGATAAATCTTTAAAAAAATAAATAAACTGTTTTATTATCTTAAAAAAACAAAGAGTATTTAGTATCAAAATGAGCAAACGTATATGCTCAGATGAATCATTTGTACTTGAGATCTAACAGTATTTTTTGAATTTTATCTTTAAAAATATTTTCCTATCAGATTTAAGGAAAAAAAAACTTTAAATCTTATAGCATAGAGTTCCATGTTGAATGGACTAGGATGTAATGCTACTGTATTGAAAAAATTACTGATTTTTTTCTCATTCCCCAAACTGTTCAAATAAATGTGGCAACTGGTTATTGGCCTCAGATTAGAGTCATATTTTCCCAAAGGGCACCCAAACTGCTAAGAAAAATGGGTCATTGAGACAAAATTTATTATAGAAGAATGCACATTTACATAGGATCTCAGGGAACTTCTATGTTTTTTTTTAGGGTTCTGAAAATATGCAATGTGAATGAGTTAGAACCTGTAACCTGTCCCTCCATTCATTTTATTAACCTGGGTTTACTATAAAAGCAAAAAGTTTATATCTGTTGAAAATATGTACATCCCACATAGGGTTCCAGCAACTACGTATGAGAAAAAAAAGTCTAATTTGACTGGACTGCTTGCTGATTGATTTCCTAAAGTCCCATTGCTTTCGATTTCTCAGTGATGACATACTTCCCTGCAGTCAATATGCATCTCTTAATTTGTTTGCCGGAAAATTGGCCTCTTTTGCCTTCTCAAATCACACTTTGTAATCAATGGCTATGTTCTAAATGCAACTCAGAAATGTCTTTAGAAATCGAGGGCAGTTTCAATAAATTATTTTTAGCCTGATGTTCCTCTAGGAACTTATTATTACCACAGCATAGCAGCAAATTATATTTTTCCTCTCCCTTGCATCTACAAATGAACACATATTCTACTACTGTAAGCCAAAATTTACAGAGCACTCACAATACTATGAATATATTTTGTCCAATAAAATCTATTCCCAAATCATGTCTTGGAAACATGCCATAGTTACGTTATTCTTGTGATACTTCCTATATTTTAAAATATACAAATTGATTCTTCAGTCATTTGGCCTACCAAGTAAAGTAAGTCTTCAACACCTGGACGTGGAAAGAGTCTGGACTTTAAGGAAAGCCAAGGGCCATCTAATACTATCAAAAGATCCAGGGTAAGACACTTAGGCTTGGAATTTAAAGTCAAAATTAGATTACAGTAATGAGTAACAATTACTGTTTAGAATAAGCTATTGCATTTATATTTGTTCCTTCTGTTCCACAAAACAGTTCTCTTTCTCTGAGACTAGCTAGGCATTATACCATTATTTTATTTGATGTATGGTATATAGGTATCATTTCAGTTACCAGTTGCTGAGGTAAACCTCACCAGTAGATGGCCTACGCAAGTGAGCCACCTGAGCATAGATCTTTGAATGTGATCACAGCACCTTAGCAAGTTAACATCCTTGACTGGTCTGCCCTACAAAAACCATTCCTTATAAGCAACAACAATTGCCACAATCTTAAAATCTTACAGTAACAGTGGAAGGAGCCCCTACATTTATGTCTAGCCACAATAAAATATCAGTTAATTCAGCTGGACAAAAGACAAAAATGAAGAAACAACCTAAGCCAAAGCCAAGATCAAAACAAAGATACTGCCAGAAAGTATAGCCATCACTTCAGGTAGTTCAGAGCTCACCAAGATTGAGGATCAGCTGTAGAGCCACTGCTGATCACCCACAAGTATGATTCATTCATTCAGTGATTTACCCAATGTTAACTGGGCACCAGTACTGCTCCAGGCATGGTTCTAAGAGCAGGGGGGTAGGGAGGTGGTTGTGTTTCAGAAGTGAATAACCTAAACAAAGTTCCACAGAGCTTCCACTTGGAATGAAAAAACTTACATAAAATATATAAATGTAAAATAATGCTAAGTGCTCTGGAGAAAAAGCAAAGTATGGAATTCTCAAATGACCATGTTGTACCAAATATCTTCAAAATATAATTTAAAATAACCTCACTATAATGTTTTTAGAGTTATTAAACAAGAAAACAATTTCTGCAAAGATCATTTATATTCATACTTATATAAGAAACTTTTCCAAACTTATTAGTAGCAGGATTAGTGCAGGATCCAACATTTTTGAATTCTAGGCTATGCTCAGATATATGTCTTAGCATTCAGCTTTCATTAGCCATAGGCTACATTTAGGTTTAAGGATTATGGTATTACCTTAAGAAGAGCATTAGAATAAAACTCAGTAAATGAGGATTCTAGTGATTCAAGAGATCATGAGATCATGAGAAAATCTTAATCTCTTTTTGTTGGTTTCCTCCAACTAGCAAATGCGGATAAGCTCTTTCAAATAAATGTAAAGGAGTATCTGAGAAATTCTGTTCAATTTAATTCAACACATCTTGTACCAGGTATTATGATAAGCATAGAGGTACATTGAGGAAGACAACAAACACTAAATAATTCATCTTTCTAGAAGAAAGATATGCCACTCTAAAACTTAAGTATAGACTTAAAGAATGAGTATATGACAGTGCATTTACTAAGTGAAGTATCTAAACTCTTCAAGGTTCCATAGAAAAAAGGCAATGAGTATTTATTTGTATGATAACAGTAGTAGGATGTCATATTATTATAACTTTATATCAAAGAAATTACAATAAGCCTACAGCCCTATATAAATTATATAGGAAAATAAATAGTTATATATGTCAATATCTTCCCCCACTATATTCTTGAGTGAAATGTGAACTAACCAAGTAAGATTAAATCATGTCTAAATCTTTCAGGGGTTATCACAGAATCAGTTGCTAGCATTCTGTCTCCTCCTTTGTCTTTCATTTTTTACTTTGCTCTATCAAACAATCACACTAGTTACTAGACAGCATAGTCAAAATAAAGTGGCACCCGAAATTGTTCATTTTGTACTGAAATCATCAAAAATAGAGTGAACGGCTGTAAGCAGTTTTCTTTTAGAAAGCCTGCTAGTTGTAAGTGAAAAGATAAAACATTAATTTCTCTATGAACTTTAATTTTTAAAATAAATTTTATAAGGCTGATCATACCCTTTAATTTGATTTAAATATCAAATTTTGATGATGAATCTCTCCATATATTACAGTGATAGAACAAAGAAATAAGATTTCTAGGGCTCACAAAAGCTACATCAATTTTCCATTAAAAGCTTCAGAATTTAGCTGATCTCATTTAATAATAACCTAATTAGTGAAAGTAAGGAAATAATAACATTCATTAATCTATTATCTATTTTATATAAATTGTATAATGAAATTCATCCACAGCCATAAGAATACAGGTTATATAATAAATAACTCTGATAATGTGTGAACACATTTAAAAGCCCAATTTAACCTTTAAGTATACATTTCTTCACTGAAATTGTACAAAATCCAGTCACCAAAGTGTTCCATCTACATTCATTTCTTACCACTAGGAAAAAGGGTGAGGAGCAGGGAGGAAGGAAAATGAGAGGAGGAGAGGAGAGAGGAAGGAAAGAATGATTATCTGACATCATACTCCTGCACCAAATTTTTGGCTTTTCAAATACCTAACACAAAATGGAAACCATGTAGTATGTTATCATACTAAACATAGCCAACACTGGCTCTTATCCCCAGTTTTGGTTAAATGCTAAGAAATATAATTCTTGCTTTTACCTTTTGTTTTTCTACCAAGATCTCCAAAGAGCCATTTCAAAATTATTGTTCTATGAAAAAGCAGGCTTAGTTCCCTTTATCTGCCTTATTTGCATTTACGTTTGGGCTAAGAATTTCATAATACAAAATTCTCAATATGCCTCTGACGGTCTTTTGAATTTTCCCCAATAATAACTCACCTTATCTTCAAAATATTTTTTTTTAAAAAAAGGCTGGTTCATCAGCCTAAATGCCACAATTATTCTATCTCCTCAAAACTAATCCTTTTTTGCAGTAAGGACACAGTACTACTATTCCAATATAGGATAAAATAGCCCACACTGCATACTTCCTTAAAGCTTTTACTTACTACAGAAATACAAACAGAAGAAGGGGAATAATATAAGCACTGTGAAATTCTAAGTAGAATACAGGTGTTTCTTTGTTTTGCGATGTTTTGCTATTTTGACATTTAACAAGCTCAGGAAAATGAAAGATTTCTCCTGCAGCAGAACATATTAGATGAGTAGCCATAGTGAATCTTTTCCCTGCTGATCCCAAGAAGGAGAACAATCACCAAGTGTTTGCATATAGGCCAAAAAAGTGTATCTCAACATTCAAATTGTTTGAAAGATGAATCATCTTAAAAATTATGCAAAATTTGCATTCTATTCCTTTAAATCCAGTTGCTTTCCCTTATTAAAACAAAAACAAAACCAAAAAAACCCTCCCAAACCTTCTAATAATATTGAAGCTCCAGGATGCCACAACTCTCCAGTGGAGGAGAGTTTAGAGAATTGCTGGCACACAATCATATAATCCGAGAAGGATTTATAGTCAAGTCTGAGATGCATTAAATGAAGGTGATATTTTTGAAGAGCTGTACTAACTTACAAAAAATTATTAAATGCATGGCAAATTAATTCACTTAAAGAGGTTTATATAGTCAATCCACAATTTCTAGGTAAGATTTCACTTGGCATAAACACAGTAATCTACCATTCTATTTGAAAATCTCCAATAGGGGAAATTACATATCCTATCATGTTAGCAAGTATAGTAGTCAAAAAATTATTCAAATTCAAAATGCCTTTCTCAGTCACAAGTCATCTATTCCTATCCGCCTAAGATGGAATGAAGAACAGCTATTAAATACTATTACATCATCATTGATATATCTTTTATGTTACAACTTTTGTAAAGAAGCAGTTTTTACTCTGGACTGCAAGGACTGTGTGATGATAACAGCAGTAAAGATAGCAACAGATCTGAAACAACAGTCTCAATACCTCTGAAACCTCAGAGGAACTGAGAAACCAAGGAATTGTAAATCCAAGGTCATGTAGAATTTAAAAAAAAAAAGGAAAAAAGAAAGAAAGAGTCAATACAATAGGAAGCCAACCTAGGACTTTCAGTCTTCTGTTCTTACTGCTTAAATCGTCTCACTATCTTTAAAGTTCTTTTCCATTCAGGTAAGACGAAGCCCTATGGGATTCATTCCCCCTTGTGCAGGTTGCTTAGCTGAGCCATACATTTCTATTGGCCCTATTGATTAGGCATCTGCTTCCTTTCTGTGGATGGTTTGCTCTTGTGGAACCGTGTTTAGCAGCTGTTACAGTTCAGATGAGTGTTGACAGGATGAAAATTAAATTAACACCCAATAACATTTTAACACCTGGTCCAACAACTGCAATATCATTGAATTTCACCTTTTCGAAATTGCTTCGGGAGTTAATTCATCCTTACTTTGACTTTGACCTAAGGAGACACTCCTATAATTTTGCTACAAAAGACTCTCCCTTGACTGTTCATTTATAATTTCCATAAACCTTCCCTCTGATTCATGTTCAATGACTGCATGGGCAGTCTCTGGAAAATACTCTGTAGAAATATTCCATTGAAAGAAGTGCTACTCTCTAGATTATAGTTAAAGAATGAGCATGAACAGAAAATGTTAACCAAAGGGGAACCATGTTTTACTGTAGCACAAGCCAGGCTGATAGGCAAATAACTAATGACTCCAGAAAAATAAAGTTGGAAAGAATGCAGGTTTCACACACATGTGACTTCCTAAGTCTTGACTGGCTTGTGGATAATGTTAGGGATGTACAACATGGCCCTAAAGCTGATGGACTCTGGAGTCAGATGGCCTCATTTAAACATTCAACACTGCTGTTCCTAAACATGTGCATTGCTCAAGATACTTGAATCCCTAAGCTTTAGTATCATCATAAAAGCCAACTAATAGGGGCATCTTGATGGCTCAGTGGTTGAACATCTGCCTTTGGCTCAGGGTGTGATCCTGCAGTCCCCGGATCCAGTCCCACATCTGGCTCCCTGCAGGGAGCCTGCTTCTTCCTCTGCCTGTGTCTCTGCCTCTCTCTCTCTGTCTCTCATGAATAAATAAAATCTTTAAAAAAAATAAAAAAGTTTTTAAAAAACGCCAACTAATAATAGTATCTACTTCACTGGGTTGTTTGACAATTATTCAATCCATGTAAAACTCTAAGTGTGATAGCATCCCATGGGTCTGACACATACTAAGTCCTAAGTAAATCTTATATACCATTATTCTGTCATAAACTATCTGAACTAAAAAGGAGTTTTGAGATCATTTAATCGTATCATCTCATTTTACTGTTAAGTAAACACGAAGAAGTTTGGTAACTTCCTCAAGAGTGTATCAGTGCTGAGAAACAAATCCCGGTTTCCTCATCATAATTCATTTTCTTTTTTAGAAGACTGCCAACTCCCTAATAGGCTACTACTTAGAAAAGATTATGTGACCATATTACATAACTCATTCACTTAACCTTCTTCTAGCTGTTTTTTTCTTCTCTTTGAAAGTAAGAAATACTGTTATCTGCGATTTCCAGGGCTATTAAGACCCAGAGATAAAAAACTATCATCTTATCATTTGATGTTTAGAATTCTTATCAGATGTTAGATGTTCTGCCTAAGATAAGTATAACACAGTACCTAACATATAGGAAGGCAAGGAAAAACTGTTCCTGCATAACCACATAAGAAATACAGCCTAATAAACAATTGTTAGAAAATGATAATCCATTTATTGGATTTTCCAAGATCTTCATCACTCCTTGTTTCCTTGCCTTCAATTTTATTGCTAATTATTTTTGTAAGGAAGAGGAACCAGCAGAAGGGAGAACTGCATATTTTAATATGGTTAGTGTTAGCACTTGTTAACAATTTTTGGCAACTATTTTGTATTCCTACATAATGATATGTTAAACTATACTGAGATTTTTGGGTCAACCACAGATTGTATTTACTTATCTACTTTTTCCACTTGCTTTTTCTCTGCTCTCTTTGAGAGCTTTTGTTCTTGTTTTATTTTTTTATTTTAATTTTTTAAAAAATATTTTATTTATTTATTCATGAGAGACACAGAGAGAGAGAGAGAGAGAGGCAGAGACACAGGCAGAGGGAGAAACAGGCTCCATGCATGGAGCCCGATGTGGGACTCGATCCCAGGACTCTGGGATCACGCCCTGGGCTGAGGGCAGATGCTCAACCATTGAGTCACCCGGGCTGCCCTTGTTCTTCTTTTATGATAAGAGTATTCTCCCCTATTATTTTCTTCCTTTTGTTTTGTTTTGTTTCATCCACTTTTTAAAAAAGTTTTTATTTATTTATTCACAAGTGACAGACAGAGAGGCAGAGACACAGGCAGAGGGAGAAGCAGGCTCCATGCAGGGAGCCAGATGTGGGACTGGATCCGGGGACTTCAGGATCATGCCCTGGTGGAAGGTAGGCACTCAACCGCTGAGCCACCCAGGCATCCCTCATTCATTTGCTTTACATCTTATCCTGAATATATGGGAGTGATAATACAGACATGATTTGCAAGACACAATTTGGAGGTGATAATACTTTCAAAAAATTGTATCTTAAAAAAATTATTTTATGTTAATTCTTTGTAGTAAAACATCTTAAATCATTTTTGCTAAGTTTGAAAAATTCAATGTAAGCATTAATTTTTCAGAAAATGTTTTTATGAAAGAACATATAATTTCATGGTGAAAAAAAGAATGAAAAAAATGACAGGGGTGGGGGCATGGGGATCTAACTACTCTAATCTGCTAGTGTAAGAAAAGCAGCTTCCAGAAGTAAAAATCAAATGGTAGGAAATACTAAATGTTTTCAAAATGTTATATAATTGATTAATTGCCTCATTCTCCTAAATGGTTCCCTTTGTCCCTTTAGGCAAATAAAGCCTTTGTTACTGTAACTCCAGAAAGGATCTAATCACTCTGGGGAGGATATACATTAATTTGAAATATTTAAGCATTAAAGATATACAATGTGCTTGGTACCACATGTATCACTGATTCCTTCTATTATGTCCCAGGTAAATGTATAAATATCCTGAGATCGGTGTCTTTTCACTAAAAATAATAAGACTGATAAAAGTTAAAAAAAATATTTCCAGCTATCTGAATATGTAATTACAACAAAAGGAAAGGTCACAAGATGCTTAAATTCTTACAGATATGACAGTGGTTTTTATCAGTTATTTATAAGACTAATTACTTAGCAACTGAAAGTACTCCTACTAAAACTAACAAATTCACACCATGGTCAATATTAATATTTTAGTATTGTATGAGGAGTGATTTGAAAAGGAAATTTTCATAAACCCATAAGTTCAACTAAAATATGATTGAACATTCTTAAAAGGTGATGGTGGTAAGTGACACTTTGCTTTTGAATATTTTAATTATTCTGTACTACAAAGAGATGTGGTCATCTAGAAAAGATATGTTGTTTTCCTAGGAGGAAAATAAAAGAAGAGAAAAGAGGAACAGAAATCAGGAAAAGTTCTCATCTCTTTCAATAACAATATATGGTGTTCTCAAATAATATTTCATAAAATCATAAAATTGGAAGGGTTCTTAATATTTCATTCACTCAACACCCATGCCATCTGGAAAGAGAATTAGAAAAAGGAGAAAAACAACTATAGCATCTTGAATAAACAAAGCAGTTCACTAGCTTCTGGCTTTATTTAGAAATACTCCAGACATGAGAAAATCACATTACTTTAAATACTTATCATGTTAATAATCGATCTGTCCAATTGCATACAATGTGATCATTCTGGCAACCAGAGCACTACTATCATTCATCAGACATAAAAAGTTCATTCATTAAAAATCTATAGAATCACTAACCTAGAATTAAACGTAGAATCACCTTATAGGAGTATTTCATTTTACGGATAAAGAGACTATGACTGTAAAAAGTGACATGTTTCGCACACAGTCAGAAAAAATAACAAGATTCATATGAAGAGATGTTACCTGATTACCTGACTGGCGAACATTCACTTTACTACACCAGACTAACTGTATGACTCCCTTTATTACTTATTATCAACACCTAAATGGCAGCAGAAACTAACAGGAATATGAAAAGTCTGGGACATTTTCCTCTATTGGTCAAAGAGAATCAAGATCTTACCCACTGGGTAATGAAGGAGACAGGAGAAGCCATTTGTTCAGATGTTCACCTGCCTGTTCTTGTAGCACCTTAACCAGCCATAGTATAAGATTGCTCACCTATTTACATTTGGTGTCAATACAATAAGAAAAACATCAATCAGCAAGAGTGACTACATTCAAATCAAGAAAATTTTGGAAAAAAAAAAAAAGAAAAGAAAATTTTGGAAGTGAACATTCACAATTATGTATTTGGTGCCAATATATGTTAGCAGAAAAATTACATATGTACAATTGGGTAAAGATATTAATTAAGATATTATTTCTTGCATATATAAATAATGAACTGTTTCAACATAAGACATGTCCACTATTAGAGCTCTCTAAATCTCTACTATGGCTGTTCTATAAAAAGGATGATATATATAACTTCTGTTTTGATATTTCTTTTCCCTTACCTCAATAGGCTTTTTAGATATTTCCCTGATTGCACTTTTAATGTAAGTCCCATAAAAATAAATAAATAAACCAACCAACAAATAGTGTCTCCATGGAAACTGGAACTCAATTTTCTCTACCAAAGATCACCAGAAAAGAAAAAAGATCCCATTTTCGTCACCATTTAGGCTAGGAATACCAACAATACAATGTCATGACCTGGGAACTCTGCAGTGAGGATGTTCTTTTTTTTTTTTTTTTTTTTTTTTTGTGAGGATGTTCTTTAAAGCAGACTTACCTAATCAAGACATCATGTTGCTGTGGCATATCATACCCACATCCACATGAAATACAACCTGTAGAAAGAAAAAGCAGAGAAAGACACAGTCACTCTTTGGCTAATGTTTTATTTATTGCATCACCATCAAATGTTAAGTAAACAGTGAAACAGATTTTCTTTTTACTTAGAACCATGAAAGGAAAGTCCTTTATCTGGAGATTATGATTTACAGTTTTATTTTCAAACTGGGAATAATAAATGTAGTCATATTTGCTTTCAGTGAAAAATCAAGCTTAATATATTTATACAAATACAACCTTCCAAAGAAAATAGTTATGAAGCTGAGGCTCCTAGAAGTCATAAAACTCAGACTGAAGGAAAACTGCCTCAATTATACACCTAGGATAAGATAAACTAAGAGAGTACAGAAATATATATATATATAATCTTATATTTGTATTTTATGTATATAAAATAGGTACATAAAAATGTATCTCTGAAATCATACTAAGTATAAAAACATATAGTCATCTAATAGAAAACTTTATACATTAAAATCTGTTTGAGTTATTTCAGTGATTGGCATTCAAAATATGTAATTACTTAAAATATTTCCCATCTAAGTTTTGATATTTTTGTGCAAAGAATGAGTTACCAAAGATTTTGAAAAATAATCACACATTCTGAACAGGCTCGCAAATTATGATTATTGCAAAAAGATAACAGTTTAATATGAAATATCAAATGTGAATAGTTAAAATTTTTTCTTTGCTCTTGTTACATGTTACAGACATCATGTTCATCTCTTTACAGAACTCTGCCCACATCCTAAAATGGAGATCTTTGGGAAAAAGGGAAATGTTTTTTTTAAGCAAGCTACAATACAGGAGCAGATCCTAAGGAGGGGGCAAAACTGCCAGGGTTCTATACTAAAGAAACATGTTGATTAATGATGGGCAATACTGGGGAGTGACTAGGGAAAACAAGAAAGTTTTCTAAACTAGAGCTACCACAACCCTGATAGGAGCACTTGCTATAATAAAGGTAACTTTTTCTTATTTAAATCACTAACAACAGAAAACTCAAATAGTTTCTATATTGCAACCAGCTTCTGTTCCATATTCGAAACCCAAAATTCATTCACTCTAGTATGCAGACACATTTATGGTATGCAGACACATTATGGTATGCAGACACATACCATAAATGATAATTGGCAACCTTGAGTGTACTGAACCTACAGTGTGGCTCAACTTGTCCAAAACTAGTATTAGGAATAGTATCAACAGTTCAACAGCACGATTTCATGGCTGAAAACAAATGGGTCTACTACTCTGGGAGAATGTTCATAGATTTCGGCAATATTTATATGTTATGAATATAATAAGTCAATCTCTCCTCCCAAAGCTCTATAAAAAGTGTATTTCTAAAAAAAAAATAAAAATAAAAAAAATAAAAATAAAAAGTGTATTTCTAACTTGTCTTCCAATATTATCCCATCTCAGAACCTATAAGATCTTGTATCTGACAATGCTACTTGAAGTAACTTCATTTGTTAAAATTTAATCAATTTTCCCACTCCTATTCTCCATGACTATGGAAATTCTATGTCTACCATCTTCAAAACTAAAATTCTAATTTGTAATCTTCAAAGTCACTGTATTGTTCAGGTCATCTGAGAAGTAGATACTGAGATGACATCAGTCTTTTAAGAAACTTAGAGTAACACCTTAAAAGAATAAAGATGAGGAAGCAGGAATATGCAAAGAAAACCTTCAGATTGCGACTCAGTTCTGTCATCTATGAAAGAAGAAGAGCAAGAAGGAAGATTTGGTTGCAGAGCAACTCTAAGAAAATCTCAGCCAAAAAGTTGGAGGATTCCCAACCCAGACTTGCCCACTAGAAGAATCCAATCTGCTATCAGAATAGGCCAACATTAGTATTCCTGCTGTGCTTAATCAGTGACTCAGTATATTTTAGGGAAGTACAACCATATTGTAGACATGCTGGTGGATCCAGAGAGGTGACAGCTGGATATGTCTTCAACTATGCTCCCCACAACAGGAGGTATGAGGTCCCTTTCCATGAGCGTCACAGTAGCTTTTGGACTCCTCCTGCATCTTTGAAAGAAGGTCTGAATTTTGTCCTAGAATGTTAAGACACTTTTTTTTTTTAATTTTTAAGACACTTTTAAATGTCCAAAAGTGTGTAAGAATATGTATATCAATTACCCTCCAATTGGAGATAAGAATTCTATCATTCTCACAGTGATAAGGGAATGAAATCGATACCATGCATACTGCCTGATGACAAACACTGTATTTGAATAAATATATCTCTTCACTCACATGGGAAATTAAAAGAGAACCCAATGACCCTACTTACCCATTTATAAGTGTATACTCATTTTCTCTTGATTGATGAAACAAATCTTTGAATGAGTTTTTCAGTTTCTCAGTAAGAGTTACATGCTTCTTCAGAATATGTATATCTAAGAATTCCTTTCTGTTACTTTTGCAAATACATACCAACTTAACTGAGAGGAGTTAAAGGAATGATATCTTAATTAATGATCGTGCTCCATAGGTGAGGCCCCTTTGTCTTCCCTCACATAATTTCTAAAGGACCAAGGTGGAGCTGCAGTATCTCATGAGTATATTGGGACACAGGGTTTGAGGGTGAAAAGTTCCAAGCTCACTGAAGAACTAAAGAAGTGAAATTAACTACACAGAAACTGTGGTGGTTTCTTAGACTTGGTTTCCTATACTTCACTTTACCCTCCTCTTGGAGAGATTAGAAGGCAAAAATCATACTACTTCAACTCCCTTATAAACTAGGTTTCTAGAAGTAATTAGTCACATTCACATCTTACTTGGGAGGTAGTGGTGGTTAGAAAGCAAGCTCTGACAGGCTGTGTGTTCTTGCTCCCTTGTCACTAACCATCTGGGTATAAGGTGGCAGTGGTAGTTTAGTAGTAGGAGCAATAGCAGAGTTTTGTTATGTCTTTATCGTAGCTATTGTGTTGTGATCTTATAACAAAAAGGTCAATAGCAACCTCCTTGAAATACTTCTGTAAATACCCAATTCCCCATAAACACCTAATTCCCTTTTTGCTTGTTTTCATTTTTTTTAAAATTTCTATTTATTTATGATAGTCACACAGAGAGAGAGAGAGAGGCAGAGACACAGGCAGAGGGAGAAGCAGGCTCCATGCACCGGGGCCCGACGTGGGACTCGATCCCGGGTCTCCAGGATCGCGCCCTGGGCCAAAGGCAGGCGCCAAACCGCTGCGCCACTCAGGGATCCCTTGTTTTCATTTTTCTGAACAAAACTTTACGTTTTGTATCTAATCATTGTATCAATGATTAGAATAGGGAACATCATGTTTGATAGGAAAGTAAATGGATTGGAACCATAAGGCAGAGGACTATGGAATGGCCATATCTACATCAACATGGAAAGTTAATATGGAAGAGTCATAATTTTATTAAGGATCTTCCAAAGAAAGACAACTTAGGTAGTAAATACTGGGGAAGGAGATTCCTGGTAGGGAATACCGTAATGCTTAAAAAGTTACTAGTATATTTTGATGGGGATAGGAAGCCAAACGGTACCAAGGATCAGTTTCTAGTATTTAATGATAATACATATTTATAGAGCACTTTGAAGATTGCAAAGTGGAACCATCTGAGCATTTCTTATCTTAGCTATGCTCTAGACAAATTGAGCTAAAAATTGAGCTAAACATAAGTAATACTATTATCTGTTTTGTAGACAAGGAGACTGAGACTCAAAGAGATTTTAATGACTTGCAAGCAGTAGAATCTGTATAAAAATAGTTTTTTGGTTTTCAGTATATTGTATCCAGTACAGTGCAGCCTCTCTACATAATATCTCTCCCACACAACAGTAAAATTTTTTTAAAAATATGATTTGAACTCACAGATAAAATATTTAGATATCATATAGAAATTAAAAGAAATCTGTAAAAATCTTTATATCCATTCAAATAAACAGTTAAAGAATGCACTTATCACTGATCTTTCAGTGTGACAATTAGAATTTGCAACAGCAGGACTAACAGCAGCCTCGTCTTGTATGCCTCATAGCATCCTGAGACTGCATATATACTTTAATTACTGCCTTCTAAAGACTCTACATGTCTTACTCTCTTGGAGTATTGTCATTATTCATTTGTTCCTACTCTAGGTGATTGTACCTCTCCATTCCACACTTGTTTATTTATTTTTTTTTCTTTTTTTATTTTTATTTTTATTTTTATTTATTTATTTTTTCACACTTGTTTAAATAGAGATTCAGAGCTATTGAAATTTTACATCACTGAGTATCATACAGTATTACGATGTGGAATTTAAGCACCAGACAGTAACATGCACATCACAAAGTAAAGGGTGTTTTATGAAACATATTAACATGAATGGAGTGTACTTTAAGGTGAGCAAGAAAATACATGCAAAAGACAACAGATGTGCAATATTGTCTTATAGCAGGCTGTAGATGGGACAACCAGACCCAATGTGTTTGATTCTACAATTTTAAGTGACCTGTAATCCACACTTATTTAATCCAAAAATTACTGAAATTTGATAAAATGTAACTAGAATTAAATCTATATATCATAATTCTATTAAGGGAAATGTGCTATGAGAGGGATTACTACTTTTATATATAGCATTATTTATAAAATATTTTGCTACCATGTAATGAGCATCAAGTATGTGTCAGGAATAACACTAAATGTTCCACATAAATTATCATATTTATGTTTCATGATAACCTTATACAATATTAAAATTCACATTTGTGGATAGAGAAACATCCTAGAAAGTTTAGAAATCTCCTTAAGAGTACATAATTAATAAGTGGTAGCACAAAATTTGAAATTGAATAACTCTGTGTATGTATGATTAAGCCAGACAAGCTCTCTAGGCTCACACTGGTGGAAACTGTCATATATTACAGTGAATTAGCTCATCTGGTTCATTTTTAATCTAAAACCCTCAGTAAATACTTTCTGAACTTATTTTCAAGCCACCTAGAACAGCTGTGCTTTGAAGGGTGAAATTAGGAAATTAGACACAAATTCTAAAATAAAGATGATGAAGTTGGTAGGCAGGTAAGACCTGTACTAACAATGATACAATGACGAGTGTGAAGTGAGCCCCAAGAAACAAACAAACATAATCCTTTGGAAGTCCACAGGAGAAATTATTATGTTTTGCTAATGAATCAGGAATGACTTTGCAGAAATGACAGCATATGAGTCAGGCCTAGAAGGATGGGTGATATTTAAAGTCAGATAATAAGTGTTGGTGAGGATATGGAGAAACTACAAGCCTTATACACTGCCAGTGGACACACAGAATGGTGCAACTGCTTTGGAAGATAATCACATAGTTCCTCCATGGATTAAAAACATAGTTTGCATATGACCTAGAAATTCTACTTCTACATATATACCCAAGAGAAATGAAAACATATGTCCAAATGCGTGTACACAGCATTTATAGAAATATTCATAAAAGCCAAAAGATGAAAATAACCCAAAAGCCAATCAACAAAGGGATAAACAAATATTGTATATCCATACAATGGCATATTACTCTGCTATAAAAATAAAGTGCTAATACACACAACATAAAGGAATCTTGAAAACATTATGCTATGTAAAAGAATCCAGTCATGAAAATTTACATATTACACAATTCCATCCATATGAAACTCCATCATAAGGAAATTTATAGTGATAGTGATTGCTAAGGGCTGGGGAGACAGATGAGTGAATTAGGGTATGAGAGCTAAAGGGTATGGTTTCTTTCTCAGGTGATAAAATAAAGGAAAAAGCTTTCCAGACATGAAAAATAGCATAAGCTCACGAAAAAGATTTAGGAATTTCATTTGTTTTTGCCTTCTCATTTTGATGCTTTTTCAAGATGTTGTTTTAACAAGATATATGGAGGGCAGCCTGGGTGGCTCAGCGGTTTAGTGCCTCCTTCAGCCCAGGGTGTGATTCTGGAGTCTTGGGATCGAGTGCCACTCGGGTTCCCTGCAGGGAGCCTGCTTCTCCCTCTGCCTGTGTCTCTGCCTCTCTCTCTCTGTGTCTCTCATGAATAAGTAAATAAAATCTTAAAAAAAAAAAAAAAAAAACAAGATATATGGAACAACCTTAACCATCCACAAACTAACATTTTTTTCTTGCTTGTACTAATAAGACATAACCACACTTAAAATCAATGTAAAATCTTCCTTTATACCTTTTTTCTGTGTTTAAACTATAGTTATTTTCTTATCATTAGTTTATTTTGATTTATAGTTGTGTATTCTAGTATATTAGTTTTATATTACTGTGTAACAAATTACCATAAATTTAGCAGCTGAAAATAGCATATATTCATTATCTCACAGTTCTGTTTGTCAGAAGTCCAAACAGGCAGGGCAGCATTGTCTGCTCAGGGTCTCACAAAGCCATGACCAAAGTATCAAACAGGCTGGAGGCTCTGGGGAAGAATCCACTTATAAGCTGCTTCACGTTATTGGCAGAATTCAGTTCTTTGCTATTGTATGATTGAGGTTCCCATTTCCTTGCTGACTGCTAGCCAGGCATTATTTTCAGCAACTAGAGGCATACTTGAGTCCTTGAACCTGCTGTTTCCATTTCCAAAGCCAGTAATACAAAAGTGTATCACATCCTTATTGCACCTTTAGTACCTCTGACTTTCCTTCTGACACCACTGAGAGAAAACTCTGCTCTTAAATAGGTTCATGTGATTAGGTTAGGACCATCCACATATCCTCTCTTTTAATTAATTCAAAGTCAGCTGATTAGTAACTTTAATTACATCTGAAAACTCTTCTTTGGTGTAAGAAAAAAAAAGCAGGGATAGAGTATCTCATCATATTCACTATCCCGGGGATCAAGGTAGGAAATCTTGGAAGTCCATTTTAGAATCCAAACTACTATACTTGGCTTAAATGAAGAGATGTCTATGGAAAAGTAAACAAGTAGTACTGTCTAAGAAATGATTAATATGTTTCTTTTCTCTGTACATCTCCACATGCTTAAGCAGTTTCTGTACATTATGATCTACCAAAAAATAAAGGTTCTGTTTTTCAAACTATATATAATTGATCATAATATAAATTTAGTTCATCAGGACCAGCTACTGATCATAGGAAAATAAAACTAAATAAGAATTTTAGAATTGATCCTCTCAATAGATGCATAGAAAGCATTTGACAAAATACAGCATCCATTCCTGATCAAAACTCTTCAGAGTATAGGGATAAAGGGAACATTCCTCAGCATCTTAAAAGCCATCTATGAAAATCCCACAGAAAATATCAATCTCAATGGGGGAAACACTGGGAGGCTTTCCCTTAAGATCAGGAGCATGACAGGGATGTCCACTCTCACCACTACTATTCAGCATAGTACTAGAAGCCCTAGCCTCAGCAATCAGGCAACAAAAAGAAATAAAAGGCATTCAAATTGGCAAAGAAGGAGTCAAACTCTCTCTCTTTTGCAGATGACATGATACTGTACATAGAAAACCCAAAAGACTCCACCCCAAGATTGTTAGAACTCATACAACAATTCAGCAGTGTGGCAGGATACAAAATCAATGCTCAGAAATCAGTGGCATTTCTATATGCTAACAATGAAACAGAAGAAAGAGAAATTAAGGAGTCAATCCCATTTACAATTGCACCCAAAAGCATAAGACTTCTAGGAATAGGGGATCCCTGAGTGGCTCAGCACTTTAGCACCTGCCTTTGGCCCACGGCCCGACCCTGAAGTCCCGGGATCGAGTCCCACGTTGAGCTCCCGGCATGGAGCCTGCTTCTCTCTCCTCCTGTGCCTCTGCCTCTCTCTCTCTCTCTCTCTGTGTCTATCATGAATAAATAAATTTTTAAAAAATCTTAAAAAAAAAGATACCTAGGAATAAACCTAACCAAAGAGGTAAAGGATATACCCTAAAAACTACAGAGCACTTCTGAAAGAAATTGAGAAAGACACAAAGAGATGGAGAAATATCCCATGCTCATGGATTGGAAGAATTAATGTTGTGAAAATGTCAATGCTACCCAGGCAATTTACACATTCAATGCAATCCATATCAAAATACCATGGACTTTCTTCAGAGAGTTGGAACAAATCATCTTATGATTTGTGTAGAATCAAAAAAGACCCCAAATAGCCAGGGGAATATTGAAAAAGAAAACCAAAACCAGGGGCATCACAATGTTGGATTTCAGGTTGTACTTTTGTAGTACAAAAGTTGTGCTGTGATCATCAAGACAGTGTGGTACTGGCACAAAAACACACATAGATCAATGGAACAGAATAGAGAACCCAGCAATGGGCCCTCAACTGTATGGTCGACTAATATTCGACAAAGCAGGACAGATTATCCACTGGAAAAAAAAAGACAGCCTGTTCAATAAATGGTGCTGGGAAAATTTGACAGCCCTGTACAGAAGAATGAAACTAGACCATTCTCTTACACCACACACAAAGATAAACTCAAAATGGCTGAAAGATGTAAATAAATATGAGACAAGAATCCATCAAAATCCTAGAGAAGAACACAGGCAACACCCTTTTTGAACTTGGCCACAGCAACTTCTTGCAATATATGAAGGCAAGGGAAACAAAAACAAAAATGAACTATTGGGACTTCATCAAGATAAAAAGCTTCTGCACAGCAAAAGAAACAGTCAACAAAACTAAAAGACAACCTACAGAAAGGGAGAAGATATTTGCAAAGGACGTATCAGATAAAGGGCTGGTATCCAAAATCTATAAAGAACTTATTAAACTTAACAGCAAAGAAACAAACAATCCAATCATGAAAGGGGCAAAAGACATGAATAGAAATTTCACCGAGGAAGACATAGACATGGCCAACAAGCACATGGGATGAGCACTGGGTGTTATGCTGTATGTTGGCAAATCAAACTCCAATAAAAAAATATACAAGAAAAAGGAAAAACCCAGAGATCCTAAAACTTGGGAGAGAACTGTGGTTTGGGTTTTGCACCCTCACAGAGATAGATTGACTAGAGGTCATGCTGAGTGCCAGATTCTGGGAAGAGAGAGAGAGAGATTATTAGAAGAAAGTCTGCCTAACAGAGCAGACCAAAAAAAAAGTTACCCAAACTTGATTCTGGATATAGATGAAAATAAATGGGTCCTTCACACACACACACACACACACACACACACACACACATACACACAAAATTAGAATCAATCACAAGAGGTTAAAGGTATTTTTGTAAATGATTCTTTATTCAGCATATATTTATATATTGCTTAGCATATGTCAGACAATTTTAATAAATATAACACACTTCTTTTTTTTTTTTTTTCTAATTTATGATAGTCACAGAGAGAGAGGCAGAGACACAGGCAGAGGGAGAAGCAGGCTCCATGCACCGGGAGCCCGACGTGGGACTCGATCCCGGGTCTCCAGGATGACGCCCTGGGCCAAAGGCAGGCGCCAAACCGCTGCACCACCCAGGGATCCCTATAACACACTTCTTAAATTATTACTGATAAGGAAAACAGAGAGACATAGGGAGCCCAACCACAGGTGGGACTGTTAGTGAATGGTAGAGCCAGGATATGAACCCAAGCTCTACTTGGGTTTCTAGAATCTAAGTAATCAAGGTGTTCTTTTTTTTTTTTTTTTTTTTAAGATTTATCCATTTATGATATACATAGGGAGACAGAGAGAGGCAGAGACACAGAAGGAGGGAGAAGCAGGCTCTATGCCAGGAGCCCGAGGGTGGGACTCGATCCCCGGACTCCAGGATTGCGCCCTAGGCCAAAGGCAGGCACCAAACCGCCGAGCCACCCAGGGATCACCAATCAAGGTGTTATTAGGCTCTACACCAGCACTCTAATTTTTGCTTATATTTCACTGATTTATATCAAATATATTTGAAAAATAACCTTCTATGTACTGTTTTCCAAACATAGATTACATTAAAATCTTTTGTTGTCTATCTATCATGTTCATCATCAATCTTGATAAACATGACTTTAGACATGCTTATTTTTTTTTAAGATTTATTTATCATTTTAGAGAGACAGAGAGAGAGAGATCGAGAGCAGGAGAACAAGCATGAGGGGTGGGTCAGAGGGAGAGAATCTCAAGTACACTTCCACTAAATGTGGAGCCTGAGGCAGAACTGGATTCCACAACCCTGAAATCATGACCTGAGCTGAAATTGAGTCAGTCATCCAACAGACTGAGCCACCCAGGTGCCCCTAGAAATGCTTCTATCTATAGTATAACAAAATCACAAATCTTGTACAAATGTTTGACTTGTAAATATATTTCCTTAAATTAAAAATCAAGTCTGTAACATCAGGGGTTGTAAAATATTTTTAAAATTCATTTAAATAGCCCCTATTATTTCAATATTTCATGAAAAGAACTCAGATTCAAATAACGTTCAATAAATATTTAGGCTTCTGGAACAGACCAGCAATTCACTGAGGTAAAAAAATTCTCACTTCTCAGGTTCAGTTATACTCATGAAAACAAGAGTAAAAAATAGAAAATATATACCATAATATATTAAGCACCACATAGAAGCAATAGACTTACTTAGAGCAATATAGAATAATTTTAAAATATATTTAAACTAGAAGTTAAAAAAGCAGAAATGGAAAAACTCTCAAGCATTTAAGTGAGGATAAAAGGCAAGCAGGCATACAGACAAATAAAAATGTCATGTGTTTTTTTCTCCCAAAAATGCATAAACAGCTACAATTTAATGGGTACAGATAAGGCTCAAAACATTTAAAATATTAAGGATACAATCAACAGTATTTTAAAAATTATATCATAATCACATGCTTGGCCATAGAGCCTTGCCAAGTCCTGGTTCTCTTATGGAAACTATCTATTGGCTTTCACTCCTGGGGGAACTCTGGCTGTTTCCTGCTGCTCCACCTTCTCTCCTTTACCTACATATCCACTGCCATTAATTATTTAATTCATTAAGTAAGTGTATGATCAGCAATTGCACCACCCTACTTAAATGATGTTTGTGCTGTTTAAAAGGGTTTCTGTCTAAAGCATAGGTCATATTATTTTTTATTTGTTTTATTTGTGATCATTTCTTCTAGAAGTTAAGCATTAATTCTTCAAACAAGAAAGTCATTTCCTATGGAAACCCAGTTTCTTTAAGAATACTGAGTTAAATTACATCTTTTGAGGTATCTTTTCATCAACATAAATTCTCATATATGAATGAGATTTCTGAAGGCTAAAAAATAAGGTTGATATATTCTTTAACATTTCTCTGATTATTTTATTAGGATAAAACTAAAGTTATTCTTGAAGGTTCACATAAATGTCTATATCTTTCCAAAGCATTTTTCATTAATAATGACTCAAGTTTGTATTTCCAGAAGTCACTTGTATGAATGATTATACATAAATAGTTTAGCTAAAATAACCTAATGATAAAAGAGAATTTCCTAATCTCAAAAGCAAAGAAAGAGCATCATGACAACATCTACTATTTTTTGTTATTCATTTACTATGCTAACAATGAAAAAAAATAACACTTCAAATTCTTGCTATGCCAAAATTTGATGAGATCACCATTTTTTTTTTGGATGGAAGTCATATGAAAAAGTTTAATTAAACTTATAGCAAAGAAGAAAGCTAAAAAAGTCGAATATGTCAGCCATACGGTGACATTGCCCTTGAAATTGGCTCAATTTTAGTAGTGAAAGCTCAGTTCACAATATTACTCACTACAATAGGAAGAATGTAAGAATGTAAAACTTCCTTAGCTTTCACTTCAGGTCATAAATATGCAAGTTTCTTTCTGACATTTTTATTTAACATTAAGGAATATCTTCCATGGGACACCGGGGTGGCTCATTGGTTGAGCATCTGCCTTCGGCCCAGGGCATGATCCTGGAGTCCCAGGATTGAGTCCCACATCAGGCTTCCTGCAAGGAGCCTGCTTCTCCCTCTGCCTGTGTCTCCGCCTCTCTCTCTCACTATGTCTCTCATGAATAAACAAATAAAATCTTAAAAAAAAAAAAAGGAATATCTTCCAGATGTTGCTTAAAAGTGTTAATAGTCCTTAAAAATTAAAGTTTAAACAATAAACACTTGCTCACACATATCCTGGAGATATTAATGAAAAAAAAATCTTAGAATAGTTAAAATCTAAAAGAAGATTCCCCTCTCCATGCAAGTAAGATGTATGACAGATTATCTTGCAAAAATTATTACCCATTTGTGGTTCTGGCCTCTATTTTACTTTGGTAACTCACTACAATGCTATATTCTTGAGAATATGAGTATATTCTCTCATGTAACAAAAAAAGTTTATGGATAATATCATTAAGACAGTTGCACTGATTGGAGGGAAATCCTTTCACAAAAATATGTATATCAAATCACCATAATGTACACTTTTATTTTTTTAAGATTTATTTTTTTGTTTGAGAGAGAGAGAGAGAGAGAGAGCATGCATACATGCAGGGTGAGGTCCAGAGGGAGAAGGTGAGAAGCAGACTCCCCACTGAACAGGGAGGCAGACACAGGACCCAATGTCACAGCCCAAGATCATGATCTGAGCCAAAGTCAAGAGCCAGATACTCAATCAACTGTGCTACCCAAGTGCCCTAACATTTTAATATATTACAATTTTGTAAGTCAATTATACCTCAATAAACCTGAATTTAAAAAAAAAAAGACAGTTGCACTGAATCCAAAGAATTCTTATGAACAATGTATCAAAAATAAATATGATTTGATACACCAAGAGATAAATGTGTCAGTCTGCTATTGTGCAAGATCTTGGATTAATATTCATTTTGCCCGATGGGCTCCAAAAACAAATCACATTTTTATCAATATTTTCTTTAATTAACTCTTCTACATTTTGTCTGTCTATTCGGGTGAATTCTGCACTGCTATCCTGTAAATTAACTGAGAAGAATAACTGTTTGAAAACCAGAGAAACAAGCTTCCTCAAGACAGGAAAATAGACCAACAAGTCAAAAAGTCATAAACTATTCCGAATATTTTAGCACAGACTCAAATGGAGCTTCAGCTAAGCGAGATAAGTTCTAGAGATCTGTTTTAGGACATTATAACTGTATTCGACATCTAAAAATTGATTAAAAGCATCAATCAACCTCATGTAAAATATTCTTACCACAATGAAATAAAATTTAAAATAAAAAATCATTACTGAGATTCAGTGAGTGTTTTTTTTGTGCATACCTCCAGCATTATATACAGCCAACTTTTCTCTAAACACTAATTTATTCCATTTTTTTCTCTTTCTTGCCATTTGCTCTTTTAATTCTTGCCCCAGAATTTAAACTGTTCTGAAGCTTAACAATAACTTACTCATCAATTCAAATATATTTATTCTTCATCCTCTTCTATGACCTGTAAACTCCACTGGAGACTCTCAGATTATCACTGCCTGACCATGTCCTTTTCTGATTCCCCTCTGACCTTCTACAACTATTTCTTCTCCTATCTACCTTACTGGCTCTTTTTCCCCAATCCAGTTTCCAAAAAGGTGTCCTTATCCCTTCTCCCCTATCCCTTTCTCTTTTGTTACTTTTTTCTTTTCTCTTAGCTATTCCTCACCATACTTCATGATTTTCAGGATTACTTATGTGGCCCAGTAGTAAGTCTACATCTACTACATTATTTTTTTCTTTTTTTTAAATTAAATAAGCTCTATGCCCAACATGGGGTTTGCAGCCCTGAAATCAAGAGTCACATGCTCTACTAACTGAGCTAGCCAGGTGCCCCTACTACCTTATTTCTTCATCCTCAATTCTAGCTCCCTATTTGTTTAATCTACTTTCAAACCATAACAAAATCTCAAAGCTCAGATTCACAAAGCTGAACTTCTCAGATTGCTAGTTAAAATGACTTCTCCTATTACATTTTCCCTTTCAGCTAATGGCTAAAGGCCAATCTCTCATACCTGAAACTTAATAGTTTCAATTTTTAGTTCAGACATCTTGCTTTCTACCTGGAGTCAGTTGGGAGGCCATGCTGATTCTCCCACTACAATATTTCACATCTATCCCATATAGTCCTTTTCATAGTTACTGCCATCTCTATCTCCTGCCTATTATGCCATGTCCTTAGGTTTTGTCAACATTAGCATAAATACCTCATGTTCATTCAAATATTTTTGTAACACCTTTCAAATCTCTTCTTGATCCTTTTTTGTTTTTACTTGGGAACATATAACTTAAACACACTAATCTTCTCTTAATTTTCAAGATCTCAAAGTATATATAAAACTTTTAAATGGAAACATGGTTGTTACCTCCAGGGAAAATATATAATCATGCAAAAAATGGAAATAGTCTAGGGTTAAATAGTTTAGGGTTAAAACTATGAACACTTTTGTCAGTCTGCATCTAGTTTTGTTTTTGTTTTAAATTTTATTTAAAACTCTGTGTCTCTCATGAATAAATAAAATTTTAAAAATATATGAATTAAAGCTGTATTTTGAGCTATAAAAACAGAACCTGTAACTTTAAGTGCAAGCTTTGTGCAATTAAAGAATGAAAGACTGGTGCTCTCAGCTGTTAGTATAAGCCTTGATATGAAAAATTTACTAATCTAGAGAGCAGATATTAAAAATTTTGGTACAAAATTATGGCCTGGTACGAGGCCACATTCAACTAGAATAACTTTCCCTTTTTGCCATTAGTCACATCTGATTAATAATTGTCCCAATTTCTTAGTAAGTGTATTAGTTAGAGTTCTCTAGACAAAAAGGGTGTGTGTGTGTATGTGTGTGTGTTTATGGGGAAGGAGAGAGAGAGAGACTAACTTATTATAGGGGATTGGTTCATACAGTTATAGAGGTTGAGAGGTCCCAAGATCTGTAGTTGGGAAGCTGGAGACCAACGAGAGCTGAGGGCATTAGTTCCAGTTCAAAGCCCTGAGAAACAGGAGAACTAATGAGGTAGTTCCAGTCTGAAGAATGGGAACAAAATAATGTCATAGCTCAAAGACAGAGCGAGTTCCCCCTTGTAGGAGAGTCAGCCTTTTGGTTCTACTCATGTCTTCAACTCACTGGATGAAGCTCACCCACATTAGGGAGAGCTAACCGCTTTACTCAACCTACCAATTCAAATGTTAATCTTATCCAGAAACATCACCACAGAATCAAGCAGAATAATGTTTGATCAAATGTCTGGGTACCTCATGATCCAGTCAAGTTGACACGTAAAATTAACCATCATAGTGACAAAGTATGAGTGAACCCCACCCACACACACATACACTTTCTGATATATCATCTCATTTAATCTCTAGCTCATTTCTCTGAAACCAAACCCAACCTCTTTCAGTCTAACCACACTATGCTGCTAGTTTACTCTTCCTAAAACACCATTTCATCATGTCACTCTGTGTCAAGGCCTTCCACAGTTCTTTCCTGGCTGCAGTATACTACGGTATGTATTAACATAGTATATTATCCTGCAGTTTACTATGTTAACTATGTAACCTACTGCTAAACCTTGATATATGATATTACAGTCCAAGTGAAATACTTGATGTTTCTCATTCATACATTGCTTATCCTATTCCTTTTACTATAATGTAACACTCTCCCCCAATTTTACATACTCCAAATGCCTCCTATTCTCAGGACTCAATTGAAATATTATTTCATTCATGTGTTTTCCCTACTCAAACTAATCTCTTTATTTTACATAAACCAATCTCTCTGTATTTTGCACATGAACCACTCTCTCCTTAAATTGACCTCCTAATTTTGGATATTTGAAGGTTCGATCTATGATCACCTCCTCTTCATTAGCTGCACTCACTTCTTGGTGAGTCATCCAATCTCATAGCTTAAAATACCACTTCTTTGCCAAGGACTCATAAATTGACTTATCCTACCCAGTCTTGTTTTCAGTGTCCCAGACCTATGTAATCAACTTGATATTTCCACCAGAAAGTTTAATAAACTTTTCAAACATGACATGTTCCAAACTGAACTCCTGATCTTCCATCCAAAATTGCTCTTCCCTACCTTAGAGGGTAAACATACCATCCTTGCAGTTGCTCACACCAAAAATTTCATATAGTCTTTTATACATCTCTAGCTCTCTCTCTCTCTTTTGCAAATCCTATACAATGCATCAGAAAATCCTTTGGCTCTACCTTCAGACTTCATCCAAAATCAAATTAATTCCCAATAATTCAATTGCTATCACTCTGTCTTATGCACCATTATTTCCTTGTGTGCATTTTTGTAACATTCTCCTAACTGATTAACAAGCTTTTTTCTTACTATTCATGATACAATAGGCAACAGTCTGCAAAGATCTACATGAATCATTATTTCCATTACCTCTCTAACCCCATCAGTTACTCCTTTTTCCATTGTCCATTCTACTCAAGTCTCACTTGCTTCTTTGCTATTCCTCACATACACCAGACATACTCCATTCTGGGGCATTTTCAGTGACTGGTTTATCTTGTCTAGAGTGTTCTTTATCAAGAACATTATGACCAAATTCCTCACCTCTGACAAGTCATTAGATAAATACAACCTTCTCCATAAAGCCTACTCTGATCATCCTATTTAAAATTACAACTCTCCGGCATCCCAGGTGGCTCAGAGGTTTAGCGCTGCCTTCAGCCAAGACCTAATCCTGGAGATCCAGGATCGAGTCCTGCGTCGGGCTCCCTGCATGGAGCCTGCTTCTCCCTCTGCCTCTCTCTCTCTCTGTGTGTGTATGTGTGTCTCATGAATAAATAAATAAAATCTTTTTTAAAAAATTACAACTTTCCCACCACACACTCTTGATTACCTCTATCTCTTTGATTTCTTTACCCATGGTATTTATCACCTTCTAATATGTTATTTAGTTTACTTATACAATGCTTATTTTTCCATCTCTTCCTACTAGGATGCAAGATCTATAATAGCATTATTTAAATATGTTTGATCACAAATATATCTCAAGCGTCTAGATCAAAGTTGAAAGAATGACTCTTCCCTCTTTTAAGCTATTTTACATATTACACACTATAGTGCAGTTATTTGTGTATATCTGATTTCCTTTTTTGGTTTGTGGTCTCCATTAGGAGAAGATTAATGTCTAATTTATCTCTGTTAACCACATCGCCATTCACAATGTTCAGCATTTTGGTTTGCATGTAAGTCTTAGTACTATTTTGGTATAAAGAGTACAAATTCAAACAAGCAATTTTTTTTAAAATAAGGCAAATTAAGTTTTAGTGTATGAATGTTTCACTAAAATGAGAGTTATCAGATACTTTCCTCTCCACATTTAATAAATACCTAAAACTGGAGACTGGAAAGCCATTGGGAAACACAGAGGCTCCTGTCTATCTCTCTGTGCACCCAAGTAGTTGTTCATCTCTGGTTCTCTGCACATTAACTACATTTCTGGCAGCCTCTGCCTCTCTCTCTCTTCCTCTCTCTCTCTCTCCACCTATTATCCTCGATCTCTAATTTTATTTCTACCTCTCACTGCTTCTTCATATTCCTAACAAAAGATGGCTATCTACAGATCCCTAGTTCATTCTGCCTCAACTTAAGATGAACCATAAAAATTTAACCTCACAAATTTTACTCACCTTCTCCTGATAATTTAAATGGCCCTAGCTATAGGCCCAGATCTCTTACCAGAAAACCTGCCTAGCTCAGCAGATACTGCCAATGGAGCAACCATTGAGCAACTCACTCAAGCAATTAATAAAAGAAATCTTGACTGGGTTGAAGAATTCATTTTGACTAATTAAATCAATTCATTTGTCCCATTCATCACTCATTTTCTTTAAAAGTTATGCCAATCTACTTTGTCCTACTCTAAGTTTTATAACCTTGCATGTTGATAATAGAAATAAATGGAAAGACAAGGATAAAAAGAAGTTTTAAACCCAATTGGCAAAAAGTATATCTGCCGAATTTTCACTTATATTACTATAAAACCTTTAGGCAAGATATCTTGAGTTACAGTTTGTGGTTTTTTTTTTCCCAACAGAGCAAAGTAATTTATTTAAAATGTTTCCAAGCCATATTTGTGACAAATCTTAATAGGTGCAAGTAAGTAGAAATGTATCTCTTTTGTTTTGATGGTGGCATGAAATGAATTTTTTTTCGTTTTGTTTTGTTTTCATTTGTTTTATTGAAGTTTGATTTGCCGACATATCATATATAACACCCAGTGTTCATTACAGTTTTAAAGAAATCACTATGGACTAAATCTTCACCATTCTTACCTCCTAAATGATTATTTTCTTACTGTTACCTCTGGTTGTCATAAAGATACCAAACCACAACTTTTTACATAAGCCACAGGAGAGAACATTATTTAAGAAAAACTACAAAAAACTTTAAAGATAGAGATCTCATTTCTTTGATATCTCTTTTTCTTTTACTTCTATTTCTTCTAAATTTAAAATGATATGTAACAATTAGAGACAGCAATAGAGAAAGCTTATGATTAATGTCACTGCTCATCTGAAGTTTAAACTATGCCATTGCCTTGTTCTCCCATCCATTCCACTGATGCAGTTTTAAAACACAAATTCTTTGACATTTGTCTCATTGACAGGTGATTCCACTTGAATCTGGGCAAGGCCTACAATATAATATGCTCAGGTAACTTCCACAGCTAGGTCGTAAAAGATCTATGCAATTTCCATTTTCTTTACTGGAACACATGCTCTAGGAGTCCTAAACAACTATGTAGCAAGTTTAACAATTATATTACTATCATGTGGAGTAAAGTCATGTAGATCTACCAATGAACACTCCTTGAGGAGCCCATTCTTCTGCATCCTGTTAGGTGCCAAACATGTGAGTGAAGAATCTTGAAAGGGTACCCTCTGGCCCAAACTGTTACAGTCTTCAGCCCTTGAACTACTACCCCCTGTCACTGAATCATCCCATGAGCATAATAAATATAGCTTTATTTTCCTAAATTTTGTGGTGGTTTATTATACAAGAGTAGATAACTGGAATACACCCCAAGGCAGTAGTTCTTTCTTTTGAATTCTGAACAGTCTCTACACTATATATACAATATATTTATAGCTGATTATCATTTGTAAAGGATCTGATAAATATCATTCACAGTGAAGTAGTAATAGGTGATAACTCATGATAAGCCTGTGAGCCTCCAGCTCCCTTGTTTTAAAATAAAACCAAGGGAATGTGTTTTGTAATTATAGATCTCTTTCACTTTTGGCCTTTTTAGCCCTCATAAGCAATGTCTTTGAATAATGAAGCAACAATGGTGGTAGATGTAGAGATATAATTTGATTTCCAAATATTTAACTTAGAATCTCTCAACTGTATCATTAGGTTGTCATCTTCATCAGTTTTCTCCAAGATTAATCCTAGTCTAGAGACAATGTCGATTAAACTTTCTTAAGAGGAAGGTAGATGTTTATGTGACTTCCTCAATTACTTTTAAATACAATGTGTAATTTCTTTGGATGAAAATCCACTTTCTGTTTTCACAATAGTGCGTGGAAGTAGCTCTCTTTAACAGCATTAAATGGGTAGAATATTAGGCAGAGATATATTTCTGGTTGTTTGCTCTGGAATGCAAATAAAAATGCATGCAGCTTCCTAGGGATCAGATTTGCTCAAGCAAAATTGTGCCCCAACACATTCTCTTGTTCATCTTTAGAAATCACAGTATATTGCTAAATTTTTTTCTTCCTTAAATAAATATTATCCCTAGTTATTTTTTCATTTAATCAAGTGTTAGATAGCTGAAAATGTTCCATGTAGATTTTTTTTAATCCCTTCTTCCTAGTGGTGGACCACTAGCCATTAGTAAAACAAAACAAAACGAAACAAACAAACAGAAGTGAATTCAGGTCAATAGGACCTAAAAGGAAAGACTGGCAGTCAACCAAGCTATATTACCCAGTAAAGCTTAAATTTGTGCTTTTCTGAAATACCTGAGGTAACCCTCACATCATGGATTGCATGTGTTGTCCTTTTGGAAGTGGAGAATAACAATAGAAAAACTATGAAATTATTTTTGACTGAGAACATATTGAAACTTATCATTATCCAACTCTGTGCTTTGACTAAAATGTAAAACACTTTTTACTGAAGCATTGAAGCTCTCATTAAGTAGCCTTAGATTAGTCAAAGAATGATTGTTGACCTTCTGTGCTTAAGGCACATGCTGTTCCATGCAGATAGAGGCTTTTCTACTACACTCCTCTTGATGGTGCATAATGGGAGCTACATGTGCATATCAGGAGGAGAATAGACCTTAATTTGGAATATTAAGTAGCATAAGCACATAAAAAGCCTTCATTAAAATATTAAAAGTGTGCTAAACCCATAAGAGCTAAACGATGTGTTCCTATGGGAGGAAAGTTCCAACCTCAACTCCCTCCTTATCTCAATTTCTGACATTTGTTAATAAGAAAGAACATTAACTTAGAAAGTCCCTTTTATGCGGTGGCTGCTAAAGTGCTACTAGACTACCAAAGGATTAGCTCATATTTGCCTGTTGCAGAACACAACAATAAATAATCATTGTATCCCTGAAACTATCAAACCAGACAGATGTAGGGCTTATTTTGTCTTCTTGAGCTAAATAGGAGGAAAAAATTGTCATACCATAATTATTTTCATCAAGGCAATGATAGCTGCATCAAGGTTCTGGTAGCAGAGGTATGCCAATGGAAGCTGAATGCTCACATTTTCAAAGGACATTTAAGAAGAACCTACTGTAAGAAAATTCCTGGAACAGGGGACTTTGAGGCTCCAATTTTGACTTTTTAAAATACAAAACAATAAACTACCTAAGGACTAATTCTTATACATAAGTCATTAGATGAATTTAGTAATTTCTGTACTTAAAATCTAATTTTAAATTAAATATTGCTTTATAATACGTGGAGTTTTTTTCCTCTTGAAATTTAGTGCCATAAAGAAATTACTCTCATTTGCTAAATGGGTGTCCAAAAAAAGTTCTAATATTTATACCTGACCTTTAGATTTTGTTATTTTTAATAATTTAAAAGTCTTACTGGTGGATCTCAGAACCCACCATTGTACTTGAAAAGTACCTAGTCAATAATAAGCATAGAAAAACTGTTCATTTAATATATGAACACATAAATTTGTTGAATGCTTTACTCTTGCTGGGAATACTTTAATCACGTTGCAAGGATAAGCAGGATGGAGCAGCAAGAATTGTTCCAGTAACAACTTGACTAGGAAGGAGTTTGTGGATGAGTACACAAATTGGTAAAAGAAAGAAAAGAAAAGAAAAGAAAAAGAAAGAAAAAAAGAAAAGAAAAGAAAAGAAAGAAAAAAGAAAGAAAAGAAGAAAAGAAAAGAAAAAAAAGAAAAGAAAAGAAAAGAAAAGAAAGAAAAAAAAAGCAAGAGAAAAAAAGAAAGAAAGAAAGACAGAAAGATGTTGGGCTCCCTGCATAGAGCCTACTTCTCCCTCTGCCTATGTCTCTGCCTCACTCTCTGTGTCTCTCATGAATAAATAAATAAAATCTTAAAAAATATGTACATGATTGAGGGAACTTATAACATTAAAAATACAAATAACTCAATTGAAAATTGAACAGAGAAACTGAATAAACATTTTTCATATAAGACATATAGATGGCCAACTGACACATGAAATGATGTTCAATATCACTAATCAACAGGGAAAGGCAAATCAAAACCACTGTGAGATATAACCTAAATCTAGCCAGGAAGGCAGGAAGCAGCAAAAAGACAAGAAATAATAAGTGTTGGCAAGGAAGTAGAGAAAAGGGAACCCTCACATACTGTTAGTGGGAATATAAACTGGTGCAACTACTGTAGAAAAATATATGAAGGTTCCTCAAGAAAATTAAAAATAGAAGTACCAAATAGTCCAGTAATGCTACTAGTGGGCATTTACCCCAAACAAACAAACAAAAACCCACTAATTTAAAAAGACATATACAATCCTATGTTTATTGCAGCATTACTATAGCCAAGATATAGAAGCAACCAAAGTTTCCTTAATTAAATGGATAAAGAAGATATAGTATATGTGTGTGTTTATAATTGAATATTATCCATAAAAAAGAATGAGATTTTTCCATTTGTGTCAACATGAACGGACCTAGATAATGTTATGCTAAGTAAAACAAATCAGAGAAAGGCAAATACCATATGACTTCATTCATATGTGGAATCTAAAAAACAAAACAAATGAACAAACAAACAAAAACAGACTCATAAATATAGGGAACTGGTAATTGCCAAAAGGGAGTGAGTGGAGGGATAGGCAAAATAGGTGAAGGAGATTAAGAAGTGCAAACTTGCAGTTACAAAATAAGTCACAGAGAGGAAAAATACAGCACAGGGAATATAGTCAATAATATTGTGATAACTTTGCATAGTGACAGACAGTAACCACACTTACAGTGATGAAAACAAAATAATACATAAAGCTGCGGAATCATTATGTTGTACAACTGAAACTAACATAACATTGTATATCAACTATACATCAATAAAAATATTTTAAAATATTTTTAAAACTTTAAAAATAAGAAAGAAAAGAAAAAAAGGTATGACTGAGGAACTTAGAAGTTCAGAGCGGAGGGAAAGGTGTCGCGACATAAAAAAACATACTTCATAAACTAGCCAGTTAGATTTCAATAAGCCTTTCACCATTTGAACTGTAGTATGTTGGCTACTCCATGCTTTTTGTATTTTGACTATGGGGGAACAGAGAGGTAAAGAATAAGCCTAGGGAGGGAGAATAAGAGAGAAGAGAAACTAAAATAGCAATGAGTAAGCATTTAGCTTTTGTTTTGCCCAATTTCTTTTTGTTAAAAGAGGACATAAGGGATCCCTGGGTGGCGCAGCGGTTTAGCGCCTGCCTTTGGCCCAGGGCGCGATCCTGGAGACCCGGGATCGAATCCCACATCAGGCTCCCGGTGCATGGAGCCTGCTTCTCCCTCTGCCTGTGTCTCTGCCTCTCTCTCTCTCTCTCTCTCTCTCTCTATCTCTCTGTGACTATCATAAAAAAAAAAAAAAAAAAAAAAAAAGGACATAAAAGAGAATACAGGAAAATAGAAATTAATAAGATGATACTGTATCTCCCAACACAGACCAGGATGTTTAATTGTATATTGTAAGTCAAGGTAATTAATGTCTCACTTTTATTTTTTTTTTTTAAGAGTTTATTTATCTATTCATGAGAGACAGACAGAAAGAGAGAGGAACAGACACTGGCAGAGGGAGACGCAGCCTCCATGCAGGGAGCCCAACGTGGGATTCCATCCCCGGTCTCCAGGATCACACTCTGGGCTGAAAGCAGCGCCAAACTGCTGAGCCACCCGGGCTGCCCTCCTACAATTACTTTTAGTATGTGTATGCATTAAAGGACTTTTTGAGGGGAAAAAACAAAAATTTGTGGGTCTATATCAGGAATACTTACATATGCCTAGTCCCCAATCAAGTAAAAAAAAAGTCACATAAAAAATACACAGTCAATATGGGGAGAAAGTGCTTACCAACCTACATCTAAGCATAACACTCCCCACTTTGCACTACCTACCATATTGTCATCTTTTTTATCTGTCCTGAAATTCCCACCATTTCCATATACTATAAATTGTATATTAACTTGGGAATATATCTAGCTATATGTTCAACATACGTGCTTTGGTTTCCAAAAAGTAATGTCTATGCTTAGAGAGAACAAAGTCAGAATGAGAAGACACATGGTGTCAAACCCTGCAATCATTGCAATCACCTGAAAGCAAGCCTTCAACTAGTACCCAAGTCATAATTAGCCTTGAATTCGAATGTGGTACTATGACTTTTAGGCTCCTTTGACAGAAACTTGTGGGTTTCTTTAAACAAAAGTATCTCATGGTCTATATTGAATCTGTTGTGCTTTTTGATATATTTAAAAGCATTAAAATTTGGCAACGGCTCTTCTTGTAATGATGACTCTTGCTATAACAAACTGAGGAATGCAGAAAATTAAGATTATTTTCAGGACACTGTGACCCCTATGAATCTAATAACAAAGCAACTTCATCTTTCCTACCCATATCAGTTACCTGTTCCCACCATAATGCTGTGAAACAGAGGACTACAGCAGTAAACAGGTATTTAGCTTACAACTCCATAAGTAGATGGTTTAGGCTGGGCTCAATCAGATAATTCTTCTAGTCTCAGATGAGCTCTCACCTGCACATCTGAGGCTCTGCTGGCTGCCAGTTTGGGGCTTATACATATGGATTAGCTGGGTGTTGGCTAGAGCAACTCAGCTGTGCTTTGTGCATCTCTCACCATCATCCAGCTGGCTATGCTGGTTGTGTTTTTACAGCAAAGGCAGAGGAGTGAAAGCAGAAATGTCACTGCACTTGTGTATTTTCAAGCTTCCTCATTCATTACACCTGCTGACCCATTGGCTGAATCAAATTATGATGGCTGAAGTTAGAATCAATGAGCAGAGAAATAAACTCCCTGTTTTAATAAGAGCAACTTTAAAGTCACAAGGCAAGGATGTTTCTTTTTTTTTTTTCTTTTTTTTTTTTTAGAGATCTTATTTATTTCTTCATGAGAGACACACAGAGAGAGAGACAGAGACATAGGCAGAGGGAGAAGCAGGCTCCCCATGGAGAGCCCAATGAGGGACCCGATCCCAGGACCCCAGGATCACGACCTGAGCCAAAGGCAGACTGTCAACCACTGAGCCACCCAGGTGCCCCCACTACTCTGAACTTTATTTCAACTGCCTAAATTTTTTCAGGTTTCTCAAACTTACTATTTTCATTACTGATTTCCTCATTTTTCTCCACCACACCAATACTGACATACTTCTTTCCTGATTCCTTATTTTCTATGCTCTATAACTGATCCCACTATGCACCATGTCAACTAAGCCAGAACAGTCAATTCTATTCTTGCATATCCTATCTCTACATTTTCAAATGCTTAGCATGCCCTAAAACTACTTCTTCAAATTCCTCTTATCTGCTATCTTCTCTTTTCTATTCCTACTGCCTCAGTCTTAAGTTTATGCTTCACCTCTTATACTGAACTGCTAAAATTATTTACTTCTCTTCCTATCGTCATGCCCCAAAATTATCTTCCTTAAACAAATATTCTCATAGGGATATCCTAGCTTAAACATCTTCAATGATACTTCACAGGGAATGGGACATGAAATGTGAGTCCCTTCATGATATAGACTCTGATTTCTTCCAATAATTCAGTTACCCTTAATTTATAATGACATTAATGTTGAATGACTTAGTCTTGTTTTGACAGGCCTGGATTTTACTCATATACCTCATTTGATCTCCATGTTTTATCTATGTCCACAAATACACACATTCATAAGCACAGACACACACACACACTCTACCACCACTACCCCTGGTACAGTGTAATTATTAAGAACACAGACTTTGGAATGAGAAAAAGCTGGGTCTGAATACTGGCTACATTACTTACTAGTAATGTAGATTTGAGCATGTGAACTAAATTCTTTAACATAGTTTCTTTATCTCAATAACTATTTTTATAAAAAAATAATACCAGCTCCTGGACATGATAAGGGTAATACATTAAACACCCAGCATAATACATAGCATTTAATAAATGCTTAATGAATGAAGGCTAAATATGTTAGGTCTCAGTTCAAAAACCATCTACTGTCTGAAATCCCTCCTAAATGACTTTGAGTCCTTTTTTCACTCCACCCTTTATGTTTCCACCACTTTCTGTGTTATCTTTATCATAACAGGCATAGCACGTCAATGTACTTATCTGCTTATCTCTACTTTTTTCAGATTATTGTCAACTTTCTTTTGATGACTTTTTACTCATTTATATAACCCCAGATTCTAGTATGTGATAGACATGATATCTGAATAAGCTCAGAGACAGGTAGTAGGAAAAGTCTCCAGTTGAAAAAGAAATCTTATTACATGTGTACCCAGGATGCACATAATATATCTCTTGGTATTGAATAAGACAGATTAAAGAAAATAGACTAAGCTTGAATCCTTCTCAACCCTATTAGGAATTATTCCAGGAAATATGCCATTCACTCTTTTTCAATCAGTAATTTCTTCTTAGAACTCTCTCCAGATGTATAAAAGGGCTTTGGTTAACAAGTCTTACAGAGTAACTGCCGGAGCCAGCTCTCCAGATGGTATTGAATTCGTCAATAATGACAGCATGGAAGTGTTAATGCTGTCCTTCTTCCTATACCTGATGAAAAAAAGAAGAAAAGAAAAGAAAAGAAAAGAAAAGAAAAGAAAAGAAAAGAAAAGAAAAGAAAAGAAAAGAAAAGAAAAGAAAAGAAAAGAAAAGAAAGAAAAGAAAAGAAAAGAAAGAAAAGAAAAGAAAAGAAAAGAAAGAAAAGAAAAGAAAAGAAAAGAAAAGAAAAAAAAGAAAGAAAGAAAGAGAAAGAAAGAAAGAAAGAAAGAAAGAAAGAAAGAAAGAAAGAAAGAAAGTCAACTCTCCCTTGCTGTGGCCTGATTCTTTCAAATGCACAATTTACAATAGAGGGGCCAAGTGCTAAAATAAGAATATTTTTGCCTTGAAAAGTACTAATAATCAATCATTAGAAATTTTATTCTACCCTCAGAGATAACCCCTTTGATCTCTCAATAATATTGTTAACAATGAAGAAACGCACACAAAAGAAGATGAGAGATTTAAAATTTAATAAATACAGTACACCATAGTAAATATTTACTGACTCCACAAAATGTACATATTCATTTAAATGGTATCAATTCAGATACCACTCAGGGCCTCTGTGTAAGAATGGCCAGACTCATAAGCAAAGCAGAAAATAGTGACATGGTAACTTCAGAATTTTGCCTCTTTGAAGAGTCTTTTTCCTTCCAACTTTCCTACCTTTCTCACTCCACCCTTTATGTTTCCACTTTCTATGTTATCTTTATCATAACAGGCATAGCACATCATTAGAAACAGATAGTATATGATATGGGGGGAAAAGGCAAAAAAGTAATGCAGAATAAATTAAATTTCCTTATAACCTACAGTCCATTGACAAATACTTGAAGCAGGCAGAGTATAACTTTCCTCCAGGCACTTCCAACTATCTTAATGTTAACACTTTGCTAGAGGGAAAAACAATCTTAGCCTGGCAATAGCGAGGCCTCCAGGATTCTGTGAGATTCTTTAGAATAAGAAAATCCTTTTGGAAACTTTCCTTATCTTCACCTCACTTAACTCCATAGTGCATAATCACTTGTTCCTCACAATCCCAGGACAGCCCTTTCTGCCCACAGGTCCTGTCCCTGTGCTTTAAAAAACTACTTTTTTGCACCTTAAACATCTCAAGAATTCTTGGCTAGTGGCACTGAACCCCAACTTTCCACATCAGTACTCAGTTTTACCATATTTTAAAATCAGAATATACCACCTGAGAATAATTAACAATGAACTACATAGTGGAGTTCTGGAGAACTGACCATGACATGAGCCTGAATTTCATCCATACCCATTGTCTCCTGCTGAATGAAGCTGCCAGAAGCTGTCCAGCTTAAGTATTCTGAATTTATAAGGTCTTACTAAAATTGGTAGTGACTATCCATCCCAGTTAGAGAAGGAGTAGAGAGTAAAGGAATTTAAGAGATTCAAATAAATAAATAAATAAATAAATAAATAAATAAATAAACAAACAAACAAACAAGCAAGAGCCATGAGTAAGCAAAAGCCAGGAGGTAAAAACAGAAAAGCAATATGTGGACACAAATAAAACCAGATAAGTGACTAAAAATGGGGGCAATGGACCTTTGCCTCTAATGGGGCAATTAAAAGTTCTAGGCACACTCAAAGAACTTCTGAAGGCCTGGATATTTGGTTGCTGAAGCAGTTTCTTGGGCTTCCTTTCTTTTTCTGTTAACATACAATGAACTCCTATCAGGAGTGGAGATCCAAACACGTTTGTTTCTTACCATCCAGAAGTATCTTTATAATGCAGTGGGAAAGTAGATACATGTGTTTGTAATGAAAAGAATTTACAAGTCTATTTTTCTCTGGAATATAACCAGGATCATTGCTCTAAATCCTCAAAATCATTTTCATCTGTTCCACTTCCTTATCTTAACTGTTAATACTATTAACTCAGATTTTTCTCCATCATGGGTCAATATCCCCAAGTAGTACTTAGCCTACCAGAGAAATGTGACATTAAAATAATATCATCTCTGTCTTAGATATGCTAAAGTGTCCTCTTTGTTCATTAAGATTAAATAAATATGTTAAGCCACATACATAAATCAATGATCACACAAAAATTCAAATGATATTAAGATGGTCTCTCTAACATATTTGCTAACCAGTATTTGTTTTTCTTTAACTCTCAGACTTCAACCAACTGATATATCCTGACTTCAAAACCTTGCATTACAGAATTAAAAATATTCAAAGAAGTGACTTTTTCACTTCTCCCAGAATCACCCTTCTACAGAATTGAGCAGATATTCATTGACCCCCAACCATGCACTGTCTCTTCTACTGGAAACTATTAGGCAAAGTAGATATGGTGCCTGCTCAGATACAGGTAGTAGAGAAAAATACTCCACGACTGATGAGAGAGTGGTAAAATCACATTACAGAAGAACACATAGAATGGGAAATATGGTTGTGACCATCTTTGGATGATACAATCTCCCAGTCTCCAAAATTAGAAGGTAAGCACAGATACACTTTATAAAATATCTTCCATATCTTCTCTATCCCTAGAGTGTTGTTTAGCACAATACTTGGCGCACAATGGATGTTCTTACATATTTTATTTTCCAAGCAAGCTTTGAGATATTTCTAGTAACAACATGCACTACACAAAAGGTAAAAGGTTTATTTCTCCTTTTGGGTTAAATATAGATGAGAGGATGCTACCCATAAAAAGAGGATTTAAATTTTTTTTTATCAACAGTAAGATTATTGTCTGCCTCATGTTTTCCCTTGACAGAAGAGGCAACTTCCATTTTGGGTACTTCAGCTTTTAAGAGCCCCATTTGGTAAATATACTCTCATTGTAAAAAAGAAAAAAAAATGCTTTCATTGTTACATGACTAAATGTGATTTCTGGTGTGGATACATGCATATCCTTAACCTGAGACTGATTCACCCTTCCCCAAAAGATGCATAAAATTTATTTTTAAAAGGTCCATTTAACAACTTTCATCACACAAGTTTGTGTGCAGGGGGGAAAAGGAACAAACAAACAAAAACTGCCTTCAATACTCTAGATAAAGGACCTCCCTTCGATTGTTGCCAGGGAGACTTTGTCTGAAGCTTCCCTCTGTTCTCAACATGCATTGGCTTATATTCATCACTATTGACAGTCTCATATGTGTCACTGTCCAGCAAAAATCCTATCTGTTACTATTAATAAGCTACCCTTTGCCATATTGATTAGTTGCTTATCTGAGCTTTACAGACAACAACCTCCCTGCTTGTCTCAGAAGCCTCATATTAGTCAGAATGGTTCTTCTGACTTTGCTTCCTATCTTCATGACTTTAAGACACACAGCCTTGACCTCAGATATTTTCTCTGTACCTCTTTCTTAGCATTTGGACATCTTCCTGCACCTTGCTGCAGTATTAATTCTCAGATGACTAAACTCTCAAAGTTTAGTCTATACACTATACACTCCCTGGAAGTTGGGTACGGATCATACACCTAACCTAAAAATGGCAGAAATGTCCTGAGCTAAAGTGAACTATCTCTGAACAACATGCACAAAAGAAATTTTACAGAAACATATTCAAATACCCCATTTTCTACAAGACCTAGCCTCATTTCCTGATAATAATAACATTAGTTAAATGGAACTGGCTTAAAACTATAAGAACTGGTATGGTACATCAGCTTTATGGCACATGAACTACATATTAGGAGAGAAATAAGATGTTATTAAAACTGCCCAATCTTTAAAAAAGAAAAAAGAAAAAAAAGGATGCCTGGGTGGTTCTGTGGTTGAGTATCTGCCTTCGGCCCAGGGCATGATCCTGGGGGCCCGGGATCAAGTCCCACATCAGGCTCCCCGCATGGAGCCTGCTTCTCCCTCTGCCTGTGTCTCTGCCTCTTTCTGTGTCTCTCATGAATAAATAAATGGAATTTAAAAAAAAAAAAAATTGCCCAGAGAACTAGTTAGTTGAGCCAACCAGGGATCTGTTTCACTGTCTTCTCCATTATAAAATCCTTTTTCCTAAAAAAATGAGGCATGCCAGCTCAATTTGAGAATGATGTCTCAAGTTAGAAAGAAGAGAAAGTTATGAACAGGTCTCTGATCTGTTTTCTAGGGAAACTGGCTTCAGGAGGAAATGAAAGCTATTTTCACCAAAATTTCCAAAGATATTAAGAGCATGAAGCAGTTACACCCTGGAACACACATATTCAAGCACACTACAGAAGTGAGAGAAAGAACTTCACTGCCCTAAACATAAAGCTGAATGGAGCTTCCTCAGCATCAACAGTGACTTTAGTTTTGCCACAGTAGAGCAGCTTCAGTTCAGCAGAGCATCAACATAACTTAGTTTGCATGATTATCATCAAGAGACCATCACAATATCAGTAGCATTAAAGTTCCTTGGAAAGACTATGTCGGCACTATTTTAGCAGCACTATTTTAACAGTGTATATTACCTTGAAATATGAAGCAAGAACAAAATCAGGAAGGAAAAGGAAAAAAGTTATGCCCGATGGGGCATCTGGGTGGCTCAGTCCATTAAGAGTCTGACCCTTGATTTTGGCTCAGGGCATGATCTCAGGGTTGTGAGATAAGAGCCCTACCTCGGGTTCCAGGCTGAGTGTAGAGCCTGCTTGCTCTCTCCCTCTCTCTCCCCTGCTTCTCTCTCTTTCTCAAAAAAAAAAAAAAAAAAAAAAAAATTTAAATAAATTTAAAAAGTTATGCCAGTGATCCTAAAGTAATTGGGGAAACTTCAAGAGGAGCTGTAGGTCCCACAAGAATTAGTTAAAGGAAATACAAAAAACATAATATTTTTTGCCTTTAAGGTTTTCTCTTTTTTCTGTATAATCTAAAAATAAGAAATAAATTAAGCAGTATAATCCAGAAAGGTTCCAACAATACAAAAGTAAATAAATATCTGGAACAGGATAGAGTACAAGCCACACTTGGGTTAGTCTGCTATTTACAATCAGCAAATGGCAATAGGGTCAAAATACAATCCTCCAATGCAATGAGGTAAAAATGGGCTAGGCACACAGCACAGTGCAAGAACAGGGGAGTGAACGTTGAAGGCTGGTTTCCTCACTCCTACTCCTTTGTAATCTCTTTCCTGTCCACTTCTCTAGCTTTCTTACTTTGTTTATAAATATTAAGGATACTGGATAGGGCTGTTGACCTGTGCCTTTACATACATTAGCCCTAATACATACATATGGAATAGAGAAAACATTTTAAGAAACATATACCATGCATAAAATTAGAAGAAAAAGTTCCCATAGTGCATTCAGCTCAAGTTGCTGTTTCTTATTTAGGATGCTATTATAGCTTCTTTGCTAGAATGTTGATTTCTAGAATTGTTCACTGTTAGCAATTCACCATAAAATTCCAGAAGCATGTCATGTGAGATTTCATCAAATATAAGAGTTAATCAGATTCTTTTAATTCTCTGCATACATTTTCTCAAAATAACATGTACTATCCTTAAGAAAATGAGATCTAAAATATGATCAAAGCAAAAATAACCTATTCCCTATGGAAACACAAAGGCTCTAGCAAGTACCTTTCCAATTTATATAAACAGAGACAAATAGGTTAATTTTGTTTATTGTTTTTTTAATGGCTCTCGGTCAGGATCTCATTTGTACAAATGTTATTGTTATTATTATTATTATTACTATTAAAATCTTCTTTTAAAAGGGTGCTTCCTCAAGACAAAGGTATCTCATGGTATAAGTGGCATGAGTATGTTTTGTGAAATTGAATTATGGCTAGCATTTCTCTAATTACCATTTTTTCATGAGAATTCATTTTTCAACAATAATATTAGAAAATAATTAATACCTTCAGGACAAGGACCTGAACTTTATGCAAATATAGATTAGAGAAGTCCAAATTATTTTTTAATGAGCTATATGTATTATGTCTCCCTATCTAGAGTTCATCTGGACCATAGCATTAAATAAGCTTAGAGTTAATTAAGCGTATTATAACTATTCCTGGCTTCTGCCTTTATTAGTATGAATCCGCCAGCTCAGAGGCACTCGGCAAACATGGAAATACTTTATCACCACTCTACTCCAAAACACCTTGAAATATTTCAATCCTGTCTATACTCTTGGGATAATTCTAGAAGCTCAAACCTATTGGATTCTTTTCGAAATCCATTACTTTTCTATTTATATAAATATGAATCGCAGGAATAGAGGAGGCTTTCTTTGTAGATGTTGATTTATATTAATAAGAGCTATAGTCAAACAATTGCTCTTGAGCACATGCACACAAGAAGGAACGATATCTCCTGCTGCAGAGATACTGGCTCAGGCATCAGCAGATTAAATGAACAGATTTGCTTCGTATTTTAGTGTGTTAAAATGAATACAAGTCATAATAGAAAATCTCAACATGCAAATGAAATCAGAAGAGCTTTTCTAATTTTCAGGAAGGGAACGAGAGAATCAATCTTTCGGTTAAAAAAAGAAAATCTGCAGACCACCTATTAATAGCTGATCGCATTTTGGGAGCAGCCAAACTAATTTAACTTATACCTACTCAGTTTGTGTTAGCTAGAAGAGAAAACTCTTTCAGAAATAACCCTATTAAATTTTACCCCCAATTTAAAGGAAACATCACTTACATGAGACAATCCTACGGGGGAAAAAACAACACTGTGAATATCAACACTGAAAAATATCAATATCTACAGAAAAGAAACAGACATTCATTTCCTAGTAGGGATTCAGCAGGGAAGGAAAAGAGCAGAGTCAAGATGTATTTTCCATGGATCTGGTTCATACACCCTCAGGGCATATTTCCACAGCTGTGGCAAAATCCTTTACAGGAGAAAGATTTGACATTTTAAGTTATTTTCCCAGTCTCTTCCATGTAGTTTTGTGATAAAATAAAGTCAGGCACCCTGAAAAGGTGGGGTATCAAAAGGACAATGGATTTTGGATTCAGAGAAACTAGACTTTAAATACAAGCATTGCCATTCACTAAGTGAATTACCTCAGAAAATCAGTTAACTTTTCTCAGACTCAGTTCTTTCTACAGTAAAGAGAATTCACTACCCAAATAGAACCATTGAAGGAAAAAAATCCAGCAGATTTTCTGGAAGACAATGGGTACTCAATAATTATCAGCTCACTTATCTTTGGCATTATCTCCACTCTAATTTTCCATGCTATCAGCTGCTACTCAAAAACTTTGAGTTCCTTCATGTGATCTGGACTTTCATTTCTTTATATTCTACTTTACTCCCAGGCTATTACAAGTTTTGAGTACATACTACATTATTTAAAAGTCCTAAAAACTTTCTCTCTCTAGCATCTCATTCCATTTCTTCCCTAGGATTAGGGGGAAAAAAACAGAACTATGGCCAATGGAATCAGCATGAGTAGGCTTTTGTACTAAAAGGTAAAGCTTCTGTTGGAAAGAATAAAAAAATTTTAAAGATAGCTGGACCCAGGTAAACATACTGTTGGTCCTCTTGAATGACTTTTCTCTTGAAATACTCTCCTTAGAATTCCAGGTGCCTGAAAGGATCTTTTTCCTATTAGAAGAGGCATTGTTTTCCACACTCACAACCCTAAAGGAAGAACACAGAGGAGAGGAACTAAGATGCAGGCTGCTTAAGCCTGCCCGTTGTTTGGGACACAGTAGTCCTAGTGGTTCATATGAAGTACAGCTTTGTTCTCTAGAGAGGGACACATAAGCATTTCAAAGCATTTGGCTTTGAGTAATTAATTACTTTTCTTTTCAATCACATGGGACTCAGATTAGGATGGACAAGGAGGGCTGCAACTGTTTTTATCAGACAAGTAGGACATTCAGAGGTTCAAATCCTGTCTATATACTTTCACTATACCTCCAGTAGTTAAACAAAAGTAGGCCAACTTTCTTGAATTACATACAAAACGCCTTACAATACTATGAAATATAATTTCATTACTTTACTAAAAGCATAAAGATTTAGTACTTCATAAAGAACAGTCTTCTCCAAAAATAAGTCATAAAATATCTGATCACAGAATTTACAAGAACTCTCTTAGATTACACATTCAATTACTTATAAATACTAATTTTTGATGGACCAGTGCAGTAGGCTAAATATGAGCCCCCCAGAATATCTAGGTCTTAATCCCTGAAATCTGTGAATGTTGTTATATATGTTTATATTTTATATAGCAAAAGGAACTTCACAGAGATGATAAGTTAAGAATCTTAAATTAGGGAGATTATACTGCATTATCCAGATAGATCTTTTTTTTTTTTAAGATTTTATTTATTTATTCATGAGACATACACACAGAGAAAGAGGCAGAGGGAGAAGCAGACTCCATTCAGGAAGCCTGATGTGGGACTTGATCATAGGACCCTGGGATCATGATCTGAGCCTAAGGCAAATACTTAACCACTGAGCCATCAAGGTGTCCCTATCCAGACAGATCTTAAGTGTAATCACTAGCATCTTTATATGAAGAAGGCAGAGGAAATTTGCTAACAAAAGAGGAAAGGTAATGTGGCCATGCTTCTGGCCTTGAAGACGGAAGAAGAGCCATGGGCCAAGGAATACAAGGGATGCAGCTCTAGAAGCTAGAAAAGGCAAGAAAGCAGATTCTCCCATAAAGCTTCTCTAGGGAGTATGACTTTGCTGACACCTTAGTTTTGGCCCAGTTTTTTGGACCCATTTTTAACTTCTGGCTTCCAGAACTACAAGAAAATAAAGTTCTGTTGTTTTAAGTCAGTAAATTAGGAATAACTTACTATAGCAGCCATAGGAAACCAATACAATCAGAATGTCTAATTACATAGAAACTTGTGCGGATCCCTGGGTGGCGCAGTGGTTTGGCGCCTGCCTTTGGCCCAGGGCGCGATCCTGGAGACCCGGGATCGAATCCCACATCGGGCTCTCGGTGCATGGAGCCTGCTTCTCCCTCTGCCTGTGTCTCTGCCTCTCTCTCTCTCTCTCTCTCTGTGACTATCATAAATAAATAAAAATTAAAAAAAATAAATAGAAACTTGTTAAGGATCAAATAATGGAGATGTGAACAAGAAATAAAGCTTTCCCAAATTCTTTAACCTTAGTTAGGTATCTCTCATGTTATGTGCTCGCACAGCATAGCACAATTCCCTTTTATGGCATCTCTTACATACTCTGGAGTTAAATTATTTAGTTGTCTCACTTCCACAAAACAGAAAGTCTATGACATCAAGATCTATATCTGCCTTGTTCATCTTTGTATCCTATGGCTGACACGTTGCCTCATAGATAAATATTTGCTGAAAAGATGAATTTTGTTGAAAAGAAGAGAGAATGAAAGAATGAATTACTTAAGAAGAGTGCCAAGCAGAGAAAAACAATTTGAGGAGACACAGGAAGAAAACGGATTACCCCAAATGCTTAATAAATTGTTGGTCAGTGTAAGGAGGAAAAATTAACTTATTCAGGAGATTATTTTATGTTTTTCTTGGCCAACTTTGCTCACATTTAAGAGGCAAGGCACAAAAAGGCAGCCAGAATAAAATCAAAATTTTGGGGATCCCTGGGTGGCGCAGCGGTTTGGCGCCTGCCTTTGGCCCAGGGTGCGATCCTGGAGACCCGGGATCGATTCCCACGTCGGGCTCCCGGTGCATGGAGCCTGCTACTCCCTCTGCCTGTGTCTCTGCCTCTCTCTCTCTCTCTGTGACTATCATAAACAAATTAAAAAAAAATTTTTTTTAAAAATCAAAATTTTGTGGAATTCATAACTTTTAAACAGACCTTAATCACAAAAGGTAAACATTTTGTGTTACCTAAATCTATAACATTTATAGATAAGCATAGGATTAAGTTAAGTCTTAAAGCAATCTATTTAACACATTTTATAAATTATATTTAAATGTATTTTGGGCACGTAGGTTGCTCAGTTGGTTAAGCATTGGACTCTTGATTGCAGTTCCAGTCATGATCTCAGGGTCATGAGGCTAAGCATCAACTCCACACTGGGTGTGGAACATATTTAAATTCTTTCTCTCCCTCTCTCTATGCTTCTCCCCTCATCATTCTCTCTCTCTCAAAGAAAAAGTAAATAAAATAAAACAAAATGTATTTTACTGTATTATACATAATAAAGATATCACTTTTATACTTCTGCTGTCTTATTACATACTCTAAACGGTGATCCTTTGAAGCAAATTACACATACACTACTATAACTGTTTTTACAGAACCAAAAATCAATAGTCAAATTCAAGAAGGAATCCTCATCTTTAGAACCAAATCCTTTATACTCTCGAAATGATTCTATCTCCCTTTTCTACACAGAAAAGACAACATTCACTGAAGCTTTAGTCTCGTCAACAATCAACTTTTCTTTAAAACACAATCATACACATAAAAATGATAGCACCTGAATCAGCTATCTCATAGGCTAACTTGTCCAGTAACTTCTTTGTTAAAAGTATTTATATTGCCCAGTCATAAGGGCTAGCTTTTTTCCCTCTCAATCATTTAGTCTAACAGATGTGAAAACTTACACCTGTAAAAGTGTTTCCTATTACTGATGCACTGATATGCATATCAGTGACAGCAAATCTAATAGATATGTATCCCAAACAAAATGCTTCCTTCTGACAAAACTGTATGTCCTGGGATCTTTTGCACCTGTTAATCTGAAAGCAAAATTTGGATCTGAAACTTTGTAATTTTTATTTGAGTTTTGTGCAGCTGTTCAAACTACTATGCTAATAGGAAAATCAAATATCATTTATTCAGAAGAGGAATTAACTTTTATAATAATACACATTTCAGAAATTCTCATGTAGATAAATACTGTTTTGTTCTGTGTCACTGAATTCGTGTCTCCAGTTTGGGAGCTATGTATGACTATGTAAATCAACTAGGACAGCAGAATGATCCACTGCAAACCAATACAAATACTTAACAACACTAGTGTTATTACAAAGAATTTCTCGAAGTAAATATATACTATAGTGAAAGGCTAAGGAAAGAATATTGATTAATGTGTATTTTTACCACCGTAAAAGATATAAATTCAAATAAACTAAATTCTCACTTGTATATAATATATATATAAATATGTCTGCTTCAGTATAACCCAAGCTAAATTTGGAAATGTTTCCAGTACAGAACTCAATTTCAAATATTTCTAGTACTTCACCAATGGCAATTAAGAAAACATAAGAAATGGGCTGCCTGGGTGGCTCAGTGGTTGAGCATCTGCCTTCGGCTCCGGGTGTGAGCCCAGGGTCCTGGAATTGAGTTCCGCATCAGGCTCCCCTCTGCCTAGGCCTCCGCCTCTCTCTGAATCACTCATGAACAAATAAATAAAATCTTAAAAAGAAAACGTAAGAAATGTTTCAAGTTCACAGCAGACTGAAGGATTTTTTTCTCTTTCTATTTCACAAGTTTACTTAATTTTCCCAGTATGTAAAAGGAAACAAGTTTTATCTCAAGGATTACTATAATGATTTTGTGAAAACAAATGAGATCATATGTTTAAATATATTTTGAATATTTTTAGACAAAAGTTTAATAACTGTTTAGAATAGTTATATTCTAATTATATATATTCTAATATTACCACAATTCCTTAACTGCAAGATGCACACATTTTTGTTTTAATATTTCTACACGTGTATGAAACTTATATTCAGTGACATTTCACACCTGGACAAAATTGTTCTCTGTTTTTATTAGTGACATATAATAATGGTGCATCCAACAACTGAAGTCATCTTGCATTGAAGTAAATTACTTGGCATATAAGATAAAGCAAATATACATTTTAATTTCTTTTGTGATATCATGCAGTATGTAGAAAAATTAACACAAAATGAGAATTAAATATTAAGTTATCATAATTTCACACTACATATTAAGAAATGTACTAAATATTAGATGCTTTTTTGTGAAATGTAAAATTCACTTACAAAAATAAAGTAATGACATATAAATGCAAAAGATCTATACTGCAATATCTACCTATGTCCTGTGCTTAATCTGAAAGCTGTTCATAACTTAGGGATGGAAAAAACTGTTTGATACTTTCCATTTGCTACCAAATAATTTTGCAAGTTAATCCTGCCTCCCAGGTCTAAAAATCATGCTGTAGGTTAGTGTGCATCTAAGAGAAATGTATGGTGCTTATTTACAAAAGAAATATAATTTTAAGACAGCAAGCTGTGTCAAAAGATTGCAAAAGATCATGAAAAGCTAAAACTTACCACAAATCTGCCTAAGTCTCTCTGCTACAGTACCTCAGATTCTCAATCCATCTGGTTAAGGCACTGCTTGTTAAAATGCTATAATTATCAGAGATGACTTTTCCTAAACTGCCACTAGCCATTTCCTAAACAACTAAGATAGAATAGCCTAAAAGACTGGTTGGCCATTAACAAATGAATTCCTGAAGAACTACACATGTTTTGATTAGGAGCAAGGAAATGTGCTCAAAATTGCAAAGAAGATTTATATCAGAATCTAACTTCAATCAATTAGTCAGGCTAAGAAATATCAGAATGACAACAATGAAACATGGGTGATAAGAAAGCTCCAAGTATTCTGGGCTAAATTATTGAACTATCATGATCAAGATCTGGCACTAAAAAGAGTTTTAGAAATCACAAAATGGTAACCTTGATCTAGTGAATATCTGCTTGCATACTTTTTTATTAAGACCTTGCTTTTTGAGAGTTAAAAAGATCATCAAATTCTTTCTTCATTCTAGGGCATCATGGAATAATGACCTGGATTATATTTCCATTAAGGTCACATCTTTACAGGAAGATAGATGAGTGAAAAAAACTTACTTTGAAAACTATAGTAGTTATAAAAAAATTATTAAGAAACAGTCGACTTGGGTTTAAAAAGGTACAAACTTACAGTCATAAAATAAACAAGTCATGGAGATAAAAAGTGTAATATAGAGAATATAACCAATTATATTATAATAACTTTGTATGGTAACTACACTTCTGGTGAGCACTGAAAAATATAAAATTGTTGAATCACTATGTTGTACACCTAAAATATTGTATGTATGTCAGTTATACTTTTAATAATATGAATGAATGAGTGAATGAATGAATGAATGAACAAGCTTCTTTCCTTTAAGGATTAAGAAACGAGTTTCTTTCCTTTAAGGATTAAGAAATGCAACAAGTCAATTTGAAGGTTTTAAAATTATTAAAAAACAATCACTCTAATTTTGAACAAGGACTCTATAAACTTTTTTGAGCTGAAGAATAGTTATGCATGTGTACCTCAGATTTTTGTGGTCTTTAGTCTCAGTCTGGCACCTCCAATGTTCACACAGATTGTCTCAAAATGAAATTTGCAAAACAAAGAAAGATCAAAGTACATTTAAATATGTGGTTGAGGCTGAAGAATCTGTCAGTGGAAAAGATCTCCAAGATAGAGACTGTGATCTTTCAAAGACAGCATCTGTTCAGCAACAGAACCCAAACACAAAGACCCATTTTGGTCGAGGGGATGAAGCCAAAGCATTTTTGCATTAAGCTTGGATTATGGACTTCCTAATTAATTTATGACTTACAGCTCTTAATGGTAACTGTTTCTAATCCATTTCAAGAAGAAGGATACCTAGAATACCTGTCCTAGGACAGGACAGGAAGTTAAATATATTAAGATGCTAAATATTAGAAATGGGTCCTTAGAACTCATTTAATAAAACCACCTTACATTACAGACCTGGAAACTAAGGCCTAGAGAAGGAAAAGTGACTCACCAAATATTACACAATCTTTAATGCAAAAGGAGGAAACAGATCCCACGTCTCCTTACTCATTGCCAAGTGCTCTTTCCCCCATTATCACAATGCTCCTCCCTTAGAGCACAACAAAAAGCAACTGAATGTGAGGCAATGATTTATCATACGTCATACTTAAGTTTTGGCAGCATGTCACTACTTTTCTAAAGCCACAGTTATCTGAGTTACTAAAGATTGACAGTACTATTTCAGTGAAGTTTATTGTTCACATGAAACCATTACAAAGTATAGTAAGAGATAGAACAAATTTGATTTTGAAGTTGACTTTTTGTGCTTAGAGCATGTGATGAGGGAAAATGTTCTGACAGTTCAAGCTTACTCAAGCTTAATGACAGATCTAAATTGGAGCTTGGAGATAAAAGAAATTCTTTAGTGATGCCTCAGTTGTCATTGATTGCTATGAGCAATTTTAAAGCTATTCAAGATGAGAATTGCCAGCTTGGTTCTGAAAGGGGAGAAAGTGGTACATAAGATTAGAGGCTGGTACAAATGCTATCTTGGTTTAAAAAGAGAGGACAGTTTTGTATCACATACATAGGTGACAATCGTGACTACATATAGACATTTATCAGCAGGAAATGACTCAATGGGTGTTCAGAGTAGTGTAAGCACCAGCTGTGCTAAGGAAGAGGAAAATGAAAGGCAGCTTGCCTTATAAGGATCACCAGCAGCAAGATGGCTGAAAAAATAAATAAGCAGTTTCTAAAGCTGAGAGCTAATAAAAAATAATAAAAAGACGATCTTCATAAATTACAGGATATCTTCCTCCTACTTGCTGAAAATCTTTGAACTAAAAAGATATAGAGTCCATTTTGAGAAATTCAATTTCATCAAATGGAAAGTGAAAGCATCTCCAATTCTACATATACACTGAAGCCTTCATGCCCCATTTGCACTATTCATATTGAATCTCATAATAAGTTTCTACCTATTGAGTCCAAATAAATGGAAGTTATCAAAATGTTCTGTTTTTAACTGATCTTTTAAGTCACTCTGTCTCTAGTATTTTATCCTTATAAAATATCCTTAGTCCTTAAGACTACTAATTAATAGATGTGCTTTCCCCTAAATGAGTTAATAGTATCATTAATTTAAAAGTAGGAGCCAGAAATAGAGAAATTCAGAAATCACCAAAATATTTTTTTACTAAAAAACCTCTCTCCACTAATAGAATAGATGACCCCAGGACAAAAAACAAACAAACATATAGCCCCAATTGACATTTTCTCTGAAACATTCCTCTTAACTGTGTCATTCCCTAAAAACACCAAGCATATTCATATTTGGTGCTTTTTTTAAAAATGAAATTGTCCATCTATATGAAATAATATTCTCCACCTAATGTACATATTGCATTCTCCAACTCCTAACTGCAGTATCACTTTAGTGATCAGAACTCTTGTCACAGAGAAACAGTCCTGCCTCCATATTCCTCCATCATAGGATAGTGACTCTTGTATAGTATGTTATTTGTCTCTGTATTTTCCCCAAAATTCATAAAATTAATCAGGACATAACAAGTACTATAAAATATTATATAAACAAATGAAAAGGGACCCTTTTATAAATAGGGCCGAATATTTCCTTGCTTCCAAAGAAAATTACAATAGATTATGAAATTTACCTAAAGACAACCTTGCCAGAGATTTTTATTTTGACATATTTCCCCCAAATTTACATTTTTTTCTATAGAGAAGCATCTCATTGTATCATTTTCCCAATTAAGTGTTGATTGTTAGTAAAGGAAATTACATAGCAATTGTATGAGTGTCTTTGTATAATGCAATAGGTAATAGTTTTCCCATTCTTTTCCAGCAATAGAGAGAAATTCATCAGGAAGGGTATTTTCTGTTGGCCTAGACCAAGATTAAGATTGATAAATATAGAAATGGAAAGATAGTGTTATAGAAATTTCAGAATCCACTTCTTTTCAGAATCATGATGCTTAGGGAGAGGAAGAAGCTCATCACACAAATACCTGTGTATACACACACACACATATACCTTCTCTGTCATTGACACCCTCACACACAATATCAGAGTTATCAGGAGACAGAGTCACAGTACCTCATAGCATGCTACCTGCCAACATATTCTTTGCACAATTCTTTTATAGGAAATAAAAAATCTTCTATACATTTATTTTTGTTATTTGAGTGAACCTGGGCAGAAAAGTCCAGATGATCTTAATAAAGTGAACTGGCAAAATCCAATAGAAATCTCCTAACAGGGGATCCCTGGGTGGTTCAGAGGTTTAGGACCTGCCTTCAGCCCAGGGCGTGATCCTGGGGTCCTGGGATCGAGTCCCACATCGGGCTCCCTGCATGGAGTCTGCTTCTCCTCTGTCTGTGTCTCTGCCTCTCTCTCTGTGTCTCTCATTAATAAATATATAAAATCTTAAAAAAAAAAAAAAAGAAATGCCCTAACAAAGAAAAGAAAATACTTTAAATGGTAAATTATGCCATATCAGGGGAACTCTCATAGTCCACAGATGTTACAAATTTACTAATAAAATATGTCCAATCCCAACATCTGGGTATCTTCACTTGTTTGTTTTACTAGAAATAATCCTACTGGCAAAATGCCATTGTTTTCTATGACGAATTGAGGTCTGCAGTCTTGTGTTACTTTTCAAGAAAGATTCTACATTCCTGTTCATTTTCTCAAATTTTCTGTAATTAGAGTGGGGGGAAGTCCATATAAAAACCTCCCGTGTGCGTTTGTTCTCTGCAAAGGTATAGATAATATTATCTTGAACCAGAGCAAAAATAGTGTTGACCTTCTCAAGAATGTACACGATCAGTCTTAAAATGAGATAGTTACACTTAATATGCCCTATTTTTATTCAAATAGACATGAAAAGGATCTAACATGACATGTGGAATTCTAACACAGACTATTTTATCAGAAAAAACATCTTTTGTAATGTTTGCTTACACTGCAAAATTACCAAGAGGTAAAACATTTCTAAGGTGACATCAGAAGAACCCTATAATTCACATTTGTGAAAGATCAAATGTTTCTCTAAAAATATTTCAAGAGTGTTACTGATGCTATAGCAAAGAGTTACCAAATTGTCAAAGTGTGGTTGCAATTTGGATCTTGTAATAATAAGACTGCCCTGTGGCTTTCTGACTTAATGAAGTAGAATCTTCAGCGCACAAACCACTCCAGAAGAGCTTTGGAAAGAGGCAATGATTCCTACAACACACAAGTAATACGGTAAATTAAAAGAAAAGTGCTGAATATGATTAAGAAGTCTGAAAGACACAGTTCAACATATTAATTTATTCCCAGGAGCAAACTGAAACACAAGCTTTATACCTCACTAAGCATTAACTTAAAAAAAAAAAAAAAACTGATTTGCTGACAAATTTCTGATCACTACTTATCATTCCAGTTTATGCTCTTGCTTAGATTGCCATACAATGGGCACTTGTGTTGTAGAAATGCTTGAATGATTGATTTGGGCTATGTTCCCTCCAACAATCTAAATATTCTGGGATTGACTGTATTTTTACTTAACGTGAAATTGATTCATAATCCAGAAAGTCAAAAAATCTGGATAATAAATTTAATGCATCAAAATAGTTCTTTTAATAAACATCCCTTTAATTTAGAAGACATAGCAATTGTATTCTCAAAGTCTTTGTTTTACTAACTGCTGAAAATGAGGCTTTATTTTTTTTAATTTTTTAATTGTTTTATTTTTAAAACAGTAAAGCATTACTGATTTATAGGGGATTCATTTTTTTGGCCTTTCTTAAGTAAAAAGATATAAATCATTTTATCTTCTGTATATTAAAAGTTTATTTGCTCTTGTAATATGTATATCCCTTTTTTTAAACCTAATTATTCATACAGGTATATAGTTATATCTCATGTTTCCTTCTAAAATAGAACACATGTATTCTCACGTGGAAATAAAAAAGCACATTCTATCATGTCAAAATATACCCACATCTTTAAGGTTCTTAAAACTTAGCAAAACCCAAAAGTCATCTGATTCTTATACTTTCAAAGACTAGACCCTCAACCTCCAATCTCCTAAGTAGCAATGATTTCTAATGAAATCTAAAATAAATTAAATGACTAAAGTTTATAAATAGAACAAGCCTATATCCAACCTAGAAAAACTGGATTGATAATTATAACCAAATGATAATCTTATATATAATGTGATTTTAATTTCAATGACATTTAATCTTTGGTTCACATAAGAGGTAGTATGCAAAATTCAAGAATATATGAAGGTATGATTAAAGAGATTGTTCTGAAGCCACTGCAAAAATACATATATATATATCAAGACACTTCTGTGAGTGCCTTTCTATATAGAAAACTACGGTAAAATTTTCACTTTATTATGGGGAGAATTCTCTAAAAAGTACACTGAAAGATGTTCTCTTCCAAGAGATCCTGAAAAGGATGCTGGAGTTTGTGAACTTATACTGGGTCATAATTTTAGTACCTTTTGCTAATGTTTCTGCCCCATTTTTTGTAATAATATAAAATAGAGATAAAACTCTGGCCACAAGAAACCTACCTTAAATTTTCTATAACCTAACATTTTCTATCTAGACATATTCCACGTGGGGTTACCCAGAGTTACCCAGTCTATCTGGAGTTTTCCAGTTATTTCATGGTTTTCTGTCATTTTATTTATTTTTTAAAACAATTTTATTTATTTTTTTATTGGAGTTCAATTTGCCAACATATAGAATAACTCCCAGTGCTCATCCCATCAAGTGCCCCCCTCAGTGCCCGTCACCCAGTCACTCCCACCCCACGCCCACCTCCCTTTCTTCCACCCCTTATTCGTTTCCCAGAGTTAGGAGTCTCTCATGTTCTGTCTCCCTTTCTGATATTTCCCACTCATTTTTTCTCCTTTCCCCTTTATTCCCTTTTACTATTTTTTATATTCCCCAAATGAATGAGACCATATAATGTTTGTCCTTCTCCGATTGACTTACTTCACTCAGCATAATACCCGCCAGTGTCATTTTAGGGCCTCAATACCATACACTAGCTTGAGTCTATGCTCTCTGGAGTCAGTCTGAGGGTCTGCGGGGAAACCATCTAATCCTAGATCATTGTCATCTGCATACCAACATGAATAAGTAGTAGATGTGTGGTTAAGAGTGCAGCTAAGTGGCTTAATCTCTCTGTACTTTACTTTTATTTTAAATAAAATAGAAATAATAATAAATTGTAGTCTATCTAATAGCATTTTCATGAAGAATTTGTGAGATAGTACATAGGAAATGCTTGGGTTACTTGGCATCTGCCAAGTTAACAATAAATGTTAGCTACTGGTAGCTATTATCCCATCCTAGATTAAATTTAAATCTTCAATCCATGCAAGTTGCTGACAGGTCCCCACTCCTGATTCACCTTGTCCTCATTCATTTTCTGGTCCAAGCCATTTATGTATATCCCACATTCCTGAACACAAGACTTCTTGGATTATGCTTTCTCTTAGTAATGTCTATATCTTTCTTGAACACACAGAAAACATTTGAAATTCTAAGGGTGCCTCACATTGACAGACCTCCTTAGACACACCAATCATGAATAAAGATATTGTCACACCATGCATGCTAAGGAAAAAGCCTGAGACCAGATCCGTTTTGATAATTTGGCTAGTGCACAGAAGAGAATCAAGGCAAAGTCCACCTTTTCAAATAATTATTTATTTATTTATTTATTTATTTATTTATTTATTTATGATAGTCACAGAGAGAGAGAGAGAGAGAGAGAGAGGCAGAGACACAGGCAGAGGGAGAAGCAGGCTCCATGCACCGGGAGCCGATGTGGGATTTGATCCCGGGTCTCCAGGATCGCACCCTGGGCCAAAGGCATGCGCCAAACCGCTGCACCACCCAGGGATCCCAAGGCCACCTTTTCAAACAAACATACATACATCCCTAAGTGTCCCTTCCTTCATCTACTCCCACTCTGCTCTCTAAAAGGCAGTGGAAATTTTATTTGGTCTGGGAGGGAGGCAGGGACAGAATTTTCTCTGAATTGATATTGTCGTTTTTTTCATGTTTATTGTTTATGAAATAAATTGTATGTCCAAAACTTCTTCAGGATTAAGTTTTTGTTAGCCAAAAGTAGCATGGCCTTATATCTACTGAGGCTTCAGATGCTCAAAATCTGTAATGTATCTCCTTGAGGCAATGTATATCCCATAAGGAGGACAAGGGATAGTGGTTTGGGGCAGCAAAAATTCCTGGGGGAAACAAAATAGTTAATATATTAAAATATGATCCTGCCAAATACAAATTGAAATCAACATCAATGCTCTTTTTACTCATGTCAAAGAAGATACATAAGAATTAAGACATACTTTAACGCAATTCCAATATCCACTTTAGAACATCTCTATCAGGTATATGATATTTAGAACTTAGATAAACTGAATGATGTCATATATTGCTATGTAAAAAGCTTTTAAAACTTTCAAAGTTTCAAACATATAAAAATGTGATTCAATGAAAATGAAGTTTCATTTTCAAACACAAAATTCTGTTTTTTACAAAGAAAATATATATCCATAAGTTGCAGATTTTTTGTTGTATTTACTAGGATATCTATGAAAAAAAGAACAAAAGGAAATCACTTACTTGGTCTTCTTTTTCAGTAAGAATCATTCCAATATATTAAGTAAAAAAAATTGGGTCAACTTTGGCAATATTAGGCCTCCAGATCCATAAGACTTTCATAATCAGTGCTGCCCTACAGCTCTTTGAATTATGATATATTCTAAGCATGTTAGCATATCTTCTGAATGGAATATGAGGAAGATGTGCTATTTTTACTAATTAGTGTCAGTTAAGCACTGAATATGACTACCAAACAAAGCAAAATAATCTCTCTAGGATATAAATAAAAGTTTAACATGAATCACTTTTCTCCATGTAGAAAAAAAAGCTTTACATGATTTTTTAAAAATTTGGAGGAAACTCTAGTTTAAAACTAGGGATATTTTTAAAATGAGTATCAGAAAGAAATGACAAATCAATACAAAAGAAAAAATTTAGGGATTCAAAAACTATTTTAAAGTACTTTGTATTGCAAGGCCCATAAAACTGATGTGAAGTCTTATTATAAAAAATAAGCTATATAAGGATATATAGCCTTTATCTAACTTTTTCCCCACTGAATCTTCAGTTCTCATAACATTAAATAAAATATGAAAATCATTCCACAAATACCAGTTGGTATGGAGAAAATACATCATTTTATCCTCACTACATATTTGTTATACAATAAAAAGAGATCATTTTCATCAATTTCAAAAGCAGAAATGGTGATTTTTTTTTTAATCAAATAACACATAGTATAGTCAAAGACACAAAACATTACCAAGTCCTAATTTAATTAAGTGTTCTTTCTTCAGGAGTTGACCCAGATTTCTGAAGTTTCTAAAGATGTATGTATGTTGTTTAATGACGTGAAACTGCTGTTTTAATTCTATTCGGAACTTGGAACTTTGCCAGTTTCAGAAATAAAGATTTTGAGGGGTCCCCTTTAAATCTATATGTACTGAAAGATAACCTTGTTTTGTTTTGTTTTGTTTTAAGATTTTATTTACTTATTTGAAAGGGACAGAGTACTCGTGCAGGGGGAGTGACAGGCGGTGGGGGAGGGAGGGAGACAGACTCTCCGCTAAGCTGGTAGCCCAAAGACCCAGAGCTCAATTTCAGGACCCTGAGATCCTTAAGCCAAAACCAACAGTTAGAAACCAACTGAGTCATCCAGGCACTCCCTGAAGGACAATCTCCCTAAGAAGCTGCCCATCCATCTTTGTATGTATCCATCTTGCTTATCCTTAATGAGATCACTCAGCACGAAAATAAGGGACCTATACAAATAAAATAAAGCATATAGAGTCTAAACTATCACAATAAATAACCCAACTTACTCTACTTTGTGCTAAAAGAGCTCTATGACTTTGTCATGCCTTTGAGCTTTTCATAGTACAAAATTAATATGTCACATTGGTTTAGCTGTAGGAGGGCCACCAAAGCCTCAACAATTTGATCACTTTCTAACCTCTCAACAGTCTCCATAATTTTCAAGCGACTCCCTTCTTAGTTTATACCAAGATAGTTTCATTAGGCAATTCCCCCAATTTACAGCTGCAGGATTTCATTCATTCTGGGATTAGAAGGAAACACTAAAGTATCTAGCCAAATCAAAACTAATTTAGCAGTGAACTCAGCATTGTGAAAGAAATTAAAGCCATGTTAAATAAGAAAAAGTTAAAGGAATCAGTAATTATTAGCAGTGAGAAAATTCTAAGAATGAGGCAAGGTCATGGTCCTCAAACATTTGAAAGGCTGAAAACTTCCAAAAGGGACTATATTATACTAGGGATAGTACATAGAGGAGTGGGGAAGAACAAGTACTAGTAGCAAGAAGGTTAAAGAGCATAGGTTTCATTTCAATATAGGAAGTCAGAGCTATTCAAATATAGAATGGGTTACACAATTCAGCCCATGTGAAAATCTTCACTATTTTTTGTCACTGAACTTGTCCAAGTGTAGATTAGAAAACCACTTGGTGGGGTTGATGTAATCCAATTCAATCATTACGTTAAGGTTTGGATTTCATGACCTTTCAAGTCCATTCCAACCCTGAGATTCATTGAGGCCCTGAAACCCACTCCACTGGGAGTGCTGCCTGCCAAATTAGTCTTTGCATGAAAGGCACAAAATGATGTCAATTGTTGCAGCTGCAGTGAGTCAGCTGGAAACTGCTTGACAAAGGCAAAGTTCAACCTAGTTACTAAACCCCAACTAATTTTAAATGATTTTAGCTTTCTTAGATGGTTCCAGAATTACACACACTCGATTAATGCTGTTGATTTCAGCCAAGTCTCCACAAAAATAAGTGGAAAGCAAGGCAAGTATTTGGATAAATCAAACCCAAGAAACTAGGACTTTCTGTTTCAATAATATCTTCAATGATCCTAAAAAACTTAGACTAAAAGAATATCATCATTCAGGGCACAGAGGATTGAACCAGAAAATAGAAGATCTTGGTTTTAGTCTCTGTCATATTTCACTATATTTGTTTGAACAGAGATCTCAGAGTCAGATAGATCTAGATTACTGGCTTCACTATTACTAACTGTGGGGTTTTGGAGTAGCTACAATATCTCTAAATCTCAATAATCTCATCTATAATAACAATAAAAATAGGAACTACTATTAATTGAGACTCTGCTATGTGACTGTTGCTAAACTAGAGCTTCAAGTGCATACTTCTAATTTCAGGAGAATTTCTATCAGATGAGCATTGTTAGTCACATTTTAGAAATGAAAAAAAAAAGGATTTTAAAGAGAGAGTAACTGCAGTTACTCTGCAGTAACTCCATTCTGCAGTCCAAAAGATACTGGTGATAGCTATAGATCTAGTAACCATGTAGAGCCATGCCTAGAGATAAAAAAACCATGAATTGAAAAAAGTCAGGGTTCCTGATCACTTTGTAGAACCACCATATTTATCTTTAGTAGCACATTAATGAGATTCTTAGACATGAGAGAAAAAAACACATTTCTCTCATCTTAAAAATTTTAGGACACTATTAATTTGAGTTTTAGTTAAATGTTACTGAATTTGATCCTAAATGATATACCATATACCCAAACAAATTCCATCTCTGCCCAGAGACTCATACTGGGGCATAATATGAGAGAGGTTTGATTAAACAATTGTGCATACAGTAACTCAAAAGCTGAAAGTCATTTAACAGAATTTCTGTAGGTTATTAAGTAGTAGAGCATGGTAAATTGGGGGGCAGTTTCACTGAGAAGTAGTATATATACAAAATAGGTTGGAGTTGAGGATAAAAGTTTATCTAAGCTAGAACACTGACAAATCAATTCTTACTATGATCATCCTCTGAAAACATAATAATGAATATAAAACCAGTCATAATTTCATGCTAGAGGACAATAAGCTCATCCTTTAATTCATTCATTTAAATAATTTTGTTGTATCCCTTTATGTGTCATGCCTGCTCTATACGAACAAGTCCCAAGGACTGACTGGAGACACAGAAACCGAAAAGCATGATTCTTGTCCTCTAAAAGAAAGACTTAAGCTAATAAATGAACATACAGAAATTAATGCTGTAATGGAAGTATACACAAAATACATCAGAAGCCCAGAAAAGCACTTCCTACATGGATTATAGGGAGGGATAAAGACTTCTCAAAAGAGAAGAAAGTTGACCTGAGTCCACAGCAATATACAGAAGTTAACCAGATATAGAAAGAGCAGAGGGACGCTCTAGACAGAGTGAACAGGATATACAAATGTGCAGAATTGACAGCCTGGCACATTTAAGCACATGTGTATAAAGTGGTTTAAAAGAAGATGAGATGGGAAATGAGGAAAGGGCGAGATACTGAAAAGACTAATTTTATTGGCCAGATGAGCTTAAATTTGATCCTTAAAATATCAGATGTTTTTAATGAATACTGCAATGATCAAACATGTTTTCAGAGATGACTCTGGCAAGAGTCTGTAGGATAGATTGGAGATCACAAGACTAGTAGCAAGAAAGCAAGTTTGAAGCTATTGATATAATTGGATAAAAACAATTCTTGGGAATAGAAAAAAAGCAGTTGTATGGTAGATGTAATTGAACCACACTTTCAAAGTCTATAAAAGCACTGAGAAGGGTCTACCAAATTAACAACCTGGATGCCATTTGGATCCATAGTGAGAATTTCAAGGGTGTATGAAAATGAATTCCAGGCTGACATGAGTAGAGGACTGAATAAGCAATGAAGAAGTACTGAAGAATAAAGGCTATATTGCTGTTCCTTTTCCATAAAAGCTAAACTTCTTGAATTGGGGTGATATTTAAAAAGGTGTTCCAGGAAGGAAAATGAGACAGATGTGTTTTTTCCTAAAGTGGAAAGACCTGAGACTGTTTATATTCTGTTGGAAATGGAGGAGTCCTAGAGCGATGAAAATAATAATTGAAATGAAGACCATGAGGATTAAAAGGGGAAAGGATCCCACAAAATATCCAATACATAAACATGGTCAGGAAACTGAACTATTTGAGAGAAAGAACCCTGAATGTTAGAAGTGTTCAAGTTCAAGGGATTAAGAATTTAAACCGGTTGCCTCCCCATCCATTAAAGACAGAAAAGAACAAATACCATATGATCTCACTTGTATGTAAAATTTAAGAAACAAACCAAATGAACAAAGAAAAAAGAGACAAAAAACATTTTTAACATTTTTTACATTGAATATAGTTGACACACAATGTTAGTTTCCCATTTACAATTTAGTGATTTGGCAAGTTTATACATTATGCTACATTCACCACAAGTGCAGCTACCATCTATCCTGTTACATTGTTATTACATACAGAAAACAAACTGGTGGTTGCCAAAGAGGAGGTGGGTAGGCAGATGGGTGAAACAGATAAAGGAGATAAGAAATATACTAACCAGACAGGGTGGCTCAGCGGTTTGGCGGGTGGCCCAGGGCTTGAACCTGGAGACCTGGAATCGAGTCCCACGTCGGGCTCCCTGTATGGAGCCTGCTTCTCCCTCTGCCTGTGTCTCTGCCTCTCTCTCTCTCTCTCCCTCTCTCTCAGTGTCTCTCATGGATAAATAAATAAAATCTTAAAAAAAAAAAAGAAAGAAATACGCTAACCATGATGAGCACTGAGTGATGTATACAATTGTTTGATGACTATATTATACACCTAAAACTAACACTGTATGTTAATTACATCTTGATAAAAATAGAGGTGCCTGGATGGTTCAGTCAGGTAAGTGTCTGCCTTCAGTCCAGGTCATGATCTCAAGGTCCAGGATCCAGCCCCAAGGATCAAGCCCAGTCTCAAGCTCCTCATTCAGCAAGGAGTCTGCTTCTGCCCCTCCCCCTACTCATGCCTTCTCCCTCTTTTTCTCTCTGAAATAAATAAATAAAATCTTTACCAAAAAAAAAAGTCAAGCACCACTATGTCCCAGGAACTATTCTGTATACAAGGGATACAAAAGAGAGTCTCCATCTATGCAGAGTTTATTCTTCAACACAGTTCCTTCTATCAGATATGTATATAAATTAAAACATGTTTCAACTTTATTTCGATTGTATTTTATTCTTTATTTTGAAAAGTTCAGGAAAAAATCATTTTAAACCAGTCATTTGGTAGAAGTCTTATTAAAATTTTCTGATACTCAGTCATAGATTGCTATAAAATGTATGGGTTTAAAATTCTTACACGTGTAACTATCTACTCGGCTTATATATGAAAATAGTCTATGATTATTACCCTAGAATCTTGAACTGGAGTAGTTGTTTTGTTTTTTAATATTAGAAAATACCTAAGTCAACACCCTGCCCAAGTAAAGAATACATTGTATTGTGTCTGTGTACATTATCTAGCTTTTACTCAATGTTCAAGAACTGTAAGTTTTTTTTTATTATAAAAGGCAAATTCACATTGTTGGTTCTCTAATTGGTACCTTACTTACTCTCCAAATCAGCAAAGGAAAATACTGTCACAGGACAACCTCCAAATATTTGAATACAACTATGCTGTCTCCCCTTAATTTCCTCTCTCTAAGTTGAAGAACTTTCAATTTATGGCAGGGTTTATACATCCTTCACCATCTTAATCTCTATCCTCTGGCTGTACATCACTTGCAACGTTTCTCTAAAAAGTATAGTACATTTAACAGAACAAAATAATCCAGATGTTCCAAAATAGAGCACCACAACAACTCCTGAAACCTAGATAATCTAAAATTGAAAGGGTATCACATCTTCAGTTCATATAGAGCCCATGGAAACTAAATCTTTTTCCATGTGAAGTACAGGCCAGGTATCCCCATATCTTGAAATAATTTATCAATTATTTATGTCTAAAAGGAGTAAATAATATTTATCCTTGTTAAATTGTTAGTTTTAATTCAATATTCCAGCTCAATGGAAGTTGAAACCTGACTCAATCAGCTACCTTAATTATCCTTCCCAATTTTTTTTCCATTCGAAAAAATGATAAGCTTCTCATATATGACTTTACTCAACTAATTGGTAACAGTATAAAGGCATAAGACAGAGCCCTGTGGCACTCCCAGATGGCAACAAGCCATTCACCTCTTTCTTTTCAATTCATCCTTTTCATATTTTCTTATGAAACTAACCTGTGTGGGCTATAAAAATTTAAGTAATACAGAAATAGAAAAACTATAAAAACAGAAGTACTCCTATTGCAACCCTACTCTCCAGAAGTAAAAACTTTTGATATTTTGGTACATATTTATCTATCTATCTAGATTCATCTACTTTTTTTTTAAATTTTAGATACCTGCAATATCTTCAAAAGTGAGCACACACTCTAAATATTCCTGCACCTTTTTTTTTTCATTTAAATTATTACTGGCCTGTTTTTTTTACATGTTCAAACATTTCAAGCCACCTTATTATTTTTAATAGTTGCATTGTATGCTCTTAGTAGTTTTACCACAATTTGTTTAACTAGCCTCCTTCTGATTAATTTAATTTACTTATAATTTTAGCTGTTATAAAATATGCAGCAATATATATTTATTGTAATGTACCAATTTTGGATGGCAGTAATGAGAGAATTTCTGTAAGATCCATTCCTTGAAGTAGAATTGCTGGTAAAAACTTGTGAACATTTTCAGGTTAAAATTATTGCCAAATTGTCCTCCAAAAATAATAATGAATTATACCTCAACCAATATGAAATTATTACAACCATTTGCCCATATCTTTACCCCAAAATGAATGTCAATTATTTAATATGTATCATCATGATAAGTAAAAGCTTATCTCAATTGAAGGTTTTTTTTTTTAATTAGTGAATTTGTGTTTTAATACTTGACATTTAAGTTACTTCTATAAATTGTCAGATTCTGTCTTCTCCATATTTTCCTATTGAGTTGCCTTTTTAAACTGATTTTTTAAGAGGTCTTTGAATTATTACAGTGGTTTTAGATTTGTGACACATTTCTCCAATTTTGAAATTTGTCTTGCTTTAGTACGCCCGTGTGGCTCAGCGGTTGAGAGTCTGCCTTTGGCTCAGGGCATGATCCTAGGATGCGGGATGGAGTCCCACATCAGGCTCCCTATGGGGAGCCTGCTTCTCCCTCTGCCCGTGTCTCTGCCTCTCTCTCTCTGTGTTTCTCATGAATAAATATGTAAATCTTTTTTTTTAAAGGAAATTGTCTTGCTTTATTTCTTTGTTGTTGCTGTGATATAGAATTTTTAATTGTTATTTAGTTACGTTTTTAACTTTTTAAATCACTTATGTGTTTCATATTATGATTTGGTAAGCCTTTCACACTACGTAAGTATTGAAGAAAAAACATTTTCTTCAAATACTTTGTGATTTCACTGTATACAAGTAAATGTTTAACTTACCTAAAACTTGTTTTGGTATAGAGAACTTAAAAAACCGCATTCATTTGTCCTCAAATGCTAGTTATTCCACTGTCATTTAAAGAATAAATTATTCTACACTAATTAAGAGATGAAACTTGTATCCTTTAAATCCTCACATATACCTGGATCTATATAAGGATTTTACTATTTCATTTACTTGCCAGTAATATGCTATTTTAAATACAGTAAGGAGACGCCTGGGTGGCTCAGCGGTTGGGCATCTGCCTTCAGCTCAAGTCGTGATCCGGGGATCTGGGATGGAGTCCCACATTGGGCTCCTTGCTGGGAGCCTGCTTCTCCCTCTGCCTATGTCTCTGCCTCTGTCTCTCTCTCTGTGTCTCAAATAAATAAATAAATAAATAAATAAATAAATAAATAAATAAATAAAATATTAGAAAAAACAATTAAATATAGTAGGAAGCAATCTATATTTATACCCTGTTTCTGTTTATAGGATTTCCTACAAATCAGTGATAGTAAACAATTATAATTTATCAGTTCCATCATTTGTGAAATATTAGGCATTAATATTAAGAATTTTAAGGTAATCTACTCCTGTTGAAAGAATAATCAAGAAAAACAAAATAATATTGGAAAGAAATTAACAGTTGGTTTGTAACCATTTCTCTAGCTTCAAAGATACCTGAGGACTTGATCCAATTCTTCTTTCAACAGTAACTCAGCAACTTAAAAAAAATATATCTGACCAAGGCTACTATCTATCTAATCAAGCAACTATAACTCATGATAAAGAGTCTTTACTAAACAATGTATAATCAATACTAATGAGATGTTTGCCACAAAATTTCGAAGATAAAACCATAAATGTGAAGACCACTGAGACTAGCTAGGCCTAAAACTTAAGAGTCCCCACAGCTGATTAATCATTGAAACTGAAATAGCTAACACCAATGCAGTCTCATCACTTATCCCTACATGAATACCAAGTGTAAACTGACAAGATTCTAATACAAGGGCACTAATACACAAAGTTTCTCAATTCTTCTTTTCAGTAATTTGACCTCTGTACTGGATATATACAATGGGTGAAGTGAAAGTATGTATTTTTCCAAAATGGAAAACAAAATCTTTTCCTCTGCCTATGATTTGGCTTTATTATACTGAATAGATATGAGATATTGTCTATTATAGAACAATAAACCATGTATATCTTTTACTTCTACAAAATAATCAAGATTTCCTAATAAATAAATAAATTATGCATAAATTCTTCCTCTTAAATATAAAAAATATCTGGAACATTAGCAATACAAGGACCAAACCCCACTCAGAACAGGCAAAGAGCCAAAGCAGACTTAACTGAAAACAAATCCAGCTCAGCCACAATAGTAGGGTTCATGGAATACACATAGGAGATACCTCTATAGTGCTGGGTTGTGGTGAACAGAAAACATTGCAATGCAAGGAACTACAGGACCTCTTTTTCATAAGAATAGGAAACATAGCTGATTTCCTAACACAGAGAAACAGACACAGAGTCAGAGAAAATGAGGACACACAGGAATATGTCCCAAATGAAAGGAAAGGATAAAATCACAGCAAGAGAGCTAAATGAAACAGAAATAAGTAATATGACTGATAGAGAATTTAAAGTAATGATCATAAAGATACTCACTAGACTTGAGCAAAGAGTAGAGTACCTCAGTGAGATCTCAGCAAAGAGATAGAAAACATAAAAAAGAATCAATCAGAGATAAAATGATAAAAAATTAAAATAGATTAATAGAACTCAGCAACACTATCAAGAATAATAATATTCACATTATAGGGATCCCAAAATAAGAAGACAAAGAAAGGAGGATAGACAATTTATTTGAAGAAATAATAGCTGAAAATGTCCTGAATCTGGGGAAGGAAACAGAAATCGAGATCCAGAAGCACAAAGAGGCTCCAACACATCAATCCAAGGAGGTCCACATCAAGACACATAGTAATTGAAATGGCAAAAAGTAGAGATAAAGAGAATTTTAAAAGCTGCAAAACAGGGCACCTGAGGGGCTCAATCATTTGAGTGACCAAATCTTGATTTTTGGTTCAGATCGTTGTCTCATGGATCATGGGATTAAGCCCCACATCTGACTTGAGCTCAGTGGGGAGTCTGCTTGAAGATTCTCTCTCTCTGCCCCTCCCCTGCTGGCATGCATTCTCTCTCTCTCTCTCTCTCTCTCTCTCTTTCTCTCTCTCTCTCTCTCTTTCTCCTCTCTCTCATTAAAATAAATAAATAAATATTTTAAAAATAAGTAAAAGCTTCATGAAAAAAAGAAACCAATTACATACAAGGGAAACCCCACACAGCTATCAGTGGATTTTTCAGCAGAAACTTGGCAGACCAGAAGAGCTGGCATGATATATTCAAAGTGATGAGAGAATAAAAAACCTACAACCAGGAAGAATACTCTATCCAACAAGGCTCTCCATCAGAATGGAAAGAGAGATTAAAGAGTTTCCCAGACAAAAAAAGTTAAAAGAATTCACCACCACTAATATAAATAATAGTGAAAGGGAATATAAGGGAAGGGAGAAGAAATGCGTGGGAAATATCAGAAAGGGAGACAGAATGTAAAGACTGGTAACTCTGGGAAATGAACTAGGGGTGGTAGAAGGGGAGGAGGGCAGGGGGTGGGAGTGAATGGGTGACGGGCACTGGGGGTTATTCTGTATGTTGCTAAATTGAACACCAATAAAAAATAAATTTATTAAAAAAAAGAAAGAATTCACCACCACTAAACCAAAAATGTTAAAAGGGACTCTGAGTGGAAAGGAATGATCATAAGCAGAAGTAAGAAAGGTAGAAAGCACAAAAGCAGTAAAATTAAGTATATCTATAAAAATCAGTCAAAGAATTCACCAAAAAAAGGATGTATAGCATAACACCATATACCTAAAACATGGTAGAGAGAGGAGTAAAGAATGGTTTCAAACTTATTATAAATTACTATATGGATAAGATGTTATATATAAATCTAATGGTAACTACAAATCAAATACTAGTAACAGAAATGCAAAAAAATAAAGAGAAAGGGAAACAAGTATATCACTAATGAAAGCCAGCAAACCACAAGAGAAAAGAGTAAGAGAAGAAAGAAACAGAGAAGACACACAAAAACAACCACAAAACAAGTAATGGAAAGACAATAAGTATATATCTGTCAATAATTACTCTGAATGAAAATGGACTAAACACTGCAATCAAAAGATATACAGTGACAGAATGGATAAAAAAGCAGGTCATCTATATTCTGCCTATAAGACACTCATATCAGAACTAAAGATACATGCAATTAAAAGTGAAGAGATGCACAAGCATTTATCAGGCAAATGGATGTGCAAAGAAAGCCAGGGTAGCAATAATTACATTGGACAAAATGTACTTTATTTTTTTTTAAGATTTTATTTATTTACTCATGACAGACACACACACACACACACACACACAGAGAGAGAGAGAGAGAGAGAGAGATAGGCAGAGGGAGAAGCAGGCTCCATGCAGGGAGCCCGAGGTGGGACTTGATCCTCCAGGATCACACCCCGGGCTGAAGGCGGTGCCAAACCGCTGGGCCACCAGGGCTGCCCGACAAAATGGACTTTAAAGTCCATTTAAAGACTGTACTAAGAGACAGCGAAGGAAACTATGTAATAATTAAGGGGATAATACAAGATGATTTAACAATTATAAATATTTATACAGCAATCTGGGAGCACACAAACATTTAAAACAATTAAAAATAAGCATAAAGAGAGTAAATGATAGTGATACAAAAATAGTAGGGAACTTCAATACCCCCACTAACAACAATGGGCAGATGATCCAAACAAAAAATCAACAAGAATATAGTGGCTTTGAAAGACACATTGAACCAGGTGAATTTAACAGATATATTCAGAACATTCCATCCTAAAACAGTAGACTACACATTCTCTAGAATACATAACATAGTAGGCCACAAAATAAGTCTCAACAAATTTAAAAAGATTGAAGTTATTCCATGCATCCTTTCCAATCACAAAACTATGAAACCAAAAATTAGTTACAAAAACAATCTGGAAAGAATATAAATACACATGGAGGTTAAATAGCATGCTACTAAACTACAAATGGATCAACCAAGAAATCAAAGAAGAAATAAAAATAAAAAATACATGGAGACAAATGGAAATGAAAACACAATGATCCCAAATCTTTGGCAAAAGATTTTCTGTTCTAAGAGAGAAGTTTATAGCGATGGAGACCTACCTCAAGAAGTAAGAAAAATCTCAAATAAACAACCTAACCTTACACCTAAAGGAACCAGAAAAATTACAAACAAAACCCACAATCAGTAGAAAGAGGGAATAATAAAAATTATACTAGAAATAAACAAAATAGTAACTAAAAATAAACAAAAACAATAGAATAGATCATTGAAACCAGGAATGGGTTCTTTGAAAAGATCAAAAATTGAACCTTTAATTAGACTCATCAAAAACAGAGAGAGAGAGAGAGAGAGAATTCAAATGAAATCAGAAATGAGAGCAAAATTACAACTGATACCACAGAAATATAAAGGATTATAAGAGAATGTTATGAAAAATTATATGCCAACAAATGAGACAACCTAGAACAAATGGATAAATCCTTAGAAACATATAACCTCCCAAATCTGAGTCACAAGTAGAAAATTTGAACAGAGTGATTACCAGCAACAACATTGACTCCATAATAAAAAAATAAGTAAATAAATAAAGTCTACGACCAGACTGCCTTACAGGGGAAATTTACCAAACATTTAAAGAAAAGTTAAAACCCATTCTCATAATATTTCAAAAAATAAAAGAGGAGGAATTCTTTCAAATTCATTCTGTGAAGCCAGCATGACCCTGATACCAAAACCAGATAAAGACACTGCAAAAAAAAAAAAAAAAAAAAAAAAAAAAAATTCTACAGGCCAATATCTCTGATGAATATAGAAGCAAAGTCCTCAACAAAAATATTAATTAGCAAACTAATTCCAACAATATATTAAAACAAATCATTCACTACAATTAAGTGGGATTTAGAGATCCCTGGGTGGCGCAGCGGTTTGGCGCCTGCCTTTGGCCCAGGGCGCGATCCTGGAGACCCGGGATCGAATCCCATGTCAGGCTCCCGGTGCATGGAGCCTGCTTCTCCCTCTGCCTGTGTCTCTGCCTCTCTCTCTCTCTCTCTCTCTCTCTCTCTGTGACTATCATAAATTAAAAAAAAAAATAAGTGGGATTTATTCCTGGGATGAAAGGGTAGTTCAATACTCACAGATCAATCAATGTAGATACATCACATCAGCAAGAGAAAGGATTAAAAATGTATAATTTTAATAGACAAATTTGACCAAGTACAACATCCATTCCTGATAAAAACCTTCAACAAAGTAAATTTAGGGAAAACATACCTCAACATAACATATAGGAAAAACCCACATTTAACATCATACTCAATAGTGAAAAGCTAAGAGCTTTTCCCCTAAGGTCAGGAATAAGACAAGGATGTCCACTTCTACTACTTTGATTCATCAACATAGTACTGGAAGTCCTAGCCACAGAAATCAGACAACAAAAAGAAATGAAAGGCATTCAAATTGGAAAGGAAGTAAAGCTTTCACTATATCCTATTGGCATGATACTATATATAGAAAAACCCTAAAGACTCCACCAAAAACTTACTAGAACTGATCAATGAATTCAGTAATGTCACAGGATACAAAATCAATACACAGAAATCCATTGCATTTCGTTTTTTTTTATTGATTTTCTATTTGCCAACATATAACACCCAGTGCTCATCCGTCAAGTGCCCTCCTCAGTGCCCATCACCCAGCTACCCCATCTGCACCCACACCTCCTCTTCCACTACCCTTTGTTCATTTCCCAGAGTTAGGAGTCACTCATATTTTGTCATCCTGTCTAATTTCTATACACTAATAATGAAGTAGCGTAAATAGAAATTAAAAAACCAATTCCATTTACAACTGCATCAAAAATAACAAAATACTACCACTACTACTAATAATAGTAAAAATAACAATAAAATACCTAGGAATAAACTTAACCAAAGAGGTAAGAGACCTGTCCTCCAAAAACTATAAAACACTGATGAAAGAAATTGAAGACTACACATAAAAAATGGAAAGATATTCTATGCTCATGGATTGGAAGAATAAATATTGCTAAAATGTCCATATTACCCAAAGTAATCTACAGATTTAATATAATATCTATCAATATATCAACAGCATTTTTCACATAACTAAAAAAAATTATCCTAAACTTTGTATGGGACCATAACAGAGCCTAAGTAGCCAATGTAATCTTAAAAAGAACAAAACTGGAGGTATCACAATCCCAGATTTCAAGATATACTACAAAGCTGTAGTAATCAAAATCCATATAATACTGGCTCAAAAACAGACATATAGATCAATGGAACAGAGTACAGAGCCAGAAATAAACCCACGATTATATGGTTATTTCATCTTCAACAAATAGTTTGGGAAAGCTGGACAGTGATATGCAAAAATGAGACTGGATCACTTTCTTTCTTTTTTTTAAAGATTTTATTTATTTATTCATGAGAGACACACAGAGAAAGGCAGAGACATAGGCAGAGGGGGAATCAGGCTCCCCACAGGGAGCACAATGGGGTACTCAATCACAGGACCCCAGGACCACAATCTGAGCAGAAGGCAGACACTCAACCACTGAGCCCTCCAGGTGCCCCACTGGACCAATTTATTATATTATACACCACAAACTCAAAATGGATTAAAGACCTAAATGTGAGACTTCAAACCATGAAAACCCTAGAGGACAGGCAGTTATTACTCTGACATCAGCCATAGCAACAGTTTTCTAGATATGTCTCTGGAAGCAAGGGAAACAAAAGCAAAAATAAATACTGGGACTACATCAAAATAAAATGCTTCCACACAGCAAAGGAAATAGTCAACAAAACTAAAAGATGACCTACTGAATAAGAGAAGATATCTGCAAATGATGTATCTGATAAAGAGTTATTATCCAAAATATATAAAGAGCTGATAAAACTCAACACCAAAAAAACAAATAATCAAATTAAAAATGAGAAGACATGAACAGACATTTCCCCAAAGAAGACATACAGATGGCCAACAGACACATGAAAAGATGTTCAATAACAGTCATCCTAGGGAAATGCAAATCAAAACCATTGCCAGAATGACTAAAATCAAAAACACAAGAAACAAATGCTGGTGAGGATGTAGAGAAAAAGGAACCTTTGCACACTGTTGGTGGGAATGCAAATTGGTGCAGTCACTGTAGAAAACAGTATGGAGTTTCCTCAAAAATTAAAAAATAGAACCATATGATCCAATAATTCTACTATTAAGTATTTACCCTAAGAATACAAAAACAAGAATTGAAAAAGATATATGCAGCCCTATGTTTATCACATTATTTACAATAGGCAAATTATGGAAGCAACCCAAGTATGCATCAATAGATGAACAGATAAAGAAGTGGTATGTATATAAAATGGAATATTACTCAGCCATAAAGAAGAATGAAATTTTGCCATTTGCAATAACATGGACCAAGCTAGAGAGTATAATGCTAAGTGAAATAAATCAGAGAAAGACAAATAGCATATTATTCTACTCATGTGGAATTTAAGAAGCATATAAACAAAGAGAAAAAGGAACAAGCCAAAAAAGACTTGTAAAAAGAGAGGTTTAGGTGAAGGAGATTATGAGTACACTTATCGGGATGAGCATTGAATAATGTACAGAAGAGTTGAATCACTCTATATTGTATAGCTGAAACTAATATAACACTGTACAATAAGTACACTGGAATTTTAAAAAATGAAAAGATTCTGAAGGAAGTGGGCCTTATTCTGTTTGGTAAAGTTGTGGTTCCAAGTGAGTGGGGTTAACCTTCACTACTTGTATTTTCTTTCTGTCCTCACATCACTTGGAACTGAATACAGGCTCAGAACTTGAAGTGTGCAATGAGTAGAGTAACTGCAATACCAAATTTCTGGTCTGAAAAAAAAAGAACTCAAAAAACAACTCAAAATGTTGTCTATGAACATCAAGGTTCATTCCCAGCTGTACAGGTGTGACTCTTATCCTCATTAGAAAAACAAAAATTGAGAACTGAGTAATGGGCAGACCACTATCCAAGTTCCAAAATGAACACTGGATGGTACAGAGAAGATATTCAAAAAGAATTACAAACCTTCAAAAACGGAGCTGCTATTAGAAACACGGCTTACAGAAGGCAATGCAGAACATGTAGCCTGAACATAATTTTCTGCTAAAACATACATTTTGAGACTCTCAATAGGATTAAATAAGATCAAGAATCTTATGATATTCCAAATGTCTAGAATGCAATCCAAAATTAATTTGCATATGAAGAATCAGGAAAAGCTCATCTCTTAAGGGAAGAGACAAACTACAGATGCCAACGCCAAAATGACACAGATGTTGAAATAATCTCACAGAGATTTTAAAGGAACCTTTATAAAATGCTTGAATTAGCAATCTTGAACACTCTTAAAATGATTTTTAAAATAGAAAGTCTTGTGAAAGCAATGGAAGATATAAAGCAGAATTAAATGGAAACTTTAGAATTGAAAATACGATAGCTGTAGAAAAAAAATCAGTGAATGGACTCAATAGCAAGAATGGAGATGACAAAAGAGTCAGTAGACTTGAAGACTTATCAACATAAATTATTCAATCAAGTTTTTAAAAACGAGCAGAGTCATAGAAACTACAGGACAACAACAAAAAAAGAGACACATTAGCATCATAAGAGTTACAGAGAGGAGAATATGTAGACCTGAAAAAATATTTGAAGAAGTTTGTCAAAAACATCTCAAATTAAGCAAAGGGTCTTTTAGATTCAAAGAGCTGAGTGAGCCTAAAACATAATGAACCCAAAGAAATCCATATCCAAACATGTCATAATCAAATCACTGTAACTACAGACAAAAAAATTCTGAAGGCAGCCAGAAAAAAACAACACATTGATGGAACAATGACACAGAGGGGATTTCTCATCAGAAACCACACAAACCAAAAAAAAAAAAAAAAAAGCCACAGCATTCTAAAGTTCTGGAAGAAAAGAACTGTCAGCCCAGAATTCTATATCCAGTGAATATACCCTGCAGGAGTGAAAGGTGAACTAAAGATATTCTGAATTTATGTAGATACATAAGCAATCTATAGCATACATGGGAGACATAGGATAGTAAGAACCTATATTACAATGGAAATTGTAAAATATGGATTCTAAGTAAAATGAAAAGTAAATATTTTATAATCACTAGAGCAACGGGAAAAAAACAAAAGATATATAGTCAAAATCACAAAATATAAGTGAATGCTAAAAATTTCAAATAACCCAAAGAAGGCAAGAAAGGTAAAGCAGAGGGAAAAAACAAAAAGAATAAACGTAAAACAAATAAAAAAGTGATAGACCTAAACAAACATATAAAAAAATTACATTACATTTAAATGATCTAAGCATGCAATTAAAAGACAGATTGTCAGAATAGATAAATAAACATGACCCATCTATATATTGTCTATAAACAACTCACTTCAGATAAAATAATATAGGTGGGGTAAAAGTAAAATAACGTACAAAGATAACTATCAACTACTAATCAAAGTGGCTATATTAAAATCGGATGAAGTAACCTTTATAGGAGTTACCAGGGATAAAGAACATTATATAGCAATAAAAGTTTTAGTTTACTGAGAAGATATACCAATCCTGAATTTGCATGTTCCTCATAACAGAACTATAAAAGACATGAAGCAAAAATTGACAAAATTAAAAGAGCATATAACTCCACAATTATAGCCGGAGATTTCAAGACTTCTCTGTCAATGATATATAGACAGAAAAACAAAGGATATAGGAGAACTAAAAAATATCATTAACATATTGGATCAAATTGACATTTATAGAACACTCCACCAAACAACTCAGAATATATAGCCTTAATATCTTTTTTTATTTTATCTGGTATAGGTATTATAATTTCGGTCTGCTGTTTGCCTCTCACATGTGTTCTCTCATGTTAGAGACTGAGAATTTTAGTTACCCATTTCTCAACTGAGTTGAGGGACTGTCTGGGAGTATCTCAGCTGTACATTCTCCTCCAACTAAAACCACTTACCTTTTCTCCAACACACAACCCTTCTACACCTACTAGGAACCATCAGTACCAGATAAGGAAAAAGTGAGAGGAGCTTACAGATATAATTATTGCATTTTCCTCCAAAGTTTTATTCTAAATGTTTTTAATTTTAAAATATATTTTAATAATGTATACAGAGCATGTGAGGAAATCACAAAATAATTATAACCAGCTCCGGTTTTAGAAATAGAATACTGTCAGTGTCTTAGAAACCTGTGTCCCTCCGTAATTACATTTCTCTTCCTTCCCACTAGCAATAACTATTATTTTGATTTCTATGAATAATTTATTTTTTTCTGTCTTGCTATTTATGAATCCCTAAATAATGATTTTATTTTTTACAGATTTTCAATTGTATAAACTTTAAATCATGATGCACTCATCCTTTTGACTTACTTCCCTCACTTCATTTTACATATGTGTTCATCAATATTAGGGGATGTATTCTATAGTATTCTATTTCATGAATATTCCAAAATATTATTCTACTATTGATGAACATTTGAGTTGATGGACATTTGAGTTGTTTCCACTTTTGGGTCCCTAAGGCTACTAAGAAAACATGACACACATATACAAAATTCTAGAGTATACAAACAAAAGTGGAATTGTTAAAACTCATAGGATGTATACCTCTTTAATTTTCCTAGATTGTGTCAAATTCTTTTCCACAGTGGTTATAACTAGCTTAAAACCACCAACAGAGTACACATGGTCCCACTCCTTCATATTCTTACCAACACTTCGTATTTCTGGCAACTTAACTTATGACAATTTGACGCATATGTTATGATAGCTCACTGTGATTGAAAATCACATTTTTCTGGGGTGCCTGGCTGGCTTAGTCAGTGAAGTGTGCAACTCTTGATTTTGGGGTTGTGAGTTTAAGCCCCACAATGGGTGTAGAGATTACTTAAAAAATAAATAAAAATTAAAAAAATAAAATCACATTTTTTCTGATTTCTGTGTTAAAATAGACATATATTTTAGTGATTTAATCCTATTAACAAACTTTCTCTTAGGAAGTATCAGTTTAGGGCAGCCCGGGTGGCTCAGCGGTTTAGCGCCGCCTTCAGTCCAGGGCCTGATCCTGGAGACCCGGGATTGAGTCCCACCTCATGCTCCCTGCATGGAGCCTGTTTCTCCCTCTCCCTGTGTCTCTACCTCTCTCTCTCTCTCTCTCTCTCTCTCTCTCTGTGTCTCTCATGAATAAATAAATAAAATCTTAAAAAAAAAAGGAAGTATCAGTTTACTATAAGAATGCCAGTTTCTTCATGTCCTTATCTGCACTGAATATTATTAATCTTTTAATATTTGCTTGTGTCATCTACCACATCATTGTTTTGCATGTATATCCTTCAATATCATAATAAGTTATGTTGACATATTTTCACATGTTTAATAGCTACTTTAATTACCTTTATGAATTGCTTGTTCAGATCCTTTGTTAATTTTTAACTGAATGTTTGACATTGATTTTACAATTTCTTTACATATTGATATTATTAACACTGGCCTGTCATATATGATGTAGATAGCTCCATTTCTTTCTTTGATTTGTTTTACCAAGCTGAGTTTTTTTACGAAAACTTGTTTCATTTGGTGTGCTGATTATAATAAAAATGACTGGAATAAAACAAAAATGCTAATGATCCTATTTTTGTGTGATAAAATTACAAATGACAGTGGTAGACAAGTATGTTGTCTTGTCTGCCCAATGTGCAAATATACAGTATGTCAAGCAATTGCCTCCCACAACTACAATATGTGAAAATGTGTCTCTTTTATATCAGCTAGAATTAAGCATGTGACACAATGCAACCAATTAGTAGCTGCTATCCAGAAAAATGAACTTTGGAGAAGTTACATAAAGATAATGGGTCAGTTAGAGGTTCTATGGCATAAAGCAAACATTCAAAGATGTGGAGTTCAGTAGCATATCAGCTAGTGGGTCCAATGGCAACAGGGCCAGCAGTGTCACATGCCCAGTGGCAATTATGACAGTAGCGATACCGTAAGCAAACGATTCCTGTAGCAAGATCTTGGCTAGGTAGACTTCCTTAGATCTTACTCAGTTCTGGTTCTTATCCTTCACGTTGTTTATGTGAACCACCTGATACCTTTATCATCATAAATTAAGCAGAATCAACTTCTGTTTATCCCTCTACTTCCTGGTTAGTTCCATGACTTTTTTCCTTTTACCTAATTCCAAACCTCCCACCATCTGATTATATAACTGTTAATTTTTTAAAAAACTAATATACAAAGCAATAAAATCATCTTCTCCACAGCTTCTGTCATTAATTCGTGTAACAAAATTTCAGGCACAATTTTCAGACAGATATTTGGCGAGTTTGCTTTAGGAAATTATATTTAAACAAGCAAGAGATTAAGTCTGGACTTGCATATGCTTTAAGAATTTTAAATTTGCATTTCAATTTTTCTTTTCATTTTAAAAAGAAAAATATGACTTAAGTGAAATTTTAATTCATATAAACTATTGATAAAAAAACAAAAAGCATTCTTTAAAATAGGTGCCATTCACCACCACATCTATATGTTAGAAGCTGCAAGACCATTGCTATACTAGAAAGACAAGTACATTACTTTATTGAAAGTAAGTTTTCCTCTACAGGATTATCAGCTGCCAAACATCAGGAATTTTGAGGGAAGAAGAAAATGAGTGATTCTTCAATTAAAAAACCTACATGAGGCAAAATAATTTGCAAGTTTAATTTGACACTTATATACATCTGGAGAAACATTTGGTAAATTTAGAGAAGTTTCACTGGATGTTTCAGAACCCCTTACTGCATATTTCTCTCATTAAAAGCAAAGACAAATCATTATTTAAAATGACATCATTTTTCTTCCAGTAATTAAAACTAAAATCTAACTTTTAATAACATTTAACTGTACTTTACTTTTTTAATAACCATTACCTCCTGGTAGGTTCAAAATTCCAGAAAGTTATATACTAGCTAGACATAAAGGAAAATTGACTTTACTCATTAATATCCTAATTACCCTGTCCAATTAATCTTAGGCTTAGCTGTGTGATTTGCTCTGGCTAATGGAAGATGAGTGGATGTGAAGTATGCCATGACCGAGAATAAGTTCTGAGCACTAGAGTGGTTGGGCTCACTTACAAGCTCTTATTTATACCATGAGAACTGCATACCCAAATTGGAACTGCAACTTCTGTCTAAATCCTCAAATGAAAAAGACATATGGAAAAAGAGCAGAGTTGTCAACTGATCAGCAGTGAATGGAAGCTGACATGTAACGAGAGCAATCATTATAAGTTTGTTGGTATAGCAACTATATTTGAGAGATACATCATAAATTAATGCAGCCTAATACGTGTGGTATTGATCTTCATTGTGATCTATCCTACCTCTTCAGATCAGATACCTCTATATATTATATATTACTTGTTAAAAACTAATAATAATGAGAGATTAAGCTTCTTAATCCCAGTATCCCTAGCAAAACGCCTGTTATTTACTGAAATTGGAACAGCTTAAGTCACACACTAACCCTGAATTAAGTTAGGAGTATGGGATGAGGTATTTATTTTAGTCTACATACTCCATTCCTGGAATCAGAATGAAAGCAGTTTCTCTAAAACTGTAAGGACCACTGAACCAAAATTTAGAACTACTGAAACTGAGAAGGGGGAAATAAATTACCAGAAGACAGTTAACAAATATTTACATGTTATGAAAGAAGGTACTTTTTAATGTACCCTTATAAACAATATTGAAATTTTTAAAGACAACGTGTGCATAATTTATATTTGAAAATATTTAAAACATGGATAGAAATATAAAATATACTATTGTCATTAAATGGCACATTAGTCATCTCTAATATGACTGCACTTATTTCAGTAAGAGTAAAGCAGTAAAATTTCATAATGGCAGGATCATATATAGTATTCAAACAATAAATCTGAATTTGAGGGTTTTTTTAAAAAGGAAAAAGCTAATAAGTGAGAAAGATATTACAATTTTATTTCCACTACACACTTAACCACTAAAGGGTAGTCTGAGACAAAAATGACTAAAAAAATATGCTTTAAATAGTGTGAATGTTATGAAGGAAATCTAGATATTTGTACACATATTTGAGTTTGTACTGCATTTCAAATAAACTAAATAATGGACACAGCTAACAGAAAACACTTCTGTTTAAATTTCTTGCATATTCAAACATACATTGTCTTAGCAAAAAATAAGGAAACAGACATCATGAAGTATGTCTATTTCAATTTATTTAGCCAGAACAAGAGTGCATATTTTTTTATTTTAAAATGCGACAGCAATTCAGTCAGATTTTTAACTGTTTAACTATTCAAATGAAAATGGATCAGTATAGAATTAGAAGAAATGGATAGAAAACTCATTACATAAATGTAAGGACCTGAAGGTGTCTCCAGAATGGATAAATGATAAATCAAATGAGGTACCATTACAAAAAAAAAAAAAAAAGAATAGAAATGTAGGTGGCAACAGTCAAAGCTAATAGAAAAGTAGGTGCCCTACTCCCCTATAAAGATTAAGAGCTAGGAATAGTAACTTTGATTGGGAAAGTTACTTTTCCCTTATAATATATCACATCAAATTCTTTCACCTTTTTCTAAAGGAGATTATGAAAAATCTTCAGAAAAAAATGGAATAAAATCAATGACATAATTGCCATATATTTCCAAAAGCCCACAACTGTGAAGAAATCCACAGATAGAAAATTAGGAATAAGTGTATCACTAGCATAGCCTTTCAGTATACCTGGTCTTCTAACTACAGCATAGGAGGAAAAAAACACAATTTGATTGTAAAAATTCCATCCTTCAAAAAAAATGACCTTCAGTGAAATTACTAGTAAAAAATTGACTCAGTTGCATCATCCACTGTGAGGACACAGCTGCATCAACAATGCTTTTTTCCTGTCTTGACAAAACAACAACAACAACAAAAAATTCTCAGGCAGGAGGTGGAAGAGGGGGGGAGAAATTTTGTTGTATTTTTCCCCCTTTGGGGATTAGGTAAACTCACAAAAATGAAAACACAGATGTGACAAGTACTATATGCCTATTGTTATGGGATGCTGCCATAATGATTTTAGGAGATTACCATGCCATATAATTAAGCTTGTATCTCATGCTTGCCTGAAGTTAGCTCTCAACAACCAGAACTATAAACGGTAATCAAAATCTCTTGGTTTCTCACTCCTAATAAACATTACTCTTTCTTTGTCATCTTTCTCCTCTAGAGGCTTTCTTTTTTAGTATCATTAAGAAAAAAAAAATTGTGCAAGGCTTTACCTTGGGCAGGTGAATTCTCACTTGAGACTTGTGCCATATTATACAACTCCAAAGACTATAAATTCAAAATGTATCAAAAGCCAAGATATAAATTTTTTGAAGTTCCTGGAATTCCAGAGGGCACCATGCACATAGAAAACAATGTGAATGCTGCCCCTTAGGATTGAGAGACATGTTAGTATTGCTTGGTGATACTATGAGAGCCCCTCAAACCTTTGGGACAGAGTGAAATACAGACCCTAGTTTTACCACCCTCCTTCTAACATTACAAATAATGAAGTATGAAATAAAGACATAAATCACTGGCAAAATGTTACATCCCAAATCTGGTAATTTACTCCCTTCTCTTTTTTACCCTCTGGATATTGCTTTGAGGAGATAGTGGGTAAAGAAATTATATATGAATCAAAAAAATAGATCATTATGCTTATGGATAGTGATGAATTGATAAATTATATTTACAGACTAAAGAGATCTTAAATAATGGAGAACTGCTGACTAGAAAAGGATCTTTTTTTTTTTTTTTCCTGTAGCTTCAATTTACAGATGAGAAAACTGAGGCCAAAACAGGATCAGAGTTCACAGGCTAAGTAAATCCAAGGTGTCTAACCACATACAACCAGAAAAGCTCTTCTATTTTACTTAAAAATGCTTCAATGTAAGATTCTTTCTGCATACAAGAGTCTCAAGTCCAGCATGACTCTGTCTCTCACCCCAGTCAAAACACAACTGCATCATCAAAAACCTCTAAAGGAAGTACCATAGGCAGAAGGATAGTGATCCCAGAAATGAAGAGCAAAGCAAGTGACAAATGAGCAATGGCTATATAAAACAAGCATGTTTCTGTGGTTAAAAATTAAAATACACAAATCAACAACCTGTAAGTCTGAAGATGGAGCAGTAAATGAAAATAAAATGTTCTATAGTTCTCATAGTGTCTGAGAAAACAAAGGTATTAAGTATATCTGGACATTAATGAATTAAGTATGCAAATTCCAACTTCTAGGGTAATCACTAAAAGAATAGAAAAAGTGTATTTCCAACTGAGCAGAGAGGAAATGAATTCTTTAGATGTTTCTTCTGCTATTTTCTTTCATATTTCTAAATAATTTGTTACATGTTTATTTGGCTACTTCATCAATTTTAGATACTATCTATTAACCGACTTAAGCTACCTTGCCACTTTTATGTCATCCCCACACAATACCCTTTCTTGAATTCTCTCTATATAGTTATACACTAGGTCTGAGATAAATCAATATTCAGAGTTAACATTATTATAGCTATATAAATGATGTTAGTTTGCTAACTCTATCGTAATTGTATTTTCCTTCTTGTGTAACTTTTTGATTTTTTTCTGGAATAAATAATGGCCTCATTTTTCCTTTGTGTGGTTTGTTATTACTTATCTCTATTCTTCACAAAAGAATTGAAAGTAATTGGTTCTAGGGACTGAGAATTGGGGATAGATAGGAACATGATTGAATTGAAAATATTTAACAACCAATAACATATAGACACCAATTAATCCAATACTCTCTGTCCATAAACAACTGGTAAGGCCATGCCAAGGTATATGCACTGAACATCAGTCCTGGGGAGGGGGAATTTAGAAGGAAACAGTGGGTTAGAAGACTCGTCACTGTCTTCTTACAAGCTTTGAAGTACTATCTGACCTTTTAAATGATCTGTACGGATATGTCAACTAAAATATAAATAATTTTTAGAATAAATAAATTTGATTTTATTTAGTCCTTTAACCCTAACAGATGTATTTGGGGTTGAAGAATTCATTCTGTGACATATAAACTCAACATAAAATGCAAACAAGTATTTGAAACAAAAGTCCATAGGGGAAAAATAAGTTTCTGCTGTGTAACATGATTGCTAAACAACCAATGTGTTTACTTTCTAATGAACAAGTATTTTTGCCTCTGTTAAGAGATTGAATAATATACATCAAATTCTTTTAGGCAAAGTGAATCGAATTAAAGAGGTAAGGCAGTTTTCCTCTGGAGGAAACTGTTAAGTAATTGTACCCTATTAAGTGTTAATTTTCAACAGGTGCTACTTAAATGTAACATAGTATCATCCTTGTATAATCAGGTCTCTGAGTTGAGAGTCCCTGTTTCAAATTTTACACCAATTCATTTAAATTGGATGGAGTTACCATGTCTCCTACAAAACAAATAAGGATAGACATGCTATTTAGTTACTGTAAGGGGCATCACATTAATTATTATTCTTAATTTCCCTCCAGAAATCATTTCTGTCAATAATTCTGTTTCAACTAAGATGAATGGGAGGCAAGGGCATTAGGTTTAAGCAGCATGCTGCTGAAAAACTGGTTTGGGGACTATAGCTGACATTAGATCATGAAGCTATGAAACAAGGAAAAAGTGTCTTCCTAGTTTGTGGTGCACAAACATACAAAAAGGGAGGCCAATAATCTTTCTTAAGATTGAATTCTTATTGGAAATATAGAGTATCTATGAATACAAGGACTTTTACAGGTTCTCAGTAAGAAAGAGTTTGAGGGATTTTGTTTGTTTATTTTTAAATTTTCTTTTAATTTTTTTAAAGATTTATTTTTAAAGAAAGAGAGACAGAGCAAGCACAGTAGGGAGCAGATGGAGAGGAGGAAAGAGAGAGAAACTCAAGCAGACTGCACTTAGTACAGATCTGCATGTGGGGCTCAATCTCACCCCCCATGAGATCATGACCTGAGCCAAAATCATGAGTTGGACGATTAACCAACTGAGCCACCCAGGTGCTCCTATTTGTTTTTATAATGGAACAGCAAAGGAAAATTTTCCACTTTTGAAATTCAAGGGCAAAGGTCTAAGACAAGACTTAGGAAGAAAAATTGAGAAATAAAAAGGTACAATTTTCTATAGAAAAATACTAAAACTGAATAGCAAGCAATGAATAGAAATAAATTAGAACTATACGTGTGAGTTGCAAGTAATACAAAATTATTAGACATTAAATTATTTTATTCAATAAATATGTAAAAGAGGGACTGGAGACAGAAAATGGTATAAGTATTTTAAAAAGAGATTGGGGCAGCCCAGGTGGCGCAGCGGTTTAGCGCCGCCTGCAGCCCAGGGTGTAATCCTGGAGTCCCGGGATCGAGTCCTACATCAGGCTCCCTGCATGGTGCCTGCTTCTCCCTCTGCCTGTCTCTGCCTCTCTCTCTCTGTGTGTCTCTATGAATAAATAAATAAATAATCTTTAAAAAAATAAAAATAAAAAGAGATTGGATATAGAAAATGACCTTATAATAATCTAGAAGTAAACAAATAATTTTTTAAATAATTAAATAAATTTTAGTTAATTTTGCCTGCAGCTGGATCAGGGATGACTTCATCTAAGAAAAATCAATTTGGAATATGTATAACTGACTATTAGAGATAAGAAGAAACTTGGATGGAACAGCAGAAAAGAATCAAAGTGCACAGCATATTGAAGGAAGTACAAATAATGTGACATGATTCGAATTTATCACAACCTTTGTCTAAAGAGAGAGCATACTGATAGAGGATAATAGCAGCCCAGCACATTTACTGCTATTTGCAAATAGTTCTCAAGCAATTAGATAAACAATCTGCTCTATCAGAATCATGTCTCCAAGTTCATATTTACCTGTGCTCTGCATTGTGTAAGGAGTCACCTGTACCCCAAAGAGAAATTGAATTACCTAACTTCCCTACCTGATGGTAAACATGCACACACTAACAGAATCTAATGCACTAAATGCACTATCTCAAAACTGAGGCACACACTATCAGAAGTACAAATTTGGACACATATTTTCTTCCTTTTTTTAAATCTTGTGACAATATATATATACCATATTATCAAAATATAAGATGAACAAAGCAAAACTAAATTTGAAACTTAGTACTTTTTCCACATTAACCAAAAAATAATTATTGTTTCTCATGCATTAAAACGCTATTTCAGAGATTTTTAAGAAAACTACAAAATTCAATCCACCAGAATAAGTTGTGGGAAGGCCTGGGTGCTAATAAGCATAGGTAAAAGAAGAAAAAACTATGTTTATATATTTATTTGAATATATAGGATTTACTGAAATATATTTAAAGATTGTGTTTATATTATAAAAGTAGATCTTTTTTTCAAGTGTATAAAAATATACTTAAAGGGTGCCTCGGCAGATGAGTAGGTTAAGCCTCTGCCTTCAGCTCAGGTCATGATCTCGGGGTTCTGGAGTTGAGTCCTGCATCAGGCTCCCTGCTCAGCAGGGAGTTTGCTTCTCCTTCTCCTGCTCTCCCTGCTCCTCACCACCCACACCTCCTTGTGCTTGCTTGCTCAAGCTCTCTCTCTCAAATAAATAAAATCATAAAAACAATATATATATATATATATATATACTCAAAAATTTTGCATAGTAACTGTTATTATAACTCTATATCCTCCCTCCCTTGACATAGTGCAGGTACTATTTACAATTTCACATGCTAGAGGCACTTAGGTGTCTAAGGCAGTTAAGCATCTCCCTTTGGCTCAGGTCATGATCTTGGGGTCCTACATCCAGCCTGGAGTTGAGTTGACTGCTCAGGAGGGAGCTTGCTTCTTCCTCTCTCTCTCTGCTCCCCTCCTCGTGCTCTCTCTCTCATTCTCTATCATAAATAAATAAATAAATAAATAAATAAATAAATAAATAAATAAATTTGAATTTCACATGGTACATCTCTGAATGTTTACATACATTGCCAATAAATCTGAAATGTCAATAAAAATTTAACTGAGTCTTTGGAGATGAGTATTTTGGTTATTGCTTAGGTAAAGGGAAATCAGATGGTTCCCAACTTCCCAACTTTTGATAGTTGAATTTTCAATCCTTGCTATTGTGAACGTTGTTCTCATAAATAAAATCTGCAAAAATTTCTTATTTATAATTATACTGGCTGTGATAATGTTAGCACTCTTTATTCTGAATTATGGAAACTCCTGTCTCCTTCAGCATTTGCAATTCTAAGTCTTTTGGTAATTCATGTTCTTAAAATGTTTTCAATACTAGAGACCCTAAATTTGAATGCCAAGTATTTGATAGTTTTGGTGTCTGAAGGGACTTTTAAAATAACAATATGTATTATTTTCTCTGGCTCTAAGGGGAAAATATCCCAATTATTACTTTCCTTTACTAGGAATTTCGAGCTAAAGAAATAACAAATGGTCATAATTCCACAACCTTTAAATCTATACCTTCTGAATAAACTTTGAATATAAACATCTTAAATTTGAGAAGGTGACAATGTTTTTTTTTTTAATTTTTATTTATTTATGATAGTCACAGAGAGAGAGAGAGAGAGAGACAGAGACACAGGCAGAGGGAGAAGCAGGTTCCATGCAGGGAGCCCGACATGGGACTCGATTCCGGGTCTCCAGGATCGCGCCCTGGGCCAAAGGCAGGCTCCAAACCGCTGCGCCATCCAGGGATCCCTGTTTTTAAAAAGGTAAAAATGTTTCTGATATTTTAAATGGGTAATTAGATATTCAAACTTACACACAGATTGTCAAGCACAATCCAAACTTCTAGATTACTAGAAAACTGATCTCATATAAGGAAAGTGATGAATACGTCAACTACATTAATTTGTGAGCTGATTTTTAATCTAAATCATTCCCTTTTATACTTTCATTTTAAGAGCATAAGGAAAATGAGTACATTTTTATAATTTGTACTGACTCATTGCTTAGATAGATGTTTGTTCCAGCAAAGCAAAGAACAGATCAAAACAGGCTTTAGAAAGTAAATCATCTATTCATTATCGTATTTTAATATTTAACATTTTAGTGATGTATTCTTACAAGCAATTTGATTCTTCAAATAGGAAGAAACTATAATGCACTTAAAATTGAACTTTAACATTGAAAAAAAAAAAGGGAAACCTAAAGACCACTTCAAAATTTTGAAATTTGTTTCCAGATGCCAAGGTCCAGGAAATTCCAAGGTTATATTTTTAAAAAGAAATGAAATCTTAATTTAAAAAAAAATACTAGAAATAACTGATATAACTAAAATGACCAAGGAAAAGACTCTGAAAGTAACTTGTAAAGGAATCAAGGAATCTAAATTCCTAAACTTTATTATAAGCATACATTAGCAATCAAAAGTGAGATTCAGGATCATTTTTACATGGTTATTTTACTGGAGTTTATAATGAAGGTGCTCATTATGTTGTATATTAGCACAGGGCATGTAATACATAAAACAGACAGGCCCCATGCCCTCAAGGAAAATGCCATCCATGCTTCTAATTGTTTCCACATGACAATATAAAATCATAGCTCTCTGAGACACCTCTATATTATAACATTGTGACTGGCATTCTTATCTCCCAATAGCAGTGGAGATTTTCAATTAATGAAAAGAGGAGGGAAGGAAGAAGGGAGAAGACAGGGGCATAAAGAGAAAGGAAAGAAGAGAGAACAACTTTACCTCTAAACAAGCAACTAGGCCACCAAGTTTTATGTGAAATTTGTAAACAATGTGTGCTTTTGTTGAGTTTTTCCTACCAAATACAATAAATACAAAAGGATTAGCAAAAGAAATCTTCAAATTCATTTTTTTAGAGAGCTATACTTATGAGTATAAAATATCATCAAGCTGTTCAAATAAATATTCATGCACAATTTAAAGTTTAAATACCTTGAAAGATCTTTTATCACATGTTAACATTAGATAAAGTAAGAACAATCAACTTACCATCATTCAACAACTTAAAGAATTTTAAGATTATATCTCTAATAAAGATATTTTAGCAAAAAATATCTAAATCTTCTAAAGAAGCAGAATCTGAAAGGAGAATGTTATCTGAAATAGCTTTTGGCTAATATATTAAATATTTTTATGCTAATTAAAAAGTAAAATTCTTATACTAGCAATAAAAGGACTTCTATTTGGAAATATATTTTAATTTTCTATTGTGAATAAATTATTTAAAAGTCACTTTACTATGATTACACATAATATTTAATCCATTTTTCTGTAACATGGACCTAGAGATAAATGATCAAAATTTAATCATAGAATGATTATAATTACTAAAACTGAAAATGATCCCTGAAATTGGAGCTAAATATTCTTTAGCTAATGAAGCACGTGGATAGCTGTAAATTAACAAGTGATTCAAAATTTGTCAAAAGTAATTGTTGATGTTAAATCTCAGATATCGCCACATGTCAAACTGCTGTCTTCTTGTCATAGCAAGCCCACCCAACTCTTCAGTCACCCCTCTGATTCAGCACAGTACTTGACTAAAAAACATACAGGACACACTTAACACACACACACGCACACACACACACACAAGCCTGAATTCATCTGACATATAGAAATACAAATGGGCACCGAAATGGTGTTGGATATTCTATTTATCTCCTAAAATTACTTCTATAATGTAAAGGAATTATGAACACGGCTGGCATAAGGAAACGTTGTTTTGTTTTTTTATCGTTGTTTTGTTTTTTTGATCAAGCTCCGCTTCTAGGCAAAGTAAAGGCCATGTAAAAGGGGGTGTTTAAGAATAATGGCAGTGTCCTTGAAATGGAAGACTTTATGGCACTTCCAGATCTAGATTGAAATATGTGGGCAACCAATGAAAAAGATAACTGAAAACATACAGCCCATTCTCTCATTTCTTTTTCTTCTCTAGATTCAACTCTTTGTTTTCAATTATTGTTAGCTTAATACCACACACAAGACATATTATAGTCAACTCTAAATCCTACAGATTCTTAAAGAGGAATTTAAAATTCAAGAATCTGATATATTTCTCATTCACTCTTCCACTCATCCTCCTGATCTTTAGTTTATTTTGCCCTCTGATCAATTCTATACATGGTTAATAGTATTGTACAATGTTCCTCCATTACTGTTATTATGTCATTATTAGGTTCCTTATATTAGCAAAATGTTCTGGCCCCACCAGCCTTTGGGTACACTATAAATTCACATTCTTATTTAATAATCCCTATCAGAGTTTCCCCTGCTACTTATGAGAGTCCCCTTGCTTCTACTCAGTGATACTCCTGCAATACCTTATTGTACTCAGGGATATTTCATTTCCTTGGTCTCCCCACCAGGTCATCTCACCACTGTCGTTGCTACTACTGATCCTTCTGAGATAATGGCTCCATTTTTCATATCTCTCTACAATGGGGAACCACCACTATAACATTGCTCTGGCATCAAGGGCAAAGTCAGAAGAATCCCTTGGCTTACTCTGTTCCAGGCCTAACATAAGTCCATTCCAATTCACTATAGTTCAGCAAAAATCAAACTATACATTTAAAATACATATATTTTACTAAAGGTTTGGGTAAAATGGAAGGCAAATATAGTGAATTACTTATAAGGACTACTAGATGTCACTACTCTCAGAGGAAATAGGCTAAACGTTTTCCTCAGTAGTCTTCATCAGACTCTCCTTCATCTCCAATGCTGTCACGATGAGTTAAAGAACCAGCTTACTCCCAATACTGGGATTACGTCAAATATATCTACAGGAACACCTGGGTGGCTCAGCGGTTGAGAGTCTTCCTTCACCTCAGGGCGTGATCCCGGGTCCAGGTTTTGAGTCCTGCATTGGGACCCTGTGAGAAGCCTGCTTCTCCCTCTGCCTATGTCTGCCTCTCTCTCTGTGTCTCTCATGAATGAATGAATGAATGAATGAATCAATCAATCAATCTACAGTTCCTAGTCTAAAGTGGAAGCATCACAGTGATACAAGAAGACTTTTTTTTTTTCCTTCAACAAAGTCCAAGTTCTGTCTCATTAGATCTTACTCTCTGTATTATGAGACCCTCTTAGATGGTAGACAGGGAAAACATACATTCTTTTCCATCAAAGCCCTTCTACCTTTCACAGGGAGTATACTCTTTGGTTTTAAGATGATGCTCAGCAAATTCTCTATTACTCAACTTTAAAATACCATCAATTGTGAGACATCAACAACCCAAACTGTACACAGCTTATGCCAAGGTGAGATCAGAGATCAGTTCTATGGCATTTTTGTTAGTGGGAGTTGAGGAATTTGCACATACAACTATCAGTACTGTTCAAATTCATACTGCAAAAAGCTATACTTAATCTCTTTGTCCATGACATCTGCACTCAGGTAATTTCTGCCTTCCCTAAAACTATTGTTTTTCTCATAACTAAAAGGTTTATGTGGGGTGGGCCGGGGCGGGCGGTTTGAACGAGACGAAGACGGAATCGAAGCCGGGCTCTAGCAGTGCAGGTCCACAGAGGCCCATTGCAACACACAGAACTACTGCAACCCCTAAGGCTGGCCCGGGTGTGGTGCGAAAGAATCCTGGTGTGGGCAACGTGGATGATGAAGCAGCTGAATTGATGCAACAGGTCAATGTGTTGAAACTTACCGTCGAAGACTTGGAGAAAGAGAGAGATTTCTACTTTGGAAAGCTAAGAAACATTGAATTGGTTTGCCAGGAGAACGAAGGGGAAAACAACCCTGTATTGCAGAGGATCGTGGACATTCTCTATGCCACAGATGAAGGCTTTGTGATACCTGTTGAAGGGGGCCCACAGGAGGAACAAGAAGAGTATTAACAGCCTGGACCAGCAAAGCAACATTCAAATTCTTCACTCTAAATCATGTGTTTAACTGTAAAATATCCCCTTTTATTATTCTTAGAGGACTCACTGCTTTCTTTTCATGAGCAAACAGTACCTCTCTTAAAGTGCACTTTGCAGAAGTTTCACCCCTTTTCCAATGAGCTTGAGTTAGGAGCTTTTACCCCGTAGCAGAGCAGTATTAACATCTAGTTGGGTCACCTGGGGAACAGAGAGGTTGACCATGGGGCTCACTGTGTGGATGCTGGTAACACTCACTGCTGGAGAAGGTGCTTTTATGTCATACACTGAGGTGGAGTCCTCAGTAGAGAAATGTAAAGACTGATTTGAATTTTAAGGTAATGTGAAATCTTGGCAGAGAACGTTTTAATAAATAAATGCCTTAAGAGTATTAAATAAATAAATAAATAAATAGTTTATGCTAGTAATTTTACTTGGATTTCTGACGTAGCTTTTTTTCGGGCTGCCATATGCATGGAGGGTAGTTAGAGAGAAAGATTAATTAGCTTCACCTGAGGAAACTTAGACACCAAGGGACCCATCATATGATATACTTCTAAAATTAACATCCTTAAGCTAATCTTCAAGAACATCCCAAACTTCCAATCATTTAATTCAACAATATCTCACTATTTGTTTACATTCGAGTTAAGGTAATCTTCATGATCCAACATAACTTGCGGATTGCCACATTACCCCTTCTGTTTGGAATCAATCCTACTCTATCTTCTTTATAAGTCTATGTTCTTCACTTCTTTAAAATTCAAGTCTAGCCAATGTTCATTGTTGCCTTCTCACCACTTATTCCCCATTTTCCCTTCCTAATAGCCTCTTGTTTCCATTTAAGATACAGGTACTTCTGAGGAATTTAATTTCTTTCTCAATGGCAGTGATGTGGCATATGCATTCCATCCTCCCCAGTCACAGTAATTGGTTCAGATTCAAAGGTGCTCTGAGAATTTCAGACTGCATTCCAGGATAACTCATTCTCTGGAAAGAGGGATGAGTGTATAAGGTTTAGAATTCTGAAATCATTATTTTAGGCACCAAATGAAGGGTGCCAGAATAGGATGCCAACATGTTGAGGAGGGCAGAGCCAAAAGATTGCAAAGGAATGGAGCCAGATCCTGATGACATTATGTACTGCAGGATCAATCCTTTTCGAAAACCAAATCTACCTCTGGATTTTTTTGATACAGGAACCAATAAATCCTCTTTATTTTTTAAGCAGGTTAGACTTGAGTTTTCTATTACTTGCAATGGAAAGTATATTATCTACTACACATACTGTAAACCTCATCTTCTTTAGGAAGCCATTCATTCTTGATCCCACCTGACTGTTTCTGTTCTATTTATCCCTTCTTCAGCTGTTAAGTGGAATAATACTAGAGTAATCTGGAATGATCCATACTAATGGCAATTTAAATTACAGAAAATCGGTTTCAATATTTTAAATGTTCCTAATTACATTACAAGCTTCTAAAAAAATAATGAAAATCTTCTGTTGCATTTTTTTATTTCAAGAACCACACACCACATTTCTATCTAAAACACATATTCAGTAAATCTCAAAAACCAATAAAAGTGGTGAACAATGAAAATGATAGGATTATTTTTTACAGATAATCATTTAGTAATATATCTCTCATGTTTAATATATTACTAATGCACTTACAATTGCACCTGAGAGATGCTGAACTTTCCTGGTCACTTAGTCATTTCCTTCTTTAATTGATGTTACAATCATAAATATTTAGTATTTGATAGATTTCTTTCAGCTCCATATTCATCAATTTCATCATTTTGCCTCAATATTTTAGTGACAACTTGCTTCAGTATAGAATAAAATGAAGAGCATGGGTGCTGGCTAAGTATAAAAAAAGATCAACGTGTAAGTTTACCATTTATCTTCACAAACTCCAATCACCCAGAAGGACAACTGCAGTTGGACAAATACAATGTTTACAGGAATTTTTATATACAAGTGTCTAAAACTGGTATGTCAATTCTAATGGCAAAAAAGACTTTAAAAATTAGCTCAATATTTCAATAATTGTGTTCCTTACATACTAAAAGACAAAGTGACTAAGAATGCTAATCCATGGACCTAAAGCTAAGTGGTAATACAGTCTAATTCCCCTTAATATTCCTACTTGAATTGTTGCAATCATTGAATTGCTAAAATGTGTTTGAATACAGTGGTATTTGTTTCCTAGATCAGAAATCAAATACACTGATGTTTTGGAAAGCTAAAAATCATTTGCTCTGCAAACAATCAAATCTCCCTTAAAGACAAGGTTTTGCTCAGCAAAGATCTGAAAAACTGCAATTAGCCTTTCAACACTACTGTTTCCAGCACATGGCTTCTTGACAGATTATACTCCACCTCTGTTCATTACTGGTTTGTTTTGTTTCAGTCTACTATGCTAATTTCTATTGCTAAAAGCATGAAAACTGAGATACTTCTGGAGTCTCTTGGTGTTTATAAGTGATGGTAAGCTAGTTTAGTATTTGATTCCAAATATCACAAGTTGGTAAGTTTGCTGGTAATACAATTGTCCATTAAATATTTACATACTGGCAAATTTTTCACAAGGTATTACTTAGATTTCTTTTAAACGTCAAATCCTCACTACAGAGAATGAATTTAATATGTTAAAATAGTTTAAAAGTCCAAGTAGTCTCTGAATGGCTGAAATGAGTCTATAATTTAGATTTACATATTTTTCTTTCCAGATTTGACATTGGATTAAAACCCATATGGATCCCTGGGTGGCGCAGCGGTTTGGCGCCTGCCTTTGGCCCAGGGCGCGATCCTGGAGACCCGGGATCGAATCCCACATCAGGCTCCCAGTGCATGGAGCCTGCTTCTCCCTCTGCCTGTGTCTCTGCCTCTCTCTCTCTCTCCTTGTGACTATCATAAATAAATAAAAATTAAAAAAAAAAAAACCATATGAATCCTTTTTCTTTTCCTAATGACCCTCAATTTAAAAAATATTAATTGAATACCTACACTGTGCCATGAAACATGCATAGCAGTAAGGAGACAATGGTATACAATATCGCAGGTCCCTGCTCTCAAGGAGTTTATGTCTAGTATGCAGTTCAGATACATGAGGAAAGTAGTTTCATTACAACTTGAGAAATGTCTTGGAGGAGGAAGGTCAAGGTGCTCTGGAACTACATGAAAGGATAAGTATATTACCTAGGTTTGGTAGAATCACAAAAGACTTCCTGGGAAATAATGTCTAAATTAAGAAATTAAGATAGAGTAGGATTTAGGGAGATAAATGGAGAGGAGTGACAGTCCTAGAAGAATACTGCAGAAGAAGACAGCACTTGCAAAGAACTGAAACAATAGCTTTAGTGACTGGGTATTTTTCACAGTTCTGGGTTAATAAAACTAAACTGAGTATAAAGAAATATAATTGCAAATTTTCTGACTCTTGTACTTTCAGTATGGTGCATACCATATTCATCTCAGTAAAGCTAAAGCATTCAGGTCAGGGCCACAGGCACAGATAAATAAATCAGAGTGTTAGATTTGTGGGTCTTTCTTGCTGTATTGCATAATATTGCTATTTATGTGAATTCTTTGGGTTATTCTAATAGGTTAAGAGAAAAAGATTACAAATTAATTAGTGTCCATTTGTCCTGTATCAAAAATTAAAATCCATTATTTGCATGGAACGGTCTCAGATAAAGTAATCTGTTACTTTTTACTAGGCATCCAGAGGGAGAGAGCAGACCACTCAGGGAAGAGAAAACCAGAAGGAAATTCATATTTTTAAATGCCTACTCCATGCCAGAGTATTTTACACATGCAGACATATATAATCCCAATGAGAAAGGTTTTATTTGCAGTGTTTATAAGGGGGTACTGAAGCTTGTGAAGTTTAAATTACTTGTTTAATTAAATAAAAAAGTTTGTTACACATGCTAAAATTTTAAATCACTGAAACACCGGTGATCAGATTTGTGTAGCTAAGTTAACCCATCTGTTGTATAACCTTCACAGTGAAGTGTGTAAATGAATGTCTTATGATGAGATCATTGATTAGGAAGGTTATGGTTCACATATGTATATTTTAGATGCAGGCTTGCATGTTACTTCAGTATAAAATTGTACCAGTGTGTATGCTACCACAACCAACATGTACCAACCCCTGTGCATACATGTGACTTTATTTGACACATGCTCTCTACAAAGAAAACTGTCAGATACACATAGCCTATGAGCTAATGACAATATTATATTATGGACTACACTCTTATTTAAAGCCATTTGTACTTGTTTAATTCTAATGTTTATTATGAAGAGAAGAGGTGTTAAAAGGTGCTTTTTTTTCCAAATGGCTATCAGGTTGATCTACCATTTATTGAACATTTTATCCTTTAATCTATGTTGCTTGAGAAGTCAATATTAATATATAATAAGTTCTTTATATACATGGTTCTATGAAACCATGCACTATTGTTTTCACTGACATGCTTGTTCTGTTTACATAGTTTTAATTATTAATTTAAATACCTTTATTTTTCTGTGTTTCTTTTGTTATTCTACTGTGAATATTCTTCAAAGTATAAAATATAATCATTTTGAAAAGCTCTACTCAGAAAAATTTATATTTGAATTGATTATCAGTAATTTTTGAGTTGTTTTACTTTGGTGAAATAAATAACGATAAGGCAATAATGACTATTATGGAGTTCCATTGCAATATACTACTATGACTTATCTCTTTTTAAAAACAAGAAACAAAAAAATCATATTGCTTGTGGATGTTTCAAGAAATATAATGTATGAACTCAAAATAAATTATAAAACAACGACCAATTTTACCAAGCAGTACAAGTTAGCCAAAAAAAAAAAAAAAAAGGTTTGAATTATTGAACTTGTGTCCCTAAGTGGGGTAAAGTAATTCAGAATATAATTAGACCCTTACTCCTCTGACTGATTGCAATGAATGATGAATCATCCTCCTCTGGTGGGAAAAACTTGAGGGATGTTAGCTTTACTCTGCTATCTTTTCCTTAAATGCCTCACGTTAAAAAGAGGACTTTTGATTGAACTAAGAAAGTGAGCTAGGAAGAATGAGAATAAAATTCTAGAAATTCATTCCCACTCACGTCACTACATTTAGTGAGGTTATGTTTATAATTTCTTTAAGTACAGTTTTGCAACATTTTTCTTTATTTTAATATAGAGTCCAACAAAATTTTTTTCATCAACTTCAATTCATTCCAGTAATATCATAAATAGGATGTTTATCAAATTTTCTAATTGTTTCTTACCGGTATATAGAAATGATATTGATTTTCTAAGAGGCCATGAATGGAACTTATTTATTAGGTGCAATAGGTTTTCTCAGGTAGGTGACTTTCTTATCAAAACAATAATGATTTTGGCAATATTCATTTCAAAATCTAGACATTTTGTGTCTCATCAGTTACCTCCTCCTGGAAAAAAAAAAATTAGTGACAATAGTTATCAACATTTTCTACAGCACAGCACTTGCTCAGGTTATTACCAGTACAGTTTTAGTTACATGGGAAATTAATACAACATTATTATGTGGGAAAATATTCCATGATCAAATAAGTCTGAAAAAAAATGTTGTTATATTAGGTGAGCCTCACTAGTGAAAAAAAGCTTAGAATTTTAAAGTAATGCTTATTTTGGACCTCCTAGAATATAATATTGTAGGCTATTTTTCACCTAATTATTTGACCTATGTAGATCACTAATTCATCCTAAATTTAATTTATACCGTGAGAACATTAAAAACAGATATAGATTAATATTATTTTCAGATAGTTAACTCTTCCAAAGTCAGGTTTTTTTCCACAGATTTGAGAAATCACTTGCAAAATAATATTTACATTTCCTGTTTAGTTTATTATATATATATTATTGTATAAGATTTTTGTGCTAGTCTTTATCAAAGACATTCTTTATGTGTAGTATAGATTTTCTGGTTTGAATTTTTTTTAGTTAGCTTTTACATATTAATGCTTTATCAGACCACTTTGTAAGAATGTTCATTCATAGTTCAATTACTCCTCTGATTTAAACTTTAGCCAAATCACCAGATTTATTTGATATTATATTACTAATACAATTTCATGTTTTTTTTAACATTTGCTTGTTTAATGTAATTATATTTTTAATCACTTTTTTCAAGCATCACCTGTAAACAACATGTAGTTTTTAAAAAAATACTTTACCTAACCTCCAACTGCTTAGTAAGTAAATTTATCTCATTCATATTTATTATTGTGTAATATTTAGCTTTGAAAAACATTTAGCTTTGTTTTTCTTAAACAAAACCAAGGCAGATATGAAGTGTACTGTTATGCTTTAGATTATATATGCCATGTAATGATTCAACTCTTTCTCCACTTTTTTTCTTCAAACTCAATGACATCATTATTCCCACAGAACGGTTTGGCTCTCATTTGATGAAGGATGCATTATTTTTATATTCTTTTCTTATTAGCCAGTAACAACTTAAGTATTCTGTCTTTTGCATTAAGTCAACTCAATGTTTTAATCTAAAAAACTAAATTTTTATTCAATAAAAATGTCTTTTACTACTAGAGGACTTCTGGAGAAGCTGGCAAAGTAAGAGGATCCTAAACTCACCTCTTTCCATGGATGCAACTAGAAAACACTGACATCAGTGTAAATAAACCAGAAAATGAACTGAAGACCCTTCACAGCTAAATCTAGAGAAGAGGTGCATCAAAGAGTGTCTAAAGGCCAGAGATGCACTGGGGAGCCAAATGGATCCAAGGAACTGTCCATGGGATGGAGGGATACTGCAGGCTCAGAAAGGGAAAAGGAGCAGATCCCCAAACATATTTTATTTCAGTCAACTTCTTCTATATGGACTACTTTTTTTCTACTTTTATATTCTCCAGTACTTTAGATGAAATATATTTTATTTTAATTTTATTCATAATTATTGTAAGATTCAACAACATCTTTGAAGTTATATTAGTCTAGTATTAAAATAAAATATAAATTGATATATTTTGGAACCTACTTTTCTGATGATACATTTCACATGTTCAGCTTTAAAGTTTTTCCCTATTTAACTTTATTACCTGCTACATGCCTCTTTTGAAATTTTAACTAGTAACTGTTCATACCATGAAATATAATGATTATCTCATAATCTAAATATTTCTGACTTTAAAATAAATTACTATACTATATTATACTCAGTTATAGAAAAAATATTGAAAGAAAATACTAGAAAATAATCAAATACATATACATACTATGTTGGTTAAATTAACAATGTTGTAGTTTTAGAATTAGATTATATTATTAATCTCAACTTCACTGGGATTTGCATTCTATTTTTCACTTATTTTTTCTCTTTCTCCTCTCATTTTTCTTTTTTCTTTCTTTTCTTTCTTTCTTCTCTTCTTTCTCTTCGTGAATTTTTTATTTACCCACCTTGGCCTCACCTTCTTTCCCCATGTTCTCACACACAATCTGAGACCACCCACACAGATAGTCAGGATGCTTTTAAGACTTTTTCTTAAGGAGACATATACCCAGAGGTAGCTATATTTCTATTTTAACTCTTTGACTAGTAACCTGAAAGCTTGATGTTCATCTACGTAATTCAGAGAGCTGTATAAGTGTCAGGAGGGGAATGGAAAGATGTCGTTTCATTCACCTGGTACTATTGTATCTCATCGGCTTAAAATCACCATGGCAATAGTCAGTCATTAGGCTTCAACAACGTCCCTGACTTTGCTCTGAAAGCTCCACTAGAGGACGAACAAGAATTCCTCTGTCTCACTGTTGAAGCTCCAACATTTATCCCAACTCTAGCACAAAATTAAAATGTATACTGTCTAAATTAGAATAATGGCCAACACCACCAACAGCATTCAACATTACTTAATAATAATTAACAACATTACTTAATAGAATATTGGTTTTTCTTAAACAAAACCAAGGCAGATATGAAGTGTACTGTTATGCTTTAGATTATATATGCCATGTAATGATTCAACTCTTTCTCCACTTTTTTTCTTCAAACTCAATGACATCATTATTCCCACAGAACGGTTTGGCTCTCATTTGATGAAGGATGCATTATTTTTATATTCTTTTCTTATTAGCCAGTAACAACTTAAGTATTCTGTCTTTTGCATTAAGTCAACTCAATGTTTTAATCTAAAAAACTAAATTTTTATTCAATAAAAATGTCTTTTACTACTAGAGGACTTCTGGAGAAGCTGGCAAAGTAAGAGGATCCTAAACTCACCTCTTTCCATGGATGCAACTAGAAAACACTGACATCAGTGTAAATAAACCAGAAAATGAACTGAAGACCCTTCACAGCTAAATCTAGAGAAGAGGTGCATCAAAGAGTGTCTAAAGGCCAGAGATGCACTGGGGAGCCAAATGGATCCAAGGAACTGTCCATGGGATGGAGGGATGCTGCAGGCTCAGAAAGGGAAAAGGAGCAGATCCCCAAACATTTAGCTTTGAAAAGCAAAGGGGCCCAACAATCAGTGGGGCCTAACACCTGGAACTTTAAAAATTGTCAGGTTCAACTCTGGGAGACTTTTCCAAATCAAAAAGCTGGCAGGACACATTTCCCTCCCTGGCCCCCAGCCTAGATACCTAACCACCTGCAGGAACTAGGTCAGCACAACACTCTCCACCTAGCTTGCTAACAGTGTACCCACCCCCCATTCTGTGTGCATCTGTGAATCCACCCCCTCCAACTTAGCCTCTGCAAGAGTTTTCTAGGTGGCTGCAGGTCCCCTCAGAGAGCAAACACAGACCTTGCTGGCACTACAAGCCCCACCCCCAAGATCTTCTGCAGACCTGCCCTCTCCAAGAGGCCTTGGTAAAAACTCATCCAAAGCAGAACCACAAGCCTGACAGTGTGCAAGCAGCCCTAACAGGGGCCAGCACCACTCCAAGGTGGCCCCTGCCTCAGGGAGAGGGGATGATAATCCTCTTGAACACTTGCCAGTTCAATTGTGACCCCAGTGAATAAACTGGGGGCAAACAGTAGTCTAACTGTGGGCCTCTCGCACCAAGGAAAACTTTTTAGAGAGACAATATGGGGCAAGTGCCCTGCAGTTCAGTGTTACTGCATCTGGCAAATAAATACCTGGTCTGACTCAACTCAAGCCCAAGGTGGCCCCAGACTGGCTCACTAACACCACAGGGACCGATTCCTCTCCAAAACAGGCAAACTAGACTGAAGGCAAAAGTAGCTCAGCCATAATAGTAATAATAGGTCCTCAGATTGAGGCTAGAGTCTGCACTGGGTGCTTAAGATTCTCTGTCCCCTTCTGCCCCAGCATCCTCCTCTCTCTTTCTTTCTCTCTCTCTCTCTAAAAAAAAAAAAAAAAAAAAAAAAGGAAAGGAAAAAAATAGGTGATGAAGGAATGCTCCAAATTTACTCTATGAGGCCAGCATGACCCTAATTACCAAAACCAAATGTAGACACTATTTAAAAAAAGAGAGAGAGAGAGAGAACCACAGCCCAACATCTCTAATAAACATAGATGCAAGGGATCCCTGGGTGGCTCAGCAGTTTAGCACCCGCCTTCAGCCCAGGGCATGATCCTGGAGTCCTGGGATCAAGTCCCACGTTGGGCTCCCTGCATGGAGCCTGCTTCTCCCTCTGCCTGTGTTCTGCCTGTGTGCATTCTCCCTCTGCCTCTCTCTCAGTCTGTGTGTGTGTGTGTGTGTGTGTGTGTGTGTGTGTGTGTCTCATGAATAAATAAAATCTTTCAAAAAAAGAAGTTTAAAAAAAACAGATACAAAAGTTCTCAATAAAATAATAATAAACCTAATCCAACAATACATTAAAAAAAAGTATTCACCACCATTAAGTAGGATTTATTCCTGGAATGCAAGGTGGTTCAATATTTGCAAAAAATCAATGAGATACATCACATCAAGAGAAATAATCTTAAAAATATCATTTAGGTGGATGCAGAAAAAGCATTTTACAAAGAACAATATCCATTCCTGATTAAAAAATCCTCAATAAAGTAGGTTTAGAGGGAACATACCTCAACACAACACAACGAAGAGAAAACCTCACAGCTAACATCATACTCAGTGTTAAAAACCCAAGAGCTTTTCCCTTAAGGACAAGAACAAGACAAGGATGTCTATTTTCACCACTTTTATTCAATAGTACTGGTAGTCCTAGTCACAGCAATCAGACAGCAAAAAGAAATAAAAAGAAGGTAAAACTTTCACTGTTTACTAATGACATGATACTAAATATAGAAAACCCTAACTCCACCAAAAAATTACTAGACCTGATCAATGAATTCAGTAAGGTCGCAGGATACAAAATCAATATGCAGAAATCTGTTTCATTTCTATACACTAATAATGAAGTAGCATAAAGAGAAATTAAGAAAACATTCCTATTTATGATTGCATCAAACTAATAAAATACCTTGGAATAAACTTAACCAAGGAGGTGAAAACTTCAAAACACTGATGAAAGAAATGGATGAGTGAAATTGGGGAAGGGGATGAATAGCATACTTATCATGAGCACAGAGTAATGTACAGAATTGTTGAATCACTATATGGTACATCTGAAATCAAAATAACACCATATGTTAACTATACCAGAATTTTTTTAAAGTTATTATTTCAAAAAATAAAATATCTTTAATTGCAAATTTAATTGGCAAAATAAAGGTTGGGAGTTTATACCAGATAAAATAATTCAGCAACAATTTTTAGAGATTATTGTTCTCATTTTGACATTAAGATATGCTAGCTTAATGGCAGCCCTACTTATTTTACCAGCACAATAATATTTAATAGTGTCACATTAGGTGATCGTTTGACATCTATGAAGTCATAAATATGTATGAAAATACAGTAATTGAAATAATAACCTAGAATGTGATTACATTAAGATATTAGATTATTATTAAAATAAAATGCACAAAATTTTAAATTTCTACAGAATACTCATGGTTCATGAAATTTCATCCTCTTACCACAGTTTGAGAAACAGTGCACTATTATCACAGCAATGATTAAAGAAGTGAAAGCATAAATGATTTTGATGTGAGAATGAAGTAGAGATAGGCAGGTTCTATCTAGCTGAGATGTCAATGAACCAGGCATCTGCTAGAAGTCTCATTTTGCCGAAAATTTTCTCTCTCAGCTAGGTGATGAAGCAATGAGGACTATTTCTCTAGCTTTAACTTTGACCAAAAAGAAAGAACTGGTTCATGAAATTCAAGTGACAGGAACCTTGGGAGAAAGTCAACTTGTCATCTTAGTGCTTGAAATAGCCAAGAAAGGAAACACTCAGCACAGTCTGACAGGTAGCTTGGACTTCAGAAAGCGGATTTCAAAAATTTCAGAAAGTAGATCTGAGTGATTCTATGACTTCAAGTCTTTTAAAAGGATTGGAAGCCTTGAAAAACAACTTCTGATAAGAAAATTATAAACATTAACAAGGTAGAAACAAAAGGGCACAGTATATAAAGGAAACTAACATAGCTACATACATTTTCCTGCATGCACTGTGAGGACAAAGGGAAAGGATTGTAATTTTGAACATCTTTATGCATATAAAAGATGCTAAATTGTTCACATAAATATGTTCCTATATCCATTTTACTGATGAGGAAACTGAGGCTCAAGGAGATTATATAGACTCTAGAAATACAAAGTCTAGTATAGAGTTATTAAAATAACTAAAGATAATAAAAAGCTCTGGCAGCCATTGGCAGCCATGTGAAAACATTTTTTTAAATTTTTTTTAAATTTATTTATGATAGTCACACACAGAGAGAGAGAGAGAGGCAGAGACACAGGCAGAGGGAGAAGCAGGCTCCATGCACCGGGAGCCCGACGTGGGATTCGATCTCGGGTCTCCAGGATCGCGCCCTGGGACAAAGGCAGGTGCTAAACTGCTGCGCCACCCAGGGATCCCTGAAAACATTTTTTAAAAAAGAAAAATGGTTAATTCCAGTACTTGATGCTGATTATTTCATATTAACCAAAAATAGTAAATAAGCATAAGTAATTAATGCTTATATTCTCTATGATGGAAATGCATTTTTTTACTAGTAAGGATAAAACAAATGCAAATAAAAGACACTTATGGATATACCTATAATAAGAAGCAAATTTAAGGGTCTGTTGATACATTATGTTCTGTATAAGCAAAAGTATCTGTCAATATGCTTGCCCTGCCTTTGTCCCCTTCTCAGCAGATAAGAAACACACTCACACACACACACACCAGCCAATCCACTGCCAACTAGTAACTAAGTAGATTCTCTTTTTCTAAGAGTCTAAACTAAGAGCCTCAGAAATAGTAACTAGTCAGAAAAAAGTAAGTAGTAGAATTGAAGAGTCATTTTAAGGCACACCAGCATTAGCATCATGGCAAGTCTGAACCATTTTGCACATTGACATTATGGAGAAGCAAAAGTCACAAGTATACAAAGTGTACAAGTATTCTGAAAGCAACAAGACCATCAGGCATGCATACAGAGAAAAGTGTAGATGAGGGACCTGATATCCCAGGAAAGACAGGAATTATACTGCCTCAGCTAATGGCTTTCCAATTCTAGGCCTCCTGGGTCCAGGCTGCCCAGTTCTGATCCTTAAATACCTAAATGACACATGAAGTGTAATGTGGATACCTACAGGGTTATCTGTACATCATCTCTAGTTCTAGAAACTTCTCTACCTCCTGCCATCCACATATTAATAGAGTAGTCATATTCATACACTATAACTCCATCTCCTGACAACATTGATTAATCCAGACATGGAAATCTTAAACAAGAGAAACAAAAATATTTTATGCATGGAATATGGAATAAAGGATTTCAACCTAAAATATACTACTTATTGATAGAGGACATAAATTTGAGTGTTATTGGTAGTCACCATGATCTACTTCTGAACTAGAAAACTATAAATATTCTCTTAAGGTGATATGAAGAGAGAAGCAGAGATAACAGAGAGAACTTACTGGGTTCCCTTCAAATAGACTAATATGGGATTCATTTCTGAAATATAATTGCATTCCTCCCTTGGGACCACAAGATATTCCCCATGTAATGGTGACTGGGAAAACTGTTTTAAAAAAGATATACAGAAAGATGCTAAAAATGATATATTTTATTGAATTCCATGTAAAATTAAAATGTACATACAAAAATCTCACATCTTAAAGCATTCTATCAATTACCAGCAAAATTCCAAGACATATAATTAGACAGATGGCTCATGAACACCTAGAAAAGGAAGTGGTAATCACCAAGAGCCACTTTAAATTCACTAAGAATAAATTATACCAAATTAATTAAATTATATAGACATAGTGAATCTGCATTTCAATGAGGCATATAATGCAGTGTTCTGTTGATGTCTTTTTGGACAAGATATATGCGGAGAGGATGTTTGTAAATTATGTGGATATGTGTTAGTTGAACAATTATCCTCAAACCATGACAATTACATGGCTCATTTTTGAACCTGTTGTGAGCCTTAATCACAATTTTGAGTTAAAAAATTGATATAGACATAGAAAAGATGTGTATTAATTTGGAGAAATAGTCAAGTATTGAATGACAGAATCATGATTGAAAAATTGGTATTTTCTTTTCATTACTAGAGTTGGAACAATGCATCAAATTCAGAAGAAGGAATTGTAGAAGATAAATATGAAGTCTAATACTTCTGGTTAAAAAGTCAACCTCACAAACACAGGATAGCAAAGATTATAAACAGAAAAGAAATAATCATGTCTTTTGAGTAATGGACTATACCTTGTAGATCCATATTCACAGCTCCCAACACAACTGGAACAAAACAGATGCTAGAGTTAGACGATTTTTAATCACTGAGAGATTTAATATGAGCCAACAAAAGTCATGCACACTTATGTTGCATTTACATAAAGACAGTATTTAACAAGGAAGTCGATAATATCCCTGTCCCTTACACTGATAAGATCATATTTGGAGCACTGTGTCTGCTTGGGAGCCATATATTAAGCGAAACACTGATAAATTGTAATGGTTCCAGAACACAGTAAATAAAACAGTGAAAAGACAGCATTCTTGCTCAATGTACTCCAGAAAACAAAACCAATAGGATATTCTTATATTTAGATCTATATTTATCTATGTATTAGGAGGAGAGAGAGATTTTAAGAAATCGGCTCATGTGATCATGCAATTATGGAGACTGGAAAAATCTACAGAGTGTGCTGGCTAGGTGGAGACTCAGAGATGAGTATGTTAAAGTTCAAGTCTGAAGATAGTCTGCTGGTACAATTCCCTCTTTCTGGATGCGGTCAGTCTTTTTCTTAAGGCCTTCACATGTCTGGACGAAGCCCACCCACATTATAGAGAGCAATCTGCTGTATTTGGTCTACTGCTTTAAATGTTAATATCATCTAAAAAATATCTTCAAGGAACATCTAGATTAGTGTTTGACCATATATTTGAGTGCCATGCCCTAGCCAAGTTGACACATAAAATTAACCATCTCAACTCCACTGTCATACAATAAACAGTTAAGGGAAATAGAAATATTTAACTTGGAAGAGAGAAAAGCTGGAGAGATAGATATATAGAATCTGTTTTTTAAAATTTCAAATTTTAAAATAAAGACTCAGCCATTATAACTCTAAAGTGTTATCCTAAAATGAAGGTCAAAAATTACAAACAAATCTAGAGAAGAATATTTTTAGCAGCTAAACTATCTAATTTAAATGAAAAGTAGGATATACTTAAGGGAAAAAAGTATGTGGCAAAGTCTCAATCCTCAAAGCAATTTACAGTTTAATTGTGAAGGCAAAAATGCAGATATGAAAAAAACTCATTCATTCATTGAACAAATATTAGTTACTTATGATTTTCTACACATTAGCAATACACTAATAAAATTTGCCTGCCCTCATGAAGCTCATATTCTCATGGAAAGATACAGAAAACAAATAAAATATATAGTAGTAACATAGAGCATGTTAAAGTGGTAACTTCTAAGAAGACGGAGTCGTCTGGCTCCTGCTTAAAAACCTAGGTGTGATTTTTCAGGCCTGATCATTGGCAATTACAAAGGCTTTATCTGGCAGGTCTCATGGGGAAAAGGTGTCCTCTCCACATCAGACCTGGTGTACATACAGTCAGTGCTTACAATCTGAAGGAGTTACATCAGTCTCAGGTCCTCATGGTCAGCCGTGCTCTTATGCTCATCCACATACTTAGCCCAAGTACTTTCATTTTAAGGTTTGCTTATCAGGGGTCTTTATCTTAGGCTTTCTCCAGGTTACTCTGCCTACAACTTCTTATGGGATGTAACTATATATGAAGACATTTTTCTTCACTCTGAATCAGCACTCAGTACTTTACCACTCCCAGTCTTTTTCTCTCTCCCATTATCTTTCAGGTCCACAAGACTGCAGGAACCTTTTGATCAGTGCTCCCTCAGTGAAACAATCCCTACATCTGTGTGGAGCTGCCTGACCCTCAACCAATGTGCCTTTCCATGGGGAAAATGGAAGAGGAGAAAGTCCATATCTCCACCAGTTTAACTTCTTGCTTACACTATAGCAGTTAGTGTAAATGTTTAGCTATTCCTTTTGGCTTATTGTCATAGTGGACTACTTTGACCCCTGACAGTTCAGCTATCCCCATAGTGAGCTCCAGAAAGAAACTATCTGGGCCAGTTCCAACTGCTATAACAGAAATATTGAAGACTGGATGGCAAAAACAACAAGTATTTATTTTTCATAGTTCTGGAGTCTGGAAGTCTGAGAATAGGGTGCCAGCATGGTCGGGTTCTTGGCCATATTCTCAATGTACCTTTGCAAGACAGAGAGAGACAGCATGATCTCTCCTGTGTCTCTTCTAATAAGGGCACTAATCTCATTCATGAGGACTCCACCATTATGATCTACTTACCTCCCAAAGGCTCCATCTAATACCATCACACTGAGGACTAGGATTTCAGCATGTAAATTCTGGAGGGACACAATGTTAAGTCCAAAAGACAGGCAAAAATAAATAAATAAATAAATAAATAAATAAATAAATAAATAAAGAAGGAAGATAAGCTGGGACAGGGGGAGGAGTACCATAATGTAGTCAGAAACCAAAGAAGGTAATACTTGAATAAACTTGAAGGAGGTGAAGGAGAGAGCTTGGAGGACACCTGGGAAAGAGTACTGTAGGCAGGGTAAATAGCAAAGACAAAGACCCCAAGGAAGATACAGGCCCTGCTAGACAGCGGCCAGATGGTGAATACTGAACTATAATGGAATACAAGAGGTCTTGCTTCCATAGTTCTTTCAGCCTAATTAAGAAAAAAGCAAAGAGGACGCCTGGGTGGCTCAGCAGTTGAGTGTCTGCCTTCGGCTCAGAGTGTGATCTCGGAGTCCCGGGATCGAGTCCCACATCAGGCTTCCTGCATGGACCCTGCTTATCCCTCTGTCTGTGTCTCTGCCTCTCTCTCTCTGTCTCTCATGAATAAATAAATCTTTAAAAAAAAAAAGGAAGGAAGGAAGGAAGGAAGGAAGGAAGGAAGGAAGGAAGGAAGGAAAGAAGGAAGGAAGGAAAAAAGAAAGGAAGGAAACAGGATAAAAGACTGTGAGAAGTGCTGTGGCAGAAGAAAAATAGGGAGGCTCTGGAGATACAAAGCAAAGGAGCCCAACAATCATCAAGTGGTCATGATAGATACGCCAGAAGTCAGGATGGCTAGTCAGAACATAAGAAGAATAAGAAACAAACAAACAAGAAGGGTCAGAAAGAGTTCCATGATCTATATATATAAAGGTTAGTGATTAGGTAGGGAAGCCATGCTGCACAACTCTAGGGAGCTCCACTCACAACACACAGTCTTGGCATCATGCAGTGCACAGATGTGAGGCCTTCTATGATGAAATCAGAAGCTAAAAAATCATGCTGGTTTGGGGGAAACAAACATTCAATTCAACTAGAGTGTAGAGTAACTCAGGAAATAAGATGTCAAAATCAAGAGGTAAGCAGCAGAGATTTACACAAATTTTTTAAAGTCATGAAAATATTTTAAGTAAGATGTGAATAAGACAAAAACTCTGGCTGTTATGATGCAATAAGGGATTATGGGGTAATAGGGAAAACCAGTGATGAGACTATATAGTCAGAGATCAATTTTCTTGGCTTAGACCAGGGTCTTAAAAATAAGGTTAAAAAAAGAAAGTAGAAGCAGAAAGGGCTAGGAGCTGAGGGAATGTGAATGAGAGTAAAAAAAACAAAAATCAAGGATCATCCCTCGGTTTTGATGTGGACTCTTGCACCAACAGTGGCAACATTTCTGACTTACAGAACAAAAGAGGAAAACTAGATACTGAATATAAGAAGATTTCCTTAATATGGACTTTATGCACTTGAAGGGCCTTTATGGGATTCAATGGATAATCCATAAAAGAAGGGTTTCTTGGTCAGATATATCTAGAAAAATACTATATATTGTATCCTGCTCTTAAAGATCTATTCAATTATTTACTCATTCAACCTACTTTGTAGGTTTTATAGTTCCTACTTTGTGCCATCAACTATGTTTCACTCTGGAATACAGAACTGAATAAGATGAACATGGTCTCTGACTTCAAGAAGACAGAATCAAACAAATACCTATTTAAATTATATTTGGGATAATTCTACAAATGAGTAGTATGAAATCCAGGAATGTGTAAAACGGGGGCCAAATCAAGCCTGAGGAGCCCCCTTGTCACTCACACATGAATGTATTCAAATCCTATCACTGTGAAATTCATCAAAATTATTTAAATAAAGAGCAAACCTCAGAATGTAACTTGAAAAATTTCTCAAGAAAGAAAACAATGAAAATATAACAAGTAGTGGAGTCTTCATTGACAGTGTGTTGTTTCCCTTTTCTTCAAAGAAAGAACAAGACCAAAAATGTGGAGGCAAGACACACAAGGCAGTTTGGAGCATAGGAAGTAGAACAGTCTGATTAGATAAACAGCAGGTCCAGATAAAGCAATTCGGACCAATTGGGGACTCAAAGAGAAACTGTAAGAGTACTTGCACTGAGTCACTTGACCACCCAAATTGCTTCTATTTCCTACTTCACACACTAAAACTTAGGACATTCATTTCTCTTTTCCTCCTATTCTAGAGACACAGCAAGTCTGTCATAGCTGTGTTTAATGAATGAAAGAATGAATGAACTCTGATCTCTTTGGTATGTGTAATGAATAAAATATTATTGATATTAATAATGAAATACAGTTATTCAGCTTTTAACTGGCACAGATTAAGATTTCATTTCTGATGTCTGCAACTGTTCTTTGAGTCATCAAAGGACTTTAAATCAGTTGAATGTTCAGGCTGAATATATTTATACTTTTTTTTTTTTTCTTTTTGGGTAGAAGTGTGAGTCAAGGATATTGGAGCTAGAAATATGCTCTGGGAGGACCAGGACTTAGGGTGCTTTCTCAGCTCCTCCCTCTCTCCCTGTTGATCTTGTCCTCCCAAATACACTCTACTAAATTCTCAGCCAAAATGTTTACAAGACAATCTACATGAGAGCAATATTAGATACTGATCACCATGGATCCACTAAATACTAGAGTAAATCACTGTACTTAGATTAATATGCAATGATTAAAAATAATATTGCATTTAATGGTGCAGGAAGATGTTAAAAACATGTTAACTAAAAATGCAAATTCAGTGTACACTCCCATTTTTGCTTAAAAATGCATGTGTGCAGATAGATAGTTTTACTTTTCAGTTGCACTACTGGGTATTTACCCAAAGAATACAAAAATGCTAATTCAAAGGGATACATGCACCCCAATATTTATAGCAGCATTATCTACAATAGTCAAATTATAGAAAAAGCCAAAATGCCTACTGACTGATGAATGGATAAGAAGTGGTGTGCACGCGCGCGCACACACACACAAACACACACAATGGAACATTACTCAGTCATAAAAAATAATGAAATATTGCCATTCGCAACAACATAGATAGAACTAGAGTATGTTATGCTAAGTGAAATAAGTCAGAGGAAGACAGATACCATATGATTTCACTCATTTGTGAAAGTTAAGAAACAAAACAAACAAGCAAAGGGGAAAAAAAAAAAACAGAGGGAGGCAAACCAAGAAGCAGACTCCTAACTATAGAAAACAAACTGATGGTTACCAGAGGGGAGGTAGGTGAGAGGATGGGTGAAACAGGTGATTGGGGTTAAGGAGGGCACTCGTCCTATTGAGCACCAAGTGTTTCATGGAAGGATTAAATCACTATATTGTACATCTAAAACTCATATGACTCTGTATGTTAACTAACTGAAATTAAAAAAAAAAGACTTTAAAAAAAGAGTTTTATTTCTGATGAATAAAAAACAGATTTTTTAGTTTTTTATTCATCTATAATTTAATTTTTTTCTATTTACTGTTTTAAGAAAATATGTAAGGAACTAAATAAATTAAAAGTTTCAAAGGCTTTTTGAATAAACATTCTGAGGTGATACAAATGAAGTTGTATTAGGAATAGCTTGTGTTAGGTTTATAAGTAGGTTTGAATTTTATTTACTTTTAACTTTACATTTGCAAAACCTTTTCTGACATTGGGTAAATATTCTGTTCAATAATCTTTCCATTGTTGCCTTTACAAATACCCTATGCTCACTGCTTTCACCACTCACTAGCAAAAAATAAGCAGCAATGGCAACCACTTGTTACATTTCAGAGATCTGGTGGCTAAATTCTTCAAAAAAAAAAAAAAATCAGCTGCAGCCTGTATATTCTGAAAGAAATGCTCTTGGTGAAGCATCTAGGTAAAGAGCCCTGAACAGTGAGGGCAGTTTACATGTGAACACCAAGCATTTTATACAGGCTCTTGAAAAGAGAGCTGATGAATAAAGGCTTTTTAATGACTAACTCTGTCCTTCTTGCCAAACTATACTTCTATGTAAAACAATCCCTGCATGAAAAAGTGAAACACTAAAGTGCCAAACTGATTTTCATGAGTCTAAATCTTGTAACTTCATAGTGACACTCCAGAAACTTTTCATGAACACTGTCTATGTATCAGCACAAAAGAGAAAGAGTTTGTGTATTGCACAGGTGGTATTGGATGAAGTGAAGGATACAAATGGGAATAAATTATTTGTTTTAGAAATATTTACAAAGTAGAAATGTAGATAATCATAATGCACAGTGGAATAAACTAACATAACTCTTTGAAGATTAAATAGTTTTCAGTGACAGGAAGTAGGGAAAAGGTATTCCAAGTTCATCAGGACCAAGAGCATGAGGGCATGAAAGTACACCGTGTACCCAGAAAAATGGCTAAAAGCTAAGCTTAATGGAAGAATGCATTGGGGGGGTGGTCTGTATAAGCAGACTGCAGTCAGTCCTAGCAGCCTGTGAACACCACTTTCAGAAATGTGACTGGGGGTGCCTGGGTGGCTCAAATGGTTAAGTGTCTGCCTTTAGTTTAGGTCATGATCTCCAGGTCCTGGGATCAAGCCCCTTGTTGGGCCCGCTGCTCAGTGGGGAGTCTGCTGCTTCTTCCTCTGTCTCAGCCCCTGCTTGTGCTCTTTCTGTCTCTCTCAAATAAATTTTTTAAAAAATCTTTTTTAAAAAAAAGGAAATTTGACTGTATTTTATAGGCCACAGGCAATCATCTAAGTTCTTTGAACATAAAAGCTGGAGTAGTATATTGAAAGGCTAAAGACAGATACAAGTTGGAAAGTTACTGGAATATTCTGGTTGTGAGATGATGTCTCCACCTGCAATATGAAAGGAACAAGTGAAAATAAATGATAAACTGATGAAGCACCAGTGTGCTCAAGAACAAACAGAACTCAATAATTTACCAGTAGTGTGGGTAAGGGCAACAAAAGATTCAAGGATAAACAGCTTCCTTGTTATAAGCAAGTGGGAAGATGAAGTACCAGCTCTACTGGATTAAATTTAATATGGCTTCAAGACATCATGCAAATTCTTGGGAATTAAGAGAATTTCAGGAAAAATATGTAAAGTTGATAGTTACTACCCAGAAGCCACAGAAGGATATTAAACAATATGTGTTAAACAATAAAAAAAGTCCTAGACCAGAAATATAGGGAAAGATTACATTTTTTGAAGGTTAATCAAAGGTGCAGAAACAGTGGTAGAGACAATTAAGGAGAAAGATAATATGTGGAAAACTATAAATCTGTAAAATTAAGAAGAAAATATCATCTTTCTTACTTCTTTGATCAGAATATAAGTACTATGATAAAACTAAGTAAGGAACAATGTCAGGAAATCAAATGGAGCAGAAAGGTTAAAGAATGGAGTAGTCAACAGTGGTCAAATATAGCAGAAAAGTTGGGGAAAAGGAAGTCTACAAAGAATGACTAGGAATGGCAAATAATACACTACTGATGACTTCTGAAAAAGCAGTTTCAGTAAAATGTGGAAGATAAAAGCCATAAAGAAACATTTTAATGGATGGTTAATAAATGGAGACAGCAATTTAAAACAGTCTTTCAAAAATTTTAATAAAGTTAAGAAGAGATATGAGGTGTCAATTTGGCAGAGAAACAAGGCCTGAGAAAGAGTTTTTCTTATTTATTTACACTTAAAATATGGGAGACTTTGATCAATCTGTTGACCAAAGAAAATCTAGTGAAGATAAAGAAATTAGTTATAAATTGAGTGATAAATTATGGACAATTATGGAACTGAGGATAGTAATGAATTCAATCAATAACAAGAATGAATTCAATCAAGGACAAAGGAACCAGCCTTGGAAACTAGGAATACTTTTTCTGTAAAGCAAGGACAAATGATGTGGAAGTCCAGAACAAATCAGTTTATTGGAAGGGAAGGAAGTTGAGAGCAGTATGTTGGCCTGTTGCTTTACTACTAAATCATAGAGCAACCCTATGGCTTAAGATAATATATGGGTTTAATAATTTTACATCGCAATGGTGATTCACAGGACAATTGTGAAATTTCAGAAACCTTTGGGTGGACAAAGTTACCTGACATAACTAGGCAGGTAAGGGTATAGCTCACAGACCCAGAAGATAAATGGACCCCAAGAAAAACAATTACTACCGCTGAAATTAGGTTTCCTTTGGAAGTACCTTTTTTTAAAGATTTTATTTATTTATTCATGAGAAACGCAGAGAGAGAGAGGCAGAGGCAGAGGGAGAAGCAGGCTCCATGCAGGGAGCCTGATGTGGGACTCTATCCCGGGTCTCCAGGATCACATCCTGAGCCGAAGGTAGGCACTCAACCTCTCAGCCACCCAGGCATCCTAGGAAATACCTTTTATTTAAGATAAACTGAATTGAATCTATTTAGTGCCTGAAAAATCCAGTTCCTATAACATGGCTCAGTGAACTACACATCATAACACTACTTTCATGTAAGTCAACTTTCACAAACGCCAACAGTCTTGGAAAAAGATGGTGTCAGTAAGATGAGCAGCTAGGGAAAATGCCATAGTCGTCCGATTCAGTATTGGGTGTGACCATAAGCACAAGCATGTTACTTAACCTTCTATGCCTCCTTTTCTTCATTGACACTGATCTGACAGTTTTGCTATGAAGGTGAAATTGCTGGTGCACAATAAGACCCATTAAAATTAATCACCATTTTCTTCCTCCAGCTCTCTTTGTCCTTCTTCTCTATCTTCTTTCTTCTACTTCACTATAATTCTTAGTTAACTCCATCAAAAAACATTTATTTAAAACTGACTATATGCCAGATACTATTCTATGCCCTAGATGTATTCTAATGAACAAAACATACACGGTTCCTGGGCTCTTTGAGCTTGCAAACTTAGTACAGAAGGTAAATGATGAACAAATAAAATATATTTGTATATAAATATAAATAAATATGATCATAAATTGTGTTAAGTTCATTGAAAGGAAATAGTGAAAAGCAAGAAAATAGACTGATACAAATAATTATTCTAATGTGGAAGCAGGGGAAGGACTTTCTGAAAAACTGACAGTTAAATGGAGATATAAAAATGCCCAAATTGGGATCCCTGGGTGGCGCAGCGGTTTGGCGCCTGCCTTTGGCCCAGGGCGCGATCCTGGAGACCCGGGATCGAATCCCACGTCGGGCTCCCGGTGCTTGGAGCCTGCTTCTCCCTCTGCCTATGTCTCTGCCTCTCTCTCTCTCTCTCTGTGACTATCATAAATAAATTTAAAAAAAAAATTAAAAAAAAAAAGCCCAAATTTTGGGATCCCTGGGTGGCGCAGCAGTTTGGCACCTGCCTTTGTCCCAGGGCGCGATCCTGGAGACCCGGGATCGAATCCCACGTCGGGCTCCTGGTGCATGGAGCCTGCTTCTCCCTCTGCCTGTGTCTCTCTCTCTCTCTCTCTCTCTCTCTGTGTGACTATCATAAATAATAAATAAAAATAAAAATAAACGTTTAAAAAATGCCCAAATTTTTAAAGCATGAGTATTACTTAATTTTCTAAAAATAGTCATCCAAAATTTATTTATTCCCAGTCAATTCAATTAGTTAAGATTTTAAGTGCTTTATTACACATTATACACTTCGAATTTCTGTGCGAAAAAAAAAAAAAAAAAGAAACACCAGAAAAATCTTAGCTTGAAGTCTAAGATTATTTCTATAAAAAACAGGTTAATCAACTAAAAAGTAATAAATTCCATTTAAAGAAGTCAACAAATTTTTTTAGGTGGAGAGGCAGAGGGAGAGAGAGACTCTTCAGCAGGCTCCACACCCAGCACAGAGCCCAATATGGGACTTGATCTCGCAACCCTGAGAGCATGATGTGAGCCAAAATTAAGAGTTGGATGCTTAACCGACTGAGCAACACAGGTGCTCCAGTCAACAAAAAAATTTAAAAGGCCTTAAAACATGTAATGAGTGTTACATGTTTTAACTAATTTTCATTCAACTAGTTTATGTAGAAGATATAATCTAAAGCTAAATTACCAAATTTACAACCTTAAGGAAACAAAATTTTATATTGAAAGGACAACTAATTATAGTTAATTTGTATAATATCTGTCATGTAGATATCACTTTTATTTTGTCTGAAGTGTCAGGAAAAGGTTCTTAGCTCTTCTTGCTGATATAATATGGGAAGATTAATTATAATTAGCCTCTAAGACTGATAAAAAAAAATCTATGCTAAAACATTCAAAGAGAAGAGTTGGGAAACTATGGTGAGATTATAGATTTCAGATTTTGAGGTGAAGTGGAAACAGTAAAAAAGAGCAAGTTTGACTAAACTAGTGATCAAAATCAATAATATAAAAAGAGAAATGTAAGTCTCATAGTTAAGTCAAGAGGGTTGGTTTCCTTTTTCTAAATGAGATTGCCAAAAAGCAGGAGGTGGGAGAAGTAAGACAATAGCCATGGTTTAGCTTTGATGCTTAAAGAAGGAAGAGAAACTTTAGGATCTGACTCTAGTTGGGGGATGTCTTTACTGCCAAAGGACTTGAAATATTCAAGTGAATGCCAAATTCACTGGCCTCACCTGAGGGCCCTGACATTCATGATTACTGGTATACCAGATAAATAAGACCTCTTGAAAGTGGGTAAACCTTATATTCTGATTTTCTAACAGCTAACATCATTCCATAGAAAAGAGTAGAAATGGTAAAATTTTGGTGGGTATGTTACAGCTAACAATTGAACTGAGGCCACTGTCCACAGCAAAGAAAAATATAAATAGGTAATTAATAAATCAGATATGATTATGTCAATTATGTATTATTATCATGTGGAGTTTAGGCAAGACATAAATTGATTACAATATAAAAATATTCAATATACTTGGTTCCCTACTATAAAAATAAGTGCAGTTTAAGTATACTTGGAGAAATAAATAAAATATATTTAAAGACAGGCACCAGTTTCTGTAATGAAGTAGTTATTAGCTTCAAAGAAAAAGTGACTAGCTCAAACAACAAATGTATGAAGTAGTTGTACTGCAAATTTGCTCCTTTTCATTAGCTTGTAACATTAGCCTGAATTCTATATTCATGTGTGATGTGTATTTTCTACATTATAACAATTACCAGTTGATGATTGCCACACAAAAGAAGTATTTTAGGAGCTTTTAACCTTTACTTACCATACTTCTTTGCACTTACTGATTTTAAAATCATGACATCATTTCTCCAGAAAATCTTTAATTGTAATTCATAGCTTTAAATAATTTCTATGCACTCTATGAAAATTTCACTGAGAAATTAAGTTGGTGAGAGTTTACTTTGGAAGTTATCATTTTAAATAATTTATAGGCAACACTTTTCATTTTTGCTAAATGGTATGACAGACAAAAAGCCTAAAATATTTAATAGATTTAAACTCTTTACTTTTGGACCTTATACAAACCATATAAAATCGGGGGCGAGGGGCAAGGATTCTCAGGGAAGCAAAACTAAATTCAAGATTTAAACAATTCTATGTTGAAATGTAGTCCACAGTGATATACATACATACTGAGTTCTCATTGAGATGAATATCAATAAATTGACTGACCTGAGAGATAAATATTGATTTTAGCAAGCCCAAAGTCTGCATTTATATCAGACAATTCTTCTTGATATTTATTAGGATACAAAGTCAATAGATGAATTGTTATATTTATATTCTGAATAATTTCCCGAGTCTTCAGGAACGTTAGGTTTTTCACTCCATTTTGGAGAAGTAGTAACCAATTTACATTTATATTTTGTGAAATAAACCCAAATGGAATATTGCTCATATTTGTAGCGCTAATATTTGACTCACTTTTACAACACTGAGTATCATTCCAATTCAGTGCTATTACTTATAGTCAATATTTTTCTATCCAATAGATTTTTTATATGTTACCATCATATTCAGACTACTTTGATATGAGGCCAGCACATATGGTCACTGAAATTAGCCCAGAAAAAAATAAAATTTAGCAATTGAGTGAAATGTTTTGTTCTGATTGTCTGGCAGTAATTATAGTAAGCATACAGATGTTTTCATGGATTGTTTATAAATTAAGTGAATAAAACTTCTGATATTCTATACATAAGGATAACATTCTTTTCTGATTAGGAATATTGCATTGTCTTCACTATCACTTCAGTTTTATGGCTTTGGTCTAATCTAAAGGGGCTGATAGCAGCACTAACTATATATTCAAGTTTTAAATAGGCATCAAGGGATGTGCTTTAAAATAAATTCATAGTCCTGGTGCTGATAGCCTGAATTTCTGAACCAGGAAATCATTACTACCAATGATAAGTTAATACAGATAATTAACCTAATAAATATTTTGAATCGTGCCCCAAAGGATTATAATCTTTTTGTTTCTACACTGAGTCTTCATTCCAAGGAAAGCAACAGGTATAATTCCTTCTCAGACTCATAGGAGAATGTGATGAAATAACTAAAGATACATGAAGTTACTATAAATAAAGTATATCTTTCATGAGTATTATTCTTACTAGATGGTAGATATACATATTAATTTGCCAGGGCTGCCCCAAAAATATATCATAGACTAGGTGGCTTAAATAACAAAAATCTACTCCTCACAATTTTGGAGGGTAGAAGTTTGAGATCAAGGTATCAGAATCGGCAGGATTGGTTTCTTCTGAATGCCTCTCTCCCTTGAGATGATCGATTATCTTTTTCCAATATCTTCACATGGTGTTCTCTCTGTCTGTATCCTAATCTTTTCTTTTTTTTTTTAAGATATTATTTATTTATTCATGAGAGACACAGAGAGAGAGAGGCAGAGACACAGGCAGAGGGAGAAGCAGGCTCCATGCAGGGAGCCCAATGTGGGACTTGATCCCGGGTCTCCAGGATCACACCCTGGGCTGAAGGCGGCGCTAAACTGCTGAGCCACTGGGGCTGCCCCCAATCTTCTTTTCTTTTAAGAATTATGCATATTATATTAGAGTACACCTCAATAACTTCATTTAACCTTAATTACTTCTTTAAAGACCCTATCTCCAAAATACAGTCACATTCTGAGGTACTAGAGATTAGGACAATGTATGAATTTTGAAGGGACAAGTTCAGCCTATAACAGTAGCTAAGGGAAATAATTGTTTTTATTTATGACAAGGAAATATTATGGTTAGAAAACAAAATTTGCTTAATTTGAAGATATACAAGTGACTCCAGAAAACATTTGTTTGTATTGCATTTCTTCAGACCATGCTCTTGGAAACTTGAAGGTATAGTGTTCTCAGCTCTGAGGATGTTTCAGTGGAAATATTGAAGAAGCATTGGCAGTAATAAAATAACAATATATAAAATAAAACATACCTGGGGGACCTGAGTGGCTCAGTCAGTTGTGCATCTGACTCTTGATTTCGGCTCAGGTCGTGATCTCAGGGTCCTGAAATCCAGTCCCGCTTTGGGCTCCATGCTCAGTGTGGACTCTGTTTGATATTCTCTCTCTCTCCATCTCCCTTTGCCCTGTCCCATGCACTGTCTCTCTCTGACATTAACTAACGTGTTAGTACATGGAAAGCCTTTATAAGAGTCACTGGCATCTAGAGATCAATGAATGTTTGTTATTAGCAGTACTACTATGTATTCGTCACTATGCTAAACAATTTACTATTAGCAATTTACTAATAGCACAAAATGTATTACTTCATTTATTCTGTCAATATCCCTATGAGATCAGTACTATTATTATCTGCATTATACAGATGAGGATGTTGGAGTTCAGACAGGCAAACTCAACTAGTAAATTAAAGAGTCGTGTGTAAAACAAGGGGTTTTCAACTTTAGAGGCCAAACTCTTAAAAGCCATGCTATAATTCCTCTCCCACATTTTATCACTGGTGGGGACAGTCTTAGTAAATGTTCTCCCATGGGGTATTTCAACTTTCAATCATGCTTCTTTCCTCTTCATTTAGTTGGGTCACCATTTTTATTCCAAAAGACCCAAGGTTTCCAGAATATATTAAATAGTGTCAGCATAAACAAAGGAGACCGTGCACCTGCTTCTCCTTTTCTTTCTATTCTCTTTTGGTTTAAATTTAATAAGAATTGTGTATTTCTGGAAGGTATATGATTATATTTTCAAATGAGACCAATGTATGTAATTGCCTTCTCTTACCAAAATGGTATAACCTTGATTCGAAAGAAAGAAAAGGACCAAACAGTGAAAAAGATGACTATCACAGAACTGCACCTCTGTAGAAACAATACAGATGAATAACGACTTACACTATTTTCTACTTTCACTATTTTACACTAGCTCCCCATCCAATATACTTTCTACAGTAACAAGGTGCTTAGTGAATCTGAATAACTAATTGTACAGATCCAATAAATTTTTTAATCAGCCTCATATTTCTGAAAATTTATTTGCAAAATGTTTAATTATTATTTGCAAAACCAGTATGTTATCCTGAATTCTGAATTCTACCATTTCTCAATCTTTGTTCCTCTCTTTTTTCCCATTTATTGATACTGTCTGCTTTAGTTCACTATGCATGAATCTTTCTAATCTCAAATTTAGAGAGCACAAAACAGATTCCCTGAACCTTAATGTTTTGAGAAGACATTAATGAAAAATAGGTGTCCATTTAATTTAATTTGTCACTACTCCCCCCAAATCCTCCCTGGTCAAGTCCCATAAGGGTGCTGTCATGCCACATTTATACATTTTTTTTGTTTAAGCTGCTCACCTAAACTTTAGAGAACTTAATTAAGTATTTCTAAATATAATAGCATATACCTCATAGAAACTGAATTTTCCATTAAAAGTTACCAAAATAAATGCATATATAAAAGCTTGCATAGTTGTAAAGACAAAGTAAAGATGTCAGCTGAAGGGAGATAAAAGATGGAAAGAAAATTACTGTGTCATCAAAAAGATAATGAAGTTTAAAAGAAATAAAAAAGATGAGACATTTTGTAGGACATAAAAAACAGTTTGTCTAGAGCCAATAAAAAGAAAGAAACTTTGGTGAAGGAAATGTCACTAATTAGATATTGTTAAAGCTGAAATGAACATTTTATATTATGCTTTTATAGGCTAACAAATAAAAAAAGGCAGTTAAATGAGCAATATCTAGTTTTTCCACAGATCAGAGTACAGATTGTATGACATTATCTCTACAGGAATACAACCTAATCATGTGGTGCTATGACACCAAGAAACAAAGTGAAAATGCATTTTGGAAAAGACCTTGAACTTGTATGCTACATACAGAAGGAAGCAAATGCATTTTTTTAATCCCTGGAAAGGATGGAAAGGAAACACCTTTGAAAGTAATCTACAAAGAACAACAACAACAACAAAAAAAAACCCCCACAATTCTGTCCCAACCATTCTAGCCTAAGATTAGTCTCATTATTAGCAGAAGTTAAAAATTATACTTATCACCCAGAAATAAACCCACAACTATATTGGTCAGTCTTTGACAAAGCAGGAAGGAGTATGAAATGGGAAAAAAAACAATCTCTTCAACAAATGGTGTTGGGAAAACTGGACAGTAACATAGAAAAGAATGAAATGACCACTTTCTTACATCATACACAAAAATAAACTCAAAATGGATTAAAGACCTAAATGTGAGTCCTGAAGCCATAAAAGTCCTGGAAGAGAGCACAGGCAGTAATCTCTTTGACATAAGCAATAGCAACTTCTTTCTAGATATGTCTCCTGAAGTAAGAGTAACAAAAGCCAAAATAAGCTTTGGGACTACTTCAAAATAAAAAGCTGCTGCACAGCAAGGAAACAACAAAATTAAAAGACAACCTACTGAATGGAATAAGATATTTGCAGATAACGTATTTGTTGGGGTTAGTATCCAATATCTATTAAAGAACTTATCAAACTCAACACCCAAAAAACAAATAATCCAATTTAAAAATGGGCAGAAGACATAAACAGACATTTCTCCAAAAAGGACGTAGAGAAGACCAACAGACACATGAAAAGATGTTCAACATCACTACCATTAGGGAGCTTCAAATTAACTCTATAATGTGATGTCACCTCTTACCTGTCAGAATGGCTAAAATCAACACCACATGAAAAAACAGGTATTGGAGAGGATGTGGAGAAAGGGAGATCTCTCTAGTACTGTTGGTGGAATGCAAACTTGTGCAGCCACTCTGGAAAACAATATGGAGATTCCTCAGAAAGTTAAAAATAAAACTTCCCTATGATCCAGCAATTGCACCAAAAGGTATTTACCCAAAGGGTACAAAAATACTAATTCAAAGGGATACAGGCACCCTGATATCTATAGCAACATTATCTATAAGAGCCAAATTATGGAAAGAGCCCAAGTGCCCACTGACTGACGAGATAAAGAAGTGGTGTGTGTGTGTGTGTGTGTGTGTGTGTGTGTGTGATGGAATATTACTCAGCCATCAAAAAGAATGAAATATTACAATTTGCAATGACATAGATGGAGCTAAAGGGTATAATGTTAAATGAAATAAGACAGTCAGAGAAAGACAAATACCATATGATTTCACTCTATGTGGAACTTAAGCAACAAAACAAACAAGTGAAAGGGAAAAAAGAGACAAACCAAGAAATAGGCTATAGAAAACAAACTGATGGTTACCAGAGGGGAGGTGGGTGAAGGGATAAGGGAAGTAGGGGGTGGGAATTAAAGTGTACAACTTATCATGATGAAAAAATAAAATTATAAAAATTATAATTGTCATAATTATAACACCTTGTATTTTCAAAATAAAATCTTATACGGCAAAACAGTGTAATAACAAGTAATGGTCAGATGTCATTTGTCATAATAAGACTGACAAAGGTGGAGATATTACCAATAAATAGTGTGAGGAAACAGAATTGCTGATGGTGCAAAACAAAACATCTTTGTAAGGGACAACATAATGGCAGGAGTGAAATGTTAAATCTAAATATTCTTTGATCCAACAAGCCTATTTCTAGGAGTTGATTATAAATAGATATTACAATAAGGATGTAAGGATATATTCATAGTAGTTTGCAATAGCAAAAAACAAAAATTAACCTAAATGTTTCATCAGTGAAATAGAGCTCATTAAATGAGATAGTCAATGTCCTTTAACAGCGGCGATGCCTTATTCATTGATATGTCTCTAGGAGATCTTTTGAAAAAAAATAGAATTTATATATATATATCATATGTTTATATACACATGTATTTGCAAATGTGTGTGTGAATTTTTATTTTTTCTTTCCCCTTTATTACACCTTTTCACATTTGCATTTTATACAATAAGCATATATTTAACTTTCTAAGCAGATAAAGTAAAAAATAAAAAGAAACAAGATACTGTACTGTAAACATGGAATCAAGAAGCAGAGATGGAATGATGTGCTCCAAGTGTTAGAGTTAACAACAGAACCAGTACTAAAGCTCAGGTTACAATGCTACTTCAACCTGTATCCAAGGAATGATAGAAAGGTTTGGGTTTGTCCCACATTAACACGCATTAATATACAAGATTACACTGAGCTACAACACTCTTACATTTGAAAACAGCTAAGAAAAAAAAGTCAAAAAAGAGGGTAAAACAACCATAACATAAATCCATTATTAATCCAACTCCGCATTTTTATATGATGAATACAGAGTTCACTCTTTGTGTCTATTATATTAGCAAAACCTCACATTGCCGATAGCCAGCATAGGAATCTAAATAATGTAATATATAACTTTTCAATTAAAAGAAAAACATTATAAACCACAACAAGTTATCATTTGTTTCTGGAAAAGATCTTAGTTTTATCGTGTCCAAACTTCTCAATTTAAAAATTAAGAAACTAAGGCTCAAGTCTGATTTGTTCAAGCTCACAATAATATAGAGTACCTTGTAATTTGGAATTATAATTGAAATGGCATTCAAAAGAGCATAGAACACATTACATCTACGAATTGTGCATGTCATTCAAAGACAAATATTAAGGACCTGAGCTGCAATTTCAACCTGTTGATGGTTATTGGTGTCACTCTTTTGCTTTTGTAGACAGTCCTTTTTATCTTTATACCTTCTCCACCTCCATATCAGCATCACAGAACACAAATGATCTCTTTGCAGGAAAACCAAGCTAAGTTCCAAATGCAGATGTTCAATTAAAAAAAAAAAAAAAAAAGTAGGGGCACCTGGGTGACTCAGTTGGTTAAGCAGCTGACTTCAGCTCAGGTCATGATCACAGGGTCCTGGGATGGAGCCCCCCACCTCGCCACACACACACCCAGTAGGGACTCTGCTTCTCCCTCTACTCCTCCCCACTGCTTGTGCTCTCTCTGTCTCAAATAACTAGATAAAATATATTTTAAAAATATTTTCCTCCATAAAGGGAGCCTAATGTGGGACTCAATCCCAGGACCATGGGATCACACCCTGAGCTGAAGGCGGATGCTCAACTGCTGAGCCATCCAGGCGTCCCAATAAAATATTTTTTAAAAGCATGTTAATGTTGGGACACCTGGGTGGCTCAGCAGTTTAGCGCCTGCCTTCGGCCCAGGGCGTGATCCTGGAGTCCTGGGATAAAGTCCCACATCAGGCTTCCTGCATGGAGCCTACTTCTCCTTCTGCCTGTGTCTCTGCTTCTCTCGCTCTCTCTCTCCCTGTGTTTCTCATGAGTAAATAAATAAAATCTTTTTTTAAGTATATTAATGTTATATTCCAAGATTTTCACCCATGAGAATTTAGATGATCATGGCATACAAACAAAACAATAAGTCAATACACGTATTCACAAAGTTGAAATTTATAATTAAACAAAACAAAATTGGATTAAACAACACTAAAATAATGTACTGGGAAAACTATCAAATGTCTAGGCATAATTGGGGCAAGAGGGGTGCTAAAGGTAAATTTTAGTTTTGCTTTGCTCATGGCTCAGTTGCCCTAATCTTGCCCAGATGTCACAGGATTTAACTCTGTGATCTAATGGACTCAATAAGAGGTGGCTGCCAATACAAGAGTTTTTCTCTGCCAGGGTTTTGCCTCACTTGGACACATACCCAGGGAATCAGAAAGTCAGACCAATGTTTACCTAATTATTCACAGGATGATCTATGGCGGATATTGAGAAATGAATCATTTGTGGCTCACCCAGTAGAGCACAGGAGACTTAAAAGTACTCTACAACTTACCTAGATCCAAACACCAGGACAGTTTCCTGATTTGTCTAGAAGGCTACACCAGATACTCCTTAAGGTGACTAAACGTCTTGGATCATGTCTCAGCTCAGAATGCTATAAACAAAATGCCATAGAGTGAGTGGCTTAAATACCATATTTATTTCTCACATTTCTGGAAGCTGGTAAATCCAAGATCAAGTTATAAGCAGATGCATTTTCTGCTGTGAGACCTCTTTCAGGTTTGCAGACAGTTGTCTTTTCACTGTGTTCCCATGTGGCAGAGATAGGACAAGAGCTCTTGTCTCTTCCTCTTCTTATCAGAGGAAGACAGTCCTACACTCATGACCTCATCGGGATTTAATAAACTCCCACAGGCACCACCTCTAAATATCACCAATTTGGGGAATGGGCTTCAACATATAAATTTGGGGGCCCAGGGAAGGATAAACATTTAGTCTGTAATAGATCACAAGTGCACTCTAAGTTGGATAGTGCACTGATCCAACTGATCAGAATGGTTTCCTGGGACACAAAACATTTTTGGCTTGCGGAGAGATTGGAAAGGAAAGCAGAGGTGTTTATGCCCTCAGACCTGGGAGCACTAACAAGGCTATCAATGCTTACTTCCAATGCAAATGTTATCTATGAATGCATAATCACAGTATAATTCAAGGGACAACAAGAAAGCTTCCCAACTACAATGTTTTCCCCACCCTAAGTCAAATAATCATTACGTTGAAAGTAAACATTCCAGGAAAGGATAAGGGATGGTGTGTGGGTGACTGCCAAACATTTCAACTTAGGTTAATTATGTTTACTCAGATTTATTCCCAAAAGTTAAAGTTCATGGAGAGAGTTTTGATGAAAGGGACTGAAGAAAGAAAAGGTAATTTTGGATTGGGAGCACTACAGAGAAAAGAGGGCATACACCCAAGGCACTGGACAGCCAATGACAATAGGAAAGCATGTATGTGAGGAATTCCAGGTGACCAAAAGGAAACAGAAAAGAAAGGTGAGGAAAAATGCAAACTTTCAGATTCTACTGATGACTAAGCCAGCCCTCCCCCAACATGAAGTGAACTACAACACTCACTGAACACTTGTGAAGAACCCTGTACCCAGAAACCCTGAGACACACCATGGTGCGACATAACTAATGATAGAAAAACAAAGGCGGAACTGGTTTGGGCCTCAGAAGACTGTAAATTAATCTGGTGATTCTGGAAGGTCACATTCCTTCTCTGCGGCCTCATTTCCAGGTTGTACTCTCTCAGGAAGGGTTTCTCAATCTTGGAACTATTTACATTTTTAACTAGAAAATAACTAGTTATGAGGTGCTGTCTTGTGCATTACAGAATATTTAGAAACATTTCTGGCCTTTACCACTAGATATAGTAGCATTCCTCCAGTTATAACAACCAAAAATACCTCCAAATGCCACCAAATGTCCTATAAAAAACAAAGCCTCTCCCAGTTGAGAACCAATGCCCTGCTACTTGTAATTTTTCATTCTCTAATTATATGTGTTTAATATGCCAAAGTAATATATAGTAAAGTAGTAAAGAGCATAGCATCTGGAGTCAGAGTACCTGGGGTAAAATCTCTCTTTACCACTTGGAAATTACTTTTGGCAGCTAATTTAACTCATTTGTAAAACGAGAATGGTAATAGCCACTTCATAGTGTTCATTAGGGGATCAATGTATAGAATGTACTAAGAACATCATCTTCCTCTTTGCATGCAATTTTGTAAGTGTAGCTATTTTGATTATTATAGCCCTAATCTTTCACCTAGAACATTGGGCTGGTTCTTTGATGACACATGGAGGATTCCTGTGACTTGCTTCCCCAGGTAAACTCCATATATCAAATCTGAGCACAAACATATAATATGCAAAGCTATCCTTTGGAGGAAATGGTGGCTAGATTGAAAGCACCATGGGAAGAAGAACAGCTTTATGCATTTGGCTTTGCATCTTCAAGCTCTCATCATTAAGACCTATAGAATAGGCATTCAGGAAATAGTTGCTTATGGATAGATCAACTGATAAAAGAATGATGTAGAATACTGATAATTTCAAATGTATTGCTTGATATTCCAAAAAGCCTAAAAGTGAGTAAAGACTTATTTATATTTGATAGTACCTTTATGCCAAAAGACAAAGAAATCATATATCAAAAAATCATCCATGTTCTTGAGAATTTTACAGAATTGCATTACTCTGATATCAGAAATAGTTATGAAAACAAAATTACTCTTCAGCCATACTTCTTGCATCACTAAGGAATCAATAAAAAGAATAAAAAATCAATCTGTCTGCATCTGCAGCTTGTGTCCCACTCTCCACTAAAGACATTGGATGCTTAAATTCTAATGTAGCTGTTCAAATCACCCTTTCTCTCTCTCTCTCTCTTTCTCTCTCTCTCTCTCTCTCTCCTCAGCCTCGCCAAACAACTCTACAAGGGAAAATAGAAAAACTGAGAGAAGAAACTTGTGAAATACAATTCTCCCAGCAATAAGGATTTTTATTGTCAATCTAAAAACAGCTGACACTGCCTGAAAGTAGGACCATAAAAATAAAATAGAGCATACATCCTCCATTTGCCTACACTTGAAGGAAATGAGAAGTTCTCACAATTGTTATGGCAGCTAATGTTACCATGTTTGATAGTTTGCAACAATGGATAAAGGTGGGGGGGGGGTGATCTTCTGAGCCTTAGGACACCTCCTTGCTTTTCAAACTGAAACAGCTTAATTTAAGAAGCTCTACAGTAAAAACGCATCTTCATGATGAAAACGTAGTTCAACAAAGAATGGGATGTTAACAAAAGCCACCACACACTCAGCATGGACCTTGCAAATACCTAGTTATTCTAGCTCAGTAAAAAGGTAGAGAAAATAAAGTTAACTTTCTTGCCTTTAAAAAAAAAAAAAAAAAAAAAAAACGTAGTTCAGCTTCTTCACAGTTCTTACCAACAATCATTATCTGCTAGTTATAGGACCAGAGAAGTAACTGTTGCACTAAGATTGTTGAAGTCATTTCCTTTTCTACTTTCAAAATTAAAATTCTTCAGAGCCAAAACTTTTTCATTCCGTCTCCTATTGGTCTCCCCAAATATTCCAAACCTTCACAACTCTTACCTCTGGAGAAATCTTTCTTCCTACTTCCCTGAAAAATATAGTCAATTATGCATTAAGTACCTCAATATCCTGCTTAAAAATGTATCTGTATTTCAGATTTTCCCTAATTAGCTATTTCTTATCTCCTTCTCATGGACTTCTCATGGATCCTACTCAAATGTGTATCCTCTCCTTCTCAATGGACTCTTTTCTTCAGAATCCAAACCTGCTCAAATCTGCTTAAATTTTTCCAATCATAAACCTTTTTCCCTGAATGTTCCTCTAGCTTATCTCTGGCTATTGCTCTACTTATGCATCTCTTCAGAGTTAACATCTTAAAGGAGCATTTTTTTCACAGCTTCAATTCCAACATGGTTCTACCCATTCTAACAGCCTCTGATCCCATTGACTATAACCATCGTTGGGAAGGTCAGTAACAAATCCTACATTTCCAAAAATCTATATTCTTCATGTGACAAATCCAAAACAATTAACTAATGAGTATTATTAGGTATTTCCCCTCCCAGGTTTCTGATTTTGCCCTCTCTGTTTCTCTTACTTTCCCTCTAAAGAAGGTTTCTTCTTGCCCGATGTTTTTTTGGGGGGATTTTATGATGAAGGATCAGAAAGAAATAGATAAGAGCACAGGATAAAAGACAAAGAGCTAAAGACAATGGAGGAAATTTGGGAGAACATTTTTTTAAAGGGTGCCAAAAGAGCAGTTATAGTGAGACAAATAAATAAAACAGAGAGTGAGGAGGTTAGGAATGTGGTTATAAATTTCCTCAATAATATTAGACAAATAAAGGGAAAACTAAGCTGTTTTGAAATTATTTTCCACACTGATGACGACATTTCTCAGAGAGTGGACAATTGTTACACTTAGCTTATCTGATGTCTCATCATTTGACATGGCTAATTAAAGGCTAATTGAAGACGTCCTTGGGGCAGCCCCAGTGGCTCAGGGGTTTAGCGCCACCTTCAGCCCAGGGTGTGATCCGGAAGACCCGGGATCAAGTCCCACACTGAGCTCCCTACGTGGAGCCTGCTTCTCCCTTTGCCTGTGTCTCTGCCTCTCTCTCTCTCTCTCTCTCTCTCTGTGTGCGTGTGTGTGTGTGTCTCATGAATAAATAAATAAAATTTAAAAAATAAATAAATAAAGATCTCTTTGAAGGTCTCGATTTTCTCCACTCATCACTTTTCTTTGACCTAGTTTTGTATCTCTAGCATACTTATAAATATCACACATAAACTTCTCTTCCTTCCTAGCCAAAGAAATCCATGATTGGAGACTGATCTAAATTCTTTTCCCCCTTCCTTGGAAGCCATCCCCACCTTACAATGAGAAGATACTCGCTATGAACTGAACTGCGTCCTCACAAAATTCATATGTTAAGGTCCTAATCCCCCAGTACCTGGCAATGTGGATGTATTTGGAGATAAGGTCTTTAAAGAAATGATTAAGTTAAAATGAGGTCTTCAGGATGGGCCTTAATCCAATCTTACTGTTGTCAAAAGAAGAAGAGATTTAGACACCCAGAAAGACACCAAGAGAAGGACCATGTTGGGACACAGCAAGAAGCAAACACAGAAAAAAGACCATGTCAGGACACAACAAGTGGCCATCTGCAAGTCAAGGAGAGATGTCTTAGAATGAAACCCACCCTTGAACTTAAGCTTCTGGACTCCAAACTATGAGAAAATAAATGAGAAAATAAATTTCTGATATTTAAGCTGCCTCCTCTGTGACATTTTGTTATAGCAACCCTAATGTGACAATATTTAAATATTTGTTTTGGTATGAAACCAAATGAATATTATGAAGTCTAATTCTGATTCTGTATTCTGAAACAGAGTCACACAGTATTAAAGCTGAAAACTTCTTAGTAGTTGAGTAGTTTTTTTTAGGGGTGTAGTAGTTTTTAAAATGACTAAATTCTTTGTAAGATTTACGTAAGCCACAGTCCCTTCCCCAGCATAGTGAACATGAGAACACATACATAACTTTTGCACAAATTTCATTTTATTGTATTAGGAAGTAATTTTATTATATAAGCAGATTTTTTTAAAAATATGAATAAATAATTCTTTCTGCCTCTAATTTTTCAAGAAAAATTTAGAAATCACTTTCTGAAATAAAAGACAAGTGAACTGTATTGTGAAAGTAAAAAGAACACTAATCTAACATGGCTCAACAGCAAATTTCAATAAGAAACCTGATTTAGGGTACTTTAACATGGTAATATCTTGGACATTCAACAGATTTATGACTTTGTTCAGTTTGGGAGCAGGAAGCAGTGAAAAATCCTAGCTTGTTATATAAGATGTCACTGCCATATTATTCAGAATTAGAATAACCATTAATTACTCTCTTTCAAGTCAAGGATAGGATTGCGTTAAGAAACAAAACATTCTCCAAGACCCTTTGAAGAAATTCTAGTCACATAATTTCCTCCAGTCAATAAGGTCACCTTTGCCAAGTACTGCATCACTGATCCTGTCTATTTCAGCGAGAAAATAAAATAAATCCATATTTTGATGTTAAGGTCATAGAAGCAGGGGTAACTTTCAAAGAAGTTTTTCAGTACTTTGATATATCCAAAGATTTCTGCCAATGGATAAAACGACAAGACTGTCAGTCTCAACTCCAGGCTCTAGAAGCATTTTGCTTGGAATTAGAAAGTTTGTATATTTGTCAAATCTGCTCACCTCTCGCAGAATGAAAATGTGGCCAAAAGAGCTTCTTTTTTTCAACATCATTCACAGGTAATGTAAGGGCATAAAACCAGAAGATCTGCCTTTTTATTGGTCCAAATTATCTGCCCCTGAATCAGTTCACAAATACAATTTTCCTATGATTTGGGCTTTTTTTTCTCACAAAATAAGTAAAACTTGTTTAAAGTTTAGTCAAACACTTAAAAAGGCAGCAAACTTTTTGGTGTTCAAAAACTTTCCATTATGCTTGAATTTGTGACAGATTTCTTGAAAAGACATGATTTAAAAATCTGGCCTTGAAAACAATAAATAAACAATCTGATTTTGAAGAAACTGGTATTGTTCATAACAATAAATAAGATTCTTTTCAAGACTGCTGGCTGGGTCTTTGACAGCAGTGCATCCTCGTGTCAAAAGCAATGAAAAGTCAAAATGATGGGACTTCTCCAAAGTAGGAAATCCAGGTGGTAGCCAAGCCTGTTGATGCTTCACCGGAGTACAATAAGCTGTTTTCTGCCCCAAGCCAAAGGCTTTCTCATTGAAGAAAATTCTCACCATTTAGAAAGTATCTATGGCCATTGACATTTCTAAAAGTGATACAAATATTAGAACATTCTTTTTGATAGTTTTAGTGTGTACATAAATCAGAAAACCAGGGTTTGGTAGCACAGAAAAATAATAGAAGTGTTACCCAGTTTTATACTAAAAGGAAAATGACGCAGTTGTGAATTCTTCCTACTTCAGGGTATTAGAAAAAATATCAGCAGGTCTGATGTGCATGATGTCATTTGCTAAAGACTTTGTTTCTATTTTCCTCTGTGATTTCAATCACAAACAAACTCAAAAATTTCAAGAAGACCATGCCAAGTGTCTCTAATTTTATGTGGCATCTTGTTCTTAGCAATGTCATCAGTGACATCTTACCTATAGAGAACTAAATAAAGCCAAAAACATCATCCCAGTGTCAAAGAATCATCAGGAAAGAGACACCATTGTGCTCATTGAGAATCTCTTCTCAACCACCAGGTAGTATTGGCCATTTTTCTCTCTCTGGCTCAGACTCCTGAAGTGATCAGTGGTAATGGTGTGACAGTGTTGTTTATGCCTATCCACGTCATTTTGCCATTGCCCACACTATATATGATGTCTGTCAAAGTATCTCAAGAAAATGATATCTGCACCAACTGTGGTTTTTTTTTCCACTGCAGAAGCTATTGGCATGGTCAGCAAGCCCCAAAAGCAATCCAAGACAGGCCTATGTTCTCTACTGGGGAGAATAAATCCTTACAGCCTTGCTCTAAGTTACACATGTGCTCTCAATTCTGGTCAGAAGCTTACTGTATCCATTATGTACTTTACTCTCATAATTCATATAGAGGTATAATTATGCACAGAGATACAGGAACCCTATGTCTACTGGATGCATTGTCAGAGTATTATATTTTCCCTTAAAATGAGAAATTAAGAGTTCTTTTATCTTGTTCTATATATTACATTTTGCTTTAGGTTGTGAACTGTGAAATCAGAATTTGAAAAAAAAGTTTATAGTATTTTTTAGCTAGTTGAGCTGAAACCGAGTAGTTGAATAGCTAGAAGTAGAAGCTACACTAATAGCTAAAAGCTACTAGTGTAAAGACTCCCTATACTCTTAGGTACTGGTATCCATTTGCATCAACAAGCATAGAATGTTTTTTGGTTTGTAACTGAGAAAGTATGGAAAACTTTGACTGGAGTCAGGGCATTAGAACAGAGGAGGACAGAAAAGGGATGACACAGCATTTACCCCCAATCTACTGTATGGGATTACTTTGGAACTTCTATGGACAGAGAGATTGAGGCAGAATCTGATAATATTTTCAGGTGCTGGGCACAAGTAAAATTGCTTTGGACCCAGGTATCAGGGTGGAGCACACAGTAGGAAAAAAACAAGTTCCCATATGTATTAGTGAAGGTTCTGAAAAACAGAAACAATAGAGAGTGTTAGGGGGAAATAGGTACATGTTAAATACATGTAAATAAATATGTTTATATATTTAATTCTATATAAAATAAAATTTTACACACACATATATATGAAATGAAATTATTATAAGGAATTGATTCACAGGGTTACAGAGGCAAAGAAGTCCCATTCTGCCTTCTGCCATCTGGCTAGAGAGCAGGAAACCTAGTGGTAGTTCAAAGTCCTGAGAGCCAGGGAGCCAATAGTGTAGATTCCAGTCTGAGTTCGAAGGCCTGAGGCTCAGAAGCACCAAGCACAGGAGAAGAGCAATGTCTTGGCTCAAGCGGAACATTGAGTAGTAAATTTAACCATCCTCTGCCTTTCTCTTTCTATCTAGACCTTCATTGAATTTGATGATGTCCACTCACATTAGGGAAGGCAATCTGCTTTATCCTAAATCCACCAATTCAAATGTTAATCTCTCCTAGAAACACCCTCACAGTTAAACACAGAAATAATGTTTAACAAGATATCTGAGCACCTCATGGCCCAGTCAAGTTGACACAAAGAATTAATCATCACATCATACTTCGCATGGAATTATGAATTGCTCAGATGTCTTGAGGATTAGAAATGTGGAATCAACTGAAACAGGAACTTTGGCTTTATACCTGTGCTTTGGTGCTCTTGTGCTGGGTATTGATAGCAGTGAAATATCTGTAAGTAGTTCTGTAGAAAACAGAGCTGAAAAGTGCAAACTGAAGTAGAAGCAGCAGAGAATAAGGGCACTGTGTCATAATAAATTCTTCTGATAGCTAATTTAGGGCCCATGCGATACTGCTCCTAAAGGAAACTCAAAAAAATTGGGAGACATTTTGAGGATGCTATTAGCAAGCAGTCAATACAATGGGGATGCATCCCATTACACTTTGGGTATAACAAGAAAGTGCTGTCTTTCCTTATAGCCACAAGCTGCTTGGTCTAGAATATTAGGATTCTGTATACAGTACCATATAAGCTCTTGATTTAGCATAAAGAAAGACAGGAATCAGAGAATCCTGGGCATAAACATAACTGAGGTGACTTGGAGAACAAGTAGGATAATGGAGCCACACTCTGTATTCAAAAACAATTTAAATTTGAACTTTTTTAGATAGGCACAAATAAGAACATAAGGCACAAATAAGGCACAAATAAGAACATAAACGTATCACGAACCAGTGATACTGAGTAACATAGTTTATTGTCCCTGAAGGTGAAATAAAGAAAAATAATCAAAAGATGATTTGACTGGAGCAATTGGGGTATCATTGTTTATTTACACATTATAGAGTTATCCCTTCACAAATATAAGTATTGCTCCATGATAGGCATAAAGTACATACACCGTATCAAATAAAATTTATCATTAAGAATTCATGATATAAATGTTGGACTTAAAATGAAAATAATATACATGTTCTGAAGCATTGAAACAAAAAATGTTAGTTCCATTTATTGTTTGATCCTGTTTTCTTCTTTTTCTTATCTTCTATCTTTTCTTCTACCTTCTATCTTCTACATATTATCATCAAAATGTGTTCTCTTTCCCAAAAAATTATTCAGTTGCTTTGCCCCTTAAAAAATATTAGTGGTAGTCTTCATATGATCTTTTTTAAACAGTGTATAGGTTTCAGCACATAAAGTCAACAAGAGGAAACTTCATACCCAACTTCTATCTGCTAGGTTCCAGTAAAGGCAAATCATTTCTCAGTGATTCTAATCAAATTACATTGTTCCCCACACCCACATCCCACAAAATCCTTGCCCACACACACACACCACCATAGCCATCATCACTGCCTTCATATTGTCAAGTGGCACAAGATTTTTTGTAAAGGAGAAAGCTGCACAAATGCTCGAAATAGGCACGATAGGGCTCCATGTATCTCATAGGTCACTTCAGGAGATTATTCTGGATAAGCCCCAACAACCTAAAATGGCCCTTGGAGCAGCAGCAAGTAGTTTTCAAGAGCCTGTACTTCCTGCCAGTGACTTGAGTCAAGTTTTGGAACACCTCCCAAGGGCTTAGAAACCTCTAAGAAAAACCTCCCTGGTATTTGCCAGCTTTGCTTACAGTGTATGGATAAGTGACTGAGTATCAATCTGCTATGAATTTGAAGACATGGTCATTTCCCATATTGTTGGTCATTAAATATGCCTTCATTCTGGTTACAAGTTTATTGGCTCCCAGTTCTAGACATGAATAAATTACTGGAGTTAGTAACCTATTATTTAGAACAAATATTTATATCTATATGTATTTATCATGTTCTCATACCTGTATAACATTGATATATCTCTAGGACCTAAATATTAAAATTCATGCTCACCCAGAACATGCACACAGCTATTTTATAACATGATGGCATGGGGAGGGGTGGGAAGAAAACTTGAGAGTTGGAATAATTTATCCCATGGTATTGCATCAGATTTAATATTATCAAAAAAGTGTGGTTTCTTATTATTTTAATATCAGTTTTTTTCATTTGAAAAAAATTAAATGTACGAAAAGCTGCAAGAACAGCCATATGTCCTTTACCTAGAAGCCCCATTCAAGTTTCTTCAATGTGTGACAGGATCTTAAATTTCCATCAGTCCAGGATGGCTGAAGTGGGTCACTTCCAAATCAGTCACCTTCCTCATGAGGGTTCCAACTCCTATTGTGTCGTGACCTTCAATCACCTTCTTCCTCTGGACCAATATTTCACTCAAGGCCACTTCTTTGTTCAAGTCCATCATCCCCTGCCCCCCGCCCCACAGCTACTTTCCTCACTCAAGAGTTTGGATTGAACCATTTGCTTTATACTACCTTCCTTTAAGGGTGTCCATCCAGTCCTGATCTGGCCAGCAGTTAAACTCCTGGCAGATCTTCTTGATCATAAAGGATTTGTTTTATACTTTATTAAAGAGGGTCTATTTTGGCTTTATCCTTTTTCCTGTCATATGGTCCTTACTTTATTTTCTAGTTATTCCTAAAACATGGCCTTTCTAGAGTACCAGCTAAATGTCTGAGGTGTTTCCCAAGGCCCCTCTCCACTCACCTGGTCATGAACCCAACCATCTCCTGCACTGCATAACCTCTGGTACTTCCCTTCAGCTATCAGCCCTGCAGCAGATGTTCTCATTCAGGCAACATAGTTTTGCCCTGCACAGGGGCACCAGTGTTCTCATAAAGACCCCCATGCTGACTTCTGGAGCTCCCCTCCATAAAGCTCTTGGCTCAGCCAGTTAAGCATCCAACGTTTTATTATTTTTTTAAGAGAGAAAGAGAGAGAGATAGTGCAAGAGGGGGGAAGGCAAAGAGGGAGAGGGAGAGAGAGAATCTCAAGTTGGCTCCTCCATACTCAGTCCAGAGTCTCACCACCCTGAGATCATGACCTGAGCTGAAATCAAGAGACAGACATGTAATGGAATGAACCTCCCAGGAGCCCCAAGCACCATTTCATCTAAGGTCATGATCTCAGGGTCATGAGATTGAGCCCTATGTTGGGCTCTGAACTGAGCGTGGAGCCTGATTGAGATTCTGTCTCCCTCACCCTCTGTCCCTACCCCTCCACACGCTCATAAATAAATAATAAACAAATAAATAAATATAAAATGCCAGTTTGACTATAAATCACTCAAGTACTCCCATTAAGGTACATAATACACCAGCCCTAGCAAAACCCATTGATAGCACAATTCTAAAAAACATAGAGATATTTTTTGTTTGTTGTTTGTTTTTGTTTTTGTTTTCTTAAGATTTTATTTATTAATTCACGAGAACACAGGGGGGAGGGGCAGAGACACAGGCAGAGGGAGAAGCAGGCTCCATGGAGGGGGCCCGATGTGGGACTCTATCCCAGGACTCCAGGATCATGCCCTGGGCCAAAGGCAGGTGCCAAATCGCTGAGCCATCCAGGGATCCCAAAACATAGAGACATAAAGTCATCAACCAATATGCCCATAATTGCATCTTAATTGATTTGAGTAAATGATGTTGTGGATGCAATTCCATACGGATTATCCCAAGTTGACTGTGACAGCACAGATTCATTTAGTGCTGTCATTTCCTGGAATGCATTCACACTTCTAAGTTTGGTATAACTAGCTTATTATCAATGTATCTTACCCTGAAATATATTAAAGTCTGTCAGACTTTTCAAGTGTACCTAAGAAAGGTAGTACAACTCATGGAAATTGATCACAATATTAAATTGTTATATACCTTATATGCATAATTAGCTGTTTTTTAAACATCAATTTAATCATATGCCATGGTTGAAATGGATGTACTTGAGGTCTACCACTGGAAGAAAATGTCAAGGACTGGAAGAGTGATGACTGGTGAGTGGTGAGACATGCATGTCCCCTTGCATACATATTCACTGGTGAGTGGTGAGACATGCATGTCCCCTTGCATACATATTCCCTATGATTTTCCTCAATGCAAGAAAAAATCTACACCGAGAGCTCTGATTTTCTACATACTACAGAGAACAGAATGCATTATGGCAGGAAGCTCACTTTTCTCTTATAGCCACATAGTATTCTCAACTAATTCTAAATTTTTATAAGATAAAAGGAATCAAAACCACTGTTTTTTTTTTTCAAAAGAGACAGATATTAGTGAAAACTAAACAGTGTTCACTGAGAGACCTAGTTTGGCACAGAAGTCTCCCACTCAGCAGTATAGAATGTAAGCAACATGCCAAGGAGTCTCCTCAGAGAGTATGGAGGATATCTTAGGAATTATAGTCAGCAGGAATCAATGAAAATCTGAGTAGGGTAACTTACCAAAATATGGAATGATTTTTCTCATGTTATTAAGGTGCATAAAAAAGGCAATATAGGATTGATTTAGCTGCTCAAGAAAGTGTTCATGATTTATAATAATGGTGTTTATAAAAGAATTCCCACCTTCTATCATGAAAAAAGGTGTTTTTTTTTAAGTTAAGGGATGTGTTTGCCATTCTGTAATGAATTTAGAGTAGTATTTAAAAACACATGTAATAATGGTGTTTATTAGTTGTACATGAGGAATACTTTAAGAAGTGTGTTATTTCAGGGAATGGATATGACACTTCTTCCCTAATACATTTAGAGAAGTGCTTAAAAACATACATAATAAAAATGTTCTAAAAAGTGGTAACTACAAAGAAAAAAGTGCTTTTTTAAGTTAAGGGGTGTCTCTACCATTCTATAATGCATTTTGAGAGATGTTTAAAAGCACATTGCAGATTTCTTTTTTTTTTTTTTATCTGTACATGGTTCTAGGGTCTTTTCTCAAATCAAAGGGTAGTTACTCTACCACCAAGGGTATGTGTGTTCTAGGCAGAAAGAAAGTGGAAGGATAAAGGTCAAAAGACAAGAAGAGTCAAAGAAGCAAGTAGTCCTGTCCTTTTTAAAATAAAGTACTTCCTCAGAAGCCTCTTCTCCCATACACAGCAACTTCTAAATGTATCTCTTTGGTCAGAATTGTGTCATATCATTACAACTGACAGATGAATATTTAATTATATTAGATTCTATCACTAAACAATGGGAGAATAGTTATTGGATAGGCAACTAGCAATGTCTTCCTTAAGGTCTTTTAAACATTGTTTGCATTATTTTGGCTGCGTCTGATTTAACCTTCTTTATCTCTGCAAGAGCAGTTGAAATCTTGAATTTTATTGACTCCCTAACTATTTCTAGATCCAAGCTGGCTATATTGTGTCTTTACTTGGATATTAGGTCACAAAGATAAAGTAAAAGTTATATATGATATAAAACTTTATATTTAAATAGGTCTGGCAATTTTTAATAATAGTAAAAACAGAAGAGTACTGATTATTGATTTAATGATTATTAAAAGAATATTATAAGTTTTTTGAACTATAGATTTTGTATATTAGCCATAAAATCATCTAAGCAAGATATGCCTTAAGAAAGGGGTTCAAAATATATATATACCCATACTGAACAAAGTAAAATCTTAGACACGAGAGTTAAAGGAACAATGAAATGAATACAATGTATTCACAGCTCAGTGTCATTATCATAGGATTTAAAGATTAATGAGATGTTTTGAAGAGAGCATGCCCAAGACTAACTGGACCCGAAGCAACCAACCTTGGCTAGATCCTCCAAGGAAACACCTCTGTGCTATAGAAAATTATTTTTGGAAAGGACTACTGCAGGTGAAATAGATGAGAAATGCTGTTTCTTGAGCTTATGGAAGCTTATAACTATCAATTCAAGTTGATCAGTATTTGTAGACCCTATACTATATGTTACAGATACTAGATTATTTAGTTAATCCTTTCTTTTACTCCACTGAGTGAAAAACAGTTAATTATCTAAGATCTTTTCTTCTGGGGAAACTTAAATATTAAGTAACTGGGCAGTTCATTTTAAGCAATTAAAATGAAAAATAAAATAAGAGTTTGCAACATGATGGCACATTATGGCAAAAGTCTATTCTCAAAGAAAATTTAGTACCATAAATCTAAGAGTTGTTTAAGAATTCCTAAGAAAAAATCTAGAAATTAAATAAAAAATTAGTTTTGGCTAATAAAAATGTTAAGGGCAGCTCTGGGTGGCTCAGTGGTTTAGTGCCACCTGCAGCCCAGGGCATGATCCTGGAGACTCTGGATCGAGTCCCATGTCAGGCTCTCTGTATGATGCCTGCTTCTCCCTCTGCCTGTGTCTCTGCCTCTCTCTCTCCCTCTGTCTCTATGAATAAATAAATAAAATCTTTAAAAAAAATAAAAATGTTAAATCTGGAAAGTCATCAGTACTCACTTGTCTAAACCCTAAAATGAATCCAAGCATATCCTGAGGAATTCAGATAGGACAGGTGGCTGAAATATAATCAACCCTGCCTTATTTTTTAATTTAATTTAAGGCAGTCTGAAGTGAGGTGTAGGGACCCTTGATTCATTAACCAATAGTAAAAGCTATGACACACTTAGAGATGGGAAAAAAAAGGTGAAAATTGTCTGCAGAAGGAAAATATCAATGAGAATCAACTTGATTCTAATCTTGATGGAAAAATCTCACTTTGGTAGTAAAATCTCAGAGAAGCTATTATTGTGAAGCACCAGATTATCTCTGAAAGCCAGAATGAAGGATGAGGCCGAAAACAAAAGGTATACTAAATAATTTGCTTCAAAAGTTCAAAACTAGCTCCTCTCCTTCCTTCTGAAATTGCTTCTCCTTTACCTAGGAGGAATAATCGATCAAGTTAATTTATAGAGAGTTTGAACAACAGATCTATAGACCTAGGGATATCAGGGAAATTATAGGCCAACATATGGCCATACTCAAAGCAATTAATGACATTCTGTATTCTGAACAAAGAGACCCCTATTGTCCTAATGTGCTGACAGCCAGACAAATCCCCAGAAAGGAAAAGGGATGCTTTATCTCTAAAAAATAATCAACTCAAGAGAAAAGACATATAGATACTAACATTTAGATTCCCAATGACAGAGTCTACTTCTCACCCAATAACCCTATACTGTAAGGACAAACCTAAGCCATACACACAATTTTCAAACAACTATTTGGCATCTCACTCTTAAAACTATCAGCTTAGGATCATTAGAAAGCCTAAAAATGAGAAAAAAAAAAAAAAAACTAAAACAAGCAAAAGGCAAAAAGAAGTTTAAGGAAGAAATAAACTTCAAAAATATAAGCAATGAATGACATCAGAGAGATCATTAAAACACTGAATCAAAAAAATTATATTATAAAGATATGAGAAAAAAGTGACAAAGCTTAACAAAGTAAGAGATGCTAGAAATTACCACTCTTGAAGCAGAATTTTTAAAAAATTAATAGAAGAGCTGGAAAAAAAGTCAAGCTAATCTCCTGGATAATTAAATGAAAAGACAAAGAAATGGGAATTAAGAAAAAATTATAAGAAAATCAGAAGATTAATTCAGGAGATCAACCTCCCTCTCAAGGGAGTTCCACAAAGAGAAAATAGATAAAATGAAAAGAATTTTTAAAGAAACAATACAAGAAAATGATTTAGAATTTAAAAAAAAAACTTTCTGAGTTAAAAAACATAATGAAAATGCATAAAGCACAATTTTGTAAAATATTAAAAAAAATAGAAAGTAGTAAAAGTTTATAGAGATAACAAGGTCACATACAAAGATGCAGAATAAGATCATGCTCAGTAGTGGTAATATGGATAATTGAAAACAATGGACCAATGCCTTCAAAATTCTACAGCAAAATTGTTTCCAACCTATAATTTGTTACATAGCCAAAAAACCACATCAAATGGAGAGTCAAAATAGTTATGTTTAGTCATGCAAGATGTTAAAATAGCTGTTTATGCACCTACCCATTCTTTTTGTTTTTGCCTTTTCTATGCAGTTCAGTACATTTTGCTGTATAAAATTTGTATTTCCACTATCTCAGAAGCAAAAAATTCTCCAAAACTCATCAAGCTTTAGGGAATACCAAGAGAGAAGTGTTTAGAAATAGGTAGAGATTAGAGATGGAATTAATGTCAAAATTCCTAGCATAATCTCCCCAAACAAGATTTCTATGATGTAGTAGAAAAACAGGAACAAAAAGACAGGAAAAAGGCAATCCAAAACAGGTATTACAAAAAGGGAATCCCATGTATGATGGTGAATGAAAATCCTAGGAAAACTGTTGTGCAGCGGGCCCAGAAAGCAACAGTCCAAACTGAGGCAAGAGGTCAGAGGCTCATAAAGGGGTAGAAAGAGGACTGATGTACTTAATAGGGTAATAGTGTTCTTTACTCTGTTGGCTAGTATGGGGCTGAATGTGTGCTAGAAAAAGAATAAAACAAAGAGATCATTATGTGGCAGACACAATAATTAAATGATTAAATGATTAAATTAGAATGGCCTCCATCCCTGTCTTCTGGTATTCATACCTTTCTGTGTATGTAATTTCCTCCCCTTAGGTTTGGGTAGCACCAGTAACCTGCCTCTCATCAAAAGAATATGGCAAAGATGTTGGGATGTCACTCTTGTCATTACATTATACTTTATAAGACTCTGTCTTCTAGCCAACCTGCTTTGCCTCTTGTTTGCCTTGAAGAAGAACAACCATAGATAGAAATAAGAAACTGCAACAGAGGGACGCCTGAGTGGCTCAGTGGTTGAGCTTCAGCTCAGGTCGTGATTCTAGGGTCCTGGGATCAAGTCCCGCATCGGTTCCCCTGCAGGGAGCCTGCTTCTCCCTCTGTCTCTGTATCTCTCATGAAAAAATAAATAAAATCAAAAGAAAGGAAAAGAAAAGAAAAGAGAAAGAAAGAAGAAAGAAAGAAAGAAAGAAAGAAAGAAAGAAAGAAAGAAAGAAGAAAGAAAAAAAGAAAGAAAGAAAGAAGAAAGAAAGAAAGAAAGAAAGAAAGAAAGAAAGAAAGAAAGAAAGAAGAGAGAGAAGAGAAGAGAGGAGAAGAGAAGAGAAGAGAAGAGGAGAGGAGAGGAGAGGAGAAGAGAGGAGAGGAGAAGAGAAGAGAAGAGAAGAGAAGAGAAGAGAAGAGAAGAGAAGAGAAGAGAAGAGAAGAGAAAAAAAAGGAAAAGAGCAACAGAAAACATTAACCCTAAGGGACAAAAAGTTGTTCAAAAAAATAAACGTATAGAACATGGCTTAGCCATGACTAATATTTATGATCATAATCATGTAAATTCTGAATGTTGACTCTATAAGATTTCTGAATTGAGAATGAGGGGGAAAGTACATATTTGGCAGAAGAAAAATTTATAAGAAAACTAATTCCTCCCCTTCAGAGTGATAATAACAAAATCTATTTTCTGCAATTTTCAAGCACCAAGATGCATTACTTCATACATTGATCAGTGGCTTTATTCATCCTCCTCAGCTTTCCGAGCAGTCTTTCCTCATGCCCGCTTCCCTGACTTTCCATCCACCATCCCGGACACTGTCTTAGCCACTCAGTCCTTTCTGACTACTCGGCTCCTGCAACTCCCCTGACGCCTTCCTTTACTAAAAAGGCTATATATGAACATGCTGGAGGAAGCCCTCTGAAGAGAACGAATTTCATCTCCCCAATGAGAATGAAAATCTTTAGACCAAGAAGACCAACCCTCCCGGGCTATTTGAAAGGGAAATCAAAACTGTTGCCATTTAGAGCCACGGGCTAAAGCTGTGGGTTTTCCTTGAGGTGGAGACCTGCACAGAGTTCCACTCAGGACAACTCAACATTGCTGGAGCTCCTGAGATTCTCCCCCAATTTCCAGCCACATCCAAATTTACTCAGAGCACAACACTGGAGGGGGAGGAAAAGAGAGAGCTAAGATCAAAGAAAGTCATAAAAACACAGTGAAAAGAGATGCATTCTATAATACGTATAAATTTTCTCTATTTCAAGTGTTTCATTTTCACTGATAAATTTTATTTTATAAAACCTGAACACTTTCAGCAGTTTGATTTTTTTGAAAACTATGTTCAGAATTCATGGAATAAGGGATGCCTGGGTAGCTCAGTGGTTGAGTGTCTGCCTTTGGCTCAGGGCATGATCCCGGGTCTGGGGATCAAGTCCCACATCAGGTTCCCTGTAAGGAGCCAGCTTCTCCCTCTGTCTCTGCCTCTCTCTGTGTATCTCTCATGAATAAATAAATAAAATCTTTAAGAAAAAGAATTCATGGAATAAGATATTAAGCAAAATAAATACTGAAATGCCAGAATTCCCGTTTTTGCTTAAGTAGTGCAATCATTCATAGCAGGAAGCCGATAGATACTACCTAAAATTTTGTAAAAAAATAAATAGTCACAGGGACACCTGGGTGACTCAGTCTGTTAAGCTGCTGCCTTTAGGTCAGGTCATGATCTCAGGGTCCTAGGATCAAGCCCCACATCAGGCTCCCTGCTCAATGGGCAGCTGGCTTCTCCCTCTCCACCACTTGTGCTCTCTTGTAAGCAGCCTCTCAAATAAATAAAATATTTTTAAAAAACATACAAATAAATAGCCATAGAAACACACTATTTTGTATGGAGGCAAATATCAGAAGATTTGAAATTACCTCTTTATTCTACAGGATATTGATGTCATATTTCTAAATGATATCGACACATCATTTTCAATATGCATTTTGAAGTTATAATAATTAGAATGATGTGATATTGGCCCAGAAGTCAATAAACAGATTAATGTGCCACTACAGAATTTAAAGATTGTTATAAATGAAGTTTGTGAAAAGAGCAGACTTTTCAGATGAACTAAGGTCTGGTTAAATGACTAGCATACTCAAGTAGACAAATGTTGTGCACAACCACAGGCCTCCACATGCAAAACTAAGACAAAATATTCTCCAGGTGGAAAATAAAATTACATGTTTTTGGTAAACAGTGAGTAGTGTTTTGCTCTTCTTCAAATTTGCTATTGCATACTCCGTGAACAAAGCCTACTCACAGCACTAACATAGACTCACATATCCCTCACAAACTAGTCTCTCCCTCCTTGAAGAAGGAAAAACAAACAAACAAACTTCTCTAAACCTCTTCTAGCAGTGAGACTTTGAGTCAGAGGTCTGAGTTGAAGTCCATCTCTACAAACCAACTTTGGAACTCTGGGTAAACAAAATAACCTTGAGTCTCTGCTCCTTTATTTTAAAAACTGTGATGAGTAACCACTGATAAAAGCAAGCTATCTCATTTAATTTCATGGTACCTGATGTAGACCTGCCTTGAAAACAGCAAAGCACCTAAATGAGTAATTGGTATTAGAGTGACCATTGCTTAAAAGGACAAATTCACATAAAATCCTTAGGAGAAAAAGAATATTTCCAAGATTTGGGATGTGTGTGTGTGAGTACACACATATATATGTTCCTATGTATATGTGTTGCTACTAACAATTCATATTCTTGAATAGAATATATTGCATTTGTATAGTTCTATTTTAGAAATAACACATTGCAAGAATAAATTATTTTACTTCTAAACATATTTGAATTCAACAATAAGAAAATGAGCAACCCAATTAAAAAATAGGCAAAGATGTGAATAGACACTTCACCAAAAAAGATACACAGATGGTAAATAAGCAAATGAAAAGAAGCTTAACATCATGTCATTAGGAAACTGCAAATTAAAACAACAAGACATTACAATTTAAAAATAGGCAATTAAAAAAAAACAAGCAAAAGATCTGAACAGACACTTTACCAAAAAAGATACACAGATGGAAAATAAGAGTATGAAAAGATGCTCAACATCATATGTCATTAGGAAATTGCAAATTAAAACAAGATATTACATGTCTGTTAGAATGGGCAAAATCTAAAACACAACACCAAATGCTAGCAAGGTATGGAATAATAGGAACTCCCATTTACTGCTGGTAGAAGTACAGAATGGTATTGCCACTTTGAAAGACAAATTAGCAGTTTCTTACAAAACTAAACATACTCTTACCATATGATCAGCAATTAGGCTCTTTGGTGTGTTCTGAAAAGAGTTGAAAATTTGTGTCCATGAAAAAATGTGCACACATATGTTTTATAACAGCTTTATTCTTAATTGTCAAAACCTGGAAACAATCAAGACGTCCTTCAGGAGGTGAATGGATAAATAAACTCTGGTATATCCAAGCAATGGAGTATTATTCAGCACTAAAAAGAAGTGGTGGGGGGAGGTTAAATAGATGAAGCGCAAAGGATTTTTTGAGCAATAAAACTACTTGACTCATACTATAGTGGAGAATATATGTCATTGCACATTTGTCCAAACCCACAGAATGTGCAACACCAGGAGAGAATCCTAACGTAAACTATGGACTATGGGCAATAGCGATATGTCAATTTGGTTTTTCAATTGTAACAAATGTACCAGGCCATAGTAGGATTCTGATATTAGGGGAAGCTGGGTATATGTGGGAGCAGAGAATAAATGGGAAATCTCTGTAACTTCTGCTTAATTTTGCTGTGAAGTTAACACTGCTCTAAATCCATTTTTTAAAAAGTACTTGAATTTCAAGTATATATGATTTAATTTGCTAGAAGCATAGAAGCACATTTAAATAATTAAAATTAAAATCAAGCTGCAACATAGGGTAGACAGTTTAGGGTTTTTTAAGGGTAGTTTTTTAAATAACATGATATTTAGAATCTTAAACATATTTGACTTTTAATTTATTCCTCATAAAATTCAACAAATTCAAACAAATTTTTAAATGAATTGAAACCACAGAAAGTATTTGAATGAAAATCATGATTTAATGTATTTAAATTAGCACTGGGGTTATACTGTATGTAGGCAAATTGAATTTAAATAAAATATTTTAAAAATTAAAAAAATAAATTAGTTCAATTCCAAAAGTTTCATAATGGTGACCTTTCAAGGAGATAAACTGGGATATTAACAACATTATCTGCTTAAATTAATTACTGAAAAGCACAAATCTTAGCCAACAAGTTAACTCCAAAAAATTGGAAAGTTAGTGAAATTTAGGCTTACATTTTATGAGGGAAAAAAATCTACCTGAGCAGCATATTTGTTGGGACACTTTTACTTTCAAATAACAGAATCCCAACCCAAACTAGTCTGGATTCAGAGTCCAGAGTGCTCACCATTACATCATGGAACCACCATAATTCAAACTAGTCTAAGGAAAATAAAAGGAGTTGGGGAATTTATACTATTTCCTGGGAAGAATGGGGTAAACCAGATTAAGTTAGGAATAGGTGTCTGCTTCCTTCTTCCTCTTTCCCCAATCTTACTGCCATCTTCCTCCTGTCTCTACTTCTTTTGCTCTCTCCATCTTTATATGTTTGGTTTTTCCCCTCATTTTTTCCTGTTGAGGATTTGATTCTTCCAAGTACTGGGAGATGGACATTGCCTGTAGTTGACTCCATGCTCACAAATCCTATACTAGCCACATCAGAGGAAGGAAAGAACATTTATTTCCCAGAGCCACCACATAAAATTCCAATGAAGCAATCTGATTGACCCTGTTTGCATCACATGTCCATCTCTAAGTCAAAGTCATTAATTTCACTTGGCATAGAAAGGAAAATGCCCCCAAATGAGGAGGGCAGAAATGGAAAAAAGGGGTAGAGAGGGAAATTAAGAAGCCAACAGTTTGATTAATATATTTAATTTGGTTAATTTTTATTAATACATTTAATTTTTTAAAAAGCTTTCAAATATAAAAGTCCTAGGACAAAAATTAAATTTTTATTGGGAAATGGTAAATCCAGAAATGTGATTTCTTAAGATAATCTAAAATCTGATAATGAAGACACCCAGTATATTAGTTAATCAGATAACACCAAGTACTGAAAAAAGCATTTTCTTGAAAAAAAAAGAATGTGGCTGACATTGTCCTTTATTATTAAATATACCCTCCTGTCAAGATGAAGTCCTTTTTCCACTAGTCCGTTTAGATTTTTGAAAAAAAAATTTTTTTCACTTTGAGGCTATAATCAATCTGTAGAGCTCTGAATGATTGGTTTACATGATAAGTGACTATGGATTAGATTTCAGTGTTAACAGTGTATTTCCATTAAAAATGTTCACCACATAAGCAAAATAAACAAAATGGTTTCACCTTACTTCTGAGATGAAACCAAAGTGAAATATTAAATAATTAAGCTTAAATTCAATGATTTCCCAAAGATCTGAAGAACACTGCTCCTCATTAATGTCTCCGAAATCCTAATTCATAACTTAGGAAAACAGATTTATAGACCTTGTTCCAGTTCCACTTCCATATCTAACCTCAGTAAGCTCAAATGGTTCAGTGGCATCTCAAGTTCCAACTCTGTCCACCACTAACATAGCTCATAAATCCCCTCCACCAATCTCTTTCCATCCTGCTTTTCCTGCAGTGTATTAACTATCCATATATTTATACTATAATAAGGTTTGGACGCACGTGAGAAAATGCTATCACTTGCCATCAGGGAAATACAAATCCAAACCACAATGAGATACCACCTCACACCAGTGAGAATGGGGAAAATTAACAAGGCAGGAAACCACAAATGTTGGAGAGGATGCGGAGAAAAGGGAACCCTCTTGCACTGTTGGTGGGAATGTGAACTGGTGCAGCCACTCTGGAAAACTGTGTGGAGGTTCCTCAAAGAGTTAAAAATAGACCTGCCCTACGACCCAGCAATTGCACTGTTGGGGATTTACCCCAAAGATACAGATGCAGTGAAATGCCAGGACACCTGTACCCTGATGTTTCTAGCAGCAATGGCCACAATAGCCAAACTGTGGAAGGAGCCTCGGTGTCCATCGAAAGATGAATGGATCAAGAAGATGTGGTTTATGTATACAATGGACTATTCCTCAGCCATTAGAAACGACAAATACCCACCATTTGCTTCAACGTGCATGGAACTGGAGGGTATAATGCTGAGTGAAGTAAGTCAATCGGAGAAAGACAGATATTATATGGTCTCATTCATTTGGGGAATATAAAAATTAGTGAAAGGGAATAGAGGGGAAAGGAGAAGAAATGGGTAGGAAATATCAGAAAGGGAGACAGAACATGAAGACTCCTAACTCTGGGAAACGAACTGGGTGGTGGAAGGGGAGGAGGGCAGGGGGTGGGGGTGAATGGGTGACAGGCACTGAGGGGGGCACTTGAAGGGATGAGCACTGGGTGTTATTCTGTATGTTGGCAAATTGAACAAAATTGAATAAAAAATTTATTATTAAAAATATATATAATAAGGTTTGGTAAACATTTTGGTAGCAGGGAAGATAGACTTTATAAGATTAATGCCTCTCATCACGTACAATCTCTTACAGTACTTTCAGTCGCAATGAAATGAGAGAATATGAACTGCAATCAACTAGGAGCACACAAAGACTGACTTTACACATCCCAGTTATTCATATACTGAATTGAATTCAACATCTCTTGGGTCTGGAGTCATAAATACCATCTGAAGTAGGATTTTTCCCATATGGAAAAATATTTTTTCTGTAAGTCCTTGACCTTGACCTTGCTATCCTAGGCCCTCAGAAATTTGATTCATTTCTGGACACCTGATTGCCACTGCTAAATGCATTGTTTTTAATCTGTTCCCTGCTCAATTTTGGTTACCTGAATGTAACTCCTACATTCTAGCCTGTGTCTGCATTTCTATATTTACTCTCCTTTTAACCTGATTTGAAACTAAAGATTTTCCTTGTATCTACGTTCACCTACTTTCTTTCAGCATATTTAGGCTTCTGGCTTCTACTCCCAGACATATCCCTGCTCTGGTGGCATCTTGATTGAAATATGACTAATATTAAAATGAGCTTGCCTTGAATATACAACAAATAATGGCAGTAGGAAGAATATAGCGAGAAAGGCATCCTTCAATCAAACATTATTTGTGGAGAGCCTACAAATGATACTAATACTGCTAGACAATCAAAAGTTGTATATTGGGACGCCTGGGTGGCTTGGAAGTTTAGCCCCTGCCTTCAGTCCAGGGCATGATCCTGGAGTCCAGGGAGAGTCTTACATCAGGCTCCCTGCTTGGAGCCTGCTTCTCCCTCTGCCTGTGTCTCTGCCTCTCTCTCTCTCTCTCTCTCTGTGTCTCTCATGAATAAATAAAAATAAAATCTTAAAAAAAAAAGTTGCATTGAGGGGCTGATTAACCACACCTAATTATTCAATTCTTTTATCATCTGAAACATGTCCATTTTTTTGTTTTTTTTTCCTAGTATCTACCTTTTCACCATTTCTTTAAATTGAAACATTAACATTTCTTAAACCAATATCTATAATGATATTTAGAATTCATGAATTTCGGTGATTTGTGCAACACAGTCAAATCAAGAGTCAATACTCTCTGAGGAACTATCTAAAATCTAGATAGTTCCAAAAGATTTAAATATTTCATCATTCTAAAACTGAGCTTTTTAGGGGTGTAGTAGTGAGAAAAATGTATGCCAACTTTTTCTGAGAAGTAGTGGGGAATCAATTTATTGATACCAGTGGCTAAAACATTTCTTAAAACTAGTATGATTTCCTTTTGGTAATTTGTACATTACATTTTCCATTCACTAACTTTATCCTTATTTGTGTTATTACTTCTGGATGTTATTATATAAAATATTTCAGTGACTATTTAAAATTCAGGGTATTAATAATGAAAAACAATTCAATCCTTTACTATTTTAGCATTTTACTACACAACAAGAATACACAGCATTGAAAAAATGAAGATATCACTTTTTATCATGTTTAAATCTCATATCTTATCCATTCTTGTATCTTAAATCAGTTCTTTCTTATAGTTCAAGCTATTTGAGTATGGCTGCTTTGTTAGGCAGGATTTTTTCCAAGCTTCCTTTTTCAGTTGCTTTCCAAATGTGCAAAAATAATCCTGTCACAACAGAGAAGAAGAGCTTATAAAGATGCTTTAAAAACCTTATCACCAGGAAACAGTGCACAGGGTATTGTATAATATAGTGTCTTAAAATACTTCTGCTTACCTCCTCATTGATGCTGCTACAATATTTACATAACACTGCTAACTAATTCTTCATTATGTAGATTATTTATCCTCTCTCTTGGAGACTGTCTTCCTAACACATTTAGTATTATCGAAGTGAGGCATTGTTTTTATTTCTACCTGTTTAGAGGTAGTCTATCTCTTCTCAGTTCTGGGGCTCCATTGGTGGGTCAGGATTCATGTTTATTGCTCCTTGGAGAAAGAAATGAAAAAGTAGGAGGAGGTTTGTGGCAGGACAGAGTCTTGGCTAGCCATCAAGGCAAGTTGTTTATGGCTGCAGGATGGGTTATTTCAGAACCAAAAAAATAAAAAATAAAATAAAGGAGTAGTTGTGGTTCAGAGGAAAAGTTGTCCTGGGAGCAGAAAAGTAAAAGTGGAAATATTTTAGAAAATATTTCAACAAAAAGACACTTTTAGTGCAAGATATCTCAGAGGTTAGGGGAAATTATTTGAAGCATTGAATATTTTCAGGACTTTTTGTGTTGAATACATTTTTAAACCCTAGGCTAGATGTTTTTGTTAACATTTCATGTTGACGAGTTGATTCACATCAGAAACAAACAAAAAATCATATATCCATGTGACCAACTCAGAGCTCTCCAAGGTAAATAGCATGTAGGCACTTAGGTCTACATAGTTTCAACCTGAAGGTCAATCCAGATGGACAAGGTCTTTGAGTTTCCTCTTTAACACTTCAACACTCTGTTAAGCCCGGTTTCCCATTAATCTTGCCACACCATGTGTCTACCATTGCAGCACAGTGCCTCGGGCCGAGATCACCTAGCTTCAAACACAGTTGTCAGTCCCACTCCACAAATAAGTCACCTCATCAAGCAGCAGCCAACAATGTCTTGGCTCATACCCACACTCTAATCTCCTGGAGCTAAACTACACTGCTTCTCAAATACACTCCTCCTCCAGTAGCTAGGGAAATGAAACCTAGAGGTCACTTCCAAGCTAGGTTTTTCTATATGATTTCTACCAATTCTCCAAGCAACGCCAATGGCAGATATTTACAGCAATAGAGTAGCTGAACTGCTTTAGATTTGTAGAAAGGAAAAAAAAAATCCAGGTTTACATTTTTTTTTCTTTAGCTGAAACGATAAACATCTAAATTTTAGAGGTTCTATAAACCTGTATAGTTTTATGTACTAAACCTAGCTGTGTATATATAAAGTGGCCATGCACCCTTTTTCTCACCAAGTCAAACAATAAAATCAGAATCATTCTGCCAAATAAATGCAGTAGTCCTTCCAAAACTGAATTCATATGGTCATTTAATGAGCAAAGCAGACCTCTTAATATGTTTAGCTAAACATTAAAGTAATGTGATAATTAGAGCATTGAATATATATTACTAGAATATGACATTTTCCTGTTTCTTATAAATAAGAAATCAAACAAATATTAACTGACTAGTAAAAAAGTGACACTTAACCATGGGCTTTCACAAAGTCACCTCTCAGTGAAGCTATGAGTTAGGTTTTATCATCCTTTTAAGACTAAGGAGAAAAACAGCCTCACAGAGAACAAGTGACTTCCCAAGTTTACTCAACACATTAAATGAGCTCTGATTCAGTTCTTTAACTCCAGCCCCAGTGTTATTTCCACTACTTGATGCTGCAATTCTTCATCTGAAAATTTAATCATAAAGAATACTACATCATTAATACACAGACATGTTTTCTTTTCCTTTTTTTTTAAGATTTTATTTATGTATTCATGTGAGACAGAGAGAGAGAGAGAGAAAGAGAGAGGCAGAGACACAGGCAGAGGGAGAAGCAGGCTCCATGCAGTCAGCCCGACGTGGAACTCAATCCCAGGTCCCTAGGATCAGGCCCTGGGCTGAAGGCGGCTCTAAACTGCTGAGCTACCCAGGCTGCCCACAGACATGTTTTCATTCCACCCTGTAAAATTTGCTGAGTACATTGTGCTGTCCTCTATTAAACTGCATAACCTTGGACAGGGCTAGGGTAGTTTTGATCTATTAAAACAGATCTGATTAAAAACCTACATTAGAATACATGGCTAAGAATTTGAAAAGCAAACATACATTTTCAAGCTCATGGTAAGTTCTGTTTTCAGGAAGAATGTTTTTAGATGATTTATAATGGGAATTTTTCAAATTACTTATTATAATAAAATACTTGATTGTACTTAGTAACTGTACATAAGCATATTTTAAACCATTTTAAGAGGATGAACATGATTTAAAACTCCTTATACTAATTTCTGCCTGATGTAGAGGACTTATAACAGATGCATTAAGGAGATTTAATGAACTTCACAAGGATAAAACTTACAACAGAGCACTTTCTTTAATGCTGAATTTAAACTCTTATACAACACTAGTTTTAGAGTAGATTAATGAGTTTTAAAAAATCTAAGTAGATTTAATGTGCTTGGGATTTTATTTTTTTTGTCTATCCATAATGCAGAAAGGTGCGTTGTCTCACATGAAACTTTGTTGAACTGTAGATAAGTCATTTTTATGATACTGTAAATAGCACTACATATTATATTAAGTGTGTTCAGTAGGTGTTAAATAATAATTTTGACTTAGTTCCACAATTTACATGCAATACATTACTTTAACTTTTGGACCAAAGAATGGTATGCCAAAATGCTATTTGAAAATGGAACATAACTGAATGACTAGTCTGTTAAAAATGAAATTAATGAGAGATGCAGCCATTTCATATCCAGTGTATTCATCTCTACTGTTTTAGGTTCTTACGTGATTTCAGTTGTAAGAGAAATAAAATACCTTTTATCCTTTCTCTATAATCCCCAGTGTGTATTTGTTGGCCATTTCCCTATATTAAGAAACCTACCATTGTTTATAAGATCAAAGTACGATGAATACAGAAAAAGGGGAAGAAAGCAAACTACCTTTTACGGCTTTTTTTAAATTATAGGGTTAATCATTTTCCATAGCTATTAATTACTCTAATCAGCAGGTCAATTATTTAATCATCCTCCACTTTTTATTCTTTAAATTTTCATACAATATTCTTGACTACCTGAGAAAATGGAAGTTTCAGGACTTACAAATACTCTGGTTTTCCACTTCTTTTTAAAAGTTTAAAAATCCTCCTCAACATTTTTGTATGCTAGCAACTTGGTTCAGATAGAGCTTATACTCCCTGCATAATCCAATAAAAATAGCTTATGTGTGTTTAAAGTGCTTTATACATATTAATATTCTCACCAATACATTTGATCCTCCAAGTCCAGAAAAATATTTGGAAAGTTTATGTAACTTATACAACTATCATCCACCTAACCACAGTCCCGACTCTAGAACTCTATACCTTCCAATGGGAAGAGCCCTAGTAGAAACATAGGTAGTAGAAAAACCTTGGGAACTGTAGAAAAACAAAAAGAACAAATGTACAAACAGCTTAGAATTAAGAAATTTCCCAAGTCTGGCTGCTGACTTCCAGGAAACAAATTCCCAAAGAGGTTAGAGGTTCCCCTATTCTCATGGACAAATTAGTCTCTAAATTTTCTAAGCCTTGACTTGATTTCTTACCTGTATAAGGGAAATAACTGATATATCTAAATCCTCTACAGTGTGCCTCATTTTATTAAATCCAGATCTTCCTAAGCAATATGGAATTCTATGTAGTTTTCCATTTAACTACTATCATAAAAATGTCTTTATGCCATTTGTAATTTCATAATTTCATTTCATTGGATAATGAACAAAATCCAGTTTAATTTTAGAACTATAATTGAAACCTGCATTATTAGAAAAAACTAAACAAAGTATAAAAAACACAAAAATTTTGTTTTTAAGATGGCAAAAGAAATCTGAGGCTATTTCCATAAAGAATATGATTTTTTAAGTGAAGAAAAATTAGGATAAAGAGAGATATTCAGAAATAGAATGACATAACAAATTTTGATGACAAAGATCTCTCTCTCTCTCTCTCTCTCTGGATCCTCCTAATTTTCCATAAGAACTCAGGAGCACAGAATTGATGATCATAATTCACATCTCATGGCCACACTAATCGCTAGATTGTGAAAAGGACAAAAGGTAGTTGAATTCATCTATAAAAGAGAACATGTACAAAAGAAAGAAGAAAGAGGTATGACCAACAACAAATATGCAAGTGATTAAGAAGTACAAGAGTGATTTTCAAAAGGCCAATAACCAGAATGCAATGAGGCTTGCCAAAATTCTAAAGACACGCAAAATAGGGTTTTAAAGTTATGCTCAGAGAAAATGAACATGTTGCTTCAAAGTAACATTTTTATAACACATGACAAAGAAAAAGCTATACCATTCAACTTTTATTTCCATCTTCTCTGTCAAGGATAGCAAAAATAATGTTGGTGAGAGGAAATTGAAACCCAAGAAATATAAGACTGTAAGAAAGCAATTCTTTCCCTAAATGACTTTACATCTTTTGTCCCAGATGAATTATATCCCAGGTTAAAAAAGGAACTTTCAAATAAAATGTCTGTACCATTGAACTATTTCTTGAGGCACTGTGAATAATCAGAAAGAGATAACCAAAATACTAGAGAGGGAAAAAATGGTTAATTTCTTTTTAAATTAAAAATTAAGGACTCAGCCGTAAAGAAGAATGAAATCTTGGCCATTTGCAACATGTATGTATCTTGAGGGTATAATGCTAAATGAAATAAGTCAGATTAAGACAAATATGTTATTTCACTCATATGTGGAATCTAAAAAACAAAACAAACAAAAAAAACAGACACTTAAATATAGTGAACTGGTGGTTGCCTAGGGCAGGTGGGTGGCAGGATGGGTGAAAGAATAAAGGAGATTAAGAATACACTTACCATGGTCAGCACTGAGTAATGCATAGAATTGTTAAATAGTTACATTGTACACCTGAAACTAATGTAACACTGTGTATTAATTATACTTGAATAAAAAATAAGCTAAAAAATTAAAAATGGGAAAAAAATTAAGAATTCTATACTATACTGAAGAGTTTGAAATTAATTCCATAGAAAGTTCTAGAAATTATTATTATAATATGGTTTATGAACAATTGGAAACAAATGATCATTAGGAATCAACATGGGTTCACTAAACACAAATCATGCATGTCTCATTTCATTTTGTTGTTGTTGTTGTTGACAGATTTAGCCCATTTATGTACTGAGTGATTTCTAGACACATATTGCAATTCAGGCAAATTATCAATTAGGTATGATCTTGGATGATATATTCATGAACAAGCAAAAGAAATTATTCAATTCCATTATAATTTGCTAATGGTTTGAATGGTTGCACTAAAAATATATCATACATAACAATCTGGAATGACATTTTTAGTGGAACAGGATTTTGTTTCAGGCTCCATTCTCATCAAATGTATCTGAAAAAAAAAAAAATACTGCATAAGATTGGATTAGGCAGAGAAAAGCGGTGGTGGCTAGGGCCCATAAGAATGTACCTCAAAGACCAACTACAGAAAGCCTAATTGACCAAGCGCTCCTGCTGCTGTACTGAAATCCAACTGTGTGTTTATGCTAAAGGTACGTCTCGGAAGGGCTGTTCCTAATCAACAACTGAGCCTGGCAGGGATACTGAAGCAAGTCTGTCCCTGGAAATTGTGGGACTCCCTGAGAGGTGATTTTGACTCAAGGGCTCCCTGATGGCCTTGCTGGACCTTCTTGTAATCCAGGATTAGATCTCAAATCATATGAGAGAAAACTTAATCAGTTTGGCACCTAGGGCATACACACGGATCACTGGATTTCAGGTCTTGGCTAAAAAGAAACTCACAGTTGGAGCTCCAGATTCTAAGTATGAGAGTTTGATGTAATTCCAAGCTCTACTCAATGGGAAATGATAATAAGACTATAAATGATAATAAGACTAACTTCCTCAGAATTGAAGGGCATCAGTAGATACAATGGGCAAGACAAAAGCTAACAAATGAGGGAGACTTCAACATCTTTGTATTAATCTAAAAGTAGTTCATGTTTCTTCAAAAGACACCGATTTATGAGTAAAATAGGGTCACAGGAAATACACAAAAATGGTTTGATACTGCTTTTGAGAAAACAGTTGCCCACATACTCCAGTGGTTCAAGAAACTAGCCTTCCTTCTATCAGGAAATCTCATTTCCTTTCCCCTTCCTCTTCTGTGCTGCATGTAATGGATGGCTCCTTCCACCAGAGGCAATCTTTCCTGATGTATGCTAGTGTGGCTCATAACCTGGCCTGTAGAGGTCTTTCTCTTACTTTGTTAACCAACCTGGAAGAATGTGACTTTCCATTATTTATGTTTTTAGGAAAGATCAAAAGATGCTTTATTTTCTCATTCACAGATATTCCTAGTGGGATTTACCTGCCAGCTTTCCAGATATATATGGATAGCACTGAATGTACTTTAAGCTCTCAGGCTAGAAGCCAGAAAACATAATAAAAGACATATTCAAAGAATGGCTCAGCAAGAATTTGAAGATACTACATTGGAATTCAGGAGAAACTATGCCAATGGATATAGATTTAAGAATCATCTTCATTAAAATAGTAACTGAAGAATCAAAAGAGATATATTTAATAAGGCAGGCAGTGTAGAGAGAACACAGGGCTAAGATTCAATCTTAAAAACTGCCAATGTGACCTGGTCTTGGGGACCCATTTGAGCCTCTCCACAGCTCAGCCCTTAGACCTTTCCATGGTCTCTACTAGCTCCCTGTGTTCTTCATTTCCTTCCATCTTTGCAGAAGCTCCCATAGACTCAGCTTTCTCCATTTGGTAGTTTCCACCACCATTTCAATTCTTGGGATTCTATTCATGTCAGCTAAACAGTAGCATAGTCTCCCCAACTTTCTAACTTCCTTTGAAAATTATGTAAACTCTTATCTTTCTCCTCAGAGTCTCTGTGGCCACTATAATAAATCACAAACATACACAGAAATATACACAACTGTACATGTGCACATATGCACACATGAGGGACATCAAAAATAAAAAGGACTAGAAAAACAAGCCATTAAATGTAGTTTTTAGTCTTAATTGAACAAATAGGGGTAAATGGATACCTGATTATCTTCAGTTAGCCGTATGTTTTCATTTTCCTCAGAGACAAGAGCCCATTACACCTTCCTTATTGCTTCATCCATTGTCTTTTTCTATTTTTGAGAGAGGGAGAGAGAGTGTACATGAGCAGAGGGGAGAGGCAGCAGCAGGCTCCTTGCTGAGCAAGGCACCCCATGGGGCTTGATTCTAGGACCCTGGGATCACAACCTGAGCTGTAGGGAGACATTTAACCAACTGGGCCACTCAAGCACCCCACCTCGTTCATTCTCTTAACCCTTCTTTAGAAACTACCACTTCAGAAGTTCTCTTGTACTTAGCACAGTATTTTTCAAACTCTTTTATCCATGACCCATGGTAAGAAATATGTTTTATATCACTGCCCAGCAAACACATAGTTATGTGTGCATGCATATGTTTGAAATAATTCCTATCCCTACTGCAACAAATGATATTATTTATTTTTCTATGTTTTTTTCTCTTGCTATTGGTTATTACCTATTAACTCACCTCATAGCCATCTATTAAAACTAGAATAGGGCAGCCCCGGTAGCTCAGCGGTTTAGCACCACCTTCAGCCCAGGGCCTGATCCTGGAGACCCAGGATCGAGTCCCATGTCAGGCTCCCTGTATGGAGCCTGCTTCTCCCTCTGCCTGTGTCTCTGCCTCTCTCTCTCTCTCTCATGAATAAATAAATAAAATCTTTTAAAAAATTTAAAAATTAAAAAAAATCTTTAAAAAATAAATAAAACTAGAATAGAGCCATATTTTGAAAAATCCTGAATCAAAGACCAAATTAATGCTTGAAGATGAAATACATGGAGAAGTAAAACTGTTCCCTTTGTCTCAAAGGGCTCATGTGCCCTTTCCCAGACCTTCTGGCAGGCCTCATCCACACATCTTCTGCCCTGTTTAACATTTTCCTGTATTTATTCATACTGAATCTATGGGGGAAAGGGTTGAAACTCCTGGTAAGAAGTATTCCTAATTACAAGGGCACAGGATGAGGCCACAGAATAATAGCACTTCACTTCCTTCATATCTTTTCTCAAATGTCACTTTCTCTATGAAGTCTTCTGTGGCCATTCCATCTAAAATCCAAACCTCTACCAATGTATATATCCCCATTCTCCTTAAATATTTGTTTTTCCTTAGCAGTTGACCCTATTTAATATTCCATATATTTAAGATACCTATCTTTCTTATTCATTATCTGTTTCTCCGCTATAATATTAATTCCAGAGAGACAGATGCAAAGAACAGGAGTGTTTAAAACACACACACACACACACACACACACACACACAACTTAGAAGCCGAGAAAGAAGAAAACAAACATTTTTCCTGAGCTCTCCTTATCCAGGAGAGATGTGGCAAGGCCAAGTGTTGCTAGACTGCATACCCTATAGCAAACATGCACTGGAGAGGAACCCTTACCCAACAGTGCTCTACATACTTACAGGGACAGGGACAGAAAACAGATTTGAATGTAACAATGGAAAGTTCTTAAGAAAGTAGTCTTCAACTTTCCCTTAAAACCTATTCAAGATTTTAGAGGAAAATTTTAAGAGAAAAGACATGATCAGACTTGTCTTTTAGAAAGTATACTTTATTATAGTGTGAAGTTGGTCAGACTAGCTATTAGCAGTTCCTCTTGTCACTCTCTACCTTCTGAGAAATTGGCTAAGGCTTCTCTAGGTTAAGAAATTTGGCTGGTTGAGACCTCAATAAATCGTAGGTAGTTCAGAGAGATGCTTGGCTCCATTAGCTATAAGGAATATGTGCTTAAGTGTTGCCGATGAAGTCATTATGTGCAAAGCACAGAGAAGAGGGATTGCAACATAACTTTGTGTACTTTATTCCAATTTTTAAAATTATAGTAGACCATAAGAAAAAACTTCTTTCACCTTTTAACTCTAAGGAGACTAATCAAAAATGTTTGCTATCTGGCATAATTTGCTTTTTACAAGATTTTAATACAATGTGATTCCTTTCTCCAAGGACTCTAAAGTATTAAAAGATAACAAAATCTTTCCTTCTCCGATACTGATTAGAATTTTATTAGAACCTTGGATTTTTTTATATCTTCTCATTTCTAGATCAGCACTATTCAATACAGAATGTGAGGAACAAATACATATGTAGTTTAAAACTTTTATATACTACATTAAAAAAAAGAAACAGGTGAAATTAATAATATTTTTATGCACACTAATATATCTAAAATATATCAATTTCAACATGTAATATAAATAATTAAATGAGATATTTTGCCTTTTTTTTTTAATAGTCTTCAAAATCTGGTGTGTACTTAATACTTATAGCATATCTCAATTCAGAAAAGCCACATTTTAAATGCTCAATTTGCCTTATGTGGTTCATGGTTACCATATTGGACAGGCACTTTTATATATCTTTTTTGAGGGAAAATATCGATAAATGAGAGTAGAAAGGAATATTTACTGAGTACCTACTGCCAGCCAGACTTTACCAGCAATTTCACATAGATTTAAAATTTAATACTCACAAAAACATGTCTAATAGTTAATATATTCATATTTCAGATGAAAAAAACTATCACTCAGAGGTTTAACAAACTTGTCAAAAGTCATCCAGCTAAAAAGTCTATCTGGACCCAAGATATCCTCTGTCCACCCCTCTTTCCTTCCTCAAAGCAAATATCCTTACTATTATCAATAAATATTTAAGCTATAGTAAAGATTACCAAATCCCTAAATTGTTAACTATTAAGGCAAGGAAAGAGGAAATTGCATTCATTTTCTTTATATTTGAAAGGAGATGTGTATATTACCATTATATCACCCAAGAAATGTAATTCTGGATTCACTGATTTGTATATTTCAAGACATGTTTTTCACAGAGATCATAAATTTGGAATCTCTAAAATGATATCTAAAGCTGATACTTAAAAAAAAAATAAAATAAAAAAAAATAAAGCTGATACTTGTCAGTTTCTGTCATTATCAAATCAGTCTTTTTACAAACTGAATTTCTTGGTCTTGGTTTTGAAGGGCATGTGAATATGACAGTGTCAAGGTCTGACTGATATAGGCTGAAGAAAATATGTTTGTTCTGATTTGCTGTGCATGAAAATATTAATCCCACAACATGTAGGCCTATATTTACAAGGCATTGCAAATTGATGCTCTGCATATTTTGGTCACAGATAATTCTAACACAGTTGAATGTGAAATTGGCCGTGCAGTATTAAGAAGATAAAAAAATAATTATTGTACTTATTTTGTTGTTTGAATTTGATACATACTAATAGTTTAGAATTGCTTTATTTTAATAACCTATCACCATTTTTTTTAAAAGCGTTTTTAAGAGTTTATAAAGTGTTCTATGGTGTGTCTGATTGAAAAGCAAGAAAATAATTTCTTTCAAAAGTATAAAATTCCAGATATTATTATTGTGAAATAACAGATTACAGAAAATAATTTTTTGAAATAGAGTGTGATTTAGTCCTACAAAAAAAGATACATGCATAATATATATATAATTAAAATCATTAAAATATTCTATTTGATTTTTTAAAATTTTATCTATGATTACAGCAAAACTGAAATACAGTATACATATATTTTAGATAATCAAAATAAATAAAAACCAAAAAGAAATATCTTTACTTTTGGTAACTTAGTAAATCACTAACTAATGAATAATTCATATATTTTATCGGTGGACAGGAGTTTGTTTTTATGTAAACACTACTAATTGTCTTTGATTTCTTTTTAAAACTTTGATTGTTTAAATATTTTTGATGTTTTGAGATAATGTTATCTGTAAACAACATGGTTTATTGATAAGAATCTAGGATTCAATCTGAAAACCTGAACTTGAAATGATTTTTGATTGAATATCACTTTTTGTCATGAATATTAGATAATACAGAATTCGACATAACTATAAATGTTTGTTTTACATAAAATGTGATTTTGTCAAATAAAATAATAATTCAGATGAAAGTGTTTAAATTTTATTTATTTGGTCTATATTTATGAGAAAATCCTGATTCACATAGAAAGTTTCTAATTTGGATAACATGCTAATTTTTGTTAAATTTTCCCTCAAAATTTCAAAACAATTTCTTCTTTCTATGGCAAGTGATTTAGAGAGTAACAAGTGTCTTTACATTCACACAGTATAAAGAAAAACAAGTAATGGAGAGCTCTGGAATATTTTTTCTCTTGTCCAGTTGAATTGTAAAGATTTTCATGTATGTCAGCCTATGAATTAATTAGTCAAGTAACTTGTATGCATAGTCTTGTAGTCTCTTAGCTTTATTTTCAGACAATGCACTAATTGTGTTTTCCTAGCTGCCTGCTAATCTAATACAATTGTTACAATATAATAGAATGTCATTTAATAAGTGCATTTTCAGCATCAGATTCAAATTGTGTTTGCATACATTTTTCATAACATTAAGCTGTTTCATTTATTCTGAAAGAACTTGAAAGCTTTATTTTTATGCTTACTTTGTTTTGTTTCAAATAATGTTGTAACTTGGCAGAGATTGTAGAACTCTTTTCAAAATTTCACTGCATACCACACTGGGGATTTGAGTAATTTTTATTGCCATAAAATGATCCCCAACAAAAATAACTTTAACTTTCTTTTCTGTTTTTTCTTTAAATTTCTAATGACTTTGTAGAAGAATTTCCGGCATAATGTGTTACATCATGGCATAATGTTTAATATAGTACATGTTATTTCATCCTAAACCAGAGCAAATTCATAATTAAATTCTTCCCTTTTTTTCATTTTTTACCAATAATTTTAGTTTTAAAAGTAATTATATTTTATTTGAGGGTTGCTTGTTGGGTCAGTGGTTAAGTGTCTGCCTTCGGTTCAGGGCGTGATCCTGGAGACCCGGGATCAATTCCCACATGGGGATCCCTGCATGGAGCCTGCTCTTCCTTCTGCCTATGTCTCTGCCTCTCTCTGTGTGTCTCTTGTGAATAAATGAATAAAATCTTTAAAAGTTATATTTTATTTGAAAAAAGTAATAAAAAAGTTAAGAATACAAAGCTTACCATAAACAGTCATAGAAGAATCTAAAATTTAAAATAAGTGCTAAAACTATTTTAACACTATGTGTATTAGTCAGAGTTCTCCAAAAAATGCATCAAAGGGATGATTATAGACATGTGTGTGTGTGAGAGAGAGAGAGTACAAGGAGTTGGCTCAATGATTATGGACACTGAAGTTCCAATATCTACAGGGTAAGCTGGCAAGCTCAAGACCCAGGAGAGCAAATAGTGTAGTTCCAGTGTGAAGGCAGGCAGGCTAGAGACCCAGGAAGAGCCTGTTTCCATTTTAGTCAGGCTTTCAATGAATTGAATGAGATCCACTCATTTCACAGAGGGTGATATGTTTTCCGCAGTATGCCCATTTAAATGTAATCACATCCCAAAATACCCTCAGAGAAATACTCAGGATGTCTGACCAAAGATCTGGGCAGCCTATGGCCCAGGCAAGTAGACACATAAGATTAATCATCACACCATATTATATACACAGAGTTTGTTATATTCGCCAATCCACAACAAAATATTACCCTATGATTTGATCCTGCACTCACAGATATGCCTGATCCTCACCTGGCATTAAATTGAATGCAAAGACATACACTTATGCTATAATAATTTCCTTCCTTTCACAGTTTACAATTCTTAGCATGCAAGGGTCTGAACCTTTTTGGTATCGGTGTAGCATTAAATTATATTGCAATGATTCAATGAAAAGTTTCAAATATATGCACAGAAATGACAAACAAGCTTTTTTCTGATACATATAAAAAATGAGCTAACCTGGCAAAGTAAGTTAACTAATAGTTTCTGATGTTTTAAATACAGCATACAACATCTTTGAGAGACTGTGCTGCTTTATTTTATAGTTGAAGTTATTTTCTATTAAATTTTTACTAACTTTCACAGACTCTGAGTCCTCTTTGTACTAATCCCTAGCAGCCACTTTTTGTTCTTATTTATGGGTCACAGATCATTACTTCAGAAAGTAGCACATTGAACATCAACTCTCTAAAATTTTGTAAAATATCCATGAGACCATCTGGAAAGGAAGAATTTTCCACTTAATAATAAGGAATAAGCATATTCTAAACTCTGGTAGGAATTAAATAACCTCTCATTGATAGTTGGGAATTAAAAATAAGTAGCTGCTAGAATTCAACCTATTTCAACCTATTTCCTGTTTTCCCTCCAGGTAGTTGGGTTTCTGGGTAAATTTGGCAAAATCTTTGTGATTCGGTAAAAATCAACTGTCATACAGGAACCCTCTCTGCCCATTAACTTTCCGGCTTCGTACTCTACACTGGCAAAGTGTTTCTGGACATATATGCATTCTGCCACTTTATTGTCCTTCAAAAGTACATTGATAGAAGCATTTCTTTTCCCCCTTAAGAACACAAATCATATCCTTATTTGCCCACCATATTTTTGGCCTTTGATTCTTACCTGTGACCTGAGTGAAATTCAATGAAACCTCTGACCTAGAAGGTCTCATTGCATTTTACTTAGAAGCAAATCAGTTTGACATCAAAACCCAGAACAAGGGCTCTTATCCCTGGGCACCGTGTATATGTATGCAAAATTTTACAGTTATGTACATGTATACACATTTTCCTGGGTAAATTCTGTACTGTTCACTGCGTCTTAACTATGTTTTTCATCCCAAATAGGTAAAGCCCTGAACCATTAGGAAGAACCAAGATTCACCAATTTCCTTTTGTATTATGGTTCTCTAGGAAAACAAGAAACTTTGTAGAGATGATAGATGATAGATTAGATAGATAGATAGATAGATAGATAGATAGATAAAAGAGTGAGTGAAAGAGGGATTTTAAGCAATTGGTTCATGTAATACACAAGGTTAGCAAGTCTGAAATTCACAGAGCAGGCCGTCAGGCTGGTAATTCTGGCAAAAGCTGATGTTGCAATCTTGAGTTCAAATGCAGTCTGGAAGCAGAATTCCTTTTTCTTTGGAACCTCAGTCTTTTCTCTCAAGGCCTTCAACTGATTGGTTAAGGCCCACTCACGTTATAGGAATGACTTGCTTTACTCAAAGTCTCATGTAAATGTTAATCACATCTAAAAAACGTTTTAATAGCAACTCTAAAACAAACATTTGATTTTTTAAAAATTGAGTACCAAGGCCTATGCAAATTGACATACAAAATTAATCATCATACATACTCTTTATGCCCAAGGGCACCTTTCTGGGAGTACTGCCTTTTGATAGTAGTATTGTGACTCACAATAAACATTCAATAAATGTTAGCTTTGTATCTGTACATTTTAGCCTGCTCTTTGACTTCAGATCTGAGAGAGATCACCTACCATACTTTGGCTAAGAATGGACTACAATTCTTTATCCTAACTGTCCTCCAAAAGCTCGTCTGAACTTCTTTACCACTGTGCAAAAGGATATATCATGCATACTATAAAACCTATTTCATATTGGGTAATGTCAACAAGATGAACTAGTCAAGTCAAAGATAAGTAGACAGGAAACAGACAAATAAAAACAGTGCCCTTAATGAAAAAACAGGAGTATAAGGAGGAAACAAAGAAACAAATTTAGAGACAAACTTTCGCCTTGGCCCTCCAAGTTATTAATTGATTTGCTTCTTGAAATAGGACAAAGTCCTAGACTCATCAAGACCCAGTTTTCTAAAAATTTATATTGCCTAAATTTAAACTGGCAAATCACTGCTCTTTAGCAATTCTGTCTTTAATTTACTGTTTAGTCTCTATGAAAATAATTCTTAAGTTCAGGAGGGAGGTTATGAGGAAAAAGATACAGTTGAAACCACTTTTTTAAGATAAATATATACATTCTTTGGAGGATTTGCCCTCCCTGGGGAAAATACTTGTAATAATTACTGTTACAGATAAGGGTACATAATATTCCTGAGATGATATGCTGACAAATGTTTGAGGCTACTTCTGTAGAAGAATTATGGAAGTGTTGGGGCACCTCCATGGGTTAGTCAGTTGAGAGTCCTAGTCAGTTTCAGCTCAGTTCATGACCTCAGGGTCCCCAAGTCACACTCTGTGCTCAGTGTAGAGTCTGCTTGTCCCTCCCATCCCCCCCCACCAATCTGAAATACATAAAATATTTTCTTAATGCTCTCCTCTCCCTGTCCTTGTCAACTTACAGTCTTTAAAAGATCAACTTACAGTCTTTAAATTAAAACATCATCTTCATTCTACCATAGCTCAGCTCTTTCTTGATATTCATTATCTTCCCTTACTCCTCAGGCAGAACTCCCTTCCTTGTCATAGCTAACCCCAATGAATGGTCTTGGTCTTCTTCTCTCCTTTCCACCCCCAAGACCTGAGAACATCAACAGGTGATCTGAGGATACCAGCACCTAACACATCCTTTACTCACTTAAAGCTCTCTTTTCTGGTCTCTACTTTGATATTACCGAACCAGAATTTCTGAAATAAGGCCCAGATTTTTCACCCTTACCTAAATTCTCTGGAAACTTCTTATGTATATTGATGATTTAAGAAACACTGCTCTCAATGATTACCTCTTACTCTAACACATCCAGAAGTTTCCTCTCATTGTCTTTGAAATCTGACTCCCATTCCCCAATTTAGCTACATATTCATTGAGATTACTTATAACTCCCTAAATGGGCACTAAAATGACATATTCCCAGTCTCTATTCTTCCTGACCTCTTTATTGATTTATTTTTTCTTCCTGACCTCTTTACAGCATAAAAGAATATTCATATCATAAAGCACTGAACTTCTGAAATTTCAAAAGTTGACCAAAGGAAAGAAAATATAACATAAGCAGGTGATTGATGTGTTATTCCATACAATGAGCCCTGGTCCAAATGGCACCAGATGGGATACATCAACCTATTGTCATCTCAGTAGCTCATACAGTGTGAGCTACTTGATCAGTGTGTAAATCCAGTGTTGAAATTATCTTTTACATGCAACATGGTCCCTACATGAAATTCAACTATGACTTATGATGCTGGGAAGAAGTAAGGGAAGGAGAGAGGGAAAGAGGAAGGAAGAGAAGGTTGGAAGGGAAGAAAGAAAAGAAGGGAGCATCTATTTCAACTTGTGGGGAAAAAATTACTTGTGTTGAATTTCTATAGAAAAACTATGTGTCTATATCTACTGTGGCACTTTTGTAAAATAATTTTGACTTTACATCATTTTCAACTTACGTCTTGAAGTAAGAATTATAGAAACCATAGATAAGATGAAAATTCACTGTATAACTAACTATATTCTTTATTAAACTACTTCCTTCTTTAGCCTCAACAAGTTATTCTCCTCTGGGTTTTTCTCTTTTATCTTATTGTTTTCTATCTTGATCTTCCTGATTCTTTTCCCTAAAAATGAAGGCATTTTTAACCCTTTCTTTCTTCCTTCTCTTTCTCTAGCTTCTTCCACTAATCGGTACCAGTTGTAGAACAAGGCCATCACCTAGTGTCTAACTTAACTTCAGCCAAGGGTAGAGGTCTTCTGGTAGCACCAACTCCACCAATTTAAGTATACTTGAAATAAAGTCCTAGGTCCTAGGTAATGGATTCTAGTGACCCAGTCACAAAGGTCAAGATGCTGTTTTGCTACCCCAAGTTTCCTTGTTATCTTTCAGGTCCATTACTTTTTTACTGAAGGATAAATTGCCAGTGTCTATGTCATCCAGAAGTTAACAGGAAGTCTCTTTTCTCTCCTCTGCTGATCTTGTTCACAGGTTGAGGTTCTGCCTTGAAATTCACTCAGTGAGCTGATTTGTTGGCCTATGCTCTCTGTGAAGCACTATCAGCTTCTCTAATTTTAAGTTCTATCAAATAGTGAAGCTGAGAAACTGACCAAGTGGCTGGTGAGATAGACCAGAGACAGAGCTCCAGTGGATCCAGGTATGGAGAATGTGGTAGCTGAAAGCAAAATAAATAGAGGGATAGAGAAAGTTCTTGTTGTATGAGAGGTTAGTTAGCCTTTAAGGCACTTTTCATTTTATAACTATTCTTCAATATTAGACTGAACTTAAACAGGAACTTTTAAAATTTATGATATGTTCTCACTTTTATTCAAAAAAGCACACATTTCTATGTTTGAAAATGTCAAAGAATCACTATGAAATTAGTTCTAATCGGATACTTGCCATTAGTGAAGTGTGAATTCAGCAGCATTCAGAGGAAATGGCTTTCTGAACATAAAAGTTAATCTATCATGCTAAAAGATCATTGAAAACACTATTTTATAAGCCAAATTGATGGCAGCTATATTAACCAAAATATATTTGCAAAGGAAATTTTTAAGAAGTATATCTTTATTTCTACTAGATGAAAGTATATGTATATCTCCACTCATACATAAGCAGATAAAATTATAGAATATTTTATAGTTGGGAAGGATTTAATTAATTAGGTCTAGCATTCTCATTTTGCAGATAAAAGTACCAAGGCCCAGCAAAGGCAGAATAAATAACACATCTAACACCTAGTTACTGGCATTACTAACTGTAGACCTCTTCTCCAATGCTATTTCATTTATGCAACAGCTATCCACTGAATGCCTTCTCCATGTACTGGAGCAAAGATAAATAGAAGCATCCTGTTCACCAAAAGCCCACAGTACAAAAGGAAAATCACAACTGCAAATAATATAACCCAACTAACAAGTCCTTCAGCTGTGGGTTACCATACTCCCCTTTATATTTAAATGAACTCATTTAAGCTCCTATCATGTGTATACTGGAAATCATTGTCTTCTTTCCCATCTATTGGTTTCTCTGAAAGTTCATGTTTTTCTCCTCAAGTTTTGCTGCAATTTCCTGCTTTTGATGAATTGTGTTTCATCTTTTATGCGTTTCATCTTTCCCAAAGCATCCGTAAATGGAAGACCTTAATATTTATCTTACTTTCTAAAAAGTTGGGAATGGTGAATGGGTATTAAGTGAGAACTACAGTTCCTTGGATCTCTTGGTTGTAATCAATAAGAAAAAAAATGAAGTCAAATAGTGCTAAACTGTTCATTAATTCAATAGTGCATTATTGATCCAGGCATTGGGGAATTAGTAATGAAAAAATAGTAAAAAAAAAAAAAAAATCTTGGGAAGATGAATTTTTCTTGGGGGACAAAAATAACCAATATGATCATTAATATAAGCAGTGATCATATCAGAGACAACATTAGGGGAGAGGAGGGCACAAGGCATGGTTCGTCTATTTATTTATTTATTTATTTATTTATTTATTTATTTATTTATTTATTAATTATTTTAGTTAATCTGTTAAATATGTGGCATTTAAGAGAAACTTGAAGGAACTGAAGAAGTGAGCCATGGGAACATTTTAAAGACAAGAGTTCTAAGCAGATGAAACAGCAACATAGAGACAATGAACTTGGCAGATTTGAAGAAAAGCAAGGAAGCCAGTGTGACACACCAGGAAAGTAGTATATAAGATCTGGACTATAACTGAGGTCCATATCAGACAGAGGCTAGTGAATGGACTTGGGCTTTTACAGATGTATAACTTTATGACTGAAGACTGTCTTGCTTTAATTATAACTTTAGAGAATCACTACAGTTACTCATTAGAGAAAAGGATGGCAAGAGTAGAAGCTGAGAGGCATTTGGGAGCCTATGGTTATAAACCAAGAGAGAGATAATGTGGGTTTAGATTAGGGTAGTAGTGACAGAAATAATTAAATGGTGAGAGTCTGGATATATTTTGATGGAAAAACTCTCAAAATTTGCTAATAGATTACATGTGGGTTATAAGAAAAAAAGGGTAAAAAGTGGGAGGACAAAGACATCACTTGACAAAATTAGAAAAAAAAGGAATAAAATCAATAGAAAAATTAGCAACAAAATATATAGAAATCTGTTGTGTCTCTATAGACTGATAATAAACTATCACAAAAACAACTATCACAAAGAACATTTTTTAAAAATCCCATTTACAAACTGTTCAAAAAGAAAATATCTAGGAATAAATCTAACCAAGGAGGTGAAAAACCTGCACTCTAACAACTATAAGACATTGGTGGAAAAAAACTAAAAACAATACAAATTAATGAAAAGAAATACCATTCTCTTGGATTGGGAGAATATTGTTAAAGTGTTCATACTACTGAAAATCTACAGATTCAATACAATCCCTAGAAGTAGAACAAATAATTCCCAAATTTGTATGAAACCACAAAAGACCCTAATAGCCAAAGTAATCTTGAGAAAGACTAAAGCTAGAGGCACCATGCTCCCAGATTTCAAACTATACCATAATTATAGTAATCAAATCGGTATAGTACTGCCACAAAAACAGACATGTAAATCAATGGAACAGAATATGGAGCCAAAGATTATATGGTCAATTAATCTACAACAAAGATTATATGGTCAATTAATCTACAACAAAGGAGCAAGAATATACAATGAGGAAAAGATAGTCTCTTCAATAAATGGTGTTAGGAACACTAGACAGCTATATGCAAAAGAATGAAAGTGAATCACTTTCTTACATCATATACAAAAATAAACTCAAACTGAATTAGACTTAAATCTAATACCTGAAGTCATAAAACTCCTAAAAGAAAATACACTAAGCCTTTTGACACTGGTCTTATTGATGTTTTTTGTATTTTTCTCCTCAGGCAAAAACAACAAAAACAAAAATAAAGAAATGGGACCACATTAAACCAAAAAACTTTCACACAGCAAAGTAAACTATGATCAAAAAGAAAAGGCAACCAACTAAACAGAAGAAGATATTCACAAATGACAGAGCCAAAAAGGGGTTAACATCCAAATTATGTAAAGAACTCCTAAAAGTAGGTATCAAAACAAACAAACAAACAATCCAAGTAAAAAAATGGGCAGAGAACCTGAATAAACATTTTTCTAAAGAAGACATACAGATGGCCAACACACACATGAAGAGATGCTCAACATCACTAGCAATCAGGTAGACGCAAATAAAAGTCACAATGAGGTATCACCTTACACCTGTCAAAAAGGCTGTTATCAAAAAGACAAGAAATAACAAGAGTTGGCAAAGCTGTAGAGAAAAGAGGACCCTCGTGTACTGTGGGTAGGGATGTAAATTGGTGCAGCCCTATGGAAAACAATATGGAGGTTCCTAAAAAATGTAAAAATAGACCTACCATATGATCCACCAATTCCACTGCCTGGTATTTACCTGAGGAAAATAAAAACACTAATTTGAAAAGGCATATACACCCTATGTTCATTGCAACATTATTTACAATAGTCAAGACATGGAAACTACATAGATGGCTATTGACAGATGAATGGATAAAGGAAATGTGAGATATATATATATAAATAAATATATATATATGGATATTATTCTGTCATAAAAAAGAATGAAATCTTGCCATTTGTGACAACATGAATGGGCCTAGAAGACATTACGCCAAATAAGGTAAGTCAGACATGGAAAGACTGATATACGATATTTTTTCATTTATAGAATCTAAAAAACCAAAACACATAAACATACAAAACAAAACAGAAACAGACTGATGGTTGCCAGAAGGGAGGCAAGGTAGGGGGATGGCTGAAATAAGTGAAGGGTATTAAGAGGTACAATCTTCCAGTTTTACATAAGTAAGACATACAGATATAATACATGGCAGGTAATATTGTCAATAATATTGTAACAACTTTGCATGGTGACAGTTGGTAAACACACTTACTATGGTGACCATTTCATAGTGCATGGAAATACTGAGTCACTATGTTGTACATCTGAAACTAATACAATATGGTAAATCAATTATTCAATTAAATGAATCAATAGATCCATAAATAAAATTGGTAATGCTATAGGAGAAGTTTATTTCGAAGGGGGAGAATTGAGTTTGGTTTTATTCAATAAATGAGATTCACTGGGTCATCTAACTAGAAATCTACACCAGAAGTGTAGAAGGCTTCAAGATTAGTTTATATAGGTCGTTTGATCTTAGTGATTAAATTAAGTCATCAAATACTAATTTTTTTCTTTCCATTCTTCCATCTCTGTTATTCACAGTCAGTCTTCCAAAGGATGACTTCCCATATGATCAATGGATAACTGCCATCAGAAATTGGAACTCTGTCTCCACATGCAGTAGGACAGGAAGAGCAATTCTCACAACCATAAGACAAAAAAGTCTTGAGTGTCTGCTAAATAGATCTTTCCTAAACCAACCCCTGTGCCTCAGAAAATGTCAGGAAACTTGTTAAACCTGAATTAAGTCTACACTACTTTCAAACTAATCACCATCTAAATGGTATTATGGGATTACCTGATTGTTTAGACCAATATGCTGAGAAGAAAGCTTAATCCTATCTAAACCAACCGGTTGCTACATAATCAGGGAAGAGTGAAAGAGACATAAAGACAGGCACAACACACCCAAGGAAAGGCACAGAAGAGGGATCCTTGGGGTGGCTCAGTGGTTTAGCAACTGCCTTTGGCCCAGGGCGTGATCCTGGAGTCCCAGGATTGAGTCCCACATCAGGCTCCCTTCATAGAGCCTGCTTCTCCCTCTGCCTGTGTCTCTGCCTCTCTCTCTCTCAGTCTCTCATGAATAAATAAATAAAATCTCTAATAAATAAATGTGCAGAAGAGCAAGTGACTTAATATTAAGTACTGGATGCAACCATTCTTATAAGCCCTTTGGCAATTCCTATCCTAGGGAAATCTCACTGGCTGGTTTTTGTTTTTATGGTTTTTTTTTAACTGAGGTTCCCCAACACAATGAGTTCCATGTTTGTATAACTTTCTTTCCTTCAAAAATTTTCTCATATCTCCTCTTCATATTACTTCTCAGGCTCCCTAAACCCCTCTCCCTCATGTTACCACCAGGATATTCAAAATCCCCATAACCTGTCACTTCATTATGCAGAAAATTAGTTTCATGCCAGTTTTGCATATATACAAATTCATTAAGGTGGTCTGTTAAATGAAAGACTGTTCACTCCAAATATAAACTCTTTAGCAGAAGCATTTACAGACGTTTTGAAATTGGGTCTTTTTCCTTTAAATATACGCAAGTTTTTATTCTTCTCCTATCAAGCTCTGTGGGTGAGAAGTAGCTATATGGACAGATACAAATTGCTTTAGAAAACAGAAATAACAAGACAAGTAGGATTATGTGAGTTTATCTGAGAATTTATTGTATTTACTGTTTTAAATAGTTTACCCCTTTTTCACAAAAATTACTCAGTGAATCAGAAATGCTAAATAAGGTATGTACAAAATGCTATAATAGTTAAGTGAAATAGCATCTAATTCTGCCCAGCATGGTGATAAGAATGGGTATTAAGGATCTTTTAGACAGTATTGAAGCTACTACAGTTTCCATGAGACAAAACTGTATTCTAGAAATATATCTCTAACAGTTAAAGAGGAGCAACTAGGAAGTTGATGAGTAAAACTAGATCCCACACAGTCAGTTAGGAAGCTACGGCAGTAGCCTAGCAAAGATAGAATGAGGAATTGGCCCACAACACTGACAGCTGGAAAGAGGCCCCAGCTCAAAGATAGTCACGAAACTGAAAATTATTATGCCATCTCCCCAGTATTTCATATAAAACGTACTATAGCAATATGAGGTGATATCTTTGGAAGCCTAAAGATTGAATAAACAATTTTTTATTTTGTCACTTTCTTTTGGAACTTGTTATTTTGTCAATATCTTTTTTCTTCCTCCATTAACAACACCTGAGTTTTACTTCCAGGGAAATGCTCTTTTCCCATTAGATACTAGTTAGAGCAATCAATAGGATCCGTTTTCTTCCATATTGTTCAGTTTAGACCAGTAAGATAGATCTCTGAAATCTGAGAGTGGGAGTGGGAAGGAAGGAATGAAGATGATCATCAGCAACACCTGATGAGACTGTCTATTCGTTGTTACTACCAGAATTCAAAAAGCTGCCCTGATGTTTAGATTTTAGATTTTTCAGACTTTAAGTAACAGATTCTTATTTCTCCCTCCCAAGAAATTACTTTCTGTCTATGTAAGCTAGGATAGGTTTCTATTTCTAACAACAAAAGCAGCCTAATTAGCACATAAGTATGGTAAAAATCAAATGAGCCGAAACAAAACAGGGCTAAGAATCCCAATCCCCTAATACTTCGTTCAGTAGCTTTTCTACAATGTCATGTAAATATTTAAATATTCATTATGAAAATGTTCTTCAGACATAAAAAATATAGTATCTAATGGAAGTGTTTTAACACTAGAATAAATTATAAAGAAGGATACAATAACAGGTTTAGATCCTATGAGACAATGGCAAAGAACAAACTGGGTATTACACATGCTAGGACTTTATGACAGCATATCTGACCTTAGCCATTTCTGAGAATTATATTAAAAAAACTGAGTAAATAGAACACAGTCTTGGGGGTCTGGAAGGAATGGACCACAGGCCAAGTGCTTGGACCTTATCATCAGAACAATCTGGGAATTTCTGAGCTTTCACTGTAGCTACTGCAAAATTCTATTTTGTGGTTTGTGGGTAAATTAGAGAACCTTCAATCAAGGCTTTAAATTGGAGGTTTTGCAAATAATAGAAAGCATAGCTGAATAGATTTAAAACCATCTTCCTGGTTCACTGAGTGTGCAAGAATAAAATTTAATGGAACGGGGAAGCTCCTTTCTGCTCAGTTTGCCCCCAAGTTTAGGTGGTGATCAAACTCCTGTGACCGTACCTTGATCTTTCTGGCTTCTCAGAGATGAAGGAATTCTGTAATTTATCTGCTAAGTAGGGAATATGGCTCCTTCCACAGTAAAGATCAAACTGAAACTTACAATACAGGAGCTATTAGAAGGGGGAGGAAAGATGAATTCAAAGAGAAACAGACCAACAGACTGAACAATCCTGAAAGCTGACACATATCAGTGCGAAAAACATTGGCAGATTGCCAGACAGTATTTCGGAAGAAGATATTCAAGTATAGAAGAGCTAACTTTGGAATGAGAAAAGGCAGTTGAGTGGAGGAAAATCAAAACAAAATGGGTCAAGGGGGGGAAATGTAAAATAATCAGAGTTAAATTCAAGAAGAGACAGTGACAGTCCCTTTGCTTTCATAAAAATACCAACGACAAAACAAGTTAAGTTTTCCTTTTCTACTTACTGAAAAATTACTAAGGATGAAAATCCATCACAACTAAGCAACAACACTGATGATTTCTTTGATTTAGTAGATGGTGGCCTAATCAACAAGACGAATTAAAGAACACTGGTAAATAACGTGCAGTTTCCTTCACCCTGACCACACAGGCTTGGGACTAGAGGCCACGACCTCCCATTGATGTAGTCTCCAAAGCCCCGTTGGTAGAGGTGACCTTTTTGTTTTTCCTCATAAAGTCATGTCACTTAGATCCTAAACAAACCGCAGAAGGGCTGAGCACGAACCAATGGGTCCCCTCACGAGCTGGGAACCCAGTCTCGGGCTCCTGCCAGGTGCGCGTCCCTCCGCCGCCGCCAGGTTCTCCCTCCCACGGACCCACCCGCCTCGGGGACCCGACCCGGGGGCCCAGCGAGGAGGGGCCCCGAGGGACGAGGGCCGTGGTCCCCTCCCTCCCCAGCAGAGGAAAGCTCAACGCCAATACGGAAAAGGAAAGCGAGGCCTAAAGCAAACCCAAGGAGAGGGGCGGCACCGCGGCCGGACGGCGGTGCCCGCAAGGGTACAGGGCGGGGCCCGCAGCGTCAACTTCTGCGTCTGGAGCCGGCCCTGGCTTGGCCTCGCCGTCCTCACTCGGCGCTCCACGGCCCAGGCGGCCTGCGCGGAGCGGGGTGCGCGGTGCGGGGTGCGGCGTGCGGGGTGCGGCGTGCGCGGTGCGGGGTGCGCGGAGCGGCGTGTGAGGTGCGCGGTGCGGGGTGCGCGGTGCGGGGTGCGCGGTGCAGCGTGTGAGGTGCGCGGTGCGGGATGCGGGGTGCGCGGTGCGGGGTGCGCGGAGCGGCATGTGAGGTGCGGCGTGCGCGGTGCGGGGTGCGCAGTGCGGGGTGCGGCGTGCGCGGTGCGGGGTGCGCGGTGCGGCGTGTGAGGTGCGGGGTGCGGCGTGCGCGGTGCGGCGTGTGAGGTGCGCAGTGCGGGATGCGGGGTGCGGGGTGCGCGGTGCGGCGTGCGGGGTGCGCAGAGCGGGGTGCAGGGTGCGGCGTGCGCGGTGCGGGGTGCGCGATGCAGGGTGTGCGGTGCAGCGTACGCGGTGCGGGGTGCGCGGAGCGGGGTACGCGGGGTGCGCGGAGCGGCCTGCGCGGAGCGGGGTGCGGGTGTGGGGTGCGCGGAGCGGGGTGCGGCGTGCGCGGTGCGGGGTGCGCGGTGTTGGGTCCTGGCGCTCACGCGGGACGTAGCACCCTTGCTCGGCTCTCCTTCCACTCTTGCACGCCGGACGTGGGACTCGACCCCGGGTCTCCAGGATGATGCCCGAGGGTAAACCGCTAAGCCACCCGGGCTGCCCCAGTCCTCGCGTTCTGAGTGGGGTTCTGCCACCCTGAAGGTGGCTCCCTGTTCCAGGGGCCGCCCGTGGAGAATGGAGGTGCAAACATCCCCCATCCCCCATCAAAGCATTCTTCTATTCCCAAGTAATCTCTAACATTGTTCTATCGTATATATGAATCTGAATGCAACAAGTAGAGGGGCCACATCTTGGTCAGGAACCAAAAGGTCAGAGGGGAGAAGAGGCAGTCCACGGGGATTTTGGGGCACGTCTTGAAGAGCCACCCTCGTAGTAGATGTTGAAGTGCCCAAAGGTGGCCACTCCTCAGCTGTACACCTTCATCCAAAAGGCCACGCAGAAATCCTCGACCTCCTGCGGCCCCTTGAACTCCAGCAGCTGCCCTTCTGCGAGCTGGGCGCCAGCAGGCTTAGCAGAAAACTGCTTATCTTCACAATGCAGGGTGGTGGGACAGCAGATCTGTATTTCTAGATTTTTTTAAAAATTATATTGTCAATGTATTTGAAAAAATTTTATTCTTACAGAATAAATAATTTGACAAGAACATTTGAACTAGTTGTGAAAAGTGTGTAACAAAAGATACCATTTATATACAGTGGAGTAACCTAATTGTATAAAAAGCAGAAGATGAAGGAAACTTCCTTGATCACCAACTGGAAAACATCTGATTTCCTATATATTGATAATTTTCTTTGTATGTGCTTATCTGGATGACCATCTGTGTAAGAGAGGTGTAATGGTATGTCATATATATGGCTTCACAGTCTTTTGGCTTTCATTCCTTAAAAACATTATTTTCTGAGCTATGTAAAATTAATAATTAAGCTGTGTAAACTATAATCCATGTTTAGCTTATAGGTACATTCAGAGTACAAGTAACAGTTTGAATGATCAAAATTGGAGAATAAAAAGTAACTTCTGCACGAAAGAACTTTAAAAAAATTCCTAGTTTGAAAACCTGAATTGGCATATGTTTATTTTGTTAGACATTTAGACTTCTTATGACCTAGCTCTATATTTGTTGAACCTTTGCTTCAACAGCATGTTTCGAATTGTTCATCTTTTTTTAAAGCATTCTTCTATTCCCAAGTAATCTCTAACATTGTTCTATCATATATATGAATCTGAATGCAATATTTAATAACTGCCATCATCATGTAAGCATATGTCAGCTATCAGAATGTGGGGTAACTAGAATTTACCATCCCTGCCAATTATATTTCTATAAGATATTGATGACCCATGTATCAAATCTATTCATGTTGCATAAAAGGGTTAGACAAGCATCATGAAAATTGGTTAGGTCCTTTGTGATTTTTGTTTTTATCATTGTTTGATGTGACATCTACTTAGGAAAATATTGTTTTAACATTTAGACCTATTTCAAACCTGCATGGAAAAGGCGTGATGAGATGGAGCAAAGTTGCTAAACTTAATTGAGCTTTTTCTAGTATAAACGATTAAAAAGTCTCCATTATTTTAATGACCAAAACTTAAAAAGATATGTAATATATAAAAAAGGTTTCAATAAATATCAATACCTTAATACCACAGATAGCTTCATCTGTAAGCAATCAGAGCTTAGCTCAACACATGAGGAGATTCATTCATGTGTTATGAATTTCTCCTGGTCCATAATCATTCTGAACTTTGGATTTATGGAGGTAAAACCTTTCACTAACTATAGGCACTTATCAGAGAAAAGTTTTTGTTGTTTTTTCTTCAGTTCTTCAAATGATCCCTATAGTAACTCCACCAAATGACTGTTTTCCAAGGTCTAAATAGAACATTACAACATGCATAATGTGTTTTTCCAATGCTGTTTTTTTTTTTCCTTCATTCAGGGAATTATCTGAAATCATACTTCCATATATTTTTAATTCTATCCCAAAAGCTCCTTCAATTTTCAATTATTTAACAGTTAGTTTACACTGAGAGGGTTTTCTTTTCTAAAATCTGCTGTTGTACAACCAGATTGTTAAAAGTCTCTAATTAAATTGTGGGTGGGTCCCAACTTTTCCCTCTCAATATGTTAAAATTATTCAAATTAGAAAGGATAGTTTGTTACACAGGTACACAGACAAATATTCCAATAATTTGGGGTCTTATTTGCTGAGCAATACTGTTTGTGGAATGCACCTACTTTTCCACTACTCCATGACACTGTGCAAGTCCCTTAACATCTCTTGTTCTCATCTTCCTTCCTTTTTTTTTTTAAGATTTTTTATTTTATTCATTAATGACACAGAGCGAGAGAGAGGCAGAGACATAGGCAGGGGGAGAAGCAGGCTCCATGCAGGGAGCCCGATGTAGGACTCGACTCAGGGACTCCAGGATCACGCCCTGAGCCAAAGGCAGACGCCCAAGCACCGAGCCACCCAGGAGTCCCTCACCTTCCTTCTTTATACAGAAGTTGAACAAGATGGTCCTTTGGGTTGTTTTAAGCTGCAACGTTTTATTCTATTCTCAAGAGCGCAGTTCTTAAATGCAGGAAGGTATTCCTTTCCTAACCTTGCATTGACAATCAAACTACTATGTGTTACACTGAAACTACTTTTTTCAAAATAGAGCTTGTTTTTTAGAACAGTCTTAGATTTACAGTATAAAAGAGAAAAAGCTGAGATGATATACAGAGTTTATTTATACCCTACAAGTAATTTCCTCATTCATACCTGTATGGTACATTTATTACAAGTGATGAACCAATGTTGAGCCATTATAATTAACTAAAGTTCATACTTTATTCCAGTTTCCTTAGTTATTGCCTTATACTCTCTTTTTGTTCCAAGATTCCATCCAGGATACTATATATTTAAGTATCGCGTCTCATTAGGCAGTTCTTGGGTGTGACAATTTTTTATTTTCTCTGTTTTGTATGACCCTAACAGTTTTGAAGGATATATATATATTAGGTAATTTGCAGGTTTTTTTTTTTTTCCTCATAGCTAGACTGGGGTTATGAGTTTTAGCAAGGAAAATCAGAGAGGTAAACTGCCATTTTATCACATCCTATCAAAGGCATATACTACCAACTTGCTTTATAACCTAAAACTGATGTTGATGCTGATGTTGATCACCTCGCTGAGGTAGTATTTGTCAGGTTTTCTCATTGTTCATTATCCTCCCCTTCCCATTTTGCCTTCCTTAGGAAAAAAGTCACTATACATATCCCACACTTAAGGAGTGGGGGGTTTATACGCCCTCTCCATGAAGGCAAAGAATCTACATAAATTATTTATAATTCTTCTAAAAAGGAGATTTGTCTCTTCTACCCTATTTATTTATTTATTCAATCATATTTATACCATCATGGACTCATGGGAATTTATCTTATACTCTGGATTACAATCTAATCCTTTATTTATTTTGTTGCTCAAATTTTTCTAGCTTTAGCCATTTGCAATACTTTCAGTTGGCTTTCTTATCCCTTGAACAAACCTCATCAATGTAGGTTTCTGTTTTGTTAGTTTTGTTTTGGGCATTTCCTTAGTTCAGGCTGCTACGATAAAGGCTACCACGGGCTAGGTAGCTTATAAACCACAGAAATTTATAACTCACAATTCTCGAGGCTGGAAGTCTAAGGTCAGGGTATGAGCACAGTTGGGTTCTGGTAAGGAACCTCTTCTGGGTTGTAGACTGCCAACTTATTGTATTCTCACATGGCAGAGAGAGAGCTACTACCTCTCCTGCCTCTTTTCATAAGTGCAGTAATCCATTTAAGGGCTTCACTTTCATGTCCTAATAGCCTCCCAAAGGCCCACCCTCTAAATAACATCACATTGAGGATTATATTTCAACATATAAATTTGGGGGAGACACAAACTTTCAGTCCATTACACTTCTCTATGTTCTAGCACTGTGTGATGCTCCAGACTCATATAATTCCTGATCCAATCTTAGAATCAACCATTTATCCAAGAAGCTCTGGTTCCTCTTATTGGTGATAGTATTAGAAACCAAAATCTGGGTACTAGATATCCTTGCTGTTACTGGATGTCATTGTTTTGAGGATCTCTCAATTGCCAGGTTAAAAAATATATAATTGTGTATACTAATCTGTGTATATACACATATCTATAAATATTTCTGTATGCAACCATATATACCTATATTAAGCTAAACATGAGTTCATACTGAAACATGAGTTCATACTGATGTTTCCAGCTCTGACCTTTTACTACATGGATCATTCTCTTTCCCTTGCTTATCTCTAACCTCCACTTAATGGTGAGAAACCTGGCTTCCACTATCTTCTATTCATTTATTTAATTGTTCAATTGAAGTATATATATATACATATATATATATATATATATATAGTAGTTTTATCAACATTAACTCATACTCCCATTGGAAACAGCTAAAAGTACAACGTTTTGCATTAAGAATTAGAGGCTCCACTCATTTCCAGCTATTTACATTAGCGCCTTTCCTCCCTACCTCCTTTTTTGTGAAATATATATATATATATATATATATATATATATATACACACACACACACACACACACACACACACTTGGCATATGGGCAGATTCTTTCATTGTAGTCTGTATTCCAATTTGGGATTCTCCAACCTTCTAGATAATTTTTTAAATGTTTATATACATGAGCTTTACTCTTCGTGTGAAAAATTATAAAGGTTTTTGTCAGATGCATACTATTATATATTCATATGTATAATAGTATATTATTATACTTTCAGAGTACAAGTATACTTGTATCACACAGGGTAATTTCAGTCCCTCAAATAAAAAAATATTTACACCTTCTCTCCTTCCTCCCAAATCTAGTCATCACTAGATTTCTTTATCGTCTATATAGTTTTAATCTTATATACCATTTTAATAATTTCATATAATTAATCTTAATGTATGTAACCTTTCAGACTATCTTCTTTCACTTAACAATATGCATTTAAGGATGCTTCATGTCTTTAACTGGGTTGATAGTTCATTTCTCTTACTATCAAGTAATATTCCATTGTATGGATGCACCACAATTAATTTATCATTCATGTATTGAAGGACATCTTTGTTGCCTTCAGTTATTTATAATTATGAGCAAACCTACTAAAAACACTTGAAGATTTTTTTTTTGTGGACATAAGTTTTCAAATATGTCGGGTAAATACCTAGTCATGGAAATGTTATAGGTAGCAAGACTATATTTAGCTTTGTTTAAAAAAAAAAAAGGAAAAAAAAGAAAGAAAGAAAAAAACCTGTCAAAATGTCTTCCAAAATGGCTCCACCACTTTACATTCCCACTAGTGATAAATGAGAGTTCCTGTTGCTCCATCTTGACAGTATATAGTGCTGTCAGTGCTCTGGATTTTGGCCATTCTAATAGGTGGGTACTGGTATTTCATTGTTTTAATTTGCATTACTTTGATAGCATATGAAGTGGCACATCTTTTCAAATGCTTATTTGCCATCATATATTCTTTAGTGAGGTGTCCAGATCTTTTGACTATTTTTTAACTAGGTTATTAGTTTTCTTTTGTTTGAGCTTTAAGAAGTTTTTGAATATTTTAGTCCCATATCTCATATTCAGGCTAAGGAAGACTGACTGGTATAGTTCATATGGGTAAGACTCACAAAGCAAAGATCAAAGATAGATTTGAGTAGGAGTAGACTGGCAAACATGAACCCCAAAGAGAGAACAACCATCATAGAGATTTTTGTCCACATCAGTACATATGATCTTTTTCATTTTAAATTACTAAAGAATGAAGCTTATGGAATAAAAAAGGTTAAAATTTAATTTTGAAAAACTTCATAATCACTAATTTTGCTACTTTGCTATTTTTCCCCAAATTCAAACTTATTTAGGTACTATCATATACCATCAAAATTTATACAGCACATGTAAACTTAGAAACTGGAAAAATGTAAACATCACCTAAATCTATAAACTTTATTTCAAATTAATTTACATAATATATGTAAACAAACAGGCTTTCAATCAAAGTTTAATCAACTTATTATTAAATATTAATATAAAACTGACATTCTCTCTAATTTATGTAACTACCAATCAAGAAAAGCTTTAATTTACTTTGTGGTTTCAAACCTCATTTGTCTTCTTCAAATATAGGAAAATATTCCATAGACAAAAGTTATAAAAGTCAGTTTCTCGAACATAATTTTACTATTAAGCTTATCTCAACTTGAGAAAGTGCATTTTCAACCAATTAAGTCTAAAACTATATAGATTCTTTTTTAAAATTCATGTTAACCTTTTTAAAGATTTCAAGTTCATTTAAAGATATTCTGACCCTGTTATTTGGCAAAAATAACAAAAAAATAGCCTTTATGGTGTTTAAACATTACTAATATTATTTTCTGGTATAAGTATGCTTAGTTATGTCTTAGATATAACTGACACTTGAGATAAGATAACCAGACAATTTATCATCCAAAATACAGTTTTGTGAAAAAGAAAAAGCAATAATAATGATAATAGTAATGATGAGACAGTGGGCATAAACTGAGTCTGTTCTGGGCAAACTTCAGTAAAGGGTTTAGCCTAACCTTAATTTTAAAAATCTGAGTCAAACATCCGAAAAATACTCAAAACTTACAAAATAACTAGCATTAAATGGCACAAATATAATAATCCGTCATTGATTGTAGATACTTAAGATGCAATTTATTTGCCAAACTGCTGATACTGTTTTGTGTAACAATTAGAAGACCAGCTTGATTTTAGCTTATTAATGAAGTCTGGGAGACTAAATATAAGATAGCAAAATATTTGTTTATCTTATGGAACAATTTAAAAATATGTTGAGGGGTGCCTGGCTGGCTCAGTCACTGTAGCATGTGGCTTTTGATCTCAGGGTTGTGAGTTTGAGTCCCACATCAAGGGTAGAGTTTACTTTAAAAAAATAATAAATAGGGATGCCGGGATGGTTCAGTGGTTGAGCATCTGCCTTTGGCTCAGGGTATGATCCAGGAGTCCCACACTGGGCTCCTTGTGTGGAGCCTGCTTCTCCCTCTGCCTGTGTCTCTGCCTCTCTCTCTCTCTCTCTCTCCCTCTCTCTGTCTCTCATGAATAAATAGTTAAATCTAAAAAAATAAATAATAAATAAATAAAAATATATTGAAGATCTTTAAAAGCTTTTCCTTTTCCAAACTTATCCACCTAACTAAAAAGTCATCATTAAACATTATTTGCTTCTGTTTAAGGCCACATTTTTCAAAGTCTATTAAAAGAATATCAGACTGTCAAACACTACTGGCAGAACCCTTAACAACATGTCCTACTTGAAAGCTAAGACCTTTTGATACAGACATTTAACATTTGTTTTTCCTTTTAGGGAAATAAAATGAGATTAATATACTTTACCTTTTGCCTATTGTTTGTAAGCAGGGGTAAGCCAAAGTACTTCTTTTCAGAGATAAGACAAATTTGCAAAAAAGAAGAGAAAGACTGTTGGAAGATTTCAACTTAAACCTCATATTTATTTTTTAATATTTTTAAATATTTATTTATTTTAGAGAGAGAGAGCACATGCATGCAATGAGCAGAGAGAGAAGCAGAAGGAGAGGGCGAGAAGCTCGAGTAGACTCCGCTTTGAGCATGGAACCTGACTCTGGCTCGATTCCTTGACCCTGAGACCATGACTTGAGCGAAAACCACGAGCTGGACACTTAACATACTAAGCTACCACATGCCCTTATTTTTTAATTTTTTAAAGTAATCTTTACACCCAATGTGGGGCTCAAACTCACAACCCCAAGATCAAGAGTCACATACTTTACTGATTGAGCCAGCCAGGTGCCCCTAAACCTCCTATATTTAGAAATCATTTCTACTTGATTTGGTAAAATTTGGGATGTATTTTCCCTTTTTTATAGGAAATAAGACAAAGGAATACTGACTTTCACAATAGGTGCACAATAATCTAGGGATAGCAAGATGGAGATGTTACCAGTTAACAGAATCCAAAGGATGTAGCTACAGGGGAAATTTGCCAGAGAAATGTAGCCCTCACTAGAGAAGCACAACTTGCATGCAGCAAGGAGAGAGCTGGGAAATGATTCAATTAACTATTGCTGGATAGCACACTGCCCCAAAACTTAATGCTTTATTTTTTTTTAAAGATTGTATTTATTTATTCATGAGAGACACAGAGAGGAAAGAGGCAGAGACACAGGCAGAGGGAGAAGCAGGCTCCATGCCGGGAGCCTGAGATGGGACTTGATCCCAGGTCTCCAGGATCAGGCCCGGGGCTGAAGGCGGCGCTAAACTGCTGAGCCACCCAGGCCGTCCCAAACTTAGTGCTTTAAAACAACTATTTTATATTGTTCATATTTCCATGGTCTTACTGGGTAATTCTTCTAATCCACAAGATGTCAAGAAGGGCTACAGTCATTTGGAAGTTCAACCAGGCTAGAGGGTCCAAGATGGCTCAGATCACATAGTTTCCAGTTGGTAATAGCATTTGTAACAAAACACTTAGCTGGATTCATCCACCAGAGTATTCCCCATCTGGCCTTTCCATAGAGATATGGCTTCTGACAACATGGTTACTAAATTTTAAGGGCAGATAGTAGAAACTATATGTCATAGATGGACTCTCCAGAAAAAGATTCTGGGAATTTTGGGGTACAGGATGTTTATTATTGATCAACACCTGAGGAGAAACAGTGGAAGCAACAGGATTAAGCAAAACAAGAAATCCAACTGTGATACAGGTGGTTAACCTACAAATCTGTTGCACATTAGAACAAAATGTTCAGAGGACGGGGCAAGATGGCGGAAGAGTAGGGTCCCCAAGTCACCTGTCCCCACCAAATTACCTAGATAACCTTCAAATAATCCTGAAAATCTGCGAATTAGGCCTGAGATTTAAAGAGAGACCAGCTGGAATGCTACAGTGAGAAGAGTTCACGCTTCTATCAAGGTAGGAAGACGGGAAGAAAAAGTAAAGACACAAAAGGCATCCAAGGGGGAGGGGCCCCGCAGGGACCCAGGACAGGAAAGCCCCCTTCAGGAGAAGCAGGAGCTTCACCAATCTTCCCGGGCGGAAAGGTGCTCGCAGGGAGTTAGAGCAGGATCCCAGGAGGGGCGGGGATGCCCTCAGGCTCCCAGGGACACTAACAGACACCTGCGCCCCAGGGGAGAGCGCCCACACACCGTGGGCAGAGCTCCCTAAAGGTCTGCAGCATGCACTGGGCTGGACCTGGGAGCAGCTCTAGGAGGGGATCGGTGGGCGGCTCCGCGCGGAGGGGGCTGCGGGGCGGGATCGCGAATCCACCAGCGCAGGCCCGGGAGCACTGGGCGCCGGGACACAGCCCAGGATCCGGCCTCCCTCCGGGACAGGCAAAGGCCAGGAGGGCCCAGGATAGCAAGGACACTCCTGCCCCAGCTGAGCAGATCAGCGGCCCTGCCCTACCAGCATCCAGGCCCTGCAGACAGAGAGCTCTGTAGTTCCTGCGGGAGCTGACTCCAGGGCTCTAGAGCTGGCCACAGCCACTGTGCTTGTCCCTCCTGGGGCCTCACAGGGTAAACAACCCCCACTGAACCCTGCACCAGGCAGGGGGCAGAGCAGCTCCCCCAAGTGCTAACCCCTGAAAATCAGCACAGCCCAGAAGAGCAGCTAGACAGGGGAAAAACAAATTATTAACCAAGCAGCCCTGGAAAGTTCCAGGGGAAGTCGAGGGATTTACAGTACACAGAATCAGAGGATACTCCCCCTTGTTTTTTTTGTTTTTTGATTTCTGTTTGCTCCCCCCTTTTTTTTTCTTTTTTCTTTTCTTCCCTTTTTTTCTTTTTCTTTCCTTCTTTCTCTTCTCTTTCTCCTTTTCCCAATACAACTTGTTTTTGGCCACTCTGCACTGAGCAAAATGACTAGAAGGAAAACCTCACCTCAAAGGAAAGAATCAGAAACAGTCCTCTCTCCCACAGTTACAAAATTTGGATTACAATTCAATGTCAGAAAGCCAATTCAGAAGCACTATTATAAAGCTACTGGTGGCTCTAGAAAAAAGCATAAAGGACTCAAGAGACTTCATGACTGCAGAATTTAGATCTAATCAGGCAGAAATTAAAAATCAATTAAATGAGATGCAATCCAAACTAGAGGTCCTAACGACGAGGGTTAACGAGGTGGAAGAATGAGTGAGTGACATAGAAGACAAGTTGATGGCAAAGAGGGAAACTGAGGAAAAAAGAGACAAACAATTAAAAGATCATGAGGATAGATTAAGGGAAATAAGTGACAGCCTGAGGAAGAAAAATCTATGTTTAATTGGGTTCCCGAGGGCGCCGAAAGGGACAGAGGTCCAGAATATGTATTTGAACAAATCATAGCTGAAAACTTACCTAATCTGGGAAGAGAAACAGGCATTCAGATCCAGGAAGTAGAGATCCCCCCCAAAAATCAATAAAAACCGTTCAACACCTCGACATTTAATAGTGAAGCTTGCAAATTCCAAAGATAAGGAGAAGATCCTTAAAGCAGCAAGAGACAAGAGATCCCTAACTTATATGGGGAGAAATATCAGATTAACAGCAGACCTCTCCACAGAGACCTGGCAGGCCATAAAAGGCTGGCAGGATATATTCATGGTCCTAAATGAGAAAAACATGCAGCCAGGAATACTTTATCCAGCAAGGCTCTCATTCAGAATAGAAGGAGAGATAAAGAGCTTCCAAGACAGGCAGGAACTGAAAGAATATGTGACCTCCAAACCAGCTCTGCAAGAAATTTTAAGGGGGACTCTTAAAATTCCCCTTTAAGAAGAAGTTCAGTGGAACAATCCACAAAAACAAGGACTGAATATATAACATGATGACACTAAACTCATATCTGTCAATAGTAACTCTGAACGTGAACGGGCTTAATGACCCCATCAAAAGGCGCAGGGTTTCAGACTGGATAAAAAAGCAGGACCCATCTATTTGCTGTCTACAAGAGACTCATTTTAGACAGAAGGACACCTACAGCCTGAAAATAAAAGGTTGGAGAACCATTTACCATTCAAATGGTCCTCAAAAGAAAGCAGGGGTAGCCATCCTTATATCAGATAAACTAAAATTTATCCCGAAGACTGTAGTAAGAGATGAAGAGGGACACTATATCATACTTAAAGGATCTATCCAAGAAGAGGACTTAACAATCATCAATATATATGCCCCGAATGTGGGAGCTGCCAAATATATCAATCAATTAATAACCAAAGTTAAGACATACTTAGATAATAATACACTTACACTTGGTGACTTCAATCTAGTGCTTTCTACACTCGATAGGTCTTCTAAGCACAACATCTCCAAAGAAACAAAAGCTTTAAATGATACACTGGACCAGATGGAATTCACAGATATCTACAAAACTTTACATCCAAACTCAACTGAATACACATTCTTCTCAAGTGCACATGGAACTTTCTCCAGAATAGACCACATACTGGGTCACAAATCAGGTCTGAACTGATACCAAAAGATTGGGATCGTCCCCTGCGTATTCTCAGACCATAATGCCTTGAAATTAGAACTAAATCAAAAGAAGAAGTTTGGAAGAACTTCAAACACGTGGAGGTTAAGGACCATCCTGCTAAAAGATGAAATGGTCAACCAGGAAATTAAGGAAGAATTAAAAAGATTCATGGAAACTAATGAGAATGAAGATACAACCATTCAAAATCTTTGGGATAGGGATCCCTGGGTGGCGCAGCGGTTTAGCGCCTGCCTTTGGCCCAGGGCGCGATCCTGGAGACCCAGGATCAAATCCCACGTCGGGCTCCCGGTGCATGGAGCCTGCTTCTCCCTCTGCCTATGTCTCTGCCTCTCTCTCTCTCTCTCTGTGTGTAACTATCATAAATAAATAAAAATTTTAAAAAAATGTTTAAAAAAAAAAACAAAATCTTTGGGATAGAGCAAAAGCAGTCCTGAGGGGGAAATACATCACAATACAAGCATCCATCCAAAAACTGGAATGAACTCAAATACAAAAGCTAAACTTACACCTAAAGGAGCTAGAGAAAAAACAGCAAATAGATCCTACACCCAGCAGAAGAAGAGAGTTAATAAAGATTCGAGCAGAACTCAATGAAATCGAGACCAGAAGAACTGTGGAACAGATCAACAAAACCAGGAGTTAGTTCTTTGAAAGAATTAATAAGATAGATAAACCATTAGCCAGCCTTATTAAAAAGAAGAGAAAGAAGACTCAAATTAGTAAAATCATGAATGAGAAAGGAGAGATCACTACCAACACCAAGGAAATACAAACAATTTTAAAACATATTATGAACAGCTATACGCCCATAAATTAGGCAATCTAGAAGAAATGGACACATTTCTGGAAAACCACAAACTACCAAAACTGGAACTGGAAGAAACAGAAAACCTGAATAGGCCAATAACCAGGGAGGAAATTGAAGCAGTCATCAAAAACCTCCCAAGACACAAAAGTCCAGGGCCAGATGGCTTCCCTGGGGAATTCTATCAAACGTTTAAAGAAGAAACCATACCTATTCTCCTAAAACTGTTTGGAAAGATAGAAAGAGATGGAGTACTTCCAAATTCATTCTATGAGGCCAGCATCACCTTCATTCCAAAACCAAAGACCCCACCAAAAAGGAGAATTACAGACCAATATCCCTGATGAACATGGATGCAAAAATTCTCAACAAGATACTAGCCAAAAGGATCCAACAATACATTAAGAAAATTATTCACCATGACCAAGTAGGATTTATTCCCAGGACACAAGGCTGGTTCAACACTCGTAAAACAATCAATGTGATTCATCATATCAGCAAGAGAAAAACCAAGAACCATATGATCCTCTCATTAGACGCAGAGAAAGCATTTGACAAAATTCAGCATCCATTCTAGCATCTATACCCTAAAAACTATAGAACACTTCTGAAAGAAATTGAGGAAGACACAAAGAGATGGAAAAATATTCCATGCTCGTGGATTGGCAGAATTAATATTGTGAAAATGTCAATGTTACCCAGGGCAATTTACACGTTTAATGCAATCCCTATCAAAATACCATGGACTTTCTTCAGAGAGTTAGAACAAATTATTTTAAGATTTCTGTGGAATCAGTAAAGACCCCGAATAGCCAGGGGAATTTTAAAAAAGAAAACCAGAGCTGGGGGCATCACAATGCCAGATTTCAGGTTGTACTACAAAGCTGTGATCATCAAGACAGTGTGGTACTGGCACAAAAACAGACACATAGATCAATGGAACAGAATAGAGAATCCAGAAGTTGACCCTCAACTTTATGGTGAACTAATATTCGATAAAGGAGGAAAGACTATCCATTGGAAGAAAGACAGTCTCTTCAATAAATGGTGCTGGGAAAATTAGACATACACATGCAGAAGAATGAAACTAGACCACTCTCTTTCACCATACACAAAGATAAACTCAAAATGGATGAAAGATCTAAATGTGAGACAAGATTCCATTAAAATCCTAGAGGAGAACACAGGCCACAGTAACTTCTTGACCTTGGCCACAGTAACTTTTTGACCTGGGCCACAGTAACTTCTTGCAAGATACATCTCTGAAGGCAAAAGAAACAAAAGCAAAAATGAACTATTGGGACTTCATCAAGATAAGAAGCTTTTGCACAGCAAAGGATACAGTCAACAAAACTAAAAGACAACCTATACAATGGGAGAAGATATTTGCAAATGATGTATCAGATAAAGGGCTAGTTTCCAAGATCAATAAAGAACTTATTAAACTCAACAGCAAAGAAACAAACAATCCAATCATGAAATGGGCAAAAGACATGAAGAGAAATCTCACAGAGGATGACACAGACATGGCCAACAAGCACATGAAAAAATGCTCTGCATCACTTGCCATCAGGGAAATACAAATCAAAACCACAATGAGATACCACCTCACACCAGTGAGAATGGAGAAAATTAACAAGGCAGGAAACCACAAATGTTGGAGAGGATGCGGAGAAAAGGGAACCCTCTTGCATTGTTGGTGGGAATGTGAACTGGTGAAGCCACTCTGGAAAACTGCGTGGAGGTTCCTCAAAGAGTTAAAAATAGATCTGCCCTATGTCCCAGCAATTGCACTGTTGGGGATTTACCCCAAAGATGCAGATGCAATGAAACGCCAGGACACCTGCACCCTGATGTGTCTAGCAGCTACGTCCACAATAGCCAAACTGTGGAAGGAGCCTCGGTGTCCATCGAAAGATGAATGGATAAAGAAGATGTGGTTTATGTATACAATGGAATATTCCTCAGCCATTAGAAACGACAAAACCCACCATTTGCTTTGACGTGGATGGAACCGGGGGGTATAATGCTGAGTGAAATAAGTCAATCGGAGAAGGACAAACATTATATGGTCTCATTCATTTGGGGAATATAAATAATAGTGAAAGGGAATAGAAGGGAAGGGAGAAGAAATGGGTAGGAAATATCAGAAATGGAGACAACATGAAGACTCCTAACTCTGGGAAACGAACTAGGGGTGGTGAAAGGGGAGGTGGGCGGGGGGTGGGGGTGACTGGATGGCAGGCACTGAAGTGGGCACTTGATGGGATGAGCACTGGGTGTTATTCTGTATGTTGACAAATTGAACACCAATAAAAAATAACTTTAATTAAAAACATTTTAAAAATAGAACAAAATGTTCAGATTTTGTACCATCTTTGTTTAGTCTTCAGGAAAGGCATGACCTCAGGTGAGGCAGGTCTCTGTAGCTGAGGCAAATGCTGAAGGAACTGACACTTGATGGCTGTCTTTATTCATCATTGCTGAACAGCAAGTTCTTCTTTAAAGTATGATCTGAGTGGCTCATTTTATATATGCCATACTATCAATCCTCTTAAAGCTTGGTTTTCTAGGTCCCAAAACAATAATTGTACCAATTTCATGGACATTTGATTGCTCAAAGTTGGTTACAAGGGCAACCCACATTCAAGGAAAGGGGAAATAAACTCCACCACTTGAATTAGGAATAACATGTATACAAAAAGAGAGGAGTTTGGAAAGGCACTCCAGATTCTGCTTTCTGGTTGTAGCAATTCATGTAAAGTATACTTAACACTTCCCAATACCTGCACAAATTCCCATTCCCTTGTGGCATCAGCTCATATCCAAATCTTGTCACGTGTATCAGAATCAAATGTAGATGAGGTAGATTCCTCAAGCTCCTTAGGAGCATCTGTGAACTAAAAACTGAAACACCAACACAATCGTAATATGCCCCATACACACCTAATATACAACTATGAGGTAAGCACATGGTAGCCTCAACAGAAACGTTCACTCTACAAGTGTAAAACTGAAAGCACATAGCAATTACTGGCCCATAGCAATTCTGAAATCTGGCAGGACATGTCACCATTTCTTCCTTCTCCAGGGATAGAGACTGTTTCTCATTTAGGGTCCACCTGTGCTCCCTGAGAATCATTCTTCATGGCTCTGCCTCCTGTCACCTTTACTTTTCCATAAGAAGTAGAATGTGTTGCTGTTATTTTCTCAGCTGTGTCCTATTCATATGAGATTAGTAACACCAAGATCGTTTTCCATTTTGAACTACTTCTGTCCCTTTTAGTCCAAGCTCTTAAAATTTCTGTTAAAATTTTTGGACTTCCAGTGTACCTATAACACATTTCATGACAGATTTTAAAGACACACCCCTCTCTACTTTGGACTTAGAATCAGGATTCTACAGGGACAAACCTTTAAGATACTTGAAATTCCTTTTTTCTAGCTGAATGGACCTATGAAGCATTATCTAAAGACTCTTGAAAATTCTGTCTAGCTGAGAAGGTCAATAAGGCAAGCCCTTAGGATTCTTAAAAGCCCTATTGTCTAGCTGAGAGGGTATAAGGGACAAATCCTTAATCTCTCTGAAGGTTAAACCGAGTCTTTCAACTGCACTATTGATCTGATCTTCATGCTGTGGCTGTTTTCCTGGCAGCACTGTGGATTTGATCTTTGCCCCCAGGTTTTAATTTGCTCTGAAAATCTCATATGGGCTGGAAAAGATGAATATGAGAATAACTTATGTTCCAACCCAACAAATCCTTATTTGAAAGTGTTTCTTCTAGATCAGAGGTTAGTCAACTATAGCCCATAGGTCAAATACAGGCTATCACCTGCTTTTGTCAATCAATTTTTTTTTTTATTGAGCATAACCACACTCATTCACTTACAAATTGTCTGTGTCCAGTTTCATGCTACCACTATAGAGTTGAGTAGCTGTTACAGACAGCATACAGCCTGAAAAGCATAAAATATTTACTATCTGGCCCATTAAAGAAAATATTTGCTGACTTGAACTTTAGATACTACTTGAAAATTAAATGGTTTCTTCTCTAGTTCATTTCACCCTATTAATGGTCATATACATCTAAAAAAACCAGTTGACTCTTACAACTTTCTGTCTGGAAACCTCCTGAGCCAAATACACAAGGTCATAAGTATATTTTCTATCTTCATTGTACCACATCACAGCATTGTTAAACATTCTCCCTCTACATAATAGGGCAGAAGCTCACCTTTGCTCCAGGCTCAAATAACAATTTCTTCAGTTTTACAGCCTCCATTGACTATCTCTGTAAGACCTTTCTGATCTAAAAGCCAATGCCACATGTTTTAGGTTTTTGTTATAGCAGCACCTCACTTCTTGCTGCCAATTTCTGTTTTTGTTATCTACTACCACAAAATAAAACATTCCAAAATTTAATGGTTTAAATTAATAACCATTTTATTATCTTTAACGATTGTACATGTTAAACTAGGTCAGATGGTCTCTCTTGCTCCTTATGTAAAACTGGGAATCATAGAAGTCTGGCAGGCTATTCAAATTTCCATTCCTTGCTAAGAAGGATTTAGAATGAAAATATAATGTTTTTAGTGTGAACTCCCTAGAATAGTCACATTATATATCTTTTCTTTATGATTATTAGCCTAATTTGTGTTCAGATTTACATTCTACCTCCCTGATAGCAAGCCCTACTCAGCCTTTAAGTCTCCCCAGTTCTTATCTGCAACTTTTTTGTAGAGACAGGGCCCTATTACTGTATGGCTATTTTCTAGATACTAGTAGAGCACTTCCATCCATCACATCACAAGGATGTATTGTTGCCACCTCAGATCCTACCTGATATTGTCATACTTCCTTAGACATTATGTCTGGGTCACTCATATTGGAGTCAGTCCTCTAACACCTGTTTCATTCATGCCTGACTTAATCTTCTCTCTGTAATGGCCTGCCTTTGAAGAAAGCACTGTATTAGACCTCACCCACTTTTAAAAAAGGACAGCTGGTCATTTATCTGTGGTTTTGGCAGTGACAGTACTTTTTGTCATGACCATTTGAAAAACTAATGCTGTATGGATGGTTACCTGTCGTCTTCAAGAGTTAAAACCAAATGCCAGCAGCATGGCATTTTGACATTCACTGCTAACATCCTAAGTAGGATGATTGTATTTTTGTACTCTGTTGAAAACTCTCTTCCTATGGACTTGTATGACCCTGAAAGATTTTTTCATCATACAAAAAGCACTATTAAAGTGTTTTCATAGTTTGTTATGTGTTTAAACTTTCAGCCTTCAAAAATCTAATTGCTATCATTTTTATCTCACATTAAGCTAAATGTTTATCATCACTTATAACCAAGCCAGTGATGATCTAGATTGCCAATATATCCAGTATCCACTAAAAAACAGACAAACAAAACTCCATTACTCAGAAGCTAAGGTGTATTTTTATTATATTAATACACTATATGGTGCTATTGGAGGTACAAGGTGTTTTATTGACATTAATCTACAAATAAGCTGGCACATCACTGCTATTCTATAAACATAAAGATGCAAATAGAGCTAATAAGTGAATTTCCTAACATCTTGCAAAAGTCAAAGCAGAATTAGGATATAATCAATTTCATCTCCATCTGTATCCTTGGACAATAAAATCAGACTTTCCTTAAAGGAGTTATATAAGCCACTTTTTTTTTTTTTAAGATTTTATTTATTTATTCATGATAGTCACAGAGAGAGAGAGAGAGGCAGAGACACAGGCAGAGGGAGAAGCAGGCTCCATGCACCGGGAGCCCGATGTGGGATTCGATCCTGGGTCTCCAGGATCGCGCCCTGGGCCAAAGGCAGGCGCCAAACCGCTGCGCCACCCAGGGATCCCTATAAGCCACTTTTACCAAAATATGATTCAACCTATTTTGGGGTCATTGTGTGTCAGAATCATTATTGATAACTTTAAAAATTGTTTTGTGTATGAAATATGGAATATATGGAGAGGAGTTTATAAAATAATAAGGGCAGGTGACAATGTAATACTAACATGAACACCCATATTTACATCACCCAGGTTAAGAAATAGAATATTACCAGTTAAAATCCCACTATTGCCCCTCATTAATTACATTTTACTTTCTCCTCCACTTCCCAGAGAAAAACCAGTATCTCAAATTTTGTATTAATCATTTGCTAAGTTATCTTTACATCTTTACAACCTATGCATGAGTTCTAATACAATACATAACTTTCATGGACTCTTCACACTGCATTTAACATAAATGGAATCTTACTGTATCTATTCTCACTTGTTTCTTATATTGATCAATATACTTTGAGGTTTATGTTGACATATTTGGCTATGTGTATTTCATTAATTTTCTCTATAGGATTCCATTGCATGAATATACTACAGTTTATTATTTTATAGTTGATAGATATTCCATTTTTCCAGGTTTTTTTTTTTTGGTACAACTGCAATGTTCTTTAAAGCATTCTTCTAAATGGCTTCTTTGTGCACAGAGTCAATAGGGTAAATGCCAACTACTAGAATTGCTGACTAATAAATTCAAACATGTTCAATATTACTCATTGATACTATAGAAATCATAATGGGCTAGAACCACCTTCAAAATCTTATAGTATACACATCAAAGGCTTATTTGTTGCTGGTGTTATGTTTTCATCTTAAATGGGGGTTGCATAGGGAGAGTTTCTTCTACATCACCTTCCTTCAAGAAAGGAAGTAGCCATGGAAAATGGGGAGAAGCCTGATCACTCACTCACAGGTCTTAAAGCCTCCCACTTGGAAATGATAGCCACATAGCCACACTTAACTTCAAGGTGGTAGTACAATATTACCATATATTCAGGAAAAGAATAAGAAATACTTATGAACAGTCTGAATGTCTATTAATGATGATTACAAACTTTTTAGAAAGTGATTGCTCAAATTAACACACCTATAAGACGAGTATACTGTTGCTTCATATGCTGCCAAATGTGATATTAAGACTTTATAAATCTGCTTGATATGAACTCTCCCACTGCAGATTTAATTTGCATCTTCCTGATTAGTAATAAGATCAAGCAACTAGATACATGCTTTGTACTTACACAAAATTCTTCTTTTGTAAAATTACTCTTAATATTTTTTTCCTTTTTTCTATTAAGCAATTCTAATTTTTCCTTATTTTTTATTCAAGTATAATTTCATGTTATATTAGATTCAAGTGTACAATATGATTCAACAATTCTATTCATTTGTCAGTGCTCATTATGATAAATGTACTCCTAATCCCCTTTATTTATTTCACCCTGCTCTATCTCCCCTCTGACAATGACCAATGTTTTCTATATTTGAATGTTTTTTCATTTGTCCCTTTGTTTCTTAAATTCCACATATTAATAAAATCATTTGGTATTTGTTTTTCTCTGACTTATTTCACTTAGCATTCTATTCTCTAGATCATCTACGTTGCTGCAAATGGCAAGATTTCATTCTTTTTGTGGCTGAGCAATATTCATTGTGTGTGTGTGTGTATGTGTACACACACACATATATATCTCACATATTCTTTATCCATTCATTTATCAATGGACACTTAGGTTTCCTAGTATCTTGGCTATTATAAATATTTCTTCAGTAAACATATATAAATAAACATTTATCTTTTCAAATTAATGTTTTCATATTCTTTGGGTAAATATTCAGCATGGAATTGGTGGATCATATGGTAATTCCATTTTTAATTTTTTGAGGAAACTTCATACTGTTTTCCACAATGGCTGCACCAGTTTGCACTCCCATCAATCAATAATGTATGAGAGTTCCTTTTTCTCTATATCCTCGCCAACACTTGTTATCTCTTGTGGCTTTGATTTTAGCCATTTTGATGGGTGTGAAGTGACTGCTCATTGCTTTGATTTCAAAACAGTTTGAGCTCAGTGTTTGCATGGCTCTAATGATTAGTGATGTTGAGGATCTTTTCCTGTGTCTGTTGGCCATCTGAATGTCTTCTTTGGAGAAATGTCTATCATGTCCTTTGCTCACTTTTTTAAATTGGATTACCTGGGATTTTTTGGTGTTGAGGTGTATAAATTCTTTATATATTTTTGAATACTAACACTTTATTGGATATGTTATTTGCAGATATCTTCTCCCATGCAGTTAGTTTTCTTTTTGTTTTATTGATGGTTTCCTTCACTGTAGAAAAGTGATGTAGTTTTTTTTTTTTTTGATGTAGTTCCAGTAGCTTAATTTTGCTTTTGTTTCCCTTGCCTTAGGAGACATATCTAGAAAAGTTAACATACAGAAATCTGTCGTATTTCTATACATTAATAATGAAGTAATGGAAAGAGAAATTAAGAAAACAATCCCATTTACAATTTCAGCAAAAAGAATAAAATACCTAGGAGTAAACTTATCCAAGGAGGTGAAAAACCTAGAATCTAATAACCATAAAACACTGATGAAAGAAATTGAAAATGACATGAGTAAATACAAAGACATTCCATGCTCATGGATTGGAAGAACAAGTATTGCTAAAATGCCCATACTATCCAAAGCAGTCTACAGATTTAGTGCAATTCCTCCAAAAAGCAACAGTATTTTTCATAGAACTAAAACAAATAATCCTAAAACTTGCCACAAAAGACTCTAAATAGCCAAAGCAATTTTGAAAAGAAGATCAAACTGGAAGTATCACAATTCCAGATTTTAAGATATACTACAAAGCTTTAGTAATTAAAACAGTATGCTACTGGCAGAAAATAGACACATAAATCAATAAAACAGAGTCCAGAGTCCAGAAATAAACCCAAATGTGTGTGGTTAATCATTCTATGACAAAGGAGGTAGGAATATACAATGGGAAAAATACAGTCTCTTAAACAAATGGTGTTGGGAAAACTGGACTGTTATATGCAAAAGAATGAAACTGGACCACTTCCTTATACCATGTATAAAAATAAACTCAGAATGGATTAAAGGTCTAAATATGAAACCTGAAATCATAAAATTCCTTTTTTTTTCTTTTTTTCATAAAATTCCTAAAAAAAAACATAGGCCATAATCTTTTTGACATCAACAGCAGAAACATTTTTCCAAAAATTTAAAATAGTGCTTTGGAGGAATATTTACATATTCTGGATATTAATTATTTATTGGTTTTATGTGTTGCAAATATTTCCTGAAACTCTGTGGCTTATGTTTTCCATCTCTTGAAGGTGTGTTTTCATGAACAGATATCTTTTTAAATTAGGCAAATTTATTAATCCTTCATTTTATTATGTTTTTCATGTCTCACTTAGGAGATCTCCTACCTGAAGAAATTAAGATATTCTAATATATTATCTCCTAAATGTTTCATAGCTTTGTCTCTATCTATATGCCTTTAATCCATCTAGAATTGATTTTAGTGTATAATGATATAGTGCTTCATTTTTACTTTGTTATTTCCATGTGAGTATGTATATGAGTCAGCCAGATGGCTCTCAGCCAGAGAAGGGAGGGATGGATTTTGCTTTCTAGAAGACATCTGACCATGTCTGGACACAATTATGCTTATCATAATGGGAAAGAGGGTGCTTCCGGCATCAAGTGAGTAAAGATTTAAAAATCCTGCAATTCACTGGACAGTCCCTCAACATCAAAGAATTATCCTATCCCATTGTTAACAGTGTTGACATTAAGAAACTCTGGATTAGATTATCCCAGGGGTTACAGACAACCCTAAATCTTTTGACAATAAAGGTTATTTTTCCATCACATTCATGTCAATTGAGGATTGGCTAATGCTCTATTCCCCTGAAAGGATAATTCTCCGGTTTCATAGGAGAGGGGAAAAGGGAATGCAATCATAGCATATATGCAGTAGTTCTATCAGAGATGTCACACATCTCTTCCTCTTCAACTTTTTTGGGCAAAATCGGTGGCCTAAGTTTCCACTATAAGGAGCTAGGAAATAGGACCAATTAAACCGAAACTAAATATAAAAAAGGATATAATAAAAATAAAAATGAGACTCAGTGAAACAGAAAATAGTCAAATAATATAAAAAATAAGTGAAAAGCTATATTTTGTAAAAATCAATGAGGTTGATAAATCTATAGATACAAAAGAAAAAAATAAAGAATATACAAACTATTAATATCAACAATGAAAGAGGGAACACCCACACCACCATAGACCCTAAAGATATTAATAGGATAGTAAACAAATATTATGAACAATTTCATGCCAAATCAACAACAAACAAAATGGGCAAAATCCTTGAAATTCCAAATGTGATAAAACAATAAATTTCAAAAGTCTGAACAGCTCTAGACTTTGCAAAAATTAACAATGTTTTACAAAGAAACCTCCAGTCTTGGATAGCTTTAGAGACAAATTATATTAAATATTTAAGGATGAATGTACACCAACTATATACAAACTCTTTTAGAACATAGAAAAAGTAGGTATACTTTCCAACATATTTTATGAGGCCAGCATTACCCTGATACTAAAACTAAAAATACTATAGATATCTATTATAGATATAACTGAAAATTGTAAGCCAATCTAATTTATGACTATAAACACAAATATTCTTAGTATTAGCAAACAATGCCCACATACTTTATATATGTACATATATATATACATATACATTAACATTTATTTATGTTCAATCCAGTAATAATTTCCTTCTTTTCTACTTAATACTTAGGTCACCTATAGTTGTAACTAAGATAAAGGTAGTAGTAGAAGATTTGCGGTACTCAATTGTTATTTGTGTCTCTGTGGATGTGTGGAAAAAATGAGTCAAAAGAGGGAGGAGGTCGTCTAGAGCATAGAAGAAGCAAGAAAAATGGGTCAATGAGGTGAGTATAATAAATCGGGATAAGGATGGCCCAAACAGCACAAAGAAGGCGGCAATGGACATTTTGTTGACTGTTTCATACGCCAAAAAAATCAATTCGCAGATGAAGTGTTAGCTTTGGGGATATTACTGGGGACAAGGCACGACTCTAAAGTCCTGGGAGTCGTATACTTATGTTTAGGCAACTTACTATTTTGGGAATACTGGCAGGTAGAGCTCTGCAGTGATTTTATCGTCTTTTCAAGGATCCTACTATGTATGATATACTTAACTAATAGTGATATTTAAATACCAATACATGGTTACTGATTAGAAAATTCATAAAGTATATTAGCAATTTGTTTATATGATAATATCTTGATTTTTGAGATCTCACATACATATAATTTAGTGCTTCTCACTATTTTGACAGTGTTAAAACTGATTCAAGTCAATTTTGTTTGATTGTTGATTCAAACAATCAAACACTTGGTGAAGCACACTGTCTCATTTCAGAGAACTGCAAAATGAGGTGGAAGGCAGGAAGCTTTTATGGGATAAAGAATGAAAAGCAAGAGAAAAGTAGAAAATATCTGATTGTCTGGGGCCATCTCAGAGTAAGAAGATCCAGAGCTGGCTTGGCATTTGGGAATCAGCTGACTAGATATACTGGTCAAGAAGAGCATTTACAGGGACATAGAAGTTACTTCAGTCTGTTTGCTCACATGGCACTCCAGACAGAAGCAGAAGAGGAATCATCTTAGGCCTACAAATTTGTTTTCAACAACAGTACAGTAACTGCTATTTTTGACATTTAAATTGTGTACTAAGTATACTACCTAAAAAAATAAATAAATAAAACTTCATCTTTCATCCTTTTTAATTACAAAAGGCAGTAGCATCTGTGTGACTATAGTTTCTCATACAATATGGACTGTGGAACAACATGGAAAATAGTACTAAATCTATACATTCAGCAAATGTGGAGGCTTGTGTAGATTTAGCTTTAAGATAATGACAAGCACTGATCTAAAAATAGTAAAATAAGGGCTACCCATCAAAATGTAGCTGGCTTACGTGTAGGTGTAGCATAAACCTTGCAAATTTGACTCCTCCTGAGTAGTTTGCATCTGTCTTCATTACCCTGAAAGTATCCCCCAAACGCCTTGAGTTCTCACATACTATAGATGAAATCAATAGGTAATTAAATAGTAGCAGTGACTCATTTAAAAAAATATTTCTCACACACATATTTTTGCCATGCATTGTGCTAAGAAATAACAATGTAATTATGACCTAGCTAGACATCAGCTTTGGATTTCGTAACCTCATAGTACAAATAAATTTAAATATCTAACATAGACTTTGTGAAATACGCTAGAACAACCTGTATGGCAATCTACTGCCCAGGCCAATGTAACTTTTTGATGGTATTTTAATCAGAACTAGGAAAAAGGAAACAGCCTTATATCATAGTGAAGTGATTTTCATATTTGCACATCTGTTTAGGAACATTTCAGGATCTCATTATCTCCAGCATCACCACCAAATTCTCAAGACAAAATAAAACAGAACAAACAAACAAGCAATATAACCCAGAAAAACTAATTATCTATGCCAAGTGGCCTGTTCTGAAGGCTGGAAAGTATATGTTATAATATTAAAGAAAAGTACTTTTGTAATTTTTGGACAATGCTATTCAAAAAAGCTTGGAGTATCTACCCTGAAGTCTCTATTTCCTTCTACGTAAACTTCTATAGACACAACATATTATTTCTTATTCTACCACTCATTTTAGAATTTCTAGTGGAAAGAGCACAAATATGGCTGAAACATCAAGATAATTTCCTACTTTAATTGATTCTAGATTTCTCTTTCAGAATTAAATATATTTTAAGAAAGGAGAAAGATAAAAGAAAAATGATCCCAGTTTTAAGTAAAATGTTTTCTATTCCTCCAAATATTTTTATCTGGTGCTAATTGGTTATTGAACAATATTTTGCAAACTGTATGCCTCCTATTATTTTCCATAAGAGCTGAGGTTCTGCATATACTTAATTTGAATTTTTGAGCTTCTAAGTATTTTTAACACCTCTAAGTCATGTTAATAAAATGTGTCACTCATCAAATTTTAGTACAGTGGTGACCAGCAATACTTGCATTTGTGTTGTCATCCTAACTTTTTTTTTGGCATTTGCTTTAGTAAAAAACTTTTTCTGGGATATCTGAGTTATAAATTTATAAAGCTATAAATTAATTATAATTAATATAATATAATAATAATATAATACTTAATATAATAATACTAAAATTATAAATGTATAAAGCTATAAATATATAAATTTCATAGTATAAAAAGAATTATAAAATTACCAGAAAAGATGTATTTTTTAAAAATCTATTAATACTAGTTGCAACTTGTCTTTATAAATCAGGATTTTCTTGCTACTCTGCCACCAAATAAAGAAATAAATCAGATGCCAAACCTGTTATTTACAGTCTCTAATTTCAAATCTTTACATTACTAAATGGTTTGGTTTTTCTCCATAATTAGTTTCAAAGTAAATATTGTAAATTTTAATTCATATTGTAAATTTATATTAATAAAAGGCTCTTTCTTCCCATTTTATAAAAAGATTTTATATTTATTAGAAAAAAGATTCTACTTAAAACTACAACCTATATTATATATGATATATAGCTTAGCTTTTATTTTCAGTGTTTGGATACCTGAACAAGTTTCTATGTGTCAAAGTGGGAATTTGAAGGACCATAATTATGACTTAATGTTACTTACAAGGTTATAATGAAGATATTATGTCCATTTAATTGGCATTCAAATTCAAATTGAAAAATTATAATACTGATATTTTTCTGTATTGTATCTGTGAAGAATATATAACTCAATGCCTGCCTACTTAGACATTATGCCAATCAAAGTTTGACATTTGTTCACTTCAGAAGGCTTGAAGAAATCATGCTAAATTTGGATGACAAGACAAGAAATCCAAATTGTTGGTTATAAATCCAGAGGAAAAGTATTTGAATTCAATATTATGAGTCTTAACAAATGGGGGTAAACATATTGGCTGAAATTCCAGGCAGGTAATAATGAGTGAAGTGGCCCAGTTTAGGTATGAGTGATGGGAACCAGGGCAAGGCCCCAAACTCATGTCCTACCTAGAGGGACAACTGCTATTTAGCATTGGCCAATCATTGCTACGTGGAAATGTGGGAAATGTAGGACCAGAGTTACCACAATATGTGATTTTTCAAAATGACACTGCAAAACATATTTTTTTTACAACATGATATCTATTTATTTTAAATGTTGGCTCCCAAATAGAAATATAATGCTGGCAAAATAAAACAAAGTAGTCAGTATGTAACCTCTCAACTGTATAAATCAAGCTCAATTATTTCAAATTTCAAGATTCATTTTGTATGAATCACAGGAACACATATAAGTCTGTATTACCAAAGAATACATTCACTATTTAAAATCATGTAAAGAATTCAGGCTCACACATAATATGTAAAGCCACTTAAACATTTATACATTTTTTGAAAATATCTATTTCTATATGTTTTATTCTTCTACTTTTGGCTACCAGTAATATATTACAAACTATAAGTGAATATTCTCTCCAAAAGTAATAGATTAAACTTAATTTAACCACATAACTCCTTAGAAAATAAAGGTGCATTTTCCTTGACTTCTTAATCATAATGCATAGTGTTTTCAAATTATCCTTACAGAAAGTCAGAACTATAAGGATTCTTAAAAAATAATTTAATAAAACTCTTCATGTTATGGATGAATAAGATCCAGAGAGGGGAAGTGCTTGTCCAATATTACAGATCATTAACAGCAGAACTGAAAATCTTTTCAAATAGCATAAAGAAGTAACATTTAATATTCCAAACTAAGATTGTGAAAAGACTGACATGCAAACAGAGCATGTGAGGAAATGTAGCATATGTAGTAAGTTAAAATATACAACTGGTGTAGATACACACATACCTGGATAAATTTTACTAGGAGGCCTAACTAAAAAAAGCTTAGCCTTATTTTTAGTGGACATTCATTAATATTTTTATGGTTGGTGAAAAACAGTTTCCAAGTAACAACATGGGAAAGAATTCTGGATGGGTACCATTTGTGAGCTTCTGGGGGAATTTCAAAATGACTTGTGGCAGTGGACAGAACTGGTCCTGACCCTCAGTAGTACTTAAACTTAGTATCTGTCATTTATTTCTGTTTTGCAAATAAACTAGGAACTCAGAGATTTCTCATTGACAGAAAGATAGGAATTTAGTGGGCAGTTCAATATATAAAAGGCTTAAGAAACTGTGAGAGATGAGAACTCCGCTTATGTCAGAAAAGCTGACAGGATTCAGACAGATTCCAGCAAAGAATGATGGCATTTTCTATCAGAACCACAGAGCCGCTTGAGAGACCAGGATAGGATGTTAATATAGCCAGTACGAATTTGCTCCACATAGTAAGTAATATGCTTTATTTATTCTAAAACAAACCAAATTATAGTCCAAATTCCCACCCTTTAGAGTTGTACAAGATTATATTTGTTGAAATTAATGGAAGGAGCTATTTTCTTTCCTAGGAATATTCAAGCATCTGGAGGATGCATAGTTGGTACCCATCTAGAAATTGGGGTTGTGGGGATGTGGGCTAGTCTTTATGTCATGGCAGTTATTATTTCTTTATGCTCCATGATGCTGTTATTGCAATTCATCTTCTGCTGTATGCTGATCCACTGGCAGTCTCAACAAGCTTACCATGGTGACACCACTCATTGAGGGCAGAGCTGCAAAGACCTATAGTACTGCCCTGTAGGCTGCAATACTAAGTGGTTAGTCTTTCATAGCATCACTTAGTCATTCTCCATTAAGAGAGATGCATGCAAGAGTACTGACATTTTATACCTCTCCCTGCCTCTCAGATAGGAGTCACTTTCTCCTTCTCAACTCTCAGTACCAACATCTCTCTTCTTTTGAATGAGCCTCTCTTCCCTCAAAAACTCTTGGGTGTTCTTCTTCCAGTTACCTAACAGTGTTGTATTTTGAAACACAGAAACCTCTATGTCCCCCGACTTAAGGCAGAGATTTTGGATTCAGAATACTAAGCCTTGGCTATCTTCTTTTTTAAGATTTTTATCTATTTATTTATTCATGAGAGATGATGATAGATAGATAGATAGATAGATAGATAGATAGATAGATAGATAGAGAGGCAGAGACACAGGCAGAGGGAGAAGCAGGCTCCATGCAGGGAGCCCAATGCGGGACTCGATCCCGGGTCTCCAGGACCAAGCCCTGAGCCAAAGGCAGATGATCAACCACTGAGCCACCCGGGCTGCCCACCTTGGCTATCTTCTGGTAAGAAAAATCTCTCTCATCCTTAGAGTATCCTATGTACTAGATGATACAAAGCAGGTAATAGTGCAATAAATTCTTAACACAAAAATTCAGGATAAAGGAACACAGTTTCATTTTAGATAGAACTAACTTTATAGCTGATCAATAAAAATGATTCAGACAAATTCAGATGCTGATTGGGCCAGGGGTGGGGTGGAAGGTTGTGTTAATAAAATAAACAATTGCAATCTTTGAAATTAGTTAGGGAAATATGGGACCACATCTTGGCTCAAACGGTTGAAGCATAAAAATTAGGGCTTGGGACTGACTGCAGGGTACAAGTGGGGGACCGAGAGATGGAAATAAACCTGAATATCAAATTGAAAAATGTACTACCTAGCTGTGGGGATATCTATCTCCAGCTAACAGCACCTGGCTAAACATGCCTCCATGGCATATTTGAAGTAAGAAAAAGGGGTGCTAGCCCTGGTGTTATATAAACATATACCAACTAAGCTAATTTATGGATAAAATTCAGTTATCAGTACACAGGGGACACAGTAAACTTATTTTTCTACACTTTCTGTTTCTTCTTTTCTTAGTTTCCAAAAATTCTATTAGGAAAGAAGTCCAAAAAAAAAAAAAAAAAAAAGGAAAGAGGTCCAATTTTTCCTCAGTTTAAGGCGCAAAATGTTTTGTGAGACCAAACCCTAAGCATAAAGGAAATCTGAGTGTGAAGTTTAGTATGATGGTAGTACCATTCATTTTGGCTTGGCACTCTAAGAGCTAGTCGAACAAAGAGGTGGAAACATAGAATGGGAAAAGTCTGGAACACTTGAAATATTTATCTCTCAGCACCACAGGCTTTTCTTTCCTGTGGGATAGTGGGGCTTCTGGAAAATGGAGGATATAGAGAGTCATTTTGGAGGCTCTGAAATATACCATTGATAACTCTGTTCAATCTAAAAGAGAATCTTACCATCTACTTCTTAGGTTTATTTTCCTTTATCTTTCTCCTCCAGGTACCAATACATAAACTTTCCTAAATTTTAATTAAGAAAGAAAGTATTGTTAATACTTAGGTAATTAGGAAGTTATAGCTATGATCCTCTGGCTTCTAATGTTTTCTATGATACATGACAGGAATAGTCAACACTATGCTGAAACAACTAGATTTCCACATGTAAAAGAATGAAGTTGGAACTCTAATTCACTATAAAAAATTAACTCAAAATGAATCAATGGCCTACATATGAGACATAAAATAATAAAACTCTTAGAAGAAAACATAGGAGTAAATCTTCATGACTTCAAATTTTGCAATTGATTCTTAGATATGACACCATAAACAGAAGCAAGAAAAGAAAAAAATAGGCAAGTTGGACTTCATCAAAATTGAACACTTTTGCAAATCGAAGGACAGTTTCAACAAACTGAAAAGACAGACTACAAAATCAGAGAAAATATTTGTAAATCATATGTTTGGCAAGGGACTAGTATCCAGAATATACAAAGAAAATCTACAGCTCAACAAAAATTTAAAATGAGCAAAAGACTTGAATAAACATTTTTTCAAAGAAAACAGACAAGGAAACAGACACATATTATGTGTGTGTGTGTGTAGTATTCTTTGTTCTATCATTTAGAATATCCACACAAATATGATAAATATGTTCTCATTTAGCATATAGGATATATACTTTATGATCAATAAACATATACTTTATGTTCAATAAATAACATGCATATTATATTGTTGGTATAATGTGTTTGAGGTTCATCCATATTGTACTTATATAATATTCCATTGTGGAATGGTAAATAGTATATGTTACATGTGACTATACCGCATTTTGTTATCCCTTCTTTAGCTGGAGATTTGGGTTGCTCCCATTTCCTGGCTATTGTGAATAATGCTTTCACTAGAACTCATGTAAAAGTATTTGTTTGATCCTGTTTTCTTTTGGATAACTTTATATCTAGGAGTGGAATATCTGGGTCATATGAGATTTGTTTAGCTTTTTGAGGAACAACTCAATAGAGTGGCTAAAATTCATAAGGTAGCAGAATACTGTGAGAAAAGAGGTCCACAGAAATAGACTTTTGGATATATGAAAGGGTCTCTTTGGGTCTTCAGCTGAGTACTAAACAGCAGATGCATTGGAGGGAACTATCTAAGGAAATGAGGAAACAGGGATTGGTGCTCACACAGAGCTGGGAATAGTTCCTGCTCCCTCTACCTAGAATGGAAAAACCTCATAATTCACTGTGCATCAGCTACAGTATTAAGATGGTTTTGCCTCAGTTCTGAGGTAAGGTTAGCACTAGATTAGATGGTGATCTGGTTCTACCTCATAAAGCAAGACCCCAAAATAACCACATTCAAGGACAAAGCTCAAGAATATTTATAGTAACACAAAAATATCCAACATACAAGGTAAAATTAATAATACCTGATATCCTATAAAAATTACCAGACATGCATAAAAACAGGACAATATGATTCATATTGAAGAGAATAAAAACAATCAAAACCATATCAGAAATGACATATAATACAACCAATAAACAAAGATATTAAAATAACAATTTTAACTGTCTTCCATATGTTCCAGAATATATAGGATTTATTCAATATATTAAGTGGATACTTGGAGGATATAAAAAAGAAGACCTAAGCTTAATTTCTAGAGATCTGAGAGAGAAGCCTACTAACTTCTTACCTGATCTGAGATGAGAAGCCTACTATCTGAAATGGGAAGCCTACCTGAGATGGGAAATCTACTAATTCTTACCTGATCCATATAGGTGGAAATTTTAGACTAGTGACCAGAAGTCTGACTTGAACCACCAAAATAGAGTCATGGCCCCCAAATTCTGGACCTGAGGCAATTTACAAATCCAAGAAGGATACCTTGAGAAAGGATCCTGCTATATTACAAAATTTTTATACTGTGTAACAATGAGCTCATACTCATGGGATTCACTGTCTTATAGCCTCCATCATTCTGAAACAGCTGGTTTGATAGGGCTATGGATTACCCTTTTGAAAACTCAGTCATGGCGTCAATTAGGTGGCAATACCTTTTGAGATGGGGCAATATCCCAGTGATCCATGCTCTAAATCAGACTTAGCATATAGTACTATTTCTCCCATAACCAGAATTTATAGATCCTTACATTGTAAATCCAAAGCCTGGAAATGCGAATGGCTCCTCTCACTATTGTCCTTGGTCTAAAGATCTTAGTTTCAAAGCAAGGAATGCATCCACCAGATGATACAATAAAGATTCCACTGAACTAGAAGTTGAGACTGCCATCTGGCCACTTTGGGCAGCTCAACCCTGTGAATCAACAGAATGAGAAAGGAGTTACTGTGCTGGATGCAGTGACTGATCCTGGCTATCAAGGAAAATTGGGTGCTATTATACAATGAGAGTAAAGAGGATTTTGTCTGAAGTACAGGAGATTCCCTAGAGCATCTCTTTCATTCTCATGTCCTTTGATTAAAGTCAGTGGAAAACTATAACAATTCAATTCAGATAGGATTTCTACTAGCCCAGCTCCTTCAGGAATTAAGATTTGGATCATCCCACTTGGCAAAGACCCACAACCAGGTGAGGAGTTTGCTGAGAGCAAAGGGGATATTGAAAAGGTAGTGGGAAAAGGAAATGAAGAAAGTTGTGGAAGACTAGAAATACCAGCTCTGAAGATGTGACCATATGAGGAAATGAAGACTATAATCATTAATAATATTTTTGATGTGAATGTTTATAGTACTTATATATTACTTTATTATCTCTTATTGTGTAACATAAAATGTGTTAATAACAGTTACTATTATATTTCCATATTTAATCGACAGGAGATCACAAGAGAAGTGGAAACATCACCCAAAGATTTTGTATCCTCTGCTGGGGAAATGACTAGCATGTTTTTAGTTTTACATGGGATAGTTCATTCTGTATATCATTATTTTTTATTACAAGTATGATTTGGTTTTGTATTTCCCTGGTAACTTCAAATGGTTTAAGAAGCTGTGCACAGGTGCCAGGGTATAAAGGGGTGGGCTGTGATAGCTTTGTGATATGTCAACTTAGTTAGGTTGAACTACATTTCAAAGAATGTCTTGTCTAGTATGTTTGTAGTTAGGGTAGTCTGCAAGAGATATTCTTTTGTGAGAGTTGGAAGACAGAGAGGAAGCAGCAGCCATTTGCAGGATATATACAACTTCTTATAGTTATTCAATTAAGCAGTAGTCTAGGGCCTGATGTGAAGGGATTTTGGAGATATAATTAAATTTCCAATTTTTATTTGACTAAAAGGGAGATTACCGTAGGTGGGACTGACTTAATCAGGTGGTAGCCATCAAAGCAAGTAGGTCTCTGAAAATCAGAGACTTAAAGCATAGTTGGGCCTGCAACTGCTCTCCCTTCCTCCTGTAGCTTTGCTTCTTGAGTGTCCATCTGTGGATTTCAGGGCTGGTTAGCCAAAGCCCACAACTGTGTGAGCCAATTCCCTTAATATCATTATCACTATGTATCTTTGTGTGTGTATAAAGTTTTAAAAAATATATATCCTACTAGTCTGCTTCTCTGGTTGAAGCTTGACTGACATAGATTAAAAGAGATTTAAGTAATATATGAACCTGTTGTAATGTATTTATTTGGGTAGAGGTTTAAACAAAATGTAAAAAATATTATTCATATAACATTCAGAAAATTTAAACACAGACTGGATATCTGATAATAATGAGTTTTTGTCAATTATTTTCAATATAATAATGGTATTTTGGATTATTTTAAGGCTATAATTTTTTCAGAATAAAAATCTAATGATAGAATTTGCTTCAAAATTAGCCTGAGAGGGGCACCTGGGTGGTTCAGTGGTTGAGTGGCTCAGTGGTCTGTCTATGGCTCAGGTCATGATCCCGGGGTCCTGGGATTGAGTCCCACATCAGGCTCCCCATGGGAAGCCTGCTTCTCCCTCTGCCTATGTCTCTGCCTCTCTTTCTGTGTCTCTCATGAATAAATACTTTTAAAAATTAGCCTGAGAAAGAGGTTAAATGAAACTAGATTGATCAGAAGTTTATAGTATTGAAGGTAGGTATACAGTACATGGGATCCATTATACTATATTATCTCCTTTTGAATAAGAATTTCCATTATAAAAATGAAAAAATAATTTTTCTTAAAGCCTACAAGTATTTGACTCTGAGAGGAAAAAGTTAAGTAAAGCAAATTATGCATTTACTAAATTTTCTAGCCTCCCTTCAGACATTAGGTAGATCTGCTATACCCAGTCCCTTTACAACACACACGCACACACACACACACACACACACACACACACACACCCTGCACCTCTTCTTTCTGCACAACAGACATTTAACATCCATATGTAAAATGCAGGTTTTAATAAGCAAGCCCTACACATTCTCAATTATATGAAATGAAACATGGATAAAATAATTTAGAATTACATGAAGTCAATTAGACACTTCTGACCTACCACGGAAATGCTTACACAGTGAAACCAAAGGATTAAATAGCGAGGCAGAATCCAGCAAGGTAGAGTATGGTAATGTAGTTTTTTTTTTAATATACAAGGATACCAATTTCTTCTTGTACTTATAAACACATGTAACATTATTATAAGAAAAATGGAACTTCCTATTATCTGACGTGTAATAAGCAGTGGAAATAGCAGACTACATTAGAAAGTAGTCTTGACTAGAGTTGTAAAAACCTTGTCTAGAATTCAAGAAGGACTAAGGCTTATTTGAACAGCAGGAAGTAAACACTCAGAAAATCTGAATAATCCATAATGTATGCAATTCCCTGATGCTGTTTGTGGGTCTAATGGTTTATCATTTGAAGATATATTTCATTATATTTATAATGTCTATTTCTTCAATTCACATCATCTTGCTATAGTACTTCCTGATAAAGAATCTATCAAAATGATTGTTTCCACATTCAAATGTGAAAAAATAAATTTTGAAGTTCTATCCTCCTACTCTCTACCTCTGTTCTTGATCTCTAGCTTAGTTGAAACTAAAAAAAGTATAGATAGGGAATAAAACATCATGAAGCCTAGAGGATGTGGAAACATACTAATTTATTACACCACAATGTAATATAAGAGTAAACAATAATAAACATTTCTACTATTACTCATGGAGAAATTGCCATATAAAAGAATCTGATGAATAAAAAATATTTTAGGTTTATAATTAGCAGACAAAAAGTCAAAACTCTTGAGTGTATAAGGGTCACTATATAATTTACTATCAAATTAGGACAATTTTGAAGGTATTGATGGCCTAAGCCAGGACCAGAACAAACGGAAACTCAGGATCACTCTAGGCATCAGAATAACGTATGTGTAGAGGAAGGTATTTTATGGATGCAAGAAATAAGTGATTTCAACTTAGTAGACATTACATATGAATACTAGTTAATTACAACTTCTTTAATCTACTTTTGAAGTTCTTTTTTCTTAACTTTTCTCCCTCTTCATTTTATCATCTTTATCATTTGTTTTTACTCCAGCAATTTTTCATATCCAAATAGTTTAAAAGATGGAACTGTCACGTTTTGGATTGTCGTCCCAATAAAATATTTTTAACTATAGATTTCAATGAGTGATTGCTTTAAAAATGTAACAGAGAATAAATATATCAAATATATTATTTACAGTATCAAAATTGTTTTCCTTGGTATATCATTTTCCATTGTGCCTAAAGTACATATACCTTCAAAATGTGTATCATTAACAGATTTACAAATACATGTTAATGCATTTTGATATTGACAATTTTCTTTGTAAGATTCTATGGTCATAAACAAGATCGCAAAGCTGAGTAGGTAAGAGTCCGAACCAGATTATCAGTTTAAGGTTCTTTTTATTTTCAACTTTTTTTTTTTTTTGAAATAATTTAGACTTACAGAAGAGTTTCAAAGATAAAAATTCCCCAATACCCCTCATGCAACTTCTCCTAATGTTTACTATTTACATAATCATGTACCAATTATCACAAGGTTCTTTTTGTTGCACTGTATAAAGTATTAGTTCAGATTTATTGTCTTTAAGGTAAGTGTGAAAAGATGTATTTCATAATATTTAGAAAAATGCCACATTATTGATCTGTTACAAATCAAGGAAATATACTCCGTGCCAACAAACTTAGGATTCTTTCTAATATTAACATATCTCTTTATGTATTGGGATGAATATTAAGGCTTGGGGATGTTTTGGAATAATGCTAATAACACACTTATGTTTCCATATAAATTAGGGTGAGCTTTCATAGACTGTTTCATAAACATATTCGCCAACAATGAATTAATGTGATTAAATACATCAACATAAAAATTTGAATTTTTGAGAAGATAAAGTTTAATAAATAATTTTTCTAAGAAGTGCAATCTTAGAAAAGTATTTCTAATCAATATGTCTATTTGTAGAACTTGTTATACAAACTCAAGAGGTGGGATTGGGTGATAAACTCTTCTGGTATATATTTGCTCCTATTTTCTTTGTGCTGCATTAGATGAAAAAATAGAGTATGTACATTGATTCTTCCTGTCTATATCTTAAAAAATTAAAAATGTGGTTTTTTTAAAACCAAAAAAATATTCAGTCTTCTTACAACCAATGGTTACAATATTTGGATCGTGAAACTTATAAAATCTTAATTTTTTAGTATTTCCAGCTTTCCAAATTCTTCATATTTATTTGGCCTTCCAACAATAGTTTGCAGTAACAGATTGTCTTCTGTTTTTCTTTTTCATACACTTATGTTGATATTTGTAACAAACTGTTAGTGCCCCACCCATATTTCCTTACCCTCCCAGGGCACAAGTGGCCTGATTTTCCACAATGGTGGGGGATGTGTCCATAGCACAGTATTGATTCCCTAGCCATTTCCAGCCTGTATAAGGGCAGAATAGACTCCAGCGGCCAGGGAAAGTTGACAGAAAAGGATGCAGCTCTGGCAATTGGAAGACTAGCCAGCATGCATTAAATTAATGCACCCTAGGAAAAGACTTCCATCAATGACTGAAGAGAGTTGGTGCATATATACATACCTCAGTTTTCTCACACCTTGAGTGGGCTAGTTCTGAAGCTACTGTTTTAAATGGTTTCCCAGGAATCCCAGTAAGATTAAGCTCTGTTTGCTCACAGTGTAACGTGCTTGGTAATTCACCCTTCCTTGCCTTCCTTCCATTCCCTGTCTCATTTACCCAAATCCTTACTGTTTCCTGAAATCACTTTCTAAAATACACTATTGGTGCTTGAATACTTAACTCAGGATCTGATTTTGGTAGAACACAAACTCCGAAAAGTTTCCCAAAGCATAGGCTGAAGAGACACTCAAGTAGAGACAGCATTAAGTTCTATAGTTAATAGGACTCGCTGTAAGAAAGACGGGGGGAAGCAGGCAAATGGGCTTAGGAATATTTGTGGACATTGACCATCTGTGTTTTCTCTAAAAATCCAAGCATTATTATTGAAAATAGATTATCTTATGTCCATTTTACTCTAAAACTTAGAAAAGAACCCCTTCTGAAAGCCAATAAAGACCAAGGATTTTGTTCTTCAGATTAATATCATTTTCTATCAGAGTTGCTTATGTTTTCATCAATTAAGCAAGGAAAAGCACACATTCTCTTGTATGGTGTTAGAAAATATTATTAAATTTGCAGTGCCAATTGCTTGGTTAATTAAAAAATAAAATATTTCTTTTCAGAGAATTAAAAGGTCAAACATTTCTATTATATTTTTTAAAAAAATCATTCAAACAGTTTATTTGCAGCATAAGAGGTATAGCATACTATATAAACTGGGAGCTGCTTTTAAAATTTTTTTTTCCAGTTTTATTAGCTGATAAAAATGCATAATAAGAGAGAAAATGTTTGTGTCTATTTAATCAGAATGGCAGAGGTATACACTGTGTGAAATGGAGAAGTATGTTTTTTTTTTTTTTTAAAAAACAAACAATAAAACATAATAGAGAATGGAGAATAGAATGTATTCTCTGATAACCTTCATTGACCAAATCAGATCATAAGCTAACTGACCCTTAGATGTCCAACCAGGTCTTAGGATAGTCTCTGCAATCCCTGGCATATCAGAGTTAAATAAACTATTGGTAAGCATGCTATCCACATTTAAAATCATACCTTCTGCTTCTAGGCCCCATGGAATGGTGGGTAGACTTAAAATATTAAGTCTAAAGAAGGAAATAAGAGAAGGGTCAAATCAATATCATAAGAATACAGTGTCATGACTCTCAGGAAGCTAATTTAACTTAGAAAGTTCATTTTCAATTTAACTTATACACGGCAATGACAGATATTTTCTAAAATAAAATATTTTATTTTATTATTATTTTTATTTTCAGAAATTTGAATATTTTATTTATTATTTTTATTTTCAGAAATTTGTTAACATCAGTTTCCAGGTCTCAGTCTTTCCCCAGTTCAAAACTACATTATGCTGAATACTTTGTCCAAGCTTTAATACAATATAGCTTTGAACTATCTTCATTTTTGAATTATCTTTGTCCCCTGTCTTTCACTGTTTTAAAACAATCTCGTAGCAAATCCCAGCCTTTTTCTAATTTTTCATTTGAAAACATCCTCGCATATTTTTGGTACACTTCACAGAACACTTTGATTACACAATGTCTGGCATCAGCTTTTTCTATCTTGACTACCACATACTTATTCCAAACCCTGATTTTCTTTCATCACAGCTCCCTTGTGGCTTGTTTTTTTTTTTTTTTTTTTTTTTTGTTGTTGTTGTTGTTTTTTTTTTTTATCCAATTCTGTGTATAAATCCTCTTCATTTTGGTCATGAAGGCCATATCATGGTTTCCTATTACATCATATATCAGATAAAAATCCTGGACTTTTTAAAGGCTCACAGGACCTTTCCCAATATGTACTAACTTACCTGCTTTCCCTTTCTTTGAAGTCTCTGCACATCTTCTTCTCTGACTGGAGGCAAAGTGTTTTTCATAATTCCAGATGAACTTTTATTCCCAAACTGTTATCTCTTCCCTTATTCAGTGGGCTATAATCTATCTTTCATCACTTAAAAAGCACCAGAAATCCCAATGCCGCCTACATGTTCCTTGCAATAAAGGGATGCTGTAAGGAGGGTTAGTATTCTTTTCCATTCCCTTCTCTGTCAGGAATTAAATTTTATTCTATGCTCTTTGGTTATTGCCTCAGATACGCAGGTATTCTTGGATAGAATATAGGATTGCAGTGAGGTTCTTTATTATGCTAGCTTTTACTAAAGCCATCATTCAGGTTGAAGGGCTGTAGTGAAAAGTACGAGGAAGGAGCATCTTTGTTCTAGGAACCCAGCGAGTATGTTTATACCTTTTCACATGTTACAACACATTTCACATCTTACATTATCTCATTTGACTCGTTTAAGACCTGTGGAAAGCAGGGTTGCAGCCCCCGTTTTTAAGCGCGAAGGAGCCGAAGCTCTGGAGTACTGCAATATTCCAGAGGACGGACTCCGGACTCAGGAAGACCTGAGTTTGAATTATTGCGACAACATTTATACCTATGTGGCTTTGAATTATTAATACTTCTAAACCTAAACTGCCTCGTAAAATAGGGACAGAAATAACTCTATGATGTACTGCACATAAAGAGCATTGCATGTAAAATGGATGGCCTGGCACATGGTAAGCACTCAATAAACAGCCAACGCGTTAGAGGATTTGCCCAAGACACTTTTAGAACATGACTGCAAGGACTTGAAACCTAGATTTTGGGCTCCAAAGCCCATGTTTTCCCGATTACCCCTACGTGATTCCTAGCACACTGATTAATCAGGCGAGCAATCTGACAGATGACCTTGAGCAAAATACTCGCGTGCATCAGTTTACTGATCCGTAAACTGAGTCTCTCCTGACTTGCAGAGTCCGCTGTAGCTGTGTAATTTTGGTCTTTTCCTGTAGCTTTGTACACTTGAGGCTCAGATTCCCTGTCTACCCAAGATCTGTATCGTCGTCAGCTGTGCACATTGCAAGGAGTTTGTATTCAGACTTCAATGATTAAGTTTTGTGCCCACTCAGCGGCTGCGGGTCTTTAGCTGCCTGCCCATGGGCGCCTGGTGAAGGGAAGACCCCCGCACCCAGCTTTGTTTAGTTACGACCTGGCTTGCCCCCGAAAGGATTAAAGGCGGCGAGGGGCACTCTAAGTTCCCCGACGAGGTCACCCAGTGCCACTAACAAGCACTCCTGGGACGAGATCCACCCGCACAAAACCGCCGGTGCGCTGACACGCTCGCTGTCCTCTACCTCACTCTTAGGGACTCGCGTACCCAGTGCCTAGGAGTCCCGGGAGCCTAAAGTTAAGCGTCTTCTTCCAGCCTGGACGCCGTCTCACTCGAGCGCCCTTCTCGGACTGACCCAGAGCGTCGCGGCCGCGGCCCCGGCCCCGGCCCCGGCCCCGGCCCCGACCCCGGCCCCCGCCGCCGGAGCGCCCACCCCGCCCCTTCATCCCTCTCCTACCCGAGGGTCCTGATTGGGAAGGGGCCTGAAGAGCGTTCCTTACATTCCCATCTTATTGGCTAGCACGGCTGTCAGTAATCTCCGCTTCCCGCCTTCTAGCCTAGCGTGTTTCTCGGACCCCTCGGTGTCTGCGACAAGCCGCTTACGTTTGCCTGAGCCGTGCTGCCGCGGCCCGGCGACCTTTCACCCCCCCCTTTCCCACAGGAGCGCCCCGGGCCCCGGCCCCGCCCCCGTCGCCGGCGCGCGCCCCCGGGGCCCGCGCTCGGCCCGCGCGCACACGCACACGCACGCGCACGCGCGCGCACGCACGCGCACGCGCGCACTCGCTCGCACCCCCTCCCCCGCCTCCGGCGCGGCCCCCTCCGCCCCCGCAGGCTGAGGCACCGGCGCTGGGAGGAGGCGGCGGCGGCGGCGGCGGCGGCGGCGGCGCTGCTGAGAGGCAGGGACCCGAGCGCGAAGTGTGTGGGAGTCTACGAACTCAACCCCTCCGTACCCTCCCCTCGCAGCCATCCCCCTCCCTCCCCGCCAGCCCCCCCTACAAGCGGGAGAAATAATGAGCGAGACCGGGCGGCAGCAGCAGCATCGCCGAGCAGCCCAGGCAACGGCAGAACCGCTCCGGCAGCGGCGGCGGCGGCAGCACCAGCAGCGGGAGCGAGCGCAGCGCTAGCGCGGCGCGGGGATCGCCGCGCTCCTTCCCGGCTCCTGCCCTCCTCCGCCGCCCGCTCCTCTCCGCAGCCGCCTCCTTCCCCTCCTCCTGCTCATTCACTCTTTCCCTCACTCTCCCCTCCTCCTCGGCTTCTCCCCGCGCCCCGCCAGCCCTCGCGCTCTCCCACTCCCTCTGCCCGTCCTCCCCGCTCCCCTCCTCCCGCTCATTCACGCGCCCCTCTCCCTTCACTCTCTCCCCCTCGCTCCTTTCTTCTCCTTCTTTCACCCTCCGTCTCTCACACCCCCTCCATTCCCCTGTCTCCTTTCTGACACTGCACTGCAGCTGCTCCTCAGCCCTGCCCCCTCCCCAGTGAGAACAAACCAGCAACATCGCTTTTTTTTTTTCCTAAAGAGATTTCTATTGATCCGATTAAAAAAAAGAAAAACAAAAAAAACCTTAAGAAACCCCAAACGCAAAAAAAGAGAAAAAAAAAAAGCCAAAACAAAAGGGAGAACCTTCTCCCCGTAGCAGCGGCAGGAACTGCAAACATGATGGCGGCAGCTCCCATCCAGCAGAACGGGACCCACACTGGGGTTCCCATAGACCTGGACCCGCCGGACTCGCGGAAAAGGCCGCTGGAAGCCCCCCCTGAAGCCGGCAGCACCAAGAGGACCAATACGGGCGGTGGGTATCGCTTCCACCTCCCCGCTGGCCCCATCCCCCGCCGCCCGCCCCTGCCTCCCTCCCTCCCTCCCTCCCTCCCTCCCTCCCTCCTTCCCTCCCTCCCGCCGGCCCGCCCGCCCGCCCGCCCGCCCGCCGGCCTCCCTCCCTCCCGCGGCCCGGACACCTCCAGCCCGAACCCGGCGGCTCTCGCGCCCCTGCCCCGCGCCCCCTCCCCTGCACCTGCCCCGCACCTCGCCGTCCCGGACACATTTCCATTTCTCTGTTTATCATTCATCAAAATGGCGACCGGGTTTTCGGAATAGACCTATCTTTCCTTTTAATCGGTCCAAAGACTGACCACTTAAATATCCTAGACCTGGGCCGGGGGGTCCGTTAAGGAGGAGGAGGATGACCCCCGAGCGAGGTGATGGCCGCCCGGAGATGCGCGCTGCATTTAACAGTCTGATAAAATAAATAAATAAATGGCACTTGGGTAGCGGATAGCAAATGACTGGGGCACCGGAGAGTTTTTCCTCTCTCCAGCCCCCTTGCTTTGGGCCACAAGTAGTAGGCAAAATCCTGACGAGTGCATGCTCTTACCGCACTTAGATTGTCGTTGCAAATGTCTCATTGATTTGTCTTCAGAGGTGTGCAGACGAGGGTGGGGGTGTCTGGTACTGTGGCTTGTTAGTTTAACATCCTGCGCTTCCTGGGAAGATGAGTTATAACGGGACCGGTATCGCTTCTTCATTTGCACTGGAGTCATCCTAACAATGCACCCAATGCATCGAGGCAGAGGTGAATTTATCCACAGCATGCACACTAGAGACGGATGGGGGTCTTGCGGACGGCACACCCGCAAAAACCGGGGACGTTTATTCACAGGAGGAAGCTGGATTTACCGGGCTGTTTCCTATTTTAAGACTCCATCAGTTTGTCGGAAATTAAAGTTTATGGAGTTGGCTTTATTCTCGAAAACATTTCATTTCACTCTTTCTTGGGTCATCCACTCCCTCCGCTTTAAAAATCGTGGTGGCTATTTTGGAGAACTAACATAATCTGTCGGGTCACTTCTAAGTGTGTTTGATATAAATGACTCCTAAGCTTTTTAGTATTGGCAGAATTCTTCTTAAGGTCCTTTAATTAATGAGCTTAAACGAGATCATGCTAGACTAAGAAGTGCTAAAGAAATACCCCAGGATTAGTTAGATCTGCCAGTTCACATCACTTTGAGTTATTTCCTGGCAGTTATTGCAGGCTTGGAATACACCCTACAGTTTGGGTGGATTATTTGGTGGGAGAAATGTTTGTTTTGCATACTTTAAGTAGAATATAGGCGATGGCTAATTGTAGTCCTTAGGTGTTTGCTAGGGTCAAACCAATATATATATATATATATATATAGCTCATCACTGTTTACAGCCCTCTTACTTATTTATTATATCGCAATGTGTTAAGTGGAGATTTGTCATCATATAAATCTCCGAAGTTTTGTTAAAGGGTCAGTTCATTTCATTTTACCATAGTAACCACAGATAGAATTGGAGGACTTCCATGTTTGGAATAACAACTGGAATTTAGTCATCAGTTTCTACAATGCTGCAAAATGATGGAACATGTTTAGTTTTTAATTCTAAGTTTGAAAGTAGAAATCCTACAAAATGGGAATCATTTAGTACTTACTTATTTTTCATTGCAATTGGCTTACTTTTGTTCTTTGAAAAAATTTAACCCCCTGTTTCCTGCAGCTGTATGCCCTAGGTTTTAATTGCTGTTTTTCCCTCTTGAGGGTGGAGAAGGGGATACAAAGTTTAAAATTATCATGTTAACCAAGTATATTTCTTTGCATTTTTCAGAAGACGGCCAGTATTTTCTAAAGGTTCTCATACCTAGTTATGCTGCTGGATCTATAATTGGGAAGGGAGGACAGACAATTGTTCAGTTGCAAAAAGAAACTGGAGCCACCATCAAGCTGTCTAAGTCCAAAGATTTTTACCCAGGTAGGTGCAATGATGAAGAGATTGTTTGATAAATCCCCACGGAAAGAAAGAGAACATCTACCTGTGTTGTGTGCCGTATTCAGATAAATTCTTAAGAGTATAGACTTTATTTATATGTTGTATTTGTGGAAAATCCTAAAGTACATTTCTACTGTTGGTGTTAATGTTTTGTTTCAGTCGATATATTGTGTCTGATTTAAGAACAATTACGAGGTGCATCTTTTGGGTATTTCTAAATACTACTTCTAATACTTTTTTCTAATTAGGGAAAAAAACTCTAAAATTTAAAGATAGAAACGTGGACAGCTGGCATCAGGAAATAGGGTTCTTTTGAAGTTTTCAGACATCATTGTAATGACAATTAGTCTAGAGTGAATTCAGAAGTGGGGGTAGGAAGGCTTCTTAAAGAATGGACCATTTACTTCTAAATCCATTATGTACCTCTTTCTGCTTCACTGCTTTGTTTGTTGGCCCTGGAGTGAAGTAAAGAGTGCTGCCTCTTCAGATTTTTAAAATACTGCGTTTTTAATGTAATTGTGACAAGGAAATATATTATTATGTAAGAAGTAAAATAATACTTAAGAATTTGTGTTATGAAGAGCTGTATTGGGTTAAATTATGTTAACAGTTGTGTGGTACTGTAACCTACTGGAATATGGCAAGTTTCCTAGGTGGTATAATATATATATATATATTTTTTGTACTTTTCAGTGTGTGCTTTTTATTTCAAAGTGTTACATAGTTTTGCGTGTTTGTTCTTTTTCTTTTTTTATCGTTTTGGTACTCAGTATATGGACTTTAAGTTTAACTGGAAAATCTGCATAATTGAATAGTATTCTCTTAGGTAAAAAACATGAACTGATTTGCTTTTACCCAGGTGTAGCTTCTGCCTTTTTTTTTTTTTTTTTGGGTTATTTTGTCTTTATTGGCCATAAAAAATATTTATTCAATGCTGAGGGAACTGATACTGCCTTTTTTTTTTTTTTTTTTTTTTCCTGTTGGGGAAAAAAAAAAGCTTATTTCCTTTCAATGATCTAATTTCAGTAAGGGTTCTTTAACAGAGGGTTTCTTTTTCATAGCCAATTGATTGGTGGTATAAAATGGACCATTATGCTAGATAAGGTTTAGGATGGTTGAAAATATCATTTAGTTATATAAATTAATGTAGTATATTTGGTAAACACTACAAATATTACACTGAAATGTAATTTATTAGATATGCTGTCCTTTGAAAGTTTGCTCCTGTGAGTGTAGTTTTGTAGATGGCTTTCCTTGTCTCTGAAACTTTCCTTATGCGTTAAGAAAGTTTACTAACGTATTCACGATTGTATGTTTAAAAGATATATTATGATGAAAAAAAATCAATGTGGAATTGTGAAAACCGTAGTACAAATAAAAGCACTCAAAAGAGCTTGATTGCAGAATTAATAACGTGATAGTTCTAGGAAAAGAGCTGCAATGGTAAATTAAATTCACTGTCAATAGATGAAAATGAAATAGCTTTTCTGCATTAAACATGAGGTGGTATCAGATGTGCAGGGATGTTACAGAAAATTGGTGTTTATCAAGGATATTCCAAATAGTAAATTAAATGCCTTTTCATTTGAATATAGTTTATTTTCAGTGGGTTGGAAAGGGTGCACCGAGAATTAGATCTTTTGTTTTTAGTCCACTTAGTTATGCATATTTTTTTATTACATTGAAATTGCTTATTTATAGTTCTGAGGCATGTTATTCATATAGAGCAAGAATATCCGTTGGAAAAAATGGAAAGCTGGAACGCGTTGAACAAAATTTTGTGTGTGTAGTGACGTAACCTGATCAAATGTGATTTGAAATGTCTGGATAAAAGAAGGCTTATCCTCTGCCTGTAACAGGTGGAAACCAAGTACACACTGGAATCAATTTTAAGGATAAAATAAAGCCTGTAATTAATAAGAAGCTGTATTAATTCTGAACAATTTTTATTTAAATATGATATTAACTAGGTTATTACCTGTTCAGACAGATACATCTCTCTTCTTCTGATAGACTCCAATTTTAATGGTCTTTCTGTTTACACTTGACCACAAGGCTATGGAATTATCCAAGGTCCTGGTATTCCTCAACATAACAGCCTCTGAGCTACTTTCAAGTTCTCGTACTCAGATATATTTAAGGGATAACTACCTGCTCATCTCAGACGAAGTAAATTAGAAAAACGTGATTTATGTCACCGAGTTATAAGGACTTTCTTGTAGGATTATGCAGTAATTTATTGGGAAGCCCATTTTTGTGTTTCATGTATGCATTTATGACTCCTGTTGGATTAGAATGAATATGCTTAATGTTTTATTTCATGAAGAGTTTTTCTGTTTCTCATTTGGTAAGACAGTGTATTTGTGGAAAAGTGTACTTTAGTTGTATAACCTAATGGATTTTCCCAAATTACCTAAGTTTTGAAACAGTGTAATTGTGTTCAGAAGGTTTAGTTAAAATACTGGTGTACGTAAGACAGATTTTCTGTAGAATATATAATGCAGACTACAGCCACACTTTGAGGATATTTTAACAAATTTCAACTCAAATGTATGTCCATTGTTTTTATTAGAGCAAATATAGTCTATTCATATTTATCATATTTGTAGATTTTTTATGGGTTTTTTTTTTTTTTTTTGCTCAACCTGTGTCTTTAAAATATCTTAAGCAACCTTGCTTTTTTGAGTAATTTTTAATATTTATGGTTGAAATCAAGAAAACATTTTGTGCACATTAGTTGGTATGATTTAGAATTTGTAGAACTGTATATTGCATTGTATATTTCACATTTCATAGTAAAATAATTTGGGGAAATTGTATGATCAGGATTGTAAGGTGCATTTTTAAATTACTGTAATCAGAAAGAAAAGATCTGCAAGTAGACATGCTTTATTTTTTGCTGTGCTTCGTAATTCATTTATCTTTTTAAAAATCTAAATCTTACAGAACACTTACCACCTGAGATTTGTGAATATGTCTTTTTTTCTTACTTGATTAAAATAGCTTATTTATTTATATATCTTTTTTTATAAATGGGTTCCCTAAAGTTGTTGCTTTGTAGTAAAAAACAGCTTTCTCATTTGGAGGAATATATTACTGAATGCATTTTCAGAATGGCGATAGTGTTCTCTTTTATTCTTTTATTTGGCATCTGAAGATGTGTTTAGTTTTTGTTAATAAATAGACTGATTTTATATGTTAAAAGTATTGCATGGTTAACATAGATAATCCAAAAACTTATTGAATATGTTATTGGTTGGGAATACTAAAGGGTTTATAAAATATGTATTTTCATGTGTGCCTTAGATTTTAGAACATTTCGTAATGTACCTATTGTTATTCCATTGTATGATAGTAGAGATATTCATTATATCAATCAAACAGAAATACTTCACTATAATCTCAGCATATATTAGTGTGTTTCTTATATTGTTTTCATATTTATGCTAATGAAACTGGATCACATTTGATGTATTTACTTTTGTTTATGGTCCTTAAGTTAAAATTTGAACTTATATTCCTAGATTTATTATATCATAATCTTAGCATTGTCCAACTTGGGTGATTTTTTTTTTTTTTTAAATCACAAACCATTTATATGTTAAAATTTTAAAACTCATGAAAAAGCAGACCGTAAGTGAATTTTTCTTTTAGTGAAGGAAATACCCAACACTGCCTTAATTTTAACATGGGGAGAATTCAGTGGCCAATTTAACTTTTAGGATCGGGACTGTATAGCAGAAAAATGATCATTTTTTGCGAAATCAGATGAGTTGATGAAGTTTTAAAATAGGTCACTTCTTTTGTTTATATTGTTGAAGGAAGAGTATTATGATATTGGTAGTACAAAAGGAATACTTTAGTTACAGCTTTTAAAAGTTGCAGTCTAAACACTTTAGATGGAAAGCATCTTAGAAATTTGTTGATAAATATGTTAAGGCAAAATTAGTAGATAAATAGTTGTAAAAAGGAAAAATTAGGCAGTTTAATTTCTAGTATTGTTGAGTTTAATATGACAGTTATCATTACATCATGCTATACCTTTGATTTTAGTGTGATCAAAGATTTGCTAATACATAATATGGTTTTCTTTATATCTTAAACTTGTGGTATTATATTTGTCATATTACCTGTTGTGGATTACTTTATATTTTGTCTCTCTATACTCTCAGTTGGGGGAGGAACCATAATCTTTCACTTGGACATTAATGTCTCCGAAAATCTGCTGTATTTTTAATATTTTATTTCTCATTTTAAGTAACAGGAAATCTTAACATGTGAAGGAATTTAACTGGCTTAGCACAATCTATGTTAAAATGTAGAGCCCAAAAGATACAATTTTGATGCTTAACTCATGTAAGCAAATATTTAGTTAGTAGCATAGAATTTTTAGAAAAATGGAATTAGCATTAAAAATCTTAGGTATTCCATTTATTTGATTCTTTTTAATTTTGTTCTGATGTTATATCTTCTATCCTTGATTTAGTAAGTTGTGGAACATCATTTACAGTGTTGGTGTTTTCATGAATTACAATGTACAGTGTCACTTTGGTATTTGCTATTTGAAACCTTCTGCATTTTGGAAAAATAACTCATTTAAATATGTGACGTTGTAAGGAAATCCAGTATACCTAACAACACCGCCTTGCAAATATCATTCCCCAAAAGGTTTCAGGAATAGTTTAAAAGTAGTGAATGCAATTGGTGCAATAGTTCAATATTTATGTATGGAAGATGTTTTGTATAATATACAAGAGGAAAAACAGTCTGTGTCTTGGGAACTCTTAGGAATATGTGGTATCACTGAAAACACGAGCAATAAACCACCCATTGAAAACTTGTCTATTTTATAGCTGTGTTATTTTGTTTTGCTTTGCTTTGGCTTAAGAGAATTAATTTTTAAGCTTTTCAATAACATGAATAACACTTATTGAAACACAATTACGCCACTTGTTACCTAAAATTCAGTACCTAATAAACTATTTTTTACCATAGTGTTTAGTCTTAGTTGTTTTCAGTTTAGTAGAGTTGTTTTAAAGCACTTTTATGAACAAGTGCAGCTTTTCAAAATAAAATTGGGGGGACAAGGGTGGGAGATTTGTGCTTGATTGCCATCTCATTTCCATCTTTGGATACAGCTCTAGCATAAAGTTAAACAACATCTGCAGAGATCTGACTGACAAACATCTCTCTGGGACTCATCATTGCAGCCTGCAGCAGGTGCATTCAGCTTGCAGTCTTTTCCAAAAAGAGGTTAGTTTGTTCTAACATTTATCAGTAGACCAGTGGGAGCAAGTGACTAGAGAGAAGAGGTTGGTTGTCACTTGTCCAGTGTTGGAATACTACAGGTAATTGGACTGGACTGGTGGGAACCGCAGCAGTGTGTGTCTCACATTGCACTGCAGCTGCTATGGAGCTTAATTAACCTGACCCTCAGAGACTGAAGTGTCATGGTATAAAACACAACATGCAAGAAATGAAGCAGTACTTTTCAGTACTTCCTGATGCTTGAGTTGATGAAATTTCCATTTTCCTCATCTTGTCCTTAAAAGATATGGTATCGGCTTTTCAACTTCTTTGTATGGAAACATTTGAAACTAAAATGATTTCTATGAATCTGATAGAATCCACCAAAAAAAGAGATGTTGTATAGAAATAGAAAATAATCTTACGTCAGAAGTATTTAAATTTCCCTATCCCACAAGTACATTTTCAAATCATGAGTGAACAAAAATAAGCGGAGGTACATTGTAATTTATTATTATTATTATTATTATTATTATTATTATTATCTTAGCTTCACATTTATTCATCCTTATAGGAGAAAGAACCCATTGTAAGATTATGTTGCATCTTTTTAGCATGTTAGGAACTTTGGCAAGCAAACTCTGCTGAATGCTTTGAAAAAAAGTGTTTCAATAAACAAGACAGGCATAGCATAAAAACTCTGAGAAGATTAATCTATCATTTATTTCTGTTGTTTTGAATTTCATCTACTTGAAAGACTGAGTTCAGTATACTTCCATGACAAACATAGAAGTTTCTTATGTCCTCTAATAGTGTTTCCACTTATTGTAGGGGTCTTATTACAGTGCTGTTTTCTTAATTGCCCTTGAATAGAAACTAATTCCTAAGGTAAATATGTCTTTAAATTAAATCTGGCAAGGTGCTATACTATTTTAAAATGATTCTGAAATTTAAAATATCATTTGGAATCTTGTGAAGGAGTTTTGTAGTATTGACTCTTCTATTAGTTTTACTAATTTTAAAATTTTGGTCTTTATTGAATATAATCTATCAACTACCAAAGAGTAATTAAGTCCTGGAGTTTGTACAGATTTTTTTTTTTTTTGTAACCTATATGCTTTTCTTGAAGGAATTTTTACCAGTATTGCCAGTAACTATTTGATTCTGAAGTTACTGTTTATAAGAAGTCTGTTAAAGTTTATTTTTTATTTTAATTAAATTATGAATAGTTAATAATTTATTGGTAATTATAGTAATCACAGGAAATAAGATTAAAATAATTATCTCTAGAAGTTGAGAGAATCATTCCACACTTTTAAACATTTTTCATTTTTGACACTCTGGATAATTGTTTTCTTATCAATTCTTATCAATATAGATATGATTCTTTAAAATTTCACGTATATACTGCACCATCATTTGTAAATTTTTGACAAAAAAGGTAATTGTATAAAAATAAGCATTTAAGACCGCAGAGTACAAAAGAAAAAAAGAACATTATGTACACTGACAAACTTTTTGAGGTATTTTCGATATTCCCTGAGTTTCAAACTACTATACGGATATCCTTTTCCATAACAAAACTTGATCATGAAAACACGTAATAGCTACACTCCATCATTGATCTTTTGCTGCTTCCTGCAGGGCCTGTCATAGCATCGTTGACAGGACCAGATGAAAAATGAAATCAGTATCTTGAGTTTTTTAACAGCAAAATGATTCAGGTAAGATTATTTGGTGTGGAAAATAAACCTTTTTTTTTTTTTTTTTTACTATTCTTAAAACTAATTTTATTTAATAATTGATATCTAAAATTAACATATTTGTTCTCATTTTAAGATCTATGTCATACTGATGTTCAGTGTATTTGTAATTTATGATGAATTTCATTCTGAACTCAGTAATTTTTAAATTTCAGACTGTGGTGGTTTTTACTTTCCTTGTGAAATTGAACCACTTTTTGAAGTTTTGAGGAGTAATTTTTCTGTTTTAAAGGTTTTTGAGAACAGTTTTACATTGGATACTCCATAATTCTTTTGCAGGAGAAATTTTCACATAATGTGCTTATTTATAAATTAAATAAGACTTCAAATCCTGCATTCCCTCTAGGATATAATAAATGCTGACTCTCCGTTGATTCAGTTTTAAAAAATCATTCTTATAAAGAAGAAAGTTTTCATTTAAATCGTTAATAATTTAAGATCTAGTAATTTGGGGGAAGGGTAGAAAGAAAGGAATTAGGGTAGTACATTTTGTTAACACTGAATATAGTAAGGAATGTGGTACACATTTTTGTTTTATATTACTAAATATTTTGAGGAATTGTAACTTTTCAATTTTGGTTATATTCATTCTTGAAATAATTTGTTTTTGGAGGAGTTAGTATTGGAAGTAATGGAGTTTATTTGGAGACTGTTCATTCACATATTTAGTCTTAATTACTCTTTGTATAACTTTTTATTTTTCTAAGACTAATTTAAAAAAAAAAGGCCTTTTTTTTTTTTTTTTAAATTCAGAGAGAGAGAGAGAGAGGCAGAGACACAGACAGAGGGAGAAGCAGGCTCCATGCTGGAAGCCTGACGTGGGACTCGATCCTGGGTCTCCAGGATCACACCCCGGGCTGCAGGCGGCGGTAAACTGCTGCGCCACTGGTACTGCCCTTCTAAGACTGATTTATGTTTTTTGTTTTTTTTTGTTTTTTTTTGTTTTTTTTTTAAGTCATGGAAGTACTTTTTTGAGAAACCTAGTGTGAAATCTGTCAGGAAGCTTTCCCCTTGTTAATTATTATGTGTATTTATCAGATGCTTCCTATGAGCTCAGCTGTAGATCATCAAGACTTAGAGGTACTGCAGAGCATCTTTTTCTTTGTCAAAGGAATATGGGCAGGTTTTATTTTTCCCTAAAAAGTTGTGCTTTAATTGTTTCTGTCTTAAGTTTTTTTTCTGTTCTATGGCATCTCTGTGGAAGACTTAATGGGGACACTTAGAAGTAGCAAATAGGCTTATTACCATGTGAAGAGGCTGGCAAGATCATGGAATAGTAGAACTAGATGAAAGGAATGGATCTTAGATCTGATCTCTTCCAGGATTTCTATTTAACCATTGAGAAAACCAAGATACCAGAAGATTAAGTGATGTATGCCAGTACTTGTCCTGTAACTTTTAAATATGTTTTCTAAATTTGTGGTACTTTGTGGAATTTTAGTAGGTACTTTGTTCTCTTCTTGTGCTCTACTCTGTTTTCCCCCTCCCTTCCTGGATATGACTCTCTGAGGAAATGCATTTTTACTTTTTCTCTTCCCTAGTTTTAAAATGAATGTACTCCCGGGATCCCTGGGTGGCGCAGTGGTTTGGCGCCTGCCTTTGGCCCAGGGCGCGATCCTGGAGACCCGGGATCGAGTCCCACATCGGGCTGCCGGTGCATGGAGCCTGCTTCTCCCACTGCCTATGTCTCTGCCTCTCTCTCTCTCTCTGTGACTATCATAAATAAATAAAAATTAAAAAAAAAATTTAAAATGAATGTACTCCCTTCCCCATTTTGAACATTAAGTTGAAAGCACTTTACCTATTTTAGGACAATTTTTGTTGTTGATTCACTGAATCAACTGAAGGGCCATAGACAGGTTCTCTTTATCATTACCACATATGAGAAAAAAAAAAAGATATGACAGATTATATTTGCTTAGAAGATGGCCTGGTCATTTTTTGTTTTTCCATAGTTGTAGTTTGAAAATGTCAGTATTTTCAGGGTGATTTGATTTCTACACTTTTGTTATTTTTCTTCATTTGCGAAGTTTCTTTTTCTTTTTTTTTCTTCCATGTTCCTTAGCTCATTTATTTTTTTTTTAATTTCTTTATTTGGGTTTAAATGGATTATTGACCTTGATTTTTAAAAAATCTATAGACTTTCTAATTCAAATCTGTTTTCAAGGGTATATGTATTTTCCATATTTTTGTGACTTATATAAAAATTTCCTTAAGTATTACATATTTGGCTGGGTATTCATAACAATTGATTTTAAAAGGACAAGATACTAAGGTTAAAAAATAAGCAACAGGCTAGTGGTAAGGCAATCTAAGTAAAAATGAAGGTATATTACACAGTAATTATTTTTTTTAAGAATTTTTATTAATTTATTCATGAAAGACACAGAGAGAGAGAGAGAGAGAAAGAGAGAGAGAGGGGCAGAGACACAGGCAGAGGGAGAATCAGGCTCCATGCAGGAGCCCGATGTGGGGCTTGATCCCGGGACTCCAGGATCATGCCCTGGGCCAAAGGCAGGTGCTAAACCGTTGAGCCACCCAGGGATCCCCAGTAATTACTAATTTTAAAACATCACTATATTCTCTTTTTAGTCTATCCATTTCGTTAAATTGGTCTGCTTCTCAGTTAATTAGAGTTGTGATGATGTTTGCATTGTGTTGTAAGCTTAAGGATTACTTTCTAACATAATTATAAAAATACTTAATGTGATTTCTGAGGTTTTTTTTTCTTTACAGCTTTAAACTAAAACAAAAAATCTTTTGTGATAGTTCTTTATTTACATTAGTTAATTAAATTAGGCTCCATTGGTGTGAAGGAATTTCTATCATCCTTCATGCCTTTGCTGTATGTTCAGTGTAGAGCCAAGTGCTGTAAACGTAGGTGGTAGTTACATTTAAATCCATGCATGTATGAATGAATAAATAACTGATTGAGGCTTATTCTGTGAAGTGATCACGTAATATCAATACAGTGGATGGAGAAAGCATTTTATCTTTAGTACCTTGAATAGAGGGTAGTGTGTGTATATAAAGTCTATATTTCAGATAAGTGAACTAATGGGTTCAGATATTGGAACAAACCAGAAATGGTCATAGAAGTGTTAGGACAACTTCCTTAATACCTGACATGGGCCAGGTATTAAGGAAGAAGAGTGGAATTTGAGAAGGGAGTTTTGCTTTGTATTTATTAGCATGTTGTCCTGTGTGAAGGAAACCCAGAAGCCGGTATTATGGAGAGTACTTAAAAGCCATCTCCAAAACTGAAAATAACTTTTAAAATATTCTGACTTAAGCAATATGAGTTTAATTAATATCTATTAATAAAAGTAATGTAAAATACCTATATTACAACATTTTATAGTTATGTCACTTTATAGTTTATTTACTGCCACATGGCTATTTGTGGCAAGTAAGGAAGTCTGCTGGCTGATGACTTTTCTTGAGATACCCTGAAAATCAAAGATTATTAATCACTAAGTTAGAGTTACATTATTAAAAATATGATTAATAAATGTTTTATTTTTAATGTATTTTAATGTCTTTTTTACCATCGTAGTGCTACATAGTAGAGCAGAATTTTGTTTGCTTAGAGTTTGACTAAACTGAATATTAAGGTGTAACATACTAATGTGTTACTTTATTTGAAATTAAAATTTTAGGAAAGTACCAAATTTGTGCTGCTTTAGTCTTTTAAATACTTTTTAAACAGTTAAAATTTAGAGAAATGCATGAAATACTCACGTTTTTCTTGTATTAGTATATTGAGTTCTGCTACAATAAACCAATGAAAACGTCCAAGATTTGGTAGATAAATCTATTTAGTCTTATACTTAGCCCCCACCCCCTACATTTTTATAAGTGCTATTATTTTTAAGCTAGTGGAGAAGAGTGGGTTCAAATAACTTTGTTGTAGGGTTTCTTTACCTGGCTGCTTCCCCTGCTACTACCATGACCAGATTTTAACATTTTGATGAATGTTTATATGCATCAACTAGTTATGAACTAGGTATGCAGTGGGTTTAGAACTAGGTATGCAATGCTCCGAAGATCTTATTCTCAAGCAAGGAAGCAATAAGAAATGAAATGTAAATACCTGGTCATAATAAATTTTAATAAATGTATAATGACAGAATTTTGTCTAGAAGTAAAACTACATTTGTGACCAGATCTTGAGAGGAGAGGGTGGACTTCAAAGAAGACTTCAAAGAAGAGGGGGGGCTTTGGCGGTTGAGTTTTAATTGGCTGGCTGGACAAGAGTGGAAGGTCATTTGAGCCTGAAAGACAAAATATATATCCATGTAGATATGAAAAATTCCTGTTATATTCAGGGGTCCAAAAGTTAGTTTGGTAATACTGGGATAAAGAGTGGATATTGCTGGGAAGGGGTGAGGAAAGCGGGTAGGAAGATACTATAGATATTTGTACAGATAAGAGAAAATGTATTACATGTGAAAATGGTAAAAGCTTGTCTGAAAAATACTCATCTTGGATATATTTATTAGCAAAAATTATTTTAAAGAAAAAATATGGGTTGCATCTATGAAATGACTGGCAGGGTACTGGAATTAAAATTTATGTACCTATTTGTTTAAATATAGAAGGATACTTGTACTTTGGAGAAAGATTACCTTAAGTAGAGCTGAGGTTGAGGAGTATGGCTTTCTGCTTAGGCAATATAAGTAAGATTAGAGAAGACTAATTTGTTTTGGAAGGAAAAGATGAAGAGAAAGGTGAGGCAACTAGAATACAGAAAAAAAGAGATGTTAAGAAATATGATGGTTGTCTTTTATTAAGCAATTATGTGCCAAGTGTAGAAGAAAAAAGTATAGGTACCTAGTGAAGGACAACTGCCAGTGAAGAATGTTGTGCTGTATTCAGGACAGTGTGGATAAGAAATCTGTTTTTGACATTTGTTCATTTTTATAAATCTTGTCTATGCAGGTACATTTAAAGTTAGTGACTTGAATGGTTTCTTTTACTGGTTTGCTTTTGAATCATGGCTGTTTAGAATCATATATCTGATTAAACTTTTCTCATTTCTTAAATTACATGAATATGTAGGCCTTTTTAGCTTTCTTGGCATGTGAACAGGTATGTTCACTTTTAATTTGATGAAAATTTGTGGTTTACACAATGTATACATTTTTTAATATGAATTTGATGTCGTCTGATTTGAACACTAAAGTTTGGTAGATGAGAGACACATTGGTATGCGTTAGGTCAATGAAAGTGAAAATTAAAACTTGTTACTCATTGTTGGTGGATTCTCTGCTATGTAATTTTTTAATTTGGAATTTCAGTTGATTATTGAGATTCAGAAGGACTCTCCATCAATTGATAAATACTTATTTCATATAGGAATCAGTCTTAATCAATACTGTATCAAAATCAGATTAATTTTTAAAAGACCAAAATATGGTACTGTTTTTCCATTTAGAAAATGAGATTAAAAAATCTATCTAGCATTTTATACTGATTTGTGAAATTATTGGCTAGTTGTGTAGAGAAACATTAAAAAATTGAACAGCTGAAGTGACATTAAGCACCAGATGGGGATTCGAAATAAAAATATTCACTGTGTAATCTTTATTTAAGTGCTATTCATAATTCAATAATACCAGTTGTATAACTCAAAGTTGAATTCAATATAAAAAGGAAGAACAAAGTCTCATTGCCTTCAAATTGATACTCATATCATTGTATGATGTGACTTGTTCTTAAAAAAGATAATAATATAGGTAAGACAACTGCATACATTTTTTTGCAGAGGCAGTACAGTTCTCTTTGAGAAAAATTTTGAAGAAATTCTGAGTTTGTGAATCGTTTCAAAGTAGCATTTATTTGAATTTAACATCTTTACTGAATCCTGCCTTTAAATGATATTCTCCTTTGTATTTACTCCTTATCCTCTAAACTAGAAATTTTCAGCCAGATTTTCTTTACAGTAATATTTTAAATTTCTTCTGAAGAATATACCTATTTTGTTTAAGGAAAGGTATGTTCCTCTGAAAGCTTTATCACATTTTTAGCTACACTGGTGTATTTGACATCTTGTTTAAGAACTAGAATGACTCTGGATATGAAAACACAAACTGTGATAATAAGCTAGATATGCCATATGTGGCAGTTTAGGTTGGCATATATCTCAAATGGCATGTTTAATGTACTGTATTACTAAGATCAGTAATTTTACAGTGGAAGGCTGCTACTTTTATTATATAGTTTCATGCTGGTGGGCTTAGAATACCGAGAGATTTTGTACTTTGTAAATCCCTGTTTTCAGCCCTTGTAAAAATTTTTTCACTGTTGAAATGATCTACATGGGATCTGTGTTAGTAAGTTATTCTCTGAAGTTTGTGAAAGTTAATGAAAATATTGCAAATAGTATGTAGTTTGACAGATGATTATGTGAATAGCAATCCTTACGTTATATTTTTGTTAAGGAGTAATAATGCTGACATATTTGTATGACAAAAAAATGGTTTAGCAAAATAAATAGTTAAGAATTGAAAACAGTATTTTTATTTTTAGAAAATGTACATATGTTGATAGGAAAAGCTTTGAGGTTCTCTAAGAGTCTTGGCAGTGAAGCCATTTGAAGCAAACTGCAATAAATATTGCCCCTTTATGACAAAATACTCAACTTTAAAATCGTATTCCAGCTTTCCTGAACATAATGTTTTTGTTTGATTTTTTTAAATATTGATTTTAACAAAGATTTTTCTGAAGGCCCTTCAAATAATTCAGTAGACTGCATTAAAAATAAGTGGAAACCGTAATGTGATGGGGAAAATTAAGTAATTTAAAGGGATAAATAATATAAAGACTATGTACATTTTTTGGCCACTTAAAATATGCAGGACAAATGCAATTCTGCTGGAGAAAAATTTTGAAGAAATTTTGAGTTGGGGAAATGTTTCAGTAACAGTTTTCTATGTGCAGTATCTTTTAAAGAGCCTGAGTCTGAATTTAAACTATTTCTGTTATTGTTAATGAGAAAAGTGATGGTCTTGTTTTTAAAAGTCTGAAACCATATAACGAAAAGTTATTTAATAAAGTAAATAATACATAAAAGTAATCTATTAATCATGGCTTAGTTAGATCTTACATTTTATCTCATTTCAACTCTTTAAAATTCGGGGTAGTTAAGAATTTTGTTTTTGGCAAGAATTTTTACCTCTGCTTTACAGTTCAGGAAAAATCAGACAGTGAAAGTTAGAATGATTTGAGATATAGCAAGTTAATGATGAACCTGTTTACTGTTATTCTGTAAATCTTTCCATCATATTACTTACAAACTTGAGTTCAGAAATACAGTATTCAAAATTTAGGTAAGATCCACCCAACTGCCACGTTAGTCCCTCATTGGGAAATAACAGATATTTTTGATGGCTTCATAATTTTTCCCTATTCATAAAATAGAGAAATCTTACAAATTTGAATTTTGCCATCAAAATAAAAACTGTAATAATCAAGCAAAATGGAGGCATAAAAACAAGTTTTCTCTCCTGACCAGACCTCTGTAAACATTGAATTTGATATCTTTTATATAATTTTCCATCTTTGTATTGATACAAAATTTCTAAGATAGTTTGAAATTTCACCTTACCTATGAGATTATTTATGTGAAGTTATTTAATTTTTCTTAGTTTAGCATTATACAATTCGGCTTTCACTTTTTAAATCACATAACCGATAGAGATTTGTTAAATTATACCTGAGGTTAGAAAGGTCTAGTCAAATAACTATGACAATACTTACTATGATCAAAATTTTTGTGAGGAAAATATGTTTTGGACATTACATAGTGAAGTTTATTAAGAAATTATCAAATCAGTTCAGTGCATTTTAGTGCCTTTTGGGTATGTAGGATGGAATGTAACACCTTAAGGGAACATGTGGTAGCAGAGCAGAGTTTGAATCTGGTCTCTGACAATTGCTATAGGATTTTTGTCAAGTCATTTAATCTTCTGGGACCTATAAATTTTCTCTAGCACATTCTCATCTGTGTAATGGAGCTATTAGTACCTCTCATATAGTTATAAGTTGTTGGTTCAGGTACCACAAAAGGCAGGATGTAAAAGTATGTCACATGATACCTGACCCAATAAGCATTTTATGATTCTATCTTTTTAAAATCTCTTCCTTCCTATATTTGTTACATTTAATAACACGAAATATACAACAGACATTTTAATGTAAAATCAATTACAGAAATATGACCCTAAAAAGGAAAACAACTACTGTGAGGATTTTTCTTTCAAATATTTTTTTTCATAATAACTGATTGTTATTAAAATGCAGACAATATAAAGTTAAAGCTAATTTCTCATCCCACCCCCTTTAAGATAATTAATATAAATAACGTAGTATTTTTCATTTAGACTTTATAAATACATTTTTATATTTTTATACGTATGTTTATAAAAATTCACTTTTCAATTCGCTTTTTATACGTATTCAATTTTCATATACTTCATATTTTAGTAGATGATTACAAATGATATTCACTGTTACATTTAGGAATGAGTTTTTAGCACATCACCTCTGTTGGTTAATGGAATGTAGAACTTCTGAATACTCAAAGATGTCCTTCCATTCGCAGCTATGCAGGTATTTTATGTGAATATTTCTGTGTGCAGACTTAAAAATCTGTTCTATGATACCCTTGAAGATAGAGTTTTATTGCCCATATCATTGACCTGAAAAAATAGGGATATGAATTTATAATACCAAAGGATATTACAATCTCATATGAAGCATATGGGCTTCTTTGTATGTATAAGGCTCTTGAAAATTAACATAATTTATTAATCTCTGCTTCATCTTTGTACAGTCAAATATAAAACATTAAAAATATTGACTGGAGCTTTATGAGGAAGAAATCAAGTGGCATATAGAATGTTAAATACTTCTTTCATCATGTTTTTCTAGATACCAAGACTTCTGAAAATCTTTTCCATTAGTCAAAAAGGAAGTCATACTATATAAATGAGGATGCTAGATGTTTAATAATATAGGTGATAATTCACAAGACTTAGTGTTCCTTTTTTTTAACCTTAAAAAATTGTTTTAATTGTTTATATAAAACACTTTTAGTTCATGTTCCTGTAACTTCCATGAAAGATCCAATAAAATTTAGTGGTATAGTTTTACTAAGAATATGTTTCGAGGTCATGGTTTATTACTTTCCATTCCTTAAAAAAAAATTCATATTCTCCATGACTCATCACAAAAATTCTTGATTGCCATTATGGTGAAAAATTTTTTTATGATATGTCCATTTTGTTATAATCAGTGTATAAACAAATGCCTTACATATTAAATATTATTTATGTATTAAATATTGAAGATCTATTTAATTCCATAGTAAGAATAAGTGTAGATATGATCTTGTTTTGTATGAATGTGCCTTTAAGGACAATAAATGTAATTCAAATCATACTAATTCTTATTATTTTGTCGAAAATATAAAATCTTAGTGAATGTCTGCCATAGTATAAATTCAATTACTTATTTAGAATTTTATACCTTTGAATTTGTAAGAATACTAAATATTTTCAAAAAAAAATAAAGTGAGAAACTTTGCTAGAGGTCATTTAATTACAGAATAATTAATCTTTAGAGTGATGGATTTATTCTTAGATACTTAGAACATGTAGAGATATTCAGAGTGTTTGAAGTCTGATTAGATTGAGAGTAATATTGAATGTTGGCAGTTTATAGAAGAGGAAGCTGAATTAGTCTAGGGTAGAGATGACTGAGGCTTATCTCTGATTATATTAGGGTATGGTCTTGGTAATAGAGAAATTTGAGATAATCTGTGAAAACTGAAAATAGCTCCAACTTCCTTGTCACTTAGAACATTTGCACTCTTCTTTGGAACTAAGGTAGCAGGCTACACAATATATGATGGATTTAAGTATTAATTCCTAAACTTCCTGTGTCATCTTGATTCATGATCTGTTGTCCTGTGTCACTGAGAAAATAAAAGTAATTTTTAAAAAACGTCATAAGCTCCTACCACCAGATCTATCTACCTAACTACATCAGTACCTATGTAGTCTACATTTTCTCTCATTCTGATAAACTGTCCCTGCCCCTAACAAAGGCTAATCCTCCACTTTTATTCTGGATTTCATTCCCTCTTAGGTACTCAGACATGTTTTAGCAATTCTTTTTTTTTTTTCTTAACGTTTTCAATATACCAGTCAATAGCAGTTGACAGTGATCATTCTCTCCTCTTTGAAGCATTTCATTTTGCTTCCAGCAGACCTCTGCCTCACTAACGCAGCCTCAAGTTTCCCTTGCTGATTTCTTCTTATTTTCCTGAGCTCAGTCCTTGGATTGCTCTCTACTTTTTTCTATACATATTTATCCCTTGGTGATCCTATTCAGTGTCATGGCTTTAAATAACCATCTGCTCTTCCATGATTACCAAATGTTTATATCCATTCTGGACCTTCACCTGATCTGCAGACGAATGTTGCAGTTACCTACTTGATATCACTTGTATGTCTAATAAATATGTTAGAATTAAATATTCTGGTCTTTCAGATAACCAAATCTACTTCTCCATCTTAACTGCAGCTTCATCCTTACAGTTTCTAAGGCCAAAAATCTTCCTTCCTTTCTTTCTGTCAGACTTTACATTTAATCCATCACGATTCTAATTTTGTTCAAGATTATTTACCTTTTATAAAAGTCAAAAGCACATATTAAAAACAAAAATAAATGTTGCAAAAATGCATTCTGTTCTGATTAGCCAGGAAGAAAGTCAACTAAAGATGTGGTTGGAATGGATTCATTGTTAAAACTCTGGAGAATGCCAGAGAGTAGCTTCTCCTAGTTACTGGATTGACCAGACTGAGCCCTCAAATTGTTTATAATTTCAAAAGATAAAACAATTGGAAATCTAGATTCATGTTTAATTTTATGTTATAGGGAAGTCTATAGGAAAGAATCTTTATTCTAAGGAATATCAGTATCAGTATATCCATTATAGTAGCATAAATATTTTATACCTGCAGGAATTGATTTTCAAAGAATAAATATGAAGCAGTAGAATTAAGAAAGCTCTAAATAATTCCAGTTCATTGGATTGTAGCAAAATGAAATGTATCAATCCTTGAGGACACAACTTAAAATGCAAACTGTTAGGTGGTATATATATATATATACACATATTGGGAATGTATATTGAACTATTTGGAATGTTGTGCTAAGTCAAAACTTCATCTTTTTTTTTGAGGGTTTACCTTAAAGAAATTACATACCTAAAAAATATATTACTCATGTTGTAATTATTTTCCTATAAAATATTTTGAGATACATTTGTTGCTTGTCGACTGGGAATTTCATCTTACTACCCATGAAAAATTATTCTAGTTAATGGACTTCATTTCACTTTATAATTTAAATCCGTTAGGTTAAAAAAAAAAAAATAAATCAGTTAGGTTTTACTCTACTATTTTATGTCTTTCATTCTGAACTAAGTTATTAAAGGAAACCACATTATTTCATACACAAGGAGAAAAAATAATTGAATTTTTATAGCACCATTTTATTTTTAACAAATTATATAATATCAATTTTGACTTCTTTTCTAATTATACATTTCATTGGTATGTCTTGCTGGCAAAAGATATTTGATCTCTGGAAATAATCTGCCAGAATAGGACAAAATCAATCTGTTGTATACCTGTCAATATGTAGATGATTCAGTAGAAGTTTGTTTAGTCACTGTCGTAAAAAAGGAAAAACTGGTGGACGTGGCCTCCTGTTTTACAAGGGGTAAGAACGTGTGTATGTGTGAAGTTATTCAGTTCTCTTAAAGTTTTGTTGTCTCTTAGTTCTTCAACTCACTAGATTAACTTTTTCAGCCATCTAGTGATCACCCTCTTAATTTTCTGGAGCATCCCATGTTGATAAGCACTCTTGATACTACCTCGAGATTTAATTTTGTGATTCAAGATTATAGCTTAAGATTTGTAACTTAAAACATTTTATTTTGGCATGCTTATTAATTACGTGTTTCTTTCTTAAATCATCCGTTAGTATTAGTGTTCATTTATGTGAGATACGAGTTTGCACATCATTCTTATATACTACTTTGGAAATACCAATTTTCACACAGCTGATAGAGACAGATTTTATACAGATTTTTCTGATCCAAAAGCCCATTTTCTTTTTTAACATATCCTATTATGATGTCAAAAAATCCTTTCAATGAAAGCAATTTTCCCATAGTTGACTTGTTTTTAATTTTTTTTTTATTGAAGTTTTGTTTTTAAAGCGTTATTACATGGTTGGTTTCAACATACTCATATCATGCTTTTACTTTTCATCCTTGCAAAATAGTTTTAAGATTTGTCTACGTAAGCAAATAAAACAGATTATGGTTATGATCATATTTAGTTAGAGTTATATATAAGTAGGAAATAATGTTTGAATTTTAACATAATTCCTGATTTGTAATTTATTTATTTATCCATGTAGCAAATATTTATTAAGTATGGATTATGTAGTGGTCATTTTGGTATATACAGAGGCATTTAAGACCAAATTTCTTATCAAGAGAAAGGCTACAGAATGAAGCTGGAGTGTCAGGCAAGGGCTAGAGGGCCTTTTAGTCTATGTCAAATTAATTTGGACTCTTATTTATTTTAAATCAGATTGCACATAATATGTTAATACAGTGCATAATATGTTTTTTTTAGTGCATAATATGTTAAAACAACTTTCTAAATCACTAGTTATTACATATTCAAACCTATATTGATGATCAAAACTCCTAAATGGTAGGGGGTATTTGCAATTTTTAGAGAATTATTTAGTTAAAATTTACCTAGAAGATATGTGACTATACAGTTAGGATTTTTAAATATAAAAAGCCACTATGTTTGGAGTAACTGGTTAACTTTAAAAGTTTGAAGTTATTAAGTAATTATTTTCTGATAACTTCTTCAGTTTTAAGCAACCGCTAATTTGTGTGGCTCTGTTTAAAACTGGAACCCAAAGTTGTTTGTACAAAATATAGTTTTATATTAAGACTCTGGTAAAGAGGATATGTGTGCAAACTAACAGAATGAAATGATTTGAAATTAAAACTGAGTGACATTTCCAAGGTAGTAATGAATGTACTACACTCTACACTAAACATATCATTGCTGTTTTACTTTTTTCAATTTTGTGATATCCATTTCTGTTCTTGAAAATCTTTAAAAATGTGCAGTCCTTTTTTTCTTGAACTGTCAGTATTTAAAATGTTAAGTGTAAGATCTGATGTTGTTCAGCCTCATACTTTTATTGTCATCCACTTTGTGTACTTCTGCTCCGGAGTTGTTGAGCATCCCTAGATAAAAGACTAAAATTGGACCAGTTTGATTTTTTTGTTTTTTTTTTGCTTTTAGTCTAACACGTATTTATCCAGTTGAGCTAGCTCTTGTTTTTATCCTTTCAGCTATCTCTGTTTAGCTTTCTATCCTGTGCCTACTTTTCAAACTTTTCATCTTTGTCACCCTAGAAATTCATTGCAGTACCTTCAGACCCTCTAACTGAATTTGCTTCAGTTTCCTTAGATCATCTTTAAGGACCTCCATCAACTTCTTTTGTACTTCATATTACTCTATAACTTTACCTTTACTCTTTGCCTACATTTATCTCTTGAGAGGGAATTCTCTCATCTTTTGAGGCTACATTTTATCCTGTTTTTTACCTTTTTTAGACTCTTGTTATATTATCTCATTCTTTTTGGATCTTTTTATTTTTTCATTAGATCATTTCTTTTGCTTAGAAATATGTTCAGTTTTTATTGATCTTAAATTACAAAAGACTAAATCCTTTCTTTGATTCTGATAATTCTCTTACGTTTACTGCTTCCCTCCCCTCTGCAGATTTCTTGAAAGCATAATTGGTATGTTGAATTTCAATTTTCTCAGCAATCTGCTACTCCTGAAGTTATTCAGTTCTCTTAAAGTTTTGTTGTCTCTTAGTTCTTCAACTCACTGGATTAACTTTTTCAGCCATCTAGTGATCACCCTCTTAATTTTCTGGAGCATTCCATGTTGATAAGCACTCTCTTGATACTATTAGATTCCTTTGACTTTCTTGACAAAGATCCCATTTCTCTTTTTATCTTTCTAACTGTACCTTCTTAAGCATTTTAGATGAGTTTTAAATCATCCCATTGATGTAGTAGTTACATTAGATTTTGTCCCTGCCCCTAAAGATTCCTCTGACTTTAATTATTACTTTTGTTTAGGTCGTCCTTAAGTCCATATATTTAGATCAAAACTGTTTTGAACGTTTACTTGTGTAATTCTCATCATAGATTTCATGTATTTCAAAACAAATCTGACTATTTAAACCTTATTTAAAATCTTTTTGCCAAAAAAAAAAAAATCTTTTTGCAAATAACCTTATCCTAAAAGTACAAATTCTTTAAATGATTCACGTGATTGGGGCTTTTACTTTTCCTTCCAGAGATAGTTGGTTTTATTTCTATACCTACCCCTAATTGAATGAAACACACAACACACACACACATACACACGACAAGCACATCAGTATTCCTGTGTACCATTAAGGTTCCAACTTACATATTTCATCATCTAGGAATTCTTCCCTGACCATGTAAATCTAGTTAAGGACCCATCTTTTTGTTCATGAAGCATGCTGTACTTCTCGTGTTCATAGAAATTGTAAATCTTGTCTAGCACAGTAGACTGCTAGCTCAATGACAATGAAGACCAAAGCATCTTTATTTATAGTGTATCCCTCATATTTTAATATGGGTTCTTAAGTGAAAAGGTAATCTCTTCTTTTGAGTACCCTCAGTATGTAGAGATCATTCCCTTATTTTGCAACACCCCAGGGGCAGGATACTCACAAAAGAGAGACTGACCTCAGTTGTTTTGTTCTCTTCAGAATGTAAGGATGCTTATTTCCTTCTTGTTCCCTTCTTTGAGTCCTAGTTTCCAAATCTCAGGCAGTAGGAAAAGTATCCTTAATCATATATTATATATTATCAAAATATTTTAATCTATATTATTTAGTCTCTAAAACCAGAATGATAGATCCACCAGTCATTGCTTTCTACTTCACCAGTCTGGGAGAAGAAGCATTTCACAGAATTTAGGAGGATTCAACAAAGGAGAACATAAAAGATATATTGAACTTAGTAAAGCCTGGTTTGGAATTCCTTCCAAAGGTGAAGTGTCTATGTAGTATAAATTATGAAAGATTCTGTTTCTTCATGTTACAGTATCCTAACATTGCTTCCTGAACAATTGAAAGAGGTGATTCAGGAGATAGAGTAATTTAGTTTTATGTGTTGTTTTATGAACAAAAGGCGTCTGGAACTTTTATCTATTGGTTTTAAACATATGGACATATGTGTATGTGTGTCTGTGTATATGCATATATATGTGTCTGTACACATATATGTATTATATAGGTAAAAGCCTCCCCTTTTTTTTTCCCTAATCTGTTTCTATGACAACTGTAATTTTGTCATTGATGGGATTTTTAGTGCTATCAGCACAGTGATAGAGGATGGATTACTTTAGTTCAGTTTTTAGAAACTAATAATTTGTATCTTTTACAGTTAGTGAAAAATTTTAGTGAGGTAGAGAAGTATTTCCTCCTGTTATCTTTTCTGGCATTTACTTCTGTAGATCCTTTAAGGTGAAGAATCAAGAGTGGAAGGTTTAAAGTCATTAAGTAATGAAAACACTGGACTCTTGTTTAAGTATGTACTGAATCAGAACTTCAAAATTATTTTTTTGCTTGTTTCATTAGATGCTGAAAGGGAAGTTCCACACAAAGAAATAGTATACTATTAAAGAAGTAAAGATTTGAAACAATCTAGGACTAATTTAACTAGAAAATTGCTTTAGGCTATCCTCTCAACTGTTACAGTAATTGCAATTGGGTTTGGTAATTATTTGTTATTAAGAATGGGCAAGTTTTACATCTTCATTTTTGTCACTTTGAACTTTCTGATAGTTTGTATATCTAGATCTGAGGCTTATCCAGTTACTTTCCACGACAAACAGAATTTTCTAAATAAAGAAAGAAAGATGGCAGGGCGCATGGAATTTTTAGAAATTACGTTGGAAACTCAACGTACGTGAACACTCAAATATATTTTATCCACTTCTCAGTGCTTATTAATATTTTCATCATCTGGTTTGTTGTCAAGAAGTATGATTAATAAACTGCATGCAAGTGTAAACTATAATTCAGCCTTTTAAATTATTCAGATTTCTTGCTCATTTAATCAAAATGTGTTTTGGAGAGGAAAATGGAAAAGAAGTGAATTAAAATATAGTATGGTATTCTATATGCAAGATACTTTCCTTGGTTCTTTAATTTTGGTTATTTTTCATTTCTGGAAGTGTTGTTTGATTCTTTTTCAGATCTCTTTGCTCATGTGTTTCCAAGACTAAATAAATTCTCTGTGATAATTCTGCTATCTCTTGTTTCTGCTGGTTCTCACTCATGTAGCCATGCTTCCTTGTACACTTCATAAATTTTTATTACTTTTTCTTAACAGTTTATTTTTTTTTAAGTTTATTTTCTAACAGTTTTTGAAACCTCAGATAAAGGTAGTTCCCTTCAGAGTGGCTTTGCATTTACTTTTGTAAGATGCCTGCGGTCACTCCTAGTTGGAACAACTTGAAACTGAGTTCTTGGCTTGAGGTCACTTAAATTACTGAAGTATAAATTCAGGCTGAAACCTGCTTGAAGGTGGACTTGCATTTATGAATTACTAGAAATTTTTATTTCCTTCTTTCCAAGAGTGTATGTTGGGGGAATAGTCATAGTGAAAGATGTTTCTGTTTAATTCTTACAATGATGACATGGCAAATTGGTATCAGGGTTACTGGGGACTCTTTAGTAGGCTGCCCACCTTGAACATACTCTGTGCTTTTTATCCTAATCCTTATATTCAGGAAGATAAAAAGATAGAAGCTCAAATTACATTGGTTCATAAAATGTATTCAAGGTAAATATTCTCTCAAATGCTCTGCTATTCCTCAGGGTTCCTGCATTCATTTAGGTCTTGACTTCAATATTTATTACTTTCTTGCCAGCTAGCAAATGCCATTGAGTAATGTGTTAATATTTTTGCCCAACATATTTAGATGTTTCAGGCAGAAAGACTGGTCTGATTATCTAACGTATTGTATTGCCAAACATAAAAGTATACTAGATTTTTTTTTTCAAAATTATGTTAACCTGTTTCCCCCAGGTACTCTGGTAGTCTATACATGTATTATAACCATTTCAGAAATGAGGTTACCTGACCCGTCATGCACCTGGTAATTGAAGAAGATTGCTCTGTACGCAAAATGATCTATCTGACTTCAGAGTCCTTGCTCTACATTGTACAGCACTGCCTACGTGTAGGGTTAGATTTTTTCATCTATAAATATTTGTTCTAAATAGTGTTTATGTTGTTGATCATTGGTGGTGTATGTAAGGAAATGGAATCCTGAATTATTATCTCAAGGAGTTTTGAAAAAGAACATGTAATAACAGTTACAGTACTGTAGAGTTAGAAATACATGTCAAAAACTGGTAATTATTGCATTGTGATTCCCTTATGAAAAAAAAAGAATCTTTTCTATTTTCCCTAAATCTCTCCTGTTACCTCAATATTGTCTACTTAGCTTTTCCCAGCATCCCAGCAGATCCTTTCCTTATTGCCACCTTTTCCTTGACTTTAGCAGTCCTATCAGTATTTATGTTAAGATGTGTCACATAGTAAATATCAAGAAACTTCTTTGGGTGTTGTAACTACAAGTGGAAATAAACGTAATATAGTATTTGTTAAGCTTTTCTCATCTGACAGTAGTGAAGAAAGCTTTTATTGATTACCAAGTAGGAAAATTAAAAAAAAAAAAAAAAAGCATTACTAGTTCATATTGAACAAGAGAAACATCGCCTAAAATGTTATCAGATGTTTTGCATTTTGATATAGCTACTTCAGATTTAATAGATTTGAGAAAATGGAAAGTTAATGAAGCAGAAGAGTAGAGATGAAACATGTATAAAAACCATGTACGAAATGGAAGTTATCTTATTAACAGTTGTCCAGATTAGGTTACTCTAACCACTACCAAACTATTCAAATCAGGCAAGACCTGTGAGTGTCACAGGATAATGTGTATAAGAACTATAAATAAATTTTTCTGAAGGCATTCTTAAAAATTATATTTAAAGTTGATTATACTGTGTGTTATTTTAAGTTGGATTTTAAAATTTAAATAAAAGTATATAGACTTTAATATATTGGTTTTTAAATCATAACTTAGCATCTTCTTGTGAAGTTTATTAAAAGTGAGCTGAATTGAAGGCAAGGCAAGTGTTTTTTTATAGGAAATTAAATGGATCTTTTTCTCATTTTCTAGTTATTTATTATGAGCTCATCCTATGTAAGAGATATTTCTAGGTAGTGTTGAAGATAATATACTAGGTTCTACTTTTAGGAGAGGGGGGAAAAAGCAGAATGTTTGTCTAAGAACTGGTCTCCTAGGGAAGATTTTTGAAAGTAGCTTTTAGCCCTTTAAAAAAGTTTGTAAATGGATTACTTCTTTTTGCTTTTCTCATCTTTTATTATGATGACTTCTATTTTCTTATAATTTTTATTGATAGTAAAAATTACTAGCATCAATAAGAAATACTGAATAAGAAAGAAGAAATATGGTGGGTCCTTTTTCTCAGTATCTGTTTTTTACTTTCAGAATTACAGTTTTTGCTTCCACAGTCTTGATCATAGTATGGGATTAACTTTCTTATTAGTTAAGAAGTGAATTAATTGATGATAAGGGAAAGAGTATAGTAAAATAATAACAATAGTAATGACACAGCTGACATTTATTGAGCATTTACTATTTACAAGGCCATATTCAACACACTGCATACATATGATTTGTTCTTCCCAATAACTTTATAAAGTAGAGGTGTATTCTTATAAATTGAAAACTGAAGTACAAAAGTCAAATCACTTTCTCTGGGTAGTCGAACCATTGGAGTTAGACTAGGTAGCATATGTGTATGGGACTCTGCATGTAGTTGATTTTTAGGGATAGTTCTTGTTCTGATGGCAATGAGTTAGACCTGGAATTTGAAGCTGATCATATAGAATAATTCTGTTAATAGTCTTCAAAATAGGTATATTTTCTTAGAAATTACAGATCTGTAATATAGCTTAAGCTCTTCTAAATTCTTTAATCGTGGCATTTTAAAGAATTTGCTAACCTGTTTTATGTACTTCCTATAACGTTTTTGGTTTTTTATTCTACTCTGAAACAATGCTTTGTCATTCATGTAATTCATATAGTTTTTTTTTTCAAATTATAATGTTATCTCTATATTTCTCTGCCACGCAACATTTTCTTTTTTACCATTTTTTCTGTTGTATCATGGTTTCTTTCTGCTCACTCAGATGCCCTGTAACAATCATAGATGGCTTTCTGAGTTATATTTTTTTCTATATGGATGCCCATTTTGTGTTGTCTTAAGAACTTTACCTTCAGTTTGTATTCTTATGCTCCTTTTTTCTTCTGTCAAATTTTCGGCACCAGAGATTAAATAGGAGTTAGGAAAAAAAAAAAAAAAAAGCAGTAAGAGAGACAATGTGGTGGTCCCGGTTTTAAGTTAATTATTTTCATCTGTCAGAGATTTGTTTTTATTAAGTGTTAGTTCATTTTCACACAATATCATTTGGTCCTTAAAATAGGAGAGTGCTCAATGCTAGGTTACAAAAATGAATGAGCATGGTGTGCGTTTTTTCTTTCCTGTCTTATCCAGGCTCTTATCATGTCTTGGCCTCATATCACACTGAATATTTGGTCTTTTATATGTGGAAATGAAGAAGTAATAAGATAGATACAGAATAGGTAGACAAGAAAGAAAAAAGGTGGGAGAAAGAAAGAAGGCAGAGAGGGTGGACTGTGGGAGCAGGTGTGCAAGCAAGCGCTGTGGTGCTAGGACTACAGCAGATCTAGCAGCACAAAAGAAAGCCACTGGAGGAAAGAAAATAAAATATCTTTGTAATCTTGGAAAGGGAAAGAGTGCTTTAACAGACCTCAAGGGCAGCACTGTAAAATAGTAAAACTCCCAGTCGGTAAAAATAGAGAACAAAGTCAAACTGTTGTGTTCTTTTCAAAACAGAAGGACCAATGACAGAAGAGATTTCTCTCAGTATGGACTTCTTAACAAAGTTGCAGAACTCCTATTGATTTCAGTAGCTGTTAAGTTTTATCTTTCACTATTTACACTAACTACTTTGCTGCACAGTGTAATTACTGAGGCTCACAGTGATGAGCCTCATGCATCAGGAAATGTTTCCTTTTTTTTTTTAAGACTTATTTATTCATTTATTCATTCATTCATTCATTTATGTATTTATTTATGAATGATAGACCTAGAGAGAGGCTGAGACACAGGAGGAGGGAGAAGCAGGCTCCATGCGAGGAACCTGACATGGGACTCGATCCCAGGACTCCAGGATCGTGCCCCAGGCCAAAGGCAGGCGCTAAACCACTGAGCCACCCAGGGATCCCCAGGAAATGTTTCATTTAAGAAATTAGGGATATGTGTGATAATGTTTTAGAAAATTTCCCATAAGTGAATTTAATATTCAGGTATAGTACTTAAAGGTTTAACTTTTTAAAAAATACTGTGATGAAGAAAACACAGTCCCTTCCTGAAATCAACCTTGCATGTGTCATGTGTAATGCAGAGACCCTCAAGTGAATTTTATTGTGAGGATTTTTATTTAGTTATTTATTTTTAAAGATTTTATTTATTTATTTGACAGAGCACAAAGAGAGAGCAGTAGGCCAGAGAGAGCAGCCGGCAGAGGGAAAGAGAGGGTGGGTGAGGCTCTGCGTGTGGGGCTCTGCTCCATCCCAGTACCCTGGGATGATGACCTGAGCCAAAGGCAGGCACTTAACCGACTGAGCCACCCAGGTGCTCCTCATTGTGTGGATTTTTAAATAACTATGTCAAAAAGGACGTAAGGCATTTTACTTAAATACAAATTGTGCATTAATGTAATTTTTTTGTTGAGGCATAAAGGACATATAACATTATGTGTATGAAAGGTTTAACATTCTTATCTGACAGAAACGCTAAACCAGACATGCGTGGACATATTTTAATACCAAAAATAATTCTTTACCATATTGTTTATATATTACATACTAATAGGATTAATGCCAATTTTTTGTTACAATTTTCACCTGTTTAACTACCTTACCTTATTCAGTATATGAAAGAACAGAAGCTTTGGAATAAGGCGGAACTGAGTGTGAATTCCTGCCTTATCATTTGATATCATTTGATCTTTGAGTAAGTTTCTTTTTTTTTTTTTAATTTATTTTTTATTGGTGTTCAATTTACTAACATACAGAATAACCCCCAGTGCCCGTCACCCATTCACTCCCACCCCCCGCCCTCCTCCCCTTCTACCACCCCTAGTTCGTTTCCCAGAGTTAGGAGTCTTTACGTTCTGTCTCCCTTTCTGATATTTCCCACACATTTCTTCTCCCTTCCCTTATATTCCCTTTCACTATTATTTATATTCCCCAAATTAATGAGAACATATAATGTTTGTCCTTCTCCGACTGACTGACTTCATTTGAGTAAGTTTCTTTATCTCTCTGTTTTACAGTTTCCCAGTGTATGCATGGTTATGGTAGTACTGGTTGCAAGAGGCTATAACGAATGATGGTGTAAAAACTATCAGAATGCAGGCTAAGCCCTTAGGAACTGTTATTGTCTTAGTATAGAGCAGCATGCAGTTACGAAATTATGAAATTATGTAAGAATGGCTTCTTGATTTTTACCTTCATTAGCAGTGCTTGAGGTTCTCTATTTACCAAAGAAAAATTATTTGTATCTACGTAACAATTATTAGTAAAGTTAATTGTAATTAAAATTGTGTGACATTTCCTCCTTCAGTACTCCTTATTAATTAAAGTAGCCATTGTACTTTAGGCATGAATTTGAAATCGTGTAGTGGAAAACTTTGGGACTTTTGTTTTTAGAAAAGAATTATTCTATATCACATGTATGCCAGTTCACTGCTTTTAAACATCTTCCATCAGAACTGAAAGTATATTGAGGGTTTATATCCCTAGGGATTACAACAGAAAGGGTGAGAAGCAGCTGAGCAGGGAATTGAAGAATGAATGCTGACTAATTGTCCCATTTATGCTCCTTATTCACTGGCAACCAAGTAGTTCTACTTTTAATTTTAGTCTTTATTCTTATACAACCAAAGAAACAGGAGGTTCTGTTTACAGAAAGTGCTCTATTTAAAAGCAGTTGCAGTTTCAGAGAAGAAAAAAGCATTAGAAGTTAGGAGGTCTTAGAGAAAGGGACAAATTATGTATAGTGATGTGACAGTACTATTAAATATTTAAAAACTTAGTCTCTGGAACTAGATTTCCTACTGAATTTGGAATTTTCTGTCTTCTATTCATTAGCCCGTGTAAACTCCAGCGATTTACTTAACCTGGGTTTGAGTTTTGTCATATGTAAAATAGGAATAGCAATAATACCTACCTCACAGAATTGTGAGGATTACATTAATAAATACATATAAAGCAAATGGAACAGTGCTTGACATATTGTAATGTTAGTTACCATATTTAATTAAGTCTAAAGTACCATAGGTTGTAAGATAAACCATTACTTTATGTAACAAGAAAGAAAAAAAATGTAGAAGAAAATGTGTCTTAGAATCAATGATTATAGTATTGTTATTAGATAGGCATATTTAATAAGCTTTTCAGATTGTGATTCTTTTAAAGATAATGTTTTTCTTTTTGTTATACTGCTTGTATTTAATTGACTTTACCAGATAAAATACTGGTACTACTATTTACAAGGGCAAAATAGAAAACGACAAACAATGTATGTAAATACTTAGATAATACATATATTGTTTGTCAATTTATAATTTTTGTGGGAGAAATTTTTATTTTAAATTTATAAGGTGAATAAATTTGGTATCTGGCATTAAATTTTTAAAATTTCATTTATTTATTTTTTATTCATCTCTACACCCATTGTGGGGCTTGAACTCATGACCTTGAGATCAAGAGCTTTGTGCTCTTTCAGCTGATGCAGCCAGGCACCCCAGGCATTATATTAATTTTGAACACACTTTCAAATATCTCTAATATGTTCATAATAATAGTTTGTTCTATATCACAAGTATATAATATTATACATGTACATAATAGTATGTTCTTTAGAGCCTACAAAATTCTAAAGTGTTTTCCAGATAATCAAAGACAGTATATTGTGCTCCGTAGATTTGTAATGCTAAGTTAGAACATAGCAGTAATGATAATCTTTTACTCTTTTATTTTTATTTTTTACTCTTACTTTAAAATTATAAAAAAAGACAGACCTGGGTCTGTTTAATGCAGGACGGAGTATTTATACCCCAGAGGTTCTGGTACAAGTATGATAATTGGTATGTACAATAACACCTAATCATCAAAAGGTAAGGAATAATACTTGATCACTCAAGAATATATGTGGCATTTTTTTTTTTTAGATTTCATTATTTATTCAGAGAGAGAGAGAGAGAGAGAGGGAGGGAGAGAGGCACAGACACAGGCCGAGGGTGAAGCAGGCTCCATGCAGGGAGCCTGATGTGGGACTCGATCCTGGGTCTCCAGGATTATACCCTGGGTTGAAGGCGGCACTAAACTGCTGAGCCACCCGGGCTGCCCTATATGTGGTAATTTAAAAAAAAAAAAATCTCTTTAATAAATTGTGAAAAAAGGAAAATTTTATCATTTGAAGACATAAGTTTCAATTCACGTCTGGATTTTTTTATGTGCCACTCTGCTGGTGCTGTTCTTTTTTGATTTATCGATTTTTTTCCTCTATTAATTTCCCTTTTGATAAGTTGGAAGTTGATTATTCTTACATTTGTGTCACTTCATTCTCTCATATACTTACACAGTAATCACTCCATTTTCTCAACATACTTCTCCAATAATTTTGTATTAAAGTATCATATTATAAACATTGCTCTTTCCGAGTGAAGTGATGCTACTATTTTCCCCCTAAATGTTTCAGCATCTTATATGCATATCAGTAATTTTTTTGAATGCTCAAATATGATTTGAAACACTATCAAATTTGTCTTTTTTTTATAGAGTTCTTTCTTTCCAAAATGGTTTGTTCTCAATCTGGATTGGTTGCTTTCTACTTCTAGTACTTGGTGAACATCTTGGGACTTTGCCTAGCTATTCTTCTGAGCTAGATCGTTAATTTCCTGAATCCTTTGCTCTCCCCCCCCCCTCCTTTTTTCTCTTTCATTTTTTCAGAAGTATATTTTATTTTTCAGGTGCTTCTTGATAAGGGAGCCATTCAAATTTGCTTACTTGAAAATATCTTCATCCCATCATCCCTTTTGATTAGATATTGGCTTATGGGGATCACTGGGTGGCGCAGCGGTTTAGCGCCTGCCTTTGGCCCAGGGCACGATCTTGGAGACCCAGGATCGAATCCCACGTTAGGCTCCCGGTGCATGGAGCCTGCTTCTCCCTCTGCCTGTGTCTCTGCCTCTCTCTCTCTCTCTGTGTGACTGTCATAAATAAATAAAAATTAAAAAAAAAGATACTGGCTTATGTATATAGTTATAGTCTATAAAATAATTTTTCCTCAGAATTATAAAGACATTAATCCCATTCTCTTTTCTGTCCTTTTTTTTTTTTTTCTCATTCCTTTATATTCTACTTACTAGGACATTTTCTAGAATTTTTGTTTAATTAAATATTTTATTTCAGCCATCTTTATTTTCTAAATGTTCTTACTGTTTCTCTGATTATTCTTTTTCTTTTTTTTCACATAGCACATTGTTTTTATCTTGAGTCTATAATTGGTATATTTTATATCTATGAGGCTAATATTTTTTAAGAATTCTTCTGCTCTTTGTGTTTTGTTTCTTTTGAGTACTTTTTTTTGTTTATTCAATACAATTTTAGTCCTTAATGTTGGAGACTTTTCTGAAAGCCTTGACTTAATGAGATACTGCAGATTTGGTTGGAAGCTGTGTGTCTGAGAACAAGAATTGTTGCCTTGCTGGCTTCATGAGTATGATTAAGCAAAGAGCCTGAATTTTTCTGGGAGATGCCAGATTGTGTGTATCTATAGGTCTATTCTCTGAGGTCTTAAATATTCTCCAGTGAATCTGCAAATATTCTTTCTGGATAGTTTACTTCTACCTACCAACATTTAGGAACCAGTTGAGATCCAGTTGACCCTTGTTCCTTATCTATGTTGTACTTGTTACTTCTAAGGAATATCTCTGTTCAAAACGTTCAGCCCTCTGATCCGGAAGTGGAAGACATGTGGAATGCAGTAGTTAACCCATGTGTGAAAGTGTTCTCTGTATAGACTTTTAGAGAATTCCTCAGTATCCACTGCTAAAATTACCTCTTGTCTTTTTGGAATTCCATTAGGCAAATTCTATTATCCTTTTTTTTTTTTCTGCCACTTAGTTTTCAGCTTCCTCTGCTGTGCTGAGTCTCTAGTCTTCTGCCTGTTTTTTATTTTTCACAACCATGTTTAATTTCTTGTTTACTCTTGTCTTCTCTGCCATTTTCTTTGTCCTTTGGTTTTGTACTTTTTTGTCATTTTAGTGAAGTTTCAGAAGGGAGTATGCTGAATCTGCCACACTCAGCCATGTTAGTAATATTATTGACCACTAGCATTTATCTTTACCATGTGCTAGATTTGTTCTAAGTATTGTAATGTAGATTTTCATTTAATCTTCAAACAGATCTCATTAGAAAGACATTATTATTATCCTCATTTTATAGATGAGGGAACAAAATGATAAGTAATTTGCCTAATACCACATGACTGATAAATGGCAGAAAAAATTGAATCTGGGAACTTACTTCTAGAACCTGAGATTGATACTTTATCATTATAGGCAAGAAGTCTACAATACCTTCATGACATTTAGAGTTACTGAAACTAATGTACATCTTAAAAATCACTTTAAATAAAGCAAGTCACTAGAGTATTTAGAGGAAAACCTAGTAGTTTATAAATATACTGCATATCGGCACACTCACAAATGTACATTTAGAAGTTACTTATTGAATGAAGAGTAATTTTTTGGTAACACAAAATTAACATAAAAAATTATAGTTTACCACCATTTTTCAGAGTTGTTTTTTTTTTTTTTTAATGACATTTACTGTCTGAACAAGGACTAAGTGTTCTACACACTAGGTATAACTAAAAAAATCAGGACCAATAAATTTTAGTTGATCTTATTAGAATTTTTCCTTTGTTTAAAAATTTCAGAAGTAGAAATATGATGTTTGTTTCCAAGATTTAAAGATTATGAAAACATAAATCTTTTATTTTTAAAATATATTATGGCCAAACACTTGAAATTTAAAATAAACTTGATTCTACTTAGAGTCACCAGCTAAAAATAAAATCTATTCAATATAGTTTGGTTTTTCTTTTATAATAATAATAAATCATTTCTATTTGTGTAATTTTTCTATCCTCCTGTTTCTTCAGTATAGACAGAAACCTATTGCCTTCCTGCTGAGGATATAATTTCTGAATCTAGGCGATGTACTGTCAGCACAGTGAAGCAGGAAATTATTCTCCTGTGTCAGCTGCTGCTGTTAAAGAATAAAGAAGGTTTGGGATAGGATGCAATTCTGTTATCTCTACTCACAAATCTCATATGACATGCAAATAGATTTTAAATTCAAGAGAGTTCAAAATATTTTGTGACAAGAGATACTTCCTGCGCACAGCTATTCCTCTACTCCCTCTAAAAATTCCAAGTAAATTTCAAAATTCCATGCTTTTTTTCTGTTTCAGTGGCAGTAGTCCCCAAACTTATCTCCTTATTCAAGTGATAGAATATGTGTAAATCATATTCTGCAGAACATTGGGAACATCAGTATATTAAACTTAACATTAGTAGAGCAGCAGCAATGGTAATAATAATAATAGCTAATAATTATATGGAACTCTCTGTGAGCCAGGGACAGTTATAACTATATGCTTTCTGTATATTAACTGAATAAGTTCACACAATAATCGTGTGAGATAAAGTGATTTGCTCAAAGCATATATATATATATATATATATGCGCTACATATATATGTGTATGTGTTTGTGTGTGCATGCATATATACATATCCATAAATGTATATACACATTAATTGCATTATTTAACATATACATATGTACATGAAATGTGTATATGCATAAATCTATGTAAATATATACATATATATATATATATACATTTTTTTGTCTGTAAAATTAGAGGCAGAGGTAGGATTTGCTCACAGTCTGCCCCCCAAGGTCTCTCCTCATAACTACCATGTTATACTAATAGAATATTCTAGTATAGGCAATAGGAGGGAGTTGCCAAATATTAAGAATTAGGTGTAATATTAAAATTAGGCAGTTTTATTCCTTAATCTAATTTTTCTATGAATTAGGTAAAGACTGCCATTATTTGATTTTTATCTATAAAAACCTTGGGAAGTTATAGATTATCTCTTTGTTGATAGTCTCTGTGCTGTGTCTTTACCTGGCATAGATAATAAATTTAAATTTTTTTATTCAATAAAGTTTTACTAAATTATCACAATGAATGATCTCATTATATTCCTATAACTTTGTGTAGAGGAAATTTGAGGAAATTATTATTTAAGGACATGTATTATTAAATATGATAAGATACTTTATAGATATTATAAGGAGTTCTGAGAGATTCATGTACATTTTTGGCATTCTTAAATTAGGGAGTGGTCTTAGAGTCATGATAAAGCATATATTTATTTTTAGTATCACATAAAGTACAAATTTGGTGTATGATATCTTGAATATCATTCATGGATATTTAGATTTGGTAATGTCAATAGCAACTGATAATAAGACAATCTCAAATATAAACCTGTTTACATCAGATGAAAATGATATTAAAATTTATAGTTATCTTATATTTTTATAAATGGGTATTCAGTATCCTTCCCAGAATTATGGGAGCCAGTAGAGTATTTAATAAATGATCAGAGTAAGATTAATTCCACATTGTTGGATCCAAACCAGACTTTATCTAATCATTATCTTTAATACAGCTACCAGGGTATTTTATATTTTCATAAAATATAAATGGTTATTGGTTTTAATATTTCATAAAATATTAATGGTTATTTCTCATTTTATGAAAGACGCATTAGAGTCCTATATGTACTGAAGAATATTTAAAAATAAATAGAAGGGGCAGCCCAGGTGGCTCAGCGGTTTAGCACCTGCCTTCAGCCTAGGGGCCTGATCCTAAAGACCTGGGATCGAGTCCCACATCGAGCTCCCTGCATGGGGCCTGCTTCTCCCTCTGCCTGTGTCTCTGCCTCTCTCTCTCTCTCTCTCTATTTCTCTCTCCTCTCTCTCTGTGTGTCTCTCATGAATAAATTAATAAAATCTTTAAAAAAATAGAATAATGATTGCACAGAGGTATAGATAGATCTGTAAATCTACACACCAGAACAATAACTTATTTTTTAAAATTTTAAAAGGGTAGAGAACTATTAACCTCTCTGAAAATTCATGTCATAGTTAATTATAAATTCCCTTGTCTATATAAATGTTCAGTTGTGTCCAAGTAAGACATATAATATGTAGGCAGGGAGGAAAAACTTATCCTTGCATTCTTTTAGTGAGAAGTTTTCTGTTTCATTTTGCTGAAACGATATCACCTTGTTCCATCCTAATATCATCAGGTAAGCTAGGGAATTTTATAATGATTAAAGTAAGTATAGCATGGATATTTTTTAAAAAATAACATCAAACTCTTGATACTGTTATATCCATGGCATTATCTGGGTTTCTGAAATTAAAATAGTACATTAAACCTAACAAAATGTCTTGGCCTATTTAAACCTTGTTTCCCAGACACAGCTTTCCTATATTTAGATTATAATTTTATTGTGTTTTGTGGCTTAAATTACCTTTATAAACATATAGCTTAATATGTACCGAGATCCCACAAACTTATGTATGATGAAAGTAAGTTTGTTTAGATGTATGTTTAAATTTCTTACTTTGAATACATGAAATGCTTATTCTCCTTCACTGTGTTCCATTTCAAGTGCAATAACTTGAAAAAGAAGCTTCAGAATGAAAATGTTTTTTGGTAAGACTATAAAAAAATAGCTTTACAAAAGAATGTCAGGGGAAAATGAGGAACAAAAAAGTTTTACCTTGATAAGCTCATTTGCATATCAGCCATCATAACAATGTTACCATTGTTTCTTACCTGCCTTATACTCAAGTCACATATTTTAAAATTAGATATAATGTATTTCTTGCATAATTTACTTTCATAACAATTACTGCAAAAATAATATTGTCATCATTTGCATGATAGATTTTTAGGTCTATTTCTATTTCCATGTAATTATCCTAAACCTTTCACTTCTCAATCGTCTTAATATAACAGCCACTTTTCTTTTTTTAATTAACAGACTTCAATTTTTAGAGCAGTTTTAGGCTTGCAGAAAAAATGAGTAGTAAGTCCAAGGAGTTGCCATATATTTTTTGTCCTGTACCCCCAGAACACTGTTTCTCCTATTATTAACATCTTGCATTAATGTGGTACAATTGTTACAATTTATGTACTGATATTGATAAGTTAGTAATTGAAGTCCATAGTTTACATTAGAATTCACTTTGTGTTTTTACAAATATATAGTGATATGTATCCACCATTACAGTATAACACAGAACAATTTCACTTTCCTAAATATCCTCTATGTTCCCTCCCTCTCTCCTTCCCTCCCCATACATTTCTGGCAATCACTGATTGTTTTACTGGCTTTGTAGTTTTGCTTTTTCCAGAATGTTGTATATTTGGATTCATACAGATTAGGTTTTTTTTTTTCATTTTGCAATATGCATTTAAAATTTTTACATGTCCTTTGTTTGATGCCATGATAGCTCATTTCTTTGTATCACTGATTAATATTCTGTAATATGGATATACCACAGTTTCTTAATTCATTCACCTGTTGAACATCTTGGTTGGCTCTAAGTTTTGGCAGTTATGAAGAAAGCTGCTATAAACATTTCTGTGTAGATTTTTTAGTGGACCTGAATTTTCAGCCCATTCATGTAAATACCAAAGAGTGTGGTTGCTGGATCATGTGATAAGAGTATGTTTAGTTTGAAAAAACTGCCGGATGTTTTCCAAAATGGTTGTACCACTTTTCATTCCATTAGCAGTACATAAGAGTTTCTGTTCTACATCTTCCTTAGCATTTGCTGGTATCAATGTTTTGGATTTTAGCCATTATAATAGGTGTGTAGTAGTATCTCATTGATTTTTAAATTTGTAATTCCCTATGATATACCATTCTGAGCTAAATTATCTCCTCCCTACCCAAGTTCATATTTTGAAGTCCTGACCACCAGTACCTCAAACTGTGATCTTATTTGGAGATAGGGTCTTCACAGAATTAGTAAAATGAAGTTATTACAGTGGGTCCTAGGCCAATATGACTGATGTCCTTATAAAAAGGGAAAATTTGGACACAGAGATATGCATACAGGAAGAATTCCATGGAAACATGAAGATGCCAACTATAAACCAAGGATTGAGGCCTGGGATCTGATCCTTCCCTGACAGCCCTCAGAAGGAACCAACCCTGCTAACACCTTGATTTTGGACTTCTAGCCTCCAAAATTATGAGACAATTAATTTCTATTGCTTAAGCCATCTGGTTTGTGGTACTTTGTTGTTGCAGCCCTAACAGGCTGATACACTTAGGATGTTTAGCATCTTTTCATATGCTTACATGCTATATGTAAGATATCTTTGATGAAATATCTGTTAAGATATTTTGCCCATTTTTAAAAATTGTCTTCTCATTGGTGGAGTTTGAGTTTTTGTATATTCTTTGTTTTTTTAATATATATTTGGATGTGCGTTTTGCACACTCTCCTCATCTGTGGCTTGTTTTTAAAATTTTTTACCTTTTTTTTTTTTACAGAAGTTTTTAATTTTAATGAATTCTGATTTAGTTTTATTCTTATATGGATTATGATTTTGGTATTGTTTCTAAAAAGTCATTGTTAATCCCATATCGCCAAGATTTTCTCCTATGTGATATTTCAGGAGTTTTATTATCTTTGTCTTGATTCATTTTTATGAAAGGTTTATTATCTGTATCCAGATTCTTTTTTTTTTTTGCATGTGTATGCCAGTTGTGCCAGCATCCTTTGTTGAAAATGTTATGCTTTCTTCATTGAATTTTGTTAGTTCCTTTGTCAAAGATCAACTGATTATATTTGCTTGCATTTATTTCTGTTCTCTTCCATTGACCATTTGTTCTTTAACCAATACCACATATTTTGACTACTGTGGCTGTTTAGTAAGTCTCAAAGTTGTTTAGCGTCCGTCTTCCAACTATGTTATTCCCCTTAATATTGTGTTGACATTCTGGCTAATATTATTTACTAACAGTGAATTAACGTGTAGGTTTGGATGACTTGAGTTTGCACGATTTTCCTTACTTTTCAATTTGACTTACAACAAAATATTTATTTTTATATCCTATTAAAATATAGCCTAGGAAAAAGGTATAAACATAGAACTTAGTTTTGTAATTTTGACTCACATTATTTTCTTTTCATTATGTTGTATCTTTGAGAAGGACCAATTGATTAAATATATCTTGAATATACATGGCATAATTTAGGATGATGAATGATTATAAAATACATGGAAACTTTACATAAAGTATTATAAAATAACCAATATAATAGGATCCTGAATTCTCTAAAAATGTGACATTTAAACAGATACGGTTATGTATAATTTAGTCATGTGAAATACTGATACTTCTTAACTTATGTTAAAGGATTTATCTGAATTTTTAGGGAATTCCCATTAAACATTAAATACTAAATGACTGGAAAGAATATGATTCAGTTTGAGGGAAAGTCCTAGTTATTAAGCTATGAGTCAGCACAGAATATTCTCTAAACTTGTGTTTTAAATTACTCCATTGTGAATGTCTAGTCTGTTTTTTTTTTTTTTTTCTTTCCTTTTTGCCCTTTTGCCTTTTATCCTGCATGGGAGCCTTTTTGTTCTGCAAGCTTTTAAGTCTTATTTAAGGACATTTTACTTTTTAGCTTCTATACAACCTAGTATTTGTTAGTTTTTGTAATAAGATCTAAAATTATAAATGTTGAAAATAAATATTTAACTTGTATTTAAGGGGAAAATCTAAGGAATTCCTTATAAAATGCCTATAGTTATGTCATTACTAGTCATTCTTAAGAATAAGAAGTAAAATTGTTAATGCAGGCATTTAGTGTGATATTGGTAGAATATTTTAGAGCGATAAAAAGTCAGAATCACTCAATAGCCTAACGGCGCTAACGATGTTTCATAACACAGTATGAATTGAGGTGGAGAATTAAGTGGGAATGGAAACATGGAATGGTTATATTTTTCTCCAGTAGCACCTTTGTTAATGATTGGTCAAGCCACTTTGTTTCTTAACTCATCTCGAGAAAATGTTATAGCTTTTTGGACACTTCAGAAAATCACTTTAATCTGACTTTAATCTAGTGGAGTCTGTTTAATCTGCCTAATTTGAATTTTAACCTCATAGCCCAATTTAAAACTCATATTTTCCCCTTCTACTCAGTGCCACTTGGGCTCTAGATTATAGAAAGAGTTGTATCTAGTCATTCAGTCTGTTCACTCCAGTGAGTGGCAGGTGATCTGCTTTTTCATTTAAATTCCTATTTCTCCTCTTGGGTTCTGATATCTAGAGGAAAGAGATGGAAAAGGGGAAAAGTTCTCCTATGAGGAGACTTATATATAGAAGAACTTTTTCAGGAGAACTTGTGTTGTTCTATTTTTCTACTTCTGCTTCTCTGCTAAACACTGACTAGACTTTATGCCTTCTGTGGGCAAAGAGAGACAAACACTGGTATTCTGATGCAGCATGTGTGTAAAACCTGTTTTATGGGTAAGATACTTTTGGAGTGTCACACCATCCAGTTCTGGCTTGTCTTCTATTCATTCTCAGTTTTTACATCTCTGGATGTAAAAGGCTGCTAGGATCCCTGCTGTCTGGAGGCTCAAGTTCAGCTGCCTTCACAGCCAAAGCACTCTTGCTATTACAGGTAGTGACTTCGGTTCTCTCTACCCTGATTTCCAAATTTGAGGGTTTTTTTTCCCTCTCAAATAAGCTTGGGGAAGGGGAGTGGGCATGGGATGACAAGCAGTATAAATGGAAGCAGAAGTCCGCTGAGAGAGATGAGATAACCGTCCTCCCTCTTGCCAGTCTTTTGGATCACCTCTTTCTGGATTTGAATTCTTTGACAACACACAGCCCAACTACATTTTAAGAAAATGAAACAAATTCTCAAGTTGGTAGACTCACTCAAAATGAGACAAAAGTAGAGAGTTCTGGGTTTAAAAGAAACTGAGAAAAGTGAACATGTTTCAGTTATGGAGGAGCAGTTGGTTCTCACATGTTCTGACTTCGGAATGTTAAATACATGATTGATGATTTTTTGTTCTTAGTCTTGAGTTCTGGTTATTAATCTCACCTCATATTATTATGTAAATTTTACCACAGTCCTGCTAGTACCAATACAGTATATCTTCCAAGACAGGCCCTAGTGGATGCCTGAAACCACAGATAGTACTGAATCCTATGTATACTGTTTTTTCCTGTACATATATAGCTATGACAAAGTTTAATCTACAAATTAGACACAGTAAGAGATTAACAACATAATTAATAATAGAATTGCAATTATAATGATATACCATAATAAAAGTTATGTGAATGTGATCCGTCTCAAAATATTTTATTGCACTGAGCTCAACCATCTTGTGATGTGAGATGATAAAATGCCTATGTGATGAAAAGTAAAGTTAGGGATCCCTGGGTGGCGCAGCGGTTTAGCGCCTGCCTTTGGCCCAGGGCGTGATCCTGGAGACCCGGGATCAAGTCCCACATCGGGCTCCCGGTGCATGGAGCCTGCTTCTCCCTCTGCCTGTGTCTCTGCCCCTCTCTCTCTCTCTCTGTGACTATCATAAATAAATAAAAATTAAAAAAAAAAAAAGTAAAGTTAATGACAGGCATTGTGATGTGTGTAGTGTTAGGCTACTGTTGACCTTCCGATGATATGCTAGAGGGAGGATCACATGCTCCCAGAGAGCAGTTGATCATGAGTAACTGAAACTGCAGAAGGTTATAACAACTGTGGATAAAGGGGGGCTACTGTATTTCCATTCTTGTTGGCTACTATCAATTCCACCACAGTAGCTCCTATGATCCTTATAAAAGATAAAACAGATTATATCACTCCCCAGTCCAAATACTGCAGTGGTTTTCTGTAAGGGCCTTTTTTTTTTTTTTTTTTTAATAGTTCAAAGGCCTTATTTATGGCCTATAAGGAAGGTTCTATGTGATCTGACACTAGGTTAAAATTTTGATCACTTGTTCCTGTCTCAGAACTCTGCTCTTATTGTTATATGTAGTGTTTTTACCCCAGATAGTCTGTGGACTCATGTCATTTCATTCTTTGTTCACTTAATGCTGCTTCTTTAGGTTTTCTCTGACTACTCTGTTAAAATAGTATATTTGTCAGTCTGTTCCTATAACATTTTTTTTTGGTTTATATCTGAATCATTTCTATATATTTTATTATAATTTATTATATTATATGATTTCTATATATTTTATTATAAGAAGTTTATCTTCTTTTTCATTAGCATGTAATCTTTGAAAGGGCAAATTGTTGGCTCCTTTGTTCAGTGTTTTACCTAGTGTTTTAAAGGACTCATAGGAGACAGTTTTTTTATTGAGTGAATAAATGAATGTAGGAATGCTAGTTTCTATACTCAAACTTTAGAAATAGCTTTGAAAAAAAAAAAAAGAAATAGCTTTGATTTATCTGACAATTTTTACTCTTCTAGTTTTTACATAATAGTATACTTTTGGTTTTTTTTAATAGATTTTTTTATTATTCCTAATTATATATTCCCATTGTTTTCATCCCAGTTGAACCATCCACACCTTAGCTCATTTTCCATGATGCTGCTAGAGTGATTTTTGTAAAATGCTTCTCAACATGTCACCCTTTGGAGTAAAATATTCTAAAACTCTTTAGCCTAATTGAGCCTGTGTTTACTGTCCTCCTCCTCACTGACCCCTACATGTACTGTATGTTCTATTCCTGCCTGTCCTTTGTGTTGCAATACTCTGAATGCTTTAATAGGTTTCTCTCTTTACTTTACTTGAAGGCTTTTCCCTTTTTATCTTATTGCTATGTATTTTATTAGTGTGTGAATACATAAAATGTAACTCATTGTGAGAAGACTCTAGAAAAACGTTTTTCCCAATTGAAATTATTGGGAACCAACTATATAGTTGCATCATATCCTACTATTTTGTACATACATAAGCAAACCTTTCAATTTCTTCACCGAGAATCTTTAATATGTGGTAAAAGTTCATTTGACATTTTTGATAAGTATTTAAAAGTTGCCACAATCTTGAAGAACACCATAAACACTATTTTGTAATGCTCTTTATAATATTGTGAACTTATTTTAAGGGTATGGTAATCTACAGATGTCATAATTCACAGATTCTTTTTAAAGGATGTACCGGTATGATTGTATATTGAATCATTTACCTTCAGAAAGACAAAAATGAAAGGAATAAAGAAAATGATTATGAAAGTAAGAATGTTTCTTGTACAACCTTTTCAGAAAATGTGATCCCTTTTGATAGGTTCTTCAAATTTAGATTTTTTTTGTTTGAATGTTATTGTATGCATGAAAAGAAAGACCCATAAAGGAAATTAAATTATCTTATATAGACAATTGGAGCTGAATATTTTCCATTATCTGAGCCTGTTCAAAGTAAGTACAATGTCATAGAAGGGACCAGTGTGACTCTCTTGGAAATATAGACTCTAGGAATACATAGCAGTGTTCTGAAACTTGTATTTAGCATTAACATCTAAAATAATATAGAAATGTAGAGCTCGTGATATTGGTCTCTTTTAGAAGATAGAGCTAAATAAAAGTAGAAGACGCAGCTATGAAGTTACCTAGAAGTAAACAAGATGAGACCCTATAAGGAAGTTTACGTTGAGATGAGCTTTTTTTTGAGCAGTTATTACTATTACTGATAATAATAGATCAGATACTGTACCATGTATTTATGTGAATAATTTCATTTAGTTGTTGGAACATCCCTGTATCTGTTATTCATAGTACAAAAAGAAAACGGCTGCTCAGAGTTAGACATTTAATTTAAATGAATAAGGATGCCTACTCAATTGGGTATCTTCATATCACTAATCAGTAGTTCTTAAATTTTGGAGGGGAAGTCACAGAACCTTTTGAGAACTTCACAAAAACGACCCACTTGCCTTAGAAAAATATGCTTGTGGACCCATATAATATGTCTTTATTTTAGCATGCAATTTTGTAGAATTTCTAGATTACCTAAATCATCCCATACCTGGACTTCAGATTGAGAATCTCTGATCTATGTCTTCTTTTAATAAAGAGACTGATAAACTCTATACTTTTGTCTTCCTCTACAACCTCTTGTAACTTAAGGGATGTAATATTTATTTACACTATGCTTATCCTAGAAAGAATTTAAGGAAGCTGAAAGGAAATTGTGAACTATCTCTAACTCTGTTGAGTATATGCCAAAACAAATACATAAATTCTGGTATGGCAAGTGAGATTCAGAAGTTTGATGGATGCTTTTTAATAGTCAGATTTGTTGGGCTCTGCTTCTCAGCATCCTCAATCTGTTTCAGGAATCTAAATGTGAATATTTTGAAGTAACGTAAACTGTTACTTCTTTATAGTAGTATAAACATAATAGCTGAGCCTAGAGATAAAAAATTAGAAAGATAGTGCCTTCCAGCCTTGTGATTGAGTCAATGATATTCTCAGAGAATAATTTTTAAATTTGATCTAATGATTCCATCAATATAAAATATGTAGAAAAGGTATAGTTGTAGTAAAAGTTGGAGGTAATAATTTTCTGTACGAATGAATTCAAGTTATTGTGTACTTAGGTAACATTGATTTGGGCTAAGGATGAAGACTGTATTTAGATTATAACTCTAACTCTGAAGAAGAAAAGTTGTCATTTTATCTGAGTTCACTTTTAAAGCTCCATTATATGAAAAATAACCATTGCTAGTTTTGAGGACTTACTATTTTATAAAATTGTGTTTTTTTTTAATATAAAGTAATTTAGAATTTTAGGATGAGTTTCCTTACATTTTTAAGATATTGTCATGTCACTTATACTTCAGTTCTGTTATCTCACCTACTTTGTTTTTACCCTCTTGAATTGTCATCTAAAACAAAAGCATTAAAATAGCTGAACATAGTAAGAATCTAATTGTATATATTTGCTTGGTTTTATTAGGTAAATTACTATAGAAATAATGTTATAAATCAGTATACTATGTTTGGGTTTAATTTTTCAACATTATGCGTTTTAACATTGATTTATAGTTACGTTGTGAATTGAATAATTGTATTTCTACTTTTTTCCTCAATCATTCTTAACATCGAATTTTTAAATGAACAATAGCCCATCTGTAAGGGCTCTTGGTACTTAATGATGTATTCTGTTTTTCTGTGGCACAGTTTTTGGGACAGCCACTTTTGTTGTTAAATATTTTCATTTTCTATAGTACTTTTCATCCCTGTATATATGTACAGGAGTCACTTCACCCACCACCGAATTGCAGCCACTTCTGAGGTGGAACGCAGCAACTGTTTAACAGCGCACTTTCCCCTAGGTGCTGACAGCTGCGGAAGAAATTGTACATGGTCCTGTACAGAAGGTATTTCTCCACTGTGCCATCTGCAGAGTGAAACTGACTAGGAGTACTACATAGACTGTAAGTTTCTTGTGTACCCGTCCTAGACTGGAAAACCCAATAAGAGAATAATAACTGGGAAGCATCATTTAAAAATGTATTGAGGTCACTTAAACTTAGTGCTGCTCTCCCTGGCTCTAAATTTTATTTTTAAGGTCATCTAATTTGTGATTGGTATAACAAACAAATGGATGCACTCCTTGGCGATTGTTTTATTCTAAAAGCATATGAAACTAAAGTGCTTTTATAAACACTTCACTTTTAATGAAACTTAAAAGAATCAATTTGTTTTTAAATATTTTCAAATAACCAAACCAATATTATCTAAGATTTTAGAGCTGTGTTCTTAAGTAACAAATCAACTTAAAATTCAACAGGAACATCCTAATTAGTTTTGCTTACACTGTTTTATGTCTTAGTCTTAATACTTTCATTCTTGGGTGAAAGCTTTGCAACAAAGCCAGTTTATAATGAACCTAATTTTGATTCTTTGTTTAAGAAGCAATGAGTTTGAATTTTTTTTTAACACATTGAAACAGCTTGGGAGAGAAGACATGGTAAATATTTGAACTTTCACTTAATGTAGTTTAGTCTTTCTCTCCCATTTCATTTTTTAATGATTTACTTGTTCCTTTTGTAAAAGCATTTTACCAGAGTGCTATCTTTAGTAACAGTTTGGCATGTTTATGTCTTATAGGATAGGAAAATAACATTAGGAAATGCTGTGTCTGTTGTTAAACAATATGATATGGATTGTTATATTTCATTGTTTTTGCTTTTCTAGTCAGCAGTATGACTTACTATCTATTTTTTTGTGCATCTGTAGAATTTCTATGGCAAGAAACTAGTATCTCATAGTCTTCACAGAACCTTAATTATATGAAATACAGTGTCTTTGTTTAGGTAACTTTATATCATAATTTAAATGATATTTGTGTACATCTCTATGCCTATAGATTCTCAGTCAAAGCAGATAAAAGCCTCTCTGGGCCACAGTTAACTTACTTGTAAAACGAGGTGGGTGGAAGAAATTATTTCTATAGACCCTTTCTTTATATGTTTTCTGTTTAACTCAGGGGCAGAATTCTTTGTATTCAGATTTGTAACTTATGTTATGTAATCCAGATTTTTTGGTGCAAGTAACTTTGTTTTAGTTAGATAAATGTTCTAACTACTTACCTAGTTAGAACATTATTTGTATTAATTAAAAGCCCAGTGATAGTATTTTAGAGTAAAAAAAAAAAAAAAAAAGAGGTCTGATTTCCTATCAAGATTTTTAACTATCTCTAATTTTATAGTGGAGTTACCCTAGTGTTTTGAAATGAACTTTTTTTGAGAATAAATAAAATTCTCAATATCCTATTCATCATAGAAGTATCTTATAAATTTTTTTAAAACTAGGCTCTCTTTATATTCAAAGTAGAGTGCAGTTAAATATTACCAAAATCTAACTTTTTAATGAGACTTCCCCCTTAATTAGTCTTAATACTTCATTCAACGGTTAAATCACCAAAGAAGTAAACATTAATATTTTAAAGAATATAGTTTAGACATAGCATACTGTACTTATGTATATCTAGCAAGAAGGTATTTTATCAGTATATGTAAAACTTGATTTGCTATAATTGGTTCTTTTGCATTTTCTACAAACAGTGTAATTGTAAGTATTGCTTAATCCCATTTATTTTATTAACTGAAATAATTATATTTGACAGAATAGACCACATGCTTTCTATTCTTTTTTGATGAAAAAGTACAAACTATACCTGTTGTGCATATCTGAGTATATATTTTTCATTTATACTGAATTGTTATATATTAGACCTTCTGTGGATGATGTAAGTTTAACAACTTAATAGATTCAATCTTTAACCATATGAATCTTATAATTTAATATACTTCTAATATATGTTATTTGGAAAAGGGAATTAGATGGAAACTTCATTTTTATTGAATATACTTCTGTATTATATGAATTAAATGAACATGTACTACTTGTATAATCAAAAATAAAGGAAAATGTTGGTATTTAAACTGTATATTTGGAGCATTTGTTTAGTTTATTTAGAAATTATCTTCATTGCATAAAGTATCTTATAGATACTTAATTTTTCTATTTGATTGTTTTCCAAGAGAGGGGCTCTTCATCTTATTCTGAAGAACCAGAATTGTGGTTGGGCTTATTATATAATTTATATTCATTTAATAATTTTGGAATTCAGAAATACTACATCAAGAATAATTAAATCTTAAATTTGCATTTTTCATCTTCTCCCAGTATAATCTCTTGTTTGAAATAGGAAAAAATGAAACAAGTACATAGATGAAATGAATTTTTAATACTTAATACTATGTACTTAGATGTCTCTCAGTAATGTTCTAGTAACATCTAGCTTTCAGTTGGAGGCTTTAAAACAAAATGTAGCACCAACTGAAGAAATAGTGAAATTGGTGAGAAAATAAAATATAAGGAAATGTATTTTAGGTGTTGAATTTACTTAAACTCATTTTACAGAGCATACATTTTCATAGAGACTTTCAATCTATATTTTAAAATTCTTAGATACTCTCTTAGTTTTATAAAATACATACTTTCATCATTGCGTTAGGGACATATTTTTATATTCATCCCAAACGAATTTCTAAAATACTATTTATCTTCTCAAATTTGTCTGAATAGATTCTTGTCATGTGATAGGGAAATGAATACTTTCAGATGTTTTATTGTGAATACTGAGGAGATGCTTTTGCAACTTAACATTGGGTAGACAATTCTTTTTACACTAAATGGTTAGTATTTGAGTTACTTTATTTAATAAACTTTAGTATTCAGAATATTTTCTATCATCCAAAACTTAATTGATATCCATAGAACAATACTTGCAGTTTGAATTTATATATTTTAGAAATAAATGTGAATGTTTTTTTTTTTCCCAAAAACCCCAGGCTAGTTATATGAAGATAAGATAATCATATAATTACCTGAATGTTTGTTATTCTTGTTTTATATATCAACTAATTCCTATCATTTTTTATGAATTCTTCAGTTATTTCCCAAGTAATTTAATTAGTTGAAAAATGTAAAGTGTGGATAAAATCTAAGTGTGGGTGAAGGACTACTTATGCCACAAATCTCTTTATCTTTAATACTAAGTTAACAAACATTTATTACGTAAAATTTGCCTTCAATTCTGAAATTTTTATGTGTCATAGATAAAGTGTGTGTGTGTGTGTATGTGTGTGTGTTTGTGTGCCTGTGTGTGAGTAATGTTCCTAATATATTTTCTGAAGCATGGCCTGGAATCCTGACTGCCACTTTGTAGCTATTTAATAAAGCATAAATTGCTTAACAACTGTAAGGTTTTTTTTTTTTTTCAATCTGTTATTAAGAAATCACTACACCTACCTCACAGGGTTGTTGTGAGGAAAAACAATAAAACATGTGAAAAAGTGCTTTGTGTATGCCAGATACACAGTATATAGAAAAATGAGTATTACTAAAACTTTAGTGGACCTCATTTTTATCTTACAACAAAATCTAAATTCTGTGCATGTGATCTGGCTCCCCCCTTATGTCTTCAACCTCATTTCTTTCCTTGCAAACTGCAGTATTGATTAATTGATATTCATCACTTTGCAGTTCCCAGAATATGTCATGCTTTCTTTGGGCAGCAGCATTCTTTCCAACCACTCACAACACCCCTTTATCCCTAGGCTGCTATCATCTGTATAATTCAGCCTCATCCTTCAGGTCTCACTTTTTAGATTTCTCCTTTTTTTTTTTAAATTTTTTTTTTAAATTTTTATTTATTTATGATAGTCACACACAGAGAGAGAGAGAGGCAGAGACATAGGCAGAGGGAGAAGCAGGCTCCATGCACCGGGAGCCCGACGTGGGATTCGATCCCGGGTCTCCAGGATCGCGCCCTGGGCCAAAGGCAGGCGCTAAACCGCTGCGCCACCCAGGGATCCCTAGATTTCTCCTTAACTAAAAGATGTTTCTTATTTCTCCTTCATCCCTTACACTTTGGTTAGATGACCCTTCTATATGGTCCTATAGGCTTTGCTTATACCTGTTCTAGCAAATATCTCATGTATTACAATGGCCTTTGTGCCTATTTTCTTTGTGAACTTGTTGAGAGTGGAGTCTGCCTTTAACTTATTTTACCTAGTACTTAACAGAGTTTCTGCAACTCAGGAAGCAGAGTGAAATAGATGTTAAGTTCCCCTAAACAAATCCACAACATATAATTTATACTCTTTAAAAAACTTTAATTCTTCTATATTTATATAAAAGATTTTAAACTCCACAATAATCATATCAAAATTGCCCCTTTTGGGGCATTTGGATGGCTCATTCTTTTAACCATCCAACTCCTGATTTCGGCTCCAGTCATGATCTCAGGGCAGTGAGATCGAGCCCTTTATCTGCATCCAGGCTCCCACTCATTGGGGAATCTGAGATTCTTTCTCTCCCTCTCTCCTCCCCCCACCTCAGACCCGACCCCCAAAGTAAATAAATCTTTAAGAAATTATTGGTATTTTAAAATCGACTACTTTGTTCACCATTTATCACTCTTAATGGATTTATTAAGAGGTGAACTCACTAGGGTACAAGTAGAAAGTTACTTTATTCTTTCCTGTCACTGTACCTGAAATCTCCCCCTGAATATTTTCTTTTCTGCCCCCTTAATGCATGCTGCTCAAATGTTTTTTACCTCTTCTCTGCTCTTGCTCTTCTTTCTCTTTCTCTTCTCTCTTTCTTGTTCTTTTCATTCTCTCTTTAATTCTTTCTTTACTTTTCAGGTATATATGTATAAAAAAAAAAAACAAGGCTAAGAAATTAAAATTCCAAACTCTCATCCAATGTGAAATTTTTTTTTTGTAAGTTTTGTTCAAAGAAGGCTTAAAAACTTGAGTGGGGACATGTGAAATAGTAGACATTTGTATTAGTTTTTGCCTTCGTTTTTCTCCTTCTCCTTGTAGTACTCCTTGGTCTCCCAGAGTCTGAGGTTAGAAATAGAGAAGAGCTAATTGATAGTAAAGGTATGTTGGAAATGTAACTTTGTTTTGCTTTTCTGGGTTTATCAAAGATTCCCACTGTTTGAGGACAACTCAGCTATAATTCCTGGATGCAGTTGATACTTACTTTGTCTTCTTTTGACAACTATCCTTGGTTTCTGACTTTTTAATCTGTTTCAGACCTCTTTCTTCTGGGATTATCTTGTTTCCTTTGCAATCCTCTGTGCAGAATTCCTTTAAAAATGTCTCAATGCAAGTTCGCTTCCCAGGAATCCTTACCTGTCCCATTGGAAAAGATAATTCTTTACTTCACAAATTCTGAAGTGTTGTTGGCCATTTCTAAGTTAGTAGCCCCACACGAAAGGCACCTTAATCTCTTGCCTTGTTAAACAATCTCTTAGATTGTTTTTAGGCCAAAGTCCAGTTCCTGTGTCATCTCTTAAATGTTCTATATTCTAAAAGACATAGGCCAAAATTTGAGAAAATTGGTGTTCCGTTTCTTCCTCAAACAGTATAAGCTCCTCTCCTCCAATATGTATTTATATTTTTTATGTGAATAGTGGAGCAAACAATGCCTGAACAATTTTTGGCCACATTTTTCCAAATGTGGCATAGATAATGGTCTATTTGTTACCTTAGTTCTAGTATTTGGAACCTGTTGTTCTCAGCTTTGGGTCCTAACCAAAACAGAGAAAACCAGAAAACTCCCATTTTAATATCCTGTTACACTACTTACACTGAGGCCATTAACAGGCAGCTTGCATTTCTATACATTTCTGTGAAGGTTCATCCATTTCTATATATCCATGCCTTGTGTTAGGCTATTCTGTGAGTTTGGAATGCCCTTTCTACTTTTTCCTCATGGTGGAATCCTTTCCAGTTATCAATGCCCAATTCAGGTGAAGTCTTTGTTGGTCTTTGCGGTTAGAATAAATACTTCTCTACTATGTTCTCACAGATACTTTGTGTAAGCTATTATTGTAGTACCTATAAATTTGTCTGTCATTCTGATTAGATTGTGAGCATTTCTGAGACAGCCACTGACTTCATGGTGAACCCCTTACCATCTAGTCTCTATTACATGTTCCATACATTACTTGCTAAATTAACGAATCCTTCTGAACACCTGAGATTGAAGTTTGTAAAATTATTACTGAGTGATTAATACTTCTATTCTTAATTATTTCTGTCCATATTTCAAAAACTATTTGAAGGGGCAAGAATTATATATTATGCCTCTGATGTTTTTTATCCCAGTGGCATTTCACTTTATTTATTCTTAGACGTGTTCATTCTAGGTTTCAGTTCTGTTTTGCTCAATTTTCTCCACTTAGCTCCCTGCATTCTTTATTTTTCTTCCTTGTTTTATTACAGTTGATTGATATAACTATGGTAAGTAAGGATAACCACGTATTCCAAGCAGGTTCAGGTTGAAAGTTATACAAATAAATAAATGTGGAAGATCTCAGGGTTAGTTGAATTTTAAGCAGTATAGATGCCAGGAATTGTAATTATTATTTATCTAAAGTCATATTGCTTATACCAGTAAATTTTTGTGTATATATTTACATAAGAAGGAACAAACTATAAAAAATGGCCAAGTGATTAATGCTGCTCAGCTTTAGATACCAAGAAACACTGTTTGTTCCTGTTAGTTACCCCACTCTGTAATCACTATAGTTATTCAGATACTCTATTTAAAAAATTAGTAAAATTAATTATCATTGTTTTTCACTTAGTTTAAGGTAAATATTACCATATGACAGAAGTTTGATACTAGGAAGAACAAAGTTCTATTTTTCTAAGTTTTTGTGAGCATACTTGGGAAAACTAAAATCCAGGAGAATTTTTAGGAAGCATCTGGTAGGGACAAATAGGAAAATTAATGCTAAAAAATAGTTTTTCAAAATATGCCATTTGAAATATAATTCTCTTTTAAGTATTTGTTATTCCATTTTCTTTTCCTTTTGAATGGCTTTATGTTTTTCTTTTTTCTTTTTTAAAGATTTTATTTATTTATTTATTTATTTATTTATTTATTTATTTATTTATTTATTTATGAGAGACACAGAGAGAGCGAGAGAGAGGCAGAGACACAGGCAGAGGGAGAAGCAGGCCCCATGCAGGGAGCCCGATGTGGGACTCAATCCCAGGTCTCCAGGATCAGGCCCTGGGCTGAAGGCGGCACTAAACTGCTGAACCATCCGGGCTGCCCTCCTTTTGTTTTTCAATTGTGGTTTTGAGTAGGATTTTAATTAAAAACCCTCTTTTACTGGGTCAAGAAAAATGTAAAAAAAAAATCTTATAAACCGTAAAATTCATTGAAACCTACTTAAACCTAGGTAATGTTCCTACGCAAAATGCCTTATTCATATTACAGATATAAGTGCACATAATAAGAAAATTGGCCAGGGGCATCTGGGTGGCTCAGTTAAGTAGCCAGCTTGTGATTTTGGCTCAGGTCATGATCTCAGGACCTTGGGGTCCAGCCCGGTTTCGGTACTGGGCTCTGTGCTCAGTAGGGAGTCTGCTTGAGGATTCACTCTCCCTCTTTCTTTGCCCTTCCTGCTTTCTCATGCATGTATTCTCTCTCTCTCTCTTAAATAAATAAGTAAACAAACAAATCTTTTTTTTAAAAGGGAATTGACCATTAATTGATATTTTTTACACTTCTCTCTGAAATCCTAGCTCCATGTTTTTCCTCTTGTGCTGCAGGTTATGACAGATTCAGCACGTCTGAAAAACAAAATAAATCTCAGTTCTCAATTCTCATTCTGACTCCCAACTCAGTCATTGTTGCTTATACTTCACCATATACCTTGTGACCCAGAATCAAAATAATACCACTTTCTCCTCTCCTTTAACTTCAGTGTCATCTTTTTTATTTCTAGATCTTAATTATTTTGCTTTTAAGATATATCTTGAATCAGTATGCTTCATTCTATATACATTGATAAACTCTAGTTCATTGTCACTTGCCAAGAATCATGTTTTAGATTTGTCTTTGTTGGGCAGCCCCAGTGGCGCAGTGGTTTAGCACTGCCTGCAGCCCGGGGCCTGATCCTGGAGACCCGGGATCGAGTCCCACGTCGGGCTCCCTGTATGGAGCCTGTTCTCCCTCTTCCTGTGTCTCTGCCTCTCTCTCTCTCTCTCTCATGAATAAATAAATAAAATCTTTAAAAAAAAAAAAGATTGGTCTTTGTTTATATTACCTTTTTCTTGAAGATAAGAACCAAATTTTATTCACCTTTGTGCTTTCCCATGAATTATAGTCTCAGAAATCCCTTCTAGGTTCACTCAACTAATTGTGAGGTAGTTGATTCCTTGTATTTAAGCCTTAAAAGTTTTGGATGGATTGCTAAAATACAGAGCAGTGCCACAGTTAAAATTAATCGCGCATTATTCCAACTTGATATTAGTGTTAATGCTACCAGGAAAGGTGCTTTAAGTGAATTCTAAGTAATCTTGGACACTTGGCTTGGTCCTAATTATGTGAAAATGGAATTTCCTGGCAATATGCTGGTATATATGATGGTTTGTGGCTCTTGCTATAACTTTTCAAAGTTGAGTCTTTTTTCTCATTGATACCATTTAAAAAATAGTTATATGCCATTTTGACAATGTAATTTAACAAGTTATGATTACTTCACTTTTTACATTAGTCCCTTTCTAGCTCTTTCAGAGCTGGTATTATTCCCATAATACAAATGGGAAGGAAGCTTCTTTTGCAGTCTTGCGAAAGTCTTCAACCCAACTACCAGTCCCACAGGTGGATCTAATTTATCCTAGTAAGAGGATACAGTGGCTTCCTAAGAGGAATAACTGCGGTATGGCTATTTTAGTGCTTCCTGTGGTAGAACTTTACAGAGAACTTATTTTTCCCTTTTGCCTCTTCTCCTTGTAGTCTTTGAAGATAATCACTGGTTTCTGGAAATTTACATTATTAAGGAGCTCTCATTTCAGATTTGATTGAATATGTGCTTATTCTGATTTTTTAGTGTTTTATAAAATTATTTGAGTGAATGTGTTATACAGAAATAAGATGACCTTTTAAATGTGTTCTCGAAAATATTTTCAGTTTATGATTTTGATTATTTTGATCAGTATGTTCCTATTTTTTTCTCATTCCTCTCCTGTTTCTTTTAGTATATATGTACCTTTATCCAGATCTATCATCTATTTATACACATACACATGTATACATGAGCTTTTAATTTTGTAAATTCACCTTTTTATATTCTCATATCTCAATTATTTCTTTGATAAATTTTCAAATCCATTTAATTTTATTTTTGCTATATAAAAATAAAATATAAAAAATAAAATAAAAATAAAAATAAAATATAAAGCCTACATAGGTTTTTTTATCTATTTTCCAGATTTATATAAAATATAGCATATGTTGCTTTTGTAGCCTATAAATTATATGATATTCGTGGTTTGCATGTCACTTAGTAAGTTAAATATAATTAACATTTGGTTATTTTTGTACAATCAATTATTTTTACTCTTCATTCAATGTGTTTAGTGATACTGTGTGCTAGGCACTGTCTGACATGCTGGAAATGCAGAAAGTCTTTGCTCTTATGGAGCTTTTATTCTTGTTGCTGAAGAGGCAGAGAAACATATGACACTAAATACATAATTTTAGATAGGCATAAGTACTGGGAAGGAAACAAATGCATATAATAAAAAATGTTGAGGTGGAGTATACTGTAGCTAGGATAGCGAGAGGAAATATCAAAGATGGGACATTTGAATTGAGATCTAAATGATTAGGAGGAAGAAAATCACATCCAGGCATCAGGAAGAGCAAGGACAGAGGTCTTTGGATCTGAGTGAGTTTGGCATATTGAAAAAAATTGAAAGAAATGGAAGTGTGTGTGTTGAACATTGTTGGGAGGGGAGATAGGAGAGAGTGTGGCAAGAGGTGAGGTCTTTGAAATAATGCAAGAACCGGATTAAATGGGCCATAGTAAGAAGTTGGAATTGTATTATAGTTACAATGTGAAGACATTGGGTGATAATTTGGTGAGTTTGGTGATAATTAACACTGAGGACATCACTCTTCTTGCTGTGTGGAAGATCAACAGGGAAAAGGAGTTAGGGTCTAGGAGAGGTAATTATTAGGCAGTTTACTGCAGTAGTCCCAGAAATTATGGTATCTAGGATTAGGGCTTTTGGCAGTAGAAATAATGAGACGGAGGATGTTTTTAGAGGAGTACTGATAGAATTTGTGAATGGATTAGAAATGGTGTAGTCAGCAATATCAGACATAATTGAACATGAAATATTTTTTGAAGATACAATTTAATGGACTTACACTTTATCATGGCAAAAATGTACCATAATTTATTTAAATTACACTCTGGTTTTGATTATTTTTTCCTTACTCTTTGCTAGCATAAACAGCATTAATGTTTCATCATTTTTTCACCTCACTGTCATTGTACATAAATAATGATTTGTGATGGCTTGTCAATTTCAAAGGTAGAAAATTATATTTTTTTACTAGCTAGATTGAAATTTCAATATGTTTATTAACAGGTTTTGGTTTTCTAATTGTGGCTTGTTTCTAGCTTTGTTTATTTTGAGATGTTATTTTCCATATTGATTTGAAAGGTCACATTAACTATAGAGATATAAACATCCCAACATTATTCGGCCTTGCGATTTTTAAACTTGTCTTATGTTAGTCTCCCCCATGTCCTTTATGCTCTAAACACTTCAGCTGTTTCTCAAACAAGCTAATAACCTCTTTCTTGCCTCATAGAATATGCACTAGTGACTCTCCATTTTCTGAATCCCTCTTCAGCCAGTCTTTACATGCTTGACTGTCTTGTCATGTTTCAGCTTAAATATTACCTCCTTAGAGGAGCTGTCCCCAGCTTTCTGACATAACATTCCTTCTCACACCCTTCACATTCTGCTACATTACTGCCTCTATTGTGTTTGTTTTCCCCCCAGGCTTTTTAGTCTTCATAGCACTTACCACTGTCTGAAGTTATTCATTACTTACTTATTACCTCTTCTTTCCAATAAGAATGAAAGATCCATGAGGGCAAGCATCTGCTCTTATTTGTTTACTGCTATGCCCTCTGAGGCTAGAATATTGTTGGGTATTAGTACATAATTAATATATATTGTAGAGTGGATAATATAAGGATAGGATATTACCTGTTTGTCCCATATGCTTATGTTTTTCCCTTTTTGTCAAGTGCCTTCATTTTTGTTCATGGCACTTTTTATATGAAGAATTATCTACTTTCATGGAGTCAAATCAGTGAAGTTTTTTTTTGTTTTTGTTTTTGTTTTTTGGTAAATGACCTTTTCCTTACTTTTAGAAGGAAAAGAAAAACTTTCCAATCTGGAGATACTCCATTTTCCTGTATTCTAATTAAAGTGTTTCTGAATATAAAGTTATAATTTATTTTCATGAATTAGGGAAAGTATTGAAGATAAAAATAGCCCTTATAAATGTGTTTCTGTGCTTTCTTCTAACCTGTGCATTTATTTATAAAAATAGATTTCATACTATATAGAGAGCTTTTCATCTTTTTTCACTTAATATTGGACCCACTGCATTATTTAGAAGATATATATTCTTCAGAAGTGTAATTTTTTGAGGTCTACAGAATATTCCAACTTAGGCATTTGTTATAATATACTTAATCAGTCTCTTACTTTATACTTGTTTCAATCCTTTTTGACTTAAATAACAGTACAAGTATTGCATTTTTGTGTTCATTTATAATTGTTCTCATAAATTATTAAACAGAATAATTAATTTACTGGGTCATACGCATGCATGCAGTATTTAAGATATTTAAGGATTCAGTGCCAAATTATATTTAAGAAAACTTAAATAAGTTTACACTCCTAGTAGAAGTGTATGGGTGTTTTTCTCATCCAATTTTCTGATTCCTGATAATTATGTGCATTTAAAATATTGGCCAATTCCTCCCCATCTGTGCCACCCCCCAATAATTTTGTGTTTTTCAAATACAAAATTAAGTATTTTTAGGGTCAAATCTATCATTTTTCCATATTTCCATATATTCATGTCTGTACTTAAAATAGCTTTTTTCATTCTGAGGTTATATATTTGATTACTTATGGTTTTGTCTAATTTTTTACTTTGTAGGTCTCTAGTTTATGTGGAATTTATTTTAAGATATTTGAGAGGAAAAGTTCTAACTGTATTTTCTAAGTAGTAATCCAGTTATGCCAGCCATATAATTTATAAGTAATCACCTATACTGTTTTCACACTAAATTTTTATGTATTCCTGGGATTTAGGAGGAAGGGCTATTTATTCTGGTCCATTGTTATTTTAATTCTTATGGTACTCATTATTGCTTTGTAGTATCTTTTTATTTTGAGTTATCTACTAGCGTTATAATCCCCTGATTTTATTATCTTTATTCTAACAACTATTCTGGTATATTATTCCATTTGTTTTACTTATGAATTTAAAATCATTTTGCCAAATATCCTTTCCAAATATGGTATTCTTGTTTTCTCTTAGTGAAATTGTGTTAAAACTATTCACTTATTTGCACAAGATATTCTTATAATATCTAGGATTTTGGGGATCCCTGGGTGGCTCAGCGGTTTGGCGCCTGCCTTTGGCCCAGGGCGTGATCCTGGAGTCCTTAAATAATAAATTTTATTATTTAAAATAATCTTTTAAAAAAATATCTAGGATTTCATATATGAACTGAGATTATTTTTTCTTTTCTGCCTCAGGAAAGCTTTTTCTATATAGATGTTCAACACATTTCATTTAAGATCATTCTTTAATGATTTAAATTCTTTAAGGTCATTCCTACTTACTGTTTTAAATATTTTTTTATTTATATGTAACTATTTTTTTAAAGATTTTATTTATACATGACAGACACAGAGAGAGAGTGAGAGAGAGAGGCAGAGACACAGGCAGAGGGAGAAGCAGGCTCCATGCAGGGAGCCTGACGTGGGACTCGATCCCTGGTCTCCAGGATCATACCCTGGGCTGAAGGCGGCACCAAACCACTGGGCCATTGGGGCTGCCCTATATATAACTATTATTATAGTTCTTGATTGTATTAGTTTTCTATGGTCACATGACAATTGCCACAAATTTTGTGTCTTAGAACAATACAAATTTGTTCTCTTACAGTTTTAGATGCCAAAAGTCAAAACCAGTTTTACTGGGCTGAAGTTAAAGTGTTGACAGGGCTGGTTCCTTTTGGAGGCTGTAGGGGAGAATCCCTTTCTTTGCCTGTTCTAGTTTCTGGCGATTGCCCGTTTTCCTTGGCTTGTGATTCCTTCCTTGAATCACTACAAAGTCTTAGTTCTGTCATCACATCTACGTTCACCTTTGATTTTCTTGTCTCCCTCTTATAAGGACCCTTTTGGTTATATTTATGGTCCACTTGGATAATCTAGGATAATCTCCCCATCTCAAGATCTTTAATGGAATTACATCTGCAAGTTTCCTTTGCCATATAAGAGAACATTCACAGATTCTATGAATTAGCATATGTGTATTATTTGAAAGGCTATTATTCAGCTGCTACATGTAGGATAATCCCACTAAATTTCTATACTATTTTGCTTTTTTCTATTTTATTGAACTATTACATTAAGTATGGTTGCATTTCTGAACAGTCATAAAATCATAAGTAATCATAACTTTTTCTCTATTTTATAGTAGTAACTTTATGCCTCTTGTTTCTATTTCTGTCTTATTTCTGCTTTCAATTTTTAATACAAATGCCCAAGATATTTTCCCTTTAAGTATCATATTTGCTGTTGGTTTAGGATAGACATTTTTCTAATCATAGGAAAGTATTTTGGTCACTGTTCAGTATCTCCTCACTCTCCATTCTTTTGACATATTTGTGTTACTTTCATGTACAGCCAAATATTAACCCACACTTACTTTTCTGGATTAAGATGTATTCATTCTAGTATATCGATTTTTCAGTAGTGCTGGATCTAATTTACCAGTACCTTATGATTTTTTAAAATATTTATATTAATAAACGTGATTCATCTATGTGTATTTGTTTTTGTGTCTGACTTGCTATTCCATTTGGAATATCAGAGTTATGCTACTTAATAAAATGAATTTAAAGGTGTTTTATTTTTCTCTATCGACCAGAATAGTTTTTATAGCATGAAAATTGTTGAAGTTTAAAATTTGAAAGATCACATAAAGCAGTCTGAGTTCAGAGCTTATTTGAACATAATTCTTTGACAGACTTTTAAATTTCTTCGGTTATTTCATTTTTGTTGAAGTCAATTTTGAAAATTTACATTGTTCCCAGTGAGTTGTCTGTTCTATCAAGATTTCAAAGGGACGTTTGTCATTCTTAATATGTGTTAAGCATTGTGCTATGTTCTATATGTGCAAAAAATAATATATGATTCTTAATCTCAGGAAGTATATTGAAGTGAGAAGAAAAGTTAACTTTGCTAGGAGGAAGCAAAAGAAATAGAACTTCTGATAAAGATTTCATTATGAATGCAGGTAGCAGGCACCAAGGCCACAAAAAGTTGAATACAGGAAGGACTGAGAGTGTAATGATGTGAATACATCATTACAGCTAGAATTTAGGTCTACCAGGAAGGAATAATGGATAGAACTTAAAAGCTATATTGTAGATTATTCTTGAATTTGTACTTTCCTATATATAGCCTGTTAATAACATTAATTCTGAGTTTTTCATCAACAGATTCATATTTTTAAAAGATTAGTCCACTGGCAACATGAAGGACTCTACTGAAGCCAGTGGGATGTCTAGAAATAGACATCCTAATAAGATTTATGAACCGATATAGCATCTTAAAAAATCATATTTTATTTAGTAATATTTTTATAAATCTTTATCTGGAAAAATGAAATGAAAAAGTCTATAGTGAGGGAGGGAATTTAGATATAATATTGAAATTTGTTAGAAGTAATTTCTCAGCAAATGTATATGGACACATGAGATATAGGCATCAAAATGAAGTATCTTTGTCCTTAAAAGATATGAAAAGCTTGTAAGACATGTTTAATAAGGATGATTTCAAAGTCTTTATGTGCTTTATATAAGTAATATAAGTCCATGTAACTACCACCTCAGTCAAGATGTAGTATATTTCCATCATGCTAAAAATTTCATGGTGTCCATTGCCAGACCATCCTACACCTTCCCTGTTGCCTTAACCCCTTCTTTCCTACATGCACTCCTGCCACTGACAATCACTGATCTGTTTTCTGCCACTGTGGATTTATTTGACTTTTCTAGGGTTTTAATTTAAATGGAATCTTATATTATGTACCCTTGTGTCTGCTTTTGTTTTGCATAATGTTTTTGAAATTCATCCCTGTTGTTGCATACGTAAATAATTTGTTCCTTCTTATTGTTGAGGAGTAGTTATTATCTGAATATGTAGTGCTTTTTTTTCCCATTCACCTGTTGATGGACACTTAAGTTGCTTTAAGCTTTTGACTATTAGAATAAAATTGCTGTGAACATTTTTAGTTCAATTCTTTGTGCAGACAGGTGTTTTCATTTCTTAAGTAAATACTTAGGAACGGCATAGCTGGATCCTATGAAATGTTAAAGTTCGTAAGAAACTGTCATTATTCTAAAGAGGTTGTGCCATTTTATGACCAATATATGGGCATTTTGGTTGGTCCATATTCTTACCAGTAGGTGGTAGTTCATAATGTAGCCTTTATAAATTGTATGAAGTTGTATCACATTGTAGTTTTAATTTGTGTTTCCCTAGTAGGCTTTCTTGTGCTCATTGGCCATTGATATATTTTCTTTTGTCAACTGTCTCTTCAATTCTTTTGCCCATGTTTTTTGGATTATTTTCTTCTTACTAAGTTACGAGAGTTCTTTACTTATTTTGGAGACAAGTTCTTTGACGGATATATGTGTCATGAATATTTTCTTCCACATTATTGGCTTATCTTTTCATTTATCTGTGCCTTTTCATGAAGTTCAGTTTATAAATGCCTTTTTATGTTTCTTGCTTTTTGTGTCTTAAGAAACTTTTGCAAATGTTTTCATCTGTTTTCTCCTAGAAATCTTATTATTTAACTTTTGAAAGATCTGTTTTAACTTAATAGTTGACCACGGTATGAAAACAAATTTGATCAATAAGTATATTTAATAGAAGGCTGAAAGAGTTATCTTCACAAATTTGATGGGCTTTGAATATAGAAAAATGAGTAGACAATTTCTTTTGAATTTAAAGATAGATTTGATATAGGTTTGTGTAAGAAATACTATTCTAGCTGCTTTACCCATCCAACAAATGAAAGGGTGCTTCTGTCTTGAATGAATTTATATATATAAATATATTATCATTGTTCTTGTCAGATATGAAATAATTAGAAAATGTTGTTGGGTGCTGTTATTGCCAATATCGTTATTGTTATTACATTCAGACGTGAGGAAGTTTAGAGAGGATGATATTTAGATGAGATAGGTATGGATTCTAACATTTATTTACTTAACACATAGTTGTCATACTTTTTTATATTTCATGTTTTTTCCACCTCTGCCCCCCAACAGAGAGCTTAATTGTTAAGGGGTACCAATAATTATATATTCAGAATCAAATTAATCATCTCTTTTAATTTTGTGGGTAGTTTATGAATACTTTGTTTTGAAAAGTTCAAATAATATTGATGTAGAATAAATAGTGAAAATGCCTTCCTACCTACTCCTTTGGTCTTCTCCCAGACATAATGGTTAAAGTTTTGATGTATTTCTTTTCTGATTATTTTTAATATATTTTTACTAACAAATACTTTATATATATATAAACACAACCAGGTGGCTGTGATTTTTTTTTTACCTGGGCAGTGCAGATCTGATCAGCTTGTTGATTTTACTAATGTTCATCCTCAAAGGGTTCTTTCCTAGAGGCATCCTCATAGATCATGGACAGGAATTGTGGGTCTTGTACAATCTGATATATGTACATATATATATATATATACACACACACACACACACACACACACACACACACACCTATTTGTAGGGTTTTTTAAAAAATATAAACCTGAAATAAGCATGTTATACTTGCTTTTTTTTTATCTTAACAGTATGTCTGATAAGTCTTTACATGTTGATATCTTCATTCATTTTTACTTCTGCATAGTATTTAACAGAATGAATATACTATTGTTTATATTTCTTCCAAGCATGCATGCAAGGCCAATACCTGACTGACAAAATGACCTGGTAAACATAAAATGAGCTACTTTTAGATTCAGTTTATTACTAACATAGACAACAAAGGGAGGAGAAGTCAAAGGTACTACATTCCCAGGTTCTTGTCCCACACAATAAAAGGACAACATGAAAACAAAAGATGCTAGATGACTGGAGTATGAGTAATGGGGTATCTCATTACTGAGGAGCCAATTCTAGGCTGCAGCTAAATACTTATTAGTCTGCAGCTATACCCTAAGGGGTTGAGAGTCGGTCAGGTTGAGGTAGGAAACTTTATAGCTAGCTCATCAGAACCTGTGAAGCTACGAGAAACTGTTTCCTGATAGCCTCCCTGATTGATAGGGAGGGGAGTTGGGGTGGCCTCATAGCAGCTCCTCATAAGCCTCCCATTTTCTCTGTTCCAAAAAGATCGCAACACATTCTGGGAAGATGCACATTAGTTACGTTTTAAGACATTGCCAATGTGGCCTATAAGTATACATTCACAGATTCCAGGGCATTATGTCGGAGCCATTCTCCTACAACTCCTGCCCTCAGCCTTTCCATATTGAGATAACAAATCTCATGAGCATTAACCACTTCATCAGACACTTCACTTAATTGTCCTTATAGGGCTTAGATCAAATATAACTCCCGATTGGGTAATCAGTACTTTTTGGAGGCAAGACCTCAGCCAGGCTCCTCATCCATCGTCAAGCCAGTTACATATGTCATTAATCCAAGTGTAGCAAGAGATGTTGGCAATCACACATACCCCACTTTGGCCAGCAGGGAGCAAAAAATTGCAACAGGGGCACTGCAGTTTTTTATCACCACTTGGGCTAGAGAATTTAGAATAATCAGCTATAATCTGAGAAACATGCAAAAGCGTTTGTCTTAGGTAGCAGAGAGAGGACCACAATTACCAAGAATAATAGGAATAGGCTGAATAAAGTCATAATAGTGTCCAGAAAGTTAATCTTATTCTGTTCACTCTTGATGTCAGTATCTTCTGGGAAGTTTCTGAGAGTTCATGAATTAATGTTTGTAAGTGGTCAAGTTGAGAATGATGGCTGGGTTCTGGGCCAGATGCTCTGTGGATAAGAGCTGGGAGAAATTATTTCCTTTCTCTACCCTGGCCCTCAGCTAAGTTGTTCACTTTTCCACAGCCAAGGTTGTTGCTCTTCTTCCCAGCCATGTGATTCAGTCTCTACATCATAATTAGTCCCTTCAGCAGTCATTTCACTCTTTTTTCTGATTCTCCCTTATGTCTTACCCACACTGTAAGGTTTCAACTCCGTTGTAGGTAGCTCACCAGAAAGGTGTCTAATTCAGTCAGCACTCCGCAGTATCCTCAATAGGAGAAAAGAGAGATAGCCTATTGGTAGGACTAGTATCTGGTGCCCCAGGCTGTATTCATTAAAGTTCCCTTTTCTACTTGCTGTGCACTTGTCTGTCTGGATATATTTGCCAGGCTTCCCTGGTCTCATGTGCTATAGAATCACTTGACTTTGTCTTTTAGACCTATTCTAAATGGTAGATGAATGACTGTGCCCTGGACAATGGTATAACCAGGTGGCTGTGATTTCTTACCTGGGCATTGCAGATCTGATCAGCTTGTTGATTTTACTAATGTTCATCCTCAAAAGGTTCTTTCCTAGAGGCACCCTCATAGATCATGAACAGGAAATGTGGGTCTTGTACAATCTGCACCCATAGTATTGAACTCCACACAAACTGGGATTTGATTATCTAATTGTCCCACTGCCAGGCCCCAGAGCCATTTAAAATGTTACAAACATTGTTGGCTATTTTCCAGGGTAAACATCACCACTCATGTCTTTACCCAGTGAACAGAATTCCCTTTTCCATGCTGAGTTTTAAACAATTTTCTTTAGAACTGCAGAGCTGCAACACTCAGTATGCTCCATTGGATTTTAACCTACCTCATTCATTCCTTTGTGAACCAGATCTAGGCATCCTTAGGAACTTCAAAGGACTGAAGCCCTCCCAAGATCTCTCGGGTTCTAGTACAGACGCTGTGTCTAGGATAGCCACATTCTAGACTTGACTAGCCACTTTTTTATGTAGCTGGTATGTCTCTGATTTTCTTTATTTTTTTAAGGCAAACAATGAATTCTTAAATTTTATTTTAATTCCAGTATAGTTAACATACAGTGTTATGTTTCAGGTATTACAATACAGTATTTCAGCAATTCCATACATCACCTACTGCTCATCACAAATGCACTCCTTAATCCCCATCACCTATTTAACCCATCTACCCACCCCATCTTCCCTCTGGTAACGATCAGTTCATTCTCTATGAATCTCGTTTTGGGTCCCCCAACTTTTATTTTTTCCCTTTGCTCACTTGTTTTGTTTCTTAAATTCACATAAGAGTGAAATCATATGGTATTTCTCTGTTTTGCTTTAGTATCATAAAATCTATATGTGCATTTTCAAGAGCACTGTCTTGAAATTAGATTTGCCCATTAATTATTTTAGATAATTTGAAGGGAGTAGGTATTATTAAAAAATAAAGACAAGTTTCTTTTAGTTCTGTTTCTCTAGATTCTAAATTCAGGGCAAACCTTAATCATATAATTTTCACCATCCATACAAGTGTTAGTTTCTAGTACAGTGTAGCTAATTACAGAGGAATATGAGTAACTATATACAGTTCATATACTAATAAAGTGAGTAAGCATATATATTTTTCTAATATTAGAAATGTAACAGATTTTTTCCTTTGTCACTAAATGAGGGACATATATAAATTAACTTTGTAGGATTATCCCAAGGGTTAAAGAAATCCATGACTATAAAGTACTTAATATGGTGTGGGCAGTAAATGTTCAGTAAGTGTTGACTAAAAAATATAACACATTTTTAAATAATGAAAATATTTTTCATTTATTTAAGAATTTTGTAAATAATACTAGAACTTCTAATAAATATAGGTGTTTCTGATCTAGTTCTGTAGTTATTTCAGCTTAAAAATTATGCCAAGAATTTATTTCCTCCTTTGAAAAGACATGAAGTGTTTATATAGGTTTCTAAGCAACACCAGCATTGCAATTGTAAGAAGAATGACTGAATACAAAAGTAACTGATCCAAATTTGTTACACTTTTGGTATTTAGTAATTGATGAAAAACAGAACCATGTTAGTCATCAATAAACCCCACCCAGTTTACTAGGTTAAAAATATATCCTCATATCTAACATTTCTCAAATTTGAGTTGTTTGCTGAGCAATATTAGGATTGATTTCTTAATATTGTCAGTTAACTCTCATTTATTAGCATATTAAGAAGATTTCCACTGAGTACATCACAAATTAGCGTGCAGTTTTTTGTTTTTTTTTAACTGAACTTTAACTTAAAAAACAAGCAATAGTGGGCAGCCCGGGTGGCTCAACGGTTTAGCGCCGCCTTCAGCCCAGGGCGTGATCCTGGAGACCCGGGATTGAGTCCCATGTCGGGCTCCGTGCGTGGAGCCTGCTTCTCCCTTTGCCTGTGTCTCTGCTTCTCTCTCTCTTTCTGTGTCTCTCATGAATAAATAAAATCTTTAAAAAAAAAAAAAAACAAGCAATAGAAAAAGTAAGAATTGTATAATCTCCAGTATAACAATGTAAACTCAAACTACCAGGTGGAAAGAATGTAGTCTTAGAACTTACACTTTTTTAGTAACACTTCGAATTTTAGAATCTTAAAGGACATGTATTATTGTCCATTATACAGTCATATTCAAATGAATCCCAAGTCTTCCCAAAACAAATATATTGACATTTTTCTTTATGGGTTACAAAGCAGACGAAGAATGGAGACAAAAATGCTGCAGAAACAAAGAGGGAGGCAGATTTAAGAGATGAAAAGGCTGAGGGACTCTAGGAAAAATATGCCATAAAGAATGTTAGAGAGCTTTGAATATAAGAGGTTGCTTACTACATGTTAATCTAGTAAAAAAAAAAAAATAGGAAATTTCTAAAAGTGGAAGCCCACAAAACTGTGTTTTTAACAAAAACCTTTTGATTGTTTTATATATTATGTATTAATGATTTGATGTTTATGAAAAATGCAATTTTATGAATTGGGTATACTTTTATCTCAGGGATTGGGATACTCAAGAAGTTACACATTTACTGATAGATGCAAATCATTAAGATAGTAAGAGAAGGAAAGAGAAAATGAGGACTTATAATAAGCAGAAATGATACTGTGATGGGAGAATGTGATTTCATTTTCTAATAACTTCACAAATAACTTTCAGACATGTAACTGTAATCTGAAGTGTGTCATAGTCATTTAATAAAAGTGTGATAAGAAAGAAGTTTTTTTTACAAAGATTGTCACAGGACCTTTCCTGAATCTAGTTTGTACTTTTTCTTCATTATAAATATAGTAGTAGGCATTTGAGTCTTAAGAAACTTGCTTTTTATTTGAGAAATGGAAGAGAAGTTAGCAAAGTTCTTTGTTGACTACAGGAGAAAGCTCTTATAGGAATTGGCCACATCTGTTTTAATGTTTGCAGCTGAGACATCCAATACAAAATAAGTTGGCTGATAATAAAAGTACAATGACTGCTAATGTAAAACAGACAGATGTTTTTCTCATTACATAGCACTGGACAGATGCATTTTGGTAAAAGAGTGAAATTTTTTTAACAAAACTAAGATGCTTATGAGTAGTGTTACTTTGAAACCAAGTATATATCAACTCAAGTAAATATTTTACCTTCCAAAAATGTGTATGTGAAATGATTTTGTTGTTGTTGTTTTATTTTTGCATTATACTTTCAAGTGCAGATGGGACTAATTGCAGTTTATTACATTTTCAGTAGTAATATTTCTGAGAAAATAATTATTCATGTACTACTAAGGTAGTGAAATATCTACACTTAAAATATTGGTAATTTCTCTGTTTTTTGGTTTTTTTTTAAAAAATACTTCCTCTAACTTCAAATTTTCACTTTTTATTTAATGGTTACTTGAATTACTCCCTTGGATGTCTTCTTGCGGCTCCCATAAATATGCAAAACCACATTTAAAAGACATTTCACGTCATTGATTCCATCACATGTTGCATGGGAAAAAAGTGTCCTAAATACACTTTGAAGAACTTATTGGATATTCTGAGATTTACCTTATTATTATTCCAGAAGATGACTACTAGGTCATGTTGGCTACTTTAGTAAGTTGATCTAAGAAGGTCTTCTGCATCTTCCTGTGATTTGACAGATGTAAAATATGTGATGTCATTTTACTATTGGGTGATTAATATTAATATTAACGTTGAATAAAATCTTAGTGGTACATGTCCTTTGAGTGATTTTTATGATGGACTCATGTTAGTTCATCTGAACTCATAAACCCCTTTAACGACACCAAAAAATACAGGTAAAAGTCTTTCTGCAGTGTGACTTACAGTCTGTTCTATTCTCCAGAAATATTTAATCCACAAGCACCAGATCCACAGACTGCTTTCTATCTTGTTTAAACTAATTAACCTGTGATCACTAGCTTTCAGAAAGCCTTTTTTGGGAGACTTTGTTTTATTTGTACCACAGGTTGGTAGACTTTGATCTGTGAGTCAAACCTAGCTCATGTGTTATTTTCCCCAGCCTACAAGCTAAGAATGTTTTTAAAATCTTAAGTAGTTGGAGTGTCTACTTGGGTGGTACAGTTGGTTGAGCTTCTAATTCTTTGGACTCAGGTCATGATGCCAGGGTTGAGAGGTAGAGCCATGAGTCAGGCCCTGCACTGAGCACGGAGCCTGCTTGGGACCCTCCCTCTTCCTCTTCCTCTCCACCTCCCTAAAATAAATAAATAAATCTTAAAAAAAAAAATCTTAAGTGGTTGAAAAAATCTTAACGAATAGTATTTTAAAAAACTTGAAAATTATATGAAATTCAAATTTCAGTGTTTTAAATATAAATTTATTAGAACATAACCACACTGCATTGTCTGTGGCGTTTTTCACACTACACTGGCAATTGAGTAGTTGCAACAGAGATCACATATGGCACTTTCATCACTTCTCACTGCTTCTCCATGCACTACAAATCATAGTGACACAGTAATAACTCAGCAGTGTTTGCTGTACCACAGTATTTTACTTACTTGTTTTTACCAGTGCATATCCATAATGTCAAAACAAGGAAAGAAGAGAAATATGAACTTCAAGTGTTGTACTTTTAAGGCACAATGGGGTGTGGATTATTTTGTTACAAATCAGGTCACAAAGCATTGTGTTACATAATCACACAGGTAGCTGTGTTAAAGAATAAATGTCAACATTAACAGATAATGCAGTCATGACAACATCCCCAACACACTAAAAAGCAACAGTTAGAAAAATTTTAAATGGAAGATTTTATTTACGAAAATTAAAAATGAAATGAGGTTGCAACCAAAATAAGTTTATGAGTTGCTAATTTGTTAGTCAAGCAAAGAAGGCATTTTTCAATGGTAAGTAATTTAAAACGTGTCCAGAGACTATAAACTTTATTCAAGGAGTTAATGCCAACTTTCATTCAAGGAATTAATGTGGTTGGTAAGTAAACTTCTGGTAATCGTCTCTGAGACTATTTTCAAAGAAGTTGAGAAAACATCAATTCATAACAACTTTAAGCAGAATGTGTTAAGATGTATTACTACTGATGGTAGTAAAAATATGTATTTACAAATGTACGTGGCTTGTGGAGATGTGTTGAAAACCTGTGCCTTATTCATTGTATTATTAAACTGGCAAATATCTTGTAACATATATTGAATTCATCATGTGTTATCAAGCTAATAATTTGGTTGACTTCCTTCACTCACATGGACTTCATCATTGTCCATTCTTTGAATTTTTATCAGAAATAAAAGCCCAGGGAGGGGCACCTGGGTGGCTCAGTGGTTGAGCATCTGCCTTTGGCTCACATTGTGATCCTGGGGTCCTGGGATCAAGTCCCACATCAAGCTCCTTGCAGGAAACTTGCCTCTCCCTCTGCCTGTGTCTCTGCCTCTGTGTCTCTCATGAATAAATAAATAAAATCCTTTTAAAAAAAAAGAAAATTTTTTAAAAAATGAAAAATGACTATCCTGATTTGTCCTACCACATAGCAGTTCAGTAAATTAGCAGTGATAAAGTTGATTGACCAATGTGGAAATTTTTCTGACTGGGAAAAATGACTCTGACCCTCAACCACTGTTACTGACATTAAGTAGCTGTGAAAATTAGCTTTTGATGTGGACTTGATAATGTCCAGCTTTTGATGTGGACTTGATAAACAACACTTCTGTGCAAAACATAAAACTGCAGTAAAGTCTTTCCTACAGTAACTGTTTTTGCATCACAAGTATGTCTTTTCTGTGCAATCAACAATTAAAATAAGAAGTGATATCTCCATTCTCACACAGATTTACAGCAGATATATTTTCTGAGTTCAACCCATACTTCTTGCAGCATCTTTCAGACCTCAATGCAAGGTAGATTTCCATATTTGAAAATCTATTTAACTGTGCAATTGAGCTTCCACTTAATCTTCAATTGACAGTGATTAATTTGTAATGTAATGACGTGCTAAAAGCAAATTTTAAGGGAAAAATCTATTAGAATTCTATAAATGCCTCCTAAGAAATGGCTATGCCATCAAAATATCATATGCTCCTGGATTGATCAGTATTTGGCAGTACCTGTCTGTGTGAAAAGGCATTTCATTTTCCAAAACAAAGTATGTAAAATCTCATTCTAGATTGATGTTAACAGATGAACATTTGCAAGTGATTTGATAGGAACCTTGACTGAACCCTAATTAAGAAAAATGTTATTCCCCTCCCTCCCAAAAAAAGAATTTTATTAGACCTGTATGTTCTCCACTGCTGTTGCTGTTGTTAGTAGTAGCAATATTGTTATAATTTGAATTTTGTCAATACAAAATTGTGGAAATCTGTTTTCTCTCTTGTTATGTAGACCTACATAATATTCTTGATTTTATCTTTGGGCCTGCAAAGCCTAAAATATTTACTCTCTAAATCATTACAGAAAAAAATTTGCCAATCCCTGCTCTCTCATGCCAACTTTCACTTACAAGGTTTTTAAATAAATATTTCCATACTATATCTTTGATTGCATACCTTTTAAGAGGAAGATAAAGAGTAAAATTTTAAAAATCATGGTTTATAAAGAAAGAAATATTTTTGCAAACATTGATTACTTAAAAACAAGATAGTCAAGTCTGATACACAGAGAAAAGCAATAATCTGCTAGTACTCTCATACCATTTAATGCCAGCAAAAAAAAAAAACAAATGTGTCCAGCCCAAACCAAAGAAAAACATTTTTTGAGAGGTAAATCATGAGTCAGTTTTGTTTCTTTTTGTTGCATAAAAGCAATTGGTTGAATAATTATTAAATCCTTATATCATTTTTTACTTTTTATTGATACTAATTTTGCTAACAACATTACCTTAAGTTTATGGATAACTCATGGGTTTTCTGTGTTAGAATAATAAGTCCAGTAAACTGATTACAAGGGAAGCAATATACAATCTTGGCAGTTTTGAAGCTAATTCTAATGCTAGGAAATTTAGAAGGTGGGTCATTTTTTCTTTACACATTTTTCAGCTTGTGAGCTGAAATACTGAACTATCTCAAGGGGACATTGAATTTCAAATCCTACTCTTTGGAAAATTAGTATTTCTGACTACTTTTCTCAGAAGTACTTTGGGATCAAACTTTATTCAGTTTGTTTATTTTTGGATATGCATAAATTTTACCAAATCTAGTGTTAGACTTTACCATTGTCAGAGCCTGTTTGAAAATTTCATCAAGGGGGATGCCTGGGTGGCTCAGTGGTTGAATGTCTACCTTTGGATCAGGTCGTGATCGCCGGGTCCTGGGATCGAGTCCCACATCGGGTGACCTGCAGGGAGTCTGCTTCTCCCTCTGCCTATGTCTCTGCCTCTCTCAGTGTGTCTCTCATGAATAAATAAATAAAACTTTAAAAAAAAAAATTTCATTAAGGAGACTATGAGTTCTACATCAAAGAGCTCTACGGTGCTTGAGCTGGAAGAATCTAGAAATAAATGTGGAGGGCTTTTCAGTTATTTGGATAGGAAAATTTGTTTCTTGTTCCTGGTTATGTATCCAGTTATTTAAAGAATAGGAATTAAGTTCAAGTCATACAAGGTTCATTCCATTAAGTACAGTCAATTTGTATTATTTATTCATGGATTCCGTATTTGCAAATTTGCTCACCTGTTAAATTTATTTGTAAACCCAATATTAATACTCACGGAGCTTTCAGTATCATTTGCAGACTTCCATGGAGTGCTGAAAAATTTAGGTCACCTGGCGCACACATTCACAGCTTATGTCAAACAAGGCAACGCTTTGCCTTCTTGTTTCAGCTCTCATACTCCAAACAAGTATACTTTTCACAGTTTAGTGCCACGTCTTTCACAATTTTGTGCTTTTTGCTGGTGATTACGCTGTTAAAATGGCCTCAAGCATGGTGCTGAGTGCTGTCTGAGCTGTCTACTGTTTCTCAGTGCAGGAAGGCTGTGATGTACTTTACAGAGAAAATACGTATGATGGGTAATCTTTATTCAGGCATGACTTACAGGGCTATTGGCTCCAAGTTCAATGTTTATGAATCGACAATATATACTAAAGGTTTCCTAAGCAGAAACACCGATAAAAAACAGTTATATATTGAAGGTTGATGAAAATGTGTGACTCTGGTCACAGAAACCTAAGCCTGTATTTGCTTGAAGAGTTCTAGTTCGTTGTTAGTGTTTGCAGTGACCTTGTGGATCATAACTACGGCAAGTAGTAAGAACTGACCATATATGCATATCAAGAGAAATTTATCCCATTCATTAATTCATGCAATTTACCATATTTTTTTTTCCAAGATCATGCTGATGGGGATGTAAATTAAGAAAAACATTTTCCCTTCTGTTACTTGTTTTAGAAAATATGTTTTCCTGTGTCGTTTTCCAGATAGTTATTTGTTCCTTTTGCGTGTCATCCTTGCGCAGGGGCCATGCTAATCTTCTCTGTATCGTTCCAATTTTTTAGTATATGTGCTGCCGAAGCGAGCACTATTTGTTCCTTTTAAGGTCATATAACTTTTGTTTTTCTTAGCCATAGAATGATTCTCTAATACTGGCTGTTGTTTTACTAGTATTTCTCATTATTCTCTTGGAATCCAAGGGGAGAGAAACTGAGTCCTGCAAATCTGTTACCATCTCTAGAAAAACAATTCAAAGTACTATAAAGAAGACATATTTTATTTTAGTGCATCATTTTATAGTTTATTATGACTTCTCATCCTCTGTTAGTTATTTGGCTTTGTGTTTCCTAAATTTTTTTGCATAGAGGTTAACAGTCTAATTTTTTAAAAAGAAATCTGAATGGCTTCATTTTTCTCAGAACTTATACATTAAATCCAAAATCCTTTATCTGAACTTCAAAGCCCCTTATAAACTGGTCCTCTTCTACCTATATTTAATCTGTTTTATTTATTCTCTAATGCACATCATTTGCTACTACCTCGATCTCACTGTTTATCTTCACTTGGCTCTCTACACTCACATCCACTTTCACTCATGCTGTCTCTTCTGATCCTTCAGAAGGTTCACAGATTGTAATATGATTGGTTCATGTGTAAATGTAACTTAAAAATTCTTCCCTGATTGCTTGGGCATTGACAATATCTTTTACTTTTGAAATTCTACATTATATAGTTATGTTGGACGAACTGTATGTTCTAAATACATTATTAGAACATTTTACATGAAAAAACGAGTAAATCATTTAGGTTAAAAATAAAGTAATAAAGGGAGAAAATGTTTTCTGATGTGTTAATTTCCCTATTATAAAATTTTGATAGTAATTATTTCAGTATTGAACATAGGCTTTTCTTTCCATAGACAAACCCTGTAGATATACAGAATGTTGGATTTCAAAAAAATATGAAAACATGTAATCTAGTACTCACATTTTATGCATGAGAAATCTTAGCAGTAGTTCCTTATTTCCAAATATAATTAAAAAGATGATATTTAATTTGGTTAAGCCAATGTTTACTCCAAAGCAAGAAATATAGTGAAATTTCAAATATTTATTATGTCATAAAAGTGGTAAAAAGAAATGGTTATTAATAAAAGAGGGCTGTGTAAAATAAGCTGACATCTTCAACCTAACTTATAAGAATAAAGGCACTCCTTTATTTTAAAATGCTTTTACATAATTATTATAGTTGTTTGAAAGTGGACTTATTTATAGACAATTTGGACAACAAAAAACTGTAGAAAGGAAAACAAAAATCTCCCATAATCCCAACACAAATACTGGTAAAGTTTTAACTGTTTTCTTCTGTGTCAGAAACTATCTTTTTGTCCCTTTCTTTATAAATAATTGTTATTCTCAAAGGAAATTACTGGGTTTTTTATTTATATATCATAAGCTGCATAATATCCTACGTAACATAATTTTTCAACTATTGATCTATTGTTGAAAATTAAATTTGTTTGGAATATTTTTACATTGTTTATGAACTCCTTCCCCCCATAAATTTTTGCATTTCTGAGTATTCCTTTGTAGAGCCAAATTATGAAAACTTAAAGTTCCTAATTTTTATTGTCAAATAGCTTTCTAAAAATTAGTTAAACCTTTAATTATTTAATATACCTATAATGTAACGTGTTCTGTAATATGTTGCAAATCCACTTTTTTTCTTTCTCAAATAGCTTTTCCAATTTCCTTTTTACAGGAATAATCTGAGTTCCATTTGTTTATAATACCTTATCATATACATAATTTATTTTTCAGAATATGTTTCAGGCCTTTTTTCTTCTCCTGACCCATTTTTTGTTGGTGCTGACAGTGGTGGATGAATATCAAAATATTCTAATTATTATGGATTTAGACTTAATTGGATAATGTATACTCTCATCTGTGTCCTTTAAAAAAAATAGGAAATTATGCCTTATTTTTTAATGAGCAGTAAAATCACCTTTTCAATTTCCAAGATCAACTCCAGTAGGAATTTCTTTTTTATCAGTTCCTTGGTTTAATATAATTGGGAATGAATTTAGTCTTTTCATCAAGGATAGCAATGCAGATTTTAGGGTTTTTTTTTTCTGTAACTTATACATTATATCTCTTGTCTAATTATTATTTATTGAAAGTTATTTTTGGAGAGGTATGGTTACTATCTGACTCGGTCATTTTTAAATTTTATTTGCAGTTAATACTTGTGGATTTGGATTTAGGCATCCAGGTTTTGGAACTTTTAGACTATATTTTGCAGTTAGAATTTGAAATTGCAAAGAAAAACTCAGTTCTCAATTTTTATCATAAAAATACTTAAATCACCAATTATTTTATTTTGTAAAACATCATTAATGATTCTTAATGTTTATTATCACTTATGATATCTGTTATTTGGGAAAATTATTATTTTATTTATCATAAAACTATTAAGATTTTTTAATGTCCACATTTAGCTAAATAAGTAGTATGGAGTTTTTAAAATTCTTTTCCTATTAACTACAACTAAAGTGATCCACTAATGAAAATTTTTATCAGAAGTAAAATATCTTTACATAAAATGTTTCTTCACTTTGGAATAAGCATGTTTAAGAAACTTTTATTACAAAATAATATGATTTATTATTACTTTGAAATAAGCTATTTAACATAAATACAGTATTAGATTTATTCCATGTTTATGATAGAGATTAAAACTTGGGAGTGCATTTAACTGTATAGTCTCAATTAAAAGTGGCATTTCATAAGAATAGTTGGTGTGTTTCCAATCCTGTTTATAGCCCAGATTTCACATACTTATTTCAGCAGACATTTTCTGAGAAGTTTAAAATAAATGCATAGTATCTTTATTCTGAAATTGAGGAAGAGGAAACATAATAGTTTGTAAAGTTCTTTGAGTTCAAAGGATATACCTGTTGAAATGGGCTAGTGATTTACATATAATTATGCCATCTCATGGAATATATAACCTATTTATGAGTACATTTTTCAGACATGTATTATTAATGGTAAGAATAGCGTTTCAGTTTTAGCTGGAAAGTGACAAGCAGTAAATTGGTATTTATAATAAAATTAATTACAATTGTTAAATTATCTTAATTAGCATTCTGAGGTACATATTCCATTTAGTCTTCTAGACTTATAATTTTGTTTTCTTTCAACCATAGTGTACAGTCTTTATTAATTGATACTTAGAGTAAACAAATATTTAATGAGCACTTACATACCCAGGCACTTGAAATAGAATAAGGAAACAGGACCTGTAAAAAGCCCTGCTCCTATTAAAACTTACAAATGTGACCAAGGATACCAGTAAATAACTAAAGTACTAGCATTTGAGAAGGAGAATTTGTAGGTAAACTGAATAGCAACGATCTGTCTCAGGACTGGTATTTATGAAGAAATAAGCTGTACAAAGATGATAGTGTTTGGGGAAAGAGCATTCTAGCAAAAAGAGCTAGAGTGTTGCAAGAAGGCCAGTGTAGCTACAGCATACAGGGCAAATGGTGGGGAATGGGGAGAAGAGGTTAAGATATAAAATAAGATAATAAAATCAGAGAAGCAGGCAGTGGCCAGAACTTGAATGCATTGTAAGCCCTAGTAAGGAGTTTGGATTTTATTCTAAATACGGAAGGACACTGATCAAGAAAGTGATGTGGGCTTCATTTTTTCAAACCTAATAAAGACATACACAGTTAAATGACTTACACTGCCAGATAACCAGACCCAGTGAGACAGTGGTATTGCTGCAGGGATAGATGTAGCCCAGTAGAATAGAAAAATCTGTCCAATAAAGAGACCAGGTACAAACTCAGACTATATACTGTTAGTTCATTTGTGACAAAGGCGATCCTGTAGTGCAGTTGTGGAAATACAGTTTAGGTCAATTGAGTAACCAAATGGGAAAAAAATACATTTGTTGTCTCCCACCTCACATTATTGTTAAAAATCAATTACGAACAGACTGCTAATATAAATGTCAGTGATCAGAAAATAAAGATGTTGGGAAAAAACACAGAACATCTTTATGACCTTAAAGTAGGCATATGTTACTGAAGTAGAACATAAGCTCTAACCATAAAGAGAAAAATAATACATTTGGACCATTACTAAAATTAAGAATTTCTGTTCATCAATAGATTATCATTAACAGATAGACAAGCCAAAAAATGACATATATTTGATGTCCATATATGTGTGTGTATATATATATATATGTATATATATATGATGATGACTTATACTTAGAGTATGCATAGATTACTTTCAAACCAAAAAACTATATCCTAGAAAAAATGGACCAAACAATTGAATAGGAATTTCACAAAAGGGAAGATCCTAATGGTCAATAAACTCCTTAAAAGAGGACAGATCCATTAGTTATGATACCACTGTATATCCACCAGAGTGACTAAAGTGAAAAAGACTGACAATACTATGTGTTGGCAAACATATGAATTAACTATAAGTCTTGTAAACTGCTAGCAGTTTCAATTGGTACAACACAGTAAAAAATCATTTTAGAGTATCTCATAAAGCTAAGCATACACTTACCATGTGGCCTAGCAGTTCCATTCCTACAACATACCAACAGAAATGTGTACCTACATTCACCAAAAAATATACAGAAATATTCACAATAACTCTATTAGCAATAGCTCTGAACTAGAAAGTAAGTACTTAAACATCAACAATAGAGTGTAAAAATATATTCTGTTAAACTCACACAGTGGGATACTATACAGCAATAAGAATGGGTTTACTACAAATACAGTCTGACTGAATCTTACAAATGCAATATTGAGATGAAGAAACCAGACATAACAGAGTTAATACTGTATGATACCATTTTTATATAGTTCAAAATCAAACAGAACTTATCTCTATAGCAGTCAGGATAGTGGTTAGTTTTGGTAAGAGCAGGTAGTGCTGGAACAGGGTGCAGTGGTACAACTTTTAATGCTCTATTTCTTGATCTAGATGCTGGTTACATGGATATGTTTTTGAAAAATTTAAGGTGCACTCTGATGGCTGTTCACTTTATGTACATATTTATATGTATCTCAATAAAATAAAATAGCAAATAATATTTGTAGACATAAATATGAGAAGAGAAATTTACAAACTTCGTAAAGTGTTCCAAGGAGCAGCCATGATTTGGTTTTCTTTACAGATAAAGCATTGCAATAATCATCATGGGAAAGTAAATGATAATTTAACCAATACTTTTTTCTTTTATCATTCATTCTTTATCATGCTTTTAATAGAAGATGCATGTTCAAAAAAAATAAATTAAAAAATTAAAAAAATAAGATGCATGTTCATTATCTCCTATTATAAAAATGTAAAATAACTATGATCAAAGTATAAATACATACTGATAACTATATAGATTAGTAACATAAAATTTTGCATGTTACTGATCTTTGAGCCCAATCATTTGTTAGATAACAACTTGGAGTTTCTCTTTACAGATTTGATGAGTAAATTATAAATAACTGAGTTTGCCTTGCAATTAACTTCATCTAGTGAACATAGGAGAGAAAGTAGATAATGTGTAATTATGATCAACTGAGTAATGCACATATAATAAAGAAATATTCTCTATAGTCAGTGTTTCAGGAAATTTACTGAGGAGCACCACCTGATTTTAACAACTTTTAGACTTGTATAATTTTTGCATTAAATAAATATAAGCTCAGACCTTACAATATACAGCCCAAGTTAACACATCATAAATAGGCTGTATGAACTGGAACCCTAAGGAGAGCACTGTGAACCAGCCAGTTTTTAAAAGTAATACCTAATGACAACATGGAGAATAAAATGAGAATTTCTCTTGAGATTGATTTCATAGCTTGAAAGTAACAAATATTGTCCATTTCTACTCTTCATTGACCATTTGGGGAGTATTATTTAAAAGTTTGTAAATCTTTTAAAAAAGGAGGGGACCACCTGAATGGCACAGTAGGTAAGGCACCCAGCTCCTGTTTTCCGTTCAAATCGTGATTTTGGGGTGGTGAGATCAAACCCCACATCTGGCTTTGTGCTCAGCGTGGTCAGCTGGACTTTCTCTCAGTCTCCCTCAGCTCCTTCCCCCTCCATGTACACACACACACACACTCTCTCTCTCTCTCTCAAATAAATCTTTTAAATATAAATAAATAAATATGAAAGTTTATAGAGACATTGGAAAGAAGAGGAAGTAGATGGTAAAGAAAAAGGAGGAAAATAATTAGATATAAGTAGAATGATTAGTAACATGAAAATAATAATGAAATAGTATACTAAAACAATGAAATAGTGTATTAAAACAAATAGGGTAAAATGATACATGAAGAAAATGAAAGAAATATTGCTGGGTTGTGGGTTTGCTTTTGAAGATAAGGGCAGATATAATAAAGGATTGATAAATAAGGCAAATATGTATAGTTTATACTGTTCTTTCCCAATTCATATTTATTTTTAATTAATAGAGTTAAATTTTCTTTAGCAAAACTCATTTGAAATACTTGAGTTAAACTTGTAAAAGAATGAGAAAATAAATTAAGGCAACTTTTATGTAGTAAGGCCATACTAGTATAAAACCTGTTTATTTCTATGGAAACTTTGATTTTGATTTGATATTCTTTTTTTAAAGTTTTAAGTCCAGTTCATTAACATACAGTGTTATATTAGTTTCAAGTGTATGATATAGTGATCTCAGCAATTCCATTCATCACCCAGAGTCATGATTTAAATACTCTTTTGAGAGAAAAAGGCAAAGTACTACTTCTGTCAACTGTCAAACAATGCACACATTCCTTTACTCAGAATGAAATAATGAATCTTAAGCAAACATTATCTATTTATAAATATATAATGTCATAATTTTAAGATTTTAACTCCTTAGTATTATATTAACAAGTCAGTGCCCAACTGTTGGAGAATTACATTCTTTTATTTAACCTGAATATTTTATTGTAATTATTTAAAATATCAATCTGTGAGAGTACATGTATACCATAACTATGAACATGTATATCAGTTTTCCCTCATGGATATCATGCATGAAAAACTGTTTAATAGAGTTATTATCTGAAATTTGTATTTATTTTAATATTGACAAAATTCAGATAATGTGAGATTAGATCTATATATTGTCACCTATGTTTAAACTGATGATGTAAACTTTTAGCTATATGATTTTGGTATATAATATAATTTGTATAGGTAATGTTTAACTGAATTTTTAAATTTAAAGCTATTTTGCTTATAATTTTAAAAATAAATGAGGGACATTAATACTAATTAGCATCTTAATTTTATCTTTTAAGCATTTTAATTCTCTTGAATATTACATTAAGAAATTGTTAGAATATTTTGGCTGAAAGAATTGCAGTAGTATATTATACTATTGTAAGAATTAGCACTTTCAAAGGATTTACTATTGTTAAACGCTATCTAGTGTGTCTATATTAAGTATAACTTAAGTGTAATTTATATATTGATGTTTATAAACAGTCTAATAGTTTTGATTTGAACTTATCAAGTACAAGAACTGGTGAATTTGTAGTTTCTTTTAACAATAGTGTCATTTCCGGTTCCCAATTAATGTTTGAGAATACTTTTCATTTGTTTCATTACACGTATTTATCAAAATTTGTATCTGACTTCTTACTATAACAAGTAACATTTATAGAGGGAAATTAATATTTTGAAATGTCTTAACACCATACTTTTTTTCATTGTTGGTGCTTTATTTCACAAGAGCATTATTTTGCGTTCATTCATTGTTCAGAAGCACTGACATTTTCTTTGAATTTATTGCCATTTACACTGGCTGTTTCCATGACAACAGGTTTTCTCATGCATGCTTCCAGATGATTTTTAAAAATCAGATTCCTTATTTTAATACGTTAATAATTTTTTAAAAGTTTTTGCCAAGTGGTTAATCAAGTGTTTTCCTGCTTTGTTTCAAAAAAATTAAATGTAATAGTGGTAGCATTTTGAGACCTTTTTTTTTTAAGATTTTTTTAATTTATTCATTCATGAGAGACACAGAGAGACAGAGAGAGAGAGGCAGAGACACAGGCAGAGGGAGAAGCAGGCTCCACGCAAGGAGCCTGATGTGGGACTCGATCCCGGGTCTCCAGGATCACACCCTGGGCCAAAGGTAGGCGCCAAACCGCCGAGCCACCCAGGGATCCCCTTGAGACCTTTTTATACTATCTTATTTCTAGAAAATTACTCACTTTGTCTCAGTTTTCTAACAAATTTTTTAAATAAACATCTTTCATTAGACTTCACCAGAAGCAATTTGAATTTATTATGTTTTAAAACATAAAAGTAAAATGTCCTTCTTACTGCTTAAATCACTCTTGTAAGAACATATAGGATCAGTTTCTGTTAATTGTTAAAATACAGAAGATAAAGTGCAACAGAAAATTAAATAAAGTTCCCAATGTCCTTTTCTGGTTTTACAGATGGAAAGTTTAAACCAGTCTGTAATGTATAAACTTTTGTATATACTTTTCTGGATGTTGAAAGCAGTAGGAATTATTGACCAGTAGATAGATATAATATTAAATATTAGACATTTTAAAAGTATTTTATATGCACTTGAAAATTAGTTGTAGATAAAATCATCCTGGAAGGAGAAAGTATAAATCATTTTTATTTATTTATTTATTTTTTAAATTTATTTTTTATTGGTGTTCAATTTTCCAACATACAGAATAACCCCCAGTGCCCGTCACCCATTCACTCCCACCCCCCACCCTCCTCCCCTTCTACCACCCCTCGTTCGTTTCCCAGAGTTAGCAGTCTTTACGTCTGTCTCCCTTTCTGATATTTCCCACTCATTTCTTCTCCCTTCCCTTATTTTCCCTTTCACTATTATTTATATTCCCCAAATGAATGAGAACATATAATGTTTGTCCTTCTCCGACTGACTTACTTCACTCAGCATAATACCCTCCAGTTCCATCCACGTTGAAGCAAATGGTGGGTATTTGTCATTTCTAATAGCTGAGTAATATTCCATTGTATACATAAACCACATCTTCTTTATCCATCATCTTTCAATGGACACCGAGGCTCCTTCCACAGTTTGGCTATTGTGGACATTGCTGCTATAAACATCGGGGTGCAGGTGTCCCTGCGTTTCATTGCATCTGTATCTTTGGGGTAAATCCCCAGCAGTGCAATTGCTGGGTCGTAGGGCAGGTCTATTTTTAACTCTTTGAGGAACCTCCACACAGTTTTCCAGAGTGGCTGCACCAGTTCACATTCCCACCAACAGTGTAACAGGGTCCCTTTTCTCCGCATCCTCTCCAACATTTGTGGTTTCATTTTGTATTTAAAATTTCAATTATCATCTTATACTATGTTAATTGGACATAGTGTGTTTATGTCTCTTCAAATAAAATTTACTGGTGATAACTACACACATATTCTGCTTCATAAATCATGATATATCTAGAGAAAATAAAACCTAAGTTTTATAAACTTTGCTGTAGGATAAATACATTTATTATATCATACTGTGTGCATTGTATAACTTTATATAATCTTTAAAGCTTTTTTTTTTTAATTTTATTTATTTATGATAGTCACAGAGAGAGAGAGAGAGAGGCAGAGACATAGGCAGAGGGAGAAGCAGGCTCCATGCACCGGGAGCCTGACGTGGGATTCGATCCCGGGTCTCCAGGATCACGCCCTGGGCCAAAGGCAGGCGCCAAACCGCTGCGCCACCCAGGGATCCCAATCTTTAAAGCTTTTAATAGGATATTTAGTTGCAGTATGATGAAGTTTGTAGTATCATTTATGTAATTAATATTGCATAATTTAAAACACTGGGAATTTAATAATTTAATTTGATACATGCTATTTCTCTTTATGTTCAAAAAAAGTCATCTGTGTAGTTTATCCTCTACATAAACGTTCATAATGTCAAGGTATACTAATTGTCTATATTTATTTTGCTTGTCTGATAGCAGTTATGGTGAATAAGATATGGTGGGAAGCAAAATTTTCATTGCCTCATGCAAATTTTTCATAAGTTCTGATCACAAACTTATTTATTGGAATAATCAATTGCTGTAAACAACATATTAGCTTTATGTAAATTTAAGAAAATATTGCCAAGTAAGAAATCTTAGAACTTGCACTAATGGCCATGCATCATCTCATAAATTATGTGCAAAATACCATTTGATTTTAAATCTGTGTTTTTACTTTTTATTTTAGTTTTTAATTTAAAAAGTTGGGCATATTTTACTTTATAGCTTTACATTTTATGCTCATTTTATGCTCATAAACTTGTCTTTAATTGTTAACTAAATATTTAGTGTAATTCTGGAATAAGTAGTTTCCCAGTGATATGAATTAAAGTATATATTCAAATTTAAAGTTCAGTGTATTTTTTTTTTTTTGAGAGAGAGAGAAAGATTGATTGAATCTTAAGCAGACTCCCTGATACCAGGCTCTTATCTCACGACCCTGAGATCATGACCTGAGCTGAAATTTAGAGTTGGATGCTTAACTGAGCCACCTAGGCACCCCGAGTATATTCTTTTTTAAAGTGACTTTACATTATATAGCCAAAAATATAGTTTGTGGAACAGTAGTTGGAAGAGAATGAGAAATTTCACAAAAAGAGGTGTTCTTTAGTCAAGCAAGTTTGAAACATGCTAGTGCTGTATTTCTCCCAAGAATTCATGATATGCGCTATTGAGTGAAATGTACAGAGAGCCAATAAACAGTTCTGTAATGACGTTTACATCTGTCCCATATTTACTACACTGCTAGACTATGAAAGCTGACTATGTCAGTCAAAATTGCAATCTTTATTTTCCTGCTTTCCCACTCTCCCTCTCCCACATATGCTGTAAAAACCTGCTGGTGTAATTTGGGAGACTCTTCTTTAATAAATTAATACCCTATCTATAAATTCATTATGATGAATGAGTTAAAAATATAACATGTACTTGAAGATGTAATCAGAATAGAGGTATTATGTTTTAGTTATTGATTAATTTTTGTGTGGCCAAGAAAGTACACAAATAGATGTGTATTTTTTTCCTAAGTATATTTTCTACAACTACATCAAATAATGTAAAATACCTCATTTTTTTAGCATTAGGGATATTCGTTTGCCATACTTTCTGTACATCTGGGCAATTTAACTATGCATGTTGCTCAGAATTATAGATATTAGAAAATATTCTATTAGATAAAAATAAATCCAAGTGAGAAATTTTCTTTACTCCTTGATTTACTTAACAGTATTTATTGAACCTTTTTTATTGTGCTAGATACCATGCTGGATGCTAGCTTTTTGAGACTTTTTTCTTAAAAGGGACATTATCAAGTTAATTAAAAGTACATGTACAATATAGTAGGATATTTTCTTATAGACTTTCTAATCTGAAAATGTTATTTCCTGGGACACCTGGGTGGCTCAGCGGTTGAACATCTGCCTTCAGCTCAGGGTGTGATCCCCGGATCAGGGATCGATTCCCACATCAGGCTTCCTTGTGGAGCCTGCTTCTCCCTCTGCCTGTGTGTCTGCCTCTCTCTCTCTCTCTCTGTGTCTCTCATGAATAAATAAATAAAATCTTTTTAAAAAAAGAAAATATTATTTCCTTATATAATCTGTTTATTGAATCACTGAATCAGTGGTAAGCAATGTGATTTGTCCTATTTGTAATTATATATCAATATGAAATGCTATTTGAAAATTATATTTATTTTAAAAATACTACACTTATTGTGATGAGCATTGAGTCATGTATGGATTGTTGTGTGCCTGAAACTAATATAACATTATATGTTGACTATACTTCAATAATTAGTAAAAAAAAAAAAAAGTTTTAACTAATTTTGTAAAAATTATTTACAATCTTATTAATGAAAATGTAAAATAAATCTGTAGCTGACATGTAGTCTTTTATTATTAGTTGAGCAGCAAGAAATGAAAGACTTTTAATGAAATGTATTTGAAACCTTTATGTCCACAAATTCATTTTGCCATTAGTTTGTTCATGTTTGAGATAAAGCAGTAGAAGACTTTTCTTCATGCTGACTCTTGATTTAGATATTTTCACTTTATCCTTAATTCATTTTTTCTTTTAAATACTATTCACCTTTTCATCCAATATTTTGTATTTTCTTTCTGCCAACTATATGTGAGCTTTTTAAAAGAAAATATGTGTCTTTGGTCTCCATAATTTTAAACTTTCCTTTTATTATTATTTCACTTTACTCTTCATCTTTATTTGCATACACAGATAATTTTATATCATTAACTGAGATCTTTCAGAAGTTTCCTTGTATCCAGGAAATAAGTATTCATAGTGATGTGAAGATTTGTATTTAGAAAGGCTGTAATTGCTGTTTTGATGTAAGAATATAACAATCCTATATCCTACTTGTGTTTGATGAGCACCAAGATTCAACAACAGAAATTTTTGAAACATACACACTATTTGTAAATACTTAGGAAACTTCTATATTAAATCCTTAAGAATATTTCACTTTATTATCAATAAAAAAGCAAGATATTATTTTAAGAAAGAGGGTAAGCATGCTATATTCATCTTTGTAAAAGAAACCAAATAATAACCTTTTTTTCTTACCAGTCAGTACCCTACTAGTTATTAATTAACTTATTTTTTTTTAATTTTTTTTTTTTTTTAATGATAGTCACACAGAGAGAGAGAGAGAGGCAGAGAGATAGGCAGAGAGAGAAGCAGGCTCCATGCACCGGGGGCCTGACGTGGGATTCGATCCCGGGTCTCCAGGATCGTGCCCTGGGCCAAAGGCAGGCGCCAAACCGCTGCGCCACCCAGGGATCCTAATTAACATTATTAAATTAATATAAACAAATACCTATTTGATCTTTTTTCACATAGAATTTTATTCCTTTCACTAGCTCATTTCTTCATCAAAGGAAGGGATTTTCATCACAAATGTTTCCTGTGGTATTGTTAGCATAGTACATTTATGGTAGTACACATTTTGTGTTGGTTTTGTTTCTGGGTCTCCTCTGTAGATGTTAGTATGATGTACCTGTGGCTATGATAAAATGGAAAAACAGCAGAAAACATTCTTGCTGAATATGTTGCCTGATTATTTAGAATATTAACTTGACCTGACAAAACAAAGAATATAGTATGATTTTACTATGAGATGAACCAAAGCTATTTAAAAATGTATGTTTCCAAATGATAGACTTCATGAAGTTCAATAAAAATAATGAAATATGATTAATCACATTCTGTAGCATGTGTTATTTTACTATTACTTTAAAAATTTATTTTGGACACATTAAAAAAAACACTCTTTAAAAATTTAAATCAAGCTTTTATTTAAATCAGGTATTTACCCACAATACTATAAGAAGTAGCAGCCTAACATGAACAAAGGGCTGCATAGCAGGAAACGCTTCAGTTAGCAATTCAGATCTGTTAACCACTCTGACAAGATTTGCAGAAATCATCAGACATGCCTTTTAGAACCTAGTTTTGCCATTAATCTATTTCTTCAAGTTGATAAAATACATATTTTACTGAGGTATTCTATTGCAATCATCCTAATTAGCTAGGGGTGCCCTTTATTTGAGCACTAAATACGTTTCTTAAAGTTTGGAAATAGTGCTAAGTTCTTGCTTATTATAACATTAAAACAGATATAACTTATGATAAATCAGTACTTAAGGGATTTCACATCTCTTTTTTTTTTTTTTTTTTTTGGGATTTCACATCTCTTAACGCTAGTCACCTTAGCACATAGCAACCAGGATGCTCTTGAGTTAAGACTTCGGGTACTGCTAGTTCGTGGATATTCATCACAACACTAACTTGGAACTCTAAGGCATCTCAAAATCACTGATACACAGAAATAATCTCTTGCAATATGTCAGGTAATCTATTTTTTGCATATAGAATTTTTGGGGTTTTATTGTTTTTTATTTAAATTTTGTTAGTTAACATACAGTGCAGTATTGGTTTCTGGAGTAGAATTCAGTGATTTATCACTTACAACACCCAGTGCTTATCACAACAAGTGCTTCCCTTAATACTCATTACCCATCTAGCCCATCCTCCACCCACCTCCCTCCATCGACCTTCAGTTTGTTCTTTATCATTAAGAGTCTCTTATGGCTTTCTTCCCTCTCTTCTTTTTTTCTTTTCCCCCTTCCCATGTTCATCTGTTTTCTTTCTTAAATTCCACATATGAGTGAGATCATGTGATACTTGTCTTTGACTGACTTATTTCACATACTCTAGCTCTATCCACATCGTTAGAATGGCAAGGTTTCATTCTTTTTGATGACAGAATAGTATTCCTGTGTGTGTGTGTATCACATCTTCTTTATCCATTCATCAGCTGATGGATATTTGTTGTCTGTGTTGTTGTCTCTCCATTGTTTAACCATTGCTGATAATGCTGCTATAAACATTGGGGTTCATGTACCCCTTCTGTATTTTTGCATCCTTTTGGGTAAATACCTAGTAGTACAGTTGCTGGATTGATTGTAAGACAGTTCTGTTTTTAATTTTTTGAGGAACCTCCAGACTGTTCAGAGTGGCTGTACCAGTTTGCATTCCCACAAATATTCCAAGAGGATTCCTCTTTCTCCACATGCTTACTAGCACCTGTTCTTTCTTGTGTTGTTAATTTGGGAGGGGAAGGGGCAAAGGACAGGGAGTGAGAGAATCTCAAGCAGGCTCCATGCCCAGCACTGAGTTGAAAATGGGCTCGGTCTCAAAACCCTGAGATCATGACCTGAGTAGAAATCAAGAGTTGGGTGCTTAACCAACAGAGCCACCCAGCCACTCGCTCTTGTGTTGTTAATTTAGCCATTCTGACAGTTGTGAGGTAGTATCTGATCATGGTTTTGATTTGTATTTCCCTGATGATGAGTGATGTTCAAGTAATCTTTTTATGTGAATAATCTTTGGATTAGTACAAAAATGAAATACAAGAAATTTCAGGTAACTGCTGACTGCTTAAACTATTCCAGATTTTTATTTTATTTGGTATCTAATACCTATCTAATATCATATATGATATGTTAACAGTCTTTAAGGGACAGTTGTTTATCTTTCTATCTGCAGAGATCAGGTTCAAAGTCAGCAATGGGTCAAGATTTTCTTTATCGGTGAGGACTAGAGTACTCATGAGAGATGAAGAGGACTATGATTTAAATCCAGCAATGTAGCAAGGCTTAACTAGGTTAAGCATGAAAAGTTCTTGGATTTCTTAAAGTAAATTTCATCCCCAATTTGAACTCCAGATCCAAATTATTCTTCTAAGGCCTACTGAAGTTGTTTTATGCTGTCAAAGATTAGCCTAATTAAAAAATACCTTAAATTCCTAACCTGGAAAAAACTTTAGCTAAAGAAGTAGTAGTTTATTCAGGTACTAGTAACACAGCATTGGCCTAAGAATAAGATTTCTAAGAATTGAGATTTGTTTTCTGAGAAATGATAAATAACTTGGCATTTTTTAGAAGGCTGTAATTACTGTAATGTAAACATTATATTCCCTTTAATGTATTTTAATCTGATAGTGTTATTTATTGATTTTATTAACTTTTGTTAATATTTTTGATTACTTGGACTAGTATGTTTTAGATGGGCATCAATGTTTATGTACAACTGACTTAACATTTTTTTTAATTTCACCAAATGTCTAATTTTTAAGATTTTAAAATAGTTTAATACAAATAAAACAAGGAAAAGGATTTTTTAAAAGATTGTTTAAACTTGACTCCTATTTTTCTGAATGAATTACAAAGTTGAGTAAGATATTTCTAACGGTATGTTTCAATTATTTACAATGGGGTCATTTTATTAATATGTATTATTGATTTCAAGAACACATGAAATTATAGGAAAATTTTAAAGTGTAGTTGAGTAAAATAAGCAAAAATTAAACCAAATCATACTGTTCAAAGATAATTACTTTTAAATTTTGATATACTGTATATTATTTCATACTTTTTCTCATGCATATGTGTATATTTTATTTTTTTGATAAAATGAGCATTGTGCTTAGTAGAAGTGAATGTAAAGCTGTGTTCAATTTACTGTCAGCTCATTCATAAATTTTGTATAAACATTGTTCAGCTGTTATTTTTCTCAAATATGTAGTGATGTCTAAGTTCTATATACTTTACATATGAGCTTTCCTGTTAGCCTCTCTGAATAGGATTTACTAAGGCCTTGCTTCAGTATGTCTGTAGTCATCTGTTTTACTTGAGTATGTCTAGTCAAGCACTTGCTGCCTCTCCAGCCAAAGTTTCTGTAGTCACTGCTACAGAAACCTGGGATCAGAAGCCCATTTTTCTACTATTTGGAATGAAGAGAGGAAGGAAGGACGCAAAGATTAATTCCCTCCTACACATGTTTCAAAGAACTATACTATCTCTTGCTCTACTAACCCTCTCTTACTTCTATTTGAATAGCTTCTGTTTTCTGTAAGTTTGGGGCTGTGTTATACTTTTTCTGTTTCATTCATGGTCATTTTTGTTCATTTGGCAGTAATTTGTTGGATATTGACTGCATGTATAGGGCATACTTCAAGCAATAGCGAGTCATACAAGACCATTGTCCTCAAGGATAAAGAATTGAACAAATAATGAATAGCATAAGTAATTTTACAAAGACATAATGTAGTACTAGAGGGAAAAGGAGTGTATACCTATGATGAAGAGGACCTGCTTAATAAGAATAAACAGCTTCCTTACTCAGGAATTTTTCATAAACTCTGGCCCAATAAGACAGCTTTCTGTAATTTTGAGACAAGGAAGAACAGGGTGTTGAAGTGTCTCTCCTTAAGTTACATCTATGTTTGTTTAATATGCAAAACATCACTGGAAAAAAATGGAAGTATGTTTTTTGTTAACTTGGGTTTTCATATGTGCATATAAATAATGTGTATAAAAACTGTAAGTAGTACCACTACCACTGAAATAAATACCTATTTAATGAAAATAAAATCTGTTGAATATTTTTGTAATATCCACATGTAAGCTGCATGGTATAGTTATACGCTGTGTTGTGGACCATGAGGTAGGTAGTTGACATTGACCTGACATTCTATGAGTGAGCTATGCATAGTATGTAAGTAATGAGTTGTTTATAGTAATGATTAACTTACACTTTTACCTGATTTTGAATGGCTAGTATGCCTTCCAGAAAGTTCTGGTATAGAAAATTTCATATTTTATAATCCCTTAATTCCAGTATCAAGATTGCCCTCACTAAAACCTTGAACAACGATTTAAAATGTGTTATTAAAGAAGTACCAAACATACCCAGGGCACTTCATGTTTTGGGTTGTCCCTGCTTTTGTGTTAACTGATATTTTTCATTTAGTTCATCTTGAATTTATTTCCATACTGGTAAATAGAAGTCCTCATCATACCTTTAACTTATCGTGATTAATCACAATTTATTGGGGGATCCCTGGTTGGCTTAGCGGTTTGGCGCCTGCCTTTGGCCCAGGGCGCGATCCTGGAGTCCCGGGATTGAGTCCCGCGTCAGGCTCCCGGCATGGAGCCTGCTTCTCCCTCCTCCTGTGTCTCTGCCTCTATCTCTCTCTCTCTATGTCTATCATAAATAAATAAATAAATCTTATTTAAAAAATCACAATTTATTTAACCAAACTTCTGTTGTTAAACTTTAATTTTTTTGCCATTAGAAGAATGTTGTCATGAACAAGTCTGTGTTTGCATCCATGTATTCCATTGGTTTCATGTAAATTTAAAGATGTATAAATGAAATTACTAGGTCATGATATTTTTGATACTTGTTGCTAAACTGCCTTCCAGAAAGAGTGTGCCAACCTGTAATTCCAGCAGGATTATTTATACTAGAGTACCCACTCCTACATTATCCATACCAAACCTTTATAATTACTTGCCAATTAGAACTATAGTCAGATGTGATTGATTTGCTTTTTTAAATACAGTGAACTGAATATTTTTTTCATTTGATTAGCAAATCAGTCTTTCTTCACTCCTTCCTTTGGCTTCCCTTTTAGTGGCATGATCATGATATAAGGATATGTTGGCATATGTCTGAGTGTTTGTGTGTTTATGTGTGTGTATGTGTTATAAGAGAGTAAATGAAATGGCCATTTGTATACCTAGTTCATTTTATTCTGCTTGATATTTATCTTTTCCTTAAGGTTTTTCAAAGTACTTCACATGTTAAGGTATAAGTACTAGATATCAATCCAGTATTTATCACATACTTTGTAGATTCCCCTACTTTGATCTTAGTCTTCTAACTTTGGTGTCTACAGAAGTAGTAAATTATATGTTGAACTGTTTTGGAGAATCTGTATGGAAACAGGGACTTTTATACATTGCTGATGAGAGACTAAGGGAGACTAAGCAGAGGTGGCAAGAAATATGTGTTATAATCTCTGATTGATCTTCAGTTAAGGAGAAAAACAGCTAGGAAGTACATTATTTAACATAGTACTTTATTTATATAGAGCTAAATGATGTACCTGATTCTAAAATGGCATTTTAAGAAAAATAGCATAAAACTTGAAGACAGTATTATTGTATATGTCCTCTTTCAAGCAAGGTGAAAAATGTGACTTTTTAGAAATACCTAGGAGAGTTATAATTGTCAGAACCATTTAATTAACAAAATATAATTATTTATACTTGAACTTTGCCACACAGTAAATTTTTAAAATTTTAACTATCCAGTTTTTGCAATATAGTTAACTGTACATAGTATCTTTTTTAAGTTCTAGAAAAACATTACCTTCAAAGTCAATTATATGCATAACTTGTAGTAAAATTTACACTTTGGGGTAAATGATATTCTATATACTCTCTTCTTCTGAAAATACGGTCTTAGCAAGTTAAAATATTCTAATACTATGTAATGCTGACTGTTGTGCACTTAAATACAATAAAAAGTGGTATAAAATGAATTTTTTTTCTTTGGCTATACTATGGCTTTAACAGCAGAGATTACTTGCAAATGAACAGCTGCATCTTTAGCACCACAGGCTTAAATTAAGGTCCCAAAGTCCCATAGGTTTTATATTCCATGACATGTTAGCAAGAAACTTACAAATATAGAAAGGCTCATGTTCTAAGATGGAACACAATTCATATAATATCCATGATTAGCGAAGCAAATAAAATGCAGATAAACAGCAGGCTGTATAAGAGACATAGGAAATGATGAAAGAGAAAAAAGGAAGAAAAAGTAGTTGGTTTCTGTTAAAGCTGAATAACAGTAGAAACAAACCATTTTCATCATACTAGCAATATTGAAGAAACCAATTTAGTTGATACTATTACTCTGAGCAGCTAATGTTGTAATTATTTTAAATTTCTCATTTTGTTCTAATTTGAAATGTTTTCACATAGCTCTTGTAACACTTAATGATATAAACTTCTAGGCCATGTTAGTTTTTCCCTTATTTTCATTTTTGTAAATGAGAGACATAAGAATGACTGAATACTTTGAATTAATAATAAAGAAACACTTCAAGTTAAGATTTGATAGCTGAAAAATTTTATAACAGCATAGTAAATATTTTGTTCTGCTCAAATTTAGTAATTACTAAAGTTTAAAATTTGCCGGATCAAATATAATGTCAATTTTGCTTAAAGTTTACTGAAATTGAGAATGAAAAACTCTCAATACAAAAAAGGATAGGACCTGATTCTTTACCAATAATACCTGCCTTTTTCTTAATAAGATAATAATTTAAAAAATGAACTTCCTAGCTGTATTAACAAGAAACTGGCTAATCTGACCAATCTTTCCCTATACTTAAAAATTGTGTCAAAATTCAAAACAAATCTGTTGTTTGCTTCAGTTAAGCGTACTTCCAGGAAATTTTTCATTAAAATAATCTTAACAGCTAGCATTCTTCATCCCTTAATATTTGTACACGTATATACATTCATATATGGGATTTGTATACCTGTTCCTATGCAATTAAATTAACATGTAGCCCCTCTTTCCTGGCACTTGTACAACTAGATGTCGTTCTGTGGCCTCTTTATTTTCTCTGGCCCTAGATATGCCAGTAAAATAAGAATATTATCTTAACAATATCTAGATGATGGTAATGGAAATTTTTTCCGACTTGAAGATGATATATCTTTTTTTTAAATATCTGGCCTTATATTTTACAAATAATAGTGGATTGCTGCCTTTTTTAAATTATAAGGTGAACCCTTCAAATATGAATTTGATTTGTGGCATTTTAGTTTTGGAGAGTACATTCTGCAAAATATTGCTTGCTTGGGCAGGATGTTAACAGATGTTACATCCAAAAAACTGTCATGGATAAATAAATGTATTCATTAAAAGTTAAATGAGTTTCTTTATTGTAGGACTTAATGTTTTTAATATGCTAGTATGTATTATGAATCATTCAGAGAGGAGGTTATTATATGTAGTTTTTCCCCTCAACAGTATTGGACGAGAAACTCCTTTTTCTTCATGGAGCATATTGTAGGGCAAGTGTTATGTAAAATTTACTTAGAGAAGTGCTAGACTAGCATTTGGGGGTTTTAATGCTTTAAAAAATCTTGTATCTTCTTCTTCAACTTATCTTTAAAAAAGGTGATTGTATAACACAATTATGCTTTTCGTTCTTTTAAAAAATACTTCTCATAATTATTGAATTTTCTTGAGGTGACAACTTCAAAACTTTTACCAATGTAGTCATATCATTCAGCTCATAATATCTATTTTTCTTACAAGTATTTTGTCTGATCTGGGTTCTTCCTTTCTTTCCATCTTCATCTCTTTTCATATTTCACTTGAACTGTTTTCCCAACTCTGTCGAGCTGCTTACATGGACATCGTGGTTCTGACAAACCTTTTGATCTCAGACTTCCTTACCTTAACACATGTACTTCTCTCATCCTGGAATGGCCCTTTCTTACTTCACATCTGCTGGTGAACTCTTCCTTCATAGGACTTAGAACTCAGATTAAGTGAGACCACTCAGTAAAGCTTTACTGAGCTAATACCTGCTATCTATTTATATACTTCCATTTAGCCACTTACTAGATCATGAATATTTATTGAGTATTTGACACACATACATATATTCCAGGATGCTGTGAGTGTAAGGATGAACAATATAAATGTATCAACAAAGAGCTCACATTCTCATGGGCTGGACAGACTAGGGAATAGGCAACTATAATAATCTGTGATAATTGCTATTTTGGCGAAGTACAGAGGGCTGTGGATGCACTTAACCTAGAGTATGGAAACGTGGTAACACTTGGGAAACTGATAACTGGCCAGAGATTTTAAGAGAGAAATAGAAGTTCCTTTGGTAAAAGGATAACTGCAAGCAGAACATCTAAGAAAAGAGTTAAAAACAGAGATGTACTTGCTTGAAAATACACGGATTTACTAGGGAAATAGTCAAGCAGACATTGATAATTATGTGGTGTAGTTGTTATTTAGTATTACCATAGTACTGTAATATTACCAAATGCTGTGGCTTTGAGAACCCTAGCCTAAACTTTGAAACCATGTTGGAATTGATTGTAACTACTAAGCTGGTATTCTACTATATTTGCAACATTTTATATATATTGAATTTGTTTCTCTATATCATAGCCATACAACTATGCAATAGAAAGGAAGCCCTAATTGGATTTTCATAAAAGAACAGATTTTCAGCAAGCTTGGAATAGATTAGTTGTGTATGAGAAACATAGGAGTACATAAAGTCATGTATATTTTCTCTAGACTAAATGTAATCAAAGTCCTTGTAAATTTTTTTTCAGGCTACATATTATTGTACCCATGAAGTTCTATATCACTTTGTTATTTTCCTTTTTTGTGTTACAGGTAAAGAATAGTAGCCTATAGGGCACTGCCTTTGGCTCAGCCTATTGAGCAGCTGCCTTTGGCTCAGGTCATGATCCCAGAGTTCTCATGATCCTATGAGCCCCACATCAGGCTCCCTGCTCGAAGGGCAGCCTGCTTCTCCTTCTCCACCACTTGTCTCTCTCATGCTCTCTTTTTCTCTCTCTTTCAAATAAATAAATAAAATCTTAAAAGAAAATAGTAGCGTATAGCTTAAAAGTTTCCTGTCAGTAGGGACTTTCTCCTCAGTGTTATTAGAAATTAGAAGAAAAACCAATCTGTTATACTTTCCACGTTCACAGTGTGTTATGTATATTTCTAGATTATTGGTCTCTAATTTTAAATATGCTGGAACAATTTATAAGAAGATTATAGGTAAATTTCTAAAATGTTTATTCCTTTTAAATCAATTCACAGAAAATTTCTTAACAATATTTCCAGGTTTAACCCATCAGGGCTCTTTTATAAGTCTTATTCAGAAATAAGACTCTTTATAAAAAAGTATTCTGACAAATTTGCTCCTAATGTTAAGTTTGTGTTGTATTCATTTGTGTTTCTGTGATATTTCAGCTTGGTGTAATACACTATTTGCTTGCAATATATGCAGATGCCTATAATTTTGATTCAACAAAAGAAAAAGACTAGGGGTAGTTTTACTCTAAATAAAATTATTTTACTATTAATACGTGAGCATTTTTTTTCAGAATATCTGAGTTGATTATAGGTGTTTATCAAATAATGATTCCATTGGATCTGTTCGAGACTCATTTAATAATTTAATGTTTTAATGGCCCTTTAGAAATATCCCATAATATCACTTTATTTTTCATCTATTAAATAGAGATGAACTCTTATTTAAAGTCAGATGTTCTCAAATTTTTACATAGAAATGGTCATGATCAATACATTAAAACTCTGATTTAGCTCTAATATAATCTAGCAGAATTTGGTCAAATAATTTAGTTGAAAAAGATATTTTTTTTCTTAGAAGTGAATAGTTTTGGTATTCTGGTAGGTGCTAAACTTAAAATGTCACACTTTGATATGCAGCAATATTATAAGAAAGCCTTAATTTATGGTCAGGATTTGATATTTTATCATTATAATTATTAAGTTTAATTGGAAAATTTCAACTATATTCCTTATTTGGCTAGTGCTGGGAATTGACTTACTTAGATCTTTTTCCCTGGGAAAACCCTTTATAAAATTATGTGTGGAAATGGGTGTACTTTAGAAAAAATAGTCATTAGACATTGAGCTGAGTTCCCATCCATGGATGTTTCTAAAACAATGGGTAGAAAGAACATATCTTTTGAAATAGAAATGTATGGTGGATATATTCATTTGTAGACTTTGATAGGAAACCATGTATGATAATGACCTTTAGTAAATAGAAAATAGTCTAATAATGGCCCTTTATTGTACATGGTTCTGTTGGTAGTTCGTTTGTTTAATACTTTTCTCTGTATGTATATTCCCTCTTCCTTTGGCATTTATAATAGAGTTTAATGGAATCAAGATGGATCAATAAAATCTTAACTAGAATGTGGTTTATGCAAAGCCATAGTTTTTATTCATTAAATAAATAATTCTTTATTAACAGTCTGGTAAGTTTTGGGCTGAGGATATAGCTAAAAACAACACAGTCAGGGTTCCTGCCCTCTTTGACCTTTGTTCTAATTGGGGGAGGCAAACAATGAAGTAAGCAAATTACAACAAACAAGAATTTCAGAAAGTTATAAGAATCATGGAGAAACTAAAGAACTTAAAGTGATAGTGAATGAGAGTGGGCTACTTTATGGTTATTGAGTGAGACCTCTGATGAAGTGTCTCTGAACCGTGGCCTTAATGTGAGAAAGGGGCTGCTATAGGAAAAGATAGAAGGAAAGTGCTCCTAAGGTAGAAGTCAGTAGGAAAAAAAGCCGAAGTGAGAACAAGCCTTGGCATGTTCTAGTGACTAAAAAAGACCCAACTCCCTGGAGTGAAGAAAAAGAGAAAGTAATATGAGCTGAGGAGTGAGAACTAAGCCAAGGCCAAATCATGAAGGGTTTGAAAGCCAGAGTAAAATTTGGATTTAACTCTAAGATGAGAATACACTGATTTTAAACTGGTAAATTACATATGATTTGCATATTCAAGAAATTACTTTGAGCAAGGAGTGGATTTATAGAGATGAAAGAAGTGAAGCAGCCTGTCCTATTTAGAGACAGTGATGGCTTGGACTAGGGAAGTATCAGCAGGGAGTGAGTTCATAATACATTTTTATGATATTTACAACCAGGGAACTAAATTACTTAACGTAGCAAGAGTATAGCAACCAGAAAGCCAAAGGAAGTGTTTCCATAAGGCAGAAATGGCTAACCGAGGCTACTGTATGGAGAGGAAAAGTAAAATACCACAATAGTATACCATTTACTATTTGTCTTCATTGCATAATTTACCAGCATCCCTATCATTCTTTCTTGTTGACTGAAAACTTTAGCATCTGATTTACTATCTAACTCTATACCTGTACTCCTGTTCAGACTTTGTTTCCAAAAACTTTAAGAGAAAATATAATGGCAAGGACAGCAATGGAGTGGCAAAGTGGAGTAAGGAAAATATCTATATAGTTTGTGGCTTTGAGTAACCTGGGATTTGACAGAATAAAAACTGCCCCAGTTGAGAATGTTCTGTGGGACATAAAGAACTAAAGGAACAGCCAGGTATAATCAAGGGGTGAAACTAAAAGGAAATTCATAAAAGAGGTTTTGGATATGAAGCATGTGTTGGAAGTAACAGAGGGTACAATGAAGAGGTTTAGAGGGATATAGAAAGGGAGGGAATTGGGTCAAATTTAGAGACATAGAGAAGACAGTATAAGAATCTGATGTGATGACTAGAGACTTCTGCTGGTAACTGATATATATGGGAATATGTGGAATAGAAATCTTTCTATATAAGAAGATGAACAGTTAAAGTTTAGTCCAGTTTATTATTTTTTTTTTTTTTAGGTTTTATTTATTCATGAGAGGCAGAGACATAGGCAGAGGGAAATAGCAGGCCCCCTGCGGGACGTCCTATGGGAGGGAGGGGTGGATGGGATGGGACTCCATCCCAGGACCCTGGGATCACACCCTGAGCTGAAGGCAGACACTCAACTGCTGAGCTACTCAGGCATCCCCAGTTTATTTTTTTTCTTCTCCTTAAATGCTATGGTGGTCTTTGATTGGAGAAGAGCAGGGGTAGTGAGGTACTGTGGTGTGGTAATCACTAGACAGGAAAACAGTTGGCTCAAATGAACTAACTGAAGGAAATTCAAGGACTTCTTTACAGGGGCAGGTTAATGAGTAAAGGCAGGAAGCCAGAAACTACATAGAGAGTAGAGTGGACAGGAAACTGAACATCTAAATCCCTTCTAAAAGAAAGGAGGCCAGGAGAAAGCAAGCCAGTCATCTGTCCTCACATGGATCCGAAGCCAGTGGGTTATCAGGAGTCCAAGGATCTGTCTTCAAGTGGATTAGAAGTCAAAAGGACTAATCAAAGGGTCAGGAGGTTTAAGTCTATGGAGACTTATGTATTCCTATGTTAGTGCATGAATATATCTTGACCAGGAATCACTCTATTACACAACAGGTAGCATCTAGCCTGAGATCTCTCCAGTTGACAGACTTTATTCATAACTTTTTAGTAATTCAGAGTATCAGAGACAAATAGGAGACAGGCTTATATGAAACAGGAATTGAAATTATAGAAAATTATTCTTACAGACACAGTTTTGCCATTTTCTAGGACATATTTTTGAAACTAAAAATATAATGGGTAAGTCAATTAATTTTAGTTCATGATATCACAGAAACTCATCTGAACATAGCTACCTGTTTTGAGCTACAAACTGGTGTTAGATATATTATCTATTTTCATACCTCACCTTTAGCCCTTTTAACTCTAATATATTCTGATTTTCCTTAGTTTATAAGTCTTTAGTTCTCTGTGTTGAAAAAATGAATTGTCAACCTACTCCATTGCCTTTTCAGAACAGAGAATAAAAAAAATAACTTAGCAATTGAGTTGAAGAACTTTGAAAAACTTCTGAACTTCACCTTCAGCCTCAAAGCCACATTTTTCTCCAAATCTGTTGTGGCATGCTGTAGCCATTTATTTAAATAAGATATTTTGCTAGTTATTCTCAGCATTATGGTCACAGCAAAACTATCATGTATGGTTAGAGAGTATAGATTAGTAGGATGTCTTAGTGCTGGTTTACATTTTATTTCATAATAAAATATTGCCATTTTTTTTCAACATGATAAGAGGCACTTATAGAATCCACAGCTAATGTTACACTCAATAGTGAATTTCTGAAAGCTTTAGCGCTAAGATCAAGAACAAGACAAGGATACCTACTTTCAGCACTCAACACTGTACTGGTAGTTCTAGCCAGAATGATTGAACAGGGAAAGTTTTTAAAAGGCATCCAAATTGGAAGGAAAGAAGTAAAACTCTGTTTTAACAGATAACGTGATCCCAAATGTATATAAGAAACCCCAAAGAATCTATTAAAAACTGCTAGAGTTAGTAAATTCAGCAAAGTTATAACGATCAACACACACAAAAAAAAATCGTGTATTTGTGTACACTAGCAATGAACAATACCAAAAGGAAATTAAGAAAACAATTTCATGTACATGGCGTCTAAAAGAATAAAATACCTTGGAATAAGTTTAACCAAGGAGATGAAAGACCAAAGACCTAAAAAAGTGGAAAAGCATCCAGTGTTCATTAGTAGGAAGACTTACTATTCTTAAGATGTTGATACTACCCAAAACAATCTACAGTTGTATTCAGTTAACTCTCTATTAAAATTCCAGCAGCCTTTTTTACCCAAATGGAAAACCCAATCTTCAAATTCGTATGGAATTTCAAGAGACCTTGAATATCTAAAACAACCTTGAAAAAGTCCAGAGTTAGGGATTCACTCTTCCCAATTTCTAACATTATTACAGAGGTACAGTAATCAGAACATTGTGATGCTTACATAGTGATAGACCTAAAGACCAATGGAATGTAATTGACAGTTCATAAAAAATTTAATATATGTATGCATATATTATATGCAGGTATTATATATTATATGCAGGTATTTGTAGATCATATGTATGATAAAGCTTCTTGTAAAATAAAGAAGTAAAACTCTACAACAAAAAGAAAAGCAAATTATGGGGAAAGGGGGTGAATAGACATATCTCCACAAAGAATATACAGATGGTGAATAAGCAGTGAAAACATATTCAAAATTATTAGTCATTAGGGGATTGCAAATCAATTGTACAAGTGATGGCTAGTTATTAAAAAAAAAGAACAGGTATTAGTAAGGAAATGGAAAAATCGGAGTCCTCATACATTGATAGCAGGAACGTAAAATGGTGCAGCATCTGTGGAAAACAGTTTAGCTCTTCCTCAAAAAACTACATACAGAATTACCATATTGCCATGCAATTCCACTTCTAGATATATACCCAAAAGAATTGAAAACAGACTTAAGCAGATACTTGTACATTAATGTTAATCGTAGCATTATTCAAGATAGTCAGAAGGTGGAAACAACCCAAGTGTCCATCAAGAGATGAGTGGATGAACAGATGTAATATATAGACACAATGGAAAATTATTTAGCTATAGAAAGGAATGAAGTCCTGATATTTGCTATAACATAACTGAAAAAATAATTTGTCAAGTGAAATAAGCCAGATAGAAAAGGGCAAATACTGTAGGATTCTACTTGTATGAAATATTTAGAATAGGCAAATTCATAAAAACAGAAAATAGATTAGAGATTACTAAGGAATGTGGAGAGGAAGAGATGAGGATTTATTTCTTAATAGTTACATGTTTTCTGTTTGAAATGATTAAAAAAATTGGAAATAGTGGTGATATTTGTACAACCTTATGACTATAATGCCACTGAATTGCATAATTAAAATAGTTTAAATGGCAAATTTTATGTTATATGTAATTTACAATTATAAAATATTTTACTGTTTTATATCATCTCAACACAAGTTAAAACTGTGCTCAAAATTAATACCTTTTTAATAAAACAATCCTCTTGAATGAAGGATTGCATATATACTTTTGAAATTTTTATCATTTTTCCAAACTTTACAAATTTGCCTTCCCATATTCCTTCCCCCAGCAAGTTAATGGGTCACAATTCTTCATGTTTCCTCTACATTCATTTGATATAGTACATGTGAGCAAGAGTATGACATTTGTTATCATTCACTAACTTGAATAATTCACTCCCTCTTAAAACCTATGCAAATGTGGACCTTGTCTTCATATTTGATTTATAGATTCCTGATAAAGATGGGAGTCTTTTTCAAAATAACTCTTTTTAAAGAAAATACAGAATAAAAAACAAAAAAATAAAAATTCACTGCTTAAACTGCAGTAATTCATTAATCTGTATTGGATCTCAAAGTGATAACTTATGTGTTAGGAACAGAACTGTCACCAGAGATGTTCATCATCTTGCAGCTTACATCAGCAGCACTTGTCAGATTTTCTACCATGCTGCATGTCCAGTGGTATGTTTCTTTACTTACCTTCAGATGACTTTGATTAGCTACCATTGGTCATGCTTCTGAGTTTCTAAGCTTAATTTGATATTACATGTTTGTTGCGAGCTGTTTTCCCAGCTTCTGTGCATGGTCCACAAACTTCTGCAAGTGAATTCCTGTTAATGCCTAAGGAATAGCTAGAAGAATTCTAAGTGCAGTTTTTCTTATAGCAAAAATTTAAGCGTACAAAATCAATGTTAAAAATGGTGAGCAGCCCAGATGGCTGTGGCTCAGCGGTTTAGCGCCGCCTTTGGCCCAGGGCCTGATCCTGGAGACCCAGGTTCGAGTCCCACGTCGGGTTCCCTGCATGGAGCCTGCTTCTCCCTCTGCCTGTGTCTCTGCCTCTCTCTCTGTGTCTGTCATGAATAAATAGATTAAAAAATCTTTTTTAAAAAAGGGGGTGACAGTGATTGATAGTGGCAGGAAAGTCAAGAAGTCTATTTTATTAAACTTTTAATAAAATTTAGTCAAGGCAGTTTTATATTCCTATAATCCATGATGGAAGTTCAAAGGTAATAATACTGACCAAACTAGGATTGCAATGCCTGAATTTCAACACAAACTTGTGCTAAGGATGAATGAACAACTAGTTGTCATTATAACTGTTGCTAGCTAGGTCCTTTTGCATGGCCTCAGAATTTAAAAAGTAGAAATGAGTTATAATATATAGGAGAACAATTGCAATTGTTAAAATTTTCAGATATGTCTGCTTTCAAACCTCAGTGTTCTTCAGAAGTTAGTATCTCCTCTGCTCCTGATACTACTTTATGGGAATGGCTGTTTAAAAGTAAATGACCATGCCATTTGCATGCATGGAACAGAGAATGAGTTTATAAGAAGCTGGACATCTACTCTGATTCCCATTCATCCTCTCATCTTAAATTATTTGAAGAACGAGTACTTTTGATTTTTCTGAAAAGTATACTTTCATTCTTTGGTTTGACTGAGTATATATCAACGTTAAACCATGCTCTGGAAACAGAATCAGGCCTTTGCTATATTGGGACTAAAGGATGTTACAACGGCCCTTTTTCATAGTTTTACAGTTTAGAAGTAGACACAGGATTGTGTGGATAGTTAATTACCTGGAGAAGAAAAGCAGTTATTACTTTGTATCATAAAATGTCAATTCCTATGATTTCCTTTTTTAAAAAAGCCTTTTCTTGAAATAGTATATTTTTTCCTTAGAAATTGAAGAGTAGGAGGAAACATTATCAAATGTGCATAACTGCACAATGGTATAAAAGCTGCAATTACAAATTGAACTTACTTTTTATGGCAATTTTCCTAAGTACTTTTGTTGATTTGAAAACTTAATTTTAAAAAATTTGCTAATAGTCCACACAGTTATTAACCATCTCCTGTAATAGTTGTCTATTCTCCGCAAGAAAGGTCAATCATTTCTTTCATTTTATGCCAGATTTGGAATAAATCAGTGAAGTGATACCAATGGTATGATTCAGTGTATGTAAAAAAAATTATCAGACTTAAGTGAAAGCTATTGTCCCATCATCAAGCTGAAACATATGTGACTTTCTTAAATGGAGGTAATTTGGTAGCTGCCCTAATGTTACATTTTCAGAAAGTATGTGTTGTAATGGAAAGTCTATGGTATTTGACAAAAGCTTACATCTCTCTACATTTGTTAGTTATATGTCCTTGGCCCAACTACTTCAAGATAATATTATCTGCTCTGGCTATTGTGAATATTAAGTTAGATAGTATATAATATACACTTATATTAATAATATATTAAGTACATATATTACAACATTTTTATATAAATCATAAGATGGCTTGCAAATTTAACTAAGTATAATAAATATTTAAAACACTTATCTTACAATAATATTCTAAGATACATATTATAAAATTACTTAAAATTTTAAGTTAGCTCTTCCCTGTGAGTATAGGGACATGACATGGAAAAGAAAGCAAGCCAAAGGAAAAGATTTATGGTGATTAACTTCAAAGGAGACCTTTGAATGGCTTCACTTCTTGGAATTGGTAAAGTATATATTTTCCCCTGAAAAAAAAACCAATACTATATTTCTACACCTACCAGACCCTTAAATATCCTTAAGTGGAGCTTTTGCTGGTATAATTTCCTTAAATACCCTTAAATGGGACTTTTGCTGATGTAATGACAGCTATAAATATGGAATACATATAAATCAACTATTTATAAAGGCATTAATAGGAATAGGTATCTCTTAGATATAGATCATTGTAGAGGGTGATATTAAAGATAAAGTACCATTATCTGTTGAAAGGGGTATGTTAAGGGCATGTGTTTTCAAGTATTAAAATCTTTTAACAGTTTTAATCTGTTAAATTTACCATTATTACTGTTATTTCCATCTTTTAAAATAAGTTACATTTTGTTCTACCTAACCTGAAATTTGTAATGCCTGTTATTACAAATGATGGATAATGTGTAGTATATTTTTAATAAATTGAAGGAAAGCAAAGCTAATGTTTCTGCTTTTTTAAACCACAAAAACATGCAAGTAATTAAATTACCATGATTATATATTGAAATTAGTGAAATACTCCTTGAAAATGGCTTTATTCATTTAAAAAAGTGATACTCTCTGTTTTTTTATTATTGAAATATAGTTGATATATTGTATTAGTTTCAGGTGTACAACATACTGATTCAATTCTGTATAATACTAGGTGCTCAATCACAATACGTGTGAGTCATCCTCTGTCACCATACAGTTACTATATTAGTATTATTATAATAGTATTTACCATATTCCCTATGCTGTACATTCCATCTCTGTGACTTAATTAATTTATAACTGGATGTATGTAGCTTTTAATCTCCTTCACCTATTTCACCCATACCCCACCCCCTCTCCTTGCAGCCATCAGTATGTTTTGTGTATTTATGAGTCTGTTTCTGCTTTTTAAAAAAATTTTTAATGTTCATTTGTTTTAAGATAAATTGATGCACATAAGTCTTGAGATTACCATTTTATTACTGCCCAGAACTACATAGTTAAGTGCAAGTTATTGTGGAAATGTTAAATATATAATAAATTGGGAGATCTTTCTTAAAATGACAGAAACTAAATATTATGTTGAAAAAAATGAACCTTTATTCAGAATACATGCTGTCTAGAATAAGTAATTTCTCAGTACTATTAGAAGCTATTATCTTATTATAAAAATTATCTGTATGTCATGTTTTATTTTAAATCTCAATTTTTGCCTATTGCAAAATTGACACTTCCACTTTCCCAGTCCTTTTCAAGGCCAAAATCATTGTCAATAAGTTATCCTAGAATTACTAATATTGGACTAGATTTTTATATTGATTTTTTGTTTTGATATGTTTTACTGTCATTCATCCAACCAGATCTTTTACTTTAGATTTATACTGGTATTTCTTCAAGAATTATATATTTGCATTCTTAACTAGGTTATATTCTCAATAAGAGTATAAACCAATACATTTTTTAAAAAAAAATTTCTTAAAATAAACCAATACATTTTCTTATACCCAAACAAAATGTTCACTAATTTTCATTATACCTAACAATTTGAAATATGTGAATCATATGATTAGTATATACCCATTATTCTAGATTAGACTCATTCTAATAGACATGATAATTTATGACTTACTAAACTTTTTAAAATCATTTCCTCAAATATATTTGTTTTACACACATTGGCTGATCTTATAAACCCAAAGAAGGTAATTGGTTTGATAGACATTTTATGAATAAATAGTTCTTAAAATCAATTACATGTTTTCAATATACAGATAAGAACATTTAGACTTTTTCATTTATTCAAAAAACACTTCTTAAGCATCTGCAGTATACTGGACACTATTCTAGGCAGTTGATACAGTAGTGAACATACAGACAAGGCCCCTTTCCTATTTTACTTTAATTTTTATCTTTGCTCATGCTGTTACTCTTCCCAAATGTTCTCCATAGCATGAATTTATTTTGTATTCTCTCTATATATTTTCTTTGTTTTGTGTATAATGTCTACATGAACTAGAATATGAACTCCATGAAAGCAAGAGGATTCGTCTGGTCACTCAGCTTCTATTATAGTACCCCAAATTTAGTAGGGACTTAATAGATTTTGTCAAATGAATGAGTGAGTTGAATGTATGATATCCTGAAAGCTAAGTGAAATGTTTTTAGAACCAAATAGTCAGCTGTGTCAAATGCTGCTGATGGGTCAAACAACATAAAGACATGAATATTGGACTTACCCAGGTACAGCAGTGATGAATGGTTTGCATGGAGTGAGAGAGAAAAGCCATATTAGAGTAGATTCAAGAAAAAAGGACATGGTGAAGAATATATACGTGTGTGTGTGTGTGTGTGTGTATTTATATATGTATATATCTAAAACCCATTCAAGGAATTTTGAAGGATAAGGAAATTGAGCTATAACTGGAGAGAGGGGTACGAGGTCAAGGAAGCCTTTAAAATGTTCTTCTTTTATTTTAAAAATTCCAAACATACAGTGAAAGAATCATACAGTGAATCCCCTTATACCTTTCCCATATATCAGCAATATCTAGATTGTTGTATACTTATTTTATTTAAGCTATAACTGGAGAGAGGGGTACAAGGTCAAGGAAGCCTTTAAAATGTTCTTCTTTTATTTTAAAAATTCCAAACATACAGTGAAAGAATCATACAGTGAATCCCCTTATACCTTTCACATATATCAGCAATATCTAGATTGTTGTATACTTATTTTATTTACTCATTTTTGTTGTTGCTGCAGAAATATTTTGAAGTGAAGCCCAGTCATTTTGGTGTTTATACCTCAGTGTGCATCTAAAAAAAAAAAAAAAAAGAAAAAATAGCAGTTTTTACACAACTTGATGCCATAATCACACCTGTTAAAATTAACAGTAATTCCTTGATACTGTCTAATACCTAGTTCTTATCATATTGCTATAATTGTTTTAAAGTAAAAGTTTGATTCTAGATCCAGCCAAATTCTAATTTACATTTGATCATTATATCTCTGAAGGCTCTTCTAGGTTAGTCCCTCTTTTATTGATGAAGCTAGATCAATAGGCCTGTAGACTATCTATATTCTTTTTTTTTTTTTTTTTTTTTTTTTACTATCTACATTCTTGATTTGTATCTTTGCTTCCTCATGGTGTCATTTCATTTATTTTTGTTTTCAGTATTTTTGGCAAACTGTAATGGAGTGTAAATGTTTTAATTAGATTTAGTTTCATCTACTTTGGGAAACATACTTCGTAATCAATGCCGTGTGTGTCCTATTTCATCATATCAAGAGGCACATGGCTCACCTTCATCTTCTTACTTATGCTAATGATTATCAGTGAAGTCAATTGGTGACTGCCTTATGTTTCCATTGAAAGTTACCTATTAACCTTTAATCTGTGATTTTGATGATCTTTGCCTAAATCAGTTATTTCATTTACTTTACCAAAGGGTAATTTTTAATTGTCATAAGGGAGGAGTCTTTAAAAATTGAAGAAATTATAATGTTTTTCTGCTGATGGAATTGATCTAGTAGAAAAGGAAAAATTACGATGTATAAGAAAGAACTCTGACACATGGGGAAAAGGCAAACTTGATAGATAAGGAATAGAGTTCACTGTGTAAGTGATAGAATACTTCAGATAGGAGCAGGAACAGTTTAAGTGACTTATTCAAAGTTACAGTAATACAGAGTGAATATATTTTATTAAGTTTCTATCAGAATTTTGCTATGGAATCTGTTTGATAAATTGTACCTAATTTTAGAATCATGCATTTTCAATGTGTGATATTGTATGTGAAATTAGAATGGAAACTATTTTAAATTTCACTGCCTATATTGACATTGACCCTACTTGTTAGAGTTTTTCTAATTTCTTCCTCAAAAGTGCCTTTTTATTTTTTTTATTTTTTTTAATTTAAAAAAGTGCCTTTTTAAATTAATGTGTCTTATACATCTGTATCTTTACATTTTAAAAAATGTGGGCATGTACTTCTATGTAATTGTTTTTCAGCTTTTGTTGCTAGTCTATTGCAAAGGGAAATAAATGCTACTACTAAACAAATGGTAAAAAACTGGCAGTTTAGTTTAGACACTAATGGAGCCTAAAAGCCTTTAAAGTGACAAAAACAGCAACTTTTATGATTTATATCTGCATTTTTGTTACACAGTTTGGTCATATACCTGACAGTTTTCTCTCTTTGTGACTTGTTCCTAAAAATTATACTTCTGTATTATCTGAATGAAAAGGCCATTAGAGTTCAGTAGAAGAATTTGTTCACAGCAATCCCATTGGTGAATGTACAGTCTCCTTTTTTCTTTTTTTTTTTTTTTTGGTAGTACTAATGACAATGATATAATTTAATTCTCGAAGAATACAATTTGCAAGTTTGAACCTATAAATGATCTCCAAATTGTCTCCTATATGCTATATGAAACTCAGTTTTAGATAATCATTTCTTTATGGCTCAGTGATTTCCATTTACTTCCTGTTAGTCTATATACTCTGAAGAGTATTGTTACTCTGTTGGGGTTACTGTATTGTCTAACATGATATACACTGTCCTAAATTAGAATTTTAAAAGCAACATGGATTATATAATCTCTTTAGTTACTTAGTGCCATGTTGTTGCTGTTTTTCCAGAATCCCTATTGAGGTTGAACTGATTTCCTTTCCTGCTTTGCCATCTGCAAAAGAGCACTCTGTATTTGTCCCCAAAAGCAGAAATGTAATCTGTTTTGTTTTGCCTCCAGACTTAGATGAGAACATATTGCATGAACTACATTGATCAGTTATTATTAATTATTATTGCATCTAGTCATTTATTGGACAGTTAATACAACCTTGTAAAGACTTCCCTAGATCATTTTACCCAAGAACCACATAGATACATCTAGGTAGACAAGGATGAAAAAAGCAGATTAGGAGAAACAGGAAATATTAAATCTTCAAACTCACATTATATTTTTCAGATTCTTTTAAACATTCCAAATGAAAGACATACTTGCTCTCTACTGAAATATTTGTACAATTTAAGAAACCTAGTTTTTTCATTCACTTAAATCCTCATTGTTTAAAATATGAAGATTTAATTTAGGTTTATCCATATATTACTCTTTAAATTCTTGTGATATAAATCTTTTTTGTAGAAGAATGATAATCCTTTACTGTTCTTTTTATTTTATTTTTTTTTCTTTACTGTTCTTTTTAAAAATTCAAAAATACTAGAAAAATGGCTTATCAAGGCAACTAATTCTTAAAGCAATGTAAACTCCTTATGATTTTTTAAATATTTATAGATTTGCAACTTTGTTGTCCAAATGCACTTTAATTATGTTTTATATAGTAGCTTAGAATTTTTAAACTATAGTACCAAAATGTGTTAGTACTTGGAAGTTTTTTTTTTTTTTTAAGATTTTATTTATTTATTCATGAGAAAGAGAGAGAGGCAGAGGCAAAGACAGACTCCATGCAGGGAGCCTGACATGGGACTCAATCCCGGGTCCCCAGGATCATGCCCTGGACCTAAGACAGACGCTTAACTGCTGAGCGACCTGGGCTGCCCTGGAAGTTTTCATATTAATTCAAAAACAAATATTTTATAAATTTAAAAATAATCATTCTTTTTGGTAACTGTTTAGTAAAGAAATACTCCTGAGATGTAAGTTTATGTGTTGTGTTGGGATGCTGAATTTATTTATTTATTTATTTATTTATTTATTTATTTATTTATGATTTATTTATTTATTTATTTATTAATATTTTATTTATTTATTCCTGAGAGACACAGAGAGAGGCAGAGACATAGGCAGAGGGAGAAGCAGGCTCCATGCAGGGAGCCCAATGTGGTACTCAATCCTGGGACTCCCAAGATCACACCCTTAGCTGAAAACAGACGCTTAACCACTGAGCCACCCAGGCATCCCAGGATGCTGAATTTAATACCAAGCTGCTATAATGAGACTCGGAATTATCTGAAAACTAAGTTTTGGGTTTTTTTTTTTTTTCTGTCTGAAGGCTTATCTGTATCATATAAAATGAGTTATAGGATCTGTGTATTAGACCCAACCAGTTTCATCTTAGTCATGCTCACATATATTTACATTTTATTCACTTGATGAAAGATGAACAGTATTAATCTTCATCATTTATCCATAAATTTCAAATTTCATAAATTGTTTTTTAAGATTGTATTTATTTGAGAGGAGAGAGACAAGTAGACTCCATGCTGAGCACGAAGACTCACAACCCTGAGATCATGACCTGAGCCAAAATCAAAAGTTGGACGCTTACCACCCACCTGCCCCAAAAACTATTTTAAAATTTTGTTCTTAACTCTGATATTCTGTCTTATTATTAAAATTACATGATAAAGACCACATTGACTCATTTATGCAATAAATATTTATTGTGCACCTGTTATGTACCAGGGACTTTTTTTTTAAAGATTTTATTTATTCATGAGAGACATAGAAAGAGAAGCAAAGACACAGGCAGAGGGAGAAGCAGGGGAGAAGCAGGCTCCATGCAGGGAGCCTGACGTGGGACTCGATCCCAGGACTCCAGGATCAGGCCTTGGGCTGAAGGCAGCGCTAAACCGCTGAGCCAACTGGGCTGCCCTGTACCAGGGATTGTTGACAGCTTGGGGAAGCTATAACACAAAACAAGCTAATCTCTTGTCCTCTGAGAGCTTACATTCTAGTGAGAAAGTTAAAAATAAAGATTAAAATATCAAATAGTGTTGCTATGATAGTATGTTGTTGCTATGATTAGAAAAAGAGCAGGGTAAGTGAATAAAATGAAGAAATTAACCTGGACTTTCCAAGACCTCCTCTACCCACAAATTTATTTATTTATTTTTTAAAGATTTATTTGTTTATTCATGAGAGATAGAGAGAGAGGCAGAGGCATAGGCAGAAGGAGAAGCAGGATCCCCACAGGGAGCCTGATGCAGGACTCCATTCCAGATCCTGGGATCACACCCCAAGCCGAAGACAGATGCTCAACCGCTGAGCCACCCAGGCATCCCTACACACAAATTTAAATGCTCTTTTCACTCTAGATCATCCAAGTGTGCCATTCATGTAGGTACATCCATTATTTTTCATATCATACGATCATATAATTGTCTTGCCTGATGTTAATTTAGTTTTTCACTCTTAAGATATCCTCTTTGAAAGCTGGGTCCATCAATCTTTATCTATGTGTTACCAGTTTTTAACCCTAAGTCCTTTTATAAGTGCTCAGCAAGTATTTTTTTTTTATGTTGATGAATGAATGATATGCTCAGAACTTCTTAAGATCTCTGGCTCTACTGGAATCCAAAGACCCTTTTTGAGAAAGAAAAGAATGAGTTAAAAATGAAGAAAGGAATATTTATGTATGTCTTCACTCTGTTTGGTTTTTGGTTCAAATGAACATTTCTAGTGAATTAAGAGTTCTGCATTTTTATTTTATTGGCCTTACTATATCATCCTTTCTCATAGCTTTTTGAAAATAAAGTAATAAAATAAGGAAGGTTTTCTGAAAAGTAATCTTTCATCCACAGGTACTACTGAACGAGTATGCTTGATCCAGGGAACAGTTGAAGCACTGAATGCAGTTCATGGATTCATTGCAGAAAAAATTCGAGAAATGCCCCAAAATGTGGCCAAGACAGAACCAGTCAGCATTCTACAACCCCAGACCACCGTTAATCCAGATCGCATCAAACAAGTGAGTGTTTAGTTGGGAAATCAAAGAGAAATATCCACAGGATAGTATGAATTCCTTATAAAAGAAGCATTAACATCTTAGCATATAAAGTTTTTCTTTTCCTAAGCATACGTAATACATAACAAAGTTGTCATTTTATGTACTTAAAGACTACCAGTCTCTTCCTTAGATTGATCAGTTGATTTATTGATTGATTTAACAACTCGTTTTTTAGTATTACACTGAGGAACAATTATGTGCCTCGGTTCTTTTGTGATTGCCTTTTAAAAAATTTATAGACACAAAATTGATAAATTTATAGAAATTTAATCTATTTTAAACTACATTCAATTATTAAAGTATAAAAATTGAAACAATATCCTCAACATTTCAATTACCATATTTTTAATAATACTTGTAGTCTTCAGTATAGTTACTATGCATATAAACTACTGTTTTGTTAATTTGTTATATTCAACATTTTTTATAAACAAATATGTATAAGTAAATTTTTGTACCTAACAAATAGTACTTTGTTTTAAATCAGCTATTACATTATGTATAAGATGTAGTATTTATATATATGTCATAAAGGGCCAATGTTAATCTTTAATGTGTGAGATTTTTCTGTAACAGAAATTTTACTTGATAAAAGACAATGTGAGCTTTTAAGGTTGAATAATGGCTGACATGATGTAGGAGAAAAATGACATTCTTTAGTGTTAAGTTAGGAATTCTTCCCCATAAACTCTTTTAAATTCTGAAATTTTTTTGATACCTTATGATTATAATTATTGTTTCTGCATTTGCCCTTTTTAATTAGCTACTTAATTTGTGATTATGCTATCAATAGACTATGCCTTCAAAAAATGTATTACTCTTCATTAATTCATGGAGTATTTAATTTACAGAATTTTATGTTTATTGTAATAAATTTGAAATGTAGCTCAAAATCTTATTAATTTCATGTTTCTGAATTGAGAAGAAATTTTATACTAAACAATGTTATGAATATATTATAATTTTACCAACATATATATAATAATAAGCCTGACTAATCATATACAGACATAGGAATTAATAATTAGGTAATATATTTTCAAATTATAGGCTAACACTCCATTTTATATTAATTACTATTAAAAAATATTTTTCCATGTTTACATCAGGTAGCTGTTATTCCATATAAAATCATCACTTTATACTCTTTGTCACAGTCAAAATGGTTCAATTTGTATACCCTTCATAAGTTTTCAAGGAGTTGTCTTTTAATTTATGCATGGCAGAATGTAAATATTTTAGAGCTCTAAATATCAGTAGATTTGTTATTCTTCACAGCCATTTATAGTTTTGAAATATTTAGTTTCTCTCAACTCTAAGTGAATACGAGGAATATTTCTAAAACTGACCCCAAGACTCTATCCAGATTCTAAAACTATGAGTTTAGTTAAAGACCTCTGGGTTAAAATCACCTGGGGCTAAGAATTTACAGAGTTGGCACTACAGTGTAAGTTTATTGACTTTCTGCCTTTTCCAGCCTATTCTCTTTTGCTTTATAACTTCTGTGAGAAAAGTTCAAATATTTAGAGACAAGAGTGAACATTTTTATTTTTTAAAAAGTAAAGTTGAGTAGTATAATATTACTGGTGATATATTTAGGACAATGATATGAATTATTTATTATTTTTATAATAATGGGTAGTACCATCAAATAATAGAATATGAATCATTGCTAAAATTCCAATTGTCTCTATGCAATATGAAATTTGAAGGCTACCGTATATCCAGTACCAGTATAGATTGATGAAAACTAGATTTTGAAATTGTTTGGTTTATTTTTACTTGCCTTGTTCAGATAATGTTATTGAAATTCAAGTTAAGTGTTAAAAAAAATAGTGATTGGTTGACTTTTGTGTATTTGCATTCATTTGTAAGCCATGTAGATATTGATGGAATTAAAATTATTGTTGATTTTAATATATTCATGTAATCAATAATGTATGTAAATAGAGTATCATTTTAAAAAATTATCAGACAAGTACACTAAATCTAGTAGAACAACATATTTAATCTTTAATCCCTTTCTTTGTAAATCTAAAAATTGAAATATTTACTTGAAAAATCTGGCAAAAAGATCGAAAATGTTTCCAAGATATTATAGATTAGTAGTTTTTTATGTTCTAAGTTTTTCTATTTTAACAAAAAGATTTTTTGTTGAATTAGTCCCTAAATAGTAAGTCAAGTATATAAATTTAAATACTATAGTTTTATTTCTAGAAATACTGGTTATCCATTATCAAATACTATGTCCAAAATAAATTGCTCTAGAATATATAAATATATTTCATGGGATATTTATATATATTGTAGATTATAAACATAGCATCACAGTAAGATTTTCTTAAAATGGTGGCCTTTCATTTAACTGATAACATTTATCTCTGCTTTAGGCTTTATTTAGTCCTGAAGTTAATTTTAAAAACAATTTAAAAAAATTTTTTTTAGAATTTTATTTAAATTTTGCAAAGAATAAAATTAGAATATATAAAAATGAGAGATAGAAAATATAATTTCTGCATAGAAATGAATCCATGTTGAATATGAAATTATATATTTTCTTAATGTTTATTACTAATGTGTATTGTTTTTTATGATTGATAACTTTAAGGTGTTGCTTCCTAAAAATGTATAATGTATACGTAACGTACTTAAAACAGGAAGTCAAAGTTAGTTCTAAATAAATAAAAGTTACTTTAAAAGTTATTATTTCAAACCATATATTTTGGACTTTTAACAGAATGTTATATTCTGAATCTAGATACACTTGTTAATTGAATAAATTGCATGAACCAGAACATTCTGCCCAAATTCTACCCAAATACCCTTATTAACTGAATGAGTGCTCAAATATAGTGTCTTAGGAATATACTGCAAGCTGGTCTTGCAGATCTTTCAGGTAGTGGAATGATGAAATCTAGCATGACAGCCTTACATCCAACTTTGAATATTAGATGTTGTTTCCTCTCAAGTGTTTCTTGTTGCCATTTTATTTTAAAAATATTTATTCACTAATAGGGTCTCCAATTTTTATATATTCAAATGATAATAGTAATAACAGCTATTGAATAATCAAAATATTGTAGATTCTGTTCTATAACCTTAATTAGAATTATTAAGGTTATTATTATTATGAAGTACCTAATACCATTGTGTTCATTTTACAAGTCAGTATACTAAGAAACTGATATGCATCAAGAGCCAGTAAACCAAAATAAAACATAATTAATTACAACATAGAACATACTATTTCTTATTTTCATGACACACAAATAGAAACATTCAGTGATCTTCAAATAATTTAAACCTTATTTGTAGAAGTTCTGGACTCATTCCTGGAACATGTCTTTAGTTCAGACTCTGTAGTACACATTTTTCCATTTCCAACTTTTTATATTTTGAGTTTGATACCTTTTACCCCTCCTAGAATTATTGAAAATCTTCTAAGTCCCTCAAATCCTTCTCTAAATATGGTTGTTTACATAATGAATCAGTACAATAAACCCTAAAACATGGTAGAAACCACAAATTAGTAATATAGTTAATATTTGTTAATTTCTTGTGTCTGTTACAGATTTTCAGCAGTATTTTTCTCTCTTGCCTCAAATGTAGTTTTAAGGAAAGCCACATTAAGAATGAAGTGGTTATAGGCATTTAGAGAATTCACTTGTATTTTAAAAAACAAATCAAATGAAGATATCAGAAATCTTAGTCAAGAATTTTAGTTCTGTCATGAAAAATTGGCAAAAATAGCACATAATGTGTTCATTATTCACCTATTGTCATGAATTTATTAAATTCCTTTTTATTGAATTGCAAGATTTATTAAGTTGTAGCTCTTGTTCTCTAAAACTAGTTTGTGAGAGATCATAAATTGTTAAAATAATTAATAAAATGTCAGACTGTATTATATACCAAAACTACAACGTAAATAATGTAGCATAAAAGTTCAGACGCATGTGAAAGAAATGTAGGCTTGAGTGACACTTGATCTTATAAAATAGGTGAAGATTTGAACCGGACCTTGAAGATTATATAAGAATTTCCTAATTAGTGGAGAAGAAAGTAAAAAGCTTATTTTAGGCATGTGAAACAATATGGATTTGAGAAGAAAGATATAATGGTTGAATAGTAAGGAGACCCTCGTGACAGAAGAGGAACATTTGCGGTAGAGTTTAGAGGAAATTAATATTAGATAGATAGGATGGGACCAGATCATGGTGAACTTTGGATGTCTGGCTGAGGGGCATTCTATAGATCATGGATACTTCCTAATATTTCCCAAAAGAGCTCTTTCACTTTCTCTGGAAAGTTAGGACAAAAGGAGGCACCTCTGCATTTTGTTCTCTTCTGGCTAAAAATCCAGACGGACTCTTAGGGTGCCTGTAGGTGCAATTATGGATATGAGAAAAGAATAATGACAATTAGCCTAGTGATCTACTATGTGGATCTGTAGGTTTGAAGGTTTGTAAGATAATATTTTCTTCTTTTATGCGACACAAATTTAAGGAGTGTTAAACTTTGTCAGGCTAAATAAATAAATAAAGATTTGGTGGTCAAGAATGAAGGATCAGTAATATAATAGTGATATCTGTGGTGTTTATTCTGTGCCAGCCATTGTGCTATGCACTTTACATGTATTATCATATTTTATCCATCTTCACAAAAACCTATGAGTCATGTAGAGTACAGAATCCATGTTAAAGTTATAGAAACTAAAAATAAATAAATAAATAAATAACGTTATAGAAGCTGATGTTTAAAGGAATTGAGTAACTTACCCAAGAAAATGTAATTGGTAATTGATCTTAACATTGGACTATATGGTCTCCACTTTTTAGCAATGTTGATAAAATGAAACCAAATAGACTTCTGTCTTTGGGGCCTTTTACAGTATCTGGAATAAGTTTATCCAAGAAGAGAACCTCATTTAAAATAGAATATCTTGGGTCAAGGTTAAGTTAAGAGACTAGGCAGTATTTTAAGAAGATGATGAACACCTAATCTTTTTTGGTAGTGAACTTGAAACAAATACTTGAAGTTAAAAGATAAATAAATAAATAAATAAATAAATAAATAAATAAATAAATAAATAAAATCTGTAAGGCTTTGAGACAGGTTAGTTCCCGTTTCAAAATGGTGAGAAAAGAATAAATACTGATTACGTATGGTTTTGAGCTTAGCAGAATGGTGAAGCCTAGAAAGCAATAACTGAATTTTAGTTAGGTGCCTGTTTGAGATAATATTTTTGTGTGTTGCAGGCAAATTGAGTAAGTTGTACGTAGTGTACTTTTCTCTTGAAGTAGTCTTTTATAGAAGTACAGGTGAGAGTGTAAAACTCAAAAATATAGGTCCTAAATTATATTTGAAGCATTAATTTCACTTTACCATCTTCATTGTAGGAGAGGGAGAAAAAAGAAGCACAAAATGAAATAAAGAAGCAATTATCAGGAAAGGTAGTCAGAGGCATTATTAGTATAGGGGTTTAGTGCATAAGATCTGGAGCAGGACTGCCCAGGTTCAATTCCTGGCTCTTTAATTTATCAGCTACATATCTTTGGGTGAGTTGTTTTGCTTCTCTGAACCTCAACTTCTTTACCTATAACATGGGACTAGTAATAATAATCTATTTCATAAGGATGTTGCATTAACTGAGTAGAAGTATACCCAGTTCCTAGTAATTGCTCTTTATTAGAGATAAAGATAAAAGGGAAATCAGTAATATTCCCTGTGATAAAATAAGGAGGGAAGGTTTAAGGAAAGATGCTAAGAAGGATCAATTGCCTGAGAAAAATACAAGAATTCTCTTTTAATAGGAAATATTTGGAGATTTTAAAGTTAGTGTTAACCACATGGTGAGAGCAAAGTCATTATATCCTACTAATATTATTTCCTAAAAGTAAAGAGGCCAGTTGGGTAAAGAGAAAAAAAATGGTGTGAAGGGTAGAAATGCTGATTTGGAATTTTGGATATGCAAAAGAGTGAAACACAAGTTAGCTGAGGAAGGCTCATGTAACCCCTGCAGGAGGAAATGGCTTATGTTAAAGAATAAAAAGGAGCTTGAAAAGGCAGAGAAATTAGAGATGAGATTACTGTGATTGCTCAAGATGCCTCAGGAGTGGTGGAAAGTTCATATTTAGGGTGTTAAGATCCTAACCTATGAAGAGTGGAAGTCTGAGTAGGCAGTTTTGTCTATAATGAAAAGAATAGGAAGATTGGTTGAGGGAGGAAGTGGTTTAGAAAAGGAAAAAGTATAAGGATGTTCATTCTGAAAAATCATGATTTCTTTTAGGTAATGAAGACAATCAGTTGAAAGGTAGATAAAAGCCGTGGGATTGAGTGGCTGAGAAGAAGGATAAAGGTGCAAAATAGTAATTATGAGGAAAATAAGCTATAGAATAAGTTCTGAAAGACCTGTGTGAGTTGGACACCAGCACCATATTAGTGCTGATGGGTTCCAGATAGTCCAGATGTTGGAAGAAGGGAAAGATGTTATCACCACGAAAAACCAAAGATGACAATTACATATTCACGTATTTTTTCCTTTTTTTTAAATAGAGGACTATACAGAACTCAAAACACAGGTTTGGGAAAGTGATTGTTTGAGTAATATTACTCAGTTAGTAATAGATTTTGAATTACAATTGTGATTTGTTGTTCATTGCTGTTCTCACTATACCTATAAATATCAGAGGTTCTTAACAGTCTGTTACTGTAGATTTGCCTGGAGGTAAGCTGCATATATTACAGAGTTTATTTATAGTAATATTTTCTGGTCCAGCAACACTTGTTACTTGTTAACAAGAACGCATTTTACAATTTGTGATCAGTTTTTAGTTCTTATTCCCAGAAGCCAAGTTATAGACCCACTTAATGTCTATTGTTAAATCATGAATATTTTAAAACCATTTGAAAGGATTCACTATTTTGAAATTGTAAAATACTTTGAATTTTTCTGCAGTAAGTAATTCAGCCTTCAATCTTTAAAGTAGAATTCTTAAATAGCTAGTCAATTTGTCTAAACAAAACTATGTTATACTTTTCCATTTGAAAAGTAAATTGTGCTACAAAATGACTGCCCTTCACAATCACTATTTGATAAATGTAAAAAAAAAATTTAGAGGAGAGTGTCCTTTGTACATGTTATTTATAATAACTATTTTAATATACTGTTGCTTAAATGGATATTTAGTCAGAAATTTTATTAAATGATCTTTAACTTGAAACCACTAAATTTAAATCTGTGTAGTAAGAAGGAGTAAATGTTTTGTTTATAAAATATAGGGGAACAAACATATCATTTATATTATACATTGAAATATTTCTTATGGATTCTTTGATTCTAATTTTGTTGTTAAGAAAACTATTTTTGTTGTTAAGCTGTTTAAACTACTTAATAAACATTTTAAAGTAAAGGCATTATTTTAATATATTTACATTTATCTGTTAGTACAATTTTTTTGTAGCTAGTACTTTAAAATATCAACCCAAATGGAAACTCTCTGGTATCTTTTTATAGTTATAAGAAAATTGGTAAAGGGAGGAGACATTTTGTGTTTAAAGTATCAAAATGAATAATAGCTACAAAACTCATTATGTGTTCATTAATTTAGGAATTTAAATGAAGAAAATATATTTAAAGACAGTTTATTGTGATATTTTGATAATCTTATCCCTTGAAGCTCAAATTTATATAATTTTCACTAGTTTATTTAAAATATTAAACTTTATTATCAGATTATGTTTAATAAGCAAATTTTTAATGGTTTAAAAACAATATTTTCCCTGAAGTTCAAAGCTACTATTTTTTGTTTCTGTGAGAAAGAAATAGCATCAGAATTATTAAGGACAGTGTTGATGACTACGAGTTGTATCAGTTACTAATAATACATGTCCAGTATTTCATATATATGCCAAGCAAAAAGAAAGGGATTGAACAAATTGACAGAAGATAATATTAATCTAAGTGTCTACAAATTCTGAGCCACTTGATATTACTACTTTTACAGCATCATTCTTTGCAGTGTTTCAGTACCTTATTAAGAATTCATATCTAGGACGAGGTGGGTGTCGTAGTGAATATTTCAGGTTGATTTTACCCTGATGGATGTACAAGAACCCAACACATACTTAGTGCTTCTGTAGGTTAATATACTTAAATTCTAACCTATTTGGGGAGAAATGACCTCTAGATTCATTTCACATCGTTTCATGAGCAACCTCATAATCTGAGATAAGTACAGAACAGATTTTTAAATGTATGTTAACTACTCCAAGGAATTCTCTAATAACGTCGTAACCAGAGATGGGAAAATAAAATCTTTACTATTCAACATATAGTAGTGTGAAGTCAATGATATATATTCCAGCATAAAATTGCATGAATAGGAAATATTAGAGCAATCTTTAATAAGTGAAAATGAAAGTCTCTCTGGAGAAATGATGGGAATCTTTTTGCAAAGAGCAAAAATAGAAAAAGGATTTGAAGATTTTGTTTCTTCTTTTATGAGGTTTTACTTCTGAAAGTAGCTCTGTGCCCTTTTTAAATATGATTTAACAAAAGCCTTGGTTTAACTCAACATTTAGTTTTCCTCAAAGTATTTTAGGTTTTAACTTAGAAGAACCAGGAATCACTTGAGGAGCGGACTGTTTATAACATGATTTGATGTTAGAACCAATCTTACTTTTGTTACTGGAGAACAGTAAGTTAAGTAGAAGCCTGTGAATTTCTTATTCTTTCTTTTATGCACACGTGCTTTGTTCTACCCAAATCAGAACTTTTGAAATGTCAAATGAAGAAACGTGATTTTATTAAGTAATTTTATTTGCTTTTCCTGATGCTGCTGAACCTTTAAAGTTATGCTTTTGCTCATATCTGAGTAATTTTGATGCATATTTATTAACATAAAATGTCCACATAGAATTGTGTTTATACTATAAAACTACCCCATTTCACCTATAAGGTAATATTATCTACTGAGGCTGCTACATAAGCAATATTATTTGCTAAGTGAAAAATAGTTTTTAAAAGAAAGAAGTTTAACATGGTACACTTCAACATTATTCTATCAAACTTGAGAAGTTTTTAAAATGTATTAATGAATTGTTCAACAAGTACATTAATGACCTCATACAGCATATTATATATAGTATGTAGAAATGTTTCGAAATGAAGTGAACAATAAATATGATTCCTAATATTTTGTGTTTATTTTCAACACAGGCTGATGGTGCTACAACACATCTATATTAAATTTTTAGTTTTAAACATAAATGATAAAAATATGGCAATTTGTTAAAATGCTATTAATTACTTGTTTATTAATATGAGGTTAATGTTTACATTTTCAGATGGGCTCTAAATTTATTAAAAATTATTATTTTAAAAGATAATGTGCTTTAAGAATTCAGAACTACAAATGTAGTTGCTTTTAAGTATGGATCCCTAAATTTATGTGGAATCAACTTGTTGGTGATGTTCAACATATTAAGTAGGTGGATGCTTTTATGCCAAAGTAAACTTCATTTCACCACTTCTTCCAATCCCGGACTGTATTCATTGATAGGAAGATGACTCTTTCAGTTTTACTCATTGAATTTCTTGAATTTTTGTTTGACATCTCTTTTCCCCCAAGCAAACAAGAGGGAAAGAAAAGAGATTACTATTCATGAATATGGTCAGGATACCTTTAATACTCATGTGAATTTTTATCAGTCACCACCATGATTTCAAGTCATGAATTTATTTTTACATGCTTATGCATGCATATTTACATGCATTAGTTACTTAATTAATCTTAAATTCCATTAAATTTGAATGAGTAGGAGAAAAATTTGTTCATAGGATTTTGTTCTCGTTATATTACATTTTATTTTATTTTGTTTTATTTAAATAATCAGTTTAAGGCTTTTAAAGGTTGATTTGCTCCTGAACTGCTTTGTTCCCAGACATTGCCATCTTCCCCAACTACCACCAAGTCCTCTCCATCTGATCCCATGACCACCTCCAGAGCTAATCAGGTACAGTATCATCCTGTCATCTACACCATACTTTTCACGGGTGATTGCCTGCACACTGGAGAAAAAGATAATGGTGGGTTAAGGATGTATTCGTTCATTCACATATGTGCACCATGATCAGATTCCAAATAACCTGAGAAAGAAATATCAATTATTCCTGAAAATTTATATGCATTTTTTAACTTACATAACAAAAATATATTCAGATTGTAGACTCCTTGAATTTTGGATTTTCCCTTAAAATTATGACTTTATGGAGCTCTGTGGGTTATTTATTGAGTCACTGTTTATAATCTCCATTATTGTTTCTTCCTAGGATTACTGATATATAAGTTAAGAATATCATATATGTAAAAAAATGTATAAATATGACTTATTGAGCAAAGGTATATCTTTAAAAGTGAATGCATTTTCATTTGTTTTTTATTTCAGACATGCCTCACTATATAAACAATTCTCACTTTCAATGAAAAACATTTCTAGCGATCTAAAAATAACAGAAAATTGGTGTTTGTTATAGTTTTAATTCTGTTTTACAACTTAGGAAATAGTATTATTTTCTCTCATTTAATACAAGCATTTTCTTTGGTGGAGTGGCAAACTTTGCAATTAGAAATATATTAGTTTGATTTGATGATTGTTTTGGTACTAAATATTTGTAGGTCATTTTTCAAAACTGTAGTTATTTTTGGCACATTTAAGTATATTATCTAAACTATTTTATGTAATTCAGAGCCATACTGTACTTGACAAATGTTGAAAAATATATTCATTAAAATGATTAAACACATTTTCATTTTGTCTGAGTTGAGCTTCATTTAGGTGACAGATGTTATTTTCTTTAATATTTCTACTTTTTCTCTAATACAAAGCCTTATGGTATTATTTGATTATCAAACAAAAGCTTATCTTGTAAATATATTTTTCTTATAATTGATCAATAAATTATTAACTTTGAACTATATTTGCTAACTATATTAAATGTGCCTTTTGCATGTAATCTAAGACTATCAGAATTATTTTGCTTATTTATTGAGTCTAATACTTTTGCAGCCTCAGGAAAAATATTAAAATAATAGCTGGAAGCAAAACTAACATAGGGTATTATGTTATTCTATAGTAGGAGCTTGATTTTCATGTTATGCAGTAGCATTCCCTTTAGACAAAACTACTTTATAATACTCACATTTTAGCCCCAATAAATTAGTTAAAATACTACACATCTCTAGTGATGAATCCCAGCACTTCTAGTTGAAAGAAATGATACAACGTAAGGTGAGAATGAAGCTTGTAATATTAATGCATGAGATTAAAAAGTATTTATATATTTTCTCTATATTTACCTTATCTCTTAAATGAACTTTAATTACATGATATAGAAAACTGTTGGAACAAGTAACTTTATTGTTTTAATATTTCTCTTGTACCTTATTCTTTATTTTCCAAACAAAAATAAGACAAATGAGTGCAGCAGCAATAAAAAAAAAAAAAAAAAAAAAAACTAAGGCGTTTTCTCAACGTACAACATAAACAATCTTGGATCTGAAAAGGAAAACTATCTCAATAATTTTGTCTTTGAAGTTAGATTTGTATTTTATTTATTTTATTTGAACACATGAATTTTTATTAAATGATTTCTTTAAAAGGCTAATTTATACATTGGAGCTTACTAATATTTTTACCGTCTAGATATCATACTGTATCCACCTCTGCCAATTCTAATAGTTTTCTGTTTGAAATAATAATTCATTGTGATTTCATACTCTGTCCACTATACTCAGTTATATTTGTTAAATATATTTTATTTATATTCTGAATTCTTCTTTTTTTATGCAAACAAGCATAATATCTCCTGGATAACATGAGGCAAAATATAAAAGAAGAACCAAACAAGATTCTTAAGTTTATTAAAGGAATTGTAGTCATCACCCATCCTTATGTAGTTTGTAATCATTTTATTCCCTTAGTATTTCCCAGTAGATTCAAATTCACACTCTGTTAGCATAGATCTGTAAGGCTAACCAAGATAGAAAAATGGGTTCCAATATGATAATCTTAAAATCTCCATAATTAAAATGAACATTTAAAACTATAAGAAAATTACTTTTATGTATTACAACTAATATGGTACTCTGTATATAAACTACCAAACTATAAACTTTTTTCCTTGTGAACTTTTATAAAACAATATAAATATATATAAATATATACAAAATATATATATATAAAATATGTCCAATTGATTGTGTTATTTTCATCAATAACAACTAAATGAGTTATGATTGAGTTCTATTTTCAGAATAGTTTGTCTATGTTACAATGATGTCCCATTGTCACCGTAATATGATAAAAAGGTCTGAGGAACTACTAATACGCAAAAAAAAAAAAAAAAAAAAGTAAAAAAGCAAAGAAAATACACTGAGGAGTAAGTTTTATTGCAGTTTCAAAATTCAAAAACTTTTTCTATTCTTTTAAAAATGATTATGTGTTTCAGTACATACTAAATTTTAGTTTTTCTGCCCTCTGTTTATACAGGTCAGACTATTTCCACAGATCAGACTGGCAGATTATAACTACAGTGTTGTGGGTCTATAATAATTTCCCCCTGAAAACTGAAGGACTATCATATGAGAAGTCCTGCAGAATGATAGTTATAAGTCAAAACTGGTGCCAAATTGCTTATGATCCAAATCCTTGTTCTGTTTATTTGCTGAGTAAATTGGGTTTTCACTTTCCCCTTTTGTGAAATTCAAATAACAATAGCATCTCATAGGGTTTGAAGAAAAAAAGAAATTCATTGTGTTACAGTGTCTAGAATGTGATGTTAACCTTAAATGATAGTTTATGTTTAATTTATTTTTTCTAAAGTATCTTATAAGTGATATGAAAAAGAAAGTATTCTGTAAGGTGGTAAATAACATAACATGTAGCTTATGAAAACTGAGTTTTATCTTTAAAGAAGGATTCTCAGATACTAGTTGCTGAGAATCCAACTGCTTTTTTAACTCCAAAATATTTCTGTAATAGAAGTCTCTGTATGCTTTTTAAGATAGTTTAAACTATTCTACAGTTATTTTCTTCTCTAGTGAGAGTACTAAGGTTTATGTTGTCTAATGATAAAGCAAATTGCTATTATTCCCCTAATGAGAAAGAAAAGTTAGGACTTTTTTTTGCATGTATTGCCTATTATAAGGTGCAACATTGAAATTTCTTATATATGGAATTGTAAATATGAAGCAAATAAAAAGATACAATAAATATAATTAGATGCTTTAAGCAATGTGTTTTCAAAAAACTTATAAAGAAATTAAAAAGCAATGAGTTGGGTTTGATCATCAGTTCTAAGTTATTATTACATTTTTCAGTCACTTCAAAATTCAACAAAATGGTTTTGTTAATCAGTTAGTGGTGCCAAAAATTAAATTCCACCCTTAATTTTAGGTTCCTGATTGTCAGCTCTCCTGGGATTCTTCATGACAAGTAAAAAGAAAAATAATGATTGCAGAAATATGTGCTTTATTGACATTTGTTTGTTTACTGATAAATTTGATAACTATATACCAAAATATAATAAAACATAAAAATAGGCAACTCATATGTTGCACCCCTTTGTTTTCTTATAGTTTCCAAAGGTCAAGAGTCTAGGCACTGCTTCACTGAGTTCTATGTTCGTGGTCTCACAAAACTGCAATCAAAGTGTCAGTTGGAGTACATTCTCATCTAGAAGCTTGACTAGAGCCTAATGTGCTTTAAAGTGGATCCAGGTTGATGATAGCATTTAGTTCCTTGCAGTTGTCTGACTGGGATCCTGACTTCTTACTGTTTATTGGCAAGAGGCAACCGTCATATTCTAGAGGTCTCCCAAGTTCCCTGCAGATTGACCCTCTCTACAGTAGGTACTTTGCACCATGGCTATTTTCATCCTGCAAAGCCAGCAGAAGAATCTTTCTCCAGTGTGTGCTAGCAAGATGGAGTTTAATCACAGGAGTGACTTCTTACCACCTTTGCCATACAATATAACCTAACCACAGTACTGACATTCCATCTTTTTGCCACATTCTGTTGATTAGAATCAAGTCACAATTTTCACCCTCATTCACATGGAGGGAATTGCACAAAATGTAGCACCAAGGAGGCAGAGATCATGGGGCCAATCTAAAAATTCCTCTATCAAACCTTCTAATATCTCTTACTCCATCCTCACTCCCAACCGACAACCTTACTTCCTACTTTACTGAGAAAATTGAAACAATCAAAAGAAAACGTCCACAAACTCACACCAACACATCTACTTACTGAGCCAGTATTTATACCCACATATTCTACATTCTCTTCTATTATCTTACCTTCTACGTAAAGCCAGTAATTTTAGCTATACATTAAATCTCATCCTTTTTCCTTTACTCAAGGAATTCCCTTCAGCAGTTCTACCTTCTTTCTCCTTTAACTTTCACGATTTTTGTCTCTGTGGACACATTCCCATAGCATACATATATGTCTTTTTTCTCCCATCTTAAAAGACAAAACTTCTTTTTATCCCACTTCTCCCACCAGCTAATGCCCTACGCCTTATACTCCTTTGTAGCAAAATTCACAAATTATTTTCTGTACTGTTTTCCAATATCCCTCTTCCCATTCTTTCTTAAATCCACTCCAGGAAGATTTTTGCCTTCATTCCACTATAACTGTGTTTGCCAAGGACACCAGAGATGACCACACTGCTAATTCCAGTTGTCTGTTCTTAATCCACATGTTACTTGACCTATCCATGGTATTTGTCATGATTTATCATTTCCATTTCCTTGATATACTTTCTTTACTTGATTTCCAGGATATTTCACACTCATGATTTGTCTCCTACATCATACAATATACTGTCTCAGAATCCTTTGCTAGTTCCTCTTCTCATCCCACTTAATGTTGGGAATGCCCCATATCTTAATAGTTGAGATGACCTCTGGGTTCATACTTTTCTTTCTCCTCATCTAATATCATGGCTTTCATATGCTGACAACCTGCAAAATTTATGTTTTCAGTGTGAGGCAGGTTTCCTATGAACCAATGAAGCTTAATTAAACCTTAAGATTTCTCACCTCCACAAACTTATTACAAGATGCTATACCTAATTTTATGTTCAAAATTTTGAATATATTTCCCAGAGATGTCCCTTAAAATTCAGATTCCACATAACTTGGGTTCATACTTATCTCTAATCCAGATATCACAATGAAATGATAGACTGTATTCAGTTTTCCATGCAGCAGTTTCCACTTTCATATCTAATGGACATTTTAAATTCAACAATCCAAAAACTATCCCAAGCCTGCTCCATCTATATCCCCTTTTTCTATCTCAGTAGAAGACAATGCTATACATCCACTTGCTTAGACCAGAAATCTTGGTTTCACCTCATTTATTTCTTTTGTACCCCAAATCCAGTTCCTATAAGAAATAATAGTGCCTCTACTTTTAAAAAAGCATATACAATCTTAATCACTTCTCATTACATCTGCTGCTACCTTAGTCCAAGCATGAATTATTGCAACAGCTTCCTTGTAGAGTTTTCTGCCTTTCTCCTCTTGGTCTCCAAAAGTCTTTTCTCCACAAACTCTGTATTCCTTTTAAAATGTATCAGTCTTTTTTTTTTCCTTTGCCTATACCTGTAATAGTTGCCCATTTCACTCAGTAAAACACAAAATCACCAAAATAATACCCATTAACTTACAAGATCTGGCCCTTGTCACATTACGTCTTTCACTTCATTTCCTACCTCACGTCCTCACTCACTCTGCCACAGCCAAATTGACCTGCTTGCTTTTCCTTGAAGGCATTAGGCATGGTCTAGCCTCAGTATTTTGCTCTTGCTTTTCTCTCTCTCTCTCTGCATGAAATTCTTTATCTCAGATCTTCTTGGCTAATACCTTTATAGCTCTCCAATCTTAGTTCAGAATTCACCTTCTCAATAAGACCTACTTGACCACCCTATATAAAACTAAAACAGGAGTGTTTTAAAGTGTTTTTTCCATCACCTCAAAGAATACCATATACTTTGTGTATTGTCGTATTTGCTGTGTATTGTCTCTCTCCTTTTCTAGAAAGTAAGTTGCATGAGAACAGGGATCTTTGTTTTATTATCTCATGTATCAAAAGCACCAATCTGGAACATAATAGGTTCTCAGTAAATACTTGTTGAATGACTAGTATTAGGAGGAAGAATAGGCTTATAGCCTATATGTTTAAAACTGTTTATTTTTGAAAATCCCTCAAATGACATTTTCAGCATAAGTTCTTTAAAAATATAAACCAACTGGATAAAGTGTGCTTTTAAAATTTTTATTACTTAAGTATAGTTGATATACAATGTTTCAGGTGCTCAACATGGTGATTGGAAATTCTATGAAAAATGGAGTTACAGTTGTTACCATAGACCATAGAATGTTATTACAATACTATTGGCCCTATTCCCTATGCTGTACTTTTCATCTCTGTGACTCATTTATTCTATAACTGGAAGTCTGTAATTCTAAATCCTCTTCACCTATTTCACCTATTCTTCCACCTCCCTCTTTCTGGAAACACCAGTTTGTTCTCTGGATTTATGTGTTTCTGTATTGAATAAAGAGGTTACGTGAAAGGGACATAGCCTTCTTCAGACTTCTGTTTTACTCAGAATACAGTTTGAAAGCCAGTCAAGCTTTTATCTCTTATCTCAATCGTTATAATTCTCCAACCATCAAAATTAATTTTCATATCCTTCAGTGTTTGTGTGTGTGTGTGTGTGTGCGCACGCGCACGCACATGAAATGTCAGGAAGTGTTCTTTAGAAGTGTATTTAAGAAAGTTCTAGGAAAACAATGAAATCAAAATGTTCTTTTTAAGTGACCTTACTGATTTTACTATATATGTTGGAGTTTATATACTTTGCTTACTACTAAGTAGAGCCTTATGAAATTGCCAATATTAAAGAAATCACTAATATTTGAGCGTAGTTTCTTAATGTATATTATATACATATCAAAATCTTCAAACTCCCAAGAATAAATTGAACCAAAAAAGCATAAGAACCCCGATTAAGAGAATGTACAGTTTTCAGAAAAGTACATAAAATACTTCCTTAATGAATTGACTTAAAATAATTTTGGAAGAGAAAATTTAATGTAGAAATATCAATACTTTTAAAGTAAGATGTAAATGTACTGTAATTTTCATTTTCTTCCAATTTTTTTTGGTTTTGTGGGAGAGAGAAACAAAGGCAAGTGATTTTAATATTCATATGAAAAATAAGTGCCTAAGAATTACCATAAGGCTATTAATAAAAAGAATTATGAAGGAAAATAATAAAAAGAATTATCAAGAAAAATAATATTTTGTGAGATGACATACTTCACTCAGTATTAAAATTTACTATAAAGCTATCATAATAAAAAGAATGTGGAATTAACACAAAGTTAGCCAGTGAAACATAATAGAGATTTCAGAAATCCAAGTACATATGAAAATTTACTGTATTTTATTATATATTAAGAAAGGTAGTATCACTTAGGGGTTAAGAGAACTGTGATCTGGAGTCCTAATTCCCTGGCTTCAAATCAAATCTTTGCCACTTCCTAATTTTCTTATTTGAGGGCCAAGATTATGAAAAGGCACTTTACAGAAGAGGAAATGAAAATATCCAATGAACATATGAAAGCATGTTTAACCTCATGAGGCATCAAGGAAATATTAATCAACATCACAAGATTATTTTTTTTTACCAATTAGATAGACTTCTATGTGTGTTAATAATACCCATATATTGGGAACACAAAAGTCTGTGTGTATGTGCATGCATTTGTTTATAAATTAAAAGTGGCTGGCACAGATGTAGGAAATAATCATTCTTATACGATGTTGATGTAAGAAATGTTACAAAATTGCAGCTTTTGAGATTCTATCCAGTAAAACTTAAAGCACCAATACATAGGAATATAGAGACAAGGATGTATATATCACAGTATTATTTGCACTGGCAAAAGTTAGGAAACAGCCTGACCTCTTAACAGGAGAGTAACTGAATAAATTATGGTATTGCAGAATATTATGTGGTGAAGCTATTAAAAGTAATGAGTTAGAGCCTCATAAATTGGCCTAGAATAGTGTTTGTAATATATTATCTAAAGAATATTAAGCTGGTAAGAAACATATGGCCCTATGTTTAATAGTCAAAAAACATCTTGAGTTCATGTATCATCAGGGTGATGACAAGAAATATGAACATTTTTAACTTACTCTGTTTATATCTCTACTTTGTTTTTAAAATCTTAACTATGAGAATGTAAAACAAGATGGAGAAAATAATGACTTCAGTTGTGGTATATACTCCGCTTTTAAGAATATAAAGTGGGAATTTCCCAAGAGGAAAATTGGACTGTCTTTGACATTATATATCTGTTTGAGCTACTTGGTTCCTTCTTTTTCTAGTTGCGGATTGCTTTATTGAGGATTTTCAAGAAGGGTCATGAGAAAGGGTTCAGGCCTGGAGGAGGCACTTAATGACTATAAAGAAATGAAAACTTTCATATTTTAAAGTTATGTCAAATTAAATGATTGATATTTGTGATAGTTTTCTTCATTCTTTCTTAATTCATCTCTCAAAGGTTCTCAGTCCTAGCTTCAGTCAAAATTACCTATGGAGATACTTATTTAACAGGGCTAGCACAAGATTGGACGTCTATATTTAAAGAGCTAGAGAAATGCTTTCTGAAGCTGTTTACTGTATGAAAACTGCATCGTAGTTGACTCAAATCATGATGATTGTGTACTATACAATGCTGCTTCTCTCAAACTTTATCAAGACTTTTTTCATGAGATAACACACTTTATCTGAAAATTATTAAAGAAAAAATACTTGATTTGTGCAAAAGCTGAAGGGTAGGTATTAGGTTCAGCATTGAGAATGGTAGAATTTACTAACTAGAATTTACTAACTAGTATTTACTAACAGTATAATTTAAATCTGAAGGGTTATTATACAAAGGATGATTATCTTTTCAGATACCAGTAGTAGCCTTTGACGATTATCAGGTATGTTTAGGAGTTCTCTTACCTTGGGGATCTTTATATGCAGATTACAGTAATATTTTTTTAAGATGATTTAGCAATACTCTTGCCCAAAATTATGGAAAAGGATTAAATGAGTACTTCCTGACCATATTCATTCCATTGCAAACTTCTAAGTTTGTTAGTTTGCTATGCTGTAGATAGTGTTCTTCACACCCAGTGTTGGGATAAATCAGAGGGCAAGTTAAGAATTGCTGCTGAAAGCACATAATTTATATTTTCATAACATGCTATATGGTAAATACCAGATTATATGACCTTCCAAAGTCTCTTTTGAGGTATGATTTCATCTGAGGATATATTCATGTTTATGGAAAGTCTAGGGTTTTTCAGTTATTTTGATTGAAGAAAGTGACAGATTTGTAATACTCTGTCTTTCTGGACTACCTCCTAGGTAAAAGTGGTTTATGTATCTTATCAACGTTTTCCTTGCAGTCATGGCTATAGTAGTTCTTATACCACAGCATGTTCTCTAGACAGAACGTTATACACGCATTTAGATAGAAGCTCTTAATGCTCTTTATTCCAGAATGTGTATCAGTCTTCTTCTTTTTTTTTTTTTTTAAGATTTTATTTATTCATAGAGACACACACAGAGAGAGAGAGAGGCAGAGACACAGGCAGAGGGAGAAGCAGGATCCATACAGGAAGCCTCACATGGGACTGGATCCTGGGTCTCCAGGATCACACCCCAGGCTGCAGGAGGCACTAAACCGCTGTGCCACGGGGGCTGCCCTGTATCAGTCTTCTTGCTGTGTGTGTGTGTGTATGTGTACAGCTCAATAGAATTTTTTTCTAATCTTTCAAATAAAGCCACATAAAAGGGATAGTTATCAAGCTTATTTTCGACATTTTAATTTTCTTTTTACAATCTTTAGAAATAGGAATGAATGTCTTTACATGTTCTTTCAAACAAGAGTAGTTTTGCCAGATTAGAGAATTTTATTCCTGCTCTCTATAGAATAAAAAGTTACTTCTCCTTGTTGGCTTTTCTAATTTTTTATCTTTGATTAAGGAATATTCTAGGAGATCCTAAGTTGATGTTTTACATCTTTTCTTCTGAACCTAATGGCTTTATAATTCATTTTATTAAGCATTTGATTTAACTATTGTTTTTTCTTCAATTAGATGATAGTTTTTTCACTTAATCTTTGAAAATATTTTTTGGAAAAGGAAATATTCTATTTCATTAACTAACTGCAAATTGTTTTTAGCCAAATAATAGAAGTTATAAAATTAATTTATTTTTATTTATGATTAATTAAATATTAGAAGTGAACCTCTTCAGTCCATATATGGGGGAAAAGCTTATTTTTGTGACTAATAATAAAGTTTGTTAAGCTACAGACATTATTTTGTAGCCTTATGTTTAGTTAATATTTGTTTATCCCAAGTGTTAATCAAATAATAATTCGTGAAATTTTCATTTTCTTAACAACAGTCATTTGTGACAGTAAATTATCAAACTTTACGAGTAAGATTCTGAACTGCAAACATATATTATGGCTTCAGAAAAATAGTTGATAAAACTAAATATAAGAAATGTGGTATTAGCATGATTAGTAAATTTAAAATACCTACAAGCACTGACATTTGATTTCAGTAATATCTTAAATCATGTAAGAAATATGGCACATCAGTCTTTTCAAACATAGTTGAGACATTTATTTCTAAAAATATCTAATTAGTTTGGTTATATCTTAGTGTGTCAAATCAATCCATGAATAAACTCAGAATTTTAAAAGGCTTTAAATTCCAAAATTACCTTTGTGGTTTTTGTAAACAGGCATTTATTTTAATTACATGAGTCTTATTTAAAACTGTTATTTTAAAGTTCCTTATCTTAAAATTTAAAAGAATATTCTAAATCTCCTTTCTCTCATTTCTCAGCTAATTTTATAATATAAATTTCAATATTAAGTAGTCTTTATATCATCTAACTGTAACCTTCGTAAGGGTGAGATCTTATCCTTTTTATTTACTTCTATAAAATCTTCAACATCTGGAACAGTGCATAGTATATAATAGGCACTGAATAAATAATTGTGTAGTGAATAGCAGAAATGTACTAAAACTATTTTAAATAAATTGTTTATTTTGCTTTTTTTTGTATTTTTTTATTGGAATTCAATTTGCCAACATATAGCATAACAACCAGTGCTCATCCGTTTATTTTGCTTTTGCAGGATTTATTTATTCAGCATCCTAATTTGGGAGTAATTTTGTTATTTCCTTTTGTTACATTGCTTTTAAAATATTAAAATAAGGGAAAAGTTTATATGGTAAAGGAAAAAAAACACACCTGAAATTCAGCCTCTATTATTCCTGTCATTTGTTTTACCTGCATATAATTTTACACTATTTAATCCAAACCAAACATATTTTAGGATTTTGTGTTATTTTCCACATTATTTTACAACTGCATATAGTGCCTGTGCACTGTTCTGTGCGTATGATGTTTTCTGTGTTTTGGATTATTTCCCAGAAGGATCACAAGAAGAGAGAAACTAAGGTAAAGATTATGCTCATTTTATAATTTAATGTATACTATAGTGTGATCTCCAAAAGGCAATATACTGCCCTACATTTTTTTTTTTAAGAAAGACCAGTCCTGGTTCACTTTTTTTTATTGATTAATTTTGCTGATCTACTTTGAAAATTTTTTACTGATTTTAGCAGGGTATTTTCTTGTCAAACACAATTCTTTACTGTTCACTGTTTAATGAATTATTTACTTTCACCATCTCCTAGACTACCCTATCCATTCCTGTTGCTTTACGTAATTATCTCGGTGTTAACTCTCAAATTTCCTCCGATCTCTGGACCTACTTGGTATCACCACTTAGATGTCTGATGGGGATTTCAAACTTAAAATATCCAAAACAATTCTTGATTCCCTCTCTCCTATCTCTTGTCCCTTTTTATCATTCACTTCCATGAACACAGTCCCTACTTTAATGTTCATAGCTATTTTTCACTTTTTTAAAAAAAGATTTTATTTATTTATTCATAAGAGACACAGAGAGAGAAGCAGAGACACAGGCAGAGGGAGAAGCAGACTTCCTGCAGGGAGCCCGATGTGGCACTGGATCACTGGACTCCAGGATCACGCCCTGGGCCAAAAGCAGGCACTAAACCGCTGAACCACCCAGGCATCCCTGTTTTTCACTTTTTAAATTGATATTACAACCTTTAAAATACAAAATTAAAATCTTTAGTTTTCATATTAAAAACCCAAATGTTTCAAATACATTTTTTCACTAATCAGAATTACGAATACTAAACATCATATTATATATACTCTGAAAGAGCTGATCTAAGAAGAGATGGCTTAAAATAGTAATAGTAATAATAATTTCTAAGAGACTTTGGATGATTTGAAACATGGACAATGAGACAAATAGGACTTCCAGAAATTAAACCTCATTTTAGTAAAGTATATTTTAGTAAGCATTAAGATGACAGTGCTCCACATTATTTTCATCTGTAAATAATAAGCTGTCCTAAAGTGTTTTATCATTTACAACCCTTGTGGTTTATTTATAATTATTTGATTTCTAGTATTTTTCTCTTTTGACATAATTATGTCTAGAGTGCTTAGCGTCTCGACAGAAATAGTTAAAAGTGCTTTTCTTTTCCTTGTTCTTACCTATAAAAAGATTATTTTTCTGATTTTTCTTATACTTAAGTGTATTCCTCTCTGGAATGTGATGTGATGTATCTTTAAATTACGTAGCAGTCATCAGAAGAAATAAAAACTTCTAATAATGCTTCAAGGGGCAACATGAAATAATGTATTAAGTAAAAAATAGTTAAGTTAAACTTTATTTGCCTTTAGAAATTTCATGGGGATTATCATTCATTTTCTGTCTTCCAGAGAGACACAAAAAAGCAGTGTACAGTCTGTCATTCTCTCTCATATCTAACAGCCAGAGGGACAAGTAAAGTAAGGCCCTTTGAAAGAATATGTAAAATGAAGTACTATCTCCAAAAACCTTTTAGAGTTAATTATTCTGAGGTAAAAATGTAATTGCTTGAAGCAAGACAAGGGAGAGGAGTTAATTGCACCAGTTATGAATTGTGATTATGACTCAGTAGAACCTATCATTTTAGTCATGTTATTAATTGTTCCAGCTCATCACTTAATTAAGTAAACACAGATATATTTGTATTCTGGACTTTTAGAACCAACTTGACGACATTTCTTATGACTAAAAAAGCCTAGCCACAAAACCTTAGTGAATAAGAAACTACAAATTATCATAGAAAAACATAATCAGTGAAAATTTAAGAAAAAGGCAAATAGTACATATTTAAAAATTTTATTATTATAATCTTAGTGATTTTTTTCTCTTTTTTTTTTACATTTTCAGGGTATATCTTTTTTCTTCTATTTATGTTTTTAATGTTTCAAGATTTATTTAAATCCCAGTTAACATAGAGTGTAATATTAGTTTCAGGTGTACAATATAGTAATTCAACACATCCATACAATTTACTTATCATAGCAAGTGTGTTTCTTAATCCCCATCACCTATTTTATTCATTCCCCCCACACACGCCCAGCCACCTCCCCTCTGGTAACCATCAGTTCTCTATAGTTCACTTCTTGGTTTTGCCTGCCTCCTCTTTCTTTTCCCTTTTTTTTTTTTTTTTTTTTTGTTTGTTTCTTCAATCCCACTATGAGCGAGATCATATGATATTTGTATTTCTCTGATTTTATTTCGCTTCAGTCTAGCTCCATCCACGTCATTGCAAATGGCAAAATTTAATTCTTTTTATGGCTGGGTAATATCCCATTGTATATCTATACCACATCTTCTTTATGCATTCATCAGTCACTGGATACATGGCTGGTTCCATAATTTGACTATTGTAGATAACACTTTACTATAAACATTGGAATGCAAGAATCCTTTTGAATTAGTATTTTTGTATTCTTTGGGTAAATACCTAGTGTTGCGATTGATGGATCGTATGGTAGTTCTATTTTTAACTTTGTGAGGAACCTCCATGCTGTTTTCCAGAGTGGTTGCACCAGTTTACATTCCCACCAACAGGGCAAGAGAGTTTCCCTTTTTCCACATCCTTGCCAACATCTGTTGTTTCTTGTGTTGTTGATTTTAGCCATTCTGACTGGTGTGAGGTGATATTGTAGTTTTGATTTGTATTTCCCTGATGATCAGTGATGTTGAGCAACTTTTCATGCATCTGTTCATCTTCTTTGGAAAATTGTCTATTAATATCTTCTGCCTGTTTTTAATTGAATAATTTGTTTTTTTAGGTTTTGAGTATGATAAGTTCTTTATAGATTTTTGGATATTATCCCTTTATCAAATATTTCATTTGCAAATATCTTCTCCCATTTTGTAGATTGTCTTTTAGTTCTGCTGATTGTTTCCTTTGCTATGCAGAAGCTTTTACTTTGATGAGATCCCAGTAGTTTATTTTTGCTTTTGTTCCCCTTGCCTAGAGAGATATATCTAGAAAGAAGTTGCTGTGGCCCATATCAAAGAGATTACTGCCTGTGTTCTCCTCTAGGATTTTTATGGTTTCATGTCTCACGTGTAGGTCATTAATCCATTTTTTTATTTATTTTTGTGCATGGTATAAGAAAGTGTGAGAAAGTTTCATTCTTTTCATGTTGCTGTCCGGTTTTCCCAACACCATTTGTATGAACTACCAAAACTGAAACCGGAAAAAATAGAAAACTTGAACAGAACAATAACCAGTGAAGAAATTGAACCAGTAATCAAAAACTCACAAGAAATAAAAGTCCAGAGCCAGATGGCTTCACAGGTGAATTCTACCAAGCATTTAAAAGAAGAGTTAATACCTGTTCTTCTCAAACTATTCCAAAAAAAAGAAAAGGAAGGAGAACTTCCAAATTCATTCTATGAGGCCAGTATCACCCTGAGAAAGGTGATAAAGCAGATAAAGACTCCACTAAAAAAAGAGAACTATGGGCCAATATGTGATGAATGTAGACACAAAAACCCTCAATAAAATACTAGAAACCAAATCCAACAATACATTAAAAAAAATAGTTCACCATGATCAAGTGGGATTTGTTTGTGGGTTGCAAGACTGATTCAGTTTTCACAAATCAATGTGATACACCACACTAATTAAAAAAAAGGATAAGAACCATATCATTTTCAATAGATGCAGAAAAAGCATCTGACAAAGTGTAACATCCATTCATAATGTTAGTGTTTTTTAAATGACCATAAATCTGAGTGTGACTAATGTCAGTGATTTGATGACTAAAACATCTATACATTTATCTTTTGTGTATTTCAGCATAGTTGTAATATATTCTTTGAATTATTTTTTTATAGTCTTGAGGTTTTTTTTGTTTTTGTTTTTGTTTTTTACACTTATCATGCTATGAATTCACAGGGAATGGGTTCCCGCAGCTCAGGTTCCTTTCCACTCATTCTCACAAAATATGCTTCTCTGGATGGGGCAGACTGACATTTCAGTTGAACTCAAGTACCTTTCTCTTTGGCTTCCTTTTTCTGATCATTTTCCTTCACTTCAGGAAGTGCTTAATATGCTCAATACGTACATTAATTCTCTTGGCAAGAATCTTGCCCTTAACTTGTTTGTTTACAACAATGTCAACAGCATGCTGAGGAACATTGTAGACTTCCAATTTTGCCATGGTAACATTTGTGGGGCATTACTTTTTGAACAATACCCATTCCTTTGATGTCCACAATGTCACCTTTCTTGGAGATTCACATATATGAGACCAAAGGATCAACTCCCCACGTTTTCTTAAAGGCCTAGAGAACATATAGCATGGAAAGAACAGTGTGGGAATATAGGTAGATGACATTTCAGTCAGTTGGACCAAATGAATCAATAATAAGCAAAGACATGGAAAAATGACTAATAAAGAGTATATCCAAGAACTAGAAGGTAAAGTTTGGATTCAGCGTGGTATACCAGTCTTAAAAGATGAGGTTGGAAAGGCAAGTCAAGGACAGGATATAGAGAATTTGGAATGTCTACATAAGAATTCTAGATAATTCGGTGGATAACTGAATGGGGGAGTGGTCACTGACAGCTATTGAGTAGGGTTTTTTATAACGATAAAATAAAAGCTCTTCATCCATAATCTTACCAAGTTGCCTGATTTTACAGATGATGAAACTGAAGTGATTTGACAAAGGTCACATACAGAGCCAGAGTGAGGGCCTGTATCTTTGAATGCCTATTCTAGATCCTTTTTATTATACCACACATTTCTTCAGATAGGATAAAGTAGTTGGTCTGGGCAAGAAGCATTTCAGGGAGAGAAAAATAAACAGTACAATAACAGAATGTGGATCTAGAGAGCAAGAAAAGGCACAGATGGCTCCCAGGTTTGAAACCTGGTATTGGCTGTGGTGGGGGAAGAACAGGTGAAGATATATAAGACAGCATGGTATTTTACAATAATATTATGCATGCTTATGAAAGCTGTATTGCCTTTGATTTGGTTATCAAAAAATGAGTAGATTAAATAGACTAGTAGAGAGAAGAGTTGCTATTTTTATTCTATTTGGATACTTGTGTTCATGTAACAGTCTTGTAAATATTTTGTTTAATCAGTACTTTCCAGGAAGGCAGTTATTTATGTGTATAAAAATCTATAATCAAAAGATACAAGGTTTTCAATTTACTTTGGTCATCAATTCAATATGGATCCCCAAAATGACACATACATCTTCTTCATTGGACACTACAAAATGGTCCTTGGTAGCTTAAAGTGTAATACATCGGGGAAATGATAGAGACTTATTCTGTTAGATCATGTAGGGTATATCTTGGTAAAAGGTAAATTAAGGAATACATTTGTGTTTCTTTACCAGAGCTGTAATGTTTTGACTTTTAGAGCATCAAGAGGTACAACAGATGTCAGTATTTCATTTGGATAGGCAAATAATATATGATATAACAAGAATGTAAAAACATTTTCTAATATACTACTTGGCTGTTTATAAACTACAGAAACCCAACACAAATTATATTGATCTGTGCTAGCTTTAGACATGGTTAGATTCAGATGCCAAAATGCTGTCAGAAATTTTTCTCCTTCATTTCTGTAGTCTCTTTTATCTAGGTTAACTTTATTTTAGTCAGGTTCTTCTTTCCATAGGGTGACAAGATAGTCACTAGTAATGTCAGGCTTGTGCTCTGATAGATTAGAAACACAATTATCTCTGTCCTAACAGTTTTACCAAATTCTCAGTTTCACTCATTGGACCATTCTGGGCTATGTGCATAGTCCCAAATAGTAACTGCCAGGGGTATGGAAATTGTGATGTGTGAGGCTCTGTTATGTTTCCACTAGTAGAGTCTTAGAAAGTTGTCAGCCTTACCTGAAGCACATGTACTAAGAGTGAGAGGGTGTTCCCCAAAGGAAAATTAGGTTCTGTTGCCAGAGGGAAGATCAGCACTGTTAAATGAATGAAATAATAAATGAAAGGTATCCACTGTTGATAGGCATTGCTTTATAAATATATGTCCATGCATATGTGGTACATAATATGGCAGCCCTAAATAATCCATACTATTAATTGAGATCGTTTAAATTATAATGGAGCTTGTTTTGAATTTATATGAAAGTATGGCTTTGCGAAATAAATAATTTTCCTGTCATGATGATGAAGAATTATGATGACTACAGACACTTACATTGCTTTATAAGACAATAATGAATTTTAATTCTTATTTGGCTAAGACTGAATTTGTTTTGCTTAATATTTATTTTTAATCAGAAACATATCAACATTAAAACCTACCTAATTGTAATTTTTAATACTTTTCATAGGATTCCCATAGAGGTTCTTCTTTGGCTGTACATAGAAAAATAGCCATTTTATTACCTTTTTTCTCAAAAATCACTTGATACTAATAAAATTAGCATAATTATATTGTTAATCTTAGCTCATAGTTATCTCATAGTCCATAATTTTAAATCTAGGAATAGAGAAAACTTAAGTAAACATTTTTTTTTCTTAAAAAAAATACTTAAGGGGCACCTGGGTAGCTCAGTAGGTTTAAGCATCTGCGTTTGGCTCAGGTCATGATCCCAGGACCCTCGGAGGTTTAGTATATAATAGTATAGATTATTTAGGGCTGCCATATTATGTACCACATATGCATGGACATATATTTATAAAGCAATGCCTATCAACAGCGGATACCTTTCATTTATTATTTCATTCATTCAACAGTGCTGATCTTCCCTCTGGCAACAGAACCCTACATCAGGGCTCCCTCATGAGGGAGTCTGCTTCTCCCTCTCCTGCTCCTGCCTCCGCACATTCTCTCTCTCTTTCTGTCTCTCTCTCTCGTACTCTCTAATAAATGAATAAAATCTTAAAAAAAAAAAACAATACTTAGGCACATGATCACTATTGAAATGGGTTTAGGTGTGAATGGGAATCCACCAACATAGAACAGAGACCTATCTTTTCAAGAATGTCTGATAGTAAAGAGCAGGATTCTTACAGAACAAAAATGTGAAAGACGTTTAGATAAATATAATCATTGTGTCTCAAAGATTTTCTTACTCCTTCTCCTTCCAGTTAGGTTTTGTGTCTACTGTGTAGTCTTCATGTACATGTACCAGCACTTTTAAGACTTCACTGCCCTGTTACATTTACATATCTTTTTCTACACCTAATCTAAAAGTTCCATAAAGGCAGGAGCAGCATCATATATATCCTTTACCTCTAACTCCCAACAGAGGACCCGGACCACTCAGTAAACATTCCATAAAAGATTGAATTGATGGTAGCAACTTTAGAGCATAGTTCTGAGAACTGACTTGTAGCTGTCAACAGTATATCTATTTTGTTGGTGTATGTGACACCGTATAATTTATACGCTAATTAGAATCCAGGCTTTTTTTTTAATTCCTCTCAATTTTCCACCCTTTTTTGCTCTCCCGTACCCCACCCAGTATTCAGTAGCCCACCATTTCCAAGTTTCCACACTGGTGCCTCACCTCTTGGCTCTGACCTGACATATAAAATGGAACTAGAACTCTACTTTTTCTGAGATGTTATGCAAATTGATTAATTTTTCTTTTTGTCTCACTTTATTCTTTTCAGAGAGTTTGTTTCCTATTTGTGTCCATGTTAGATTAAGTGTGAAAATAGATACATTTTTTTTTAATTCTTCAAGGAAAAAAGTATAAATCAAAGAGGTTTTTCATTTCCTTGGGTCAAAAGTAAAAATTAAGTGACATATTCCCTTTGCTAGGCTATTAAGTATTTATATTTTTAAATTTGGAATTTAATTAACTTTTATATTTATATTTTCTTTAATTCGTTAATTTAATTTCTGAGATCAGTAACCTTATACAGAATTATTACTATCTAAAGTTAGGAAGTGTTACTATAAATATTAATATGCAATAATTAATATCTTCCCTTAAATCATAACACACCTTTACTTAGTTATATGTGAATAAATGTAAGTTCTACCAACAAAATTTTGGAACCACAACACTATTTATAAAATAGCAGTTATGGTGACAGTACTTTATATAAAATCATTTCAAATAGTTAAAACTAAAATCCAGGGACTAGTACTTACTATATGAAGATATCTTTTTTTGTGTGGGCTAACAGTAATTCTAATTAGAAGGACATCTTTAATATAAAGATAGATGGCATGATGTCATTTTTCAATTTCCAAAGAGATTTTTTTGGAAGGTGTTTACTGATATGAGAGGTTCACACACCATTTCTGAACTATATGTTATTTCAGAATTTTTGAATATGGAAAAGAAAGAAAAATGAAAAAGGGTAAAAGCAAGAAAAGAGAAGACAAATGTGTAATAATAGAAATGCTGTGCACACGTTTGCAAGTTCTTTTGAAAGGATAGAACTAATACTAGACTTTAAAAAAAAAGCTGTGGAGATGCAGTAAATATAGTAGGAGACTGATGTGGAGTATAGTAGAAATTAGTATCATTTTCACGCATCTCATAAAAGCTTAAGGTGATTTTAGGATGGATGTTGTGTATTTATATATTTCATTTATTTTTATTATCAGTCTATAGGAGCATTCCCATAGTTAACCCTTCATGTGTTCTTTTTTTCTTGATTTATAATCATGCAGGTAATCATAATATTGGGCAAAAACAATAGTGATGTTAAAATTTTAAATAATTTAAAAACAACTCTTTTAAAAATTATGGTTAATATATTTCTCTTCATAAAAATTATGTTAAAACATAAGAATTAAATTTAAAACTACAGTTTGCCATATATGTGTTTTCAACTATATAAAAATGTTCTGATTTTGAAAAGAAGTACTTATTTATAAAATATAATCATATTTAACAGATATTTAAAATCTTTTAAGATTTACTTTTAAGTAAATTTTCTCAGTACTTCATGTGTGCAGGATAAAATGTAAGGATTTCTAATTTATCTTTATAATTAGTGTAAGAAGTAATCATGGTTAAACTTTCTAATTCTAATACTTTAACATACTGCAGCATTTTAGACAAATGATTTTCTACAAAAAAGTCTATGAACAAAATTAACAACATGTTTTAAAAAATTATTTCTCAGCCTGCTTCTTGGAACTGAATGCACCTAATCAGGAGGAATATGAAGGATATATTTGACATTCCTAAGAAATGTTTCTAGAAAACTCAGCTTGTTTTCAATAAAATGAAATTATTTTATAGACAAATTAGAATGAAACAAAATCTCATTCCTATAAACTGTATGTGTGAAAAGAAAAGTTGGGTGTGTGTGTGTACATGAGTGTTAATACATGTAAACATATTTATGAGGTGACCCAGTATAGAATTTGAATTTATACTCTGACTGCTTGCTCCTTTCAAGAGCACAATTGCTAGAAATGCATGGTGGCATTTCTTTAATATATTTTTACCCAGATCTGTGTTTTCAAGATAACATGACAATACTTGCTAAAAACTAGCTAATGCATTATTTCAGAGAATATCTCTACCAAATCCCTGCTCACATTTCAACAAGTTGCTTCAACCTGCCCATTTTAATATCTAGAACAAGGAAAGCAATCCCTTCAGTGTTTTGCCAGTGACATAACACTCACAGTTTTTTATCTACCTGGAGAGTCATAAAACAGTGCCTGTGTATCTTTGTGCTGCCAAAATAAAATTTTTAATATTTATATTTTAATTTTAGGGTTTATAGAAAATATCATACTGATTTTATACTTTTTACAATAGTATTTGATTGTAATTAAATAAAATAGGCTAGGTTTTGGGGATGTATGTTTCAATACAAATTAGCTAAAATGCCTTTATATTCATATGGTCACATTGCATCATTGTAATTATTCCTGTGACTTCAGTAATTTTTTAGTAACCTTTGATAATATAATGGTGATCCCTATTTTTTTAAAATGTAACTGTGACTGCCAAAAAAGAGAATTACCTATCTAAGATAGTCTTTTTACAAATTTAAATACAACATCCAGGTAATATCATTCTCAAATCATTCTTCACCTACCTAAAGTGATTGAAATTTTTTGTATTAATTATTTAGAAATAGCTGTTATTTTTATGAAGTTCCATATTCTGTGCCAGTTTAGTTGAAAAATCAAAAATACTACTAGCAACAATTTTGTTGATCTCTGAAAATATTAGTCACGAAACAAGTAAGGCTTGAATAATACAAAAATTGCTAGGTGGTAAGGAACATGAAATTAATTTTCTGAAGGGACTCAAGCTAGAATTTTACTACTTTTATCTTTACAAACTTTGTATTATAATCCAGCACTCTTTGTTTTTATAGGTTTTAGATCGAAGGTATTCTTAAAGCTACAATAGGTTAAGAATATCAACAGTGTTTTTATTTTGGAGCTATATAAAAATGTTACCATTGATGTATAGTTATGATACCTTTTAAAAAAAATAGTTATTTCTTATAACTTCTACTGCAATGCACAAAGACTCCAGGAAATTTTTTAATAATTTTAAGCTGAAAATTGCTTTTCAGAAATTCTGATTTACAAGATAATTGTATTAAAATGCGATAAAAGTCACTTTAGAAGTTGTGATATTTCTCTTTCATAACTTATGTTTAAACTAATTTTCAATTTATTATTTTTTTAGGATAGCAAAGTAATATAATGTATATGTGCAAAACAGAAGTATTATTTATACGTATTTTTTTTAATTACAGGTAAAGATTATAGTTCCCAACAGCACAGCAGGTCTGATAATAGGGAAGGGAGGTGCTACTGTGAAGGCTATAATGGAGCAGTCAGGGGCTTGGGTGCAGCTTTCCCAGAAACCTGATGGGATCAACTTGCAAGAGAGGGTTGTCACTGTGAGTGGAGAACCTGAACAAAACCGAAAAGCTGTTGAACTTATCATCCAGAAGATACAAGAGGATCCACAGAGTGGCAGCTGTCTCAATATCAGTTATGCCAATGTTACAGGTCCAGTGGCAAATTCCAATCCAACCGGATCTCCTTATGCAAACACTGCTGAAGTGTTACCAACTGCTGCCGCAGCCGCAGGGCTATTAGGACATGCTAACCTTGCTGGCGTTGCAGCCTTTCCAGCAGTCTTATCTGGCTTCACAGGCAATGACCTGGTGGCCATCACCTCTGCACTTAATACTTTAGCCAGCTACGGATATAATCTCAACACTTTAGGTTTAGGTCTCAGTCAAGCAGCAGCAACAGGGGCCTTGGCTGCAGCAGCTGCCAGCGCCAACCCAGCAGCAGCAGCAGCCAATTTGTTGGCCACCTATGCCAGTGAAGCCTCAGCCAGTGGCAGCACAGCTGGTGGTACGGCGGGGACATTTGCATTAGGTAGCCTGGCTGCTGCTACTGCTGCAACCAATGGATATTTTGGAGCTGCTTCTCCCCTAGCTGCCAGTGCCATTCTAGGAACAGAAAAATCCACAGATGGATCAAAGGATGTAGTTGAAATAGCAGTGCCAGAAAACTTAGTTGGTGCAATACTTGGCAAAGGAGGGAAAACATTAGTGGAATACCAGGAGTTGACTGGTGCAAGGATACAGATCTCCAAAAAAGGAGAATTCGTACCTGGCACAAGGAATCGGAAGGTAACCATTACTGGAACACCAGCTGCAACACAGGCTGCTCAGTATTTAATTACACAAAGGATCACATATGAGCAAGGAGTGCGGGCTGCCAATCCTCAGAAAGTGGGTTGAGTGCCCCAATTATACATCAGATTGTTTTAACCCCTCCTTTACCCCATTTTCAAGAAGGATGTACTGTACTTTGCAGAAGTGAAGTTTTTCTGTTATTAATATATAATTATGCAAATGAATGCGACTATGTTGACAATGTGTATATGTAAATAATATGTGTTTTACCAGATGTTTCATAGAAAGAATTTTTTCTTGATCTGTTTTGTTCTCTATACTTTGCTTGTGTATATTTGTCAGAGGTGTTTCTAGTGTAAGATTTAAGCCTGCCATTTTACCAGCATTATTGTAGTTTAATGATTGAATGTAGACAGGGATATGCGTATAGTTTTCAGTATTAGTTCTAGATAACACTAAATTAACTACTGTTAGGTTGAGTATGGTGGGGTCAGTGACCTAAAATGGAGTGAGGCCAAAGCACTGTCATGTAAGTCTTACTTCCTGCTTAGGGCACAGTGAAGTAGGAAACAATATTTTGAAAATAAGTTTTAAATTTAAAATGATCAAAAAGCAATATAGTTGCATAAAAGCACTGTAAAATATTTAAAAGGTTAAAACTGTGGAAAATTATATTGGTAAGTTTACAGATCAATAAAAGCACCTGTTCTCCATCTGAACTAGACAATGGAAATAATGCTGCATGCTGGCCATGGCCCATTCTTCATCATTTGTAAGTTCAACAAAAGTTCTCACATGGAGTCCCACCTCTTCAGAGGTTTGTACATTTGTTTTTAAGCACTGAATTCACTACTGATCCCATCGCCTGGCCAGTAGAACAGTCATTACTCCATTAACATCCTCACTGTTTAGACACATAACTGTGGTACAGTGTATTGGAAATTTTATAAACAAAAGTGAAAGTGCCAACAAATTATTGATAGCTGATAATGTTTCATTATCTGCAACTGCTTGATAAGTATGTTGCATTTTAAGAGCTTATAATTGTGTATAATTTGTTAACACTAGAAACCTATTAGTATTGTGAATGTAGATTTTACTGTGAAGCTATCTGTGATTTAGCTGTTTGCTCCCATGATGGAGTCTTTGCAGCATGGCGCTAGCAGCCAATGCAGTTTCTAATACTCGGTAATTTGCATGTTTTGTGGAGCATTTTTATGTCACCAACCAGACAGTATTTCCTGCATGCTTATTTAGAAGAGGCAGTTTATCTTGAGAGGTAGTGTGATCTACCTTTGTCAGGCTTTTTGACAGGTCATTTCAAAGTAAGCCTTTGTTCCCAAGACCCAACAACTGTCACCCTCTTCTGTACCTCTCCTGAGTGCCAACTGTCCAGGCCATTTGACACACCATCTGTTAACCTCTGAGTTTGCCCACTCAAGGCCACTCATAGGGGCATCCATCCCCAAGCACCTCCTCATGCTGTGCATGCAGTCTTAAATTCAATGGACAAAAATAAAATGCTGGCTACCTCTGGATCATCTGGCTGAGCAACTGAATTACAAAAGAGAATTACTTCCATCTCAACTTCAACCCATTGATTACGTCCATCCTAGCAAGCTAAATGGCATCCCAGCTGCTCCTTTCTGTGCAACCAATTAAAGAACAATGAGTGTGATGCTCCATGTCTGAATTTCGTCCAGCCTCTCTCTGAACTGTGATCTTTGTCCTCATGAACTTTCCCTTTTGTTCATTGAACTATATGGACTCTTCATTTCATATTGATTTACTGTGCAATTTACTTTTGGACATTGAGAACTTGAAATTATTTCCTGATCCCTTCCCCTTCCACTATTAATAATTCATTTCTGTCAAACTGTAAGAGTAGATTCATATTTTTTTTTAGTTTTTAACATTGGACTGTTATTTCATTTAGAGTTCTCTATCTCTAAATATTTATTTAGAGAATGATTTTAAAAGGGAATGATATGCTTGTTTAAATGAAAGAGAAAAGCTGTAGTAAACTGTGTTAATTGGTAATGACTATTTATCGTCGATACTCTGTAGCTGTGTAAGTTTTGACAAATAGTGTATCTCGTGGAATCAGTGGTTAGCATTGCCGCTATTATATTTACTCATTTTATCATTATAAATGTGCTTAGTTCATCATGTAGCATCACTTGTCTCCCGTCTCATTTTTTCCTTGCATGTCACAAGTCTCAGATCATTTATAATACATTAACAGTAAATAATATCTATGTAAATTTCTTTCACCATGCTGTCTCAGAGTCAGCAGTGAACAAAGGCAAAGATTGGGGCCCCACTTAGTTGAAAAAGAGAAAGGAAGTGATCTAGGATGTGTATTAGAAGCATTTCAAATGTTGGGTCTTTAAAATGTTTTGTTCAGTCTTAGCAAATCTTCAACCTTTTATTTCAAAATTCCAGTAGTCCACTGTGGAGCCCATGCATTTCATCTGGAATTTAATGTTACTTTGAAGCCAAACCATTTAAACAATTATGTGTATTTTATTAGCTAGTATTGCTAAAAATGCACTCAGTTCGATTTTAATTGTAAATGGGAATTTTAAACTTTTGCTAGTTGGCATGGTTATATGTTAGTTAAATCTGAAAGCTAAATTGAAGATATTTACATTTTAATTTATGGTAACAGATAAGGGTTTGTGTGCATTATGTGTAAATCAGCTTCATGCTGTCTAAAAACTTATTCTCTGAAATTTATAGACCATGTAGAATTGATTTGTGATGTGATGCTTTAATTTACTGGAAGAAAATTAGTATGGCTTCAAACTGCCACAGGTAGGCATGTAACAATGGCTGTTCAGCTATACTGATCCAAAATGGAGAAAACTGATGATACAAGGGCCAAACATCTTATGAAATGCAACTATTTATAGACTTGTTTTGCTATAGGGAGGCTGGTGAACATGCTGAATACGAATTACCTCAGTTCTGCAGCTTTCTATGTCTTTTTAATGCATTCTGTTTCAGGGTCACTTTCAATCAATATTTCATTTACTTACTGAGATTGAATGGGCGCTCTGAGACACAGTGTGCTGTTTATCATACAGATTGGACACCTCATTCTAGATCCAAGATCTTTTCCTCAACACTGGGAGCTGTCCTTTCAGCACCACAAAATTACTGCTTGAAGTTGCATTGCAGTTTTTTTTTTTCCTTTATCACTGGGAGCTTTTCTTTCAGCACCACAACATTGCACCTAGACTTTTTAAAACGGCTGCCTTCCTCTTTGCACTGAAGACCAATTTCGTCTGCACTTCCAGTTATTGCTATTACCTGTAGGACTTTCAATCCTACTTCACCTCACCCACCCCACTCCTGAAACAGTTAAATGTATCTATTTCTGTGGAAGTCATTTTCTCATTGAATGATCAGAAACAAAGATAAATTCTAACCTGTAACGGCTCATTTCGACTCATTGCTTACAATAGATCTAAGCTCTTTTTTCTGCTTATTCGACTCCTTCCAGCTTCCCATCACATCTGTAACAAACTTTTAAAATTATATTGCCACACCACCATGCACAGCCTACCTGCACAGTAGAGATAGATTATTCCATCGTATTCAGATGGTTAACAGAGGTTAGCAAGTCCTGTATTATATATTTATATCGCTTTCTAAGAAAGTGCATATTAATGTTTACTTTAAGAATGTGTAAATGGTGCTATCAAGAATCTGATAAATTTTATCCCAGTTTTTTGTGTACCACTTCTAATGTATGAGATTTATTTTTCTATTGGAAAAAAATAAACAGTATGAAAGCATTAAATTGGTAGATTTTAGTAATTTAACAATGAATGGAATCACTATGTTACAGGCCCTATCTTTCCTTGGAAATTTTAATGGTGGTAATAGATTTCAACAAAGGTACTGATAATCACATTTTTTTAAGCCATTCTTATATTGCATTCTTGATTCATGTGCTGATTCCTCACTGAGTCCTTAAGTAAATTTTACTTACTGTAAGTCTTCTCCAAGAAGGGAATTCTTGCTTTCCAAGGCAGCAATTGAAAAGAATGAAAATATAATTTAATACTCTTTACATCACAGACACGATTTGAGAGCAGTTACTCTGTTAGTAGGAGAAATTCATCACTCATTAAATACAGGGCAAGCATGGCTATCCATAATAATTTTGGGTGCAATGCAGTCTTAGAAATTTAATGTACACACTTTATTTAAATGATGCAAACAGCCATATGAAATTGCACATGATTAGAAAGCAGAATGAATTCATTTTGCCTCCTGCTTGGTTTCTCATAAACATGAATACATAATACTGTTATGCACTGTTGTTCATAGATGTCTTATTACATAAAGGGTAAGTATCATTACTTTAACAGATTATTTTTGGAATTCTGCATGTTATTTTTTGTTTCATCAGATATGTGCCCCAATAAAATAACATTTTTTCCAAAAAAATGAAAGTATTAGAAAACTTGTCATGTTAATTTTGAAAAAAATGAAGTGTAGTGCATATTACTAGGTAGGATGTCATTCCACTGGTCTATATATTAAAAAAAAAAACTGTTCTTGAAAATTGAAGCATTACCTTGTGTAATTAATAAAGTAATCAAATCAGATTTGTAAATAAAATATTGTTTAAATCTAAAGTATTCAATATTTTGATTAGATTATTTTTTTAAGGAAAAATATTTAACGTGTATGTGCCGAATTTTTTTTTAAATAGTTTTTTATAATTGCAATGGAAGGGCAATTGTCTCATTACAAGTGGTACAGAAGCCAATACTTGGGTTACCATAGATATATAAACAAGTAAAAACTGTGGAACAAGTTTTAAGCTCATTTTGGAAAAAAAAAAAACAGTTCTGTAGAAATGCATATTTGTATTTGTTTCTCTAATAAATCTGCAAATAGCTTTAAACACAAATTAGTTTTAATTATTTAAATTATGAGTTCTCTTAAGTAATTTAACATCTGTTTTGCCTTACATTTGTGAAAACATTGTCTCATGGAAATTAATAGAGCTTATTGTGAAAAATCAAGGTAGGTCTGCATTTATTTGAAAAGGTCAGGTATTTAGCATTCAAGTATGTTTACCTCTATGAAATGATTAAAGAATTTTTACAAGAAGACACACTTCTCCACCCCTCCCCAGTCACATCAGTTTGGCCACTGCCCAAAACTAAAAGGCCAATTTGTATCAGCTTTAGTTCAGTATCAAAGAAAAGAACAAAAAATAAGTGAAATCACATGTTGAAATGGTTGATAATAAAAAGATTATTTGATATAGATAATTGACTTCTTTTTATATAGTAAGGAAGAAATTTGAACTCTTCTGAACTGCAGTGCCTCCATCTTCTTTAATGTGATTTACACATTATGATTGAAATTGTTATATAAATTACATATATTTCCCTTGCATTGTGACCTTATAATAATTTATGTTGAAAATGTTTTAGGATAAAATACAGTTTCTATTTCTGTTATTAAATAATGTAGAGTCCCCATTTTTTAAAACAGTTTTGTCGATAAGTATACTAAATATATATATATACACACGCAAATGTATGTTTATATATATTTTTTTAAAGATTTCATTTATTCATGAGAAACACAGAGATGAGAGAGAGAGGCAGAGACACAGGCAGAGGGAGAAGCAGGCTCCATGCAGGGAGCCCAATGTGGGACTCAATCCCGGGACTCCAGGATCATGCCCTGGGCTGAAGGCGACACTAAACCGCTGAGCCACCCAGGCTGCCCTATATATATATTTTTAAATTGTCATTCTGGTTGGGCAGAAATACTAAGCTTTTGTTTAAGGACTCAATTGAGTATTCCAATACTGTTGAACTACAAAGAGCCTTCAATTATAATGAAGTCATTTACTTTACAAATTTAATTTTATTCATGAAATGTTTTGGGAGATCTGGCTTATGAAAGCTTAAGCTTATCCATTTTTATAGCTTTTGATCAATAGCAAAAATAGTGTTTCTGTCAATATTTGAGATGGTGGGTAATTATATCTTTTTTTTTCTTGAAAGAAATTATTGTAACCTAAATTTCAAAATTACTTCTCAAAATTTCCACACTTTTAATGTTATATAACTTTTTAAATAATATATATCAAGTCTTTAATACATAAAGTAATGTATTAACAATATTTTATTATATATATTTACCAAAACATCTTGGATAGATTTTATTATTTTCTGTTATTTACATATTTTAATTGCCTATTTTACAATATAAATGCTTAAAAAGGTTCTGATTGAATATACTTGTAGTGAGACCAATCCACATGCTGAGATTGTTTATTGTAAAATAAACCACTGCTTTTAGAGTTTAAAGCAGAGACAAGAAACAAATTGTAATGTTTTAAAAATAATAGTTGGGTACAAATTAACATACCTCATTGTGAAAAAGAAAACCAAACAAACTATTTTGAATCTAATAAATCAAAGCCTAACCACCATATTGTCCAAAATATCTCAGAATAAAAAGTAAAAACTCCCCAGTCAGTTCAATACAGGATGCATTTCGTGGGGTTCAAGTCCTTAGTAAAAAGTATTTGCTAATAAATTCACCACTTAGGTGACACTACTCTTAGAAGTTTTTAACATTTCTAATGTACATCAAGATTCTACGTGGGATTCCTTTTTGGAGTGGGGGATATTTATACATAGGCAAATAGAGGATAGAAGCAATTATCAGAACTATTTGCATTCAAACTACTTGTTTTATAGAAAATTATTTGGAAAGCCAAATTCTCAATTAGCTAGTTTCAATGAAATTTCCCCTTTGCTTTGTCAGTAGATAAAAAACCTTTGAGGTTGAGCTTCCTCTTAAGTTTGATTTTATGAATTCTAGAAAATGTTACTTGTGTATACACTACAAAGGCTTAATCTAAATTAGAGAACTTTATAAAAAATTTTTTTATATTCAAAATCATGAAACATTTTACACCTAGCAGATAGCTAAATATAACTATTGTTCATTATCTTAAGAACATGCTTATAATTTCAAAGCTTTAAATTATCACCAATGTTGTTATTTTTTAACAAAAATTCAGTGAAATTTTAAAACCTTTTCTTAGGATTTTTTTAAAAATTTATTGTTATCTGTCCTATTTAGGAACTACTTCATTTAAGATAATTTAATTGAATAGCTTTTTAAAAAGCATACTTACATTTCATTTCATTGGCTTCTCAATTTGTTTTTAGTTCATGTATTAACTTTTATTATTTAGAATAGTTTTCTCTAGCTATTAGAGATATTTGAAGGTTGGGTAAATGATTATAATGATGCTTTTTTAAGACTTTCTGGAAAGAATAATAGGTACTGATGGATACAGCCATCATCAGTATGCTGATAAATATTGAATCTGTTAGGCATTAGTCTTCATGTGGATTTTTTCATTGTGAACGAAGTCAAGTATTCTAGATACTTAACTCAGACAAAAATGGGGGAAGGGGTGTAAGAAGACAAAGCACTGGAGAACCACGCTTTTGATGAGTGGCAGAACAATCAAATCAGAGATCCCTGAGCCAACCAAGGATACCTCATCCTGAGACCTTAGGCATACAGAGGTTGATGACGATGTAAGGTTATCTCTGTTACGCATCTTCATATTTTGTGGGTTTGCTATCTCTTGAGTATTACTTTCAAATCATTACTATATTGATAGATCTATAGGGAAAAGCAAAGATAAACAATAATTAAATTACCAGTGAAGTGGCATGTGGAATGTAATGGTACAGAAAAAAACATGTTATTACATTATATTGGTAGTACTGCCCAGGTGTCTTCATTATATCAAATATTTACAGATTTACACGCACTTTTTATTATTTTCTTTCTTCATCACTTTTTCTCATGCACCACTTTTTATCCTAACATGATGAAATCCTGGAGAAGAGAAACCTACACCAATTTTTAAATTTTAAGCACAGTATTATATTTAAGAGCACAAAATTGACAAAAAAGTACAGATACAAAACCCCCGTTTTTCTGAATAGTATGTTATAACAATTGTGAATATATATTCTGTATATACTGATTCTGATTTGGAACTGAAAATACATTATTTTCACTAACAATAAAAATGCCATCATTGGTCTGGTAAAATAGGAAGAGTGGTATAACTAAGTGTATCATGCCTCTTTTATATCATTTCAAATGTTTAAGACAAAGTTACATCTAAAACCTTATATTATAATATTTTCCTTATTAGTACAAGCTCTATAGCCATTAATTTTTAAGTATACTTAAAAGGGTGAACTTCTAAAATTAAATAAAAGGAGACCATTTTTCTCCCAAGTATTATTAGGACAAGTATTTTCAGAAATTATTTCCCAATATGTGATGAGATTGTAATAACTAATGTTTATGTTATTTTCCGTCATATACATAACACCCTTTTATTCTTTATTTAATTCTCACAATATTATAAGGTATCGATATTAATTTTATCCCTGTATCTTAGAAAATGGAATAATATAAATCACTGAGCCTCAAGCCACTAAGATCAAATTAATAAATTGAGGATATATCCCATTTTACTGAGAACATAAAGGTTTTGAATTTATAAATTAAAATCATAAAATGTTCTAGAATATTTTAAAATATAACTTTAACACGAGTCGTGTTTTTGTTTCCAAAAAAATTTCAATAGTCTGAAATTTCAGAACCATAGCTTTCAGAGAAAGAAAAAAAAAACAACTAGTAAGCATGTTTCCATTTAGACTCATTTAAATTGTACTTTTAAGGCTGTTACAGTATATGCTGCCTCTTTGGTATACCTTAAGTGGAGAAGTAAAGCCATAAGCCTTATGAGAACTAAAGCATTTTATGGAAGTAACACATTTAAATAATTGGAATAACATCATAGGAACATATGGAATTATTTGGGATAAATGTGTATCTCTTCTTCTGTCCAATGCATGATTAATTTTGTGACCCTAGAGAAAATTCAGATTTCATTTTGAGTGCTTACAAAATGCAATTTACTACAGAGTTTCAAAACTATTTCTAAGTGCTATTGTTGGTCAACTGTGCTCTTAGACGTTTTTTTTAAAAGTTTTTCACTTAGTGTATTTTTTCAATTAAAAACAAATTATTTCAAGTTATCAAAGAATGCATATGATATAGAAGAATCAAATGATGGAAAATTTAATAACATTTACATGGATAGTTTATCTTCCAAACCCATGGGGAGGAAAGTGAGTTATTAATATATTCAGAAGGTGCTTTATTTCGGAAGGACACATTTTCAAGCCAAAAGAATTAATGTTTATTAGTTAATATTAACCCATATTAATATTAAATTGAATAAATAGCACATATCGAAAAACAAATGAAAGTGGAGGTTATATCTCAATTTCTTTCGATACATGAAGATACCAGTTTCCTGACAATTCTGTTGGGAATTTATATTTTCAAGTATTCATCTATAAGAAGCATTTTGTCGTATTTTAAAAATTTATTAAATTCTTGTGTACTAAATTATAAACATTATTGTATAAAATACATTACTAATGTGTTTTTATAATTTAAAAAGTTACATGTTATAAAAAGTTCAGGAATGACATGAGAGACTAGTTTTAAAATATGAGTAAGATCTAAAGGAAATTTTTTTAAATTCTGCAATAATAATTCTTGGTTTATCATTTGTTGTCCTTTCTCTTTCTGAGAGTCAGGAAAGTTAAAAATATGTGGCAATTTCCATAGGTGGTATAAACTGATCATTAATATTTCGCAATTTTTTCTAGTATCCTTACTCATCAAATGCATTCTTTATATATTTCATCTTTCCTTACGTACTGGATTATCAAAACACTTCTGAGAACTGAATTAACTCTGTCATAGACAATTTGATCATCACATTCAGCATATCCACAGATACTTATTTCTTTGTAGAATAAGTACAACACTTAAATTTTCAAATCCTAGAAGTAGCTGAATTGTTTTAAAAGGATTACTTTGCTCACACATTCCTTATACCAAGTTTTTTTTTAATTTCTAAAAATTAAAGTATAAACATTAGTATTAAAGGAATTAAAAATATTTCTAACTTTTTCATCAAATGATGATGATGTTTTCCAGTTAGGAAGCAACCTTTGTATATTCACTATTAAAAATATGTTTATATTCATTTTCAAAGGTCTTCAGGAAAAGCAAATTACATTATCACTGAAAATGCTCCTTATAAAACATTCTATTTGCCTTACACTCAAGAATAATAGCAAAAATTTCAGGATTATTGTAGCCATTCTATAATATGATAATTATTTTCTCTAAAATAGCAATTATCAATCAATAGCATGTCCTACTAAGAAAATTACAATTACTTAAATCTCAAAACAATTACTTCCTGCACCTTGTTGTCCAAATGAAAAGACATATAAATCATTTTATTAGATCTTCCAATTTTTAATCTACCCTGAAACAAAATCTGTGCTGTCCTAGGCAAGAAGTATAGTTTGAAATTAATTTTCTAGAATAAATGATATCCAAATTGAAACATGGTTAAGAATTTAAAAGTTATAGATGTGGTATTCTATAATCTCAAAATAAAAACATAAATGTCAGTGTGCTTATTTTCATAACTAAGAAAAAGTTTTGTGACTCTTCTTAAGAAGTTTTCATTATCAGAAGTTTTAACTAAACATAATCTAGAGAATACAACCCAACAGAGCTTGATATAGGGGAAAAAGGTCTTAGACAAATAGGGATTTGGGGTTTTTTGGGGTTTTTTTAAGATTTTATTATTCATGAGAGATACAGAAGGCGAGAGAGAGAGAGACATACGCAGAAGCAGGCTCCATGCAGGAAACCCGATGTGGGACTCAATCCTGGGACTCCGGGATCATGCCCTGGACCAAAGGCAGACGCTCAACCACTGAGCCACCCAGGCGTCCCCAAATAGGGATTTGAATCTTAGTTTCACTCCTACTGCTGCTAAACATTTTGTAGCTGTCAATACTATGTATAGAACATGGATATCACAATTACCTCAGGATATAAAAAATAAATGAGATACTTGTTCTAAAAACCTAATTCTTAGTACCTAAATTCAACCTCAAGGAGACAAGAGATTTTCAATAAATATCAATTGCCTTTAAAACTAAAGGGGAACAAATTTATAAGTTAGTAAAACTTGAATCAGAGCCTGGTAAAGTTTGTAAATACACTTTATAAAATATATGAGCATGAAGGAACCGAAAGAGAAGACCTAAAATCAAAACCTTAGATCTCATAGCAAAATGCCTAAGTACAATATAAACACAAAAGAAGAATTATATATTTGCTGATATCCACTTATTTATTATACTTCCATTTCAGTGATCCTATAAGCCTATTACAACAGGTTTTTATTAAAGCCTTAATAGAAATGCTCATATTGACTAAAAACATCTGCAACATCCTAAATTAAAGAGTAGGAAAAAATGACTATATAAAGAAGTAGATTTTTAATTCTGGCTTATTAACTCAATAGAATTAGAACCGTAATTATAGGTATAAGGAAGTGTTTAAGAACACTCAAGGAAAACACATTTTAACTCATTTTTTAATTTAATTATATATATAAGTTATTTAACTTATTTAATTTCTTTGCCCATAGACTTCAATGAGTAAATGAAAGAAAGTGAACTCTTGTAAAACTCTAAAAGTTTATTATAGAAAAAACTTACACTTAAAAAAAAGACCTGCTGAAATGAAATGAACACTGGCAATCAGTGACTTTATCTGAGACAGTAAGTTTAGTGAACTGACAAGTCTGATTGTTTATTAATAGTCTTATTTTAATTTAAATCTTTAATAAACCTCTCCAAAAAAAAAACCACAGTTCTACTTTATCATGTCATGTAAATAAAAGAATAATGAAGAGCTTGAAATTCATCAATAATTGCACTATATTGAAAACTAATAAAATCTGACTAGTAGTATCTCAGCAAAAGTTTTTGTGGGTTTAGTGCTTAATGTTTTCCATTTCAAATAAATAATTTCCCTGTAAATTATTTATTATTTATTTATTTATTTATTTTATCTTTAGTGAACTTAATATGTCATAAAATAAAAAACACAACGGACCTTTACATTTAAAAGGTCTAGTGCACATGTCTTTTAAGCAAAAGGAAATTTGATTCAGAAAAATTTTAAGATAATAAGTATCTACTTCTAAAAAAGAACTCTTGAAAGCTAATAAAAAGATTCTGAGGTATCTCTCTTTTCCTTAATGGGAGAATTGTAAGAAAGCAGATAAAAATCAGGTCATTAATAGATTGCACATGGTCAAAGGTAAGTTACACAACAAGGAAAATGAGAGGAATTTTGGGAGTCTTTGTGGGGTATATTTTGTAGAACAATTTTATCCATACTGCATTCCACAGAGTGTATTTACTGCTCACATAGATAATTTAAGGTTTTAATAAGTTAGAAGAATCCCACGCTTTTCCAAAAATCTACAAAGTGCTTTGACACTACATCAATTTTGATTTTTTCTTTACAATGACTCCTTGAAAATGGTAGAACCAGCATCAAATTTAATGTTCTTTCCTTAAGCTATGATAATAATCTACCCAATTTCAATAATGAGGAGAAAGGCAGAGCAGACTGCACTGTGTACTCACTGAGGGAATTTTAACACACGCCACATGGCATGTTGAGGTATTCAGAGGTGGCTCTTGGGCAGGTAGAAACCCCCATATTTAAATTTAAAAGTTGCAGTCAGGTTCTTCCCAGCATAAGAACAGAAAGTGCAAAGTAATTTGGACAATCCCACAGGAAAAATTGGCACTTCGATTAGTATTAAGCAGACTTATAAATCCTCAAAATATCCGTAGTTTTAGCGAGAGCTACTGGTTATGGAATATTTAAGACTCTAATGAAAATATATTTTTAAAATACTCATTGCCCCATCTAATTTGAACAATCAATACCTTTGCTGAAATTGGCTCTTAAGTTGTGTTCCCATATTTGGGTAAGAAGCAATCATCATTACGCATATGATTTGGTATACAAGCAAAGATTTAAAACATGGTTCAGTGCTTTTTTTTCTGCTAAAATGTGTTCAGTTTTACTATGGATATAATATGTTACTAGTTTTGTAGAAATCTGATTACAAAATTTACATGATGTAAAGATGTTTTTGAAAAGCATACAAAATGGAAATTCAAGAATACAGGATTGCTTTTCCACTCTGGGCAGGAATTATTCACTGTGAAGGATGTATCAACACTATATAGAGGTTAACGAAAATGATATTCAGTATAACTTATTACATAAGAGCCTAGTTCTAGATATCCTGGGTAAAGGAAAAGTATATTTGCTGCCATTAAAATGTTTTCTAAGACCAATGGTATGAGAAAGAAGCAAACATTAGGAACATGAGAAAAGGACAAGATTTATATCCAAACATAAGCAAGACATTGTTAATAATTATTGATATTTGAAAACAAGATTTTAATAATTAAGTAGATTTTCATTTTCATTAAATTTAAATATGGGAAATAGTAATCTCAGAGAGTTTTGCTTGCTCTGGTCTTAAAAGCATTAAATTGAATATTGTGATAAATGTTCAAAATGCACTGTTTTTTGAATGGTAAGAAAGGGTGTCTGAATAAAAACAAATCTATGAATATAAAGTTAATGGGGAAAAAAGGAAATGAATTATTCCCAAATTAAACTATAAGGCCTAGCTTATTTAAGCTTATTACTATTTCTGGTGTGTAATAAGCAATGGTAATCATCTTAATCATTTTGGGTAGGTGATTATATTCATTAAGAAGATAGAAAAAGAAAATGAATATTCTACAACCTAGATATATAAAAATCAACACTTCAACATTATTTCTTAATGGCATGAATGCAATAGTGACCAACTCTTATTATCATTGCCAATAAAGATAGTTCTAAAACATAACATAGTTTCAAAAGTGATTTATATAATAGAATATGGAATTCTAAACAGTCTATAATAAGTGCAGTAAAAATTAATTACAGATAGTGACTCAATTTAAAGGATGCTCATACCAAATATTTTTAAGAGCTGATTTTGAAGAGAAGGCATATTTTTTTAACTCTGTGAAATTTTACCCATGATTCTAAAAGGGGGAGTTGATTTTGAAGGAATTTCCTTATTTGTGACTCAGAACCCTTTGCTATCTCTGTCTTTGGGCATTTCAAATGGAAATTCTCAATGTAAAGCTTAAGACACTTTCTTTGATTCACGAGAAATATTTTTTTTACTTCAAAAGCAAAAGAGGAAAAGAGCATTTCAATTAAAAGACCTATGTTTACTGATCTAATTAAAAGATATTTTAAAATTTTCATTTCCCAAATATATTAAAATTATATGTCAAGTTGGTTACTACACAATATAAGAAAACACCTTTTATTATGTTAACAGAGGAGCAATAGTACAGAAATGTACTTGAAAAGAATGATCCAACTGTATTTTTCTTGCTGTTTTCTGACTTCTCTGTCTAAAAATGGTGTGAACATTCACTAGGGAAAATTGCATATACATGAAAAAGATGAAATATGGGCCCAGCATATTGAGAGAAACAGCAGTTCTACACTGTGGTCAGTGAGAAGACTGAAGATGATCTTCAGGATGCATACAACAAAGATGAAGATGACCATATCACCTTACATTTGTATTTTACTACACGAAGGGCAGTTATCTCATTTGATCTCTCACAACACTCCATTAAAGTAGCAAAACTCACTTAATAAGAAAATTAAAAGTTTACATCACACATCATAGATTTTATAAAGCATCAAATAAAAAAATTACAGTTTCAAAATCTAGCCCATAAATTGGGTTCTCTCAAATTTGTGCACTGTTATTAGTTTTACACAGTTTATAGAGAAGCCTTTCCAGGAAAACCTTCAGTAAGAAAAGAATGAAATTTTCTTTTGTTTATAATATGCCTTGACTTTAGTACTATTGAACTTAAAATATCAGAGGAACAAAATTAACAGATAGGAATGCTTTATGCAGGCTAGCCTCTTCCCTTAGAATAAAGATCAAAGAAAGTACCCAAAAAATAAACACAAATAATCCCATATAGCACACCCTTCTCCCCAACATTTAAGCCTAGAATGGGTTGTGTACTGATGACATTGAAGGAGTAATAGGTAAGCTTGTTTTACTTTTATAATTCCAAATTTTTGAGCAAAGAATATTTCTCTTGACCTATTCACAAATTTCATTTCTAAATCGGTAAAGTTATTTCAGGTTCTACATATTTGGAATTTTTGTGTCCTGGCTTTCAGCATAACCAAGAAAGATAATAAAAACTAAGTAAAATTTGCTTTTACCATTTTTATCTTTCATAAAATGTCATAAATTTTGTTTTGATTGACTTTGAAATAAAAAGCAAAAACAAAAATTACTTTGTGTAAATTCTTAAGGTGAATATCAACTAATTTAAAATATACTTATTTCTATATATAACTTTACATTGTAGTATATAATATCATTCAAGAATAATTTTCCTTGTATTTCTCTTAAAAGCAAAAAATATAATTTTAAATATGAATCTTTATGTATATATACTTATCTAAAGTTCTGACAACATATATGCTGAATACCTGACAAGTAAGGCCAAATCTTTAGGGTCCGTTAGCTTTTAGTGTGCATGAAGAATATGACACATTATTCAGAAACAATGGCAATAATAATATTTAAATGTGTAATGTATTAAAATTTTAACCTGCTTCATGCCTACTTAGATCAGCAGCTCTCAAAAATAATCCAGAATTTGAGAAGGTAAGTTAAAGTGTGCTTGGATTACACTCTTTATGTCCTATTGTTCATTATAGAGGCCTGACTTTCAAGAAATAAGTAAATATCAACCACTGACATAATAAAATTTTAAATGGCCTTTTTATGTTGTATATTTCATATAGCACAATTAAGTAAAGTAGGACATAGAAAGTGGGAAATGGGCTATACAATCTTTTATATCTCTTTAAGATTTTTTTCCTTTTTACATTAAACAAGCCCAGATTTGGGGGTATGGCAGCTGAATCTGAGAAGCATGACTGGTTGAGGCCCAGCTCCACCCTTTTTTCCCCACTATGGTCTTAAATGTTTTTTCCTGCTGAATGATATGGTGAAGCACAGTAGGATGAAGTATCCTGGCTGAATTTAAAGCTAATCAAATTTATGCTTAAAAGCTTCCTAAGAGCTCTTCTTTTCAGGGGAGGAGACACTGGAGGTTGCTTATTGCTTATAGACTATAACATGGCTATAACAAATTAAATAATGCCACAAAATACAAAACTGTCCCCCTGTAGACATAGTTCAAAGTCCACATTATATACAAATAGATATGGTGGTTCTCTTCCTAAGCATGAAGATGATCAACTTCTTAAAACTTCTTATAATATATAATTGTGATGTTCAAATATTTCTCAACAACATCATCATTGATTAGATGTGAAAATAAATGTGAGGAATGAGTGGGTCAAACACTACTTGACTGCAGCATCAAATCAACGCACATCTATGATGGTAAGTTTTTACACTGATGTTATTAAAACACTGAGGACACAAAGCTCAATACTAAAAATCTGTGACTACATGATTTTGATTCTACAAATTACGTAAGCATCTATGTTCAGATTCAAATTCAGAAAACTAACCCTAAAGAAACATGAAATCACCTTCACCTATGTGTTATTCCTGGAGCTACCTTCAAACCATAATCCAACATAACAATTAAGTATCCAGTTGAATTCTCATACCAAACAAAACTGAGCATATGTTTAGTTCCTGAAACAAGGACTTACATTTTTCTTATATTAAATACTATCTTCCAACTTTGAAAAAAGACTTAAGGATTCAAGAAATATCCCTTAGTTTCCTGAAAAGGAATCTGAGAAATTTCAAGAAAATCAGAAGTTGCATTTTAAAAGGTTCATATATTGACGATCTTTTCAACAACAACAAAAATAGCTACAGAACTAAGTAAGATAAAAATTAGTACCAAATAAGATTCTTTTTTCCTTTAGCATATATTTTCTTGCTATAAACAAGGGAAAGTCTCAGAGTAGGTTAATGACAATAAAATAATAAAAGCAGCTTGCATTTTCGTAGCAATTTTGTCACATAAAAATATAAGGCATTTACATTTGTTGAGTGAGTCCCCCCAGTGCCACATAAAGAAGTCCATTATTCACTCAAGTATTTATTGAGCACCTACTGTGTGTCTCTCTATAACGCATAACAGATTCTAGATGGAACAAGACAGATAAGTGCCCATCTGATAGAGCTAACATTTCAGTGGGGAAGTAAAAAACTAAATCATGAAGACAATAAAACAGGGTAAAGGGAGAGAAAATCGCATGGGAGAGAAGTGGAGAAGGACAACTTTAGACAGGAGAATTGGAGACGGCCAGTTGAAGAAGGCAAGACCTCCTTTATGAAGTCATTCAATCTGTCTTGTGGGTTAGAAAGAACCAGAGGATGTTAAATTAATTATTCCCTATCTTTAGATGAGCACAGAAATACATAGCAGAGACTAGTTATCTTATCTGTGATTTTCATTCTTGAATTCAATAAACATTATGTGTCCGCAATATGCCTAGAATTGGGATAAGTCTTGGGTTTATTAAGATAAAAAAGAAATAGATCTTGACCTAACTTTAGAGGAAACATAATAGGAGACCAAAAATTATGCCACACTATAACACTTGATATAATAAAAGTTTCTGATAGGATCATTACAAAATACATAGGAAGAAACAAAAGGAGGGGACACTAGTAAATGGAGAAGTGACCAAGTTAAATGGACTTATTTTATTTTATTTTATTTTATTTATTTTATTTTATTTTTTTACCTATGCATATATTTATTGCAGATTCGTTAGTGATCACATAGGCAAACCCATGACAGAGCTGTGACTGGAAATTCGGTTTTCTGTTCCTCAGCCAAGTTTCCTTCTTAGTAATCCATTCCAAATCCATAAATCTAATTGGGGAAAATGTTTATATAATGCCTCAATAAAAGAGAGCCTGTTTTTAACATTCATTAGGACATATTATAATCCAGAAATGACTGAAAAAGAATCTGAAAAGAAAAATGTAATGTTCTTATGTTCAGAGAATAGAATTCAAAGAAAAATTTCCTGTACATTAATATATAAACTACAACAGAGTGAAGACCTGAGAATAAAAAACAGACCATTGAGGTCAAGTAAAAGAACTGAGAGAAAATGCTTGCCTTCTCTTTATTGTGTTAACAACAATTTGCCTTTCTGAAACAGTATTTCATAATAGCTAAAGATTTGAACAAGTAAATCTTAAAAACACTGATATGAAATATATCTACTTCATAAGAACATCTCCAAATATAAAAACTGTCAGGTTTTGCGTTTTTTAGATGATGTTTATTGTTTTGATAAATAAGTCCTAAATGAAGGGACCCCCTTCTAGCCTCCATTTGGCTTAAGTTACAGTGAACATTCATATTTGGGACAAGAAGGAATGTAGGTCAGAATTATACCATGTTCTATTTTACTGCATTCCTATTGACTTTGGAAGAATTGATGAGAAAACTCCATGCAAAAATATATTCCCACCCCACTGAGTTACTATTGTGAGTATGGTGGTGATTCCTTAAATGCTTAAGGAATTTACTCATAGTGAGGAGCCTGCACACAGCCTCTAGAATCTAGACTGAATTTCCAGCACATATGAGCTCAATGGTAGCTCCAGCTACCTCCTTGAACTACCTCAGGTCCAACCATTTACAGTGGAACACTCAGTCTCTTCTAACACCTCTAGAACATCTTGTGAGTGAATGGCCTTCTTTTTTTTTTTTTTTTTTAATCCTACTGCCCTCACCTACCCTTATTTGTTTATTTTCTCTTCAAATAACATGTGTTTTGGGGGTGCCTGGGTGGCACAGTCAGTTAAGCATCAGATTCTTGGTTTCTGCTCAGGTGGTGATCTCAGTCACAAGATGGAGCTTCAGGTTGGGCTCAGTGCTCAGCAGGGAGTCTGCTTGAGATTCTCTCTCCCTCTCCCTCTGCCCCTCCCACTCATGCTCACTCTCTCTCCCAAATAAATAAATAAATAAATAAATAAATAAATAAATAAATCTTTAAAAATAAATAATACATTAAAAAAAAAAAACCCTCTAGCACTGAAATGTGATGTAGGAAATTTCCAAAGAGATTCTTCATCAGAATTAGCTAGTAATCCAGAATTAAAGTCCTAGTTAGGAAAAGTGAAAAGACATATGTTGGAGGAGAGATGGCTGGCAATATCTTGGTAACTAGTTCCAACTTTAGATGCCCATGGCTGGTGAGTAATCAATTATATTCTATTTCTCTTAGAATGGAACAAATTGGGATAGTCTTAAATTTTAAAAAGATGTTACCTGGTCAAAGAAACTGATTCACTGTCAGAAATATATAGTACTACAATATTTTATCATAAATGACTTCTTGTGCAATATTTTAAGAATATAGCAGTCATATTTTCTTTTGAGTTATTATAAGGACAGATTTTCCATGGCAGCAAAATAGTGTGTGGCTTTCTAAATTTTATTCCTTTTTTAAAAAAGATTTTATTTATTTATTCATGAGAGACAGAGAGAGGCAGAGACACTGGCAGAGGGAGAAGCAGGCTCCATGCAGGGAGCCTAATGTGGGACTCAATCCTGGGTCTCCAGGATCACACGCTAGGCAGAAGGCAGGTGCTAAACCGCTGAGCCACCCAGGGATCCCCCTAAATTTTATTCTTAAGCAGATCTTCTGGTGCCCCAATAATTATTCAAAGTCTCCTCATACTGAATTCAATACAAAATTATGGAATTAAAGTATCTATAAAAAGTCACTTCCAAACAAGTTTTCTTCTAGAGGATTATTCCCAACCATTAGTCTATCATTCAAAAAAATCTAGTGCGCATGTAAATGTAGCAATATTTCTCCTTAAAGACAGCATCCATGTCTCTGCTGAGTCTTGCACATTAGTATTCTATTAATACTTAATGAATAAAGTGTTGAGAAGTGTGAAGATATATCTAGAAAGGAGAAAACAGGGATATTCATTCCAGGAGAGATTACAATCCATTGTGTGTTTTATAATCTTGGACTAAGATTATCCATATGAGGATATTTTACAGTTGACAATTCTTGTTGGCTTACACCTCTTATAATAAGTCATTTATGTTCACAACAAATCCTCTACTTAAAGCACAAATAATCCTGGAATCAGGTATGATTGTGTTTTTTCAGTGTTCTAATTATATAATCTTAAAATTCTTGGAATTTTATTCTACTTCATGGAAGAGTTCAGGCTCACTATTCTAGTGTTGTTAATATTACAACAGTACATTCTTCCTCTGACCCATCAAGGTTTTCCTGGTCCTTAAATTAACATTCTTCTATTAAAGAATTTTTTTTTTAGTTATGAAAATGATGTAATGACGTAAAGTCATAAAATTTTAGAGTTAAGAGAACATCTTAAAACATATTGTTGAAAGAACATATGTCAAAGGAGTGAATGACTTTGCATATGAGGAACCTGATAACAGTTTGAGATAAAATAAATTGCCCAAGGTGACACAGCTTATTCTAGAAGTAGAAAAACGGCAGATTACCTTTAGAATAGAGTTTGATACATATTCTGGTGGTTCTTCCTACCATACTACTTTGTCCAAACTTGATTTCCAATTTCTATTATGTGGCTTGGCTCACAGAACTGAGAAATGACTTCAGGACAGCCCTTTCTTATATGTTACTGGAAGAAGTCACCTAAATTTTGATTTATCTTAAAATAAAAGATAAGAATACAATTAGCTGCCTTTCAGAGATAATACCAAAATAAATGAGGTAGAATAAGAAATACTTAATCTGTGCTAGCTGTGAAGAGGCCAGGGAAACAAAACAGCCAATCCAATGTTGTATAATGTTGCATTTGCCTTTGACATGTTGTATTTCTCTTTATGCTGTGTTTAGGAGGATAACATTTTCTTCCAAATGATAGTAATAGAACCCAAGAAGCTAGGCAGCATTTAGCTGCTGCTGCTATAAACAATTCAAAGAATGGCCAAGATGTGCACACAGATTTTCAAAAAAGTAATAGACTTCTTCTGAATGTTCTTTCCATGAACTCAAGGCACTGACATTGTGAGTAGTAACTTCAGGTACCTGTCGGACCTATACACAACAGTGGATCAGAGTTGGGTACTCATAGGGAACTCCCTTTCATTTAAATCTAACTACCTGGTTCATCAAATGTGATTGATTTCTTGTCAACCTAATGAAGTATAAGCTTTCATTTTCCTTATTCATTAGCTTATGTAAACTCCTGCCAAAGACCACTTATAGGCTCTACTTTGCTAATGCATGAAACTAAGCGATCTCCTGATGCATTTTTTGCTTCCCAAGAGAGATTCCACTTCTTGGTATTATAGTTCATTACCTTTTCAATCATACTGTCTTGTCTTGAATGCATGGTACACAGTGCAAGATCCAATCTTTGGTGTAGACTTCATATATATACATACATACATATATACTTATTTGCTGGGGAACTCTACACAAAAATTGTATGTTCAAACTCCTTTTATAATCAGTAAATTTCAAGCCAAAGAACATTTTACATAATGAAATACATGTCTCTCACTTTACTTCCTGCCTCCTTAAAATTATAAGTCCCTTGAAAACAAGTTTCTTCCCTCAAAACCTTAATTCTTGAATCTCCTCAATCTTATTTAGAATATGAATTATTAAATCTTACTAGATTGCTCTTAATGATTTGTTTTCTTTTTCTTCATCAGTTTATCCCATTAAATTCTGAATTTAATTATTAGGAAATATTGTAAGAATAACATTGTAAGAACAAACATAAGTCACTGACCGTGTGTTGTAGGAATTATTCCTTTTTCTGTCCTCTCATGAATACAGAAAATAAATGCAAACCTCATTGGGAATAACAACTAATTTATCTGGTTGGTTGTCTGCTTAGCAATCTTTAGTTGCCATAGTATTTCAATCAATGGAAAACTCCTTCTTCTCACTATACACACATTGTCAGGATTGTACATCTCAGACAAGAATTAGAACCTCCCAGATCAGCAGCACTTGTTATGAATTAGTTTGTACCTCTCCCTATGCTTGAGCCCCTCAGTTTATCTAGGTGAGATCTATTATAATGAGTGAACTATGAAGGCCTCGGTGGCTCAATTGGTTAAGCATCAGCCTTCAGCTCTGGGTTCTGGGATTGAGCCCCCACATCGGGCTCTCTGCTCAGCAAGGAACCTGCTTCCCCCTCTTCCTCTATCTACCACTCACCCTGCTTGTGCTCTCTCACTCCTGTCAATTAAATAAAATATTTTTTTAAAAAATGAACTATATAAAAAAACTTACTTTTAATGTCCTTTCTCAGCAAAATGGATTTCTTAACCAGACTACATCATGAATATATTAACACATACCAGAAGAAGTTAAGGGAAACTTCACCAAATAAGACCTTCATAGTGCATAGTGTAATCAAATTAATACCATATATTTTCTTCTCATGCATGAAAAACCTGGGACCAATGGTCTGTGGACCTTGAGATCTTTTTATGAGAAAATATAGATATATTTTTCTTGGGCTAAATAATAAACTCATGGAAAGCCTCTATTCTGAGGATTACAGTTTAGAAATCAAAATAGGCTAAGCGGTCTGAGCAAAAAACATAACTGATAAATCCTAATGATAAAAGGATGCTAAGTGTGCTTACAGTATATGTCAGATCTTAGGAGGTAAATCATATAAAATGCAATTACACACTCCCTTGAAATGACCTTTTGGCCACCAACTCTTGAACCCTCTCAGGTAGGATTCCCTATCTCATTCATCTTCACAGCCCCAGAAATAGCAGTGGTTCTAACATAGAGCCAATGCTTAAATAAGTAAATTAAACAATCAAATGAATGAATAAATGAGTGAATGAATGAATGAATGAACAAATAAAACTTATTTACTGAGATTTTAAAAAAGAATAAAAGAATTTTATAGAATCTAGCCAGATGGCTAATTGGTCTGAAAGCAGTAGCAGTTATTTTGTTCTAGGGCCAAGAGCGTGGAAGATAAAATGAAAAGAATGAGTATGTTTAGAAATAAAAGAGACAAAACCCTAGAAACAAAAACACAAGTTTAAAGGCATTTAAGCCAATTATGTCATTTCAAAAGAGAAATTAAAATATTCAGATTCACACTAACTACATTAGAATCTTCTAGTGTGGGGGAGGAAGCAGATCCAGGTTTCAGAATTCATGCTGGAGTAACAGAACCCAAACAAAAACCACAATGGGACAACCGATTTTTTTTCCACCCCTATATGTGGCTTATAAAAAGCAAATCACCCAAAAAGAGAAAGTAATTTACTTTGAAAATAAAGTTTAACTGTAGTTTGAAACTCCAGTTTGTGGTTTTACTTGATTATATATCCTTTCAGGAAAATAAATTCTATTGTTTACAAAATGTTTAGCATTCTCCAAGCAACACGATAAACAATGAGTAAAAAACAAATAGATGTCGACAAATAAATGTTAAATCTTATACCATGTAACATCTCAATAATTGTACATGTTGATGGGAGCAGCAATAAACACAGTCCATCTGTCACATTCCACTTAATATGTTCACAGAGTGGAAGCCCCTGTGAAAACCTACTTTTCTCTCAAAGCTGTCAGAAGGAAATTAGACATATATTGCTGCCCCAACTCAGTCAGTGACCACATGACAGTCATCAAGTTATTTAACTTCTCTGAGCTTTAAAAGCCTGGTCTCTATATAATGAGAGAATCTAAATGATTTCTAAGATGCCTTACAGCTCTAGACAGTATTTCAAATTTAGTTATAGAAATTAACTTAGAGGGGGCAGCCCGGGTGGCTCAGCGGTTTAGTGCTGCCTTCGGCCCAGGGTGTGATCCTGGAGTCCCATGTCAGGCTCCCTGCATGAAGCCTGCTTCTCCCTTTGCCTGTGTCTCTGCCTCTCTCTCTGGGTGTCTCTCATGAATAAATAAATAAAATTTAAAAAAAAGAAATTAACTTAAAGGCCATAATACTTACCTACAGATTTACATAGAGTTACCATTTTTCATTTTAGATTTCATCATATAAATTTGTTCTTAATTCATGTATAGTCCAAATTTATCGTTGAGTCATTCACATTTCTCTGGCTTTCCAGTCCTAGATGAAGTGGCCTATCATTTACCTACTTTACCCTTAAATTTTCCCTCCTTCCTTGATTCCAACATAGTTTCCCAAGGGGAAGTCAAAAAAAGAGCTGGCATATATTGAATTCCTACTAGCAAATTTTTTATTACTTTTGTCCTAATATTTATCAGGCTTCTGCCTGTAGGGCCATTGCTGCTTTTAGTAATAGCATGTCTCAGAGATATAACCAATTTAGAATTCATATTTCAGAGGCTATACTGTTATAAATCTGTTTCATTGATATTAACTTCAAAGTAGTAAACATTATCATCATCACCATCATCACTGTGGTCATTACTGTGCAAATCCCACTTTATTTTCAGTGCTAAGAATATATTCTGCAATTTAGGCAAAAGCTAGGACTCTTGTAACATCATTCCCTTCTTGGGAACCAACTGCCCTCTGAAAAATGAGTGGGAAATCAAATGATCATTTGCCTTTGGTTTTGGCATGTGACTGTCCTTAAGCTACTATATGATACAAATGTAAAAAAAATGACCTTGTCTCAAGCAAGTCAGGTCACATTATTCCACTTGTAAGACTTAACCCAGATGTTTTCTTAAGTATCTGAATATGACAGTATATAATTGTTCTCTTTCCACTAAGGAAAGCAAAAAGAAATGGGATTAATCTGTAATAAGTTTCATGTAAGTGCTTCCTGATTTTAAACTATTAGGCAAATTAAGAAAAAGATGAAAAGAAGGTTATTGACACATCATTCTCCTCTTTTCCCTTCTAATGGTACTGTTTTGTTTTGTTTTGTTTTTGTTTTGTTTTTTTTAGAACAGGAATACCTTTGGGAACACCAAATTTAGACTTCATCTGATTCAGAAATTCACCAAGACCAGTCTTGGTCTTTTCAAAACCATCTCAAAAGCCATCTTTAGAATTCACACCTCAAGCTGTTGATCTGACTTTCAGTCTCGATAATTTTACCAAGGCCTCCATTATCAGAGATGTGACTTCCTGAGCCACGTGATCTCAGGAGCTCCATGGAAACTAGCTGTTCAAATGATCTCTTCTCCTCTGCTGATGTATGGGTGATATTGTACAGAGACTTACTTCTTTAATAAGAATTTTACCCCTATGAAAATACAGTGAAATAAGAAGAAAATATGATATATAAAAGGCATAAAGAATTGAAAGGGAACAATAATGAAGTCTCCTTTCTTCACTTTCGTTGGTCTCCTAATGGTTAACAATTCCACAAGTTGTCAGTTATTTAATCCTTTAGTATATATATGTTGCTCAACTAGATAACAATATTCTTAAGTATAGAGAACATGTTTCATTAATTATACCAACCCCATACCTTTCTTTTTTCTAATTCTGTTTTCCTCCACTAACCAAGAATGGTGCCCAACATATACCTGGTGCTTTATAAATGTATACAGTTGAGTCAAATTAAATCACATTCAGTTTTTTCTTTTCAGCCCCGATTTTCATCCAGTACTTTAATAACAAAGAATGTGAAATAGTCTAAAACTTGCTTTGGAGATTAATAGTTAAAGAAGTAATCTGATACACCTTGTTATTGCTAGCCAACCCTTGGTACTAACTCCAAAATTTCTTCTATGGCTAGTGAGAATTTTCTTCTTTATTCAACTATTAGTTTTCCCTGAGGCACAATCAATTCTGAGAAATTCTGAGTAAAATTCACCAAGTTTTCTGGGACACTGCTTTTAGGATTTCACTGATAGAAGAGTATCAGGCTCTATATTTTCTAAGTGTGCCCACAGATGCACTGTAGAGATAAAATAGCATACTCTCAATTTTATGTTACTGGCTGGTATATATGAATTTCCTTTAATACAGGTTTAGATGTTATTTCTCTCAAGAAAAAAGCACTAGTAAATATTAAACAGTATAATTTTTAAATATAAATATAGCCGTAAATTTGTCACTCCCTTTAGCATAAACAGGGGCATATATTCTTTCTTTTTTTTTAGATTTTATTTATTTATTCATGAGAGAAACAGAGAGAAAGGCAGAGACATAGGCAGATCGATATGGGACTCGATCCCAGGATCCCGGGATCACAACCTGAGCCAAAGGCAGATGCTCAACCACTGAGCCACGCAGGTGCCCCAATAGGGGCATATTTTCAAACTAATATTATCACAATCTGGAAAGACTCATTTCAAAAAGAGAGCTCACTTCTTTGACTTTCCTGGTCATACCTTTTTAATTTATGTCTTTTATTTTTAGCATCTATTTCCATAATCCTCACTTAACATTGATATGAGATGTCTGATCCTTTCTTTTTATATAATAAAGAAGACTTAAAATAGCCAACTTCACTCTTGCTGGTAGAGTGAGGTTCTCACTAATTGGGCTCGCCTAAACTTTTAACAATCTACTTGGAGAAAATTTAATTGATAATTAAGAGCAATTCAGATCATCACCCCAAAGGTCTTTTAAAAAATACATGAAAAGCATATGGCTCTTTGCTTGGATTAAAAGAAAGACAAAAAGAATTTTTTTAAAAAAATTAGGTACACAATTAAGTAGAAAGACAATCTTGATTACTTAAATCAAAGCTTACTGTGTTACTGAGATGAATGAAATCTATTACATGAAGGCCTCTTTCATGGTTAAATTAGCTTTTACACACTAATACTGATCATGCCACCTGCAAGAACAACATTACACGTGATTATTATTGTTTATCCGAACACTTAATACAAATACCACAGACTGCCCCCTTAGAAGGCCAATTAGATCCTCCTTGCTTTCCAACAGTAAAATAGAACACACAACCAGGCACTTCAGACAGATAAATGATCCTTATCCTCCATATACTCTACTTTCTAAAAGGACTCATAACAGTATCAGTTGTACCCTAAAGAGTCTCTTTATAAGCTTAATGTATTCCTACGCTCACAAATTACATGTAAAATATTATGTGTGTGTATTTATATTCACTTTCTTGAAAGAGAGTCTGAAGCTTTCACCAGAAACTCTAAGGAGATGATGACTACAAATGTTGAATCACTTCCCTCTATGAACATGTACCAGTAGTGGGCCAGAAGAGCTATGCAGCTGCATCATGTTGTCCAGAACACAGTGGGAAGTCCTTCCCCCTAAACTGTTGCTCCTCAAACTTTACAAATCACTGAATTTTTAATATCAGCATGTCCAAAGTGGCATCTAAGATTTTGAATTTCTAATAAGCTCCCAAAGGATGCTATTGGTCTGTGGACTACGCTTGGAATAGCAACATCTGTGCTTCATATCACATAACCCCATATTCAGTCATAGGCTAATCAAAAGCAAATGCTTACTGGGCATCTATTTCTGCTTTATAGTGCTGGATGTTGTAGTAATAGAGAAGACATATAATCTCTGCCTGAAAATTTTCACAATCTAAGTGCAAATTTTAGCTAGATGAACATAAAACAGCAATTTATATCGGACTGGATATAATTAATTAAGCATGGAATTTTGTGGTATAGTTGTATGTTCTTAAGGGTTTAAAGGAAAGAAAAGCATAACTTCTAGAGAAGAATTAATGGGAGAGAGATAGAATTTGATCTTGAACTTGAAAATACATACAAATTAGGAAAAGAAAGACAGTTCAAAGAAGACCACATAACCTTGATCTTAGCACCAAAAATGAATTTGGGACAGTGAAAAGAGTAATCCAATTAGATTAGTTTGGGGATAGGATAGAACAGAAAGATGGCTAATAAGAATATTTAAAGTATTTAGGGCTACTGTAATTATGTATGTTATTTCTCACATAAAACTTGAGCCACAGGGCTACCCGGGTGGCTCAGTGGTTGAGCGTCTGCCTTTGGCTCAGGTCGTGATCCCAGCATCCTGGGATCGAGTTCTGCAATGGCAGATTTAAAAATCTTTAATAAAAAAAAAAATTGAGCCACATTGCATAGTATCTAGTTAGTTTTTAACATATCAGTTCATTTTGAAAAGAATAAGGCAGTTTTTTAAAAAATTTATGCATGTGATAGCCATGGCACATTTGGAAGACTAAGGATAAAGCATTAACAATGAAATCACGAAGGACATGATTACATTTCTGTTGTCAGCTGCAGTAACTGGCTCCATTGCTTTGCTTTATTTTACTCACACTATTTTCTAAAATGTTTCACAAACACTTCAGAGAAATAAATTAATGAGTTATACAACATTTTTTCAAAAGATTTTATTTATTTATTCATGAGAGACACAGAAAGAGAGGCAGAGACACAGGCAGAAGGAGAAGCAGGCTCCCTGTGGGGAGCTGATGCGGGACTCGATCCCAGGACCCCGGGATCACGCCTTGGGGTAAACGCAGATGCTCAACTGCTGAGCCACCCAGGCATCTGGAGTTACACAACATTAAATTGCACAAAACTTTCTTTTCAAAGGGTTAAAAATAACTTAGGGGGCTTAGGAAAATTTTCATGAGAATAGCTTGCATTTATAATTTTCCTAAAGTAAGTGAGTGTGGTACAGGGAGTAAAGAGATCTTGGTTCGGGCTTGCTTTTCACTAACTGGCTCATATTACTCTAAGCTGTAAAATAAATGGGCTGAATAGGTGGTCCCTGAGATACCATAAAAATCTAAAACCATGAGATGATAACACTTAATGGTGTTTTCTAATATTTTAAAGCATTATTGATAGGCAGTTCATACCAAAAACAGACACCAGAGGGTCTGCTGAGTAAACAAGGTAAAATTTCTATTTTTTTTTTTCATCCCTACAACATAGCCAAGGAGAATATCCATGATGGAAAAATTCTTTTTTTTTTTTAAATTTTTATTTATTTATGATAGTTACAGAGAGAGAGAGAGGGAGGCAGAGACACAGGTAGAGGGAGAAGCAGGCTCCATGCACCGGGAGCCCGATGTGGGATTCAATCCTGGGTCTCCAGGATCGCGCCCTGGGCCAAAGGCAGGCGCCAAACCGCTGCGCCACCCAGGGATCCCTGATGGAAAAATTCTAAACAGAGTTTCCAGGGGTGGTAAGCTTCCTGCTTCCACTTGAAAGGAGAAAATACATCAGGTCATGAGTAGACTTCAGATAAATGCCTGATTGTTCTCATAGGAAATCCAAATCCTGCAGGGTTCTAAATCATTTTGCCCACTGTGTATGATTGTATATATATATATATATATATATATATATATGTTACATTAGGCCCAAAGGTGACCTTCCTGTCTATGTTTGTTTGAATGTGTCCCCTGCTTAAAAATAGGAACCAGAACTATCTCTCCAGTGTCTCACACAGAAGATGTTTTCCCTAGTAGCTCTCCTTAAACACAAACTCATTGTCACCAGTGAGGATCCATGAATTGGGAAGGACTTGTGGGGATGAGAAGTCATACAGATTTTGGAGATTTTTGAAAGATACGTTTAGCAGCACAAGGCTTTGTTGTTTCTCACTCCTGAGCCTAGAAAATCAGGGAACAGCAATGTGTCATTGAGCTCCTGAGCAAAATAGGGGAGAAATCCAAAATGCATAGGAATATATCCACGTGGGGAAATCTTGGATACAGAAATTAAGGTCACTTGCTTCAGTTTAGCCAGCCTCAGATTTGCAACTATCCCTGAATGGAAGGTATGAAAGTAATCAAGAGTCTTTGCACAAATGTGAAGAATAAGTGCAAAGAAATCTGAGGCTAAGGAACAGAGGACTGGCAGACGCCTAGCTCTGCAGCCTGTGGGAAGAATTTTTTTTTTTTTAATCAGAATCTCTGTTGTGCTATTAATTAACCTTTGTTAGGGTTGGTGTCTTATTCATTTGGGTTCAGGAGAAAGGAATATACGCATGGGTGGCTTGCGCTTTGTAATCTGTTTACTGTTTTATTGCTATTTCAAAGAACATCATGCAAAACGGAACTATAAAAATTAAGATCCAAGGGCGTGGATCTGTCGCCCTGAGATTTTGCCCAGCATAGGCCAGTACCTGGCCACAAGCCGATTGACGTCAGCTGTAATATTTGACCTCACTAGGAGCCTGGCCAGTGAAAAAACGATCAGATAAGCTCCAGAATTTACTAAGAATTTGGTCAGAGAAGTGTTCTCTGGGCAAGAGCTATTTCTCCTCTTCCTCTGCATCCCACAGAGATGATCTGAGCCCAGGGCCTGCTTTGATGTCAGTAAGAACTTGGCAACCTGATCAGTTTCATGGGGAGCAGAATAAGACAAGCAAGAAGCATAGCGAGGCGCCTCTGCCAACTATGAAAATCTCTAAAACGTAACTGAAACACACACAGAGATGCAATACACAGCACTCACACACTTTGCAGATGAGAAATGAGATCAATATAATATCGGTATCTTTGCCTCTCCCAATGCACAAGACTCCATCAGAAACTATAGCAGGATCCAGGTTGGAAATGAATCCATTCTGCTTCACTGAAAAAAAAAAAAAAAGAAAATAATTTTGATTTCAGGTAGGCAGAGTGAAGAGGAGTAAGAAAAAGAGATGTTGTAAACCCATTAGGAATGCAGTGCTTGACTTCATTCCCATTTAATATTTCTTAAAGCTATAAAATTGTATTACATTAATGAAATGTACAGGCCAAGTTATAACTGCAGCTAATGTGGTTACCTCTCACTGTGCAAGAAAGCATTCAGAAAAGCTGCTGACCCATCACATGCCATTCAGCTCAGCTTTTCATGACCCAGGGTGGTTTAGGAGCACTGTACATGTCACAAGGTGACTGGGGCCCCACTGTCCACAGAGGTTTCTTCAGTTGCACAAGAACGACCCAGCCTTAGTCCTTAATATTAATGGAGCCAGGCCTTGTTTAGAACCAGCCTCACAAGCACTGATTTACTAAATAGAAATTAGGAATATCCATTTTGTGCCTCTTCCTCTCAACTGGACCCCCCCTGTCCCTACTTCCCCCATGAAAGACACAGCCACTTCTGTAGAGCAATAAAAGGATAAGATCATTGCAAATACAAGTTGACAACGAGGCAAGGGGAAAACTGTAGAGAGTCTTAAGTATTAGGCAAAGACAAACTCTACCCTGGAGAAAAGTGATTTTTCATTGAAAAGAGTGGAAAGTGGTATTTTAGAAAGATTAACAAGAAATCAGCATGGCAGATTGATTCAAAAGGAAGAGGGAAAGAGAGACCAGTTTTGCAGCAATTATCCTAGACAGATAGGTGAGGTGATGAGGATCCACAGGAGGTAAAAGCAATGAAAATGGAAATGAGGTCAGCCTTCAGAGGATGTTTGTGTGAAGTCTTACTGATGATAGTAACAGCTAACACAAATGTGGCACTTACTACACTTCTAAGTATTTTATGCACACTACACAGATTTACGTCTTTTATCTGTGAGGTGAACGCTGTTAGGAAGAAAGAGAGGTACAAAGGGCACAAGCAAGGTTCTTAAGAAACCTGCCAAGATCACACAAGTCATTTACAATGGAACTAAGAGCTGAACCCAGGCAGTCGGAGCCCACAGTCCCTGCTGTTAACCCCTGTCCAATACTGCCCTTCATGGTAAATAGTCATCCCCATGTGACTTATAAGCTTTATGTGGTAGCGTGAGTAGGCATTATCAATTATTTCACAGACAACCAAGTGCTAAGGGACAATCTTCTTTACCCTTACAGTTGTAAAGCACATGGCTCCCAGTTAGTATATCCATCCCCTCGGAGAAATGCAGCCTAGGTGCTGGTGAAACACGAATTTCTTGACTTCCTCATCTAATGAAGAAGCCAATGCTTGCAGAGAATTGCTGATTTTCCAGAAGAGCCAGCTCCTTTTCCAGGGTTGAGAAATACTGAGCACTTCCAAGACACTTTCCTTGACTGCACCCCTACAGATGACAAATAGGAAATAACCACCAAAGGCAAATTAAACATTTTATTTACTTGGGATGTGGTAGATTTCCACAGAACCAGGATCAAACCATAATAGTTTACCCCTAAGGAATTCATTTCTATTCTAGCCCATTTTATTTTTTATACAAAAAAGTAAGCAAACAAAGAAACCTAAAGCAAAACCTCCTCTCTTTTGACAAGTGACTCTGGTCCATTGTGGTTTGCTGAGTATCTGGTTAAATTTATAAGAAAGACAAAAAAAACCTGGGAACGAAATCACCAAAAGCCTGAATTCATTCACTTTGGATGTTCCATGTTATTGGTGGGTTTATACTATATTCCATTTTTGTCTTAACCTAGTTGGTATTTACTTGCAACCAAAAGTTAACTAATTAATTAACTAATTAACTCAGACTTGACTTACTGACATCACTGTCTTGACCTGGCCCAGATTTGCAAGAAGAGAATCCAACACACATCATTCAGGTCAACGAGAACCAGGTGCCCTAGTGCATTCTCAGACCAAAAGCTACAATCTGTAGGTAAAAGTTCAGAACCTGAAGACAGAGCTATTCAGAGGCAGCTGTCACACAGTGAAAATGCTGGTGGGTGTGGTCTAAGAGCAGAGCAGAGTTCATTACAAAGGAAATGAAGTCATTCTTGGTTAATGAAGAGTCACATCAGGAACATGAACGTTGTCCAGCTTTGGGACCCATGAAAAGCCAAGGGGCACGAACAAGTAGGGAAAGAATAGTTTAGGCTTAATATTGCTCAAAGCACATTTGCATAGTCTCTGCCCTCAAGGAGCATTTAACCCAGCTGAATTGGGGCAGAAAGGAATTTTTAAGAGTTATCTAGCTCTTCCTCCAGACTGCAGGCAGAGCTACTTCTTCCATTAAAAGGAGAAATCCTTTTTACCTCAGCCCTGAATAAGATCGCTTCCACAGAGGAAAGATGAAAATGGCATAAATGCAAATACACAGGTACTTCAACAAGGATATCCCTCACCTCTTCCAGAATGAATTTAGGTGGTTCACAAGGATATATAAAATATAAGCATGATGATGTCCCAGTTATCATGTTAGAGTCTGGAGTTGAACTACCTGGGTTCATAGCCCAGCTCTACCCTGACCTTGGACCTTGGAAAGTGACTTAACTCTCTCTGCATCAGTTTCCTCATCAGGAAAATGAAGATAATAATAGTCCTTAATAAGTAGTACTGGTACTAGTTCTTATTATAGCAGCTATGGCATAGTGTTTTCCTGAGTTTAATTAAGATAACCTGTATAAGGCACTTATTACAGTGATTGGTACCTAGACTCTATCCTCCACATGTTTGTTTTTACTATCGAGAGCCTATCTTTAAATAAATATCAATTCCTCCCCATCCTTTAGTATTAGGAAATACTAAAATGCACTGACCTTGGAACACCTGGGTGGCTCAGTGTTTGAGCATCTGCTTTTGGCTCAGGTCATGGTTCCGGGGTCCTGGGATCGAGTCCTGCATCAGGCTCACCACAGGGATCCTGCTTCTCCCTCTGCTTATGTCTCTGCTTCTCTGTCTGTGTATTTCAAGAATAAATAAAATCTCAAAAAAATTAAACATCCTGACCTTTTGTTCCCTTATACATAAAAAAAGGTGACAATTATTCCTAGTATTTTGTAAGAATTAAGTTAGTGGTATATATTGAACTCTTAGCATATATCCTTGCAGATAGTAAGCAAACTATAAATGGAAATTATTATTATAAATATTGTTATCATTGTTATTACAAAATGATGTAATTTAAAAGCAGGGGAAAAAATAAAGAATAATAAGGATGGAGATACAAAACTAAGCTTGAAAATTTGCTGAAATGTATTTGTAGTGTCTGCACATGGGTATACCACAAAATTGGTCTAGATTTTCTAGTTGTCACCATAAAATGGGATTTACACAATCATGGTGTTTATTCAACAAACAGTATTCATTACAGAAGGTGGAACCATCCTGGTTACTAAGACTTGGGAGTCATTTCTTTGAGGGACCCTTATAAAGAGTAGACTATGTAGAGCAGAAAACAATTATCTTGACAACATCCTCACCATAGACATTACTGTGAGACCAATTTCTTATGCAGTATGATAGCACCACACCAAAGTATAATTTAGTAAAATAATTCTATAGGGACAGAGAGTGGTGGCAACTGCCTATGCTTTAAGTACCTAGCTCCTTTCAAATCTTATTTGATCCCAAGGAAACTGGATAATCTAGAAGAATTTCTTCATAATGAGCTTCACATTCTACTGGCAATCCTTCCTAAGTAGTATCTTTCTCAACTGAACTTTTGATTACCATTGAGCAATAAGATTAAATAGGCAGACAGAGAGAGAGAGTGAAAGAGAGAGGGAGTAGTAGTTTACATCCTATTGTGAAGGAGACCATATAGTTAGTTTCCCTCATCAATTAATTCTAATATTCAACAAGTCTTCAGGAGGAAAGTCTAAGTTGAATTTCGTTAAAGGAGTGTAAGCCCATTGCATACTACTCTATCCTCAGAGAGGATGGAGAGTATCTGGTCCGGATTACCTATAGAATGACATGTTGTATATTTGAAGATAACTCAAAGTTTCCTTCCAGTCCTTTTGAGACATATGGGGACCATAAGTTACTGTTGCTTGGATGGATCCAATGAGCTATGGCTTATCATAAATACTTATACTTTGAAAAATGAACTCATCCTATTAAAAAGATTCACACAGATTGAGACAAATTATTTGCCCAGTTATCCTGATAGTAAAATCAAAAGCACTCACACTCCCTCCCAGATAAAGTAATGAACATTTTATTCAAGCATAGGGACTGCATCTGAAAAGCAAAGCTCTAAAGAGTTGTAGCAAATACATATCTGTAAGAAGAGCTAGAAATAATTCTTCTTAAGCAAACATTATAACTGAGCATGTTAAACTCTGTTAAGCTTAGTTCAAGCTTGCTTAACAGTATTTACCTTGGCGCTGGATGTATTAAATTCTGAGATGCAATTCAAGTCAACAATTCAAATTCTAGAAGATCATGCTTAAAATTGGTGTTCTCTTTTATAACTTTTCAAATTATTTTTTATTGTCTTGCAGGTTTCTAATAACCACTAGCTGAAAATGTGATGAACTTTAGGTAGTCACAGCTGAAAAAGAAAAAGTGTGATCTCAATATGCCTATCAATTTGCTATGTAATAAGGCAAGATTGGGTGGATCTTTTCAATTTTAGAAAATTGAGCCTAATTTCCATGAGACAATTTGAGGCACTGTTTAATAGGCTTTTACCTGTCAGACGTAAGTGCAGGGGGGATTTTGCTATTTTTGGCTTGCCCCATGTAATGACAGTACAGAATACACTTCACATGTACCACACTGACTAAAAGAGCTTGGGTTTGTGTAGATGTCCTACTCTTCTTTCCAAGACAGAGCAGAAAGCAACAATGATTCAGCTTCAAAATGAAAAAAAGAACAGGAAAGAAGTCTCCAATGTTTTACCTACAGGAAACAAAATAGTTTTTGCTTCAGCATGGAAAGGGATAGTTCTGATGCTTTCTCATGCTCACACTCACTCTGCCAAGTGCTCCAAGACATACGATTCATTTCTGACACAAACTCGGGTCGAAAGGGTTAGAGATAGTATTCCAGAAGCAAATTTTCTGTGCCTGCTTTGGAGACAGGGACACAGTTATTGGAAATTCCTGGGCCTAAGGATACATATGTATGTTTTGAAAGACATATGCAGAAAAAAGTATTTTTTTTTTGTTTTTGTGAAGATTGTTTTTTGTATTTTTAATTTTTTTCTTTTGTATTTGGTGTGGTTTTCATGCAAATCATTTAACAGGTCATAACAACCCTTCTATGTTAAACAAACCTTTTAGCTTTTATTAAAATCCCATTTATTTATGGGCTTTTCTGACTTGTGTTGGGTAAAGTGCAAACACGGATATACACGCAGCCTTCACATTGTTAGAAACAGGACCTGACATAGAGACTCACAAGTATTCTTTCCAAGTAACTTTTGAAATTATAATAATGTCATTCTTAAGATTTTGTCCAATTCCATCTCTGTATTCTTTCTTCCCTTAAATTATAATTGTAGATAATTAGGAAAAATGAACATATAATTTTTTCTCTAAATATCTATGAGACTATGTAAAAGTCTACAATTAGTTTCCAAGAAAAAGGGGTAAATACAGAAAGAGAAAACAAAATTCCCAGTATCATTTTAATCAGAAATTGTTAATTTTATCAGGTAAGTGAATTCTACCCAATTTTAGAAATGGCTCATAGATGAATGTGAAGAAATCAGATCTGGGGTGCCTGGGTGGCTCAGCTGGTTAAGCACTTGCTTTCCACTCAAGTCATGATCTCAGACTCCTGTGATTGGATTGAGCCCCACTTTGGGCTCCCTGCTCAGTGGGGAGTGTGCTCCTCCCTTTCTCTCTGTTCCTCCTCCCTGCTTATAAATACTTGCTCACACACATTCTCTCTCTCAAATAAATAAATACTATATTGAAAAAAACACACACAGAGAAATCAGATCTTGTCAGAGAATTTGAATCAATCTAAGAATGGCAAATTTAGTGCTAATGGACACTTAACAAATACCTCCCCTTCCAGTAATCTATTACTGCTTAACAAATCTATATACTTAGCAACTTAAGACAAAAATATTTTATTATTTCTCACAATTCTAAAGGATGATTTGGTAGTTTTTCTGCTGCTCTCACATGGCTGCAGCTCTTTGGCAGCTTGACTGAGACTGGATGATCCAAGATGGCATCTCTCGCAAGTCTGGCATTTGGTGCTGGCTGTTGGCTGGAATATGTCATTTGGCTGCCAAGTGGGCTAAACTGGTCTTCTTCATGGCCAGGTATAGTCTTTGGGTTCTAAGATAGTGAAAGAAGAAGCAGTAGGGCCTACCACAAACTGAACTCCAGAATTTGCACTTCATCATTTCTGTTGCTTTCTGGTCAATGAAAATAACAAGTTTGGCTCAGATTTAAGGGGTTGGCAAACAGATCCTACTTCTTTTTTAGTCCCTTAACCCCTTTCACCTATTTCCTCTTTCCTCCTACCTCCCTCCTTTCTTGATGGAAGAAGCAACAACAAACATAAGGAGTACGATTCATTAGAGGTCATTATTCTAACCATCTACCAAATTTCTGAATCATACATACATTTGATCAAAATACAATGCATGCTATGAAACAGGTTTTTTCCAAAGTGTTGTTTTCTGATTCCATAATATGGCCACTAGTAGGTGCTCTGACTGCACATTACTTTGGCACTTACCAGAAGCTCAATGAATTTTTGTGGAATAAATGAAAAAGGAAATAGATATATAGTCCAATTATAAATACAAAAAGTCAAGTCAGAGATACACTTGAAAAGCAGTTTTTAAATTCTTCACTAAGAGTTTGAACTAGACTTCTAGTGAATCTATGAATATATATCTGTAAGACCCTCTAGATCTTTAAATCTTGAGAGAATAACATAAGAACACATGGATAATTGAGAAAATATTTACGACAAATGGCAGTAATATTCCTATGAGTCAATTCAGGCAATGAGACGTGGCAGGGAATAGTAGAACCTGAAATGGTGTTCCTACCCAGAGAGCTATGAGATTGTAAAATTAGTCTGTCCCTGATGCTTAGACTCCTACTCATTACTGTAGCCTGATTTTTCGGGAGTCAAGTCTATAAACCACCTACTATCCTCTTAGGAATTTTCTTTCCTACTTAATTTTGTTACTCCCTGATGCTTAACTAGCTGATATAGGTTATCATATATCTTTATGTTTTCTTCATTTAATTCAATCCTTCAAACTGATTTTAAAGTGAATCAAATGGATAAGTTGAATGAACATCTGAAATTTTACCTATCTAACTTTGAAATTTCACATCAGGAATTAACAGAATAGAACGCATTTCTTGAAGGATTAAATATTTTCTGGAGGATTTCTTTTGACCAGAATTGGCCAGCTTATGAAAAGAAGCTACTACATCCATATGAACTTTTGGAGATTTAGGGGTACCAAGCACCTTCAATAGGATCCTTTCAAATGAGAAGAGAAAAAAGGAAACTAGATGATATCAAAGCATTTGCATCATTACTCAAAGAAGAGGGCCCAATTATTAAAAAGTAATGCATCTTTTTACACAAAATGCAATGCAGCTTTGCATAGTGGAGAAAAGCCAGATTCTGAAGCTACACCACGAGGGTCCAAATTCTGGTTCTGCCACTTAATACTTGTGTGATTCACTACACATTTCCTATCTCTGTATTTCACTTTTCTTATCTGAAACTCTGTAGCCAATGGTTGCATGGAGATTAAATGACTTAATATTTGCAAAGCAGATGCTCAGCACATGGTTGTCACTACATATGTTTGTAAAATAACTAATGCAGAAGTGAATGCTGCAGAACAGTACAGCATCTTATATAATTGTATCTAATCTCAAAACATGCTATACATTATAACAATAACAACAAAAACCTCTCCCTTTTTCCATAGGTATGAAAGTCAGGTGTTAAGGTCTTTGCTCAAGATCTATAGGGTGAAGCATTCATTCATTCATTCATTCATTCACTGAAACACAACAGAGTGAGGGCCTGTGATGTGCCAAGCACTATGCTACCAATTTGGCATGGAAGGCAAATTCAGAGTCACTATATTCAAGGAAGTTTCAATTAGAATCACTTAAATGTCCTTAACCTCAAATAGTTGAGATAATCAGCAAAACCATGAGTGAGAAATCTATTCCTTCATGCCCATCTAAGGCAGAGGTTGGCAAGTTGTTGATTTTTTTTCCATAAAGAAGCATATGGTATATTGTGGACCATATGGTGTATCTTTGTTACAACCATTCTACTCTGCCCTGGTAGCACCTAAGCAGCCATAGGCAATGCATAAATGACAAAGATAGGCAGAGGATCAGATTTGGCTCACAGGCCATCATGTGCCAATTCCTAGTCTAAAGGCTTATGATTGCCATTTTTATAAAAGAGTTAGTTACTCCTGAATCCCAGGAGCAAAAAACTCACTATCCACTTTTATTTATTGACACACTGTTTGTTTCTCAAGCCCTAGTCAATGATTTAAAACAGCTACAATAATAGAAGAAAGGACAAAGAAGCAGAAACCTATGAATGCCCTTTCAAGGCTTCTACAGTACATACTAAGCAGGGGAAACTTCATATTCTGAGTTGCATGCACATTTCAATATGTTGCTAATCATGATTAATTCCTTTTGTATTCATTGTAGGAACATTAATCATGATTAATTAATTTGGTATGAATGTGGATATAACATTTAATTTCTCCCAAATTTCTAGGGAGACTATTTCAATGAATAATTGAACAAAAATGAGTTGCAGAAGAAAGGGACCAGAAAGTTTGTAATGCTGGCCACAAAATGCAAGATGAAACCGTATAATTGGCACTGTTTTAATGTTATATTAATAAGTGATGGGTTCAGTAGGATATAAACACAGTATATGTGTCTCTTAGTAAAACCTTATAGTGAAAGGATTTTTGTAAGAATAAAAGAAACTCCAGAGCTAGAGAATGACACATCTCAGGTTCAGGCAATATTGTTGCTGGTCCTCTACTCCTCACCTCTGATCCACTTTCCAGAATTTCTGACAGAGTGACATTCCTCAATCATAACAGAGAAAAATTCTCAGTTGAAACTATTGATATCTGAAATTATTTCTTTATAATGTTTTCTTTACAAGGTCAAAACACCAGTTTGCTATCCTCCTTTTCTCTGTCTAATATGCATACATTAGTGTCTTGGCAGAGTATCAATTAGTGGAAAAATAATATCATTGATTGATCTGTGTCTTCCCTCCCTAGTGCCAAACCAATGTTTCTGTTTTTAAAAAGTGTCCCTTTTTTCTAGGTGACATCACATATTATATCAAGAATTACCATATGGCAAAAATAAAATAGGGTAAAAACAGACAGAGAGACAAACCATAAGAGACTCTTAAATATAGGAGGCAAACTGAGAATTGCTGAAAGGGAGGGGGCGGGGGTGAAGGCATTAAGAAGGGCACATGATGTGATGAGCAATGGGTGTTATATGCAACTGATGAAACACTAAACTCTACCCCTGAAACTATATGTTAACTAAATTGAATTTAAATAAAAATGTTTAATTACTATATGGCACACATTGAAGGTTGAAAAATATGAAATGGGTACAAACTAAATTTTGTTACAGTACCCTAAATCAACCACATTCTCTTGCTTACTTTAACTGTAAATGTTATTTTATTCTTTACCATTTTCTGCTCCCACTGGTGATATTTTAAGGCCGAGCCTACTGAAAAGTTTAAAAACAGAAAAAGGAAAGTTTTGGACTGTTAAACCACAAGACCAATGAGTGCAATCAGAAAAAAACAAAAAAATTCTATTTTCTTCTCTTCCTCCTCCTCCTCTTTCTTCTTCTTCCTCTTCTAAAAATCAACTTGCCTTCCCTGCATCATAACTTCACTGGGACGCACTGCTCACTTTCTGAGGCCACCATGCTATTGTTGCCTCTGTAAGAATCAGCCCAAGTACGGACTTCTCAAATTTCTCTAGGCTGTTGACACAGCAACTGATGTTGCTCTTGCACACTCATGGTATTTTTCTCTTATCTCCATATCCTATCTACCCAGCTGGATTGCAATTGATATCTACATATTAAACTACACTTTAAGACTGTAAGCTCCTTGAAGACAGATTCTACACCTAATTCATTATTGTGCCCTCTCTCCTAGTTTTGTGCCTCGTATACAGCCTGACACATGGTCTAGTATGCGCTTAACATTTGCTTTTTGAGATAATGTCCTCACATCCTGGGCACTGGGTTTACTTCCTTTGACTTGTCTTCTCCTTATATTGATCATCTTTCCTCTCTAACCCATGGTAGAATGGAAAAGTCCTCAAAAACATTTTCCCTGTTACTTTCCACTCTAAAAGTCTGTAACAAGTTGATATTTTATGTTCTCAAAAAGCCTATGTTGCTCAGCTTTTCGTTATAACTTAATCTCACCTAATGATTCCTTAACTGCTATACCCAAAAGTGTGTGCACATGGTTTCTTCCCCCTTGTTCCATCCTCAGATGTTAGATTTCTCTGCTTTTACGCTTTAGCTTTTCTCTTCCAATTCTGAGCCATTTCCTACTAAAAAAGCAAATCAACAGCAAGAATCAGAAAACCTCTCAAACTTTCTGTTCTGGGACTCTAGTATTGTTTATTTCTTATCTAACAATTTTTGCTTACTATCTCTGTTTGAATGCTGCCTGTATGTGCTCTTTAAAATATATATATTCATTTGAGAGAGAGAGAGAGCATGAGTGGTGGGGAGGGAGAGAGGGAGAGGATGAAAGACAAGCAAAGTCAGGGCTGAGTGTGGGGCTGGAGGGGTGGGGCTGGACACATTCCAGATTCCATTCCAGGACCCTGAGATCATGACCTGAGCAGAAGTCAGAGGCTTAACCATAGGAGCCACCCAGGCTACCCTGCCTTGTATGTGCTCTTAAATCTGTTGCATAGGTGTATCTTTTGCTTCCTTATGTAGCTCTATTACATGTCCCTTAATTGACATAAAATGAGAAATTTGCTGTTGCTATTGTTCTTCTGAACTACTTTTGGGGGTAAAACTTCTCTCTTGTTCATTCTCATCCTGGTGGTTTGGGTGAGATTGACCTAACCCCAACTCCAGATGTGTGCTCTGATTAGTCCACTTCCCTTGGCCAAGGGATTGGTTCAAGGATTAAAATGTAATCTTATCATATTTAACGAGTTAATAGAAGATGATATTTGTCGGGATTCAGGAAAAAGGAGCTTCTCTCTTTTCTGAGAATTAAGAATCAGTCTTTCTTTCCTGGTTGACATGTTGAAGACATGCCATCTAGAGCCACTGGGGAAACATTTTGGTAACCTGTGAAAGAGGTAGAGCTGCTATGCCCAGTGGAACCCCCTTTTATGAAAGATAAGGGTGGATAGACTGCAAGAAATTATGCTCTTGGTGATATCATTTAAACTGCAGAAGCAAGCTTCCACTGAAGCCAACCTCTGGCTTTTTCAGTATATGAGACAATAAATTCTCTTTATTGTTTGAGCCAGTTTGCACTGGGTTTGCTGCTATTGAAAACAAGGCTCCTTATTGATGTGTACAGCATGGACTGTGAGTCAGCACAGACCTGTATTTGAATCCTGACTACATTCCATTATAACCTGAATAGTCAGATAAACTCAGAGTCTCTGTCCAGTTTTTGTATCTAAAAAATGGAGATAATATCAATTTTGCAGAGTTTATATAACAATAATATTTCTATAAATCACCTGGCTCATGAGGGGGTTCAACCAGTATTAGCTGCTATTATCATCAGCTATCAATTTAAACTAAGTCCTGGTGCTTTACACATTTATGGGCAATGCAATTGTCAGCAGTGATTGTTAAAACACACACACACATATATATGCCCATGTACATCTATGACTAGTGTGTGCACGTACACACATACATCAGTATTCTGTGCCATGAATCTGGCATGAGTCATGATTCACCAGACGTAGGTGGCGAGTAGCTATTTGCAAAGCTGGATTATAAATCTCTGATTTAATAAACCTTTCTAGAGCCACATAGTTTTATTCCCACTCGACGAAGATCTGTGGAGCTCTTACCAACTTGTGACAAGAGGCTATTTTTCCCCACTTTGATGAGCTCATACTATTGCTGGACTGTATCTTGTAAATCAGGGGAAATCATCATACAAATTCTTCTGGAGGAATTGGATATGTCAGCTGATCTCTGCCCCATTAATTTCCAGTTGCTCATTTTACACAGATTATATTAGTTCCTCCCCGGGGTGGGAGCTGAAGGCAGAATGAGGGAGAGTGTGGGAGGGAGGAGAGGTTAATGGAAAGCTACACTATGTTTTCATGGTTTTCGCAGCTATAGTAAGAATGAGGAAAACATCTTACCATGGATATATGGTTCAGATATATGTCCACTGGGGAGGCTAGACTTTCATCTAAAAATCAAGAGACCCGACCTTGATTTTTAGATCTTATTGGTAATATACCAAAACAAACATAGTCCTCTGTTTCCAAAAGGAGGGAAATGTAGTCACTGTTTTCCTGGTGATGGACCAGCACCTATGAGTGGAAAGCAGTATCAGAAGTGCTTAGGGGCAGATGGTTGATTGCACAATCATCTAGGACCAGGACCTGCTAAGTGTTTACCATCCTGAGATGTGAATGAGGACAAGGTGCTGGGGACGTAACTCCAGGTTTATCTGATGGCTTGTCAGCAAATGCTGTAACATTTTCATCACCCAGGCTGACAAGTTTTGCCGAATCAGGAAATAACTTGTTTTGAGGCGTGCAGATGTCTGTGTGTGTCTTGTAAACAATCTAGGGGGTGGGGGAATCAAACAACAAAGGGCAGCTTTGCAGATCACAGCCCAGGATGATTGCTTGACAGGTCTGTGCCAACTCTGCTGGCGAACAAATAAAAATGAGCCATTCCCCTTCTCTGAGGACTCTGTATTTTTAAAGGGGGATAATAAATGCAAAGCTGTGTGAAGCCTGGCTGGGAGAAATGTGAAATCCATCTCCCATCATTTGCATAACATAATCAGCAGTGCTCTGATAATCAGGCTGGGGGAGGCAGTTGGAACATGTGTTCCATGGAGAGGTCTTGGAGCAGTCCCCAAAGTGCTGCTGCACGTTCCTGAGCTTGACCCCAGTGACTGGCACACCCCTCAAGACACTTTTCCTCTCTAGGATTGGAGACCCTGGAGCTGGCACCCTGTCCTCACACGTTCCTCCACAATAAGCAATGACCACAGCACAGAACATTCTGCCTACATCACCTGTTTCTGTCCTTTGGAAGAAAGTGACATTTGTCCAACTCATAACTATGTACATGGTAACATGACTGAATAGGAGCATTTCACACTCTTTCTTGCTTTGTGCATGAATGACTCATTTTTCAGGGATGCAGCTCTGGCCATTTCAGAAGGTGTCTTGAGACTAAGGTAATTCATATCATTGTAATTCTACAGCACAAGTGCTACAGGGTCCACTTTGCATTAATGTTTCCATGGCAATCAGATACTTGACATTTTATTTAAACTATTAATCTAGAATGGCTCACCAGCCTATGAGAGGAAAATCAAAGCCCACGATTTCAATTCTGGAACCAATACCAAACCAATAGGTAAGGTGCATAATTAACTTCCAGAGTTTCAAAAATCTGTAGTTGCGACAGGTGCTAAATACATCCCGAAATATAAGCTCACCCCAATTGCTCCCTTTGAGGCTCTCCTTTTGTTACTTACATTCAAAAGAAATCACCAAGGCTGGGCTTCTGAAGGTCTGCCCCCCTCCCTTACCAAGGCCCTCCTACCAACCCCTGCACACTGCAACTCCAGAGTCAATTCAAACTGCATATGATTAAAAGATGGAAATATTCCCCATGGACATTGGGCAATTTATTTGTGAAAAAGATTTAATGAAGAATTTCAAAGCAGCCAGTGCCCTACAAAGAAAGCTCATTTGTGAATCTCTGTGTTCTCTCTGCTGCCCTGAGAGCATCTGAGGGGAGGAGGAGGAACCAGTGCCCTGCAGCTATTGCCAAGTGTATCACATGTGAGTTTCTCAAGATATAAATATTCCCAGGCAGCTAAAGGCATTAGAACAGGCTGTTTTTAGACGATCACCTCTAGTCTGGGCCTCCCTTGGCCAATCTGGGAGAGAGGCTGTCTCCCCTCAGTCTCCTCAAGGTTCTGCTCACTCCTGGATCCCAGGCTCTAATGGTATCCTCTGACCCTGGATATCCTGAAACAAAAGCCACACAGGCTCTGTCCTGGAAGATCTCTGCTTTTTTTCACTCTCACCAAATGACCTTGTCTCACCTTACTATTGTTCAGTATTTGGATCCCAGCTGATACAAAACGTCCACACTCATATGATGATGGGTAAGAAAGGAGAGCAAAATTCAGTGTCCTGGAACATTTCAGCTTCAGAGTAAGAGGCATCTGAATTCAAAGCCTCCCTTATTAGCTGCCTGATCTTGGACATATTATTTAAACTCCTTGAGCCTCAGGCATCTCACATGGAATTAGGAGAAAATAATTTCTCACTTAAGGGGCTTTTTGGTATGTGTGGATTTAATAAGATTATGAATATAATACTCTTAAGTGCACTTTAAAATACTGGTTATTACTTGTAGCAAAGGAAATCCAATGACACAACATCTTAATCCAAACAAATAAATTCTAATGGAGAATTGACTGGACCCACCTTCCCATGCGCAAGAGAGGACTGGCCAAGGGGATCGCCTTTCAGGCATGTTACAATTGCAGCAAAGAAGTGTTATCCCCAATTCAATAACATTCCAATCAAAATTCCTGCAGAACTTTTGTAGAAATTGACAAACGGACTCTAAAATTGATACGGAAATACAAATGACCTGGAATAATCAAAGCGGTTTTAAGGGGGAAAAGAAAGCAAAGTAAAACTTAAATTGTCTGATTTCAAGATTTACCATAAAGCTACAGTAATCAAGAATAGTACTGGTGTCAACATGTAGATCAATAGAACATAATAAAGCACCCATGAATTAACCCATACTTACATAGTCATCTGATTTTTGACAAAGATGCAAAGCAAGGCAATTGGAAAAGGAAAGTCTTAAATAAAGGTTACTGGAATAAATGGATATCCATAGCATGTAAAAAACAAGCAAAAAACCATGAACCCCTATCCCTACCTTACACCATACACAGAGATTAATTCAAAATGAGACATATCTAAAGGTAAGAGTTTTTGAGGAAAACACAGGAGATAACTTCATGAGTTGGAGATAGAAAAAGGTTTCTTAGGTGACAGAAAATAACCACAAAAAAATGGGCAAATTTGAAGACATCAAAATTAACAATTTCTCAATTGCTTATTAAAAAATTTACTTAAGAAAAAAATAGGTAAGCCACAGACAGGGAGAAAATGTTTGCAAAACATATCTGACAAAGGACTCCATACCCAGGGTATATAGAGAAATCTCACACCTCAATAACAACAACAACAACAACAACAACAACAACTCAATAGGAAATAAACAGAATATTTGAAAACTTGCCAAAAGAAGATATACAAGTGACTCATAGCACATTAAAAAGTGCTCAACATGATTAGTTATCAGGGAAATGCAATTAAAGCCACAATGAGATACTACTAAACATCCATGAGAATGGCTGAAATTGAAAACACCAATGGCAGCAAGTGTTGGCAAAGCTATAAAGAAACTCATGCATTACTTGATGGGATGAGCACTGGGTGTTATGCTATATGTTGGCAAATTGAACTCCAATAAAAAAAAAGAAAGAAAGAAAGAAAGAAACTCATGCATTGTTGGTAGGAAAATTGTGCAATCGCTTTGGTAGAAGTTCTATAAATTTCATGTACAACTGAACATATGTCCAGCATTACACATAACCCATGATTCCATGCCTGGGTATTTACCTAATAGAAATGAAAACAATGTTCACAAAAATACTTGTACAAGAATGTTCATGGAAGCTTTATTCATAATAGTCCCAAAGCGGGACTAACCTAGGTGTCTAATAACAGGAGAATGGGTAAACAAACTGTGGTGTATTCACACAATGGAATACTACTCAGCAGGAAAAAGAAATAATAAATGGTATACGCAACAACATATAGAGCAATGGATAAAACCATACCTATATGCTAAAGTAAACATAATGAAGTGTGAATGGTAGAATCTGGAGTGTGTTGACAATAAAATTCTTTCATGTGTATTTTTCGAAATAAAATAAAATATGGTGGGGGGGAGTGTTACTGCTTCAGTTCACTGGTAGTTATTCAAAAAACTCTCAACAGGCAGTTTCTACATTACACGCTTTGGTCTTTATCTTGATTAAGCTAAGTTCTATGTATCATTTATTTGACAAAGAATTTGGTGGGGGGCATCTGCTCTATAGTGCGCACTAGGTTAGGCACTGAAGATCCAGTAGTGAATGGGATAGTTTTAGACTCTGCCCATGGAGATTACATTGTAGTAGGTGCCAGTATTTAATAAGCAGATAAATAGACTATCTACAAATGGTGATTTGTCATGAAAAAAGTCAACAGGACTGAGACTGAAGAGGCCAAGGGGACAACCCATCCTAAAGAGGATGGTCACTAAGTGCCATCCCTGTAAGATGAGGTTCTTTAGAGAGTTAGGAAAAGAGCAATCCATGGAAGGTACAAGGTATGCATGACACTTGCCGTCATCAAACAGCTAAAGGACTAGTGAAGCTGACAAGGGAGTGGACTACAAAATGAATTTGAAGAATCAGACAGGAACAGGATCAGTGGAGCCTCATAACTCATTGCAAAGAGTATTATTCTAATGCAATGGGAAGGCCCTGGAGAATTTTAAATCAGAGTATGATGTGATCAGATTTATGCTTTAAAATCACTGCCCCTGTTAATGGTGAGCAAGCATTAGACACAGTGCTAGAATCCAAACGGAGAGATCAGTTGGAGAGACTGTCTGAGAGATGACAGAGACTTAGGCCAAGATAGTGGCTATGGGAGTGAAAGAAAGTACATTGACTAGCAATGTGTTCTGGTTGGGGGCTGAACAGGACTATTTTGCTTCGACTTCTCTGCTGAGTTATACATAAAAGCAGAAAGCAGTTTCTTAACTAAATGCCCTAATTGTGTCCTGAAGTCAGGATGGAAAGGAGTTTGTAAAAAGTTTTTTAGTCCTTCCAAGTAGCAATACAGAGTGGTACAGATAAGGCATCTTGCACTCTTTTTCCAAATCCACAGTGCTGGTGTTCTTTGTCTTACTATTACTATATTTGTGGACTATATATTAAGATCTTTTAAACTTTAGTTGAAAATAGCAATAAGAGTCTCGTTTGTGTCTATGTGGGATAAATTAAGTGGAGCTCCTAAAATCCTCAATACTATTTTCAGCAAAGATCTGTTAAAGATCACTGCCATTGGAGAAAATAGGAGTCTTCTTGTCTTGTTTTTAAACTAATCCTCCAGATTGCTTGCCAGTCTGGATTAATCAAAATCATCAGATAACTACTCAGTAGCATTCCACTTTGCTCACATAGAAGCAGTCATAGTATTTCATCTTTAAAAAATTATGAAATAAAAACATCATGGCAATCTGGCTCACACATCTGTCACCACACTGTTTGCCAGGGCTAATTTGGCTCATTTGGTTAAGTTAGCTGGCCAGGCAGCCCCCCTCCATTGTTCACACTACATCTTCCACTCTAGGGAGCCCTTTTGAGGACAATCTTCTCTGATAGAGAGGCTTACAGAGGTGTTCTTCCTTTTGAGACCTCTAAATACTATTTTTGTAGCTGGCTTTGTTACAGTTAGAACCCAAGGCTGACTAGCGTGTAGGTACAAAGAACTGAACTGCAATTCTGTTTACCCTTTTACTGTGAAAAGTATTCATGTTTGGTTGAAGTGAAAAACCTCTGTCCTAATTGGGTATGTCAGGAAAGGAAGATGTCCCCAGGCTAGATATGCAAACTTGTTTTCATTAGGTAATTGGCGCTGGAGTCTTAATGAAGGTAAAATAACCTTTCCTCAAACAAGCAAATGATCACTCTTAATATAACATGCAAACAAAAGTCTAATTCATGGATGTACATACTTTATGCCTCACTGTTCCTTTCTATGGGTCCAATATACTTTTATGAAAAGCACTACTTATTATCTCAAAGCATACCTCATATCTCAATTTCTTACAGAGAAAGAAGCTGGCTACTGTGTCCTGTTTTCTACCTAGCAGGGTACTATCAGCCCTCCTTGGGAAGGGTCTGTGCTACCGAGTTGCTCCTCTGACAAAATATAAGGGATTTGCTCTGAAACATCTGGTCTCCCTTGTAACCAGGGTACTTGTATGCTAGATGGTTTAGTGGGGGTTTGGAGAAAAGTGATACACACTGGAACTGGTCAAAAGTCTTTGGTTTCCTCTTCCTTGTGGTCCAGGCGATGCAGCAAAGGTCATCCCTCCTCCATTGTGCTTGTGTTCAAGGAAACTGCAAAGTTAAGAAAGAACAGGGACCATCAAGCAGGACTTCCGGGACTTTCATCTTTAACTGGAGTTGAAAACACAGGGACTTGCAGACCTTATTGGTAACCCTTTAAACTGAAGTCAAAGGGTTCAAAAAGAAACGGAGAGTCTATGAAATATATACTAAAGCCAGAAACCACAGTGAGAAAGGGAAGTAATATGTGATTTGGGATAGATGCCTTTGACATATTCATTGATCTTGGTGACTTGCAGAGTGCTGATAGCACTGGCCTCAGGGTGAGGCGCCTTGCCAGCTTCCAGATCAAAGGAGCGCCTAGGTGCTGAATCCCTGGCGTACTCCCAAGCAAAAGTGCCTGGAGCCACATTTGCTAATTACAGGTTGTGTTCTGCTGTTTCCAAACAGGGTGAAAGTGACAGAAGTTTAACTGTGAATAATTACACACTTGAATAAGTATGTGATTAGCACTATTTGTTGTGGTTGGGACTGGAGTGACGGGACAAGAATGGAGTGATTGCATTATTTACAGCTTAATTGTAGACAAGTAATTACTTATGTAAGCTGATGGTGTGGGGTCAAAGAGGACCTGCAGAAGAATGTAGATGATCTGAAATTCAGCTTCTCAAACCAGTCACCCTGCCCCCATCCCTTCTGAGTGCGATAAAGAGAATGAACTATGCATTTCTTGAATGAAATGCTTTGGAACGTTAAATGTCTTGTTCAGTCTAAGCAAAGGATCAGCAGAGACATTTTAAAATCTCAGCTTCGAAAGTAATAAATCACAAATGCCACCTAGTGGTTCCTAGTATCCAGGGGCTGCATTATCTATATAGTGTAGCCATACTGCAGTTCCGGGGAGGATTTTTCTAGTGGAGGAGGGGGGTGTTCCAGGTGTGGGGATTGAGGTGAATATGCCAGGACTCAAAGTCCATCACTCCATCCCCTGCGGCTCTGCTTACCACTGCCTGCCTCCCCGCATTCCACCTTAAAACCTGCCTTCCCAGATCGTTGCAGTCTCAAATGTTGCCCTACCTTATGCCACTGTAACTTCTAGAGGTACAGTGAAAATCTGATTGCAAATCATTTTGTAGTTTGTACTTTCCCCAAGCCACTCAAATAATAAATGAAATGTCGATAGTTTTCCTGATTTGGGAGTAGACTCATGGCTGTGTTTCCTTGGCTGCCACTTCTCATTCACCAGGTGGTTGAAAGCCACTTTCTCAACTACTACACTCAAGTGTTCACATCTAGATTTGAATCCGGAGGGATTCTGTTGCCACAACTCTCCTAGGGAGAGTGCTGTTTAAAACATGCGTTGGAGGGGTGGAGCAGAGAGAATTTTGTTGTTGTTGTTGTTGTTGTTAAGCCTTATTTATTTTCACAAACTCCCTCCCCCTGAGCTTCTTCTCATGATTTTCGCAAATAATAAATAGAAAAGTCAATTTTCCTTAATGGCTCAACACAGCACAAGTAAAATTCCTTGATCAGGGCCCAGAGAACATCGCTGTGAACCCCAAAGTACAAGCTGACCCTGTTGTACGGCTCCAGTAGATGCCACCTTCCCCAACTAGCAAGGCTGCCTTTGGAGACTCTGCTTCTCTGACTGCAACACCAGGGAAAAGGGAGTGGTGGTGATCCTAACTGTTCCAAGCCAGCACTCAAGGGTGCTGAGTGTAGCGGGTGGCCACTTACTGTTTGGCCTACAATTTGATATATAGTTTTTCATTTCCTATTGTGGGCGCATTTCCCTCGGTGCTCACCAAGCTCAGCAGACGGTCCATCCACTTCTTTTGGGGGACGTTCTCCTGCAGATGACCACTCCCACCACAGCTGGGGCAACGTCTTTCATTCGCAGGATTGCCTTCACACTCCCTGATATTATCACCTCTCATAATATGTCCAGTCAGATTAAGCACTTTCTTTCCACAGGACACCACTTACTGGTATGTCATCAGAAAACTCTTTCCTTATTTAAATTAGGGACATCACCCTTAGGTAACTATTTATTTTCTATATTTCTGATGCTTTGACATCTGGGGCTTAGCTAACCCTATAGCCAATTCCTAGAGATAGTAAGCAGCTCACTTGCTAGAGGGCCTTTCTGCGCTACCTCTTAACCAGACTTACACTCCAGGTCACCATTCCCCACTCCAGGCATCCCAGGGCCATGGATCAGACAACTAAAGATAAACCCTATACCCCCTCCACTAAAATTAATCAAACCACCCACCCCTCAACCTGTTTACCCTGCCTTGCCCATTTCTTGCCTCGAAAACTACAATAAAGGCTCCTGCCCATGCTTTCCCCTTTCTCACTCTGTCTGCTGACCGATCCTGATGCATCCTGGTGTGATCCTCCACCATGTGGCCTGCCTTCCTCCTGGGAACTGTGAGTAACAAATGGTTTTTTCAAAGGCACCCATCTCTTGATTTGTAGGGCTTAACCATATCTAAATAATAACAAAACCTACATTTGAAAAGAGATACCCATTTTCTAAACCTAGCCAGCCTTCTCCAGAATGCTCATTCCAATAAATCATCACTTTCTCCTTCTCCTTTCAAGTTCTCATCCCAAATGCCCACTGAACAACACACCCTTCTTAGAGTAGGAAAACCTCATTTGCCATGTCGGGCTGTCACATGCCAACTTATTCTTTCCTGTTCTGCTCTCTCACAGACCCCACTCTGCCCACCAAAGGACATATTTCTTTCTTAGAAATGGTTGACCCTCCCTGCCCCATACTCTTAAATACCCTGCTAATTTAGGAACAATCCTTTTGGCACTCTTCTTTATCTCCTTCACTTCACTGTTCTGATTTTGTGCTTATGTTTACCTCTAAATACCTAAAATGGGTTGCATATCTTGAAAAATAGAGATTGGCCTTCAGCCAAACAGCATGAAGCTGACATGGAAATGTCAGTATGAAAGCAGAGGTTCACTGAATGGTCAGTTTGGGGCTTGGCCCCAGCTCTGCAAAGGAACCATGAGTGAGTTTCGCTAAATCACAACGGATCAAAACCTTGTGTTTTGATCAAACCTTGTGTTTCTCAACGTAAACTGAGAAGCTGAGTTAGATGATCTCTCAAGAATCGTCCTTGGAAGGAACACGGTATTCCTACTACTTTGGAATAGTTCCCAATGAGTCAAAAAGATACACACACCTGCCCTGGATAAAATGCCTTTTTCCAACATCCTCTTTGTCTTCTATGTGGTGATGACTTCCTGATTTTCAACTTTTATAACCTCTGTGCTATTGATTCTATTTCTTTCTCCATTACTGTGCTTTCTAGCAAATCTGATAGATGCTGGTGGCCAAAGAGCAACTGGCATGAAAAATTACATAGCTGGTCTCAAGGACCCATCTTAAGCAAGCAGTCTTCAACCATTTCCAAGGGGGAGCTACCCCTTATGGATTTTGTATCTTTCAAAGGACAGGTGACAGTGCCATTCATGTAAGGGCTGGTTCAGACAGTTCTTTCCAAATAAGTCAGTGAGCAGTGCTTCTGATCTCTCTGCCTTCCCGGATCTTCTCCAGGCAGCATTTTTCTGTGATACTAACACTGGCTGCATTTTATATGTTACTGCCAGTAAGGAAATCATATTCTTACCTCAATGCCTTCCCACAGAGCCATGTTTTCTAAAACCATAAAGTGTGCTTTAGTGAGAGCACATTGAAGATTGCTGAACATCAGCATAACCCTAGTCATTGCCACAGAAGTTCATCAAGTAAATAAAGGATGTTTTCACTTTCTCCTCTTTGCTTTCTCAGCTATACCTATAGTGGTGAAATAACTCTATCGTGAAGGAATTAAGCCTATGGTATCTCTAAAATTAATGTAAGTTTGCTTTTTGTGTAAAGGTGTGGGGTGGGAACAGCGAGAGACTCTGGGGTGTCTGTTACTTTGATTTCATCGCCATGAGTGTAAGGTGTTCTATCCCTCATTGCTTGAGCAGCTAGCCATTAAACATACCAATCAGAAGAGAATGCTAAATTGCTGGTGACTGCAATGCATAAACTATGTTTAATCATTTACTTTGAATCTCTTTAAGATGATAATACCCTAGCCCATAAGAGAATCAATACGTGTTGCAAAAGAGGATTTGACATCGTCGCATAATACACTATGTAAAAGCACAATGGAAAAGATTCTTGCAAGAACAGTTTCAGCCCTGAGTAGAAACGGACAATGACTGATGTGATTTCCACTCTTCTGTTTTTAAAGAAGTGATGTTTCTCCTTCTCCACCTCCTCCTCCTCCTTCTTCTTTTTTTTTAAAGATTTTATTTATTTATTCCTGAGAGACACAGAGAGAGAGAGTCAGAGACACAGGTAGAGGGAGAAGCAGGCTCCATGCAGGGAGCCTGATGTGGGACTCAATCCCCAGGACTCCAGGATCATGCCCTGGGCCAAAGGCAGGTGCTAAACCGCTGAGCCGCCCAGGGATCCCCTTCTTCTTCTTCTTTTGAAAGGTATATTTTGAGAAAGTTCTATCAAAAGTTGTAAACTCTGAGACAACTGAGCTTAAATGCTTTTAGATTAGTCTTTAAGTAACCACAGAATATGCCTTGGAGGCAGGATAGTGTGATCAGAATCCCCACTGCAGTAAAGTGGAAGCTCAGAATGTCATGAGGTGCCAGGCCAAAGCAACAAGTGAACATCCCATGGTACTTGTTGATGGAAATTGTCACTCTTCTTGCTCATTTTCTGCCTCCAGTAAAAACAGCAGGATCTCTGGCTTGGAACCAGGCTAAAAGGAACAGCAGTAGTTCAAGAGAGGATTGAAGAAAGGGGAGTGTAGTGCCGACAAGGTCACCTCTCTGAGCCATTTTAGAGAATGAGTCAAATGGTTTCACACCAAGCAAACTGGGGATGTGACTGAGCTCATGGGGGGAGTTTCTAAAACATGCACCTTCCAAGATCCCTCTAGGTACTTCTCTGATAGTGCCAGGTATTTGGGTTTAGGAAAAGAAGACTTTACTGGGATTTAGGCTTGGCCACTAACTTGCTGACTTTAAGGCTTCAGATCTTTTAAAATTGTATACAAAACCATTTCCTATCCCACAAGGACTTCCTGGTGTTAGTGAATCAATGACTCAGATGTGCTTTGAGCTCCTTGGCACAGTTCAAATATCCCAAGGTGTTACTCTGTGCAAGATTTCCTGACTCCAGTTGGTTCAACAGCAGTTACATCTAATGCCAATGTCTTTGAGCCGGGACAGGTAGAAACCTGGGATTTCCTTTGTTCAACCACCCTATGACCTAAGGCAGTCTGGCACAGAATGATTTTGTGGATGGATGAGCATCTGTTCTTATTTACAAGAATGCTACAGAGTACTGCCACGCTCTTTTCCTACCTCCTGGGACTTTTGTGAGGTTTATCATGATTATTCCAGCAGCACACCAGAGAAGACAAGAGCTTTGGAAGTATAAAATATGTTCAGTGTTTGCCAGTGACTAACAGTGCTTTCAATTTGCTACTTACTTTAACTTTCTGATTTTCTTCATCATGGAGTTCATGCCCAGCATGCTTAGGAGGTGAAAGTTGGCCAGGCAAAATATCTCAAAAGTATTTTGGTGATTCTTTTTCAAAAATTTTATATTGTTTAACTCGTAAGTGCACTAGGAGCTTGTTTATACTATTGGTAGGCACAGTTTTACTGTGGTTTTCCTCAGTTAGGGTGCTGTTGTATGCCTGATCTCCATTTTCTCTTCTCTCTTCATCTGCCTGGACCGGGGTGGTACCAGCATTCACAGCCTCAGCTGAGCTCCACACAAGACTATATGCCATGGTGTTTCATAGCCACCAATCAAAGAGCCAACTTATGTTTTCAAATTAGAATTTGTATTCTTCTACTTTGGAGATTTGGAGTTACACTTAAGTCTTCTCTCTTTCACATCTCCAATCTCCATTTAACTCCCATGCTCTGATAGTGTATCTATTTAACATTGTAGATATCCACTTTGTCCTCTCTATCCACATTGCCACTAATGTCTGGGATATTGTAAAATCTTCCTATCACTTCTACTGACTCAGTCTCACTTACTTCTAATCCCTCAGTTTACTGTCGGAGTGGTCATAGGGATCATTCTAATACAAAACGCCCATCATGCTGAAAATCCTTCAATAGTTCCCCATTGTTTTCATGCAGAATCTGTTCTGCTTCTTCTGTCCATTTGCATCTCCTATAACTTCCTAATACTCACATAATATCACTTGCTTCCAGTCATACCAAACAAAGTACTTGCATTTTAAAAACAGTCACTTGAATGTTGAAGGACAAGGAATAGCCACTTATGCTTACGAGAGAAAGTCAAGGTGGCTGGAAAGCCAATCTAGTGGTAAAGAATAACTGGCCCAAGGGCAGAGTTGTGAGAGAATGCGACTGTTCCCTGGAGGATCAGGTCTTTTCAAAATTCCCTGACCTGGGCTACATACCTTCTGCTTTGAGCTCCCAAAGTCAGTTCCAGCAACTATCCCACCCACAATGTTGTTGTACAGCATTGGCTAATGTGTGTCTCTCTCATTGCCCTGTGGACTCTCAGAGCTCTGGTTTTCACTTTTGTTTTTTAATCTTTTTATTCCTGAAGCCAAGGTTAATATATGGCACACAGTAAGAGATCAAACCCAGTAGAAACTCATTCTGAGGGAGTAAGTTTCCTTTCCCTTTGACGGAAAGTATATTTTTGTAAAGGATTTGTAAAGAATGACAAACATAAAGCCCATTTAATAAAAATACATAGGGATAGGATTGTGATTTCGTGTTCTGAGGACTGAGCATATCAACAAAAAGATTCCTATAGAACCTAGACAAAGCACATCTGGTAATCTAAGCTAAGAAGTGGATTAGAGGGGCACCTGGGTGGCTCAGTGATCGAGCATCTGCCTTTGGCTCAGGGTGTGATCCCAGAGTCCTGGGATCGAGTCTAGCATCAGGCTTCCACAGGGAGCCTGCTTCTCCCTCTGCTGTGTCTCTGCCTCTATGTTTCTCTCACGAATAAATTAATAAAATCTTTTAAAAAAGAAGTATATTGGAATTGCTCATAAGACAGAAAGTAGGAAAATGTTTGGAGGGCCAAATAAAGCGTGGCTGAGAGAAGAGTGTTCACTCAGTAATTCATCAGTTTTCCTACATTTGCCGGCACCTTTGCTATTAGATATGACCACGTAAACAATCTGGACTAATAAAATGTGACATGTGTCACCTCCAGAATAAGGCAGTGAAAAGCCTATGCATGAGTCTTTCTCTCTTCTGATGTCAGGGCAATTGAAGAGATGATGCTGTACATGTTGCATCTAAAAGAAGGTAGTGTTCTATCAGCTTGGGTCATGGTATGGGACAGAGCCTTGTGCCGACTAATATGAAAATTAAAAAGTGTTATATTAAACTTCTGAGATTTGGGGAGGTGTTTGTTATTGCAGCATAATCTAGATCATCCTAATATAGAGAGAATTTAGAGAAAAAAAAAAACAATGACATAGAAATGTCCTTCTTAAAATTGGATGACAGTAATTTAATGCAGGTAAGTTGATGTCTTTCTCCAAGGACATTTAGACCTGAATACTCTTACAGAATACTACTGAGAGACAATCCTCCATGGATCTCCCATATGTCTGCATGTCTTATGATCAGAGGAACTAATTGGCTTTTTCTGTACTATCTTTTTAGGGATATTTGTAGAGTGAACATCCTTGGAAAATAGAAATAATGTCCCTCTCTGGAGCAAATTGTAGGATTACTTTCCGCCTTGGAAGATAATGGATAATAGTATACCATTCTGGAACAATGGACAGCCATGCTTATTATGTTATATATAAGAGATTCAGGTTCCCTAACTTGAGAGTTCCTCTTCTATAATGCAGCCCACTGCCTGTTCAGATGTTACCTACGCCTCTTCAAGTTGCCCTGTGGGAATTGGGACTTGGGTACCGGTTCAAGAAAATGCTGATAATACTCTGGCTACTGCTATTTTGTGACTAAGAAACATCTTTGTTTATGACCCAGGATTCTCATGTCTTCTGCCAGCATCCATGAAACTATAGTGGAGTATCTTACTATTTTGCAAGTCAGGTAAAATCTCAGACCCTTCACAGTTCTTGACAAATACTAGGGAGAGCAAGTTAAATTTAGGGACAGGGCTTGATTTAACGGCAGCTAGTTGTATGATACTTTTCCTGAGAATCAAACAGATCATGGATCAGGGAGGTACTTCTCAGGGGCCCAGAGCTGTTTGAGCAGACCTCTATCAGAATTACAAAAGAATCCATTTCAAAGAAAGTATTTCATTGCTCAGACAGGAAAATGCCTTCCATGTGCGACAGATTAAAGCATTAGGAAAAAACTTTCAGGGTCAGTGTAGCTTCAGAGTACAAGTGCAGTGCTGTGAATTCTAGACCATGATGGTATTTTCTGGGTGCATATGGGAATAGGAAAGCAAAAGGTACACAAAGGAAGATATTATTTTAGAATATATTTTTGTATTTATCATATGCAACGTCATGCAGACACCCTAAGATTTAACAATTCCACTTCTAGATATATCCTCTACAGAAACAATTATACCAGTACATCAGGAGATTACAAGAATATTCACAACAGCACTTTTTGTTGTGACGAAACATTGGCAACAACTCAAACGATGAGCGACAGAAGACTGTATAAATAAATTGCATTGTAGTCCCACAATAGAATATTATTTGGCAGTAAAAATCAATCAGCATAAATGAATCCTAGACCATAAAGAACAAATAACTGAAAAGTATATGCATACAACATTTTTCAATTTTTATAAAGGTCAAAACAAACAGAATTGATAATATAGTGTTGAGGGCAGTGTTTTTAAAACTATTTGACAATTGGCCAAAAGAAGAAATCCATTTTATACTGTGATTCATGGACCACTGTAAGAAATAATTTCACACACAAACACACACACACAAGCACATGTATTACTTACCCTTACCATATCCAATGTACTGTGGCAATTGCCATTCCATTGTTTTATATATCATGAAAACCAAATTCTGGCAGTGACTCGTTATTTTGATTTTATAGTCATAACTTGCAGTTGGAAAACTATTGATTTAGTGATATTTATGCGTGTGGTAAAACTATAAATAAAAGCAACAAAACAATAAACACAAAATATGTGATGGTGGTGAAAGGCAGAAAACAGGATAATGGGGGGAGAAGATCCCAGACAGTATAGTGAGATTGATAACATTCTACTTTTAATTATAGTGTTCGGTTCATGAATATTTATTTCATTATTTTGCTTAATTATATATTTACATTGCATATATTATGTGCATGTATCAATTATAACAAAATGTTTTTACAAAGAGAAAGGTTAAAGTGAATGGGGGAAAGGAAGAGTTTAGGAAGTGAAAGAAACAAGACAGGTTCTAGAAGTGACTAAGGATCCCAGCCCCTGAGGTGTCATGATCTGACCCAGGATTGTTTAAATCTAGAAATTTGTGTAGGCTTGCGAACTATTCCAATGTTAACCTGGGCTTCTGTCTTTGACTGCATGTTGAACTGAAGATGAATAGAGAGTATCTAGAGCTCAGTATTCCTTGTCAGAAATCACCTTTCTTTGAAGCCAGTTGGAATCCCTAAGGCCCCATCGGAACTCAAGGAAAAAGAGGACAAGAAGAGCAACAGACCAGACAATATAGGGAACTCTAAGAAGAAAACATTGGAGTCAACTATTCCTGTATTTTCTTCTAGCCTGAGCCATTTATTTCCTTATAGGGAAAAGGAATTTTTTCTTTAACCAGAATCGCACTTCTAAGATCATGCAAAATGAAAAAGAGAAGGAGCAATTAATCTACAGTTAATCAATGAAGAAAATTAGTCCAGCTAAATTGCTATTACAATATGGATTTTAAAAGTTTGAAATAGCATGAATCTCCATATTAATCATATTGATTAAATCAGTTTCATGGTTACCCTTCAACTTTTACTCTTTCAACACTAAATGACACAACAAATATCTGGGTCCTTGTGAGTTGTGGGTTTAATGCTAAAGACAAACAGTTCTCTGTGTTTTCTCATATTTGAGACCAGCTCGGAATGTGAGGTTTCACATCTTGCTTCTTTTCCATTCCAGAAAATATAAACTCTGTGTCATAGGATGTGTGAAATAACAAAATAATGATGTCTACCTAGGTAGTACCTTTTCTTTTTCTAATGAGTTTTTACATGAATTTATTCTAAAAGTAAAGCAATTCAAATATGCTGTTCACTGCATACAGAAATGCTAACTGGGTAATACATTTGCAGGGTGGGTAAAAAATTTGGATTTTATTTCTGTCATACTGGTTGAAGCCAATCCATCACCATCTAGCCTCACTCTGTTTTTTTTTCAGGGCTTCTTAGCCATGGACATGATAATATAATGATAATCACAAATGATTCTCAAAGAGTTAGAGCCTAAGATTTTAATCTATTAAAATTCATTTATTTGACATATAGGAACTCTCCTAAGCACCAGGGTAGGACTTCAAATCTTCAGATTCCTCTAGGAGATGTGAAAAAAAATATGTGAAAAAAAGAATATGTGAAAAAAAAATATCTCTAAGATTACATTCTAGAGTAGTCTTTGGTGCCACTCTGATTATTTCCAGCTTTCTGCCTCCTAAACACGTGGTAGGATTGCCCTTCCTGGGCCCTTGCGGATGTAAGGGGCTTGTGACAAGTTCTAGACAATGCATTATAAGGAAAATTCTGTGTGTCATTTTGGAGCTGAGCTTTTATTTGCTGCCGCAAACTCTGAGGGTCTTGGTCTGTTCCGGCACTCTGGCAGTAACCATTTGGTATGGGAGCTACTTTGTTGGCCTGGCTGTTCGTATGCAAATGATATGCAGAGTATATGTAGATTGAACAAGAAAGAAACCTTTGTTGTTGATTATGGGGTTTCGTAACTCAGCATGACCTAACTTGTCATTACTCCTTATAATAGTTCTGATCACCTATTTCAACGTGTGTGCACATGTGTGTATGTGTTTGTGTGTGTAAGGTTTTCCACACGCCCAACAATTCTCTAGACACCAGCTGGGTGTTCTACAATTCAACACAATTCTGACACTATCTACCAGGAGACAATATCAGATTCCGTGGGTTAAAGGCTCAATCCCAAAAGATTGTCCTCCAATTCAGATGCCAAATGCAAACCTGGGTTATCACTTATGCTTCTGACCATATGGCTACAGATTGGAGGTTCTCATGACACCCCTCTTCAAGTGCAACTGATTTGCTAGAGTGACTCTCAGAATTCAGATAAACATTTTATTTACCAGATTACTACAAAGGATGTTAAAGGATATGAATCGATAGCCAGATGAAAATGTAAATAGGGTGAAGTACACAGAAAGAGCTTGGAGCTTCTGTACCTTGTCCAGGGCACCACTCTGCCAAAATCTCCACGTATGCCAGTCTGGAAACTGTCCAAACACTGTCCTTTTGGGTTTTTATGGAGGCTTCATTACACAGGCATGATTAATTAAATCATTGGCCATTAGTTGTTGAACTCAATCTCTAGTCCTTCTCCCCTTCTTTCCCAGGGGTTAAGGGTGTGAAAGTGAAGGTGGGAGGTGGGATTGAAACTCCCAACCCTCTAATTACCTGGTGGTTCTCCTGGCAACAAGCCCCCCTACCCCATCCTCTGTCTGCCTGTCAAAAAGCACCCTTATCTCTTACTTCACTTAGGAAATGCCAAGGGTTTTAGGAGCTCTGTCAAACATATATTGCTTATTACAAATTACAATATCACACTATTATACTTTCAATGGCCCAAATCACTTTGGCAGTTATACAGTAAGAATGCTCTAACTGTACTATATTATGGTCATGGTAAACATTTCTCAATGATTGCTGTACTCTGTCTTGTCAACTCCAGTTTTTTTATCCTTTTCTTTGTCACAATCCAGGCAATGAGTGTCAAAAATTCCTGCTATTTGAATGAAGGCAATATTTTTGTTTTCATGGAACCCGGAAAATACTTGGCAGGGGAGGAACACCTAGAAAAATCCTAAATGGAAAATCAGAAGGAATGGCATTTCTAGAGCACGTACTCTTAGCTTCTGACTGTACCAGAAAAGGAGATATTGATGAGATTGGAACAATGGCCGTGGCAGCACAACTGACTGTTTACTGTGGAAAGTTTTGAGATGACCCTGATCTCAGGTCCCTTGAGTACACTGAGTAAACTCATACAATATTTGCTTTTACATATGTTAAACATAAAGAAAACAGAAATTCTGGGAGATAAAAAAAATGTTAAGAGAAGTAGATAAGCCAAAGAATATTTATTTTCGAAACCTTTAACCCCCAGTGAAAGAGAATTTAGGGGAGCAAATGGATCATAGAATTTTAGAGTTAGAAAGATTGTTAGACATCATCTGGGTCACTTTCCTGATTTCACAGATGAGGAAATTGAAGTCCCAAAAGGTTAACTGGGTGGCTCAGAGTCCAGACAGTTATTTGATGAGAGAACTTGATTTAAATCCATTGCTACTTCCCTTCTATCATACAATTTCAAGGTTTTCATAAAGATGAGATTGCTGTCTTCTGATATTGCACCTAGACCAAAAGCCACCCAAATAGAAGTTCAATTATAAATGACACAGAAAGCTTCAAGAAAGAATATGTCCTTGTACATGATGTATAGTACAGATATTACTCATTTTAGATGAACTTGAAAGATAGGAAATGACTGTAATTTATTTTTTATTTCCTGACTCCCCTATTAAAGACTTCGTAGACTGGGTATACTCTGTTTCAGAGTAGAACCCACCAGCCAGGGGTGACATTGTGGCCAAGCATTAACTAAATGCTCTAGGTGTACAAACATTAACTTGCTATATATATTTTTTGAGCTTTGAGTGGAATCAGAGAGTCCCTCAGAGTGAAAAAATGTTTCATAAACTTCAAAGCAATAGTAATTGATGATGTCTCAGTCCATTAGCAACTATATCTAACCAGTTCCAGAGTCTTGTTGGCTTTTTCTTTGAAGGCCTCTACTGTCTCTCCTTTAGCCTCCCTGGTTTGTTTGTTAAACTCCAAATTCTCAATTTGTTATTTGTGTTTCTCTATTATCCTGCTCCACTGTAACTACCTCACATAGTCACAAAACAAATCACTTATCCCAACATGAATCTCAATTTTGCTCAAACTTTCCTTGTCTTAGAATAGACTTTGCCTCTTTTATATCCAGAGGATCCTTTAAAGGTCTTTTCTAAAACCTTTTCTGGCAGTCTTCTCAGGCTCTTCTGGCACACAGGAATCCCCTCTGCTTCACTGGGTGCTGGTTGCATATGAGAATCCTAGAGAACTTTGATAAATGTTCCCATTTAATAAAAATACCAATGTCTGGAACTACCTCACATCAATTAAATCATATATTCCTGCCATCATCACGGTTTAAAAGCTTTTCAGGTGAGTCTAAGCTAGAGCTAGGACTGAAAATCACTGTCCTAGAGAATTCACAAACTATGTCGTTCATGTAGGTACTTATTCATAATATAATTATAAATTACAAATTCAGTGTGACAATACTCAGTATCTTCATGTGTGTAAATTTTTCGCTGAGTTGGACAAATCTCATGAGTTTTGCATATCTTGAAACCCTGTGAAACTTGGTTCAGAGATGAACACAAGTGAAACCTGGAAAGGTAACCTTATTAGTAATATGGGCACAACCTGCACCTGTTTGTTTGTCTGTTTGTTTTGGCTTTTCCTATACTTCAAAGTTTCGACTTGTTTAAGAGGCAGATTTTTTCTTTTGAAAAGAACCTTCTTCATAATAATATTTATTTGTACTTAGGAGTAATTTAGCTATTTTTGGCTTACTAACTTAGCTTATCTTGGTTTATACATTTTGTAAAATCCTATATAACTCATCTGCATCAAAGCCTTCCTGCTACTGCTATTAGGATTTTTTTTCTTCATTAGTTTTAGTGCCATGGCACCTGCTTCAGTTAGTTGTGGCCTTGGAGAAATAAACAAAATAGTGAGGAATTAGAAATAATTTATAGGCCAGTTATATTAGCCTTTTGGCCTATCACGATCAATAAGGCAAGATGTGGCACCTAATTTGAGTTCAAACTCTCAAAAATGCTGTGGGTCTCACACTAGAAAGATGTTTTATGACATTATGAATATCTGCCACACTCACATCTCCACCTTCTGAACAATTCAACAAGGGAGCCATTCTTTGCATATGACTTGCTGTGCTTTATACCACAAGACTCTTTTACTGAGCACAACCAATTAGACCAGGGACTACTGACTGAATTTAAGACTATGAACAAGGTAGAGGGGGAAATTATGGAGGCTTTGGATTGGAAATACTGTCCAAGGGATGCATTTACTCTTACAAAAGCAGAGCACACAAACAAAACGTAACTAAACTAATTGTATTTTGTGGGGATTTTCAATTAGTAGTGAAAATAAGTGGAAAAAGAAATTGGAGCTAGAGAAGCTGAGTCGAGAAAAGGAGACCTCTAGACTACTGTTCTGTTCTGAATGATGATTCAGTTCTTCATAAGCTCTGTTTTCTAAAACTAGACATCTTCCTGAGCTGTATTTCTTCCTTGTGTTCCTGTAAGATTAACTCCTGTAATCCTTGGTAACCTGAGTATGTTATTGCCTCCTGAAAAGAACCAGGCAAGCTCAAGTGTCTCTGTTGGGAATGTACTATAATTTCCCCAGTCTGGTTCCCATAAGCAAAACACCAACAATAGCTCCTAATATATGCTCATAGGATTCCTTTTCAAACTCCTTTGCAAATAATCTATAATACAACTGGGGATGGGGAATATGTGTCTAGAAGGACACGATATTAGACAGATATTTTGTAATTGTGACTTTTGCACATAATTCAGAACTATTTGAGTCTTGGAATTAAGATACAGGACGATTCTTATTGCTATTGTTAACTCCTCCCAAAGCCTCTTTATTCTGATAATTGCTCACACAGGGTAATTAACTATGTTCTAGGCACAGTTCCAAACATCTGCCTTCTAGCAGCTCATTTAATCACCACAATAAATTTATGGGAAAGGTGCTATTGTTAATATTACCAACCTTATATTTGAGGACACTGATACCTAGGCATGGAACCTATATCCAAACTAATGTGAGTTCTCTCCAACTTGTCTGGGTGGTCTGGGCCAGCTGAAGGTCTTGTCAGGGACGCCACTACAACTCAAGGGGTGGTTTTCACTTTCCATTTGCCTGAATTAAGAGAGAATATGGAAGAGGAGCTTAAGGAAAAATGTGGGACAAAGACAGGTGAGTACAGACATGTGGGAAGCACAGGTCAGGTCTTGAGGTCTAGCTGGTGACAGACCAGATTCAAACTCAGATAGTCTGATGTCAGGATTCATCACCCAATCTCTTCCCTATAGTTTTGCAGTGACGTCCATCTCCAGTATACCCTCTGTCTTTCTTCAATGAAGAAGAAAATATTAATGGTACTAAATCATCTTCAGCAGTTAGAATCATCACATAACTGAAAAATAGATGCATTTTTAATCAGGAATTGAAGTATTAAACCATTGGACATAGCCAACAGCCTTTCATTTACAGAGTTTGGGCTTAAATTTCATGTTTGCTGATTAGCTACTTGGGAGTAGAGAAGGGTAGAAAATCCTTCTCAAGTCAATCTATCCTCAAGTGACGATGAAGAACAAAGAACTGATTGCTTTTTTTTATTTCTATTAAAGCGTAATATGGCCCAAAAGACACCTCTTTGTTTTTTCTCAAGATCCCATAGATTTATATAAATGTTTCAGGATTTCTTTTCCTCTAGTGCCCACAGTTCTTGGTCACATCCCTTGGAAGAATGAAGAGGTAGACCAGACAAAGCAGTGGGCAGCCAAGCAAGGTTTATTGAGTAATAGTACAAAGCTCTGGAAGGCAGAGGGGACCTTAGAGGACTGCCTTTGGAGTTTCTAAGTCTAGGAGTTTTTATGAGATTGTGGGGAGCTATTTTAATATGATTAACCTTCTAAAAACCCAATCAGGTTTTGTTCCCTTGCTTATCTACCTATCAAGTAGTTGCTCATGTGGGAAAATGTGGAGGACTCCTTCCAGAGTGGTGTAGAATAATAGGATGAGGTCTTTTTCCTTTTAAAGGTAGTTTCCTCTTGGGATGGGGGGTGGGGGTGGAGGTTGCGGCTTGCCCCTCCCTGCCTTTGCTGACTATCCTCCATTATAAATAAGCATTATAAACACATTTCTCCCTTAGCCTCTGTGATTGATGTCTATGTGTTGCGTGAGGGCATTTCTTTCCCTCACCATGTCTTTGTAGTTAAATGAATTATATCTCTTAACAACCCTCACTGGAATCCTTGCTTGCTTGACCCATGATCCATGATCCATTCAGGTTGCAATAACATACGGTTCCCCTTTCCTTGTCCACTGATTAGCACCCAGCTAACTTTCCTACCCTGGGGGGATCAGGTGAATGAAACGTGGCAGAAGGGTAGAAAGGGAAGAGAATAAGTGAGCCCAAAACTTCAGCATAGCATTATCCACATTATCCACATGAGTTGTTTTATCTGTAAGCAGACTGCCTTTTTTGTAACCCCGGATAAGGGAAAACTGTAGCCAGACTAAGATGGAAACAGGGAAATCCAGCCATTGCAGGCATTTGTTCTTATCTTTTATTTTTGTAAAAAATAACAAGAAATCTCAGCAGAAAAAATCAATGCTTCATATGAAACCCAAATTTACAGTTTGTGTAAGTGCATTTTTTTTCCAGAGCCACTAATGTTGTTGTGTTGATGCCCTACATTTCCATTCCCTCCCATGCCCAGGAGGGGAATTTAGAACTTGAATAGACCTTTAAGATCACATAGTCTAACCCTCCCTCATGTCCCCTCCTTCTCCTAATAAGGAAAATAAAGCCTCAGGAGGTTAACCGACTTGCACAAGGTCACAGGAGCTCAATTGTCTCCTAAACTCCACGCGGAACTTTTTTCATTTCCAGCTTTAAATTATTTATTCAGTTTTTTGCCATTTTCACTTCATTGAAATGAACTCTCTCTTCTTGCTATTATATCCTGGAAGCTATTTATCCAACCTGATTTAATTGCATTTTCATGCAATTGTATTACATTTTGAAATTGCTATTACATTTTATATTCTCTGTGTTTTTATGCCCTAGTGCCAACTGTTAGCATCCTCTGTGTCCTGCTTTATTATTAAATTACCCCAGGTGTTTCTTAGGCTCAGTTTACTTATATTGCAACACAGAGTTAAACATACTCACATAGGCAGAATGTTTCATATCCTAACTTTGCGTCTGTGAAGGGAAGAAGTAGAAAGCCATGGGTTATTGTTGTGGCTTTTTCGGTGTTTACTACGTTACCATTACAATAAATTAGCATCCCTGGTCTCCATGTTTCCAAATTTCCCTCCAGTCCTCTCTCATTTTTATAGGGCCATTCAGAGAAGAAGCTCTCTCCTGGAACTGCCCCTGCCTTCTGAAATTAGCTTTAGGAAGTCAATGCAGACATCGAACATTAAGTAAATGAACCCCAATTTAAAAAGGATTTAAGCAAATTAGATGGAAAAGCTCAAGGGAGACCAAAGCGATCTTCATAGGTCAAAAAGCCTGAGAAATTATTTAAAATATTACCTGTTTTCTTCCAGTGGGCAAATCGGTAAACATAAACTGAGGCAAAGTTGGAGAGCTTGTTAGAGTGGAAGAAGATTTTGACTCAGAAAAAACAAAACACCTTCAAAAGTAAAGAGAAAATCATTATAGCAAAAGTCGATAAAATATGTAGCCAAGAAAATGTCTCTCTTGAAAAAAAAAAAAAGTTCAGTAGAATAATAGTGCTTGCCAATTATGGGGAAGATATTTTGATGCCTGCTCAGGCTTGGGCTTTATTTAGATGGACTCCAATCCAATCCACTGTCAGCTGAATTATATGCACCATGGACTTCAAAGGCTCTGTGCTCAATGAGAACGTCCAGGATGGAGTGCTGTGAGAAATAAATGATCGTGCGGCAGGATAGGCTGCCAAGCTGTGGCGATCACTTTCCAGTCACTGAAAAAATGTGGTTGTGCAAATGGACGTCACGCTGTGATAAGGGAAGTCCAAAAATACAGTTGCAACACAGTGAGCAAATTTAATGGAGGCAAATCTTTCACTTCCCTTGGACAGCTCTGCTCTGCAGGTGGTTTTACTGATGGACATAGTTACGTATGTGGGTGTGTAAATAGACATGCATTGAACTCCCCCTTCTTAAATAGGTATGTCAGAGTTAAAGCCACAGCAAAACTTTCAAGAGCTTGGGTGAAAGTCACATTCACTCCAGGTATTTGCTTTGGCAATTTACCCTGAGTCCTAGGGAGGGCAAGCTTATCCAAGGCACTATCATTACCTGGGCTGCTTTTGGGGGGCAGGGAGCTCTCTGTCTTCTGCAAGGCCACTTGCATTCAGAGAGTGCCATAGGAGGGATAACAGCTGAAGTACGGCAGCTTTTCTCTACACAGCCCACTTCTTAAACCTTAACCTGCATTAGAATCACCTGGAAGTCTCTTTAAAGTGGACTGTTCCGGTGCCTGGGTGGCTCAGTGGGCTAAGCATCTGCCTTTGGCTCAGGTCATGGTCCCCCGAGATCTGGGTTGGAGCTCCCTGTTCAGCGGGAGCCTGCTTCTCCCTCTCCCTCTGTTCCTTCCCCTGGGGTTTCCCCTTTCTCACTCCCTCAAATAAATAAATAAATAAATAAATAAATAAATAAATAAATAAATAAAATCTTTAAAAAAATAATAAAGTAGATTGTTGGGGTGCCTGGGTGGCCCAGTCAGTTGAGCATAGGATTCTTGGTTTTGGCTCAGGTCATGATCTCAGGGTCATGAGACTGAGCCCCAAGTCAGGCTCTGTGCTCAGAGGGGCATCTCCTTGAGATTCTCTCCCCATTCTTCCCCGTCTGCCACTTCCCTTGCTTGATCGTGCTTTAGCTCTCTCTCAAATAAATAAATCTTAAAAATGAATGAATGAATGAATAAATACAAGTGGATCTGGGGGACTTGCTAGGGTGGGCCTCAAGAATTTCCATTTTTAGGGCAGCCCGGGTGGCTTAGCGGTTTAGCGCCGCCTTCAGTCCAGGGCCTGATCCTGGAGACCCTGGATTGAGTCCCACCTCAGACTCCCTGCGTGGAGCCTGATTCTTCCTCTGCCTATATTCTGCAGCCCCCCCGCCCCCGTGTGTGTGTCTCCCATGAATAAATGTATAAAATCTTAAAAAAAAAGAATTTGCATTTTTATTAAGTTGCCAGGTAATGTTCATGCTGCTGGCCTGGGAACCCCACTTTGAGCACACTGATTTATGAGCACCCTACACCCAATCTGGATGCTTGCATGCATGTTGCAAACACAACTCCACCTTAAATGAAGGCATCTCTCTCTATTTGCCCAATTTTACATATTTTGTTGATGTCAAAGCACATGATGAGAAATGCTAAATTATAGGTATTGCTGTTGAGCTGGCGCAGTCTTATGTCTCCTCATTTTCCCACTTTAGAAGGTTGGAAGGAGATAAAATTATGATAATAATTGGAGAGCTTTTATAAGGGAGACACTTTTATGCAGAATTACTCCCATTGTAGGGCTAAATGTTAGATTCAACAATAGAAATCTCATTTTCCTGCCTTCCCCAGCTATTCTCCAGGAATCCAGCCTTTAAGGTATACAGCCAGTCCCTGACTTGAAAGCAATATGTTCCCAGTGACACCGCCTTAAAAATAATAATTTGGGGGAAAGATCTTCACCAGTAAGGGGCTGTGGCTTTTTGTGGTTTCTGGAAAGTTTCCCTTCACTGTGATGTGGGCACCCATCTTAGACTCTTCCATTCAGAACAAACAACCATAGACTCTCAAGTGGAAGCTTGTGTGGCCAAGAAGCAGGACTGAAGAGTCCATTCTGACAAGACAGGTGATAGAGGTGACGGCTCATTCTTCCTGCATGGGCAGCAGAGGCAATGTTTCTGGAGGAGGAATGGTGCCTGGGCAGCCTCAGAGATGTCACCTGAGGAAGTCCTGCTGGCCCCAAGCACCCTGCAGTGGGGCTTTGAGCAAAGTAGCCAGCTTCACAGGGAAGTTTCAGAATGCCCCTGTGGGGAGGGCCTTGTGCCTAGTACTCAGGCATTCTCAATTCTGAAAGTGTTCATTTTAATTTGTATAAATGTCATCTGTTTCAATCAGACAGATTTCTGTTGCTTATGACCGGCAACCTTGACTGGTGCAATTTTTATGCATTTATATAGCAAAATCTCAAAGATCGTGAAGTGAAAAGATGGAGAATAATGAGTATTATATGAAGAACATGTCTTTATACATGATTACAGAGTTTAAGATAGAAGGATATGCAAAAAAATAATTACCAATGTGCTTAGTTTTCATGTTGAACACATCTTCTGGATTGTGTTTTCTTTCTTATTGCCATGTATCAACGTGTTATATAGTAAAATTTTAAGTGAAATACCATATAAAGGTCTCCAGTGTCCCAACAGTGGAATTCTAAGGTATTTCATTCCTGTGCTTTTAACTCTCTGGGGCTCTTATTAACATCACCAACTGAGGTTTCCTTGGAAGCCGTGGTGGGTATTAACCAGAGCTGGGCCATGGTGATGCCCACGAGGTGTGCTGAACAGCCTTGCCCGGGGAACATTTGTTTTCCGATGTTGGTGGAGAAAGTCATCCTGTAGGGCTGTCTTCCCTACAATGTGGAGGCCTCACCTCAAAGAGTAAGACTCAGTGGTACTGGTTCTAATCTGGCTGGAAAATATTACCCAAATGACATGGAAGGATGCATCCACCCGCTGGGCTTCCCTGGATCCACCACAAATCCAACTGGGGTGGAAAGAAATACAATTGTCAGGACAACTTCTGGATAGATGGGTGAATTCTGTGCTTAGAGAATAAAAAACAATTACCAAGGAGACTAACAATTTCCCGTCATATGTTTTGTGGCAGATACTGTGAGGGGTGTATGCCCCTTGTCTGTGCTGTAAGGCGACTAGCATGGGGGAGAGAGTATAGGTTTTGCTGCCAGATTGCCCTGAGTTTGAATCTTGTTCTGCCCCATCAGGGTTACTTGATTTCAGAACTTCATCTTTTAAAAAAAGGAAAAATAATACCTCGTTCATAATATAGTTATGAAATTTGGACATAATATATGTAAAGTTTCTAACATAGGGCCTAGAACATAGTAGAAGCTCAATAAAGAGTAGCCCTTATTCCCAATACCATCTCAAAAACCATCTAAAGTTCTCACCAGAGTTAATAGGGAAATGAGCTCCAGATGGTAAAATTTTCTTCACAGAACACAGCTACTTTATAATATATAGGATTCCTGTTTGGAAACAGATGGATAACTTTTAGAGGGTTGAAAAACAGAGTAATTGTAGTCTAAATTTCCTATACCATTGCTATTAAAACCATCTACAGTCTCTTTTCCCAAATATACTAGATGAATTACTGAAATTTTGAAAGATTTAAGCTTGACAATATAAGTTATCTGCCCCATTTCCCCCAATCAAATATTTTTTTCCCATCAATCCTAATGTGAAATGGCACAGAAGACCATAAACACTTTTTTTTTCTCCAAACACTACCACTGAATATTTATCAAGCCTTAATAAAACTTTTAGCAATATTATTAATAAAGCATTTTTATCAATAATTTGACATCCATTCTTACAAGTATCATAGTCTTGCAAGCCGGTTTGAGGTGGTTGAGAAAGCCCATCTTACAGCTCCTGACGGTGTGCCCACCAGGGGAAACAGCATTGCTTCTTGTTACACAATCACCTCCTTGGAGTGGAAATGAACACAGGTCATCATGAAACCTGCCATCTTTAGGATTTGTGGATCAGAATGAAAGGTTATATGACCACATATTTAAAGTTATAAGCAGGAATCGATTCAGAAGATGTTAGCTTCAGATTCTGAATAGAGGCTCTGTTGACGTGGCTGTGTGTACCGTGAGTGGTGGCGGAATCCTGTTAGAAGGGTGTTAAATAGTTTTCTCAGCTTCTCAGGGAGTGTTGCTGCTTTGGGGCTCTAGCATGCAACGGCATTGAGTAATTGATGTCTTCTTATAGCTTACAAAAAGCTTTTCCGACTCTTAAATTGCCTTATTAAGAATATGTGTCACACGTTCCAGAGCAACCAGAACCCAGAAAATCCGTATTAGTTTCTTAAGACATTGACTCTTTTATCCTTTAAAAAGAAAAGGTATACATAATATTGTCACTTAGTTAAAAACAAAAAGTGTATAAAAATATAGAGAATCTCTCCCTCTCTTCTCCATTTTCCATCTGTTTTCCAGGCTCTACTCAACTCACCATCATAAATAACTACTCTATTTGCATTCAAAACCAAATACACATTCATAATATTCTTATTTCCTCGTCATTTTGACACAGGAGGTAGCACATTTTACATACTGTTCAGAATCTTGATTTTTTTCATTTAACAATATATCCTGGAGATTTTCTTAGAACAATATACGTTACATACTTTCTGTGTTAGTCTGGGTCCTGTGAGAAGCAGATGCCAAAACTGGATTCACCATGAAATGTCTGTAAGAGAATGTGGGAAAAGGGGTGTAGGAGAGTTGTCAGGTCACAATACAAGTCTGCTTCGAGTAGAAGAGAGAGAAGGAAAGTTGGTTGGGTGTGTTTTAGATTGTAATCCGGTTTGGCAAGAGTGTCAGGGAGCCCTTGGTCACAGTTACCTGTCAGGAGTCTCCAGTCTCCCAAGAATATCCCTGATGGATTGGGTTGTGATCTGGAAGCAGACAGGGATAGCATGGACTCCTGGGAAACACTGAGATAAATTTTACAGTGTAGCAGATGGGGCCTCAGTCAGCTCTGTCCCCTATAGTTGGAGGTTTGCAAGGCACTTTAGTATTAGGTAAGCCTTCTTTTCCCCAGATACCTTCCCTTTATGTCTTGTTGGGTCAGATGGTTTTCCATATGGGTCATATGGTTTTCCCTGCCTGGGAATGAGGCTGGGGAATTGTGCAATTGAGCATACTGTTTGGGGCAGAGAATACAATGTCACAAAATAACAGGGTATCATTAGCAAGGATCACAAGGCCAGTTGGTGTCGGTGACTGCCACACGTTTAATAAAACTTTGTTGGATGAATTAATGAAGATTTTAGGAGCCTGGCATTAGAGCTCCACGCAACCTTCAGGGGTCCTTCTTGGAATAACATGCCTTACCACCAGCCACCTCAGGCTGCGTATTTCCTCCAGTGAAAGAGAGAAGGGCAAGAACAAAACAAAACAAAGCATCTCCCCTCCCCCAAACACTGCTCACAGTAATAACTTAAACTGTTTAAAACTTGAGCTTTCCCCAAGCATTTTCACACTCCCCCTCAATCAATTTCTACATCTCTAGGTTTCTACATCAGACACTTTTCATTACTGTTTCCAAGAATCTTGTTAGTATTGATAAATTTAGGCAATAGATCAATATCTTTTGAATTAGTAGGATGGGATAGAGTTGCACCCAAAAACTCCCTAGAATAACCTCCAGAACCCTCCAGCCTCGTGCCTCTCACTTTCATACTTCTTCCTGTTTTGAGGGCTTTTGTATATAGCATCCCCACTGCTAGGAATGGTCTTCTGTGCTCTTCGGACCCAATTCCAGTGTATGTATGTAGTTAGGAGGCACTTCTCCACACCAATACGTGAGCAATTCTGTGGACTCTGGCTGGGTTTCCCATAGTGCAACTGAATTCTGACACAATCTACTCAGAAATAGCCTCGGATTCCACAGGTTGAGGTCTCAGGCTCACCTGAGTGCTCCACCACCACTTCAGATGCCAGTTGCAAGCCCAGGCATCTGTGCTTCTCACCGACCACTATAGATTGGAGGTTCTGATGACCCCCCACCTTGGATTTGATTAATTTGCCAGAGCAGCTCTCAGAGCTCAGATGATCATTTTACTTACTAGAACTTCGGTTTATGGTCTCTTACGAAAGGCTATGACTCAGGAACAACCCGATAGGGGAGATGCACAGGACAAGTATGGGGAAAGGGCTCAGAGTTTCCATGCTCTTTCCAGGTGGGCCATTCTCCCAGCACCTCCACGTGTTCATCCCCCGGAAGCTCTCTGAACCCTGTCTTTTTGGGACTTTATGGAAGCTTCATGATGTAGACAACATGGAGTAAGTCATTGGCTATTGGCAATTGATTTAACCTTCAGCCCCTCTCTCTTTCTTGGGGGTTAGGGGGATGGGAATGAAAGTTCCAACCCTCTAATCACTTGGTTCCTCTGATGACCAGCCTCTACTTAGGTGATCTAGAGCTTTTCAAAGCCCCTTCATTAACATAACAAAAGCCCTTTCTCACCCTCACACTCTTAGCTCTCATCTTTCTTTCTTAAGTCCTTTACCTTTCCCCCTCCTTCTTCCTTTGCTTATTAATGCCAGTAAGTAGCCGGGGTGTGTCACATAGACTTCTTAAAATTCACTTGAAAAAAAGAAGAGGTTTTTTTATGCATAAAAAGGTTGAGATTCAGAGAGACTTTGGCCTGACTTTCCACATCTAGCTGGTGGCAGTCTTATTAAATTTAGGCAGTAGAATATGGTATTAAGAGTATGAACTTCAGGGATCCCTGGGTGGCTCAGTGGTTTGGCGCCTGCCTTTAGCGCAGGGGGTGATCCTCGAGTCCCGGGATTGAGTCCCACGTCAGGCTTCCTGCATGGAGCCTGCTTCTCCCTCTGCCTGTGTCTCTGTCTCTCTGTCTCTCTGTCTCTCTCTGTCTCTCATGAATAAATAAATAAAATATTAAAAAAAAAAGAGTATGAATTTCAAGGTAAAAGTTCCAAGGTTAGGTTTCTAGCTCTTCTTATTCACTGCATATCCTTCAATAAATTCTCTTCTCTAAGTCCCAGTTTCCTTCTTCTTAAAATGAAAATAATAATAGGGGCACCTGGGTTGCTCAGTTGATCTTCAGACTGTTGATTTCACTCAGAGCATGATTTCAGGGTCATGGTCTCAAGCCCTGTATCAGGCTCTACACTTAGCTCAAAATCAGCTTGTCTCTTTACCTCTGCTCCTCCCCACACTCATGCTATCTCTTAAGTAAATAAAATCTTTTTAAAAAGGATAATGATAATACTCCCTTATTAGGATCTTATGAAATATTGACATGCAGCCCAGTGTCCAGTATGTAGGTATATAGTGGCTTCCCCGGAAATAGGAGCTGGTATTATTGAGTTTTCTGCCTCTGTAGGCCAGCTGTCTCCAGGATGCCCCAACTCACTCAGACTGGGAGCTCTGTGTCTTCACATTGCTGGTGGTAGTGCAGGTAGGAGTAAGGTGTTAGGAAGGAGACACAGGGGTTGTACTGGAGGCTGCCCTGAAGGAGAAAATGGGCAACGTGTATAAATTCATTAATTGCTGGGTTGAGAACTGAGTATCTTTATCTTACAAACCCTGCCTGGGTCTTTTAACTTGCCAAAAGTGCTGAATGCATGACACGGGGCCAGGTTTGGGGTGGTTTCCACCTTGAACAGTACTATTATAACCAGTCTCCACTGCTCAAACTTGGGCCACTTCCTGGATGACAGCATCCTGTATGGTTGGATATTTTCAAATACTCTTGGAAAGGAGATTCTACATTTCCTTGAATAATACCAGAAATTCCTAGCAAGATACCAGTTATTTCCACCAATATGCCTCTGATTTCTTCATCACCTGCCTGGATTATATAGACCAGAATAATCTGCTGAAGATCTCTGGGTGACTTTATTATGGAGTTCAGGCACCCCCCAACCCAAGGAGTTCAGGCTTAAAAGGTAGTATCTGACTACTGGATGTTAGTGTTACTGAGAAAAGAATGCAGTGTTTGCAACTCATCTCCAGCGCAGCAGCAATTCTGAGATGCACCTGCAGGCCACTGACATTGATTTCTATGAATTGTTTTATTCTTGTCGGAATCGATCCATCAGCCAGTGGCCACCTCATCCTTGGATGCGACTTCATCATGTTTCCATCTTCTCACTTGTCTCTAGCCCTCCAGCCTGTCAGGAAGGAACAGGTTACCTTGGAGACAAGATGTTTGGAAAATGTATGAAACCACTACCTCTGATTCAGTTATTAGGTATCTTATGTGATTCTCTTTGCTTAATTTAAAAATCCTTTAGAAAGGATTGGTAAGGAATTTCAAAATGGATGATTTTTTTTTTTTTTTAGACATGGAGATACATATATCCAAGGAAGTTTTAAAAATCTTCTTTTTTCTTTTTTTTAAACGATAAGGTGAACAATGCTCTGGGTTTCCCTGAAGATCCTTGTTAATGCAAAGAGGAAAATGGATGAAAGGACTTCTCAAGGTTCCTTTCAGCCCAAAGAGCTCAAAAAAGTAAGTTTACACAGGGACAGAAGCCTATGTAAATTTAGGCTGTCTTATTCTACTATTTTGATAAATATTATATGCCAAAATTTTTTATACAAAAGAAAATTAAAATTTTTTTATATGTTTAAGCATGTGTTTTACCATTTTCGTATCTATATGTGGAAATACATATATAGGACCTTGGTATGTATGTATGTATGTATGTATTAAAGATGCATATACACTTCCTGTATAGGTAGACGTCATACTTGTCATACTTTTAGCCTCACAAGCTGTTCCTTTTGTCCTCTCTCTCCTTTTAAGGGGTGACTTTTTTCCTACTGCTTGTGCATTAACAACTGATCAGTGGCCGTTTTCCAGAATTAGAGACTTTTCAGAGTCAAATGCTTATGGAACCATAAATATCAGACAGTGGCTACATTCCAAGAATTTCCTGGCATGATAAAAGGAGGGTCAAGCTTTCTACTACAGACAGTGTTGTTTATACAGCCCAGGGAATGCCTAAGTTAACTCTGCTTCTGCAAGAGGTTTGACCCTGTAGGCTGTAAACTATTAACCACAGTGTTCCTTGAACCACAAGGAATAAGCACAGATCTCATTAGGGAGCTTTGCGCTTTAATTCTTGTCATTGAGTCTGCAATTGACCCTACCGTGTGTTCCATTCAGTACTTCAAAGTAAGGTCATTAACAACCAAAGGTGAAGGGCCTGTGCCATGATCTCCTTAAATAAGTGGTTTAAGCTTAAATGCAGAGCCATGGGAACTTCCTCACCTACCTTTATAATGGATACTTTGGTGGAGACTGAAGCCCTACAATTTTCTCTATAGTCTGCATCTTTGTTCATGCCAAAGGCATTTAATCTCTTTTCAAAATTACTTTTACTGAGATGAAAAGAAAAAAAAAAGACTGCCTCAGAAGGAGGAGTTGAGTTCCATCCGGTGAGTTAAGGTGGTATACTTCCTGCACAGAACTTACTGTTTCCCATTGCTTAAAAGGAGAGAGAGGAGGCTGTATTATTCATGGAGCACTCTGTGTACCTGGTGGACCCTGCATAGGGCATTTTAGATACCTCCCATAACCTAGTCTTCACAGAACATGGTCAGTTAAATTTTAATCTGTCCCTCCTATAGGTGGATGAATGGAGTCCTAGAATAGTTAACTTGTCCAAGCTGAAAAAAGCTAGAATTAAGTCTATCTGAGCCCACAGCCAAGCTCCTTCTACTAAACCACATGGCTTGCCACAATTAGCTTGCAGGGCTATTTGTGTCCAAAGACCATGTCCACTTTCCTCCCTCCTCTTCCTCTTGCCTCCTATCTTCTTCTTCCTTTTCCTTTTCTTCTTTGTCTCTATTTTGTTGACCAAATATTTCAACCATCCTAAAAGATTAGAAAATTATGTATCACATATCTATGTACTGCCTAACACCAGAGTTTATAGATGTTAATATTTTTTATATTTCATTTAGATTTTACAAATATAATCAAAATATTACACATTTCAAAAAAGCACCTCATTCTCATTCCTTGCTCATCTTTCTCAAAAGTGAATATTAGGGCAACCCTGGTGGCACAGCGGTTTAGTGCTGCCTGCAGCCGGGGGTGTGATCCTGGAGACCCGGGATGGAGTCTCACGTCGGGCCCCCTGCATGGAGTCTGCTTCTTCCTCTGCCTGTGTCTCTGCCTCTTCTCTCTCTCTGAATAAATATAATCTTAAAAAAAAAAGTGAATATTATCCTGAACTCGGTATGTATTCTTCCAGTCCATGTTTATAACACTAAAACATATATATTTATCCAAAAACAATATACATTTTTTCAATGTTTAGAATTATTTTGAAAGATTTAATATTTTACATGGTGATGCTATACAGTATGTATTTTTTACAGCGTCCTTTAAAAAATCAATATTATTATTTAGAGATTTTTTTCTATGTAAATGTAGTTCATTTATAAATATACAATAATCATGTAAGCAGACAATACATACTCAGTTATAAATTTATCCACTCCCTTATGGATGACCATTCATATTGTTTACAGTACTTTCCCATTACAAAGTGGCACTCAATGAATTCCTTCTATCTATATGATTCCTTATGCCCCTGTTCAAACTCTTCTAGGATCCCCTAAAAGTGGATTTGCTGGAGATAGGCAATGTACACCTTTAACTTTCCAGATATCGCCAAATGGCCTTACAAAGTGTTGCAGTGATGTAAATGGCATACACTAACAATGTAGAAGAATTTGCATGTGTCCATATGCTAGCAAATTATTAGTGCTATCAGACTTCCTAATTGTTTTTTTTTCTTAATTGTTCTTAATGTTCAGGATATAAAATAGAATTTCATGTATTTAAATAAATGTTTCTTTAAACATAAAAATGTATTTTTAAAATTTATTTTATTGGGATCCCTGGGTGGCGCAGCGGTTTGGCGCCTGCCTTTGGCCCAGGGCGTGATCCTGGAGACCCGGGATCGAATCCCACGTCGGGCTCCCGGTGCATGGAGCCTGCTTCTCGCTCTGCCTCTCTCTCTCTCTCTCTCTCTCTCTCTGTGACTATCATGAATAAATAAATAAAATCTTTAAAAAAAAAAAATTTATTTTATTTTTTTAAAGTTTTTAAAATTTTAATTTCAGTATATGTTAACATATAGTGTTGTATTAGTTTTAGGTGTACAATATAGTGATTCAACAAATCTATATTATTACTCAGTGCTCATCATGATAAGTGTACTCTTTAATCCCCATCACCCATTTTAGATTTTCCCACCCATCTTCCCCATGGTAACCACCAGTTTGTTCTCAAGAGTTAAGAGTCTGTTTCTTAGCTTATCTTTCTCTCTCTTTTTCCTTTTGCTCCTTTGTTTTGTTTCTCAAATTCCACATAGGAGTGAAACATATGGTATTTGTATTTCTCTGACTTATTTCATTTAGCATTATACTCTGGGTCCATCTATGTCGTTGTGGATGGCAAGGTTTCATTCTTTATTATTATTATACATCTTCTTTATCCATTCATTTATCAATGGACATTTGGCTGCTTCTATAATTTGGCTATTGTAAATAGTGCTGTGATAAACATAAGGGTGCATATATTCCTTTGAATTAGTGTTGTATTCTGTGTGAAAATATCCAGTAGTGAGGTTACTGGGCAGGTTTATTCAACATAAAAATATTTAACATCTTTTTCATAAATGTGATGTCTTTTCTCCACTTACCTGCTCATATATTTTGCTGATTTTTTTTCTTTTGGTTTATTTACCTAATTTCCCCTTTCCTATTGATTTATGGGAATTCTTTAATATTTGTTTCTTTAAATATATTTCTCTTTGATAAGGGATACATAATGCAAATATCTTTTGTTCTGTTGCTTGTATTTTTACTTTGTTCATGATGTCATTTGTCATACAGAAATTTTCAATTTCAATATAAACAAACTTACCAAAATAATGTTTTGGATTTCTTTTGTTTTGCTTAAGATATAATTCTCAACCCCAATGCCATAAAGCTATTTAATATTTTCTTTATAAATTAAAATTTACATTTTTCTCTTTCCTTATCTAGACCATCCATCTGTCTAGAATTAGTTTTGTTTGTTTGTTTATGTTTTGCATAGAGTGACACCAGGTTTGGACTTATCTGTTTCCACATGAGTATCCCTCAGTTCTGTCACATATCATTGAAAAGTTAAACCTTTTTCACATTAATTTGTATTGTCTCCTCTCTCCTATATAAAGAGAGCTGTTGGTATGTGCAACTTCAGGGAGTACCGTTCATATCATATTCTATGTGAATGGCACAATCCTAGAGCATATAGAATATAATGTAAATGGTGTCCCCTGGAGCTATGGAATGTGGCAGCCCTGTAAATCTCTAGTATATGTGTTTGCTTGTGTATTAGATTCCTAGGGCTGCCAAAACAAATTACCACAAGCTGCATGGCTTAAAACAACAAAAAATGTCTCAGTTGTTAGAGTGAGGATTCTTAAATCAAAATGTTGGTAGGGTGATGTTCTCTTTTGAAGGTTCTAGGGGAGGATACTTCCTTGCTTCTTCCTAGCTTCTGGTTGTTGCCAGCAATCTTGGCACTTCTTGGCTTGTAGCTGCATCACTCTAATCTCTGACTCCATCATCAAATGGCATTCTCTCCTGTCTCTGTCCTCACATGACCTTCTGATAGGGACACTAGTCATTGGCTTAGGGCCCAGCCCACTCTAGTATGCCCTCATTTCAACTGTTTACATCTGCTAGCTACTTTCAAATAGGTTTATATTCTGAGGTGGACATGTATGTTGGGGGAGAACTATTTAAGTCTGTACAGTTTGATTGTTTTGGTGCAATTTTTGGGTTGTTGGCTTATTTATCTACATCTATGCCAAAAACACCTTATCAAATTATTGTGGCTTAATGGTAAGCCTTTACATATGGTAGAATGAGTCTTCAGTTCTCTCTAATATTATCTTTAAACATTTCTTGGCTTTTCTTTGCTCTTCAAAATCTATGATATCCCTTTTCAGAATTTTTGGTTGATTTTTGAGATTAATTTGGGAAGAGTTGGCATGCTTATGATAGTATATGTAAATAGCCCCATCTATTTAGGCCTATCTTCTGAACTAATTTCCTCTATACATGTTTTCCACATTTTTTTTTGTTATTTTTTCTTCTACATATCTAATGATTATTGTTTCTTTAATGAATGGAATATTTCTGATTGGTTGTTGCAGGGATTCAGGAACACAGCTATTCTTTGTGTGTTTATCTTGTATCTAGTATCATTGTTGAATTCTCTTATTAGTTCTCATCATTTATCTCTAGAGTCTCTCTGATTTGCTGTATAGAAAATCATATTGCCTGTAATGAATAATTTTGGTTTTCCTTTGAATCATGATAATTATTTCCATTTTACCTTATCTTTTTGCAGTGCCTGGGACCTCCAGGGAAATTTTGTATAGAAGTAATGACAGCAAACATTATTTTCTGGCCTATCATACATTTTTACAATAATATTTTACTCCCCAGAGATTTTATGTTGCCATAGTAATGATCATAATCAAGGGTTTGTATTGTTTATCTCTAAGTTTCTGTCTCTCCCAGCCCTTCTCAGCTATTCCAATTTACAGAATCAGTTATATTTAATTCTCTACCATCAAGCCCAGAAATATACTATAGGACCCCTTTGCAACATTTGGTAAATTGGGAATTACATGTCCTGAGTCTGTGGTGAAAGCTTCTGACCCTCAGTCTTCTAAAATCTTTTGTTTCCTGAGACACAAACTGCTGGGAATTGCCTGAGCCCTTTCATTCTGGGTCTGGTGTCCTGTTATTTTTGTCAATTACTCCTTTGTAGAGTATGGACTAAGGATATAGACTGCTTCAAATCAGCATCATTTTCTGCAACCTGGATTCTCTTACCCATGGCACTCATTTGGCTACACATTTCCCTAGTGACTAGACTAGTAATTATAAGCTATAACTTTTTCATCTCTAACATACCAGAGCGTTAAGAATAGTGAATCACTCTGACAAAAAATAGCTACTGGCAGGAATGTGAGTGTACCAAAATCTCTGGAGAACTAAGAATAGCCTGGTAAAATGTCCCCAGGATCCCTAGGTAATTCTAATATACCACTGTCTTCTTCCTACATTTTGGGATCATTGACCTTGAGGTAATTATTTCCTAGTTTTACCCATTGAGTCAGAGTCCTTAAGTGGCAAAACTTAAATTATTCAAATAGAGCCAAGTTTTCTGTGCCTCCTTAGATGCTGTGATTGGGGACTGCAAATCATTTCCCATTTCCCCTCACCAAGCATATACCTGATACAGCCCATCTCTTCTTGGGTTTTTTTGTTTGTTTGTTTCAAGTTTTTATTTAAATTCTAGTTGGTTAACATATAGTGTAATATTGGTTTCAGAAGTACAATTTAGTCATTCATCACTTACATATAGCACCCAGTGCTCATCACAAGTGCCCTCCTTAATATCCATCACCCATTTAGCCCATCCCTTGCCAACTTCCCCTCCAGCAACCCCCTCAGCTTGTTCTCTATAGTTAGGAGTCTCCTATGGTTTACCTCCCTCTCTCTTTTTTCCCCCTTTCCCTATGTTCATCTGTTTTGTTTCTTAAATTCCACATATGAGTGAAATCATATGGCATTTGACTTTCTCTGACTTATTTCACTTAGCATAATACACTCTAGCTCTATCCCTGACCTTGCTGATGGCAAGATTTCATTCTTTTTGATGGCTGAGTAATATTCCACATATATAAAAAAAATTCCACTTCTTTATCTGTTCACCAGTTGATGGACATTTGAACTCTTTCCATAATTTGGCTATTGTTGATAATGCTGCTATAAAATTCAGGGTGCAGGACACCTCAGTGGCTCAGCGGTTGAGCATCTGCCTTTGGCTCAGGACGTGATCCTGGGGTCCTGGGATTGGGTCCTGCATCAGGCTTCCTACGTGGAGCCTGCTTCTCCCTCTGCCTGTGTCTCTGCCTCTCTCTCTCTCTCTCTCTCGTTGACTCTCATGAATAAATAAATAAAATCTTTTAAGAAAATTTCAGGGTGCATGTGCCCCTTTGACTCAGTATATTTGTATTTTCTGGGTAAATACCTAGTAGTGTAATTGCTGGGTCATAGGGTCCTCTATTTTTAACTTTTTGGGGAGCCTCTATACTGTTTTCCAGAGTGACTGTACTAGTTTGTATTCCCACCAGTAGTGTTAAGAGTATTCCCTTTCCCCACATCCTCACCAACATTTGTTGTTTTCTGTGTTCTTAAATTTAGCCTTTCTGACAGGTGTGAGGTGGTATCTCACTATGGTTTTGATTTGTATTTCCCTGATAATGAGTGATGTTGAGCATCTTTTCGGGTATCTGTTAGTCATCTGTATGTCTTCTTTAGACAAATGTCCCTTGATGTCTTCTTCTCATTTCTTAACAGAATTATTTGTTTTTCGGGAGTTGAGTTTGATAAATTCTTTATAGATTTTGGATACTAACCCTTTATCAGGTATGTCATTCTTCTTAGATCTTTTGAGGCACTGAAGACCTTGTGGTTAACTTTCTGCAGGTATTGGCAACAGAGCAGTCATTTGAAAAGTCTCCATTTAAAAAGAAATTCATTAAAAGTAATGATCAGTAATTATAAATGCTCCACCATAAATAATTAAGAATTATTTTAAATTGGTAAAAATCTTACTTAATCTTTAATCTCCATCTTATTACTGTATTATCATATATGAAAAGCAGCAGCTATTTTCAAAATCAATTTAGTATCTCACTTCTTTTCAATGTATACATCTTGATTATATAAAATGCTTTCGTATGTTTTTGCAGTTTCAAAACAATTATAACAAATCCAATCATTATAACCTAGATACAATATTTTGATATGTATGGTAGTCTTGAATAAATTTATGCCAAAGCAATATAGAAAACACTCCATTATTTAGCATATGTTCACTGATTAGAGAAGGTTTTTCCTTTTTTTATTAACTTTTTTCCTTTATTCAGTGGTTTTATTTTACCGACTTAGATTTATACTTATTGTTTCTTGGCTTTCAGCTTTCTAAAAAGGATACATCTCATTGGAATCTTAGCTAAGGAAATATAAAAAGACAAAAGAACAGAAAGAATTGGATGATTATGACATTTTCCAAATGATATTAAGATGCATTTACCTTGCCTCATCTATAAAGGAAACTGTCATGGTGACAACTGCAGAGACAGAATCTCTCCCTAGCTGAGAATTCAATTGGTTTTTAAGAATCATTGAGGCCGGAATTTCAGAGCCAGGTCTATAACTGGCCAGGAGAGAAACCCAGGGTAAGATCTTTTCTCCAAGTATCTCTTCCCTCATAGACACATTGGGTCTACCAAAATGTTATCTTGGTGGACTGCCATAAGGATTAGAGATCACTTTTGAAAAGATCTTGATACACAAAAGGGATTCAATCAATGGTAAGTATTGTCTTCTAACCCTTGTTAAAGAAATACATAATTCAATTGCCATTTTCTTTTATTTATTTATTTTTTTTAAGATTTATTTATTCATAAGAGACACAGAGAGAGAGAGAGAGGCAGAGACACAGGCAGAGGGAGAAGCAGGTTCCATGCAAGGAGCCCGACGTGGGACTCAATCCCAGGTCTTCAGGATCAGGCCCTGGGCTGAAGGTGGCGCTAAACCGCTGAGCCACCCAGGCTGCCCACCATTTTCTTTTACCTAAAGACTGAAATCTAAGTCAAATTCATCATACTTTGTTGAATGCCTCCAAGAAATTAGGCATTAAAACAATGAGCAAAGATAAGTGAAACACTGCCCCTTTCCTGATAGGTTATAATCTAGTTGAAAGGGACAAAATCAGACATATAACAAGATAACTGACAACCCAAAAAGCATTAGTGAGTGCTAATGAAGGCTTGGTTCATTGTCATCTTTATTAAAATATATACTGAATGAATAAATTAATTAGTTATGAGGAGACAGAAGGAATTTATCATCAGTTGCTCCTTTTTTTTTTTTTTTTTTTATTTGATGGGTTGGATTTTAAGTGAGGTCTTAAATAGGTTTGGATATACAGGGAAGAAAAGGAAAAACATTCTTTCCAGCAAGAGTAGAAAATGTGAGTTCAGTTCAAGGAATTGCAAGCAGGTTAGTTTGGCTGAATACAACAAAATAATTAATTGTTTTTGTGGCTTATTCACAAGAAGAGTAAAATACTTTTAAATTAATGAAAAGCACTAGAAACATGAATGTTTGAAATTCAGACATTGAGAGAAACTGATGGTGGATAAAAAATGCTTTGGCCCAGTAGATTAGCCATTTTTTGGAATTTACTCAAGTAAATACATATAAAGATTGGCTAGAAAATCTGGTTGGAATCATTGATGAAACCCTCCTATGATTATAAACGAAGATTACAACTAACCTTTAGGGCCCAGTTACAATCACTTCAGAAACTAAGTAGATGTATTGCCTGATTCTAGTATCTCCTACCAACAAAATCTCACCTTTTCATTTAGATATGTTCCCATATTGGCCCTTCATGTTTGCTTACAAGCCAGGATGGCTGACTGTCACCTTAGGGATCTGTCATGTTCTTCTACTTCTACTAAATCTGCCCCTGGTGAAAGTCATCTCCCCTCAAAGGTAGCAAAAGCAGCTTGATTGCTTCTTTTTTTCTTTCTTTCTTTCTTTCTTTCTTTCTTTCTTTCTTTCTTTCTTTCTTTCTTTCTTCTTTCTTTCTTTCTTTCTTTCTTTCTTTCTTTCTTTCTTTCTTCTTTCTTTCTTCCTTTCTTTCTTTCTTCCTTTCTTTCTTTCTTTCTTTCTTCCTTCCTTCCTTCCTTCCTTCCTTCCTTCCTTCCTTCCTTCCTTCCTTCCTTTCTTTCTTTCTTTCTTTCTTTCTTTCTTTCTTTCTTTCTTTCTTTTTTTCTTTCTTTCCTTCTTTCCTTATTTACCATTTCTGATACAGCTTTCATGAGATTGCCAATGTCCATGCCAAGGATGCTTTATTCCTTTCCTTTAAAGCTGCTGCTCCTCAGGGTGGTATATACAGTTGGATTTTGTATAGAGATGGGAGGACAGTCTTTCACCTGGATCTGAGGAATACTTTGTTTCTTGGACCCAAAGTAATACTGCTCATTGAACATCTGAAATTTTTTCATAGAGCCTCTTCGGTATTTTCTTTTCTCTTTAGCTCCCACAAGCAACTTTTCAATGATTTTCCCAAGAAAAAAAGAATACTTCTAACAAGCAGACAGATACACAAATGCAAGCAACACAAAACAAGCCATATGTGTTGCAGAGAATCAAAATACAGTTCAGACACATACGAAGTTCTATTCATATACAAAGAAAGTGCCATGACCCTCTCCCCTAAGAATTCCTAACCTCTTCTTCCTACTCCCTTCTCAGAAGGATAAAATATTAAGGAGTTGCTCCTGGCTTGACCCTTTTAGTCTACCTATATTAGACATCATTCAGTTCACTTGTTTTACATTTAGAAAAACAATCAGTATAGGCACAACTCAATGGCTTATTCAATAGACTTAACTAGTTTTTCCAAATGTAAAGTCTCTACCTCTAGGGGAGAAAAAGTAAATTTTAGAATAATTGTGGCTTTTTTTTTTCTCCAGTCCTTTTCAAATCTTCAAAGTTTCCCCTCAGATTAAAACCTAAGCTTCCACTGATGTCCATGAATACATTTAGTCAAGTTTCCTGTGCAATTTTTGGGTTACTCCTTTGGCTCTTAAACATTAAAAATTTGGGGGGAGGGAAAGAGTATGGGAGGTAATTGCAGAGGTGTTACTAAATCAAGGTGCTAAGGACCTGAAGGAGTCAATGGAGTTTGTGGTACTGCTAGAATAATGGCTCTGTTGTGGTACAATTGATTTATAAGATGCTGTTAGCCAAGAAAAGTTACAGAAATGCTTCTGAGAAGTGTCTGCAGCAATCTTCAAAAAGGAAAAAAAGACAAAATAGAACAAAAAACAAAACAAATGATCTGAAATCTACCACTCTGTCTCTGACAGAATCTACATTAAAGAGAATGTCTGGGTATTGAAATACCTTTGGAATATTAAAAGGGTGCTATGTATTATTTGGTTAAATTGCAAGTATCAGGAAGAAGGATCATTAATAAGGAAGATGCTCACTGCTCATTGTTCTAGTAACAATAGACTCAAATGAATAATTACATGATAACAAGAGATAGGGCTTCAGTTTATCATAGAAATGCTCTTAATTAGACTTACTACACCACTGTATGTCTCATCTGAATTGCCCATGTATTATTGATAATCTTTATTGGATTATTTTACATATCATGTATTCATCTCGGTCTGATCAACGCTCAGTTGTGTATTGCAATTTGCTAACTCTGGTTGGTTGGCTGGTGCATTGGAGTTCATCAGCCCCCGGTTCTAATTCAGGACGTCACTGAGGTATGAATAGATTAGGTTATTCTGCAGCCCAGAGGTTGATCCTTTATTAGCTCTTCAGTATTTGATAATTATAATGAAGATCACAACTGCAAGATCTAATTAAGTTTGGAACTTTCCAAAATTGACTTTCTGTAGAAAATTTCATGCTGAATGAATGTGACAATCCAGAAAATTAAAGAAATAGCCTCTTGCATGACTATATTTCATTTTCCTCTTCATACATAGAAACATAGAATCCTGGGGCTAAAAACAGGGTTGAACAACTTCCTAAATTAAGAACAATTTTGCACATGGCCAAGATTTTAATGTCTATTCCTATCCAATAAAAGTTTGTACATAATAATGCTTCTCATGGCTATATAGCAGTTTAATTTTCCAAGTGTTTTTACCGGTGTTATCTTGCTTTATCCTCCCATCATCTGAATTAGGTAGGAGGGATGTTTATGATGTGACTGTGCACTGAGCTAGTAAGTTGTGGGTTCGATTAGTGGTAAGTTAACTTTCAGAGCTACCATTTTTTTCCCCTGAAAAATAAGGATGAAAATACTTCACAAAGGTCTTCTGAGGATTAGAAATGGTTTCTAGTGAGTCTGAGCTTTTTAGTATATATGGTTGTGGTGATTCTCCCATCTACTGGGCCTGTCTTTGAGCTAGAATCCTGCCTCAGGCTGATAGTGTCCTTATTTCCAGGCACATGTGCCTAATCCATTCTGGATGTGGGGATGAGCGTCTCAGCAACAGTATTTGCCCTTAGGATTATGAGTCTCAGCAAATAGTCCAGCTGTAATTTCTGTCACAAATACAAACGCAACTGTGAAAAGGAACTTATAATCACCAGATTCTAAATAAATTTTGCTCGGAAAACTGATGTAGTGGTACATTTTCCCTTCCACAGGAGGACAAACTTTCTCAGATGGTACATCATTATTCTTAATAGGTCCACTTTAAACGTGTGTGCTGTACTCTTCTACTCTTCAGCGGGCCTCATCTGAATGCTATTCTAGGTCATATTCTGACTGTCCAGGCTCATCTCTCTCCTTTTCTCCTGATTTGATTATACTCAGAAACAGGCAGGTATGCATTAAGAAGCCTGGATTATTGGCAGTGCAGCGTGCTTTGAGAGTCTAGGAAGGCCTTCCTTAACATGGAGGACCTTCTATGTGTTCAAACCTCACTCCCAGCTTTTCATCATGGATATGAGCCAACTCAGCAGAGACTGATTCCTTTGCAATCAACAGAAACTTGTTATCACTCATGTCTACTCTATCCTGGTAGCTCGTGAGATTCTCTGAATGGGTCAGAAAACTGAGGAAAACAGTATAATAAGACTCAGGACAGGTGGATTTTCATTGTGTGAAGTGGTAGAACACAAGAGGGTCTTGAGTTCGTCAAAGAAAGGAACCTTTGCCAGGTGCTGAAGAGCACGGGCAGTGGGGGGTGAAGAAGCTTGGCGTTCAAAGGGGAGGTGGGATAGCACCAAAATGCTGATGTCTATCAAAATGGTTTTCTTGGGCCAAAACTGTTGTCAAGACTTCTCTTGGCCCACTTCTTAGCCTGCAGGAAACCAAAGTCCGTTTAGGTCATCACCAATGTTTGTTTTGGACCCTTGGCAAGAATAGGCATGGGCTCAACTATGTGGGGAGTTATATTCTGTTCTCCTGGTCTCCCTACTTCCCAGTGTCTCAAAACATTTATTTCATTGTTCTAAGAGAACTGGGGAGGAGAGAGACTCCATGTTTCCCTTTAGCCTTCACACTTTCCTTTCCACTGTTTTCCTGTCTGCCTTGGGAGTCCTCAGCTGTCACTGAGCAGCCCTCATTTAGATCTGAGAGACCCAACCATAATTCATTTTACAACTCCATACATTACATAAATCTGTCCACATGTCTAATTGCTTTATGTTTTGTCATTCATTTATTTAACCGGTATTTATGAAACTTCTACCCTGTGCCAGGCACTGTTATAGTATTGGAGATACATCAGTGAAAAAAGTACAAAGGTCAACGAGGTTATGTTTACACTACAATCACTACATAACAGGCACTTTTCACAACCCTTCACATCCACTGGTTTATTCAATATGTATAGGTGGGATACTCTCATCTGCCTCATAATGCAGATGAGGAAATGGAGGAAAGTGACTTGCCCAAGTCATGCTGTTAGTAAGCTATAAGGCTGCGATTTCAGCCTAAGCAAAATGAAGGATAGCAAGAGTGAATGGAGCTTTTCATATTTTAGATATATTGTGATACAAGACTACAATGGCTTCTCCAATAATAAATAAATCTTTTCAAAGCAGATGTAGAAACTGTCTTAGCTTCCAGTTTTCTGTCCTTGTGTCAAATACAGTAGTTGTGTGGAAGTGTTAGACCTGACATAAAACCCTAAATGCATCAAATGAAAGAGAATGAATAGTTCAAAGTATATGCTGTTTTCAGATGGATTAGGACACAGAATGTTTGAGTGACATTAAGTGATTTTTCCTCATAACTGGTTAAAATAAAAAAAAAAAAATGAGAACCAGGTAAATGTATAGTCACCCGTATTTGAAAGACTCCATGGTAACTTGCCAAACTTTATGAGTTGTTGACTAGAATCCAAACTCTATCATGCAGTAGTTATTCTCTTAAAATAACTGGCCAGCCAGCTACCAACCTCTTGCGACTTGCAGGGCTCTGAGAAAACAACTCTTACAGAGCCAAATACATTAAACTATGTATCCCTTGGGCCAGAGATTAGTGCCCGAAATTTCTACTTTTTGTGGTTTTTGTTATGTAAGAGGTTTTATAAAAATAAAATAATATTAGGAATAGTTACAACTGTTATCAGTTAATCTTTTAATAGTTAATTGATAGAAAATGGGAAAAACATAGAGCAGAATACGGTTAGAAGACAGATCAGTTAAAAACAAAGGAGAAAATAAACTTAAGAGGAATGGTAAAAACCATTTATTTAATTTTCATTATGCCCATGTTATTGAGACTCATTTTTGCTATTGCTAGAGCCAACATGCAAATTATTGAGACTCCAAAACTCATCTCTTCACCTCTCCTACTCCCTCACTGCCAATTCATTTATTCCTCCATTCAGTAAATGTTTGTTGAGTACCCACCACCACAAGGTCTGGCATATGATGGACACTCAACAGATAATCAATTTATTTTGATTTTAGAAAGCACCCTCTTTGTAGTGTGCAGGATGAGTTGGAAAAATGTAAGTCAAGAGGACTAGTTAAGTATAACTGTCTTGAAAAACTTTTGGTTATACCACATCAGAATAGATCTCTTGACTTCACAACACCCCCCCCAAACATGCCAGTTTATGACATGTCATAAATGTGGCACACTGGATTCATATACTGTATACTTCCTAAAACATATACAAAAACAGAAATAAGAAAGGATTCCATAAAATTGAAAAAAAAAAACCCACAATATTTTTCTGTTATCCTCTTTTTGACTATAATTAACCAGAATCTCAAAGCATAATATATATCTTGGGAAGATATGGGTGTAAATCCTTATTTCAGAGTCTTTATAATTTTGAAACTTTTTGATTTTTTGTCAGATGTGATTAGATGTTCATTGTTTATACTTCCTAATGCAGCTGACAAGGTTCTAGAAATAGGGAATGGTTTATACTTCCATTTGCCTGAGATTTGCTTGTGTTTGCATTTTTAGGATTACTCTTAATTTATGTCCGTTATTGTTTTCTGCAGTAATCCTTTTAAGCCCTGTGTCATGCAGTGAGAATTGCTTTTGTTAAAATGAGATAATATGATATGGAAATACACTTGTTAAGTACTATGATGCTTGGAGTAAGTTGAAAGTAAATAAAAATGTCAGTACTACAACATCAACGCTTCCGTGTTGTAGAACTCTCACTGTTTCTGCAAGATTGCTTTGCCAATCTGACATGTTTGAACATCTGATGTGCAGACCAAGAAAGGGTACAGAATAAATTTGTATATTACTTAAACGTAAAACTCAATTTTTTCTCTAGCTTTAGGTAAAAAATAGAAAAACCTAGTATTTTCTTCCCAGACCCCAAGGAATCATCATAGGAATCCCTGGACTTTTTGACTTTGTTGCCCTAGAGGATGCAAAAGGAAGTAGTGGAAGGGGACATGTGAAGAAAAATATATGAGGTAAAAGCAAGTGAATATGATGTTAAAGTCTTGCTCTTTCAGTGATCCTTGTTTAATCAACTGAATTTTTGTTTTTTTAATTTCTACTACTATAACTGTTATTTTGGTTCACAACTTACATCTGAAGTACCACAAAGGATAATTATAATTTTAGGTTATTTTACTTTTCTTATTTGTATTTATGTATGTTTTCAAAATGTTGTATCATGGTATGCATTGTGAGGTATAAACAATGAAAAAAACCTAATCATAGCGGAAAAAATTCAGAAATAAAATTTTTGTAATAATATTTTATTTTTTACTAAAATTTTTTCTTGTAATACTATTTTAAATTAAAAATAAAAAGAACCAAGTTAAACACTGAAAATGTTTTGTGTTTCTTTTCCAAAGATCTAAAAAATGTGTTACTTTTGTATGTTACATACCGACAATATTTGGCAATTTTTGCAGGTAAGTGTAAGAGAATCTGAAGCCGGTCTGAAACCTTAAAATAAAATAGGCTCTTGATAATAAAAATTATATTTATATAATAAAGTATAATTTATATAATATGTACATATTATATATTATGTATAATATATGTAACATATATTAGTGTTATATTTATAGTTTGTGAATTATATATCCCTTTTCAATTTCATCTTTCTTTGCTCTGTTATTTATTCTTGTCACCTCTAAATCATAAACATGTCGACCAGAACCCAGGCAGAAGAAATAAAAAGGTGCAACCCATCAATTTAACTCTGTCTTACAATACTTACAATAACAATAATGGAAGTTAATGTTAATGTTTGACTTTTAGCTTACTAAATGTTTTCACATTCATCTTTTTATTTGATTCCTTCCAAATTCTGAAGTAGATATTAATATTATTAGTAGTATCATATCTCCATTTTATAGATGAGGAGGTTAACAGTGGAGTGACTTGCTCAAGGGCTTCATGTCCAGCAAGTATAAGAGCTAGGACTTAAAATCTCATGGCTTAGGGAGAGGGGCAGGATGGCGGAGGAGTAGGGTCCCCGAGTCACCTGTCCCCACCAAATTACCTAGATAACCTTCCAATCATCCTGAAAATCTACGAATTCGGCCTGAGATTTAAAGAGAGAACAGCTGGAACACTACAGTGAGAAGAGTTCGCGCTTCTATCAAGGTAGGAAGACGGGAAAAAGAAATAAAGAAACAAAAGGCCTCCAAGGGGGAGGGGCCCGCGAGGAGCCGGGCTGAGGCCGGGGCGAGTGTCCCCAGGACAGGAGAGCCCCGTCCCGGAGAAGCAGGAGCTGCACCAACCTTCCGGGCAGAGAGGGGCTCGCAGGGAGTTGGAGCAGGACCCAGGAGGGCGGGGGTGACCTCGGGCTCCCGGGGACACTAACAGACACCTGCGCCCCGGGAGATGCGCCGAGCTCCCTAAGGGCTGCAGCGCGCATGGGGGACCCGGAGCAGCTCGGGGGGGCTCGGGGGCGGCTCCGCGGAGGGGGCTGCGGGGCGGGAGCGCGAATCCAACAGCTCAGGCCCCGAGCACAGGGCGCCGAGACACAGCCCAGGATCCGGCCTCCCCCCGGACAGGCAGAGGCTGGAAGGGCCCAGGACAGAGAGGACGCTCCTGCCCCAGCTGAGCAGATCAGCGGCCCCGCCCCGGAGCCTCCAGGCCCTGCAGACCGAGAGCTCTGGAGTTCCTGCGGGGGCTGACTCCAGGGCTGCAGAGCTGGCCCCGCCACTGGGGTTGTTCCTCCTGGGGCCTCACGGGGTAAACAACCCCCACTGAGCCCTGCACCAGGCAGGGGCACAGCAGCTCCCCCAAGTGCTAACACCTGAAAACCAGCACAACAGGCCCCTCCTCCAGAAGACCAGCTAGACGGACAAGTTCCAGGGGAAGTCAAGGGCATAAAGTACACAGAATCAGAAGATACTCCCCCGTGTTTTGTTTATTTTTTTTGCTTTTTGATTTCTGTTTGCTTCCCCCACTCTTTTTTTTCCTTTCTTTCTTTTTCTTTCTCTTTTGCTTCTCTTTTTTTCTTCCCTTTTTCTTTTTTCTTCTTCTCTTTTCTTTCCTTCTTTCTCTCCTCTCTTTTTCCCTTTTCCCAGTACAACCTGTCTTTGGCCACTCTGCACTGAGCAAAATGACTAGAAGGAAAACTTCACCTCAAAAGAAAGAATCAGAAACAGTCCTCTCTCCCACAGAGTTACAAAATCTGGATTACAATTCAATGTCAGAAAGCCAATTCAGAAGCACTATTATACAGCTACTGGTGGCTCTAGAAAAAAGCATAAAGGACTCAAGAGACTTCATGACTGCAGAATTTAGATCCAATCAGGCAGAAATTAAAAATCCATTGAATGAGATGCAATCCAAACTAGAGGCCCTAACGACGAGGGTTAACGAGGCGGAAGAACAAGTGAGTGACATAGAAGACAAGTTGATGGCAAAGAGGGAAACTGAGGAAAAAAGAGACAATTAAAAGACCATGAGGATAGATTAAGGGAAATAAACGACAGCCTGAGGAAGAAAAACCTACGTTTAATTGGGGTTCCCAAGGGTGCCAAAAGGCACAGAAAGCCAGAATATGTATTTGAACAAATCATAGCTGAAAACTTTCCTAATCTGGGAAGGAAAACAGGTATTCAGATCCAGGAAATAGAGAGATCCCCCCCGCCCCAATCAATAAAAACCGTTCAACACCTCGACATTTAATAGTGAAGCTTGCAAATTCCAAAGATAAAGAGAAGATCCTTAAAGCAGCAAGAGACAAGAAATCTCTGAGTTTTATGGGGAGGAGTATTAGGGTAACAGCAGACCTCTCCACAGAGACCTGGAAGGCTGGCAGGATATATTCAGGGTCCTAAATGAGAAGAACATGCAACCAAGAATACTTTATCCAGCAAGGCTCTCATTCAAAATGGAAGGAATGTGTGACCTCCAAACCAGCTCTGCAAGAAATTTTAAGGGGGAACTCTTAAAATTCCCCTTTAAGAAAAAGTTCAGTGGAGCAATCCACAAAAACAAGGACTGAATAGATATCATGATGACACTAAACTCATATCTCTCAATAGTAACTCTGAATGTGAACGGGCTTAATGACCCCATCAAAAGGCGCAGGGTTTCAGACTGGATAAAAAAGCAGGACCCATCTATTTGCTGTCTACAGGAGACTCATTTTAGACAGAAGGACACCTACAGCCTGAAAATAAAAGGTTGGAGAACCATTTACATTCGAATGGTCCTCAAAAGAAAGCAGGGGTAGCCATCCTCATATCAGATAAACTAAAATTTACCCCGAAGACTGTAGTGAGAGATGAAGAGGGACACTATCTCATACTTAAAGGATCTATCCAAGAAGAGGACTTAACAATCATCAGTATATATGCCCCGAATGTGGGAGCTCCCAAATATTTAAATCAATTAATAACCAAAGTGAAGAAATACTTAGATAATAATACACTTATACTTGGTGACTTCAATGTAGCTCTTTCTACCCTCGATAGGTCTTCTAAGCACAACATCTCCAAAGAAACGAGAGCTTTAAATGATACACTGGACCAGATGGAATTCACAGATATCTACAGAACTTTACATCCAAACTCAACTGAATACACATTCTTCTCAAGTGCACATGGAACTTTCTCCAGAATAGACCACACACTGGGTCACAAATCGGGTCTGAACCGATACCAAAAGATTGGGATTGTCCCCTGCATATTCTCAGACCATAATGCCTTGAAATTAGAACTAAATCACAATAAGAAGTTTGGAAGGACCTCAAACACGTGGAGGTTAAGGACCATCCTGCTAAAAGATGAAAAGGTCAACCAGGAAATTAAGGAAGAATTAAAAAGATTCATGGAAACTAATGAGAATGAAGATACAACCATTCAAAATCTTTGGGACTCAGCAAAAGCAGTCCTAAGGGGGAAATACATCGCAATACAAGCATCCATTCAAAAACTGGAAAGAACTCAAATACAAAAGCTAACCTTACACATAAAGGAGCTAGAGAAAAAACAGCAGATAGATCCTACACCCAGCAGAAGAAGAGAGTTAATAAAGATTCGAGCAGAACTCAATGAAATCGAGACCAGAAGAACTGTGGAACAGATCAACAAAACCAGGAGTTGGTTCTTTGAAAGAATTAATAAGATAGATAAACCATTAGCCAGCCTTATTAAAAAGAAAAGAGAAAAGACTCAAATTAATAAAATCATGAATGAGAAAGGAGAGATCACTACCAACACCAAGGAAATACAAATGATTTTAAAAAAATATTATGAACAGCTATACGCCAATAAATTAGGCAATCTAGAAGAAATGGATGCATTTCTGGAAAGCCACAAACTACCAAAACTGGAACAGGAAGAAATAGAAAACCTGAACAGACCCGTAACCAGGGAGGAAATTGAAGCAGTCATCAAAAACCTCCCAAGACACAAGAGTCCAGGGCCAGATGGCTTCCCAGGGGAATTCTATCAAACGTTTAAAGAAGAAACCATACCTATTCTCCTAAAGCTGTTTGGAAGGATAGAAAGAGATGGAGTACTTCCAAATTCGTTCTATGAGGCCAGCATCACCTTAATTCCAAAACCAGACAAAGACCCCACCAAAAAGGAGAATTACAGACCAATATCCCTGATGAACATGGATGCAAAAATTCTCAACAAGATTCTAGCCAATAGGATCCAATAGTACATTAAGAAAATTATTCACCATGACTAAGTAGGATTTATCCCCGGGACACAAGGCTGGTTCAACACTCATATAACAATCAATGTGATTCATCATATTAGCAAGAGAAAAACCAAGAACCATATGATCCTCTCATTAGATGCAGAGAAAGCATTTGACAAAATACAGCATCCATTCCTGATCAAAACTCTTCAGTGTAGGGATAGAGGGAACATTCCTCGACATCTTAAAAGCCATCTACGAAAAGCCCACAGCAAATATAATTCTCAATGGGGAAGCACTGGGAGCCTTTCCCCTAAGATCAGGAACAAGGCAGGGATGTCCACTCTCACCACTGCTATTCAACATAGTACTGGAAGTCCTAGCCTCAGCAATCAGACAACAAAGAGACATTAAAGGCATTCAAATTGGCAAAGAAGAAGTCAAACTCTCCCTCTTCGCCGATGACATGATACTCCACGTAGAAAACCCAAAAGCCTCCACCCCAAGATTGCTAGAACTCATACAGCAATTTGGCAGTGTGGCAGGATACAAAATCAATGCCCAGAAATCAATGGCATTTCTATACGCTAACAATGAGACTGAAGAAAGAGAAATTAAGGAGTCAATCCCATTTACAATTGCACCCAAAAGCATAAGATACCTAGGAATAAACCTAACCAAAGAGGTAAAGGATCTATACCCTAAAAACTATAGAACACTTCTGATAGAAATTGAGGAAGACGCAAAGAGATGGAAAAATATTCCATGCTCATGGATTGGCAGAATTAATATTGTGAAAATGTCAATGTTATCCAGGGCAATTTACACGTTTAATGCAATCCCTATCAAAATACCACGGACTTTCTTCAGAGAGTTAGAACAAATTATTTTAAGATTTGTGTGGAATCAGAAAAGACCCCGAATAGCCAGGGGAATTTTTAAAAAGAAAACCATATCTGGGGGCATCACAATGCCAGATTTCAGGTTGTACTACAAAGCTGTGGTCATCAAGACAGTGTGGTACTGGCACAAAAACAGACACATAGATCAATGGAACAGAATAGAGAACCCAGAAGTGGACCCTCAACTTTATGGTCAACTAATATTCGACAAAGCAGTAAAGACTATCCACTGGAAGAAAGACAGTCTCTTCAATAAATGGTGCTGGGAAAATTGGACATCCACATGCAGAAGAATGAAACTAGACCACTCTCTTGCACCATACACAAAGATAAACTCAAAATGGATGAAAGATCTAAATGTGAGACAAGATTCCATCAAAATCCTAGAGAAGAACACAGGTAACACCCTTTTTGAACTCGGCCACAGTAACTTCTTGCAAGATACATCCACGAAGGCAAAAGAAACAAAAGCAAAAATGAACTATTGGGACTTCATCAAGATAAGAAGCTTTTGCACAGCAAAGGATACAGTCAACAAAACTCAAAGACAACCTACAGAATGGGAGAAGATATTTGCAAATGACGTATCAGATAAAGGGCTAGTTTCCAAGATCTATAAAGAACTTATTAAACTCAACACCAAAGAAACAAACAATCCAATCATGAAATGGGCAAAAGACATGAAGAGAAATCTCAGAGGAAGACATAGACATGGCCAACACGCACATGAGAAAATGCTCTGCATCACTTGCCATCAGGGAAATACAAATCAAAACCACAATGAGATCCCACCTCACACCAGTGAGAATGGGGAAAATTAACAAGGCAGGAAACCACAAATGTTGGAGAGGATGCGGAGAAAAGGGAACCCTCTTACACTGTTGGTGGGAATGTGAACTGGTGCAGCCACTCTGGAAAACTGTGTGGAGGTTCCTCAAAGAGTTAAAAATAGACCTGCCCTATGACCCAGCAATTGCACTGCTGGGGATTTACCCCAAAGACTCAGATGCGATGAAACGCCGGGACACCTGCACCCCGATGTTTCTAGCAGCAACGGCCACAATAGCCAAACTGTGGAAGGAGCCTCGGTGTCCATCGAAAGATGAATGGATAAAGAAGATGTGGTTTATGTATACAATGGAATATTCCTCAGCTGTTAGAAACGACAAATACCCACCATTTGCTTCAATGTGGATGGAACTGGAGGGTATTATGCTGAGTGAAGTAAGTCAATCGGAGAAGGACAAACATTATATGTTCTCATTCATGTGGGGAATATAAATAATAGTGAAAAGGAATATAAGGGAAGGGAGAAGAAATGTGTGGGAAATATCAGAAAGGGAGACAGAACATAAAGACTCCTAACTCTGGGAAATGAACTAGGGGTGATGGAAGGGGAGGAGGGTGGGGGGGTGAGGGTGAATGGCACTGAGAGGGGCACTTGACAGGATGAGCACTGGGTGTTATTCTGTATGTTGGTAAATTGAACACCAATAAAAAATAAATTTATTATTAAAAAAAATCTCATGACTTCCTTTTTTCCAAATAATATTCTGTGTTCCTTTTCTGTATCCCATTGTACAATGCATTTTTCCCCCTTAATTAGCAGCTTTGGTAGGGAGTGTAGGGGAAAAAGGGGTTAGACCTTTCACAATCCTTTAAATATGAGACATAACAAATTAAGAAAAAAATAATGTACAGAAATAGTATAATAGACATCTATATATCAACCATCAATTTAAATAACTTAATATTTTGCAAAATTTATTTCACATCTCCATCTTTACATACAGCGATTAATCCTATGGAATATTTATGTTTAAAGTTTTTAGTTTCATTCATTTTCTTCTCCTTATTCCAGAATTATTCTGAAGTTGTAATATATATTCCCAAATGTTTTTATACCTTTTAGTCTTTTATAATAAAAATATTATTTGGGTTTAAAAAATTATGTATATAAATCTGTGTGTGGGGTGGGGGCATTATGCCATGTTTTAATAGGAAACTTTTTTTTTTTTCATTTTAACATCATGATGTGAGCATTTGATTCATTCATTTACACTCTTGTTTAGTATTTCATTGCATAAATAAGCTACATTGCATTTCCTAATTGAGAGCAACTTGGGTGTTTGTGTTTTTTTCTGTCACAAACATTTCTGCAGTAAGCACCTTTTATACGTCTCCTTTTCCATACATATGAGAGACTTGAAGATAGGTCTCTAAGAATTTAGAGATTTCTGGATCTTAAGGTATGTGTACCATTAAAAGGGAATTCCAAATTGCTCACCAACATGGTGGTACCAGTTTGCACTCTCACCAAAGTTTCCATATTTCAATGTGCATATTTTCATAGTATTACTAGGCTATTCATTTTATTAACCTAATGGATATGAAATAGTGTTTCATTGTTAAACATTTATGTCCCTGAATTTTAGTGAATTTGAAAAATTTTAAATATTTTATCAACAAGTCATGTTTTTTTGTGTGTGTTTCCTAATTCCTTTGCTCATTTTTTTTTCTATTGGGTTACTTGTCTTTTCCTTAGTAATTCATGGAAGTTTTATATATTTTGGATTATAATCTATTTTTAGATATAAGGATTATAAATATCTTCTAATTTGTGGCTTTTCTTTTTGTTTCATTCTTTTGTCTTACAGACTTCTATTTTTGTTTAGAAAATACCTCCTCTCTCCCTAAGTTTTTGCACAGAAATCTTTAAAGCCTATGATCTCATTTGAAATATGCTCTGCCTTCTTCATTATGATGAGATTCCATTTACCACTGAAGATTTAAAATTTTAAAATGAATGATTGGAAATAAGCCAATTTGAAAAGGCTACATACCATATGATTCCAACTATATGACATTCTGGAAAATGCAAAACTATGGAGACAGTAAAAACATCAGGGGTTGCCCGGGGCTTAGAAAGAGGGAGAGAGGATAAATAAATGGAATACAGGGGATTTTTAGGGCAGTGTAACTATTCTGCATGGTATTGTAATGTTTGATGCATGACATTATACATTTATCAAAACTCATAGAATGTACCAACATAAGCATTAAATTATAATGCCAATTATGGACTTTAGTTAAAAATGTATTCTTATTGGTTCATCAATGATAACAAATACACCACACTAGTGCATGATGTTAATAAAGGGGAAAGCAAATTGGAGGGTCAGAGGGTGTATGGGAGCTCTCTGTATTCTCTATAAACATAAACATTTTCTAAATAATAAAGTCTATTGATTTAAAGGAATGCCTTCTCGGGCAATGAATGCTTTGCTTCTACATATGAAAGTGATTAGAACCCTGAAGGAAGTATCAGAAAATAACTGGTTTTGAAGCACCTGGGTGGCTCAGTTGGTTAAGTGCCCAACTCTTGATTTTGGTTCAGGTCATGATCTCAGGGTCCTGGATGGAACTCTGTGTTGAGCTCCACGGTCAGTGGGTCATCTGCTTGAGATTCTCTCTCTCCATCCCCTGTGCCCTCCTCCCTAAAATATAAACATAAATAAAATTTTAGAAAGAAGTAAAGAAAAGAACTGGTTTTACAAGTCAGAGATATTTTACCTGGTGACTAGAATGCCCAGGTGCCCAGGTTGGTATATGTTTATGCCTGTTGTCCTGGTGTAATTAGCATCTTCCACCACTCTCAGAAAATGTTCCATTTAGACAATAAGTTATATGACCATCCTGCTGGTAGCCCTATAGGCTTAGCTATCAAATATGAGAGATATAGATTTCTTTTTCTAAAATAGGTTGGAAGGTGGTTTATAGATATCTTCTCAAATTCCCTCACTCTTGCTATAAGAAGCAGCTTAGTTTTCAACATGATGATTACCTCTGGCTCTGTGCTCAGGAATGACAGTTATAATTAATAACTGGGGAAAAAAATCATAGTTTATGCTAGAAGACAAGTGTGGTGTCAGTAGAGGTATGTGTTAGAAAGCAACAGATGTGACTCACTGGAAAAAGGAATTGAAATATTTCTTCTTGATGTGAAGCATGAAGATAAGCTTGCCATTCTCAATTCTGCTTTGCTCTTTATCTTGCTCTGCTAGCTCCTCTACAGGGATAAGTGTACTTGGGCTAGAGTACCAGTTGTGCTACATGGTTTGAGATAAGACAGTCTTTTGGGGTCTCAGTTTCCTTCTTTGGAAAATAAGACACTTAAGTCAGATAATCTTTTCTTTTAGTTCTAAAATTATATGATTATGTGTTCTACAATTTTTAGATGTGCTGCTGAAGCCAAGAGTAGTGGGAGATAAGCCAGGAAAAATAAATGAGGCACAAAAGTAGAGGTTCTGAGAAGTTCAGAGTTGAGACTTGCCCTTCCACATGTGAGACAGCAGCTGGCATCAACCAAACATTCACATAGAGAATAACCATAATATCAGATAAAAAATAACAAATAATTTTTTGAAGGAGATGGTGAGAACCAGTCAGTATTTGAGGGACCATGATTACAGAGAGAAGGCAACTAAGAACTTTTTGCTTCATTTGTCCCTTCTGGAAATTAGCTAGGTTTGTACGTGGGAACCTGGGGGTAGCTCTTACTAAGAGACATAGGAGCTGGCAAAGCTTTGGCAACTGTGTGAGGCTGGAGAGACAAAACTCAGATTTCAGGGCTGTCAAAGCAGCTAGGGCTCAAAGGTCCATGTTCCTGAAGTAAAGAAAAGCACAAAGAAATAAGCCTGACCCCCGGCCTTTTGTTTTTGGAAAATGCTAAATTCTTTGAAAAAAGGAAAAGATTTATTTATTTATTTATTTGAGAGAGGGGAAAGCAGAGAGAGGGAAAGAAGGAGAGGGAGAGAGAGGGAGAATCTCAAACAGACTCCCCACTGAGCATGGAGCCTGACCCGGGGCTCTATCTCCAGACCCTGAGATCATGACCTAAGCCAAAACCAAGAGTTGGACACTTAATTGACAGCCAACCAGGTGCCTCAGGAACATGTTAAATTCTTAAGCTGCTCAGTGTTAGAATTTAAGATGCACAGCAAAAATGTGTTGAAAAGTGTTGAGTTGTTAACAGTCTCATAGCCTCAAGGAGAGGGGAAAAATAGGGTTCAAGATATGTTGAAGAAGGGCCCTAATCCCAGCCTTTTGGTCAGGCTCTCTAGGAGGCTGTTCTCCAGGACTGTGGGGACAGAGGGAATAGAGGTAGATTGAGGTTTACTAAAACTGAAATCCAGTCTCAGCTCAGTCATGGGTTAGATGAAGGAATTTTGTTTTTTCCCTAGCTGAGTGGGGAGATGACAAATGACATTATCTTAAGACTGTACACATTCTCATACAAGATCTATAATATTCAATAAAAACATGCATGCAGAGATACACACAAAGAACAGGTCCAGAATTTTTTTAAAAACAGACAATACAGAGTAGCATATAGAACACAAACCATCATTTAGAGCCCTGAGATTAACCAACCACAGCAGCATGTAACCAGGACCATGAGAAGGTGGGGACTGCTACAAGGACAATTCACCTACGTGCCTACAAGGAACGGTTACATCGATTTGGACACTTTGTGTTGTAAATGGAAGAAACCCTATTTCTAACAGACTAAAACAATCAAAATCTCTTATTGGCTCATTAGCTGGTAAGTTCAGAAATGGGCTAGGCTTCTGGATTTGTTTTTTGGGTTCAAATCTGTCATCAAAGACACCTTTGCTTTTACAGTGTCAGCTATCAGTCTTCCCTCATAGCAGCAAAAGGGCTGCAGTAATTCTAGACTTCACGTGCACACAATTCTGTAGAAGAAAGGAGATGGCTGTAGACTGCTAGCTTTCTCATAGTTATGAGAAACATTCTAGATATGAACCCTCCAGGAAACATTTTTTTTAGAACTAATTGGCACAAATTGGGTTCAGTGTCAATTACTGGACATAATCCCTGTGACCAATAACTCTGACACCTGAAATGGGAAAGCTCTAATTGGTTTAAAATAATCATGGTCCACTTCCAGAGCAGAGCACTACACATTTCAAAAGTAGAGTAAGGGGTATTGAGGAAGCTACAATCAATAGCTACTATGGAAGCTTTGAATAAATGTGTGCATGGTGAAAGAAACAACATGCAACTATAAAAAAAAAAAAAAAAAAAAGCTGGGGCGCCTGGATGGTTTAGTTAGTTAAGTGCATGCCTGCCTGCCACTCGGGTCATGATCTCCTGGTCCTGGGATTAGCCCCATGTTGGGATCCCCACTCAGTGGGGAGTCTGCTTCTCCCCCCATCATCCCCTCCTCCACCCTGCTCATGCTCTCTCTCCCAATAAATAAATAAAATCTTTTTAAAAAGCCTAGAGAAAAGAGAAAATATATAATTATTGCAGGTAAGGTGACCATCCCAGAAGAACATGTGTCACAGAAAACAAAATTGCCCACAGTAAACGGGGTAACTGTCAAATTTAAGGTGACTAAATACATGAGAGAAAAGAGTAAAAAGACTAACAATTTGGAAGATAGTGTAAACTGAAAGGGGATATTGCTAAGCCAATAATAAAAAAAAAATAAGACCTTCAATAAAAAGAGCCACATCACTGGATTACTTTATAAATTAGAAATAGAGCAGTATAGAACCAACATGGGTACCAATCAAATCACTAATGTGGGGAAGTTCCTAGGAAAATAAGCCAAAAGAGAGCAGAGAAGATAGAGAAATAGTATCAAAAGAGGCTGTTATACATACGGAGGTCAGAAATTAGAGATTATATGTGTCAATAATTGAAATACAGAATAATGTAGGAAGAAAATGGCCTATTTTCAAAGATGTGATAGAAAACCCCCCCTTGAAATGAAAGAAAATATGATACCGTATGTCAAAAACATGTTACTCTCTACCAGGAAAAACTGTTGTCAAAGAACACATAAACACATATCTTGGGGAAGATTATTGAATTTCAAGCTCCTTCCTCTACAGAAGAAAAAAAAAATCCTGGGTTTTAAATTCAGAAAATGGAAATGTGCCTCAAGGATAAATAATCTGATCCATAGATTTAATGTTATTCTACTAAAAATCTGAAGTTTGTGTGAATGGCTTTATGCACATGCGTGCACAAATACACACTCATTTATAAATGGAACTTGACAAGGAATTTAAAATTTCTACCAAAGAAAAAGGGGTGGATGATATTCAAACACTCCTGAAGAAGAACAAGATGAAAGAGACTTGCCTTGCCAGAGCTATAGTTACCTAGAATAATTGTGACCATACGATACTGACACAGGAGGAACAAATATACAAGTGTAATAGAGTAGATGATCTCTAAACATAACAGCTTATATAATGAAATTTGATTTATGACAGAGTTGGATTGCAGGTCAGTAATGAGAAATGGACCTTTCAATCTATCCTAGTCTGGACTTTTCAATAGTGGTAAGATAATTGATTAGACATGAGAAAAGAAAGAAACTGGACTTCAGTTTTATGCTTATGGCAAAATAAATTTCAAATGGATTAAAGGTTTACATATAAAATGATAAAATTATTAAACTTTAAAAATAAAAGGTAATAATTGTAATATCTTAGGCAAAGAAGTTTCTTAAATAAGAAAAAAAAGGGTACAACATAAGGGAAAAAATTGGATAAATTTGACTCAAGCAAAACCACGGACTCCTGTTTATCAAAAGACACCTTAAAGATGGTGTTGGCAAAGGTTTAAGCAATCAGAATTCTTAGGCATTGCTGGTGGAAATATAAATCTGCACAGCATCTTGGAAAAGTTTGTATTATCTTGTAAATAATCATAACTACCCTGCTTCCTTGATACGCCCTAGAGAAAAGATGTACGTGAGCCCCAGGACATAGTATAAGAATGTTTGTAGTAGCACATTTTCTAGAAGTAAAAACAGATAAACACAGAGACATTGGAAATACCCAAATACCACTCGGGTATAGAATGAATGAGTTATTTGTGGATGCATTCCATGAGTGCTAGAAATCTGTGTAAAAGAAGAAACTACATCTACTACAAGAACATGGAGGGATCCCTGAGTGGCTCAGCGGTTTAGCACCTGCCTTCGGCCCAGGGCATGGTCCTGGGATCCTGGGATCGAGTCCCACATCGGGCTCCCTGTATGGAGCCCGCTTCTCCCTCTGCCTGTGTCTCTGCCTCTCTCTCTCTCTCTGTCTCTCATGAATAAATAAATAAAATCTTTAAAAAAAAAGAACATGGAAAAATATCAGGAACATAATTTTGAGGGAAACAAAGCAAATCATGGCAGGATACATAGGATATGATTCTATTTGCATACAAAGCTAAGTTTGAAACAATTTCTCAGAAATTATTGAACTGGAAAAAATAGAGGCAGAATCAATGAATAAATATAAGAATTGCATCTTTGAAAAATCAAAACCAAACCTAAACTAGATAAAGCTGCCTAAAGTAATCAAGAAACAAAATAGGAAAAACACAAATATATGTACAATTAAAAATGAATGTTTTCGATTGCTCCTTTTCCAAATTACTACAAAGTGGCTTAAAACAACACAAACTTATTATCTCACAATTCTGTAGGTCAGAAGTATAGGTAGGCTTAGGTGATCATCTGGTTCCTCTGGCACAGGGCTCAAAAGGATGAAATGAACATATCAAGTCAACCTGGACTCTCATTCTGAAGCTCTGGGGTAGAGTCTGCTTACAAGCTCATTTAAGCGTTGGCAAAATTCGCTTGCTTGTGGTTGTACGTTACTGTCTCCTTGCTGACTTTTATTGGGGAGACTCTCTCAGCAGCTTCAAACCAGTAGCTGTGCATCAAATCCTTCTCACACATCTAATCTCCCCCATGTTCTTCCTGCTGTGTTCCTTCTGCCATACTTTTTTACTCTAGTTAGAGAAAGTTCTCTGCCTTTAAAGGTTTCTTTCTGTGCTTTGATTGTGTCCACCAGGATAATTCAAGAAAATCTCTCCTTCTCAAGGTCTATGGCCTTGTCCTATTTGCAGTCTCTTTTGCCATGTAACATAATATTTAAAAACTCTGGGAATTAGGGCATGGGCATTGGGCAAAGGGGCAGAGAGACAGGGCATTAATCTGCCTACTGTAAAAAAATAAGGAAGGAGAAATAACTCCTGATGCAGAAAAACATAAGATAAATTATAAAGCACAAATTTATGCAAATAAGTGTGAAAACCTACAGAAATGGATGATTTTGTAAGAAATGTGATTTACTAAATTTATTATGAAATGAGGCAGAAAAAAATATATCCATGCAAGGGAATTAAGACTATCAAATTTCCTGCAAAAATACCAGTCCAAATGATTTTACAGTTGATTTTTTCAAACCTTCAAGGAATAGATAATTTCCAATGTTATCTACATGATCCCAGAACATTGAGAAAATGGTGTGCTATTTATTATTTATTGGTATCCAGCCTCTTCTCGGACTGTCTGAATTCTCTTCTGCAAGGATTTTGCTAGCAGGGTTCTGGTTAATTCTGCCAATTGGAGGCACTAATATAAGATTAGGAAGGGAGAGGAATGGAAAAGCAAAGTTCTCCTTCCAGCAATGGTGGCAGGTCCAGGGCAGGTATGAGCAGGCTCCACAGTAGCAGTGATGCAGAGTCCAAAGGCAGTGGTGGCCATACAAATACGTGGATATCTCTCTTTCCGGGCCTGCAACTATAACCTATAGGTCTTGATCTCAGGGTGAGATCTTGCTCTTCAGCCCTACCAAACATTTTGAGACCCAATTTCCTATTTCAGCTCCCTCTCCACAGGAAATATCTTGAATGCTTTCTGTGCTTCTTATTCGAATCTAACAGATACAGAGGTAAGCATTTGAGTTGCTTTTATAAAGCCTGCTCAAATTGATCACATAATTTGACAAACACAGCATAAAAAGGAAATGTCAAACTGGATTTATTAATGAATGTCAATGCAAAACTTCTAAATAAAACGTTATATAAAATATTAAAATAAAAACAGAATTTAATGAATACCTTTATAAGTAATAAATCATGAGTAACTGGGGCTCATCTCAAAGTCATTTATCATATCAATATGTCGAAGGAGAACAAGGGAATGAAATAACAGGTATAAATTTTCCAAAGAGGGAGACAAATTTGTTTCTTATGGTAATGTACTTAAATAGCCTCAAAGAATCAGCTGAAAAGCTATTAGACACAATATGAATATTTAATAAAGTGCCTGGTTACAAAATTAATCTATAAAATAATTAGTTTTTTTATTTTAAAAGCAATCACTGATATGAAAGAAAATATCTTCGTCACAAAAGCAAGGAGAAAAATAAAACCAGAGAAAAGCTTTTGAAAATGTGCAAGCCTGGATAGAGAACTTTAGAACACTGACCAGGGTGTAGAAAGCAGACTGAAGGCATGAGAAGGTGTATCTTACTTTTTGGTTAGCAAGCTCAACATTTCAAAGATATCAATCCTTTACAAATTAATCAACTAAAACCATATGTGTATTCTCATCAAAATACCAAAATGTTTAATTTTAATTTTTTGATTCTAACAAAATAATTCTAAAATATAAATTTGGCTGAATACTGAGATCAAAAAAGAAAAGTAATGTGAGTGGTCTAACTGTATCCAAGAATAAAATGTGTCATGAGTGCAACAGTAATTAAAACAGTATGGCACTGATGCAGGAATAAACCTGCTGAAAATGAACCAGAGCAGGAGGTCCAAAATAAACTCGTGTACATATGAGAATTTGGTTATGATGCAATTGACCTTTCAAATCTGAAAATATGCCCTTCTTAATGTACAGTAATAGGATAATTAGCTACTTGTATGACACATATTTAAATACATCCAGATCCTTACTTCTCTCATTATTTCAAAATAAATTCCAAATTACTAAAAAAATGCAATGATAAATAAAAATTATAAATATTGGGCAGCCCCGGTGGCACAGCGGTTTAGTGCTGCCTGCAGCCCAGGGCGTGATCCTGGAGACCCGGGATCGAGTCCCACATCAGGTTCTCTGTATGGTACCTGTTTCTCCCTCTGCCTGTGTCTCTGCCTCTCTCCCTCTCTCTCTGTCTCTATGAATAAATAAATAAAAATAAAATCTTTAAAAAAATATTATAAATATTTAGAAGGGCACATGAGTAAATTTGTTTTTATAATCTGACTGAAGAAAGCTCTTTTAGAATAAACTCATCAACTATAAAAGAAAATTAACTGACATATTTTGAGCACAAATATTAAAAATTTTCTGTTGGGCAGGCGCCTGGGTGGCTCAGTCTGTTAAGTGCCTGACTTTGGCTCGGGTCATGATCCCAGGGTCCTGGGATGGAGCCCCACTTTGGGCTTCCTGCTCACAGAAGAACCCACCTCTTCCTGCCGCTCCCCCCGCTTGTGCGCTCTCTCTCTCCCTCTCTCTCTCTCTCTCTCAAATAAATAAATACGATCTTTAAAAAATAAATTAATTAATAAAAGGTGGCATTGTTTGTAGTGATTTAAAAACAAACATACAAACTTGATGTCAAGGGAATCTTTGTGTGTTGGTAAACTATACAAGATACCAAGGAATTATTAAGGAGAATGAGATCAGCATGAATGTACTTTGCAGGAAAGTTCATGAACTACTGTGAGGCAGAAAAACAAGTCACATTAAGTATGCATAGCACAGTTTTACCCCAAAGTTTGTAAAGATACACACACACACACACACACACACACAAAGACAGACATACACAACAACACGTTCATGTGCATCTAAAATAAAACATCTAGAAGAATACACACCTCATTTAAGAGATCATCGCTGGGAAGTTGCGTGGGAAAAGAGGGAGATGTCAGACTGTTTCTTAATTTCATAAAATTCTAAACAGTTCATTTTTTCCCCCTCAGAATTATATATTAATTTTTAAATACTAAAAAGTCCATCTCAAAAAAAAAAAAAAAATAAAAAGTCCATCTCAGGGGTTTTTCTTTTTTTTTTAAAGATTTTATTTATTTATTCATGAGACACACAGAGATAGAGGCTGAGACAGAAGCAGTCTTCTCACAGGGACCCAGATGTGAGACTCACTCCCCAAACCCGGGATCAGGCCCTGAGCGTAAGGCAGACATTCCACCGCTGAGCCACCCAGGCGTCCCCATCTCAGATGTTTTTAGAAAGAGGTCTCTCCAAATATCTCTTACATGGATTCCCACAGCACATTGGGATCTGTTGGCGAACTTCACAGTCCCGCTGGCCCCCATGGGAATCGATTCCTGCTTAATTAAGCAACCCAACCAGGGAAGGTACAGGCAACACCTTTTAGAACAGCCAGATGCACACCAAGGAGTTGTACTCCTTAAGGGGGGCCAGTCCATCTCATACATAATTGACTTCATTCTTGAAGTGCACTGCCTTGGAGTGCTGTTGACTAAGTTTCCCCTCATGGCTGTGGAGTCCTCACACTAGAAGTCATCACTGCTGTTGGTTAGTGGTTGAAGCTACCAAACTGGGAGAGCTATGGCTTATTTTGTAATCCAAACATAATCATAAGGTGTTTATTTTAATAATCTTCCCTTTGAATTCAGCGTCTGGGCCAAATAGGAAAAAAACTGTTGGCTTGACACTTCATTTTGCAAATATACCTTTTCCGGCAACAATGATGGCCTCAGGGCCCCAAGGCCGTGGGCACTTAAACTAAAACATCTTTCTTACACAGAAGAGGTTTACAATTCTGTAAAGGTTTTGTCATGGCATTTAAGTAGCCTGATATTCTACAATGCAGTCATACCTACAAATTTGATGGATTATATTTTAGGAACAATGATTGTTTTCAGTGGGGGGAAAAACCTCCACAGACGGATTGATACTGGGCTCCATGCTGGGTCTTATGCATTAATCATGAAGTATCATGCTTATGCAAATGTGTAGACTCCCAATTAGGCAGAGAGCACAGAGCCTTGGGAATAATGTTATGGGCTATTGGGCCTTTGAAATACACTCCTTGGCCAAATTTTCAAAAGCAAAGCAGATTTGAGATGCCTTTTTACTCTTGAAAACAGGTGTACAATTGTCTTCTTAGTCCTTATTTCATGCCTTCAACCTTAAAATAAAGCTTTCTCCCAGTTGGCATGATTTTCCCTCATTGCTCAACAGAAGCAGTGGAAATTCTGAATCACTGACAAGAAAATAAAATGTTCATTCAAAATCTATACGTGCTAAGAATATTGAGGATACATCAATATTTGGGTTTTTTTTGCCACACATTTGGAATGTTTCATGTATTCAGTTTCCTCTGGCAAGCTCTGCCATTTCTTATATTTTCTGTGATTAATCAAAATATTCAGGTTTCTGTACTGCAAATCCTCTGCACACAATGCAAATATTATGAAGAGAAAACACAAAATGCTAGAAGACAAATTTTCACTTTTATATATTATTTCTCAGTTTCAAACTTTACTTTGCTCACTTGAAACTGCTGATGTCTTATCCTAGCTCTTATTTTCATAAGACACTTGTTGGATCCACTCCAGTATCTGGAGAGGATGTAGTGGTGAGTGGGAATGAGAGAGAGAAGAAGAAAGGTTAGAGAAGACTTAGCTGTGCTTCATTTAAATATCTCTATCTAAGGTGGTCACTTGGAGTGTGGTTATGTCGACATTGCTAATTATTCAGATTAGGCAGATAAATTGGCAAAGCAAGGGTTGCTGCAAAAGAAAAGTTCATAGGTTAGGAAAAAGGCTGAAAAGATGTTTTTGCGGTCATATGTACTGTAATCCTTACCTGTAACTACCTAGTTTAACAAAAGCTTCAGACACATATTTGAACATTTTCTTATTTAACTGGGAACCAGCTTAGTTATCAAATCCCTGCTTCTTTCAACAACAATATCTAGGACACAGCTGATTGATAAGCCATTTACTATATAACTTGCTTCCAATGTAGTGCTCACTCATGGCTTGGGTGGGGTGGAGGACTGGCAGGGAATGGAGTGAGAAGAAGGGGGAAGAAGGGAGGGAGGGAGGGATAGAAAGAAGGAGGAAGACTGTGGGATCAAGGGAAAAAGAGAGATGGAGACCTTCCTTATCATGTTTGGCAGTTGAAGATAATGTCTGGAAAACACTCCTTTGTGAGAAAAGACTTCTGACTTTTAAAATGGTGTTGATCCACTGCTTTTTTTTTTTTTTTTAGAATGCCCCTGGCTATGTGAGTAGCACGTCCAATTAGATCTGGTTGAAAAGTTTGTATAGAAATCTGAGGCCTTCCAAATGCAATTTATTACAATAAGCTATTCAACAAAAATTGGCTTTTGTTAGCCCATGCCTTAATATGGTGTTGGTTAAGTTAGTCTGGTCAATCTTTTTTGACACAGCGGCTGCTTCTTCTTCTTCTTCTTCTTCTTCTTCTTCTTCTTCTTCCTCTTCTTCTTCTTTTTAAGGTTTTATTTATTCATGAGAGAAACACATTGAGAGAGGCAGAGGCACGGGCAGAGGGAGGAGCAGGCTCTCTGTGGGGAGCCTGATGTGGGACTCAATCCCAGGACCCCGGAATCATGTCACGACCTGAGCCAAAAGCAGACACTCAACCACTGAGTCACCCAGGTGCCCCTTTTGACATAGCTTCTTAATCCTGGCAACAAAATCATCCTTTTTTCTTCACTTTCTCTCTCCTTTCTTTTTCACACACACACACTCACACACATGATTTTAATAGTTAAAAATTTTAAGTATCTATTACTACTCACTTTATGAGGACTATCGGAAAAAAACTTCTCTGTGTATTCATTTGTCAGTGGAGAAACTCATTTCTGAATGTGTTACTAAAAAACCAGGACCAGCAAGTGGACTTTGTAGGTAGGTCATATGCAATGTTTCCTATGACTTCTGAGTAGCTATGGAAAGAGAGCTGTACCCATTTACCCATAACAGGACCCATTTTACAATTGAGGCCCTCCCTTCATCTCCAAGTTTGGGAAGTATCACTGTCCCCACTAGCATTGTCCTCCCTGGGATCAGAAGCTTACAAAGAGAAAGATCAAAGAGTGAGAGAAAGCCATCGTCCATCTTCACAGAAAAACATCTGATTTCTGTTGTGGGTAGGTTTATTTAGGTGTTCTCTGTTTCCATAGCAAAAAACAAAGTAGTGACTGGAGAAATAAGGCAATAGAAAATTATGATGTCACGTTGGAATTTGTTGAATGGAAATTAATGAAACCAAATGGTGCTCCAGAGTTTTCTTCTACAAGAAGGTTATGAAAGGGCTTTTTGTGTCAATGTGTTGCTTGCTTGCTTGGCTTTGTGTTGCTGCTTTGATTTTTGTGTTTCCTATGCAAGATGAGTATTTTTTCCCACTATAGTCTCGAACAAAGGAGCAGAGTGGTGCTTGGCGCTGAGAGACAAGTATAATCGTATCCTTAAGAAAATAATCTGGTACTATGATGTGGTAAAATAGAACTTTTTTCAGACAGGGTAGCCTTTGCCAGTAGAAGGTGGTGATCATTCCCCACAGAAATGCAGAGAGACAAGAAAGGACAGACTTAAATTTCCTACAGCATTCTACTGCCCCATATCACCCATCCCTTACATCAAAGAAGTCTTCCAACCCTATTTATAACTGAGCCCAAGAAAAATATCTCAGCATGACTCTGCCAGTTAACCACCATCGAATCTGTTCCATCCCTAACATAACTTTGTCTTCTCTCTGTAAGCTACAGTAAGCTGTTCTGCAATGACAATTTCCACTACTTTGCCCTACTTTCTTTAGCCTTTACTTCCAATTAGAACAAATAGCAGTTTCCAAAGTGTGGTCTGGGGGCTCTTGGGAGAGCCCCAAGACCCTGTCAGGAGGTCCTCATTGTCAAACCTACATTTTTGTAATGTTATTTGTCTTTTGTACTCTTATTCTCTCACGTATGTGCAGTAGAGTTTTCCAAAAGCAATATAAAGTGTCTCACACATCTTTAAAATTGATTTTAATGAATTAAAGATCAAATAAAAATAAAGATAAATAATTTTAATTAATAAATTTAACAGATTAAATGCAGAAGCAGATATGAGATTCCAGCTGTCTTTTACTAATAGACATTAAAGAAATCATGAAATTTGCAAAAATATTAAACAATGCTTGTCTTCATACTAATTTTTTCCTTTGGAAAATATAGTGATATTTAATGAAGTATGTCATTTGTGTTAACATATAACATATTTATTGTTATTTTGAGCTATTAATAAATGTTCTTCAATTTTTTGATTTTTAATTTCTAATATGAGAAATGCTAATAGATATAACCAACATAAGAAAAGGTCTTTGTGGGGCACCTGGGTGCTTGGTTAAATATCTGCCTTCAGCTCAGGTCATCATCCCAGGGTCCTGGGATCAAACCCCAGGTCTGGTTCCCTGCTCAGAGGGGAGCCTACTTCTCCCAATCTCTCTGCCCTCCCCAACCCCATTCCTATCCCTGCCCCCACCACTCATGTGCTCTCTCTCTCAAATAAATAAATAAGTAAATAAAATCTTTTTTAAAAAAATGTCTTTGGGATCCTCCATAATTTTTAAGAATTTTAGGAAATCCTGAGACCAAAACATTTGAGAATCCTTAGCTTACAAAGTGAGCAGAGCAGAGTTGACGTGGGTAGTGATGCCTTTATCTTTAGTGTCACAAAGTACTTGTAAATTAGCTACAGGTGGGCCTTGCTTTATAATAATCAAGTGTATTAATATTAGTACTCACAACAAAGATAAACTATGTGGGGATCCCTGGGTGGCGCAGCGGTTTGGCGCCTGCCTTGGCCCAGGGCGCAATCCCGGAGACCCGGGATCGAATCCCACGTCAGGCTCCCGGTGCATGGAGCCTGCTTCTCCCTCTGCTTGTGTCTCTGCCTCTCTCTCTCTCTCTCTGTGTGTGTGACTATCATAAATAAATAAAAATTAAAAAAAAAAGACAAACTGTGGTAAAATTCAAATTATAAGCAGAATTTGATGAGTTTTTTAAGTGCACTGTGACTAGTTCATAAAACCATAAATGCATTTTCAACTTCTAAGAACATTGGTTAGGTGGCCTGATAAACACCTTGGTCCTCAGTTTGGGTGGATTAAATGTAACCCCCTTTGGGTATGAGAAAAAGAATAGTGATTTAATGGGCTTTAAAGACAATGAAGCTGAGAAATCCGTATTTGATATTTCTTACAAAAAAGGTAAAACTCAGAATAAGATATAGGGGAAGTGAAAATGTGACTGGCTCTAGAAGAAAGAGATTAATATCCTTTTCAGAACCAATTGATTTTAACATGAATTTTTTTTTTTTTTTAAGTAGAAATAAGAAGAGCAAAGAATCATGCTAGGACAAACTAGATTATTCTGCCAGATTTGCAGCAGAGTGTTGCTTTTTGAGGTATTATTTTTAAAAATTAGAGCAGGAAACTTGATTAAAATTGGTTTGGGGAAAAAAATTGGTTTGGGGAGAATCAAGGGAATCAAGAGTTGAGAGATAGAAAAACAGAGTTGAGTTTAGGGACCTGCAGAGAGAGCTGTTCAGCTTGGAATTAACAAATGGGCCGGGGTTTGAACCATGAGAGAGCCAAAGGCACTAACTATCCTCAGAGAAGAGTAAGAAAAACAGACCATGAACAAGTTAACAAGTTGAATATACTTAGTAACAAGAGCACGTGCTGGCTTTGGGGGATGAGGGTGCAGGAGTGGGGGCCATGGGGCCCTTTGTGTGCACGGTGTGTGTGATATGTGTTTGTGTGTGTGTGTTTGGTACTGGTGTCAGGTGTTCAGAGCCTACAGCACACACTCTTGATGACAGGGAGCTTGCCATATTGATGACCCCGAAGATGGTCCATTCTGAGGAGGAAAACAAGGGACTCAGGTGTGTATGATTTTTGAGTAAGTCTCTCCTTTGCAGAAGGAGAAATGCACATCTACTTTTTTGATTTCTGGAGTGAACTTTCTGGTACACAGAATGTCCACAGTCACTCCTGAGTCCTGTTCTTGACAGCTAGTTAAAAGTGCCATGTTTTCAGCAAGGGCTACCAATTCTGACATTTTATTTTCAGCCGTATTGGTCAGTTGACATTTGATTGGCTCGTGAGTTTACTATCAGAAGATGGGCTTTTGCTTCTCTTCAGTTATGATACTGGCTGAGCTAATTTTTATCAAATTTTTCAAAATGTCATCATCTTTAGCCAAGAAAAGGACAAGGAAGATTTCTCTTTAAGTTAGAGCTCTTTATAGAGTTCGACGTTAGCTGAACACAAAAGGTTAGAATGAAAAATGTTGGCCATCTTCATCATAGATGTGGCCACAGCCTCTACTTAAATTTTCCATATAATTTGTTCCATTTAATATATGTCACATCTATGCATGCCTAAATTGGAGCTGCTTAAAGTCAAAGCTACCTAGTGGTACTGAAATTTTTTATATATTAAACCATATGATGGAAAAGACAAAGCACCAGTCTTCCTGCTCATACACTGCAGGGTGCAAGGAAGTGATTTTTTTAAGATGTGGCATATAAACCGTGGATAATTCCTACATTTATTCAGGGATCTTAGTCGCTTATAGCTCATACATACAAATGTATATATGTACACACACATCCTGCTGAACACTGCTCAAAAAATAGGGGGAAACGTTAAATGTAGAAAATGCATGTTACAAATAGAATTTAAACTGAAGAGATTGAACTCATAGGCCACTTTAGCAATCGTAAGGAAGCTAGCTGCAAAAAATATACTGTTGGAATTAAAATGGAGGAAGGGGATGAGAGAAATAAGCTTTTGTGGGAAAACAAGCCTATAAAAGGTTAATAGAAAACTCACACACACATAGAAAACAGGCCCTGGTTTTAGTAACCATACAAAAATTTCTGAAGGAAATTTCAGGCTTCTTTGAATATTGAAGAGATGTAGGAAGTTGGTTTCTGGTAAGGAATGCTAACAGTGTTCTGTGGAGTTACAGTGGGTGGTCAAATGCCCCCTGTGGAAGTTTTCCTCCCACACATTGGCAAAAGATATATAAAATCATTTAAATTTTGAGCATTAGGGACCTAAGGGTAGTTGTCCTTGCTTGGGATTGGATGTCTACGTTCCTTTTATGTCAGTACTTACATTGGATTCAAAGTTTGTCCCAGGTTCTTAGGCATGTTCTGAGATCAGGGTCATAAATATATTTAAAAATGTATAATACCCCAGAGAGCTTTCTGAATGAGAAATGATTTTAAGAATATTTAAGAATGTAGAGCAAAGACAGAAAGTCTTAGGGAAGTGGTGAAATCGATCGTAAGATTATTTGAATTAAAATGTAAGGTTCATATCCTAATAAAACAAAAGGCCTTCCTTCACAGCTGAGGTGGTGATTATTATAACCGGAACATTAGCTTTCTGTAGAAACTGGCCTCAGATCTTCTAAGTCAGAAGATCTTAAAATGTTTTGTGCTGTTGATCTCTCGGGCCATCTGATGAAGCCTGTGGACTATTTCTCAGAATAATGTTTTTACAAAATTGATCAATTATATTAAGGAGGAAGCCCTGGCTTCAGAATATATCCACATTATATCCATGCATGAGTAAGCATACATGGATATGACACGTATGAATCTACAATATATCCATATCATTTCCACATTATGGGTATATTCTAAAAATGGAGCCAATCTCTTGATGAACTGGATCTGCCTTGAAAAGAAAAGTTAAAAAATGACCCTGTGCTTTTGAGCAGAACAAATGGGAGTATGGAATGTCCATACTTAAATGATCTTACTGGACACGTAGACACAAGGGAAAGAACAGTGGCCTACTGCTTTTGATAATTTTTTTCTCATTATTAAGCATCCACTAAGATGGTGATGGTCATTGTGGCTTCTTTTCCTTTTTCTCCAGATTAAATTTATGATGAGCCCTTATGTGAAAGGAAACTAATGAAAAATGGCCATTTAAAAGCTCATCTTTCAATGCAATATGATTTATTTGTTCTATCTAAGCTTTCCTTTATTAGCCATTAACCGAGTTATTAAATGTTTTTCATGCTATAATGATGTCAGTTCCTTTCATGGCTGCCACTCAATTCCCCGTGAGGGTCTGCTCATAGCTAGCATTGCACTGATGCTTGATAAAATGTAAATAATGCACAGAAGACAATGGAGAAAATGTCATAAGCACTCACTGTGAGCTAAGCAAATTCAGGGTAATGTTGACATTAATAGTCCAACGTTATTTAGTACACACTGTGTTTGGCTTTTATTTCTGAGTATATCTGATCATTATTTCCTGTGTTATTCTTTGGAGTAGTTAAAAATGCCTGAGGTGAACTTTCATCAAGGAACAAGGACCTGAGGAGTGTCAGCCTGACAGCCCTTCCTATGTGGCCAATCAGCAGAAGGCCAGTTAATGACAGGCCCTGCCCTGTACACAATAAGAGGAGGTTGGGTTAAGCACGTGGCTGGGGCTGAGATTCCAGAGTCTGACTGTCTTAGAGGGTTGGAAGAATAGGAAACAGGGAACTCACTAGGTTTACCTTGAAATCTTCCTTCTTTTACCTTTTGAAACTGCTGGTTTTATGGTCCAAATTACTCCAGAAACCTTGTTCTCTGTAACTATTTAGGGCTGTCACTAAGGAGAGAAAGGAATAGGGACTTAAGAGATGAATTTTAAACTACGAGTGAGGTCAATTTATACTGTTCTGGGCCTTTTTTTTTTTTTTTTTTTTTTTTTTTAAGTGTGTTCCCTTTTCTTCAGTGTGAGGATTTGGCTTTCAGGTTTGGAAGTCAGTAGATTCTCACTCTATTTTTCTGACAAGATGTGTAAATCTCCTAGACTAACGTGTGTCAGAGAAGATAAAGTTATAAAAAAGGATGTGTGTTTGGTAAGCGGTATTGTGGACCTGGAATGGAAACAACAGGAAATCATTGGGTTGGAGGAAATGGATGGAGAGAGGACAAGAAATAAACGGAAAAGCATCTGGCTCCTTTTCCTTTACCTGCATAATTTTAAAAACCTTGGAGCTAAAATGAAGAAAACCAGAAAACAATGAATTTTACCTTCATTGTGTACAACGTGTAATTTGCTCTTTCAGTTAAGAATAATTAACACCTATGACCAACATTAGGCAAAACTATAAAGTCAGTGAGATTATTTTCAAAATCTTTCTATTCCTCTTTCACTGGTCTTTAGTCTCCCTTAGGGGAGTCTTAATAGGTATAGTAGCACTCACTCAAGCCTCTTGGAAATTTCCATGTGGGTGTGATGAATCTTCTTCAACCTCCCTTAAAATATACTTGTTCTGTCTCCCAGACTTCCAGAGCCCAAAATGTGACTAAAGTTAATTAAATATTGTAAAAAAAAAAAAAAAAAAAAGGAAAAAAAGGCAAAACACCTCTAAATCATATAAGTCTTTTAACTAATTATCTAAATAATAGATAATAATTTCTGGGTAATAGCTGAGCTTTTAACTCACTTTAGATAGTATTTTTGTTTTATCAAGATACTCTCATGCCTTACCCAAAATAAATAGGATGGCCATTTTCGATGCTATGAGAGAAAGGTAAGAAAGATGTCTATTGATTTGATGGTCCTTTCAGTTCCTTTTACATCTGACCTTTAGCTGACCACCTGTTCATGTCAGGAAACCATATAGGCCAACAGTAGAAAGACAATAGCCTATAATCATACAGATAGAGACTATGATATATCTCCAGATTTTCTATCATCAAAATGGGAGCAGTTTGGTTAATATTTTTAGGAACTGTATGTGAAATTATAGATTCTCTAGTTATTACATTTTACAGAATTCAAAGAAATAGGCTGTAACTGTTGTAGAAGAAACCTATTTAAGACTCAAAGAAAACATTTTGCCACCTCCAGAATCTACATTTAAAGGATTTTCATCTTCTATCTGCAGAGCTTTATGACCAGGTTAGATAATTCTTTGATTGGCTAGTTTGCTTATCAGCCTGATGGCATGTTTGTTTCCTAATAACTAGGATTTGGAATCTGTGAAGCTTCCCAGCATTGTCCTCTACTCACACCATCCGAGGCAGGAAAAAATGGTGGTTCTTTCTTGGTTGTGAGCTCCCTCAAGGAATATCAAGAATTTACTGAAATCTCTGTCTACTTGCAGAGAATAAATTCTCATGCTGCTCTTTTGCAAATATTTCAAATTATTTGTCTAACAGTAAATTAGACCTGACATGTTAATTGGTTTAGGGAGCCACGCATGATGTTTGCTCATTTGTGACTAATTTCTAATACATTAGTATTTTCGAAAAAAAAAAAATAGATCAACTTAGAGAAAACCAGTTCTAGAGCTCAATCATCCTGCAACTTCCGTTATCGGAGAAACCACGAACACTAAAATTAGTATGAAAGTTGCATAGATGTCTCATTCTAGGCCTGGCTGATGACTCATATGACCTTAAACACATAATTTCGCTTCGCCTTTCCTGGGGTTTTTCCTTCAGTAAAATAGATCCAATTAATATTACACACCAGCCTACTAAGGAAATTGGCAGAATTACTGAGATAATAAAAATAGTGGGAAATATAGTTGTTGAAGGGACCTCAGGGCCTTGTATTCATGCTCCCTCCTACTGTGGGGGACCGTCTGACCCACCTAAATTTATTCTTTCAATGTTGAGCAAACTTAATCTCTTAGGATGGAGAAACCGCATCAATGCTCCCCCTCAGGGGCAGCCCCCGGGGTGGCTCAGCGGTCTGGCCCCGCCTTCGGCCCAGGGCCTGATCCTGGGGTGCTGGGATCGAGTCCCACATCGGGCTTCCTGAATGGAGCCTACACTCTCTCTGCATATGTCTCTGCCTCTCTCTCTCTCATCTCTCATGAATAAATAAATAAAGATCAAAAAAAAAAAAAAAAAACCTCCCCCTCAGGTCCTCCTCTGCTTTACTAACTTGATGACTTTATCATTTATCACAAAGTTGAGTCTGCATTTCCTTTACGGTGGCAGATAGATACCATTGTTCCGAGCCTTTTTCGGTGAACATGGCAAATGACGGCATGCTCGGGAAATTCCATGCAATCCTTTGAAAATAGTGCATCTTGCAGTTATGTGTTCTTAGTTTTTGTTTTTGTTTTTGGTTTATCCCCCTAAGACTCCTTTTCCTTCCTTAAGGTTGGTTTCTGGTGAGTGATAGAGAAGCTGGGTACATCAAAAGACAGTCTTACAATGAACACAACTTATTCTTCCTATGAGTCATGATCAGTGATAAACAGAGACATTTGATACCTTCATGACATTTTTGTAGCCAGTTATATATTTTTAAAGATATGTTTTTAGTGTAGAGCTATAAGTAAACCAGAACTTGTCAAGTGATTATGAAAATTCTTGGCATTTAGGAACAATTTGAGAGGTTCATAAACTCAGGTCATTACAAGATATGTGGACATTATGTATCTAATATACATATATAAAATATGTCATATATCATATACAGTGATTATATAAAGCTTTTATATATATATATATATATAATGATTTTTATCAGCAAAAAATCAAAGGCAAATAGTGTATTAAACCTTATCAATATAATTCCATACTGAGGGTTCAATGAGGAAGCTAGAGAGAAAGTATTTTCTTAGGATTTCTAAATTATAGCTGGAGAAATTGAGGCATAGACCAGAGTCACAAAAAATGGACTATAGAACATGTACAATGAAAAACATTGGTTTTTTTGTGCTGGTTGGATAGATGCATTGTACACAAATTTTTAGGATAACAAGTGAGATATTTAAAAATTCATCTTTAGTTGATTTGAATTGTTCTTGGTCATTGGTGTTCTATTTTGTATAGTCTAATTAATTCTTACTGCTTGAGTCTGCACCCTGGGGTGATTTTAAATAAGTAAATACGTAAAGAGTTTTCATTTGCACCATGATATTGACTCGTTGAATGATTTTGTAGTTTAACTTCCTTATTTTCAGCCAGGATTAATTCCATCTCATTCTTTACAGACACCACACACACACGCACATGCACACACACACACACAGACATTATTATATGCTTATCTTACTAAAATTCTAAATGCATTTCTGCCAAAAGTGTTATGTTCTCTGAAAGATTATGATATTTTTAGAAAAGTACAATTTAAAATTATATAAATAATCAACCATAGGAATACAGGTTTTTTTTTTCTACTGCTTAGAATTTTAAGAAATATAGCCTTGAAAATTCTAATAGCCATTTAATTTTAGTGTCCAGTTTTACAAATTCTGCTTCCTCCCCAAGACGGTATTTTCAGAAAATAACTTTCAAACCTCACCCCCATGTTTAGATAGATAATTTTAAATATCCACATATGTCAACTATATGGTAACTTCTGTATTTCTAACTTCACACACTTTCCTTCAAAAAGCTCTCACTCCTCTTGTAACAGAATGGAGTCTCAAGCAGGCAAATCTCTTTGGGATTTTTCCTGACATGTGCTTTGACCCTTGACCTAGGAAAAACAAGAACTAATGCAATCCATTTTTTCCTCTTTAGCTAAACAATAGGATAAACTCTAACAAGCTTTTGTATCCTCAAATTTCAAGGGGAGGAAGAGAGAATAGGAGTAAAAAAAAAAAAAAAGGTAAGACAGGAAAACGTGAATAATGAGTGAGGGAAGCTTGCAGTAAAATAATGAAATTAGAGTCTTCCCAGTATCAAGTATATTTGAATGTTATTCTATTTTATTCCAACATCTCTTTAATATCAAATAATTTTGATTTTCAGGAAGAAAACAAAGAGATGGAAGGAGTGCTGCCTTCTAAAAAGTATGGCAGGATGAGTTGAACCTACAGAAGAGGGATAGGGTTGGATTATGAAGCTGTGAGGTTGGATGGGCTATACTGCAGTTGCCCGAGAGCCTATAGAAATCAAGGATGAAAAAAGAGCCAAGTCAGCATGAGGGAGTTGACCAAAGCCACATCAAAGTATTCACTAGCCAGAGGTGAGCACAATACAAGTATACTATCTGATGAACAGTACACATGGGCTATCCTGCCAGAGACCAGATGATGCTATCCAGGTACCCTTGGGACCTACATGATACTAGAGTTTCCCTTCATCCTTTGTCTCATGTCAGTAAGGCACAGGCTGACACCATATATTCTCAATTAGCACTTTGGGAGAAGAAGCAGGGAATAAGGATTGACATCTGTGAAATTAAGATTTTTCGTTGTTTTTGTTCAAAAAAGACAATACTATCTGAGAGGATAACTTTGATTACTCAATCAAACTAAGCTTTAAACTTCTACTAAATACATATTTTTTTCCCGTTAACCAGAGGATGTTATCTTGAAGAAAGCTATAGACACAATCAAGGCAATGTCTTTTCCCTGCATATCTAACTTAGTGTATTAAATTTTATAGCACTGCTACATGCAGTGGAGATTATATGAAAAGGAAAAATTCTCCTACTATTTACCAGATTACTACTTCATCATTTTCTTTCCATGCATTTGGAAAACTCTTCCTTTTTTTGAAAGGGATGCTATTATGTGTGGTGGAGTGGTGGGGAACCTGCATACATTATATTTTAAATGTAAAAAAAATGAAAAATTTCTATACTATTTCCAATCTGTTTGGTTCTTTGTACATGAGAGCTTTAAAAATATACCCATCTCTAATTTGGAACAATTTGAGTTGTAGGGTCCATAGGCAATTGTAATGTTTAGCCAAGGTTGAGAAACATTGGTCTAGTCCACCAGGAAGGATCCTATGAGCCATATATATAGCACTGTTCTAAATCTGGGATAGTTTCCCTACCATTAGCACTGCTGAATGACTGCCAACTTTGTTCTGCAGATTCAAGAAAGGTAGACTTTCCAAAAGGTAAATGTTTTTCAATTCTGTAGCACCTATTTAAAGTTTTCTTTGCTGTGCTCATGATTTGGAGTCTGTTATAAAGCACTGGAGTTCTTTACTATGTTCTTATCCATGTCTATTAATTCCATCCCCCCCCCCCCCCCCCAGTAAGTCAAGTGCAACTTAGGTGAATGAAGAAAACTTAGGGAAATGTTTGTCTCTGACCCATGATTCTTCCAATCAGTACAGACAGCATCCTCTTGGGTCCAACAGATAAAGGAAAGCTGATGATTTCCGGTATGAATCCTATGTGTCTGGTAACTGCTATTTGTTTTTATACATGGTGGGCCATTTATAAAATGATGAACCCAGTGTTCAGATAGTCAGAGGAACAATTAAGACCCTTACCTAGGATTCAGAAGGATTTCTCTCAGCTCTGAAGCTAACTTCCACTCAAAAAAAAAAAAAAAAAAAACCTTTCTTTAAATTCATGGGCACTTTGACTTATTAATTTGGATTTAACCATATGTGACTAGCTCTAAGTTCTTTTTTTGGATGGTGAACTTGGAACTTTCTCTGAAAGTACTGGTTTTGTAATGGAGATTTAGCCACTGATGGAACTCAGCAACTTTGGATTTGTTTAACTCTGACATAGCCATAAGAACACTCTGGCAACCCCCTTGTGCATTCAAATAGCCTTGCCTAAAAAGCTGAACCAACAAATCTTTAACAGTTACAAGAGTAATGTGTATTGAGAGGCAGTTACTGGATAAAAATTGGGTTCAAGATGATTTTCAATCGAGCTGATTCAAACAAAACCAGAGAAGTGTCATAAAAATATAATTTCACACACAAGGAGCCCATTCAAAGGCTGATGTTGCAATATTAATGGACACTCTCCCCCTTCCTATTTCCATCAAAATTCTTAGCCGTAGAAACTAAAATGAGAGATTGTTATTGTATTTTAAAGCCTGGGTGAGAATTTTAGGAGTAGCAGCTTAGAAAAGACAACAGCTTCACATAGACAAAATATTAAACCCTGTCTCCTGTCATTGGGCTTCAGAATTATAAATAACTAAATGTCTAGGAAATCTAGTGAAATATGCATGAAAAAACTTGGAAGAAATTTTTTAGAAAACAATCTTAATATCAGAGAGAGATCTTAGAGTTGTATATATTTAGCAAAAAAATAAAACCCCAACCCTATAAACTTTTCCATATATATTGGATTTATTATATTTCTTCTCCAAAGCAATTTGAAAGGCACTGAATTATGTTCCCTTTCAGCTTCCAAAAAAATAAAAACACCGTAAGTAATAAAAGCAGAAAAGTTGACTCTGAAATTCATTTTCGTATAGATTTATAGGAAAACTGCTTTGATGTCTTTTCCATTCCCTTGCCAGTTTTTAAAAAAAAAAGAAAAAAGAAAAAAAGAAAGAAAGAAAAGGGAATGTCTATTAAGTTTAACATAAAAAAATCCACTCTTCAAACCTCATTTATCTTTGATGAGCCCTGGGCAGAGTGCCATAATAACACTATGCACATTATAAGAATTCTATAATCGTTCAGCCTTTTCCCTTTCTTTTGTAATCAGCTGAGTGTTGTTATTGGCCCTCCCTCTAACCGAGTTAGCAAGGCTGGGCTGACACTTGACGCAGTGCAGGTTGCTGTACACAAAAGCGAGTTGAAAGCGGATTTCAGCATGTCTCAGTGAGGAAATCCTCATTTCACTCTCAACACACATGAATTTAGGAAGCTTTCTTCAGTACGTTAGGACCTAACGTCTTAATTAAGTGGGACTTCTCAGGGGTCCAGGTGGTCCTACTGGTGCTAAGCAGAATCCGCCAGTGCCCCTGGCACTGATGGGGAAATGGATCCCTTGGCCTTTTCCGAATGCTTAGTGTATGTGAATTACTCAGACTTCACAGATGCAAGTCCTGGCTGAATCCTGGCTCTGCTTGCTTCCTCTAGGCATATGAAATCACATACAGGGAGGGCTGGAGTTAATAAGTTGGAGTGTATTTATGTTTCAAACCAACTAGGAAACTCAATGTGAATGGAGCCAGCACGTGCAAACTGGTATTTTTGCTCTCTTTTATCACTCTTTCTAGCCATTAGAATGAGAATATTTTCATTCATTGAAAATTCTGGTTTTCATGGAGAAAATCAAAATATTTCTGGTTCTACTATTTTTATGATAATTTTAAAAATGTAAAAAAAAATGAAGTAATCCATTTTTCTAGGAGCAAAATGTCAGATATGTTTGGCGAAACTAGATTTGATGGAGCCCAAAGCCTAATTTTGCAGTTAGCCGTTGTGTTTACTGGAGGAAGTTTGAGGTAAGACAACATATGTTGTTATCTCTGTTTAGCCTCTTAAGGTTTTTAAAAAAGAAATTTTGAGCTTGTGGATCTGGCTTATAGACTTGCTGATAATACTAGGAAACAAAAACTTGGAAGAGGAGAATTGCAATGAATGAGCGCTGCTGGCAAAGATAGGCAGTCACAGGACGGGCTGTTTCTTTGGTCAGGTTCTGGTCAGTCTTTCTGAGCTGAAAGTTTCCAAACCGCCTTCATTTGTTTGCTCTTTCAACATGTACAGCTGCCAGAAGTCACCTTTTGAGTACAAATCTGAGACCATCCAGGACTGTTTATGCCAGTTTTTATCCAATTGTACAATGCTTACAGGGTACTACATAGACTCATTTTCAATTAATGAGGACAGTGTGATGTATTAGTGCTATTGGAACTTAGAGCTCTATGGAACTATTCCAGCGTGTTTCCATTTTTTGTTTGTTTCCTGGACCTTAGGACTCCATTGGTTTTCCATTCTCTCTTTGCCCCAGTTTTATCTGGGTATATTGGGAGGTTCCGAGCAGTTTTTCTTTGAAGAAAGTTCTGCTGAGTTTTTTTACACTTTAATTTAGGGATGCTAAATAAAGGTCTAGAAAAGGGAAATGACTTGATCAAGGGCACACTCTGGTTTCTATTCATTGTCCATCCTATTACATTATGCTTCTTTTTAATTAGAAATATTCAATTTTCAAGTTAAATTTCTTTAATTTGAAGAACCATCTATCACCTTTAGTTCCCTGATGACTGGTAAAGTCACAAAGATCATTGCAATCTTTCATGGTATATCTATTGAGATATATAAAACATCTACTTTGTTACATTTCATGTACACAGACTTGCCCTTTAAACAAGCTCCAGGGCACTGCTCCTGTCCCACATTTCCTTGTAAAACTGCCTCTGAGGAATCTGTTGCATGAGGCATCTGTTTCAGGCTTTCCTCCAGTAAACCCAAACTCCATTGCCCAATCTCAGTCTGCTTTATTTCTTGCAATGGATAGAAACATCAGCATGTGAGTTGCATTACAAGTTAAGAGGGTTGTGAAATCTTTGACAATTTCCTAAATTGAAGCCAAGATGATCTAATTATTTTCCGTGACGTGTGTTGTGTGACTTACACTATCAAAATGTCTATTGTATTCTCTCTGCACGATTCTTGGGATCACTAATATTGTTATGAAAGTGATTGATTTTGGTATTCTTCTCAGGACACATTTTTCAATTCTAGGTCTTTTATAGTTAATGAATCTTTAAAAGATAAGTTTAATTAGTTTAAAAAAATCTAGTGTAAGAAAGACAGTGTCTTTCAGGGAAAAGAACCCTAGATCCAAAATATGTTGGCTCAAGAGTGGGATCTACCACTTAATAAACCCGATTCAGGGCAAGTTGCCTACATTCCTGATTTCTGGTTTCTCTAATTCTTGAATGGAAATATTAATCGTTGTCTTTTTCTCAGGGGACTTTTTGAAAACAAAATAACACGTGATTAGTTTTAATTGGAAAGCAGTCATCACATGCATTTAGGATCCAATGTCAATTAATCTCCCAAACAGAAACATTAGGAGATGACTATCAAAGATGGACAGTTGGAGCACCTGAGTGGCTCAAATGGTTAAGCATCTGCCTTGGGCTCAGGTCATGATCTCTGGGGTCCTGGGATTGAGCCCTACATCAGGCTCTTGGCTCAATGTGGAGTCTGCTTCTCCTTTCCCTCTGCTTCTCCTTCTGTTCATACTCTCTCTCTCTCTGTCTCAAATGAATTTTAAAAATCTTTAAAAAAAACAAACAAAAGACCAAAGGTGAACAATCATGTAATGAGACAAGGCAAAGACTATTGGGGATTTGCCCCAAAGATACAGATGCAGTGAAAACTGAGACACCTGCACCCCGATGTTTGTAGCAGCAATGTCCACAATAGCCAAACTGTGGAAGGAGCCTCAGTGTCCACTGAAAGATGAATGGATCAAGAAGATGTGGTCTAAAAAAAAAAAAAAAAAAAAAGAAGATGTGGTCTATGTATACAATGGAATATTACTCAGCCATTAGAAACGACGAATACCCACCATTTGCTTCAATGTGGATAGAACTGGAGGGTATTATGATGAATGAAGTAAATCAATCGGAGAAGGACAAACATTATATGGTATGGTTTCATTCATTTGGGGAATGTAAAAAATAGTGAAAGGGATTAAAGGGGAAAGGAGGAAAATGAGTGGGAAATATCAGAGATGCTGACAAAACAAGAGAGACTCCTAACTGTGGGAAACGGACAAGGGGTAGTAGTAGTAGGGGAGGTGGGCAGGGGAATGGGGTGACTGGGTGACGAGCACTGAGGAGGGCACTTGATGGGATGAGCACTGGGTGTTATACTATATGTTGGCAAATCGAGCTCCAATAAAATATATATATATATAGAGAGAGAGAGAGAGAGAGAGAACGCAAAGCATGGAGATAAGAAAGGCTGGTATAAAATAGTGGTTAATATAAGTTTATGCTACATTAATACTACATAATACCAAGAAGATAATAGTCCCAGTGGATTCTGCAATGGGCACAGCTGATATATTGGATTTAGTTCTTGGCATCATGTTTTTAAGACAGGCATTTTCAAATTGCCATATGCCCAGAGGAAAACACCCATATGGTACAAGGTTCTATAAAAATGGAACTTGCATAAAGAATGGCTAAAGAAACTAGAGCATAGATAGCTCAGAAAAGAGAAGATTTGGGGACATAGTACAGTTGTGTTCAAACATTGATAAGCTCTTGCGCAGAAAAGGCTTTAGGCCTAATCTCATACTTTTCTTGAGACCAGACTACAATAATAGTTTCCCTGGAAATATTAGGGGACACTATTATCTTACCACCCTTTTGACTATTAGAGTATAGTAGTTTGATTTGTGGGCAGTTAGGTGTCCTCTTCCTTCTCTATCATATAAAATTTCTTACCTGGTTGAAAATGAAAATTTTCCTAGAAATAATTGATTTCAGCAGAAGCATGATCTCCCTGCTTAAAATTCTTCATGATAGTTTTTGTATACAATTGCATACATATAAAAGAATATTTGAGATTGGTTATTGGGGGAGGAAGTGAAGGGAAATAAGGGGGAATTTTGGTTTGTGATAATAATGTCCTATTTCTTAATCTGGATAGTAGTTAAGTGGATGTGACCACTTTGTGATAATTTACTGACCTATATACTTAATGATTTATGCATTTTTCTATGTATACATTATAATTCAAAAATATAATTAATTTTAAGAAGGATGTAAGTAATATATATTTAAGATATAAAGCATACAAAAATATCTTTAAGGATTTCTTTAAATTCTTATAAGTACCAGGAAGCATTATCCAAATAAAGAACTTAAAAATGATCAATATCATTGAATTTATTTATCTATATGCTCCCACTTTTATCCATATTCATCTCCTCTTCTTAGAGGTAACTGCTATATTGATTTGCACTTTTTATTGATTTTCCTATTTTTGAAAAAAAAATTGTATACCAAATCTATGTAACTCTAAACAGAATTTGTTTTCTTTTGCTTGTTTTAGAGCTTTACTAAAAATGCTTATATACTGTGTATAGTCTGTGATTTGCTTTTTCCATGTTGTTACATGGATTGTTCTTTCTATTGATTTATTGGAGAAAAACCCCCTATTGGCTAAATGTGTTGCAATATCTTTCCCTGTTTCGTGGCTTATTGTTTTACCTTTTTAATTATGTCATTTGATGAATGTAGGTTTTAAAATTTTAATGTGGTTGTATTTATTATCTTTTCTTTTGTAGTTAATAGTTTTTGTGCCTTATTTAGGAAATCATTCCTTATTCTAAAGTCATACAGATATTTTTGTGTATTACATTCTGAGTTTTGAAAGAGTTGTACTTATTACATGTAAGTCTTAATCTGTCTGGAATTGGTGTAGGAGTACAATAGATTTTTTTCCATATGGACAATCAATTATATCAGCACCATTCATTAAACAGTCCCTCGTTTACTCACTGATTTGCAATGCAACCTCTGTCATATAACAAATTTATGTATATAGGCATGTTTCCAGACTCTGTTGGATATTTGTCTATCCCTATGCCAATATCACACCATACTATGTTACTGTAAATTTTAATGTCTTGATAATTTGTAGGGCAAGGCTCTTCCCCTTTTTCTTCTTCAGGACTCCATATGCATTTTAGTATTGATTTATAGAGCTCCTTATAAGATCCAGCCATGCCTATGATTTTAATAATTTTCTTAAAGATTTTATTTATTTATTCATGAGAGATACAAAGACATAGGCAGAGGGAGAAGCAGGTTCCAAGCAGGGAGCCTGATGTGGGACTCCATCCCAGGATTAAGCCCTGGGCCAAAGGCAGGTGCCAAACTGCTGAGCCACCCAGGGATCCCCTGATTTTAATAATATTAAATTTAGCTCAATGTGGGCAAGTTTTGCCTCTTTATATTGAGTTATCCTAACCATGAAGATCATGACTGTCTTTTACTTAGGTCTCTTTACTGTTGTTCTGTAGAGTTTTATGATTTTCTACATATAGGTCTGTGCCCTTTTTATATTTTTTAAGACTTCTTCCTAGGTACCTTATATATTTTGTTGCTACTGTAAACTTCTTGAATTGTATTTTTGTACTGTTTGTTTTTGTAGTACAGATATGAAATTGAATTTCTTGGGGGTATTTTATCTAGCTTCTTTTAAACTCTTATTAATTTTAATAATTTATAAGCATAGAAAATCATACATTTGTGAGTAATGACCATTTATTTTTTCCTTTTCAATCTTTGTGACATTTTTTTTCTCACTCATTACTGTGTACTGAGATGTGCAGTAAAACTTTAAATAGCAATGGTTATAGATTGTTACTGATATTAATTTAAATGCTTAGAGGGCCTTCTTATATAAATGTAATTCATAAGACACCATCTCTCTTTGGAAATTACTCAAAATCCACAGCAATTTTTTTAAATTAAAAAAAGACCCACATTTTCTATCTTCATTAAAACTAGGGGACACATAAAATTCATAAACATGAAAATACACATAAAATCTTTCCAAAATAGCTGAGCAAAGAGGAACAAAACCATGCAAAATTAAAGAAAGAACTTTAAAAGATTAGAGAGAAAATGACATTCTAGAAGACAGGAAATAGATATTTAATGATGCATCGCTGTAGTATCTGGAAAATAAAATTTTAAAAAAGGAACAGAAGATAAGTTCAAGATACAATTCAAAAAGGCTTTCTTGAGATTAAAAAAATAAATAAAACAAAACAAAAAAACCACTTGAATCTATATATTGCAAGGGCACATTTCATGCAGGGGGAGAAAAAGCCCAGAAAACTCAATATTAGGACATGGTCCAGTAAATTACTTGGACTCTAAACATAAAGAAGGAATCTTTTGGGCAATGGTATAAAAAGAACAAGACACTTGTGAGGGGAAAAAAAAAATCTAGCCATCCATAGATTTCTCCACAGCAACAGACAGAGGGGAAAAGCTACAAAATACCCAAGGGAAGAAATTGTGAGCCAAGGATTTTTTTTTTTTTAATTCAACCAAGATGTTCTTAAAGTATAAAGACCTCATATAAACAAGTTTGAATATGTTAGAAACCAAGGAATATTTTCCCATGAGCCTTTCTTGAGAAAAACCACTGGAAAATTAATTTAAACCGAGATACTAGCTGGGGAAATTGTGGCAAAAGAATTCATGACATTATTTTGTTGAGTATTGAACATATGTAACTATAAAACCAGGACTCAAATGTGAGGCTTATGGTGACAGAACAGAATGTGAAAGTTATATGCCTATATATGTAGGAATGAGACAGCTAACTAAAATTGGAAAGGAAGAAAAACATGAAAGTTAAGATCACTGATTACAAAGGTGCTCTATTAGCTAGCTAGGGGTTAAATCAAGGCTAGAAAACCAGTAATGTAATTATAGATGCATTTAAAAATATAAACGTAAATATTGATACAGTTAACATTATCAACAAAAATTAGGAAGTAGAGAAGAAGAAATTAAATGGAACACTATTTTATCATTATCCAAAATAGGGATAAGTCCTTCCAAAAGACATAGATAAGTAAAGACATCATGTAAAGTCATAATTATGAAATAATGATTAGAACAAAAGGACAAACCTTCATCACTACTAGAAGAATTACACATAAAAAATAGAAAGGAGGGCAGCCCTGGTGGTCCAGCGGTTTAGCGCTGCCTTCAGCCTGGGGTGTGATCCTGGAGACCCAGGAGACCCTGCATGGAACCTGCTTCTCCCTCTGCCTATGTCTCTGCCTCTCTCTCTCTGTGCCTCTCGAATAAATAAAATAATTAAAAAAAAAAGAATAAGAAAGGAGACTACTACTTTCGGTCTCTAAAAACCTGTAAAAGAACAACATAAAATTATACAGTAGAAATAAGATCAGAACTATCTTTCATATCAATAAATATAAATGAACATAACACATAGTTTCAGAAAAATTTTTCAAGGAAACAAAATACTTTATACAAATATATATAAATATACTCTCTCTCTATTTATACATTAAAGATCTGGTCACCAATTCCAACATGTGAGTGTTTGTATGGATAAGGGGGTGGGGGGGAGGGACTTTCCCCACACCAACAAGCAATTCTCCAATACCAGCTGAATGTCTTAAAATTTAACTCAATTCCAACATTATCCAGAGATAGCATTAGATCCCAAAGGTTAAGGTGTCAGTCCCATAGGACTGCCCATCCACCCCTGCCAGATGCCAATTGCAAGTCCAGGTTGCCACCTGTGTTTCTGGCAAATCAGCTATAGATTGAAGGTTCCAAAGACCTCCCCGTCTTGGGTTTGATTAATTTGCTGGAGCAGCTCACAAAACAAAGAGAAACATTTTGCTTACTAGATCATTGGTTTATTATAAAAGGATATAACTCAGGAACAGGCAGATGGAAGAGTTGCATAGGGCAAGCAAGATATGGGGAGAGGATTCAGAGCTTCCATGCTCTCTCCAGGTGTATCACTCTTCCCAGATCTCCATGTATTCACCAACCTGTAACCTCTTGGAACTCTGTCCTATTGGGTTTTTATGGAGACTTCATTACATAAGCATGATTGATTAAGTCATTGGTCATTGATAAATGAACTCAATCTCCAGCCCCTCCCTCCTCCCTAGAGATGGGGGCGGCGGGAGGGGGGAATGTACTGAAAGTTCCAACCCTCTAATCACCTGAATGTTTCTCCTGGTAACCAGCACCCCCCATCCTTAGGTTACATAAGGGCTTTTCAAAAAGCACCTCATTAACAAAACAAAAGACACCTTTTTGCTATTATCACAGGAAATTCTCAGGGTTTTAGGAGCTTTGAGTCAGGAACCATGAACAAAGACCAAATATACATTTCTTATAAATCACAATATCACATGATAAATAACTAAAACAAAGTAATTTGGAAGGATTGAAAATAAAAGGAAAACAAATTATACAAGACAAAGGCAAAGCTGGAATCATAAGATATTAGTCAAGGAGGGATTCTGGCCAAAAAGCATTAACTGAGACAAAGAACACTCTGTAATGTTAAAAAGCCATTCACAACAAAAATATAATAGTGTTGAATATCTGTGAGCCAAATGTCTCTACTTCATAAAACAAAAACTACAAGATAGAGAAATATACATGTAATAGAAGACTTAACTAATCTCTCAGCCCATGCTAGTGGTTAAAAAAGATAAAAATAAATAAAATAATGATTTTGTAAGAAAGTATAACTTACAAAAAGCAACCAGTAAGGAGGTGAAAAAATTAGATTGATTTTCATGGAGGAAATAGGGAAAGTTGTTCTTTTCTTCCTAACATACCTTTGAAAAATAAATTATGAACACTACTTAAACAGTTCCAAAGAATATAATACATCCACAATTGCATTTTAAAAGTTAGTAAGAGGTGCACCTGGGTGGTTCAGTTGGTTAAGTGATGGACTCTTAGTTTTGACTCAGGTCAGGATCTTAGTCCTGGGATCTAGCCCCACGATAGGCTCTGAGCTCAGTGTAGGGTCTCCCTTTGCACCTCCCCATCCCTCTGCATGTGTGCATGCTCTCTCTCAAATAAATAAATACAATCTTTTAAAAAATAAAAAAAATAAAGGTTAGATATCATTTAGTTCACTAACATTGTATCTGTGGGGTGTTGAGGTGATCAAGGTCCTTTAAGACTAGATTACAAAGAGTAGGAGGGTTGATATAACCCACAAATGAAGGTATATTGCGGATCCTTCCTAGTAAAAAAAAAAAAAAAATTGCTCTAGTGGTTCTTTATAATTAGTGTAGAGGAAATAGCACAATTAATTTCTGGGTTGATTTGCTTCACACCTCGACCATATCTGAAGATCCCGCTTATAGAGGAGCAGACGCAATTAGAACCAGCACATAATTAAATTTATCATAATCTACAGTTATTCTTCAACATCCACCTGTCCTTTGTACAGATGGGGATATTGGGAGTTGTTTGGTATCACCGTTGCTACGTTTTTGAAGTTTTAATGATAACAGTAATTTTGTCAATTTCCATGAAAATAGGGTGTTGCTTTTGCTTTAATATTCTGGGCTGTCTCACTCCATGGGTCAGGGAGTCAATGTGAAAATTCTACCAGACTATTTCAGTTATATATTCCAGAGCCAAGGAAATAATCATGGCTATCTGAACATATTATAAAAAAATCTAGGCCCAAATTCTGTATATCATTTAGCATCATAAATTCCTGCTTTGACAAATGGTATCACACTGACATTTTGGATTCCTAGAGTTTTTTTAGGATATATAGATTAATTAATAAATCTACTTATTTCATTCCTAAAAACACCATAATTCTTTAACTACCACAGAATGTTCTTATCCAAACGGGGATTTCATACATACATTAAAGTATACTCATTTTTTCTCTGTTATTTGGCCTCTGCCACTTTAGGTCTTGTTTCCCATTGAAATCAGGTAACTCAGGTCAGTGGGATATCTCTCAGCATTATCATCTCTAGTCTTCAGAGGACAGACACCATAAAGCTTTTCAATGATGTTGGTCCTCTCACAGTAATGCATTTTTTAGTGTTTACAAAAATGAATGTCTTTTGGGACCTCTTGAGAGACAGTGGGAAGTGGGAAATAGGATGGATCATATATAGTAAATCCATGCTAACATTTCCGTCTGCATAGATTTCTGGATTCCTTTCTCTATATTACGCTAGGGAAGTTTTTTCATCTAAATATCGAATATAGGTTACCACCAAGTCATGGTTTTGTCAACTAACAAAGCCAACTATCAGAACCATTTCTAGTTGTTCAAGTTAACACATTAATTTCAGTGTCTCAGATAAGTGAATCCAGAGTAAAAAATTTGGTCCAGTGCAATATTATATTCTAGTCTCCTTGGGTTACCACCCTTTCAATTTATTCCATTCATATTTTCCAGATATCTGCTGATAGAAATTAGAGAACTGTTGTAAATGTTTTGGTGTCTCTTTTTTCCTGGGTCAGATTTTGTACTTGCTCACGTTGGGGGATACGCAAACAGATTCCAGTTATGGATATAAAGGCAATGATGGCTGGTGTGGTCATCTTAAGGAGAATAGTTATCCTCTTGCAAGGCAACCGTCTTGGGTAAGGTTGCTAGCTTATCTTCATTCAAGCAAGAGAAGATTAGTGTTTTTAGTCAAGGAGGGAGGCATTTCTTCTGCTTGGCCAGGGATGCTCATATATCTTAGATTTTTTCTCATCCACCGAAAGGTTTCCATTTTAAGTCTCAGCATCCCTAGTCTTTTCCTATCAATGCCTTTCCTTTCAAATAACAAACTTTCCAAAGGTCTGAGTTCAAGTTATGTTATAATACAGCATCCTGTATAACTAGATTTTTAATTTAATTTTCAGCTCTAATAATCTAATATCTAATAATAATAATGATATTAGTAATCTAATATCTGCCTAGTACTAAAATAAGTAAGTGATTTTTTTAAGGGATACTTTAGACAAATTTTTGATCATGCCTTGTTCTGGGAGTTTAAAGCTCTGTGTTTATAGATTTATTTCTGTAAACTCTCCAAAAGCAGACATCTCACCCGATAGTACTTAAAAATCACCATTACTACCAAAACAAGTCAATGTAACACCCAACTGTTCTCCCAAATTATTGCCTTCTATAGGCAGTTCATCTCAGATAATCTCAGTTGGTAATTTTTTTTAAAGATTTTATTTATTTATTCATGAGAGACAGAGGGAGAAGCAGGCTCCATGCAGGGAGCCCGATGTGGGACTCGATCCTGGGTCCCCAGGATCACATCCTGGGCCGAAGGCGGTGCTAAACTACCGCTGAGCCACCTGGGCTGCCCTCAGTTGGTAATTTAAGAAATCATGATTCAATGCATGCCATAGATTACCAGTATCCTGTTTGCCTGTGGGATTTATGACATCTCAGCATTCAAAGTCACGTAGCTCAGTAACTCACTCTAAGAATTTAATCTTGGTGAATCTGTTTCTTGGCCCACTGTTGGTAACAAGTATTGGACAACTTAAAGTCTAGTCAGTAAAAGAGAAATGGTGCTTTGTTTCTCAAATAGAGGTGATTTAACATAGGTGGCTGTTTACAAGTGTGTTGAGGAGCTAAGAGAACAAAAAAGGGAAGGTAATATAATCCAGGGATTAATGCAGAATTCAGCTAATTTCCTTAAGTCTGGGAGGAGAAGAGTGGTGTGTTCTCAGAGGTCAGGGACACCTCTCTGTCATATGACTTGATGTGCAAAACACCTTGGCAGCCAGGGAGGGACCACCTAGTCAGTGCTTGAACCTTGGAGCAAGTTTTGCGAAGCCCTGATCTGAGATGCCAAGAGTGTTCCCGGCAGCCAGGTTTTAGGACTGCTGAGAGGATGTGAATACTGGAACCCGGACTGAGGAAGAGACTCTGCACTGTGGGTGCCAGAAGTGCTCAAAGGTGCTCTTAAAAGGAAGGCTTGAAAGAAGGAAAGAGTCATTTCCCCTCCTTTTCCTCTTCCAGTATCTAACCTCAGAGCAGCAGAATCTAACTAGAAGCCAGCCAGCAAGAGAGGTTGTCATGTGTCAACAGTGTCGAACATGGAAAGGTGGCAAAGGAAGTGAAGACTATTCACACAGCTTTGTCTCACTTTGTCTTAGCTTTCCCAATGGCGGGGGGAAGTTCTATTTTCCCAGGTTTGTAGTGTAGGGCATCTACTTCTCTTTATACTTATTTTGATTCTTATTTCAAAGCACTACTTTGTCTTTTTTTCTCCATTTTCACTATTGTTCTTTTTTTTTTTTTTTTTAAAAAAAGAAGATTTATTTATTTGAGAGAGAGAGAGAGTAAGCAGGAGGTGGGGCAGAGGAAGAGGGAGCAGACTCTCTGTTAAAGTCAGAGCCAGGCGCGGGGCTTGATCCCAGGACCCTGAGATGTATCACGGGTCAACTGCTTAACCAACTGAGCCACCCAGGTGCCCCTTACTACTCTAAGTCCCTTCTACCTAATACTTGCCTTGTTTTAACCTTCCAAATAGAAATACACTAGAAGGTCCATGAACTTTTGTCTTCAAGTTCTTACTATTTTTTAACACATACTTACTGGACTAATAATTATCAATACATTAGTCAGGATGGGTAGCTATGAATTTATCCTTTATGGTGTGTTTTATCATGAAATGGAAATAAACATGGAGGCATTCAGGAAAAGAAAGACTCTAAGTAAAACAAAGAACTGTGTCATTGTCAAATCTAAAAATATAAAATTCAGAATAGATTTATTCCGTCAGTGACACCTATTAGGTCAAAGATCAATTAGCTTCTTTAGGCTCTGATTGCAACCCTTTATTTACTTGCCACTCCTCCATCCCTTCCACGTATCCCCAGATGCTGTTCAAAATGGGCTATCTTTCTTCTAATGTGTCATATTCTTTTTAATTTTTTTTTTTTTTTTTTTACGTTTTTATTTATTTATGATAGTCACAGAGAGAGAGAGAGAGAGGCAGAGACACAGGCAGAGGGAGAAGCAGGCTCCATGCACCGGGAGCCCGACGTGGGACTCGATCCTGGGTCTCCAGGATCACGCCCTGGGCCAAAGGCAGGTGCCAAACCGCTGCACCACCCAGGGATCCCTAATGTGTCATATTCTTAAATCCCCATAGATCATGCTCTCCCAACTTCCCCTTTCCTCCTTTCCTTCTCAGCTGAGTAAATGCTCTTCACTGAGCCAGGCCCTGCTCAGTTTTTCCCACCTTGACAAAACCCTTCCATGGTGTTTGGAACATTTCCAGAGTACTTGGTTCATACTAGTTGTTTAAAACTTATAACATGACATTTTTAACACTTCAGTACAGAAGTGGCATAATAAGGAAGATGAGTTTTCCATAGTATGGTTTACCAAGTGAGCCCAGCCAAATAGGAATTTCAACACTGTATTCAATCTTCAATGCATTCTATCTCCTCCATTAAATTATGAGCTCCACTTTGAGAGCAAGAAATAAATGTCATTTGTATTTCTATTTCTAGCATCTAGTTCAATGCTGGGTACATAGTGGGCTTCAATAAATGCCTAATGTAATTTAATTATATATTAGTGGAAGAATGCCAAAGTCACATAATATAGTGCTTTTGGATGGTGTGCATATTTCTGAATTTCCTACCTGTTCTGGTCTGACAAGTACCAATTTTCTAACCTTTAAAAAACATCTGACATATATTATTTTTAAAAGTTAATATTCCTTCCTGAGATCATTTAACCATTTCTTGTAGGCATTTGAAACTCTAAAGAAGTATATATTTTTCCAATTTTTATGAACATGCATTGGTTTTACCTGATTACAGTGTCTGTTAGATTTGACCCAATTTTATTCTTATACTCTTCATATCAATAATTGGTACAGAAAATATTGCAAAGCCTCCTTTAGAAAACAGGCCTTTAGAGAAGGGCAACTTACGTAGCCTCTATCATGTTCTTGGTTTGCATTACAGTATCATTCTGGATGGTTGTTATTATACTTTCTATTTAATTCCTTGAGGAGAGGCTTTGAGATGACTTTTAAGCTTAGGAGGCAGGGTCAAGAACAGCACCAGGGTTTTCAAACAGCAGCTACAATCGTGAGACCAAACACAATCTTTGTCCAAATGCTGTGGAATCAGGCAGCAGGGCATTTTTTTCTCTAAGTCCTGCTTAGTCATGCGGCTCTCTGTTGTCTTCTATGGATTCATCTTAGGGTATGGGCAGCTATATAAGTTCCATGTTGGTTAAGATATTTTGTCATCCTTGATTTCTGAGTATTTCTGTTCTTAAGATTAAAAGCCCACAAAGAAAAAAGCACTAATAAAAGAGAATTGCGCTCTATACTTAACATAGATGGGGCCTAGAGCCTTAGGATATTTCATCTTCAGAAGCTAGTTAAGCTATCACAGTGAACAAATGGACTTTCTGTCTGGGCAAAGGCCTCTGTGCCCTTCCAGCTGACTCTACCCCACACCCTCATGGATACGATGCTAATAGAGACCAGTTTTCTCTTTCTTAAACTCATTTCTTTTCTCTGCATCTTGACACCATATCCGTTTGAGGCAAGCTGTGGCAGGCACATTTACGAAAAGGATACCCATGTTGGGAAGCAGTGGCCGAAGCCTCAGTGCCAGGATTAGCCATTAGCAGTAGGGGGAAAACATTCTTGTTGTAGCCTTGTTTGCTGGAAGGCTACCCACTGGCATTTGAAATAGTTCTCTCCTGTCAATCAAACAAATTGTTTTGCAGATCTACTAGGTGTTTAGAGGATGTGGAGATAGAATTTTCAGGTCTTTAGGTGCCTTTTCAGAAAGTGGTCTGTGTTCTGTAGTGCTATCAGAATTTTTTTTGTTTAAGGATGGTTCTTCCTTAAAAACATCTTCGTTGATGTATCCCTTGTGACTAGAGACTACAGGAAATGATAGTTTTTAGACATATCCTTAAAATTGCCTCCCTTTTGGAGAGTACTAATAAAATCTGGGTATAGGAATATCTTTACCTTGATCTACCAGGATATCAAGGTAACCTGACTTATCAGGACAAAAGCTAATATCAGGATTAAGAAAAGGTACGGGGGCGCCTGGCTAAGCTCAGTTGGCTCAGTCTGGCATGCTCAGATCAAGCATGGGACTCTTGATCTTGGGGTTGTGAGTTCAAGCTCCACATTGGGTGTAGAGATCACTTAAATAAAAATTACTAAAAAAAAACAAACATGACAACTTTCACCTTTCGTCTTTAAAGCATCATTGCCCTGATCCGATGCTTCTCATTTTCTCTTCCCTGTTTTCTCTTACTTGCCCACATTGGCAAAAGAGATGCCAGCGTACAGCCGAGGCAGAGGAGTGCTTATGATAACCAATAGATGTACCTTAACGTAGTAAAATTTTAATTGTATAAAAAAGAAAAATGGTGAGGCCTGTAGTGAATTACCTTTGTAATGCAAATAACCTCCCCTCACCAGTATGGTTTCAACTGGATGGTGTTCAACTTTAATCTCTTCATTTCTTTACACTTCCACATAGAAGCTCCCCTTTATGTTTTATTTATTCCCACTTCTGATTAAGATTTCATCTGAAGAAAGTGTTGTGCTGCTAAAAAATTATTTTTTAAAAAACACTGAGCTATACACATTATATGAGACAGAATGAGGTAAAATAGCATTCTCCAAAAACCTTTGAATTAATGATTCCCATTTGAATTGTTTATCCCAGTGGGAATTATCCTGTGAAAGGCAGAGTCCTTTGAAGAGTTCATCACTCTTGTGACATTCCTTATGAAAGTTCCTTGATTCTGCTAGACACATGTCCTCTCCTTAACATTTACCACCCCCCCAACCCCCCACCCCCTGGGGCCGGAAAGACACCAATAGTGTCTATCTATACATCACAGGTATATTTTTATAGTGTTGATGAGTTGTTGGGGTTTTTTTATTTTTTCCCCTAATTATAGGAGTAACTCACGATAATTGCAAACAATTTGAGAACACGGCTTGGTGATTTTAATAGAGATGTCAACATCCCTGATGTGGAAATAGATCTCCTAGGCCTCTTTTCTCTGTATGTTTCAAGTTCAGCATTGACCACTAGATAAATCTGTGCGGGATTTGGAATGTAAATGCAAAATAGTTGTCTTTATACTCTAAAGCATGGTTGGCACATCATGCATCGCCCATGGGCCAGATTCAGCCCGCTGCCTGTTTTTGTAAATAAAGTTATATTGGAACCCAGACACACTTGTTTGTGTATTGTCTTCTGCTATTTTCATGGTACAATGATAGAGCTGAGTGACCACAGACCATGTGACCTGCAAAATCTAAAAGTGTTTTACTTCATGGCCTATAAATTCTGTGTCTATTACTATGTATTTTTATAAATAAAAAAATTGGCTGGCCCCAGCTCTCCAGGTTGGTGCAAGGCTCCAAGTGCTGTTGAAGCTCATGAAGGCTGGGTCACCTCTTCGATGTGGATGAGCTAGATCTCTTCCTTCAGCTTCTCTGAGTCCTGAGCCAGGCATGTGTGCAGCTCTCTCTGCCTGCCATCTGCATCACTGGGGTTTGATATGGTGAGAGATAGATATGGTTTGTACTTTGTCTTTGTGAGTTCCAATTGTCTGCATGTGTTCCAGGGTGTCCTAGATTTTCCAAGCTATGTGTCTAGTTTTCTTTCTTACTGCCATCCTTGTTGATCTACAGTGACTTCAAGCCTATCATCAGATGCCAAGGCAGCAGGCTTTCTCAACCTCTTTTTTTTTTCAACCAGGAAATGGGTATATGAGCATGGTAGAAATAATCTCAGGGTAGGATATCTCTGAGTGGTTTGGAAAATATTATTTTTATAAGAAATATGTTATTTGTTAATAGATAATGGGTTTAGTATGGTTACTTTAAGTATAGTAATAAATATTTTATTTGAGGGAGAGAGAAAGAGAGAGAGCACACAAGCAGGGGGAGAGGCAGAGGGAGAGGTAGAAGCAGACTCCCCACTGAGCAGGGAACCCACGGCAGGGCTCCATCCCAGAACCCTGGAATCCAGACCCGTGCCAAAGGCGATGCTTAACTGAGCCAGATAGGGCACCCCCAATAAATACACTTTAAAAGAGAGTTAAATAAAATGAAAAATTCAGTTACTTAGTCAATAGTCACATTTCAAGTGCTCCAGAGCCACAAGTGCCTACTGGCTACCATATGGTGCAGTGCAAGGATAGCATATACTTGGCACTCAGAAGTGTTTTGCATGGATATTGAGGACTCCATCGATGCTGTTGATCATATTGTTAGTGACACACTGTCTCACAACCATGTGCACCAACTCAAAATCTTCCTCTTAACTAAAAGTAACCTCGCCTCTGTTCTCCCACATCCAACCGGGACACTAATTATTTATTTTTCAGGTATCATCTATCGATGAAATATTTTGACTCGTTTTTTCTCAAAAGAATAAATTATTTCATCCTTTTTGTTCCACTGTACATCTATGGATTTCCATTCTAGGGTTATTTTTCATACTTTATGCATTTCTTTAGCTAGAGTGAAAGATGTCAGGAACTGGGTCTTATGTTTCTTTGTCTTTTCCATATCTGGCACAATTCTGGCATATAGAAGTCACTCAGCAGATGATAGCTAAAGGAAAACAGAGGAAGGATCTCTCTCTTTATTTTTTCATGTTCTTTTGACATCTATTACTTTTACCTTTTATATTTTGAATCTCAACTGATTTCTTGCATACAGACATGATAAAGTCTTTTCTATTTGTTAAAAAAAATCACATTTATGAAGCTTCCTCAAGGGCATGTTTAGAGGTTACATGATTGAATAGACAAATATTTAGAAATGTAGGTATTTTGACAGTGATTATAAATACAATTCTTTATTCATAATTCCAAAACCTTGCATGTTCTAAAAATCAAAAGGTTTCCTTATAGCTCATCTGGTACTAACTGGTAATAAACCCTGATTTGGTATGCATAGACATGAGACTGTTTATGTGTATTGATCTTCGTTAATGTGAATATTCAAATGGCATTTGAGTATTTGTGCCATACTACTTTTTTTTTAAAACTGAGAAGCTTCTTCTCTCTCTTTTTATTTTTTTTTAAGATTTTATTTATTTATTCATGAGAGAAGAAGGCTCCTCAAGGGGAGCCCAATGTGGGACTCAACCCTGGGACTTCAGAACATGCCCTGAGCCGAAGCTGGATGCTCAACTGCTGAGCTACCCAGGCATCCCTAATATTGAGAAGCTTCTGAATGCTGAAGCATGTGTAGCCTCAACATTCTGGCATTGTCTGTGAACTTGTCCATCACTGTGGCTGTTTATATTCAGCAAATATAGAATATGTAGATTTAAGTAACACAAAAACGGTTCATCAAAAATAGCCCACTTGGTTTATTTATTTATTTTTAAAGATTTTCTTTATTTATTCATAAGAGACACAGAAAGAGAGAGAGAAACAGAGACACAGGCAGAGGGAGAAGCAGGCTCCACGCAGGGAGCCCGATGTGGGGCTCTATCCCAGGTCCCCAGGATCACGCCCTGGGCTGAAGGCTGCGCTAAACCGCTGAGCCACCCGGGCTGCCCAGTCCACTTGGTTCATATGTAAAAGTAACTCTGTGGCTAGTTATTGAAGTTTCAAAACTATAACAAAAATTCTGGTCGACATTTAATAAAGTAAACTTTTCTCAAGATTCTGAGAACATGTCTTATTTTTTGGTTGGATAATGACCAGATGGCTATAAGCTTTAGTTTCATTATTTTTAAAAAAGAGAACATGCTTTTACAGAGCCAAAGGTGGGTATGTAGCCAACAATTACAGAATAGTTCTGGAATTTTCTGTCTCTATTCAAAGTTGCAGGATACTCTGTCTTTTTGATAGACCTAATTCTACCAGGCAGAGTAAAATCATCTTGGACTGATATGGCAGATACTTGACAATCCAGTCACACAGAGAGGTTCACACTCCAAAAGCAATCATGGAAACTTAAAGCATGATTCATGCTCAAAGATTGTGAATCTTCCCCGAATTTGTGACTGCATTTCCAGTAAATAACTCTGCATTTCTTCAGTAACCACGGTTCCATTGACTACAGGGAAGTTTAGCGGTGGAAGTGAATGGAGCCTCCAGTGGGCACTGGCCCAATCCACATGAACGGTTTGAGTGTGAATGCACTCACTTCCTGGAACAAATCAGCAATGTTCTTACATTTTCCCCTGCAGTTTCAAGTTCATTGTGTTGAATTACTCTATCATATCAGGAAAAAATACAATCTGTGAACCACTGGTGAGCCAACAAGTTGGAGATCTAAGAAATATCTGCTTTCAAAAAGTGCCTGATTTGGGGAAGCAGTTCAGTGAATCTCTGTCAAGTTCCAGTGCCTGGGTCCGTTATTAAGTTAAGGTCTTGCAGCATCAAACCCACTCAGCCACCTGTGGCTTTGGGAGGCTGGGGTTGGCACTCTGAATTGCATTCTTGTTCTACCATTTGATTCCCTGCTGCACTTGGCCTGTAGGAGGCACTAGAGAGAGACCAGAACCTGGAGGACACAGAAGGGACAGGCTCTTTCCCCTGTATTTTCTATTCCTGATTCTGTTTCTTGTGCCTGTCATTGCTATCCTAGTGATGCTTCCTCACTCTGGAAGCAACACTTTTTCCTAATAGCAGCAGGTATTTTGGTTCTGCTGTTTTTCTAACACTTCCCCCAAGCGAGCCTCATTGAACCTTGTCAGAGATACGGGCACCAGCTGGCGGCTGCTTCCTTCTCAAAAAGCTGGGTTCCAGCTGCATAGTCTCTTCTTTGAGTAATGGAGACACCGGTACCGGCTGGTCAGAGACCCCTCCGCATACACTCAGCATCCCCACACTCTGGTGGCGTTTAAGGCTCCATTCTCCAAGCTTCTAACTTTTTCTTTTTTAAAGATTTTATTTATTTATTCATGAGAGACACAGAGAGAGGGGCAGAGACATAGGCAGAGGGAGAAGCAGGCTCCCCTCAGGAGCCCGATGTGGGACTGGATCCTCGAATTACAGGATCACGCCCTGAGATGAAAGCAGAGCCTAACCACTGAGCCATCCAGGCATCTCAAGCTTCTAACTTTTAATACACGTTTTAACCCCATTTCTTCCTTCCCCAGCCTAGCAGTAGTAGCTGCTTCCTGCTGTTACTGTCTCTTTGATACCTTTGTGTTCCTTTCTTTGACTTTAGAGTTTTCCAATACCTCAGCTTAACATTCTTCACTCACAGTTCAAATAACAGGTATGACTTTTGTCTTCTGAGTGGATCTTGGCTGATAAAGTGGCACAGCCACAGATTGCAGTAAAATTAACTCAAACATAAGACTTCAATCCAGCTTCTCCTATACTCTTTATTCATTAACGCCTCAAACCCAAGGCACCTCCCTGATTATTTTCCCATCACAGCATGCAGTGAGCCTCATGTGCTGGCCTAGAATCCTAATTCTTGTGCTGATGTTTTTCTTGTAAATGTTAATTATCTGTTAAGTCCTTTCAACCCTTTTTATCATGTGTAGATGCTATCATGTGTAGCAAGTAAACTCATTTTCTCATATTTAGACTAAACTCAGATTTGTTACTGAAAAGACATTACTCCTTATTAGCTAATCTATACTGATATAATTAACAAAACATTTTTCCCTAAGATCCTGGGTGATCTCTACTTGACCATGAGGTCACATGCTGGATACTCCTCATATAGAAAAATGTTTTCGTTTTTTGTTGGGGTGTTTTTGTTTGCTGTTTTCTTTTACTATTTCAAAATCAGATTGTACCTCAACCTTTGCTCTCAAATGAGTAACTGGGAGTTTGCTTTAGTGTTGTTTCCAGTTTTCTTGAGGCCTAAGCCTAAATTAATACCAACATCTCTTTTTAGATATTACAGTTATCCCTTTTAATCAGTTCTTAGAATTGCATAGTGAAGACTTTTAGGTGTGTGGAGAAGAGCAGAGATAGCATAGAAAACAATTCCAAAGTCTTTTGGCTTTGTGGAAATCAGGTTTTGTAAGCTTTATAGTTCAGCTTTTTTTTTTTTTTCTTTTTTAATAGAAGCTGTTCTTAAATGCCCTGAAATGAGAAGTTAATCAAAACAAATCTCTTGGATAATTCTTACTGGTATCACATTGTATATGTAAACACTGTTTTCCAGTTGGTAAGCATAAGTAAGATCCTGCCCAGTTTACCAGCTTACAGGGATGCTACATGGGAGGAAAACAGAGAAGAGGCTGTTTTGCTTTTGTTTGAGATTCACAACAGCTGTTATATTCTTCTTGACTGCTTCCAAATTTAATAAGGCCCAATAAATCTCTAAGAAAATAGCCCTGAGACACTGCTATTGTTTTTATTTTGCTGTTGAGCTCATAGTACAAGTCTTTCTCTTTGTAGCACTCTTTCTGGCTAATTTCAGAGTGGCTCATGCCAAATATAAACCCCAACACACTAGCCCAGGAAAGCACAGAGGAAAATCACATCTCTGGCAATGGATGTCCACTAACAGAAAGCTTCCCTTAAAACCTAATTCAGACTACTGGCTTGTGCAAATCAGGTGTCTGAGATTGCTAGTCTGGCTATCCTCTGAGCCTTAAATGCCCTTTTCAAACCATCGCTTCAAATTCCTGGCTATTGTTCTCTCATAAATAATTTGGAGGGAAATATCAGAAGCTCATGTAATTTCCCTGGTCTGCAAAACGCACCCCAGCCTGCTTCACTGGGATCACTGTCACAGAGATTACACGCCCAGTGTAAGCAGCCGAAAGGAACGTACTACTGATGCGAGTAATATATTTTCAATTTTTAATGAAGTGTTACTTGTCCACAACATTTTCTGTTTTAGGTTCCAGGCTGTGTGCCAGTGATAAACTGCATAGCTCAACATCTTATCTATTTTTAAGTGACCAGTCTTTAGAGGTAAATTCCCTGTTTTCCTCAGTGAATTGATCCAGTGTTTGGCTGCCATTAAACACTTGACAAGTGTACAAGGCATGATTTTGTGTGTGTGTGTGTGAGGGCAGGGAACTGAAATATATTTCCGTTTCTTTTTTTGTGCAAAAAATTGAAGTAATAGGCACAACTGAGGCAAATCTTCCAAATCTTGAGCTAGCGGCACATGGGATTTCTGCCTCAGGTGGGGAACAATTAAACATGTTATAAATGGAAGTCTGGCAGCTAGGTAAGCAGGTAAAAAGGAGAACTGTTTTCTGTGCTGCAGGTTCTTTGTAAATAAGTGCAAGTAGCATTACTCTCAAATAAATTGGCATAAGAAATCCAAGAAAGCTAGGCCAAACGAAAACCACATCCTCTGCATAGACAGTAGAGAATGAAGACCAGTGTCAAGTGGCTTTTGGATGAAAGACCAAGGCTGAGGAGGAGGAAGGAAGACCCTGAGCCAGTCTGTTCTTTCGAATTAGACTAGTAAGGAATTTTCACAGGAGCCTGCAAATGTAATGAGCAGGTATGGACATCAGATCTCTTTCCTGCAGAGGCACACAAGGTTGCTGCATCCAGTTTTGAGATGACTTGTTAAAAGCTGAGTGGGGTATTCCTTGAGCATATATCTGAGGTTTGCTGGAGAGCCCAGTGAAATTTTTAAAACTCACGGACTACTAGCCAGCTTGACCGATTAAATGAGACCTCAGGAGCTTTTCTGGTTATTCTCTTGGCAAATCAGAAGTCCTCTGAGGAAGCTAAAGGTTAGGAGGAAGCAGGTTGTACTGTAATTTTTTTGTTGATTTTTATGTTGTGAATTTAGAAAATGAACAAGAAAGTTTAGAAGAGCCCAACATGTCAGAATGTGGTAGATCTGCATCATCACTTAGGGGACCCAGGCAATGGAATTAGAAAAAGATTTTGTTCTGAGCAAAATCTTTTAAACTGGAATTTGAGGGGAAGCATTAATGAGGAAATAGAAGTAGGTAAACTTGTAAAACTTACTGTATGGTTGACTTTGGTTATATCATGAATTAATAATGAAAGGTCTGAGCAATGTTTCACAGAAGAATAAAAAACCATGCCAATAGCTTCAGACAGGTGTAATGTCAATATATAATAGAAGTTATAAAGTGTGCTTAAGTTTAACATGCTAAATATTCTCATGAGAGAGGTATCACCAATTCTTGATGTTGGGACAGATAACCCATAAATCCTTAAATAAGACCTTCTGCTTAAAAAGTAGATTAAACAAACCTACAAAAGGAATATGTAAGAAAGAAAAAAATACAAAATTTCCTAGAATAAATTAAAAAATCAAGACCTCTAAGATATTTGAATAATAATAAAAGTAGAGAAAGCCATAAGGTTCAAAAAATTCCTATAAATTTAAGGTATAGCTGATATAAAATCTCAGCTGTATTATTAGTGGAAAGATGCCACCACTCAGACATTAGCTGAAGCCCCATTCTGCCTCAAACAAAGTATCTGATCAATTATTGTCTTGCTTAGTTGATCATTTTTTACTCAGAGCGTGGCAGAAACAACCAACTGCTATCCAAGATCAGTGGTGGGAGAGGATTTGCCTTTGCAACCCCAACCCCTGGGGGTGGGGAGATTCAGATATATTTTTCACATCTGCCTTAGATTTGCTTCTAATCAATATGGAGCCATACATAGATCGTTAAAGGATTGCTAATAGTTGTTAAAGAATCGGGTGTTACAGGGATGCCCAGGTGGTTCAGTGGCTGAGCCTCTACCTTTGGCTCAGGGCTTGATCCTGGGGTCCTGGGATCCAGTTCTGCTTCGGGCTCCCCAGCAGGGAGCTTGCTTCTCCCTCTGCCCCCCTCTCTCTCCGTGTGTCTCATGAATAAATAAATAAAATCTTAAAAAGGAATACGGAATTACAGAACTTAATAGTCTTAGATTAGGTAGTACTAGATATTAGGAAAATAGATTTTGAAAAGTTTAGAAGAAGGGTGGATACTCAACAGTTGTTGAGCAATTGCTCTGGTCCTGGCACTGAGCTAGACACTTACATGATTGAACAAAAATTATTTACTATTAAGTCACAAGGATTACTTCACAACATATTCCTATCAAATTTCAAAGGGGGGAAATGGAAATTCAGAGATTGACTCACTTGCTCCAGCTTCTACAGGCAACCAAAACAGAGCTATAATCTGAGCTCATCAGTCTAGCTCCAAAGCCCAAGCTTTATGGGTGTGAGTGACCTGCGTGACCTGAAAACCTTGCAAGTCTAACCACCTCTTAAAATGCCCCTACACAAAGCACCTAAATAAAGTCTTGAAACTGCACGGGAACTCTCTGAGTTCAGATTTAAAAGGTATACCTGCAAAAGATGCAGGGTGGGTGTTCCAAAGGGTGGAATAATCCAAAAATTTAAAAAAATAAAGAGGACTTTATTGACCATGTTTTAAACATGAGAGAGAGAGTGAGAGAGCAATTTACTACTGTTTAGGAAAGATAATATCAAATCACAAGGAGGCAAAAACTCTTTCCTCATCTGCTTTCTGTACTCTTCCCCATATTTCCAAGTATAACAATAGTAATCTAATACGCAAATATCCCAGAATTGTAAAAAGTTTGCATCCCATTACCCCCTCCTGCTGCTAAATCTTTAATAGCATTTGTAATCTCTTCTGTCATCTGAGGTTTTTCCAATCTTAATTTACCTTTTCGAGTTTCCATTGTGCTCAGTCAGACACCATCTCTAATTAACTACCTAAGGAAAGTCACTGTGCACCCACAAAGAGATCCACAATTGGCTTAATTAGAACCAAAAAAAAAGTACGATTAAAATTAAAGTTTCATCCTGTGCCTCTGTGCATATATAAGCCTTTTATATATGGAAAATGCTTGCATTTAGTCATTTTACACACACTGGCTGTAAATTAGGAGTTTTAGCATTCTCAGCATGTGGTCAGTTGAAATGTTCAGTGTATTATTTCTACTAATTACTTTGGCTGTTCCTTACTTCTGTCAGTCTTAGCATCCAGTAACCACAGAGGTGGTTGACAAGTAAAAACTACAAGTCCTAGTTGGCAGCATTAGAATAGTAGCTGAGATCAGTATTGCTATTATCGACGGAGAATGTCTCTTCATGGTATAGCTTTTTCTACTCACTGGTTTGTTTAAATCCTTTCCTATTTCAAATGTCTGGAGTTAGAAAATGACGGAAGAGCTGTAAGATTACCCCTCAGCCTGAGCCTAGACCTGTTCCTCAGTGTGCCAGAATGCAGTCTGTCTCCGAAGCAAAGGATGAGACTCGTGTGTTTCCCTGGATAACTCTGGGGGCTCCCAAGAGTCTTGTTTCGCCTGATCTTTACAGGGCTGAGTCCCTCAGCTGGCAATCTGTACCCTTTCCAGGGGAGCTTTCCTTCCCTTGGCATCTTTGTTTGTTGGCAGTAGTGTTCTGGACCAAGCTGGTACTGACTGGTGAAAGCTGAGTGTTAAATTTTCAGGAATTTTGTGAGCTGTTGATGTCATGTGAGAGCTTAGAACGGGCCATCGTTTGAGTATTTACACCACTGAAATCAGCAAGTGCTACAAATTCAACAAATGTTGAAATCAGCAAATGCTGCAAATCAGGGCCCCTTCCACTCCAAGAGCCAGTTGTTAAACGTTTACCAGCACACCGGTGGTGGTAGCCAATAGTTCCTTACTATAGCTCTCAGGGCTAATTGGAAGGATCGTTTGACAACCCAAAGAACAAATTTTCTTGTTCTTTATTTCTGAAAATAGCAAGTAGCTGCTGCAATAATGCAGCTGAAAATCTTAGGAAAAAGATTTCCTTTCCCCACCTATCAATCTCTTTCCATTCCCAACCCTCATTTCCAATCTCTTCCTTTTCATATTTGTACCCAGTCAGAAATGCTCCAGAGTTGAGTCTTTTTGTGATCTCTTAAATGGCCCCTATGCTCTTTATCTGGTTTCTATCATGTACCAAATGTGGAGCTTTGTATATAATACAGCTTTTATGTTAGGGCAGCAGAGAAATTTTTAAAGGCACAATTAAAATCTAGACACTTCTGAACTCAAGGTAGATTGCCCCTCTTTTTACTCTCAATTCTGCTGAATCATTATAAGAAGGCAAATGTAGTAAGGGGAGTCTGAGTGTGAGTGCTGGACATACAATGCTGGTTGGGAAGGAAGGGGCTGGGGAACACTTGCTCCTGGCATTTCCTTCCCTGGAGAGGGCACTCCACTAGAGCAACTCTTCTGATTTTTCTTAACTCTCAGGCATACTAAGGTCTAGGAGGATGAAATGTGGCTTATTTTGTTCATGAGTTTCAAAGAGCCACTTCTTACTACTTCTCTATAGGATCCAGTTGCTAAGGAATAAGTCATTTTTGGTTTCTCCTCTATGTTGTACATTTTATATGATGATCACTCCAATCCAGTTGTCTGAGGATGACAGGAAAATCTAATTTTAGAGTTCTGTATTAGGAAGACCTTGGTTCTTACACACCTATACCATGTTCTGTAATTTAATCTTAATAAAAAAGACAACATTCTGGCCTCTACTTTTAGACTCCTTTGTCACGATTAATGGTTCAGAAGTAAGGAAAGGAGGAGTGTGATTTGTTGGGTCCCTTCGAACACCAAAACTGGTGTGATCTTAGAAAAGTCACTTATGTTTTGTTTCCACATTAGTAAAAGAAATAAATAAAAAATAGGAAATTTAATTATGGGGTGGAGTTCCCTGATTCAACAAATATTGAGTACCTGTTGTATCTACTAAATGCCCAGTGTGTATCAAGCACTGCCCCGGGTACTGAGACTACCATGTCCCAGGCAGTATAAGGGCAGATATAGACCTGCAAAAGCTCCTACTTGCTGAGAGTTCATGATCTAGGAAAGAGCTATAATATACTCATAATATGAGCATGGAGAGAGAGTTCCTAACTCTAAGTGGAATTCAAGGAGAGGAGAGAAATATTTTTTCTTTAATAACCTTCCCTGAACAAGTCTTTCACCAAACTCCTTTTTCTTTTAATTCCTATTCAGTTTCTGGGAAATATAGAAAGGGAGAAAAATTAGCTGGAGAACCTATGTACTATTCCTGATCTAGGGGGGAAAAAAAAAAAAAACAAGAATTGACCATACTAACATTTGCCAAACCGTATTAATTTGGAAGGGCTGCCATTTAGCAGAATAATTCAGTGTTATGAGTAGCTGACACAACAGAAATTTGTTTCTCCTGATTTTGTAGGCTGGAAGTTCAAGATCAAGGTATTGGCAGGTGGGTTTCTCCTGAAGTCTCTCTCCTTGTCTTGTGGATAGTCCTCTTCTCCCTGTGTCTTCATGTGGTCTCCTCTCTGGATGCTTGTGTCCTCATCTCCTCTTATCTTCTTACAAGGACACCAGTCATGTTGGATTAGAGCTTTCCCTACTAATGACTTTACTTGATTAATTCTTCAGAGACCCTATCTCCAAATGCAGTTACGTTCTGAGTTATTGGGGGGGGTAAGGACTTCAACATAAGAATATCAGAGGAAGGCAATTCAGTTCATAACAGCAACCTTGCATGAAAACTTCGCTAGCAGTGGCAAGACACTGAGTCATGATCTTGAGAATCAAACATTCTGGAGCACCCCTTTCCAGATGTTTGTGATTTGCCGAGTTTTCCTTAACAAGTACATCTTTTTCCTCACCTAAAATTCTATCTTTTCTGTGTGACCTGCTGGTAATGCTGGCCTCTTTTCAGATGGTTTTTATGTGTGGAACTGTGTAATTATGAAATGGTTAAAAACAGTTGACTTATTAAAATTCTCCTCTATTCTTTTTTATTGGAGAATTATACCTAAGAGACCTCGGTATAGCACATATTTCTTTATCTCTTGTTTACTTTCTTTTCTCTCTCTTTTTTTCTGTTTGTCCTTGTAATACTTAGAATTGCCTTGGGGGCAAAATGAGGGAATAGGAGATCAATCAAGAACTGAATTCATGCAGCTGGTTCTCATCCAGCTGAGTTCTCTGTTTATGTATTCTTCAGGAAATTATAGAAGCTGTTAAAAGAGAGTGTTGCAAAAATGGAAAGTTCTTAGCCGATAATTTGCTTTGGGTAAGAGATCTTGTTGGAAAGATATCTTGAATCTGAAATTACTTTAACTTGAGCATAGAGCTTAAAGCATGTTAGAATTCCATTGATTAGAAATCTGCCATATCCTTTGCCATATCTGTGCTATGCCTGCAGATGGGTTGGAATTTTACCATCAGCTTATGCAATATGTGTTGAGTCTAGACCAATCCCCGCCCCCGCCCCAGGCCTTGTGCTTTTTTGTCATCCTGACTCTTCTATCACCTTTTATTTTTCTGCCTTTATTCTCAACTGTATTTTACCTTTGTCATCCTTTCTCTCTGGCTTTTCTTTTTCTTTTTTTATTTAAAGATTTTATTTACTTATTAATGAGAGACACACAAACACACACAGAGAGAGAGAGAGAGAGGGGCAGAGACACAGGCAGAGGGAGAAGCAGGCTCCATGCAGGGAGCCCGATGTGGGACTGGATTCCAGGTCTCCAGGATCACATCCTGGGCCGAAGGTGGGCGCTCAACTGCTGAACCACCCAGGGATCTCCTCCTATTTTGTATCTCAATAGGTTTCCTTTTGAAGTTCTGGAGAGTTTTAAGGAAAATAGTTCTGGCAGAGGTTTCTAAGGAAATAAGTATCCAAATTAAATATACTCTATTTCATGAACAAATGAGATGAAAGCAGCAATTCATTTGGAGACCCAGATACAGGTAGTTCACACTGACCAGGTGAAAAATCTCTAATAGAGAATATCTTAGATCTAATAAAAAATAATGATTTTACTTTTCCTTTAATCTTGATATTATTAAAGTGTTGAGGTCTTTGAGCCTGGGGAACAATCAATCATTGTATGTCTGTCAGTCTCATGAGACATAATTTTTTTAAAAAAATTTAAATGTTACTAAAACGTTAATTTGATTTTTTTTTTAATTTTTTTTAGCCTTACTGAATTTCAACAGCTTTACTCTACCTGTGTAATATAACTAATTTTGGAACTAGTGAAGAATAGAAGGAATCAGAATGAACTTTATTACCCCTTTTCTCTAGAAAAACACCTTTTTAACCATATCCATAATACTGACAATAAAAATAATAGTAATATTTATGTTGACATTAGCATTTATTGTGAATTTATTGCCTGCTCAGGTACCATGTATTATTACCTCATTTAAACTTGAAATTGGAAATGTAGTATTATTATACTAATTTTACAAAAAATCAAGCTTAAACAATATGAAGACCCAGGGCTTATTGGCAATACCAAATACTCTTTCTATGAGTGCACTCTCACCATTTTTCACCCTTCTAATAGCCAATAGACATATTTAACTTGGATTATCTATTCATTTGAAAAGGAAATTTTTGATTAAATATAAAAACAAATTACTGTCTCAACTCTACTTCTCTGAAACTTTTTTCCAATAAATATTTAAGGAAAGATATTTTATACCATTTTATAAAAATGTAAATTGACTTAGAAAAAATTAATGTATTTCTCAAACGCAGGTAATAAGGGAAATGGGAATTAGGTATTCTGGAAGAAGAGAGAAATTGTGTTAGAATATTAAAATTTTAATAATGTTCTGCTCCTTGCCACAGATGTAGTACTTATGTTTGAATCCTGGAATAAGCCTGGGGAGTTTTATTTTGAATTGACAGAGATTTTCTTTCAGCTAGAGCTTTCTTGTTTTCTAGACTCCACCTGCTTTGTTTATCTGATTCTGTTGATATTCTTTTATGCCTTTTCTTTCTGATTCCTGCTTTCTCTTTCATATTCTTAGCACTCTTCTCAAAAGATTTCCTTTCAGAATATAGGCATATTTCTAAGAAAATGACTTAGGGAATAGGCTCCCCAGAGCTCATGTCTGAAGGAATGAAAGGGCTCAATATAAATAAAACAAGGAATTAGTTCCAGAGCTAGTTGAAAATCCTGAAAGAGATACTAGACTGTTGGCCTGCTATTTCCTAATTTCTGCATACCAATTAACACTTCATTTGTGTGAAAGTATCAGTAGTCTATGGGAGTGTGAGGTTAATTAAGAATTTAAGGCAATTGAGTGTTAATGTTTGCTGTTTGGTTTGAATAGCCCAACTCCAGAAACTTTCCTTAAAAAGCTTTAGGTCCTGAAATATAGCAGTGTCTCATGTTATCGAGGTTATATCATGGAAGAAAGCTGGGCCAGCACAGTGGTCCTATACAGAAGTGAGAGTAGATGTCAAGATTGATTATTGATCTCACCAAGGGGAAACCATTTAAATAAAAGAACACCTAAAACTTAAGCATTGTTCAGATACTTTCAAATAACTATGTAACTAATATGTATTTTCTAATGGATCATTTATTATGTATTGCAGACTTGCAACAAATTTGAAAAATGAATGATCAATCTATTGATACTCCTGGTACTGTGACCACAAAGAGATGCTTCTGAGTGTAAAGTTTTCTCCAAGTAGCACAATTTCAATATTAAAGGGAGTCGTGAATTAGCTAGGTTAAATCCTCTGACTTTATAGCCCTGACCTTCATGGTTGGATATGATTTCTTGAGTTACTATGGCAACTCTGCCCCCTGAAGAGAGGTCTGTAAGGTGAGGGGTGGTCTCTTTCTCACACTTCCTGGCAAATTCCCCTCACTAACCCAAAATGGCCTCTCACATATGGACAGGCGGTTACATTGGTGCCCCTTTATTCCAGGCATTAGGAAAGTTCCTGAATTTGATGTATAGCTAAGATTTAATATATAACAGCTTCTGTTTTTGAAGAGCTTGTAGTTGTTGATTACTAAGGATGATCTCCCTGAATCTTTGGACTTTGTGATCTGGGTCAACTTTATTTCTCTATGGTTTACATTCTTCTTTTTGAAGTAGAAATATAATCTCTGTCTGATTTAATCCTTGGGCAACTATTTATTTTTATTTAAAGTGTCAATCTTGAACACCAATAAAAAATAAATTTATATAAAAAAATTAAAAAAAAATAAATGTCAATCTTGGCCAGGCAGTGATCTTCTGCTATGCACAAATTCATCTTATTATTGTCTATTTACAGCCAAACAGAGATTATGAGACTAACAAATCAGTTTAGTTTGGGAGAATTCTCATTACTGGATTATCAAGAGTATTGGATAAAATGACTCAAGCACTGACACAAGCCTAAATGTTTTCAGAAAAATATTGTTTGGTTCTTAAAATATTTGATAGAACATGTTGAAATGTAATACATTGGCACCACAGAATGGATTGGAATTTTTTAATTGTTACTTGAGATCATTTTGGAATGATAGCTTATTGTGTAAAGGTCTTGTGATTCAAAAATACAATGATGACAGAATGGGTATAATTTGAGATATATTAATCACTGAGAATCATTGCCTTTTGCAAAATGTTAGGTAGGAATAGGAATGTTAAGTGGGTTTGGACAGAATAAGTTAGACTATGAAAAGAAAGTGATATATACAAACTAGGAAGTGCTATAATTTAAAAAGAATTAGAATAGTCATCTCATAAAATACTCTGCAAATTTGGTCCTTAATAAAATGTAAAAACAACTGAATTCATCTTCTCATTTTAAGTATTTTGAGTTCCTCAAGTAAGATGAAGACTTCATTGTTTATTGATGTTATGACATTCTTTTCCTTAAATGGGGGGGGGCTTAATCCATTAATTAAACAAGTCATTTTTTAGTATTTTATTGAGTGCCTATCATGTTGATGGAAGCTCTTCCAATGCTGAGGATTTTACAAAGCAGAAAACTTGATAGTGGCAGAGGTTGAAAGAATCTTGGGAGATTGCCCTTAAGTAAAACCTTTTTAATCAATGAGGAAATCTAACTAATACCTGAACAGTGTTCTGAAAGAGCTTACAATCTGCATGGTTAAAAAAAAAAAAGACTTGTTCTTATGAAAAATTATATAAAAATGTTAAGCTAGTATACCACAGTGGTGAAAACAGGGACTTTTTTTTTTTTTTTTTTTTTTTGAGAGAACTTGCATGCACACCAAGGGTAGAGACAGAGGAAGAGAGAGAGTCCTAAGCAGATTCCATATCCAGCGTGGTATTGTGGGGCTCCATCTCACAACCCTGAGATGGTGACCTGAGCCAAAATTAAGAGTCCCACACTTAGCCAACTGAGCTACCCAGGTGCCCCAAGAGTAGGCATTTTTAAACTGAACTCTGCTACTTATTTGCTGTGTGGCCTTTGGTACTCTACTTAACTGTGTTAAGACTTCAGTTTCATCTTCTGTAAAGACCATATCTTGCAGAGTTGTTTTGAGAATTAAATGTGATCATGTTTTTAGAATGGTTAGACACATCTTGCATGTGGTAGGTGCTTAAAAAATGGTGTTGTCATTACTACTGAGCTAATACTACTTGGAATGCCATACCAGTATCATTAGAAACCAGCAGCCATAGAAGATTGGAAGGCAGTGTCCAAGAGAACTCAAATATTTCCCCCTTGTACTCACTTCCCTTTTTTTTTCCTTCTCACTCCTTTCCTAAATAAAATAACACCATAAAATACCTAAAAAACAGACTTCTCTTTTGTCTTCTATCTGACCAGTGAGTGTCCTCTATATTGCCACCATAAACACATATCCACTGAATGTTTACTACCTTACAGGCACAAGCTCTCAGGGTATGGCAACAATTTTTTTTTGAAGGTTTTATTTATTCATGAGAGACAGAGAGAGAGGCAGAGAGAGACACAGGTAGAGGGAGAAGCAGGCTCCATGCAGGGAGCCTAATGTGTGACTTGATCCAGGGACTCCAGGATCACTCCCTGAGCCAAAGGCAGACACTCAACCGCTGAGCCACCCAGGCATCCCAACAATTTCTTTATAGACTATGATGGGTTAGCCACTTTGGCTTAGGCTTTCAGAACAATAGTGATTCTGATCTTCAGAAATATTCAGCCAGTTACTAGTAGCTGTCACTTCCCTTTCAGATAAGCTTGAGTTTCTTGTATGTTAGTGTTTTTATAAAACATGGCTTTGAAATAAGCAGTTATAAAACTAATTTCCCAGCAAGCTTTATTTTCTGAGGATAAGTGAGGGCCACTGCCCTATAGAGATGGAAATGAGATCAGTGCTCAGAAACTCTGGTTACTGCTGCAGTGTCATACATACATACATCATGCTCATTTCTGATAGCGATGTGGAAATTCTAACACCATTCTTTCTCCTTTTATTTCATTTTTCTATCTGTATGACCTATCCCTTGCCACTCATTTTGCTTGAAGTTTTGATTGTCTTGCTATACTATTTTTCAATCTTTTTACATATTTCTTGTTCCTAAACCTAGATGTTGATTTTCTTTCATACTTGATTTAATTTATTTTGTGGGTTTTTCAATTCATAGATTTCACGATAAATCTCTCTCATTGGTTCTTTACATTATAGACTGCATAAAATCTGATTTATAAAAGTTTATTTTGTTTTTGATGTAAAAGCAAATATCACATCTGATTTGGCTTCGGTCACATGGGGTTATTAAGAAGGGGAAATGTTTTTGATACTAGTAAAATTAGCCCCTTTGATTTTCAGTTGAAGCAAAGAAGCGGGAAATTGACATTTGCCTGAGTTTGATATTTGAGCTGACTCTGATCTTTGATTATTTCTAAATGTTTATGTAAATCTGAGTCCTGTCTAAGCAATCTACCATTAGCAGGATTTTTGCAAATCAGCAGTCATAGCAGAACCAGATGCTTTTAAAATTAGAGCCACTTCTATAATTTTCAAGAATTGTATTTTATTACGGCAAGCAACAATTTCACCTTGCAGTCTATAAGATTTTCATAAATGAGTTAGGATCTATTCTTGTATTGGCCCAGGGCACCCATCTTTTACCTGCTAGGGCCTTCCAAAATAAATGTTATGAGATATACATGGGTATTGCTTAGCCTCAGACATGATGTATATTTAAAGGAACTGCCCAGAAAATAGTAAGTGGTCATTAAGGTATCTGTAGATATGTTTTATTGTAATTATTACAGGACTCATAATTGAGTTTATTATTCACTTGGATCTTCTCAGTGCTTAGCAAAATTTTATCAGTTTCAAACATTTTGTTAACAATCTTTGTGTTTTCTTTTTCCTTTTTTTTTTAAGATTTAATTTATTTATTCATGAGAGAGAGAATGAGACAGACAGACAGACACAGGCAGAGGGAGAAACAGGCTCCATTCCATGCAGGGAACCTGATGTGGGACTTGATCCCAGGTTTCCAGGATCACACCCTGGGCTGAAGGTGGCGCTAAACCGCTGAGACACCTGTGCTGCCCAATCTTTGTGTTTTCAAGGGACGTTTTTCTGCCTCTCATTATTTTATTTAGTATATTTCTTGAAGTCTTAGTGATGCAGAGACCTTTCTGCTTTTTCAGATGATTTTGATTTTTTTTGATTTTTATTTTTCTAAAAAAGTGTGTGTGTGTGTGAGTGACAATGAAGTGGGGGAGAGGGACAGAGGGAGAAGACTCCCCAGTAAGCAGGGAGCCCAATGTAGGGCTCAATCCCAGGACCCTGGAACCATGACCTGAACTGAAGGCAGGTGCTTAACTGACTGAGCCACCTAGGTGCCCCCAGATGATTTTTTAAAAGGTGTCTTGCATTACCTTAATAATAAATGATAAACATCTCTGTTTGGAACAATGGAGGAATAACTGGTATCAAATAAATCTTCTACCTAACAACTAAAAAAGATAAAACCCAAAGGAAAAAAATCACCAGATATAAAATAACCTGAATAGAGCTATAATTATTAAAGAAATTGAGTTCATTGGCTTAAAAGTCCAGAAAAACTCGTTTATCAGAGTTTATTTGGCAACATTGCTTGCAAACCCAGCCAGGAGCGCTGCTTTTTGACTTGCCAGCCCCCTCGGGATTCTCTGGGATGGGGCAGTTGATGGCAGAGTGCCAGGGCTTAGCTTTCTATTTCCTAAGTTAGTGGCTATAATAGATCATTCAGTAAAAATATCCAAACTGGACAAAGACAGTAAAAAACCAACAACAACAACAACAAAAAACCCAAAACAAACAACTTCAGAAACTACAAGTGAAGATCCCTAATGAACATAGCTCAAAAATATTCAACAAGATATTAGCAAATCAAATCAGCAATATGTAAAAAAATTATATGCCACAATCAAATGCAAAGCTAGTTCAATATTAAAAAAAAAATCAGTCGTTGTAATCTATCACATCAATAGGCTATAGAAGAGTCAAATAATCCTATCAATACAAGAAAAACTTTGGATAAAATTCAACATTCAATGATGATAAAATCAACAAACTAGGAATACAAAAGAACCTCCTAAATTTGAGGAAAAGCATCTTTAAACCTGTAGCTAACATTCTTAATGGTGAAAAGCTAAATGCTACAGCCCTAAAAATCTGAAACGAGGCAGGATTTCTACTACTACTCTGATTCAACATAGTACTAGATGTTCTAGCCAGCACAATAAAGCAAGAAAAGGAAATAAGACCTACAAATTGGAAAGTAAGAAACAGAGCTGTCTCTATGTGTGGATGACATGATGGTTTATGTAGAAAATTGTGAGAAACTTAGTCCCCGAGACCTTGGCAACTAAGTGAGTTCAGCAAGTAACAAGATATAAGATCAATATTTTAGGGATCCCTGGGTGGCGCAGCGGTTTAGCGCCTGCCTTTGGCCCAGGGCGCGATCCTGGAGACCCAGGATCGAATCCCACATCGGGCTCCTGGTGCATGGAGCCTGCTTCTCCCTCTGCCTGTGTCTCTGCCTCTCTCGCTCTCTGTGTGACTATCATAAATAAATAAAAAAAATTTAAAAAAAAAAAAAGGTCAATATATCCATACAACAGAATACTATTTAAAAAAAAAAAAAGATCAATATTTTAAAAAACTTATATTTCTATTTAATAGCAATTAGTGCATGAAAATTGAAATTAAAACACCATTTATAATCAAACAATGAAATATTTAATATAAATATGATAAGCCATATACAGGAATTATATACTAAAAAGCTATAAAATGTTTATGGAAGAAGTTTTTAAAGATCTAAATAAATGGAGAAACATACAGTGGTTGTGGACTGGAAGAGTCTACATAATATGTCAATTCTCCCCAAATTGATCTATAAGTTTCATGCAGTTTTTATTAAATTCTTAGTGGATTCTCACAGATACTGACAAGCTTATTCTAAAATTTATTTGGAAAGACAAAAAGTTATAACGGCTAAAATAACTTTGGGGAAAAAAAGTGGGAGAAATTGCTATCTACTAAAGGATATTGTCAAGACAAGAAGTTCTGAAAATCTATTATTTTACAGCATGGTAACTCTAGTTAATAAAATTGTATTGTACCTACTATATTGAAATTTGCTAAGAAAGTAGATCTTGGGGGTACCTGAGTGGCTCAGTTGGTTGTCTGCCTTTGGCTCAGGTAATGATCTCAGGGTTCAGGGATCAAGCCCCACTGGGTTCCCTGCTCAGCAGGGAGTCTTCCTCTCCCTCTGTCCCTCTCCACTGCTCTCACTCTCTCTCAAATAAATAAAATCTTTAAGAACAAAAAGAAAGATCTTAAAGGTGGACTTTTTTATTTTTCAGTGAGAACACATGTGAAGTGATAGATGAGTGATAATTAACTTGCATATGGTAATTATTTCACAATGTATATGAAATTACCAAGTTATATACTTTAGATACATGTAATTTTATTTGTCAAATATAAAAATTAAAAAGCCTTTTAAAACAATTCAACAATAGAATTGGTTGAGGAGCAGATAAACCAATCAAAGGAATAGAGAACCCAGAAATAAACCCACAGAAATATAGTTCAATCAATGTTTTTTAACTAAGTTATAAAAGCAATTAAATGGAGGAAAAATTGTCTTTTCAACAAATGGTATTGGAGCAATTAAATGTCCGTTGGTGGTGGGGGTGGCGGGGGAAGCAACACCAACAATAAAAAACTCTTGACCTAAACTTCTTAACTCACTTCAAAATTAAACAGATTTAAATATAAAATATACAACTATAAAACTTTTAGAAGAAGAAAGGAGCAAATCTTCAGAACCTGAGACTAGGGGAAAAGTTCCTAGGATGTTAGCAGCATTCTCCAAAACCAAAAAAAAATCAATAAATTGGACTTTATCAAAATCAAATTTTGTTCCCTAAAATACCTCGTTAAGATGAAAAGTGTGTTTGGGGGAAATAGCTGACCAAGAATTCGTGTTTATAATACATAAGGAATGACAAAACTTGATGGTTAAACAACACAACTAGAAGATGGGAAATACCAGGAACATACACTTTATCAAAGACCCATGGATAACAAATAAGCACATGAAAGTATTTTCATTATCATTAGCCCTTAGGGAAATGCAAGTGAAAACCACAATGGGATTCACTATATGGCTATCAGAACAGTTAAAATTAGGTCTGTACAATCCAAATGCTGAGAAGGTATGCAGAGAAACTGGAGCTTTCATACCTTGCTAGTGTTAATGTAAAATGGTATAGCCTCTCTGGGAAATAGCTTGGTAGTTTCTTTAGAAATGAAACATACTCTTCTCATAGAGCCTAGCAATCATACTCTTGGAATTTAACCCAGAGAGGTGAAAAAATATTATCCAGACAAAAATCTGCACTTGAATGTTTATAGCAACTTTATTTGAACCATCTCAAGCTGGAAACTATCCTTCAATGGGTGGAGAGTTAAACTCTATGGTACATCCACATCCTAGAATACTATGCAACACTGAGAAGGAAGACAATATTGAAACATGTAACAAAAGTTACCTACTATAGGGTAATAAAAGTCAAATTGTGGAGGAATGAAGGAAGTGTGGTAGGTTAAGATGACTTTGAGAATCTGAAAAATAAGAAAAATACTAACTTGAATGATTTCTTGAGTTTGTCATCTTTCATTCTATTTATACCATCATTATAACTAATAAGAGAATCAATATATTGTATACATGGATACAGTTTTTTTTAAGATGACTGAGCTAATGTCCTTCACATTTATTTTTTATTTTTTAAAATTTATTTATTCATGATAGACAGAGAGAGAGGGGCAGAGACTCCATGCAGGGAGCCCGATGTGGGACTCGATCCAGGAACTCCAGGATCACGCCCTGGGTGCTTAAACCACTGAGCCATCCAGGCTGCCCTGTCCTTCACATTTAAAATGTTTTTGTGATTCCCAATTTCTATGCCACGTTGAAGAAACAATTCTACAATTTTGTTTATAATATTCTCTGATTTAGAAGATTCAGTAAGATGAGAGAAATTTTATTTAATATCTCAGGCTCAAGAAGAACGGGGGAAGAAGAAAAAAATGTTAAAAGTCTGAGAGTAGTTTCTTCTATTCTCTATGAAAACACCCATTTATTTTCTTATAATGCCAGTCATAGTCTGCAGTTTATATTTTATTTTTTTGCTTGTTTATTCATTGCCTGCTGGCCCACCTGAATGGAAATTCCATGAACATTCAACTACTATTACTGGGGCCTATTCCTTTATATTATTCCTGTGCAGATGCGAAAAAATAATTTTCCCTTTACCCCTCTAGGTTATTGGCTGAGACCCTCCTGTAAAAAAGACAAATTTCTGATTTTTTTTTCCTTGTTAATCTAATAATGTGTATGTCCTGTATACAAGGGGGAGACCCAGGAAAACTGAATAACTCCCCCCAAAATGGCCCAAGCTACAACCTTAAATAGCATCCTCCACTAAAGACAAAAGGATGCTGGCAGAGGGTAGAGGCCAGTTATGAGAGTTTACTGGGAAAAGTACAGTATATAAGGGTAAGGTTGTTAGCAGATTTAAGTGTTTGACATCTCCACTGAGGAGTCTCTAACAATAATCATCCCCCTCTTGAGAGACATCCTCACAAATGGAGATTTCCCTTATAAACCTAACCATCTCTTACAAAAGGGTAGCTTCTACAAGGTTTTCAGAGCTTCTCCTGTGTTTCTTAAAAAAAAAAAATAATAATAATAATAATAGCTAGCATAAAATAATCCTTATGCCAAAGAGGCATATTTTGGGGGTGGAAAATCCTGTTCCCCTTCACAGGCTACATATCAATACATATCAGACTCTCAGTACATATTTACATATGCAGAAATGAATGCATAAAGGATTTGACACTAAAGTGTAAAAATCTAGCTTAAATGGAGAAAACTCACATTTATAAAGGAAGAAGTTACTCATTTAATACCTGTAAGTGCCAGACATAACTCTGTTTGATACATGTCATTTGGGAAAAATGACCCACTTGAACCTGTCTGCCCTCATGGAGCTAACAGTCTAGTGAGGGGAAACAAGGATGGAATGGATAAGGGGCTTTGGAAATGTATCATCACATGTAAAACTTCACTGGGACAGGAAGAGGAGTAAAACAAATACTTTGCTCTCTGACAAAAGGAGCTATGCCAGTGTCCTTTCTTTATCTGCCCCCCACCCCCACCCCCACCCTTTAGCTACAGGAGGAAAAGTTGAAAGGATAGCTAAATAAAAGGAAGCTATAGCCCTAACCTCTCTTTTCCAAGTTCTGGTTTTGAGCCCTAAGCTGATATAAATCCTGAATACTTGGAAACCTTTGCAATGGGCCTGTGGAAATGAATTTTAGGGGCTAAAATAACAGAAATACTTGATATTCAAAGTGATAGATGTAGAGAGCTGAACTACCAAGAGACATTGTATAGACCAGAGGAAAAGGCAGTAAACCCAGCAAGGTACTGTTTAGAAGCTACTGAGTGTTGAAGTTTTTTCCCCTAAGCATTATATATATGTTAAATATGGTAAGACTACCCTTCTTCTTAAATAGTAGGTCAAGTATTTCTAACTTTAATAAGCTAACATTTGGGTAAAAAATAGAATATTTGAGATCTGAAGTAACAATGGCCATAATGTCATCACTACCCTAAGGGCCGTAACAATCATCTAAATGGCAGGCATCTTAGGGTATCGTCTATAGCAAAGGCAGAGTTCATAAGTAGCATCACTTATTGACCATTTATCAGAGATTAACAGCAAATCTTTGAAACCACACTGATCTTAGTGATAATACCAAGAAACTTTGTCTTCAAAAAACTTTCCTCCATAGGCTTTGTTCGGAAGGGAAAACCAAGTCACTTGGAGTTCATAAGAGGTTTCCAGAAGTGCATCGGAAAACAATAGCATAATTCGGGGAGACAAGAAAATCAAATGCAAATCTGTAAACATAACTGCTTTGCTATTTTAAGATTCTGTGTAATTATTTCTACAGTAAACACGGATTCTAAAAAAAAAATGTATCAATACTTTCGTTTCTCTTCAAATCGTATACATCTTTTGCCTTAAAGAAAAGTATGGGGCCCTTTCCATAACTAGGGTTGTAGAGGGGTGCCCATGAGCAAGGGATTCTTGAAAGGAACATCAAGGAAAATGACATTATGTTGAACAACATTTGTTAGAGCAATGCACTTGGGTCATTTTTAATATGTAAGTATGTAAAAGGAATCCAGCCATGATTCTGTCTCTGAGACATCCTCTGCTCTGGAACGTGTGGCAAATGGCTAGATGAATCTCAGTGGGTATCCTTCTGGAGCAACATCTCCTTCAATTAGGCATTTGCATGTAGATATGTATATTTGTACCGGGTGTGCATGTGTGTACACATCTATCTACCTTCACCAAGGCTGATGAACATTTGTATTTCTCATATCACCTCTCCCTTCCAAAAACAAACCGAGTTCTCCCAACCTAACTCTCCACCTGATAGATCAAACTCTTAATGCTTAATGTCTGAATTGTCACACCCAAAAGAGGCCTTATAAATCCAAACTCTGTTTATACTTTTACACCCAGATTTCTTAATTGGTACCCCATTGTATTTATGGTGTCTTAATTGCTCCACCAGATGGAATTTTATTTCAGGGGTCACTGACGTTGGCTTCACAAGGTCACTTTAAAAAGTTTATTTCCCAGATCTATTGCTGCAGAGGGGGGGTTCCTAGGAAATGGCAGATGTACTTGGCTGCGTGGCTCTCTGGCTCTGCAGAACACAACCACAAGCTTGCTGTTCTGAAGTAAATGTTGTTTGTTAGGAGATAGGATGCTGCTCCAACCTTGAAGGGGGAATGAAGGAAGAAATAGCATTTTCTCAATATAAGCCTCTGTGATAACACCACAATGTGAAACTTTATGAATACTGTTTGAGAGATTCTATTTTTTGATAACTCAGAAATTGCATTTTTTGGCAGGGTGGTTTCAAAAAGGGAACACTAGGGCTTTGATTTGGTCCTCTGTTTTTATCTGCAACTTTAATCTATATACGGGGAAGGTTTTCTTTGACATTTGTAGCAGCATTTCTGAGATTGATGCTGCTGCCTATTATTATACAGGAGAACATTTGATACTAAAGGTTCCCGCAGCTCCCATCAGCCTTCTATAGCAGGTCTGCTCTCCTGACATTTAATGTCCCTTAAGCCAGATATGGTCTGATAACTTCAACATGCAGCTGCTTTGGGGAGAAATAAAGAACTGCAGTTCCTTGATTCTTCCTAGAGAGACTGTCACTATCTACATCACCAGTCACCCATCACCCTGTCCCCTTAATATGTGTGAGTTAAGGTCTTGGAAAAGTACATGCATCGTGTCCATGTGTATGTGTACCAAACACACCAAGATTAAACCAGATGAGAGAAAATGTAGTCGTCTTATAAACACAGCCAAGGGGCCTGGCATCTGTCACCTTATTGAGACGTCTAGATTATCTTGCTGAAGCTGAACTTTGAGTGAGCCCAGTTAAAAGGAAAAGTTTCCTGGGCCTTAAATACCAATTTTTCACCATCACTCTTTTAGTTTGTATACCTGGAAAGAAGTGTCTTTGCTGTAAAGGCCTTAGCTAACAAGAGTTAGAATTACCTTTCCACACAATGAATGAACTCCCCATGGAATAATATGTAGCTACAGAAAGAATGAAACCTTTTTCTCTATCCTGGTCTGAAACATCTCCAGGATAAGTTATCGGTGGAAAAAGCAAAGTGCAAAAAATTGTCCACAATAAAGTATTTTTTTGTGTTAAAAAAAAAAAGGTAAAATATTCAAATTTGCTTGTTTTTGCCTGAGAAAGTATTGGAAAGATATCTGAGAAACTCTCTCAAGTACTCAGCAATAGGGAATGGGCAGGAGGAAAGAAGTGAATGGGAAAAAGAACTCTTGATTTATGTCTTGTTAAATTACCTTTTTAACCACCTGAATGTATTGACCTAATTAAACATTTGTAATTTAATTTTAATGCGTATTAAGGCCTTCAATTTCATTTGAGTTTGAATACCTGACAATGTTAACCGGACTTGAGGACACCTGGACTCTGCATTTTGGCTAAGCCACCGATTTCCACATTGTACCACAAAGTTCACAGAATGATGCTAATTAAATTTTGGAATTTGTGCTTTGTCCTTTGTGTGCCTGTTTTCTGTAACCCATTGTAAGCTCACAGAGGGCAGGCCCTGCATCTCTGATGAGCGTGCCAAAGGAAAGCATGCACCACCAAATAACTCTGCCAGGGATATGTGTGCTATGTTTGAAACAAGAGAAAGAATGATGACCCACTTTTTCAGCAGTAAAGACTGATTATTTCTAAAACTCCTGGTAGTCTATATCCAAGATAATAGTTTATAAGAATGCTGTTTTTCAGTCTATCGCCCATGAAGAAAATGAACCTTTCTCATTTTAGTCATCTTGAGAAGTATTCAATTTCAGTACAAATGAAAGAACAGAATATAAAATTTCCAGAGTTGTCTTACTGTAATAAAAAACCCACAAAAGCATTGTTACATCATAGTCAACATGCAATGAAGGCAAAACACAAGAAATTTAAAAGTCTAAGCTTGGTAAGGGCATGTCACCATGGCTTTATTAAATAAGGACTGACTCTTTGATACCTCTCCAAATAAACTCATGTACCTAGGCAAAGGTCTACTATGATATAATTTAAATAACCAAATATCCTGGAACACACCTCAGAGAATTAACAAATCCTAGCTATTATTCAGGAGGAATACTTGTTCCAAGAGAATTTGGTACAAAGAATCTTATAAGTGCTAGAGAGAGATTTGAGTCAGGAAATAGTCCAGAAAGCTGACTGGGTTGATGCTTTCTCATGAAATCTGGGTAATCTATGTCATGACTAGACAACATAACCGGAAATGTTTAATCACTAGAAATTTTGAAAACCTGTCGGGATCAAGGACGGTCCTGGGGAAGAAGGAGAGAACATCTGCAGACCAACAGTTCGTTGTGAACCAGACAATTGTTTTATAATCTGAAAAATTTAGGCCTAAGTGTTTCTTTTTTCTGCATGAAGTTTTGGAAATTTTAGGAAAAGGGTAAAGCTTCATAATAATTTGCTTTTTATTCTAAATGTTAATGGGGACATGTTGACAGGTTATTAACATATCAGCCTTAATGATGAGAAAGGGGGAAAGAAGGAGAGAATAATAATCTCGCGATGGGAATCTGGTGAGGGAAAGAAGAAGAGACAGTTCCTCCAGCTCTTATCCCTAACCTGGAGGTCAGAGGAGTTCATATCTAATGAACATGTGTCTGTGGAAGAGCAATTTTATGGCCCTTGCTCTGTGGGAAAGAGTCCTGCTCAGAGAAGTCATCTGTTCTCTATTCTGAAGGCAGAGGTCTGATGTTTCCAGCTCAGCCCTGCGTGCTTGGTTTCCCTACTGTGGTCTGAACATTTCAAAGAGAAGGCTCAACAAGAGGGAGAATGAGGCTTCTAATCCTTCGGGTTTTTTTGTGTCACCTCATCAGGACATATCTTTGTTCTCCCTTGTCAGTTTATGGGTGAACAACTGGTAGCCAGTTAATGGACAGGAGCTCTGATCTAATTCTCTTCACTTGCTACCCCTCTGATTTTCAAGGAATCCTAATGAAGAAACGCTTTTGGGAGGATAGTGAAGTTTACAAGTTCCACAACTATGTAAATAATTTAGCAACCTCTAAAATGAGTTTGCAATAATGTAGTCAGGGCTCCCAGAGTGTGTATAATAGATTTTACATTCTCTCTTTTCTACTGGCTCCCAATCTCCCCATTCATTACTGCATAGGGATTGTCTTATAAGCTTAGTAGAAACCATAACAATTTACTAAAATCTTCTGCTTGGGTGGACCAAAAACTGCCTCTGTCATTCAATCTCTATATATTTTTAGCTGGACTGAAGAAGGTGGGAATTTCTGCAAGGTACATGGCTTTGTTGCTCTGATTGGCCCTCAGGGATTGCCCAAAAGAGCAAAAGCACCTGCCAAGGGTTTATACCTGCACTTTTTTTTTTTTTAAAGCACTTTTTAAGAGCTTCAGCAGAAGGGATAATTGTTGTCCCTTGAAAGCTCTGCCTAGTGGCGTGGCATCCCAGGAATTTGCCCAACTTGCCTTGTGATGGTTGTCTGACTCTGCCCGTCACCGTGGGGTTTCACAGGTATAATAGGATTTTACTTTTAAGGTAGCAGGCAGACTGCCCGGCAAAGAATCTACTTACAGAGAGGATGTACTACCCTTCCCATTCCCTCGCTGGCGCTTGGAATCTTTGATTTAGAGCACTACGGCTGCTGCAGTTCATTACTGTACATTTTAGAGTCAAGCTCCACTGTATCAGTGGGTTACCCCCTAAAGTGCTATACTCATTGTGATAATAGCTAAGGATATTACAGACAGGAGGAGTGCGGACGGCCTTTGGAGCGCCAGTACTCTCAGCCTTAACTTCCAAAGAAAAGAAAGCTTCCAAAGAAAAGGCCGAGTGCTACCTTGAAGCTAGCTGTCCCCTTTCACAGTGACCTGTGAATTATGGCTACCCCATCCAGTGTAGGCTTTTAGGAGTCCAGGTAATGGATAAGGGATTGTGAACATGACTGTTTCATCCAGAAGTGACAATGGGGCTCCAAGAGCCATAGTAGGGAGAGTCAGGACTGAGGAATATGTGACAATTCTGCACCTCAGTAATCCCTCTGGAGTGCTATCTGTTTCTCAAGTTATGATCCACTCACCCCTTTGTTCAATGGACAAGATGGTGGGTTTTATAAGAAAGAGCATCATGGTATGCAGTGTTTATTAGTTCTCTGGACCCAGGAATGTCCATTTGAATCACACAGATAAGGATGAACAGAGACCCCATATCCAAGGATTAAGGAATTATAGAATGGACAGTATGGTCTAGCAGACATGGCAATTAAGTGGGAGTCTCCGATCCTGGGTCTCTGGGCTTGACTTTGCTGTTGAGTTCTTCTGTGACATTGTGCAAAGCCGCTCATGCTTTAGTGTCCTTGACTGGGAAATGAAATTATGATACTTACTGGTTGTTGAGCCTCCTAGGACTGTATCTTTCAGAGGGGCACTGTCAAAGAAGGAACCAAGAGCCTTCCTCCTCCCATCCCCACTGTAGTATCAGCTCTGCTTCTGAGACTTACTATGCCTTTAAAACTACCAATTATTTGCACGCTACACATTCTTCCTAATGCTGCTCCCTTTCTTCGTATACACATAAGTGTAGTGACACCATATTTATTAGGTAGCTGAATGAGAGATAAGTCTTTTTCATACAGTCATTATCTGGCAACTCTTGCTAATAATTGATATTAATTTGTTAATTTACATAACTATCTTTTGTTTTCTACAATATGTTGGTTACTCTGCTATGTGTTTCACCTTCTAGCCATCCTCATGACAGCTATTCAGGATAGGGGTTATTAGTCTCATATGTGGTGAAACCAAGATTCAAAGTTTATTCAATTTACACAGAACTGATTATATCCCTTCACCCTTTTACAAAATACTTCTTTTAGTGGCTTCTTTTTGCTGAAATTTTACATTACTAAATTTACTGGGGACTTTGGCATTTGGATTATGATATTGTTTCTAACAGTTTAGCCAAACTGTTAGTAAATCTTCATCCATCTGATGACCTCATTCACACAGCCTGCTTGTATGGACACATCTTGATTTCACAAAGATCTTTCACTGCCATACTTCTGGAGCCTCTCCCATTCTCTAACTATGACCTCTCCAGTAGCTCTCTCACTTGCTTACTTTCTATATGCCCTCTCTTTAAATCCGACAGCCTCCCTATCCCCCATATTCCTTTGTTTCATCTTGATGGTTCAGCTCTCACCTTGGTTCTGTCCATCACTTAGGACTCTCTCAAAATTTCCCTTTATTTTTCTGACCTTTTGTTTTCCTTTCATACCTTCCCTAAAAGCCTCCAACTTTGTGTTATTACTTTTCCTCTCAACTATCCTCTGTCTCAGCTCCTACTCATCCTTCTGATTTCTGCTTAAAGATTCTGTCCTCTAGGCTTGCTCTTAACCCACAGATCAGCTGGGCCACTTTGTTTCATGCTCTCACAGTGGCCTGTGTTGCTTGTCACAACATTTGTCAGAGTTTGTAATGATATACTCATTTAATTATTTATTTGATTTATATCTTTCTCCCTCACTAATCTGTAAGCTCCACAAAGGCAGAATCCAGGTCTGTTTTATTTATTTGATGATACTTTTTAATTTCAGACTCTCTTACTTTCCAGCAAAACAGGATAAGACAAAACAAAATATATATGCTTCTCTCTTTCTCTTTTTTTTAAAAAAGATTTTATTTATTCTTGAGAGACAGAGAGAGAGAGAGAGAGGCAGCAACACAGGCAGAGGGAGAAGCAGGCTCCATGCAGGGAGCCCGACATGAGACTCAATCCCAAGTCTCCAGGATCACACCCTGGGCTGAAGGTGGCGCTAAACTGCTGAGCCACCCAGGCTGCCCTGCTTCTCTCTTCCATGTATATGCCATATAGCTATATTCCCATCCCTTTTTTCCTCTCGTGCTGTCATACTCAGGACATTTCGTCATTCTCTTGAAACTTTTGATCCTGACTCAGTCATTCTCCTATCTCCAACTCTTGCCATCATCCTCATAATTCCAACATGGAAGTGGATGATCTATTCAACACCCTTCCCTCTGCACATTTTCATAGACTTTTCATCCACTGCATCTCAGCCACCCACTCCTTTGCCATACTTTATATCTTGTCATCCTGAGAAATTGAACCACTTCTACATTTCTGAATCAAACATCTAAGATGAGCACTACCACCTCAGAGACTTCTAGCTCACATGTTCAAGTTCTCTTCCTGTAACAATACTTTGATCTCATTCAAACTTCCAATCTATGCATCTTTCTGCTGTCATTTCCTTTCTACTTTCATTATTATAAAGATTTCCTACGGATCATACCCTCAACTCTGTCATTTTTCCCTCCCTATTACATTTACCTTCTAAACTATAGCCCGAAATGTAGTTACCTGCCTTCCTTTCTATACTTGTACCTGATCAGCAAAATCTTTGTGGAAAAAAAAATCATCTGCTGATAACTGTCAATCTAAATTCATGTCCATAATCCTTGAACAATCACTTAACACTGCCTGGAGTCCAAATATGTTTTTCTAGTAAGTTTACTGTCTTACTCTTATAAATAATTATTTCAAATATTTTATCTTCAAAGCTTCCATAAACCGTATCTTTTCATTCTCACTTGATGACTTCACATTATATTTAATTGAGAAATTAGAAGATCAGATACAAACATCTCCATTTGTCTAGGGCCAGATCTAGCTTTGACTTGCAGTTACCTTCTCCTTCCCTCCAGTTACAGAGAAGTTTGCCTCACCCACTCTTGTTGAAGACTTATCCACTTGTACTCTGAGTCCCATCCTGTCTCACTTGCTTAAGGAACTTGCTTTTTAAGTTATCTTCTTTGATTCCCACTTCATCAAACTTTCCTTCCCTGAGGATCATATAAACATAAAAAAATGATCTGACATATTTCATCTTTATAACTTTCCTTGATACCCCAACCCCTTGAGCTACTTCCTCATTTCTCAAATTCCCTTCATAGTCGGATTTTAGTAGGAAAAGAAGATTGTCATGAAAATCCTTGCATAACTAACCCTTCCCACTGCTACCTATACTTTTTTTTTCTTTACAGATTTTTTTAAATTGGAGTTCAATTTGCCAACAGCTACCTATACTTTTACTTCTTCTGTCCCCATTTTCTACTTCTTCCTCTCCATTTCCTGAACTCTAATTTCCTCATTACCACATTTCCTCTAGCTTACCTGGGAATTGTGTTTCTGTTATTCTGTTATACACGTTGGATCATATTATTATTCCCTTGTTTAAAAAGTTCAATGAATTTCATTTTACTTAAAAGACAGTAATGTTATATACTTGACAGAAATGGTGATTAGAGAAGGAAGGGGAAATGACTGAAGAGAGAAGCAGACTAAATAAATTTCCTTTCCACATAGGACTTACAGTGTATTGGGAGATAAACTGGTATTGAACAGCTATTCACAAAGGTAATTACCATTTTTAATAGTGTAATAAGAGTACAGAGTGCTATGTGAACAGTTTCTTCCCTGCAGAAATAGCATTTATCCTAGGACCTTAAGGGAATATGAGTAGTGAAGTGTTAAGGCAGGCAGATGGAGCAGTATGTGCAAGTGCCCTGAGGCAGGGAAGAGTATGGGGCTTTTGAGCCACTGAAGTATGGCCTGTATGACTGAAACATTGGGATTAGGAAAGAGAGTTGCATAAGGTAGGGCAGGAGAGATAGGAGCTAGATCCTACAGGACATTGTGTAGTATTTAAAAGATTTTGGATCTCATCCCAAGGACAGATGGATGTCATTGAGGGTTTTAAAAGATGTTTCTCATTAGTTTTATTTTTTAACAAGACCATTCTGGGTACAATGGATTAATATATGCAGATGAAGAGTAGATGTAGGTAAATTACTTAATCTTTGTATATTTTCAAGAGAGAGTTGTGGTTTGGACTAGGATGCTTTTAGTAGAAATAATGAGGAACAGACAGGTTCAAGATGTTTTGGAAGTTGGTTTGATAAGCTTTGGTAATAGATTAAATTTAGGAGTTAATGGCAACAGACATGGCAGGGATAATAGACATATCATGAATAGATTTTAACTTTCTGGCATGAATAAGTGGACCCACAGAGAAGCTAATTCCTAAGAATGAAAATGCAGGAGGAAGAGTTGGTTTAGGAAAGAAAATTAAAGAATTAGTGTTCAAATACAGAAGTTTGTATGAGAGATTCAAGTAAAGTTTGAGATATGAGATGAAAAACTAGGAAATATCCCAGATTTAGCACCTTCCCTACCTGAACTCTACACAATTTATGAAATATATTCCTAACTTAAAAAAAACATATATATGTCCTAAATCCAATCACTTCTCACTACCTCTATTGTTTGGACTTTAAGCTGAGCTTAAATTAAGCTTTAATCTCTCTTCTAAGTTATTATTTCCTAATTCAAAGCAGCTAGAACAATCTTTTAAAATGCAAATTGAAATATACCACACCCATGCTATACCCTTACATTGAAAGACTATATTTTTACTTTTGCCAAAAGACCCTAATGGAGACAGCCTGTCTTCCTCCTCAGACTTTTATCCTACCCTTTTCTTCATGATATACTATGTGGTCACAACTGAACTTCTCATTTTTGAACAAGACCACCCTTACTTCAGGGTCTTTACTCTTCATGTTCATTCTATTTAGAATTCTTTTGTCCTTCTCATTGTATGAGTTTTGATTTAAGTATCATGTGAATATTCTTTATAAAATAGAGTACTCTCCAGTCCTGTACAACTTATTTTTGGAGGATGCCACTGATATTCAGAACAGGACTTGTTTCTTGGCGTATGTGTATGACATATAAGAGGAAAATGTGCTCAATGATCTTTTCTTTTTTTTACACAAGAGAATGTATTTTTATTTTGTTAAAGATTATTTTATGGCCTGTGATGTAGAAAAGGTACACCAGCAGGAAGGGAGGGTGTTGTTGTATGAATAAAAGTACTTTATTGCTTTATTCACAGAAAACAGCTGCTAGTAAACATATGCCTCCTGATCTTGATTAATTGAGGAATGAGATAGTAAAAATTATGACTGTGATCATTCCAGAATGCTGTGTGAAGAAATGGCTAGCAAATAAAAATCCTGCTTTACCATACTGAAGTTTTCTGGATTTTAGGGGTAACAGGTAGTCATTCAAGATTTTACCATGATGAGATTACCATGACCATAATAATGTCAGAGCTATATGATTCTACTAGACTTCCCATGGGACTGTGTCTCAACAATATCATCACTACCTTGAATATTTTGACCTTATCACTTTAGAGAATACTTTTTTTTAAGATTTTATTTTTAAGTAATCTCTACACCCAATGTGTGGGGCTCAAACTCATGACCCTAAGATCAAGACTCGCATGCTCTACATCCTGGGCCAATCAGGCATAGGGTACACTTTTTTTTTTTTTTTAAGATTTATTTATTTATTTATTTATTTATTTATTTATTTATTTATTTATTTATGATAGACATAGAGAGAGAGAGGCAGAGACACAGGAGGAGGGAGAAGCAGGCTCTATGCCGGGAGCCTGACGTGGGACTTGATTCCAGGACTCCAGGATCGCGCCCGGGCCAAAGGCAGGCGCCACACCGCTGAGCCACCCAGGGATCCCCTAGGGTACACTTTTCAACGTTGACTATAAGTCTCAACTAAAGTAGAGTAGCATGAATAAAAAATAAAGAGAGATGGAATAAACAGTGGGGGCTAGATAGAGTTCATGGAGTTAGCTAACTGATTAGAAGTGATGATTTGAGAGACAAGGAAAATCTAAAATAAATCCAGAGTTTCTGGTTTATGAATGTTGTGAACTATCCCAAAGATATCAATAAGAAGATCAAATTTGGACAGAGAGAATATACTTATTTTAGACAGACTGAATGGGTTACTTCCATGAGCTCCACGTGGTTATGTCTACTAAAAAAATCCAAAACTCACAAAGAATGGATGATAATGTAATCACTATTGAAGCTAGGGAAATGTAAATGATCCCCTTAGAAAATCATGTGAAAAAGAGAATGATGAGAAAGAATGGAATCTGGCAAATATGACATACAAACAGGAGGAGGTTATGATGAAAGATTCTGAGATATAGAATCGGGAAAACAAGATAAGTAACAGACAATATTTAAAGCAGGGAAAGTAGACAAGAGTCTCAGCCATAAAGATGTGAACTTGAATAAGAAATGAAAAAAGGTCAATGGTTTCATCTGTTGGATTTTGGTGACTACAATACACACATTTTAATGTGAATGAGAGCTGTTCCTCTTTGAAGAGTAAGAGAAACATTATGCGAAGCTTCCTAACAGACTTATGTTAATGTCTTTTGGTGAATATTTTGACATATGCCCATTACCAAACCTATTCTTGCTAAGAAGAATTTGAATGACCATGACATGTTCTAATTATAATTTACTTACTGAGGTTGTAGAATGTGCACCCCTCCTCAGGCACAGGACTGCCCAATACCTAAAAAAAAAAAAAAAAAAAAAAAAAAAAGTGGGTTCTGTAAGTATGGAAAAGGTGGAGGCTGGTGATTGGGTAAGTAACCAACAGGGTCTACTGATGGGGTTCAGGGCAGGCCACCCCAAAATATGCCACTGTGACATACTATTTAGAATTATTTGGCATATCAGTTATTTAGGACCCTCATTTGTCCCACCAAAAGCAGGAAATAAAACTCCTTTGTGAAAGTTACCCTCCCCATGCCAGGAGATGAAGCGATATCCTTATCAAGAGATAGGGAATTCAGGACTGAGAAGGCTGTCTAAACACACACTGTTATTTTTGTACTATTTTAATAACCCAAGCCCAAACTTCATTGTCTTGTCAATTCCTCACAAATTCGTTGTTTCTTTGTCTAAAAGGTGTAAAAGCTACCTGCTTTGGTCACTTCTTTGAGCCTCATACTTTTATGAGCTTCCATTATGTATGAAACTGAATTTGTTTTCCCCCTATTAATCTGTCTTATGTTGACTTAGTTATTAGACCAGCCAAAGAACCTAGAAAGTTTTCCTCCCTTATACTTCATGAGAAAGAAACAAAGAATGTATGTATGTGAGGGAGAGAGAATGACAGAGTCAGAGAGGTAGGAGAGATAATTTTTATTTTCCCTGACACAGACAAGGTCAACTGAAGAGAGTAAGAAGATAAGAGAAAGGGGTACTTGAGTTTTTTTTTTATTTATTTAAAGATTTATTTATTTATTTATGATAGAGAGAGAGAGAGGCAGAGACACAGGAGGAAGGAGAAGCAGGCTCCATGCCGGGAGCCTGACGTGGGACTCGATCCCGGGACTCCAGGATCACGCCCTGGGACAAAGGCAGGTGCTAAACCACTGAGCCACCCAGGGATCCCTGGTACTTGAGCTTTTAAGAGGGTAATAAAAATTGAAATAACATTTATGGGGATTGGGAAAGGGGAATATGTGTCTGAAAGCAATCTACCTGCTGGAAGATATGAAAAATGCTGCCACCAAATCAAGTGTTGTTTTGATTTTTGATTTAATGTGAAGTCAAATACATTAGCAGTGGAAAGGATCTATTGACCATTCTGTCCTTTGCATGCAGATACAGAACTGCTCTCACAGCAGTTATTGTATTGCTTTGCTCAAACTCACCTTAAGTGTTCCAACTGATAAAATTTCCACAGCTTCTCTTGGGATTTGGACTCTCTCATCCAATAGTTCTGTCAGGCAACATTCCCTGTGGTCTCATGTCTTCCTCTCTCATTTCCTTCTATTAGCTGTCTTCTGACAAAGTAACTACTCATGGTGATGGTGTTTGGAGGTAGGACTTTTGGAAGGTGATGAGGTCAGGGGGCTTACTTTATAAGAGACACTGCAGAGAACTCCCTTACTCTTTTTGCCATGGGAGGTTATATTATAGGAAAAAGACAACCATTTCTGAACCAGGAAGCAGGTTCTCATCAGACACTCAATCTACTGGTGCCTTGGTCTTACACTTCCTAGCCTCCAGAGCTGAGAAATAAATTTCTATTGCCACTCAGTCTATGGCATTTTGTTATAGTGGCCTAGATGGGTGAAGACAGAAATTGGTATTGAGAGCAAAGTACTATCATAACAAATAACACAAAACATGGAAGAAACTTTAGAATTGAGTAATTGGTGGAAGCTGGAAGAAGTTGGAGGTGCATTCAAGAAAAAGCCTACATTGTTATGAATGGACTATTAAGGGCAATTCTGAAGAAAAGAGGGGAGCTATCAAGAGGCCATAATCTCTTTAGGCCACCTAAGTAATCCTGAACAGAATGTTGGTAGAAATGTGAATGGTGGGATCCCTGGGTGGCGCAACGGTTTAGCGCCTGCCTTTGGCCCAGGGCGCGATCCTGGAGACCCGGGATCGAATCCCATGTTGGGCTCCCGGTGCATGGAGCCTGCTTCTTCCTCTGCCTGTGTCTCTGCCTCTCTCTCTCTCTCTCTCTGTGACTATCACAAATAAATAAAAAATAAAAAAAAGAAAAAAAAAAGAAATGTGAATGGTAAAGGCCATTCTGATGAGGTCTCAGATGAAATTATGAATGTGTTACTGGAAACTGGAGGACAGAAGATCCTTGATATAAAATGGCAAAGAACTTGGCTGAATTGTGTTTGTGTCCTAGCGTTTTGTGGAAGGTAGAACTTGTGAGTGATGAAGTTAGATTTTTGGCTGTGGAAATTTCTAAGCAAAATGTTGAAGAAGCAGCCTGGTTTCTTCTGGATGTTATAGTAAAATGTAAGAATGGAATTGTTCATCACAAGAGAAGCAGAACTTAAAGATTTTGAAAATTCTCAGTGTAGCCATATAGAAAAGAATAAGAAAGCCTATCTGAGAGAAAACACTAAGAGGGTACGCATATGACCATTTGATGAGGAGATTACTCAGCCATCCTGATAGAAGCCAGGAGCTATTGTCCAAGACAATGGATGGATGATCCCAAAGGATCATCAGAGCTGCCCTCACATTACAGGTCCAGAGTTCATGGGGCCACTGGTGCCTGTCAGACCTCGGTGCATCCTGCCCAATGGTACCTTGCATTGCTGAGTGTAGAGAACACTCTGTTGCCATGTTCCTTGGCCACCCAAATTGTGGCTCTGGTGAACACAGTTGCAAAGTAGGCTGTACATAGAGCAGAGCTGTGGGAGCATGACTATCTCTACCAAGATTTCGGAGGATGAAGCCTCTGGGTAGAGCCACAGGCTCATAACTCCAACCCCAGATAGCTGTGGGCTCAGGCAAAGACCAGTTATAGGGTCATTCAAGGCCATGAGTACAAGATTGCTTGGGAAAACTTTGGAGGCAGGGATGTTATCCTAGGGGGTCTGAAAAGCAGAACTCCCATTCTACTGGGCCTGGAGGGCAGAGCATGGAGGCAATGGAAATTGCCCTGTTTGGTTTGGACTTGCTTAGTGGGATCTGACATTTCTTTCTTTTCTATTTTTCCCTTTTAGAGTAGGAATGTCTATCCTATGCCTGTCCTGCTACTGTGTTTTGGAAGAATATAACATGTTTGATATCACAGATTCACACCTGGAGAGGAATTTGTCTCAAAATGAATTATACCTGGAGTTCACCCATATCTGATTTAGATGATCTTTAGCAAAGACTTTGGATTTAGACTTTTGAGTTGATGATCTATGAGATGTACATGAAGTTTGGAGACCAGGGCAGAATGCTATAGACTGAATGTTTGTGCCCCCTCAAAATTCACAGGCTGAAATCCAATCTCAAATGTGATGGTATTTAGATACCATCTGGGAGGCGATGAAGTCATATGGCCTGCCCCACTTAGGTCAGCCTGAAAATTAGATTAATGTACATATAAAAAAGATTCCAGAGGACTCCCTTGCCCATTTCACTATGTGAGCTTACAGTGAAAAGACACCTATAAGCCAGGAAGAGGCCTCTTACCAGACACCGAATCTGCCAGTGCTTGGGCTTCCCAACCTCCACAACTGTGAGAAATACATACCACTATGCTATTCAGATTCTGGTATTTTCTTAGAGCAGCCTGAACAGACTAAGACTGTATCCCGGTGGTCTCCTAACAGACACCTCTGCCTTTAATCTCTTTCTTTTTAACAAATATTGTAGACTATTGCCAAATTAACCTTCCTCTAGACTCTATTTTCATGCCATTTTCTGTGCAAAACTTTTAATACTTACCCATCAACTAGACGTTGAAGCACAAATTCTTTAACCCATTATTCCTTTTATAGTCTGTTGCCAAATTACTTTTGCAAATCCTCCTCCAACTTCGTAAATGCTTAACCAGTCAGAATGTTCTCAGTATTTCCCTTAAGTGGAATGTTCCCTTACCACTTATCTGCTTATCCAATTCCCAGTCAGCTCTGTCACTTGTCCTCAAATTCCACCTTCTCCAATAAAAGATTTCTTGATCTTTATTGTCTCTAAGACCATATGATGTCAACTTCAAGCCAGTCACTGAGAGTGGCATAGTTTTACTAGTTACATTGCTAGTTAATTCTTTGTAAGGTTCCTTGAAGTCAGGCTCCATTTCTCACCAACTATTTGAGCAGCCTTGTTCAAGTCATTTACTTTCCTGGGCTGCAGATTTCTCATATATAAAATAGTGATGATGATAATAGTAATTTCACTGAGTTGTTGTAGTAAGTAAATGAAAATGTTTAGCTATTATGTCAGCCTGAAAAGAAACGGGTGTTTATTTGGGATCAAAGAATTGCAATTTGGGGAGGACGGATTCCAGCAGTAACCAGAAAAGCGTTCTGCATGCAGGGTGAAAGCAAGGGCTTTTTATGAGAAATAAGAAAGGCAGAAGAGGGATAAAAGAGAATCAAATTGTCGATTGCCTCTAACAAGCTTAGCCACTTTTGGATAGACATTGACCAACTATTCTATGGGTGTTAACAGAACTATTCTGGTATGCTTTAACTATTCTGCCTTCAGAAAGTCCACAACCACCAGTTTTACGGTCAGGATGCCTGTTGTCCTATTGAATTTATGAAAAATTACTTGTAGAACAATTGCTGCTTCTGGCCCACTCCAAGTACCTTTTTTGCCAGTTCAGGAGTTCATTAGCCATTTGCTTTAGAAAGGAAAATGGAGCTTTTCTCAAAATGGAGTCTCTCATGTTCAGAAATTTTAGATAATTCCACAGGTGGGTAAGGCAGTTTCTCTACAGAAGCCTCGCCATCTCTATTTTATTATTATTTTTTTAATTTTTAAAAGATTTTATTTATTCATGAGACACACACACCACACAGAGGGAGAGAGAGAGAGAGGCAGAGACATAGGCAGAGGGAGAAGCAGGCTCCATACAGGAAGCTCGATGTGGGACTCGATCCTGGGACTCCGGGATCACCCCTTGAGTCAAAGGCATATGCTCAACTGCTGAGCCACCCAGGCATCCCTCCAACTCTATTTTAAAATGTCTCCAGTCACATCTATTTTTCACAAGGACTGTATAGATAGTTATAGAAAGTTATACTTTTGTTTGCAGTCCTCATGTGCTTTCCAAAAACACTGGGTTTTAATAGATGGTCAATAAACATTTTGGTGAAATAAACGGTTAAGTTATTCACTTCTGGTAAATGACCATTCCCTAAAGTTTTTCCTTTTCTTTTTCTAAATATTCCAAGGTTCAAGATGAAGCTGATTTTGTCCCACAACCCTTGGATGATAATAAACTGGACTGAAATGAATAGCACTCATAGTTCTTTGACTTTTCTGCTTTATGAAAGCTGGTTCTGTTGTGACTTAGCCTTCAGAGAAGGCTAAACCATGTTCGAATAGTTTGGTTCATGTATCTTCAGGGACTATTCACCATTGGTAACCCCCTGGAAGCATTACATCAAAGTTGATCATTTATTTGTTTCAAGGGTCTTGTAGGCATGACGATTTCCAGAGTTTAGTCAAAGAGCTGTTTCTTTTGTGTGTTTTGATGTGTTAGTATAACTCAGTTGTGGTAGTATAAGTGGGCGAATAGACCTTTCTTGATAGTATATTTATAAGACTTAAAGGCCTTCAACTACCCATGTTGAATCTGTTGAATCTGTTAGTTTCTTTAACCCTGAATACCTCTTCCCTTTGACTTTGTTGAGCTCAATCCAGTGCTGTGTGTGTACCCTAGCTTCTACTTATAAAGGAGATAACTTAATAGAAAAATTACATATGTCTCTGAAAAACTTACCAGATTAATTTTTCAGGGATAGAATTAAAATATACTACCAAAATTATTTAGTCTTCTGCTGACTGTTGACATTAATAAAACTTGGTGCTGACTAAAGGAATTACCATGTGACCCTGTGCTTAAAGGACTCAGACCTGAAACAGTTCAGAACTGAAAAATGTATCTCTCCGTTTCCTGGCTATCTTGCCAAATAAAAGAACAGCTGACTGTCCCAGATACAAGATTGTTTTACTTTTTAGTAGCAAAGGCAGACCATTATAATAATTATTTTTACTATGAAAGTTTTTCCCCACCATTTTAAGGTGGCTGAGTTTATGGTATCTGAGAACTGATTAGCCAACCAACTAAGCTATGCAAGTTTAACCATCCAAACCATCCAGAGAGCTCCAATTAATAGACCTTTGGGGGATTTCAAACAATCAAAGCCTTTGAATCTAAGCCATTCCCCCAAGGTATCCTCTACTAGGCTAAAGTAAAGGGGAGATCGGGAAGTTATTCTCTTGATTTGATCCATCTAGCTAGTCAGGGCTCCATCTCCCTGCTGAATTAGCTGGTTTGGCTGCCTACACTGATCAAATCAGATGGTTAATTGTCCAATCTTTCTTATATTTTGTATCCTATAAACAGAGCTTAGAATAAACAACACTAACTATGTAGAGCCAGTAATTGGTCCTCCTGCTTTTTAAGGATTACTATTATGCTATTAATAGGCCAATTGTCCAAGGTTAGAATGTTCTGTTGGTTGATGTCAAGGTATTTTTGCTTTGGTTTTATTTCCATCCACTGTCAACCAAATCAGCCTGTTCAGAGATGTTTAACCCTGGTTAAAACCTTAGCATCAGGGATGCCTGGGTGGCTCAGTGGTTGAGCATCTGCCTTCCACTCAGGGTGTGATCCTGGGGCCCCAGAATTGAGTACTGCATCAGATTCCCCGTGGGGAGCCTGCTTCTCCCTCTGCCTATGTCTCTGCCTCTCTCTCTCTGTGTCTCTCATGAATAAATAAATAAAATCTTTAAAACAAACAAACAAAAACCTTCACAACATGCTCTATCCTAACTGTAAATACAAAAAAAAAAAACCTTTGAAATAGAAAATATGATATACAAATAAGGTATTACTTAGTTTTCTGTTATCTAAGCACAACCACTGTTCTCTCTAGTCCATTGAACAGCTCTGTTCCAAGAGCCAGAACATAGCCATACTAAAATAGCATTAATAATTTAGTCTTGGTTTTGTGTCATTAGATACTGAGGCCACTGATGTTGTACCACTTATCCCTCAACCCAGGGGCATCTGCTATGACCAGTCTCGCGTTTTTAATGATGGCACTAAGCCATAGAAAAGACTGTCAACTTCTTATTTTCCTTTTATGAATGGTGACCCAAAGGCCATTTAGAAGTTTTACTACATTCTTTTTGTGGTACCCCTTAGAAGGTGACTTTAATGAGAGCTGTTTTGTACTTTCTTTGGGGAGCTTAGTCTGAAGGGGAGGGCCTAGCAAGTGATTTTCCTGATATAAACCACTGACGAGTATTTTCTCCTCCCTAAAAAGCAAGGAAAGAAAAGAGAAACAAATGACTTGCCTTGAAGAAGTTGATGTTTTCAAAGGAGAGAGAACTCATCTTGGCTCTCTCAAACAGTGGCTCCCTCTACTGGTAGGGAAAGGAGTGGTGCCCTTTGGCACCACTTTTTTTTTTGAGTGCCAACTGTATCTGTGAATGTGACATATATATACATGTACTATATCTATGTATAGTGTATGTACTCACACACCAGGTAGCATAAAACGGTATTGGTCACTAAGTCTCTCCCAGCATATCTTTCCAAGCCCTAGATTTTCTTCTATGGATATGCTAAGTATTCTCTCTCACTCTTTTAACTCTTCTTCCAATCTTCCTTTCTCCAAAATGGGTTCAGTACCTCCCCACCCTTTTTCTCCACTCTTCCCTTTTTATCCCCCAGCATCTTGGTCATCAGTCCATTAATCTCAATATTGCTTGATGCCATTATGCAAAATTAGCATGATTTTCATGTAAGCTCGAGGAGCTGTTATTTATCTCCAAAGGACTTCCAAGCAAACAAGTTGATTGTAAGATTATATGTGTATATATACACATTATATGTATATTAGTATATACATTATACATTATACATATATACATTATACATATACATATATACATTATATGTATATTAGCTCAATATTAGTATCACTTCTTATAGACTGACAAAGGTGGCTTTTAAACATTAGCTGACCACATATCAGAAATTAAATGAAATACAGAAGACAGAAGATTGGGTCCAAAATCCCACTCAGTATTTCATTTGAAGGATCTCCTTCTGGTGATGGTAAATTCTGAGTGTGTTGGTATATGCAAATGTGTGTGTGTTTGTGTGTACACGTGTATATGCATGTGTGTGTGCATGTTTCCCTTTGTATGAGGAGGGTGGTTTGTCTGAGAGGAGCAGAAGGATATAAGAAAAGGAGATGACTATATGAGGATGACAAAAACATGACGTCTGTTCTGCCATTTTCTAATTCTACATTTAAGGTATAGGTCACTGAGTGAGCTTTGCATTCTTTCCCAGTGAGCCAAATACAGCCCAGATTTGCTCTTTTATTCAGCCACTACCTATTGGAATTTATGAGGATGCCTATTTATACTCATAACCTAGACAATTTCTTTTCAATCCCCAAAGTCTAAAGACAAATCTATTGGTGTTTTTCTTCTGAGATTAAAAAGTCTCCTTGTAGACTTTTAATTCAAAATTGGAATGATCTTTATTCAGGGCCTCTTGGGAATTTTATACATCTCATGAAGACTTAAGGAAGCAGTTATACTGTTGCTTCTCTCTAAAATATCTGTTCCTACTGCTAGGAATTTGGGTCACTGTTTTATTCTTTATATTTAACTACTAAAGAATTTCCAAGTTTCATATGCAAGCAGGGATATATTTCTTAAATTTATTAAAATGTGTTTTCTAGAAAATCAAAAGGAAATGTAGGTGGCTTATGATAAATTGTGTCATAGTATGCCACAATAGAAGGACAAGATTTTATTTTTGATCACACCCTAATCCTCACTCTAACTTGAATCCATTAAAAGTACGATTATTCAACATGTATAACATCCAGATATATATCTAATGTGTACTGGAAAAAATATATGGAGACCCAGTAGAGCAGAATGGTTATGAGACTGGTGCCAACTTGCTGAGTTGGAATCCCAGCTCAGCTACTCACTAGATACATGATTTAGGGCAAGTTACCTAATCTTTTTGTATCTCAATTTCTTCAGATGTGAAAACAATATGTTAAGAGTACTTAACTCCTAGAATTATATGAGGATTGTTGACTTAATTCATATCAAGTGTTCAGAAAATGACATATACAATAATATTTGCCACTATAGCCATATAATTGATAATGAAATTAACCATATGATGCCATTCTTAGCCATGTAGCACTCAATCAGCAGGAGGCATCTTAGTATGCCTTTAGGTCCTGTCTGTTAAACTGTTTAATTCTTAGACTATTTATGATTTTACAAAGGTACTGTATGGCTTTAACAAGGTATAGTCAATATAGCAAGCTGATTTTAAGCTAAGAACATTATATACACCAACTTTTAGTACAAGCCCAGCTGTAATAGCTAAATATCTAACCTATATTATTTACTACCCTATGCTACAAATAAGAAAACTGAGGCCTAGAGTAAAAACTTATTATCCTAGGTCCTAGGTCTTCCAGTTAAAAAGAGCCAGAGCCATGGTTTAAACCCAGTTGACTTAGTCTGTTCTGTTGTTTTAAAGCTCTATGGGAATACATGGAGTAAGAGTCTAGTAAATGTACACAAGGTAACACCATCTTCTATAAATAAATATTTCTATGCTTGGATTGGGAGAACATGCCTGAATCAATATTATTTTTCATACAAAGCCTTAGTTTTCTGAGAAAAAATTACATGGAAAAATTAAGGAGATATTCAGATAGCTCACTCCATTGCCATTGTTCTGTTTATAGGGTCTTTTAAAATCACTATTTTCACCCAGTTAAGAAGCAACTTGTCAATTGTGTTAAGAATAACTGGTCAGTCGATAATGCATTACTGTAGCCTAACTTTTCAGATGGAAATCAAACCTGTGATAACCACTGGTTTTCTCAGGCTCAATATTTTGCACAACTATTATGGAATTTCTTCCGCCCAGCATGTGGATCCAAACTCCAATTTCAGCAGCAATGACCACTGATTTGTAATCTTGTGTCCCACAGCCCTTTTGGGCTTTCTCTAGGCAGAATACAAGGCGTAACTTTTGACAGTGTCCAGTGTGGTACAACAACAAAACTAGATCTACTCTCAGGCAAACCCCTGAGCCCCCTCCATTCATTCCCCTTGCAGCGTCTGACAGTCTTCCTTAAACACCATAGACTAATTGCACAGCACCTAAACTATCAAATGACCTCCAGAATTTTAAACTTTCAAGAGATTTAAAAGAACCCCAATTTCTTGCAGTTGTGATTCTCTTCTGAGCGCCTTTGATATAATTTATCAACAGATTGTTTTTTTCTCCAGGTTGGATGGAAAAAAAAAATAAAATCACTGTAGGCTTCTTCTGGTTCTACACTAAAATATCCCAGAGGGTATAAACTCGAGATTGCTTCACAAATCCTACACAATTTTTATGGATGATGAACAACCCTGTGGGAAATAAATTATGATAGTCAGCTAGGAAATGGAAAATGTCTAAAAATTTCTAAAAATAATGATTACATTTCTCCACTGTTTGACACATAGCCGTTTTTACAGAAGCACATAGAGCCAGTGTTAGGAAGGGTTGCTTGTTGATGCTTGTTGTAAAGCTGTTCTTTCTGGTCTTTCTTTGCCAGCGATGTTGGGAAGAAGGAGCCTTCAATGTCACATCCCGCAATAGTTCATCTTGCCTCCTCTCTCAAATCCATCTCTCATGATTTCTCTGTTTTGGCAATAAAAATACTGTGACCATCCATTCTTCTGTCTTTCTGTAAAAAATTAGAGCATTCCTCTGAATGTTTAAATATTTTAGTATGTCCTTTTCCTCAAAAACAGAGTGTCTGTTATGATGCTGTATCAAAGTATATCTGAGAAGAATCTTCTTATTTTTATTGTTTTTGTTTTGTCACAGGTAAGATAAAATGCACTAAAGCATACTGAAATTTTTTTAAAAACTACTGAAAATGTAGGCACTTCATTCTGTTTTAAAATAGAATTTGGATTTTCCTTGCCTCACTGTTGTTTAATTGATTCTGTTTTTCAATTGTGTTTTCTCTTTGCTTTATACCTCGTTTTTCCTCCCTTCATCTATATCACTCATACCCCATCTGGCAACCACCGGTTTGTTTGTATTTCAGAGTCTGTTTATTTTATACTTCTGAGATATCTTGTATCCTAAAGATAACTTCTCACGAAAGATAATTTTGTGTACAGTAGTTTAAAAATGAGATCTTTCCCTAAATTTCCTTCCTCTAGCCTGTTCTTTATCTAATACATTCTCAGAGTCTACTAAGTTATCTCCTGCTAGTTACATTATACTGTTTCTGTTTTATTCACATAGCAAGTAACTTTGCTGCATAGAAGGCACTACAACTCTTAATTGAAGTGGATCTGGCAAGGGGGCAAATCTTTCACCTAGTGACTCAATCTTTCAAAAGCTGAGGAAGAGGCCTAGATAGAACGCTACTGTCTACAAAATAAAAGAAGAATCACAAAGAATTAAAATAAAAGAAGAGGGATCCCTGAGTGGCGCAGCGGTTTAGCTTCTGCCTTTAGCCCAGGGCGGGATCCTGGAGACCCCGAATCGAATCCCACGTCGGGCTCCCGGTGCATGGAGCCTGCTTGTGTCTCTGCCTCTCTCTCTCTCTCTCTCTCTCTCACTGTGTGCTTATCATAAATAAATAAAATAAAGTAAAATAATTTAAAAAAATAAATAAAATCTTTTAAAAAATTTTAAAAAGGCATTAAAAAATTTTTTAAAAAAAATAAAAAATAAATAAATAAATAAAATAAAAGAAGATGGCATTAGTGTGGGATAAAGGAGAACAAGCTTAGTTGGGGTGATTTTCTGTAACAGAAAAAAACATGTTTACCAAAGCCTAAAGATACACTCTAAAAGTAGACCTAATGTTACAAAATACAAGAGAAGAATACGGCTGAATACTATTTCATTTTCCTGTAAAATATATGTATTCGGTGGTCTTACCTAGGGTGTAAATCACAAGGTAAAAATTTGGTGCAAAATCATGTCTTCCTTAGGATATTTTTATTTTAAAAGATTCCTGTATAATTCCTTCAAAAAATCCAAATAAAAGACAAATATCAGCTTTTTTTCTTATCACACATTTTATATATCCCACAGTGAGATGATTTTCTCAAAACTTAAAATTTGATGTCCTTTAGAAAATGTTAAAAAGAAATTTAATTTTCCAACTACTGGCATTACTGGAAAAAATATTACATATTGGCTTTTCTTTAGTTTATTGAGGCTTTGTTTATGTGGTTTTTCTATTATGCAATATTTGATAATTTTATAATGATTTCATAATAGTGTCAAAATATATATGCAATAATTCATCACCCTACTTAAGATCTGAATATACTGATAACATTGAATCATCTCTGTGTTCCTTCACTATTTTATACTCTAGACTTTATGTATTCCACTCCATTTTCCCCTATTCTAAGTCAATTGCTAGATTTTATGTTTGTTGTTCCTTTACTTTTTATTTTAAAAAGGTTTCCCACATGTTTAAGTTGATGCTAAAGAATATATTGTTTAAATAAGCACATACTCTCCTGGAACTTGTTTTCAGTCACTCCCATATTTATCCAAATTATTGTTTGTAACTGTATCTGTTTTTTTTTTAAATTGATTTTTGATATTTCATTAGGTAAATATGCCCCATATATAACTATACCACATGTAGCCATCTCTGGTTCATGGCATTTGGGTTGCTGTTGTTAACAATAAGGCCATGAACAATTTTTATACATCCTTTGGTGCATGACAAGAGGTTTCTAAATTATATACTTAAAAGCTGAAATTCAGCTGAATTCATACTGAAGTATGCACATGATTAAATTTACAAGATAAGACTAAACTGTTTTCTAAAATTGTTAAACCAATTTTGACATTTATGAGGATTCCCATTGCTCCATAGCCTTATCAATGCTTGCTATTTGAAGATTTATTCATTTTGTCTATTTAGTGGGTGTAATTTTGTTTAAGACTTTATTTGTTTATTCATGAGAGACAGACAGACAGAGAGAGAGAGAGAGAGAGAGAGGCAGAGACACAGGCAGAGTGAGAAGCAGACTCCATGTGGGGAGCCCGATGTGGGACTCCATCCTGGGACTCCGTGATCACACCCTGAGCCGAAGGCAGATGCTTAACTGCTGAGCCACCCAGGTGTCCCAAGTGGGTGTAATATTTTGTTTTTCATTTTCATTTTTTTGAAATTTTATTTAAATTCAATTAATTAACATATAATGTATTATTGGTTTCAGAGTTAGAGGTCAGTGATTCATCAATCTTATATAATACCCAGTGCTCATTACATCACATGCCCTCCTTAATGTCCATCACCCAGTTATCTTGTCCCCCTACGTTGCATCCCTCCAGGGACCCTCAGTTTGTTTCCTATGATTAGGAGTCTCTTATGGTTTGTCTCCCTCTCTGATTTTGTCTTGTTTCATTTTTTCCTGTCTTCCCCTATGATCCTCTGTTTTGTTTCTTAAATTCCACATAGGAGTGAGATCATATGATAATTGTCTTTCCCTGATTGACTTATCATTTAGCATAATAACCTGTAGTTCCACTCATGCTGTTGCAAATGGCATGATTTCATTTTATTCCATTGTGTATATGTATCACATCTTTATCCATTCATCTGTTGATGGACATCTGGGCTCTTTCCATAGTTTGCTAATTGTGGGCATTGTTGCTATAAACAGTGGGGTGCAGGTGCCCCTTTTAGATTACTACATTTGTATCTTTGGCATAAATACAGTTGTTCAATTGTTGGGTCATAGGGTAGCTCTAGTTTCAATTTTTTGGGGGAACTTCCATACTGTTTGCCAGAGTGGCTGTACCAACTTGCATTCTCACCAACTTTATAAGAGGTTTCCCCTTTCTCCACATCCTCACCAACATCTGTCATTTCCTGGTTTATTCATTTTAGTCATTCTGACCACTATTAGGTGGTATCTCATTGTGGTTTTGATTTGTATTTCCCTGATGCTGAGGGCTGTGGAGCATTTTTTCATGTGTCCATTGACCATTTGTATGTCTTCTTTGGAGAAATCTCTGTTTGCATCTTCTGTTCATCTCTTGATTGGATTATTTATTCTTTGGGGGTTGAGTTTGATAAGTTCTTTATAGATTTTGGATACTAGTCCTTTCTCTGATATGTCATTTGCAAATACCTTCTCCCATTCTGTCGATTGTCTTTTGGTTTTGTTGACGGTTTCCTTTGCTGAGAAAAAGGTTTTTTTTTTTTTTTTTTTTTTATCTTGATGAAGTCCCCATAGTGATTTTTGCCTTTGTTTCCCTTGACTTTGGAGATGTGTCTAGAAGAAGTTGATGCAGTCAAGGTCAAAGAGGTTTCTGCCTGTGTTCTCCTATAGGATTTTGATGGATTCCTATCTCACATTTAGGTCCATTTTGAGTCTATTTTTATGTATGGTTGAGAAAATGGTCTAGTTTTATTCTTCTGCATGTGGCTATCCAGTTTTCCCAACAGCATTAGTTGAAGAGACTGTCTTTTTTTTTTTTTTTTTCCCATTGGATATTTTTCCTGCTTTGTCAAAGATTAGTTAACCATAGAGTTGATGGTCCATTTATGGGTTATCTATTCTGTTCCATTGATCTATGTGTCTGTTTTTGTGCCAGTACCATACTGTCTTGATGATCACAGCTTTGTAATTGAGCTTGACTTCCAGAATTGTGATGCCACCAGCTTTGGTTTTCTTTTTCAACATTCCTTTGACTAATCAGTGTTTTTTTCTGGTTCCATACAAATTTTAGGATTTGTACTTATCAACTCTGTAAAATAAGTTGATGATATTTTGATAGGGATTGCATCGAATGTGTACATTGCTTTGGGTAGCATACACATTTTAACAATATTTGTTCTTTCATTCCACATTTTTCCATTTCTTTGTGTCTTCCTCAATTTCTTTCATGAGTGTTCTATAGTTTTCTGAGTGCAGATCCTTTTCCTCTTTGGTTAGGTTTATTCCTAAGTATCTCATGGTTTTGAGTGCAATTGTAAGTGAGATTGACTCCTTAATTTCTCTTTCTTCTGTCTCATTGTTAATGTATAGAAATGCAACTGATTTCATATACTGCCACTTTTCTGAATTCCTATGAGTTCTGACACTTTTGGAGTGGAGTCTTTTGGATTTTCCATATAAAGTATCATGTCATCTGCAAAGAGTGACAGTTTGACTTCTTTGCCAATCTGAATGCCTTTTATTTATTTTTGTTGTCTGATTGCTGAGACTAAGACTTCTAGTATTATGTTGAACAGCAGTGGTGATATAGGGGACATCCCTGCCATGTTCCTGACCTTACAGGGAAAGCTCTCAGTTTTTCCCCATTGAGAATGATATTCGCTGTGGGCTTTTAGTAGATGGTTTTTATGATACCAAGGTATGCTCCCTCTATCCCTACACTGTGAAGAGTTTTAATCAAGAATGGACACCGTACTTTGTCAAATGATTTTTCTGCACCTATTGAGAGGATCATATGGTTCTTGTCCTTTCTTTTTATTAATGTAGTGTATCATATTGATTGATTTGCAGATGTCGAACCACTCTTGCAGGCCAGGAATAAATCCCTGTTGTGGTGAATAATCCTCTTAATGTACTGTTGGAACCTACTGGCTAGTATTTTGGTGAGAATTTTGGCATCCATGTTCATTAAGGATATTGATCTGTAATTTTCCTTTTTGGTGAAGTCTTTGTCTGGTTTTGGGATCAAGGTAATGCTGGCCTCATAGAGTTTGGAAATTTTTCTTCCATTTCTATTTTTTGAAACAGCTTCAGAAGAATATGTATAAGTTCTTTTTTAAATGTTTGGTAGAATTCCCCTGGGAAAGCATCAGCCCTGGACTCTTGTTTGTTAGGAGGTTTTGATTACTGCTTCAATTTCCTTGCTGGGTCTGGGTCTGTTCAGATTTTCTATTTCTTCCTGTTTCAGCTTTGGTAGTTTAGACATCTCTAGGAATGCATCCATTTCTTCCAGGTTGCCTAATTTGTTGGCGTATACTTGCTCATAATGTGTTCTTATAAATGTCTGTATTTCTTTGGTGTTGGTTGTGATCTCTCCTCTTTATTTCATGATTTTATTTATTTGGATCCTTTATTTCTTTTTGACAAGTCTGGCGGGGGTTTGTCAATCTTAAATTCTTTCAAAGAACCAGCTCTTAGGTTGGTTAATCTGGTCTACTGTTCTTTTGGTTTCTATTTCATTGATTTCTGCTCTAATCTATTACTTTGTTCTCTGCTGGGTTTAGGCTTTATTTGATGTCCTTTCTCCAGCTCCTTTAGGTGTAAGATTAGGTTGTGTATTTGAGACCTTTCTTGATTCTTGAGAAACCCTGTATTGCTATATACTTCCCTCTTAGGACCACATTTGCAGCATCCCAAAAGTTTTGAACAGTTGTGTTTTCATTTTCACTTGTTTCCATGAAATTTTAAAAATTCTTCTCTAATTTCCTGGTTAACCCATTCATTCTTTAGTAGGATGCTCCTTAGCCTCCATGTATTTGAGTTCTTTCCAAATTTCCTCTTGTGATTGAGTTCCAGTTTCAAAGCATTATGTTCTGAAATATGCAGGGAATGATCCCCATCTTTTGGTTCTGGTTGAGACCTGATTTATGTGATCTATTCTGAAGAATGATCTATGTGAACCCAAGAAATGTGTATTTTATTGCTCTAGGATGGAACATTCTGAATATATCTGTGAAGTCCATCTGGTCCAGTGTGTCATTCAAAGCCCTGTTTCCTTGTTGATATGCTTAGATGATCTGTCCATTTAGTAGGGGTGTTAAAGTTCCCTACTATTATTGTATTATTATTGATGTGATTCTCTAATTTTATTATTAATTGGCTTATGTAACTGGCTGCTCCCAAGTAAGGGGCATAAATATTTATAATTGTTTGATCTTCTTGTTGAATAGACCCTTTATGATATAGTATCCTTTCTCATCCCTTATTATAGACTTTGCTTTAAAATCTAATTTGTCTGATATTAGGATTGCCACCACAGCTTCCTTCTGATGTCCATTTGCATGATAAATGGGTTTCCACCCCCTCACTTTAAATCTGGAGGTGTCTTTGGGTCTAAAATGAGTCTCTTACAGATGGCACACTGATGGGTATTACTTTTTTAACCGATCTGATACCCTGTGTTTGTTAAGTAGGAGCATTTAGCCTATTTACATTCAGGATAACTATTGGAAGATATGAATTTAGAGCCATTGTATTACTTGTGAAGTCATTGTTTATGTGTATTGTCTCTGTTCCTTTCTGGTCTAGTGTACTTTTGGCTCTCTCTTCGCTTAAAAGGATCCCTTTTAATATTTCTTATAGGGTTAATTTGGTGATTGCAAATTCTTTTAGTTCCTGTCTGTCCTGCAGACTTTTTATCGCTCCTATTTTACTGACAGCTTTGCTGGATAAAGTATTCCTGGCTGCATGTTTTTCTCATTTAACACCCTGACTATATTGTGCCAGTCCTTTCTGGCCTACCAAGTCTTTGTGGATAGGTCTGCCAGTCTAATGTTTTCTACCCTTGTTGCCTCATAGATCTCTTGTCCTGAGCTGCTTTCAGGATTTTCTCTTTGTCTCTTAGATTTGAAAGTTTCACTAGTATATGTTGAGTTGTTGACCTATTTTTATTGATTTTTAAGGAGGGTTCTCTGTGCCTCCTGGACATGATGCCTGTTTCCCTCCCCAGATTAGAGGAGTTCACCACTGTAATTTGCTCCAATATGCCTTCTGCCCCCTTCTTTCCACTCCTTCTGGGATCCCAATTATTCTAATATTGTTTTGCTTTATGGTATAATTTATCCTCAAATTCTCCCCTCATGATCCAGTAGTTGTTTATGTCTCAGCTTTTTTATTCTGCACAATTTTGTCTTCTGTATCACTAATTCTCTCTTCTGCCTCATTTTTCCTAGCAGCTAGAGGCTCCATTTTTTATTACATATAGTGAAAGGGTAAAATATATCTGTAAAAATGAAAATTAAAAAGGATTTGGGGCACCTGGGTGGCTCAGTGGTTGATCATCTGCCTTCAGCTCAGGGCATGATCCTGGAGTCCTGGGATGGAGTCCTACCCGGGCTCTCCTCAGAAAGAAGCCTGCTTCTTTCTCCCTCCGTCTATGTCTCTGCCTCTCTCTGTGTCTCATGTGTCTCTTATGAGTAAATAAAATCTTTTTTTTTTAAATAAATTGATTAAAAAGGGAAAGAGAAAAAATTAAAATTGAAAGATTAAAGAATTATGGGTAAAAAGTAAACAAAAACAAAACCATGATTTCTATATGCTATATTCCCTTAGTGCTGGGGTTTTGTAGTTCTCAATGTTTGATAAACTTGGTCTTGGCTGGATGTTCTTGCTGATATTCTGGCGGAGGGGCCTGTTGTGTTGATTCTCAGGTGTCTTTGCCCCGGGTGGAGTTGCACTGCCCTGGTCAGGGGGCCAAGCCAAGTAATCTGCTCCAAATTGCTCTATGTGGCTTTGGTTCCCTGAAGGCTTTCTAGGAAGCTTTAGAGGATGAGAGAGAAAATGGCTCCCTCCCCGCTGCAGTCTGTCTTCCCATATATCACCTTGGATTCACTTCTCTACACCTCCTACATTGCAGAAAGTGGCCACTTTTAATAGAGTTGCAGTTATTTTCTTAGGTCTCCATTTGAGTTCAGAGGTGTTCAGAATGACTTAATAGCTATCGAGCTGAATTCCTGGGACCAGATGAACCTAAGGTCTCCTACTTCTCTGGCATCTTGGACTCTCCAAATGCTGTTTTTCATTTTAATTTATATTTCTATAGTTACTGAAAAAAGTTTAACATTTTTTTGTTTCTCTGCCATTGATGTTTTCTCTACTAAAGTATGACTACTAATCCTTTTGTGCTTTTCATTTTTACTAGATTGTCTTTCCTTATTGATTTGTAGTTCTTCATCATTCTAATTTGTGGCTTGAACGATCACTCTATTTGTGGTGTCTTTTGATAAACAGAAATTGTTGAATTTAATATAGTTTATCAAGATTTTTGTGCTTAAACCTTTTTTGTGTGTCTTAAATTCTACCCCTAGAGTGCCTGGATGGCTCCATCAGTTAAGTGGCTGACTCTTCATTTCAGTTTAGGTCATGATCTCGCAGCCAGGGGATTCAGTCCTGAGACCAGCTTCATGCTGGGCATGCAGTCTGCTTAAGGTTATCCTTCTCCTCTCTCTCTGTCCCTCTATTCACTCATGCTCATGCACACACACTCTCTAAAATAAATACAATATTAAAAAAGAAGTTCTACCTTTTACCTTTATATACTATATAATCTCAAATATGTTTTCTTACGTATTATTCTAAATATATAAAAAATATTCACTGTATGTCTATAATTCTTCTGGAATTAATTTTTGTGTATAATGAAAACAGAAAAACATAGTTTTTTAATTATTTTTTTAATTTTTGGAAAGCCATACTACAGCACTTGAATAGTCCCTCTTTTCTATATTTCCAATATCACATTTTGTTAGATTTTTAAATGTTCATGGATGTGATGAGCTGTTTCTGACTCTGTTCTGTAAGTCATTTTTTCTGTACTTGTTACAAGACATTATTTACTTTAAAGCTTACTATCTGAAAAGGCAAGCTCCTTCATTTCCTTCTCTTCTAGAAGGAAATGCCCTCACCTCCTCCCTTTCTTTTCCCACTGGAAGGATTCTTGTGCCTTTGTTCTTTCACAGAAATGTTAAAATTAGAATGACAGATTCCTTAAAATTTTGTTGGAATTGTTAAAATTGCTCTCATCTATAAGATCCATTTAGGGATTCATATTATTCAATATTGAGACATTGTATCTATAAAGTTGGTATATTTCACTATTTACATCTTTTGTTACACAGATTCATTGGTACTTTATATTTTCTTGATATTATAATGCATTTTGTATATTTGTATGTATGTCAGTCACTTTATTTGACAAATTCTTATTGAGTCCCTACTATATGTCAGGTACTATTCTAAGTGTACAAGACAAGCAGCTAAAAAAATTGAGAAGGTAAACAATAACAGGTTAGCAAAAAAACCCTTTCCTTACAGACTGTATTCTATGGTGGATGGACAACAAACAAGATAAATAGGTAAGCTAGTAAGAAGTACTATAGGAAAAAACTAAACACTGTGAAGCTTAGCAGTTAGTGATAGGGGTTTTGGTAGTGGGCTATAATTTTAAATAAGGTACTGAGAGACAGTACCTTATTTAAAATACTTCTTATTGACAATACTTCTTATTGACAGTAAGACTTATGTGTGAATTCTTGAACAATATGAATGGGTTTTTTTTGTTATTGTTGTGTTTTGGTACCTAGAAAATGCAAATGCAATTTATTGTTTATATTCATCTTATATTCAATTACCTTTAAACTCTCCTAAACTCTACTATTATTCTATCAATTTGCTTGTAGATTATTTTGGATTTGCTATGTAGACAATTATAAGCAAATATATTTTCTGTGATTAAGAAATCAATTTACTTCTGTTTCTTTTCATTCTCCATGTCCTTTCTTGTCCTGTCTTATTTTACTTTCTAAAGTCTTTTTATGTTGAATGCTGAATTTCCACAAATGATGATAAATTGATTTTTTGTCTTAACAGAATCTTTTTTTTAAATTTCCCCATTAAGGATAATGTTTGCTTCTAATTTTTTATAGATCTGTTTTATCCAATTAAGAGATTCTCTCTTCCAGTTCATGTTTTGTAACACATTTCTTTATCATGAGGGATGTTTAATTTTTTGTGTTTAATCTGTGGATTTTTAGATTATCTTTTCAATTTTCTCTTATAGTCTATCATTGTGGTAGATTTTTAAAAGAAACTTGATTGGCTGAAACATCCTAATATAAATCCAACTCAATTTAACATACCACTGAGGTTTATTTGCTGAGAAACTTTGAAAGATTTTCAGCCTATGTTCATGAGTGACAGTGATTTAAAAAAAAATCTTGTCCCATTATTGTTTTAGTATCATAGATGAATTGAGAGCAATCTCTATTATATATTTTGGGAAAATCACGTGTAGAACTGTAATTGTTATTTGCAATTTTGGTAGATCTCACATGTAAATTCCAAGTAGTTTGGGACTTTCTTTGTGGTAGAAGTTTTGCCTAATAAATAAATTTTCTAATGATTGCAAGACTACTCAAACTTTCTGTTTTTTTTTTCTTCAGGAAATTTTAGTTAATTTTAATTCTGTCTCAATATTAAGTTGCCAAATTAAACATCAATAACATAGTAACTCTAAATGTTTCTTTAAATTTACCTATTTTATATATTTCTTTGCTCAAAATTCCTTCTTTTAAACATTTTTATAGCTTTATCAAGATATAATTGACATGCAATATTATGTAAATTTGAGGTATAAAGTGCATTGATTTGATACATCTATACATTACATCATGATTACCACAGTAGCACTTAATAACACCTCCATCATGTCACATAATCATCATTTCTTTTTTTCTGATGAAAACATTTAAGGTGTACTCTCTTTGCAGCTTTCAAGTATGTAATACAGTATTGTTAATTATGACCACAATGTTGTGCATTAAATCTTCAGAACTTACTCATCTTCTAACCAGTAGTTTGTACTCCTTGACCAATATTTCACCATTTCCCCTACCTTCCAGCCCTTGATATCCACAATTCAATTCTATTCTCTGTTTCTGCAAGTTCACCTTTCTTAGAACCACATGTAAGTGCCACCATGTAGTATTTGTCTTTGATGGATTTATTTACTTAGCATTATGCCTTTAAGGCCCATCCATGTTTTCGCAAATGGCAGGATTTCTTTCATTCTTATGGCTGAAAGAATATATACATATATACATATATATTATACATACATATGTATATATATAATGTATTATATATTATTATATATTATACACACACACACACACACACACACCCTGTATCTTCTTTATCCATTCATTCATTGTTGGATCCAGATTGGATCTTGGCTCTTGTGAACAATCCTGCAATACACATAAAAGCGTGTGTATCTCTTCCATATCCTATTTTCCTTTCCTTTGGATATATACCTAGAAGCAGGATTGCTGGATTTTTTTTAATTCTTTTTTTTATTGGAGTTAAATTTGCCAACATATAGCATAACACCCAGTGCTCATCCCATCAAGTGCCCCCCTCAGTGCCCATCACCCAGTCACCCCACGCCCCCTGCCCACCTCCCTTGCCACCATCCCTTGTTCCTTTCTGAGAGTTAGGAGTCTCTCATGTTCTGACTCCCTCTCTGATTGTTTCCCACTCATTTTCTCTCCTTTCCCTTTATTCCCTTTCACTAATTTTTATATTCCCCAAATGAATGAGACCATATAATGTTTGTCCTTCTCCGATTGACTTATTTCACTTAGCATAATACCCTTCAGGTCCCTCCACGTCAAAGCAAATGGTGGGTATTTGTTGTCTCTAATGGCTGAGTAATATTCCATTGTATACGTAGACCACATCTTCTTTATCCATCATCTTCTGATGGACACCAAGGATCCTTCCACAGTTTGGCTATTGTGGACATTGCTGCTATAAACATCGGGGTGCAGGTGTCCCGGCGTTTCCCTGCATCTGTATCTTTGGGGTAAATCCCCAGCAGTGCAATTGCTGGGTCCTAGGGCAGATCTATTTTTAACTTCTGAGGAACCTCCACACAGTTTTCCAGAGTGGCTGCACCAGTTCACATTCCCACCAACAGTGTAAGAGGGTTCCCCTTTCTCCGCATCCTCTCCAACATTTGTGGTTTCCTGCCTTGTTAATTTTCCCTATTCTCACTGGTGTGAGGTGGTATCTCATTGTGGTTTTGATTTGTATTTCCCTGATGGCCAGTGATATGGAGCATTTTCTCATGTGCTTGTTGGCCATGTCTATGTCTTCCTCTGTGAGATTTCTGTTCATGTCTTTTGCCCATTTCATGATTGGATTGTTTGTTTCTTTGCTATGTTGAGTTTAATAAGTTCTTTATAGATCTTGGATACTAGCCCTTTATCTAATACGTCATTTGCAAATATCTTCTCCCATTCTGTAGGTTGTCTTTTAGTTTTGTTGACTGTTTCTTTTGCTGTGCAAAAGCTTCTTATCTTGATGAAGTTCCAATAATTCATTTTTGCTTTTGTTTCTCTTGCCTTCATGGATGTATCTTGCAAAAAGTTACTGTGGCCAAGTTCAAAAAGGGTGTTGCCTGTGTTCTCCTCTAGGATTTTGATGGAATCTTGTCTCACATTTAGATCTTTCATCCATTTTGAGTTTATCTTTGTGTATGGTGTAAGAGAATGGTCCAGTTTCATTCTTCTGCATGTGGATGTCCAACTTTCCCAGCACCATTTGTTGAAGAGACTGTCTTTTTTCCAGTGGATTGTCTTTCTTGCTTTGTCGAATATTAGTTGACCATAAAGTTCAGGGTCCACTTCTGGATTCTCTATTCTGTTCCATTGATCTATGTGTCTGTTTTTGTGCCAGTACCACACTGTCTTGATGACCATGGCTTTGTAGTACAATCTGAAATCTGTCATTGTGATGCCCCCAGATATGGTTTTCTTTTTTAAAATTCCCCTGGCTATTAGGAGTCTTTTCTGATTCCACACAATTCATAAGATGATTTGTTCCAACTCTCTGAAGGAAGTCCATGGTATTTTGATAGGGATGAGCTGGGGGAAAACCAGCAAATAGATCCTACACCCAGCAGAAGAAGAGAGTTAATAAAGATTCGAGCAGAACTCAATGATATAGAGACTAGAAGAACTGTGGAACAGATTAACAAAACCAGGAGTTGGTTCTTTGAAAGAATTAATAAGATAGATAAACCATTAGCCAGCCTTATTAAAAAGAAGAGAGAAAAAGACTCAAATTAATAAAATCATGAATGAGAAAGGAGAGATCACCAGCAATACCAATGAAATACAAATGATTTTACAAACTTATTATAAGCAGCCATACGCCAATAAATTAGACAATCTAGAAGAAATGGACGCATTTCTGGAAAACCACAAACTACCAAAACTGGAACAGGAAGAAGTAGAAAACCTGAATAGGCCAATAACCATGGAGGAAATTGAAGCAGTCATCAAACACCTCCCAAGACACAAAAGTCCAGGGCCAAATGGCTTCCCAGGGGAATTCTATCAAATGTTTAAAGAAGAAACCATACCTATTCTACTAAAGCTGTTTGGAAAGATAGAAAGAGATGGAGTACTTCCAAATTCGTTCTATGAGGCCAGCATCACCTTAATTCCAAAACCAGACAAAGATCCCACCAAAAAGGAGAATTATAGACCAACATCCCTGATGACCATGAATGCAAAAATTCTCAACAAGATACTAGCCAATAGGATCCAACAGTACATTAAGAAGATTATTCACCATGACCAAGTGAGATTTTTCCCCAGGACACAAGGCTGGTTCAATACTCGTAAAACAATCAATGTGATTCATCATATAAGCAAGAGAAAAAACAAGAACCATATGATCCTTTCAATAGATGCAGAGAAAGTATTCGACAAAATACAGCATCCATTCCTGATTAAAACTCTTCAGAGTGTAGGGATAGAGGGAACATTCCTCAACATCTTAAAAGCCATCTACGAAAAACCCACAGCAAATATCATTCTTAATGGGGAAACACTGAGAGCCTTTCCCCTAAGGTCAGGAACATGACAGGGATGTCCACTCTCACCACTGCTATTCAACATAGTACTGGAAGTCCTAGCCTCAGCAATCAGACAACAAAAATAAATAAAAGGCATTCAAATTGGCAAAGAAGTCAAACTCTCCCTGTTTGCAGATGACATGATACTGTACATAGAACACCCAAAAAGACTCCACCCCAAGATTGTTAGAACTCATACAGCAATTTGGCTATACACTAACAATGAGACTGAAGAAAGAGAAATTAAGGAGTCAATCCCATTTACAATTGCACCCAAAAGCATAAGATACCTAGGAATAAACCTAACCAAAGAGGTAAAGGATCTATACCCTAAAAACTGCAGAACACTGCTGAAAGAAATTGAGGAAGACACAAAGATATGGAAAAATATTCCATGCTCATGGATTGGAAGAATTAATATTGTGAAAATGTCAATGCTACCTAGGATTGCTGGATTATGATAGTTCTATTTTTAATTTTTTGAGTAACCTCCATAGTTTTCTGTAGTGCACTGTGTCAATGTACATTCCCACCTTTTCTTCTCTTCCTTGCCAACATTTGTCATTTCTTGTCTTTTTTTTAAGATTTTATTTATTTATTTATTCATGAGAGATACAGAGAGAGAGAGAGTGAGAGATGCAGAGAAACAGGCAGAGGGAGAAGCAGACCCCATGCAGAGAGCCTGACGTAGGACTCGATTCCTGGTCTCCAGGATGACGCTCTGGGTTGAAGGCGGCACTAAATTGCTGACACTATTCACAAAGATTAACTGGGAAAAAATTAAAATATGTGGAAATTAAACAGCACACTCCTGAACAGCCAATGAATTAAAGGAGAATTCAAAAGAAAAATCAGAAACTATATTGAAACAAATGAAAATGGGAACACAACATACCAAAATCTGTGAGATATTGTTAAAATGCCCACACTTTCTGAAGCTATCTATAGATTCAATAATATCCCTATCAAAATTCCAATGGTATTACTCACAGAAATAGAAAAAAATACTGAAATTTATATAGAACCACAAGAGAATCAGAATAGCCAGTGCAATCCTGAGAAAAAAGACTAAGCCAGAGCATCACACTTCCTTATTTCAAATTCTACTACTAAGCTCTAGTAATTAAAACAGTGTGATACTGGCACAAAAACAGACACTAGAAGAGAATCAAGAGCCCAGTAAGAAATCCACACATTTATGGTCAACTAACATTTGATAAGAGAGCCAAAAATACTCAAAGGGGAAAGTATAGTCTCATCAATAAATGGTTTTGGAATAACTGGATAACCACATTAAAAAAAATGAAATTGGATCCCCATCTTAAGATTTCCCAGTTTTCCTCTTATTGTTGATTTCTAGTTTCATACCATCGGAATAATAGAGAGAAGATACTTGGTATGGTTTCAATCTTCTTAAATTTGCTAAGGCTTGTTTTATGGCCTATCATATGAAGGATGTTCCATGCATGCTTGAGAATAATGTGTATTCTGCTGCTGTTGACTATAGTATAAAGGTTAAGGGACAGGAGTATCAAAAATAACGATGTTACTATAATTTGTTAATAAATACACAATATAAAAGGAGGTAAACTATGACATTAAAAAATCAAAGGGGTAAAGGATAGAATTTTTGTATGTGATCAAAGTCGTTATCAGCATAAAATAGTGTTAATATTTACAAGATGTTTTATGTAAGTCTCATGGTAACCACAAAATAAAAACCTGTAATAGATTCACAGGAGATAAAGACACAGAAATCAGAACATATGACTATGAAAATTCACCAATTTACAAAGAAAGGCAACATGAGAAGAAAAAAGGAACTAGGAAACTATTAAACAACCAGAAAACAATTAATATAGCATTAGTAAATACTTACATACCAACAATTACTTTAAATATAAATGACTTGAATTCTAGTCAAAAAGCATAAAATGAGTGGGTACATAAAAACATTATCTAACTACATGCTTCCTAGAAAAGACTCACTTGAGCTTCAGAGACATGTATTCTGTAAGTGATGGGATGAAAAAGATATTCCATGAAAGTGTAAACCAAAAGAGAGCAAGGGTAAATGTACTTACATCAGACAAAATAGATCTTAACTTAAAAATGATAACAAGAGACAAGACTATTATATAATGATAGAGGTTATCTTATCAAGAGGATATAACAATTGTAAATGTATATGTATCCAAAATTAGAGTATTTAAATATATTAAAGGAATACAGATGTGAAGGGAGAAATAGCAACAATACAGTAAGAGTAGAGGACATCCAAACTCCATTTTCATCAATGGATAGATCATCCAGAGAGAAAATCAACATGTTGGACTTGAACCATATGTTAGACTAAATGGACCTAACAGACATACATAGGGCAACACAATTCCTTCTTGCATCTTAGATATCATTTTCAGTCTTTCTGAAGTACAACCTTTAGAAATTCCCTTAGTGAAAATTTATTGGTGTTAAAAATCTTTTCATTTTTTTAAAATCTGCAAATGTTTAGATTTTAAAATTGTAACAATAAGTCTTGCAATCATGCAATTTTAGTTTGACAGTTATTTACTATTAGAATTTTGACAATTATTACACTTTTTTAACATCTATTGTTGCTTTTTGTAATGCCTGTTATTAATGTAATTGTCTTTTTTTTTTCTAGATGATCTGTCATTTATCTCTTGTTTAAGATCTCTGTGTCTTCAGTTTCACTACGATGTGTGGATTTTCTTCTAAATTATTCTTCTTGGTACATTCTATGATTTCTGTGTATGTCCTTAAGGTCTCCAATAAGCTCTGGAAATTTCTTGCCTTTATTCTATTCTAATGGCTATCTCTGGCCATTCTAGTCATCAGTCTTACCATAAGCCTAATTTTGCAAAAGAGAAAATTGAGAAAAGGAGAGAATAAGTAACTTGCCCAAACTCAAAATGTCAGTGATTCACGTCAACTGGGATCTGATTTTGTGCAGTTTGGACATTCTTAGTCTATACTTTGTGTCTTTTAACTTTTTTCTCATATTTTCTCTCTCCCTGTCTGGCTCTCTGTGTTATTGTTATATATATCCATGCCAGGTTACTAATTATCTCTTTAGCTGTGTCTAGTTTGTTATTTCATCCCGGCAGGGAAGTTTTTACTTACATGTGTTCTAAAAGTTTTAAAAAATTTTCTTTGATAATTTTTGATAGTCTCTTACTTTTTAAAAATTTTAGCATAGTTAACATACAGTGTTATGTTAGTTTCACGTGTATAGCAGCGTGATTTAGCAGTTCCATATATTACTCAGTGCTCATCAAAATAATTGTGCTCTTCAATCCCCATCACCTATTTCACCCATCCCTACCGCCCACCTCCCTTCTGGTAACCATCAGTTTGTTCTCTATAGTTAAGAGTCTGTTTCTTGGACTCTCTCTCTCTCTCTCTCTTTTTCCTTTGTTCATTTGTTTTGTTTCTTAATTTCCACATATGAGTAAAATCATATAGTTTAGGTCTTTCTCTGATTGGCTTATTTTACTTAGCATTATACTCACTAGATGCATCCACATTGTTACAAATGGCAAGATTTTATTCCTTTTTGGCTAAATGGTATTTCATTGTGTAAGTATGTGTAGTGTGTGTGCATGTATATACATACACTACACATACAACATCTTTATCCAGTCATCTGTCAGTGGACACTTAGGCTGCTTCCATAGTTTGGCTATTATAAATAATACTGCAAAAGACATAGCAGTTCATATATATCCTTTCAAATCAGTACTTTTTGTATTCTTTTGGGTAAATACCCTAGTGCAAATCCAGATTGGAGGATAGTTATATTTTTAATTTTTTGAGCTTCCTCCATACTACCTTCCACAGTGGCTGCACCAGTTTGCATTGCCACCAACATTGCACAAGGATTTCTCTGTTCCTCTACATCCTTGCAAGTACTTGTTTCTTGAGTTTTTGATGTTCGCCATTCCAATACATACAACATGTTATCTCATTGTGGTTTTGATTTGCATTTCTCTGATGATGAGTGATGTTGATCATCTTTTCATGTCTGGTGGCCATCTGTATGTCTTTGGAGAAATGTTTGTTCATTTCTCCTGCCCATTCTTTCTCATTTCTGATTCTATATTTTTATTTCTTTAAATATTTCACATATGGTAAATTTATTTTTCATATCAAATAATTCTAGATTCTGAATTTATTGGTTAGTTATTATGTTTGTCATCATTTCTGTTGGCTGTCCCTGATGGATGCATATTTTTATGTTTGCTTATTGAATTTTCACTGTGGACTCATATCTTATTGAACCTAATCTGCAGGAATTCTGAGTAAATAAATGGGAGACATTTTGCTCTATGAAAGTTTTATATTTTGCAAGATTCAGTCAGTACTGACCTGGGACTACTTAGTTCCTTTTAATGATTTTATGATTATTGCAAAAGTTTCAAGTTTTGACCCATTCTTGCTAAGGCCTAGAGGCATATTCACTGAATGACAGTGCTGATGAAGACTTCTAGCTCTGGGTAAATCTCCCTTAAAATTCCCCGTTCCATTTTCTCCTCCTTACTACTTTCTGCTCTAGTTTCAGCTTGGCATTTCTCTTTTTAAAAATTTCTCTTATGTTTGGGAAACTCAGTAATTTAATAAAATGAGATTTTTTTGTACTTTAGCCAAGATGTGGTTCTATTTTTAGCAGAAACTTCAGTGTAGCTAATTCACCTTCTGGCCATTCCTTTGTTTTTCTCCTAGTTCTTTAAGACTGTGCTCTTTGATTTTCAAACTTCAACATAGATAATATTCCTTGTAAATTAATTAAGGTTCAAAAGTATATGTGATGCACAACAAAATTATACCTTAATTAGCCAATGGATGTTACATTAAACACTTAAATTAAAAAAAATAAACCAACATATTTTTAAAAACTATTATGAATCTAGATATTAACAGTTAAAACATGTTAACAATGTTTCCTCATGTTTGTGAGGACAATCTTTTTTTGAAATCAATAACCTAATTTTGATGTTTCATTTGCATTCCTGTAAAGGCATTAGAGATACATACAAACCAGTAAGTTGTTTCTGACATATTTATTAGTTTCCTTTTTCATTAATTATATCTCTATTATTCAGAAGATTCCTTTCGGGGGAACAAAATATAGGAATAAACACAAAATTCATTTAATTACCAATTTGAAAAATATTTTCTTTCTGTGACCATAAAAAAGTTACTTCTTCAGTTGTTTTTTTAGTATTTATTGTTTAGTTTTATTTATTTATTTTTTAATATTTTGTTTATTCATGAGAGACAAAGAGAGAAGCAGAGACATAGGCAGAGGGAGAGAAGCAGGCTCTCTGTAGGGAGCCTAATGCAGGATTAGAGCTTGCGACCCGGGATCACGCCCTGAGCGGAAGGCAGATGATCAATCACTGAGCCACCCAGGCATCCGTATTTAGTTTTATTTGATGGCAAATTAAATATTTGTGGTTCTTACATGAATGATAAATGTCTCAGTATGACAGAGATAGAACCATGTTTGAAAACAATGATTGCTTATGTAAACATGACTTAATGTCAACAAATGACCATTTTAGATATAATTAATCTTATGGATATAATCTAGTGTAACAAGTTTCCTCCTTCTATGCACATGTATGCATAATGCCATACCAGTCAAAATGTCCTAAAACTTTACCTACAATAGAAGTAACCTTTGTGGTGCCTGGGTGGAACAGTCTGACTCTTGGTTTTGACTCAGGTCCTGATCTCAGGGTCATGAAAAGGAGCCCTGAGTCCAGTTCCGAGCTTAGTGTAGAGTTTGCCTGAGATTCTTTTTCCCTCTCTCCTTGCCCCTCCTGCTCATGCACTCTCTCTCTTTCTCTCTCATTCTCAAATAAATAAATAGTTTTTGGGAAAAAAAAAAAGAAGTAACCTTTGAGGGGTGCCTGGGTCACTCAGTTGGCTGAACACCTGACTCTTGATTTTGGCTCAAGTCATGATCTCAGGATTGGGGGATCATGATCCATGGCCGGCTCCATGTTGGGTGTGGAGCCTGCTTAAGACTCTGTCTCTCTCCTTCTCTCTCTCCCCCCACCCTTGTTTTCTCTCTGTCATTCTCTCTCTCTTAAAAAAAATAAAATGTAACCTTTGAGAAGGCTGTCGCTTGTTCTTGTGCACACAATATCTCCAAACAGACTGAACAGTAATCAGCCATCTCAAAAAATTTCTGTGCCAGTGCATTTTTACATACACACATGGCCAAATTTCTGCTTAAGAGATAAGACCACATTGTATGAATAGGTGAAAGTTTCATTTAATAAAGAATTTAGTTATTTTGCATTTAAAAAGTACATATTAGTACATCATGTGATAGACTACTTTTAGAGCTCACTGTAAAAGATGGTAGTTCTTAGCTGATGCCACTGTGCTATGCTTTCCAAAGCCAAACAGACAGATGGGCTTTCATTATTTTCTTGACTTTTTATATTTGTTGATAATTGTTGTAATTAATTTTTAATCTGAAGACTTGTAAAGTAATACTTGGGGATTTAACAAACCAAACTTGTACTAATGAAATGCAAACTGTCCAAATATTCTTCCTATATCAAACTTCACTGAGCAGTAATAACTCCTTCTTGGTCAGGGGCTGATCCCAAAGCATCTGGGAAACAAGATCCTTTGGAATGATCACTGACAACATGCACACAGTGTAAGGGTGATAGATGGATGGTTCAACCTACTAAATCAAAACAAAATTTAAAAACTCTCTTGAAACAAGAGTACTTATATTTAGTGAGTATTTATTAAATACTGAGTGTCCTAATTTCAGGCTTATAATAATAAAACTATTGAGGAACCCAGTGGAAATGTAAAAATTCCACAATATTAGACGATTTCCATGCTTATTTCCATACATGCAGGTTATGGACTCTGGCCGTCTGCCTTCTGTAGTAAGTAACTAAGGAATTTTAGTAGTTTTTCCAAAGTCATGGGTAATTGGTATTCAAAATATAAACCTACCACGAAGTTTCTGCATTCATAATTCAGGATCAAGATCATAAGGAAGAGACTTGATGCATTAGTTAGAAAAATAACAATAGAAGATACCACTTATTGATAGCTATGTGCCAAACCCTGTGCAAATGGCTGCTAAAACATGATCTCGGGGATCCCTGGTGGCTCAGCGGTTTCGCGCCTGCCTTTGGCCCGACGCGATCCTGGAGTCCCCGGATCGAGTCCCACGTCCGGCTCCTGGCATGGAGCCTGCTTCTCCCTCTCCTCTGCCTGTGTCTCTGCCTCTCTCTCTCTATGTCTATCATAGATAAATAAAAATAAGTTAAAAAAAAAAACATGATCTCATTTAATCCCCATGACACTTTTAATGTAAGATTAGTTACTTTTAACTCACAAAGGAGAAAATTAGGACAGAGAATAAGTAAATTGAAAAACCTAAAAAAAAAAAAAAAAACTGTCACCGTAAAAACACAAAATGTCAGAAAAGGAACTAGAACTTCAATACATTGTACAGAAGCTCTGCCTTTCCTAGAGCCTCTGTGTGAATATGGTTTAACATGCAGTATGCCAGCAAATATGATCTATACTCCCATGAAATATGAGTTATATGTGCTCTCCAACTGGTCAATTTACACTTTAAATTTTGCATAAACTGCAGGTTACATCTGGGAGGAAATAGGAGGCTCATTCTGTGACAAAAAATAATGTGAGTGGATTTCAGTTGTTTTCCTAAGCCTTGAAGAGAGCTTTGGAAAATAGGACATATATGATTTGTCAGATGGACAATGAGAGATCCAAGGGGTAAAGAGAAACCATTCACCCTAGCCACCTTTTCATTTCTTTTCTCTTATTCCTGTCAAAAAATGGCTCTACTTTTTGCTTAGAATAGCCTTCTAATCCTTGTCTACAAAGGCACAAGCATTCCCTTATCAAAAACCTGACTCCACGCCAGCCTCCCTAAGGAGCCCTATCCTGATGATAGGTCAGATAAATGCATCTTCTGCTGCTTTTCTGACAATGGCATTCCCTAAACACTTTTCTTTTCGAATTTTAAACGTTTTCCTCAAAAACAAAAAGAAGAAAATTATATCTGATTTGTCATTTTGTTTTGTGTGATTGTAAATTCGGACACTCTTTTTGTATTACATGAGGGTCAAGAAATATTTAGTGCATTAAACTTGCATTTCAACTTGGTGAAATAAAGGCTGGAATAGGTAGAAATGGCTTGTGAGAGGGACAGAATGTAAAGTTCTGGAAAAAATCAGGTAATGCCCTCATTAATAATTATGACGTGGTATCTTAGTTATGGCATGTTGTTGAGGGTGGGCTGTGATGGAGACAGATTCATAGTTTCATTGGGGAGAGTTTCCAAGGGAGTGATGGAGTAAATTTCTACCTGGCGAAAAAGTTTGGGAGAGAGAAATGAGCCTCCCTCTGTGGTAGACAAAATGACAGTAATTTTAAAAGGGGGTGGAGGAGGTCACTATTTTTTTTTTTTTTTACAAAACATTTCTGATATCCATCTTTTGCTCTGTGCATTCATAGGGAATTAGAAGAGAATAAAACATATTTAAAGCCACACAGAGGATAGCACACTGCCTGAGGGTCCCAGCGTGGTGCAAAGTGGAACCTTTCATTAGGGGATGCAAGTAGGGATGTCAGGCGGAGAGTTAGGTGACATGAGCATTAGTATTACAGCACAGGTGGAAAAGTTCACCATCTAGAGGTAAGCAAAATATTCAAAGACCAGAAATTTGGCACAACTTCATTTCCTAAACCATGTATTGATCATTCTTAGACATTATTTTCTGACACTTAAACTTAACTTAATCCTTATGCCATAAAAGTAAGTACCTGTGCAATATACAGAGCTGGAATGGGAAAAGACTCTCACTGTTAGTTTGCTTGTTTGTTTTGTTTTCTCTTGATTCACAGAAATTCTCAATATGGTAAAATAAAGGGGGAGATTCATAAGGAAAGCATTCTGGTCCCTTTATTGTGGGGACAGCTCAAAAGTTAAAGATGGTACCTAAATAAATTAGCTTTTCTTTCAGATATTGCTAGAAATTTTGCTTCTAACAGTTATTCCTGTCACCCAGGCATTGATCTCAGCAGCTTTGGAATATCCCTGTTGGTCAGAGAGAGGCAAGCTCCATCCATCATGATTACGGGAGGAAAGAATTCTCCGTGGAATCCTTTTAAGGGCTACAACAAGTTCGCTTCCTCCCCTTGGTGGCAGAGCGGGTTCTATTTGTCTGGCGGTGACTGAATGTGGTTCCCCACCAAGTCTGAAGGTGCATGTAGCACACCCAACAGTCTGCGCACAAAGAAAGATCAAGTTGCCTTGCCCCTCTCTTTGGAGCTTGGAGCTCACAGATCTCAGGAGAGTGTCACTCTCCTCTTTATGACAGCCACTCATGTCCCAGGCCTGCTGGGTTTCCAGACTGCCTTCCTATTGTATGTGTACACAGACTGATTATAAGTTCACCACTTCTTCCCACCTTTTTGTGCAGGGTATTATCTATGACAGATGAGTGCAATAAAGTGAATCCATTTTTTGCCCTCATGCAGGCAGCACAGTGAGTTCTAACCAACAAAGGCACATTGAGGTAAATCTTTAACGGTGTCACCACATTGACTTTCATCATTTTCACCTTTCCTTTCGCTGATTTTTATTCCTGGAGTTGTAAAACATAGTTTCACATTGTGACTGTCCTCTAGTCCTCTGTAGAAGTAGTTACACTGACAAGAACATACTCTTTTTCATAGACACTCCATCACGGCTCAGCCTTCATTGCCCCCCTCCCCACCCCACCCTCTCTCTCTCTCCACAAATTCTATTTTGTAGATAAAAGCTCAGAGTTTCAAAGGATGAAAAATTTTCAAAAAAGTCAAGCTTTCGTTTTAAAAAGATAATGCACTACTAGGAAACTACTGAAAAAAATGTGATGGAGTATTTAATAGGAAGGGAAAAGGTTTTCCATATTTTAAGAAAAAAATCTGAAACCATATATGTGTGATTTTATAAAAATTTTCTTTTATAAATACCCTACCATATATGTGTAGAAAAATATATGGTTGTTTGCTTTTCTATTTGTTTTTCTTTCTCTATATTTATTTATGAATATAATTGACTTTATAATAAGACTTTAAAATTTGTAAAGGCAAAAAGAAAAACAGAAAGTAACAAATACCATATGGTTCTTATTTTAGACTGTTTACATAAACAAAAACCAATTTGAAAATAAAAGATTGGTACAGATTTGTTATTTAATTGTTTATTGCAAAAAGGAAAGATATCTTAAAGAGGAGGAGGCATGCAAGAAATCACCACTCTAACACGACAGTGATTTCTATTTTAAGTCACAGGGAATTTTAAAACAAATAGGAGTGCTTTAAAGAAAAAGCATGTTTCAAGGCACCAGCTATAGGAAATCTGAGAGACTCCACTGGAAAAGGGAGCTATAGAACCCAAAAGCTAACTTTTGCCTATTTAGCCATTTAAATAATTGCTATCATTTTCTTTACAAATTGCTAATACTTTGCAGGACAATTATTATGTCAGATCTTTGGTTGGTTCTTCCTTCATTTAGTCAACTGGCAGTGAATTCTTCCTTGTATTCCATTCAAACCATTCTGTGATATTTCTTTTCCACTTGCTCCATGACAGAGTCTCTGTATGAGAACTGGTTAAGAAAAAAAAATAGATGAGGGTAAATGGTAAGGACCAAAGAGGCACCTTGGAAGGCTCCCATTCTGGAGAGCACTCAACTGAAACAAAAGGGAACCACGGTGCATTATAAAGGCAATATTTTTTTTTTTTCCTTAGAGAAAGAAGCAGAAACAAAATAAGACAATATATCACATGAGAAAGAAATTTTTCTGTTAGAGGAAATTTGAAGCCCAGATGGAGCCAAATAGTTAACTCACTTGGAAAGACCATAAAAGTAAAATTTGGAATGCTTGTAGAACTTGCTTTAATGTATCAGGCCTAAAAAGCTTGTGCCTCTAGGAATCTCATACTTTAGATCCAAATAATTTGTTCCTGACCTAGTCAAGATTACATTCTTGACACCATACCAGGATATTAGCATCCTTGATAGATGAGTAGATATCTATCCTTGACATAACCTTGTTCATTACATGTAAGATGAGGAGATTATCAGTTCGATTCTGTATACATGTTTGAGAATTTAAAAAAAAAATATTTGTGAGATGGGTGATCTATGTAAATAAACTGTGATTATGGTAAATTGAAGTTAGTAGTGTTGCCAGATTTAACAAATAAAAATAGAACTGCCAGGGGATCCCTGGGTGGCGCAGCGGTTTGGCGCCTGCCTTTGGCCCAGGGTGCGATCCTGGAGACCCGGGATCGAATCCCACATCGGGCTCCCAGTGCATGGAGCCTGCTTCTCCCTCTGCCTGTGTCTCTGCCTCTCTCTCTCTCTCTCTGTGACTATCATAAAACTAAAAAAAAAAAAAAAAAATAGAACTGACAGTTAATTTGAATTTCATACAAAAATCACTTTTTAATATAAATATGAAAAATACTCTTCATTATCTGAAATCAAATTTAACTGTACCTCTTGTATTCAATTTGACAACTCTAGGAATTAGGAAAAGAATTACGGAAAGATTAGGAGTTGAGATTTTATAATTCCGTTGGAAAAGTCAAGGAAGAAGGGGAGGAAGGGAGGATAGGAAGAAAGAGGAGAAAGCAGAGGGAAGCAGGGAAAAAGGAAATCTTTTGAAATTCCAAGGAAAAGTGTCCAGCTCTCTTTCTACTTTTCCAAGAAGGTATAAGAAAAAGGATGAAATATATGAATATTAGACTATTTCTAATGTGGTAGATCTCTTTCACAGTTGCTTCAAGAATAAGACCAACTCAATTCAAATGGCTGGTTATACAGGAAATAAGTTTTAGGGTTTGATTTTATTTTAAATATCATTTCTCTTTTGTTTTCTATTATGAAATATTTCAGACTTATGGAAAAATAGAGAAAGCAATGTAACAAACATTCACGTATCTCACCCCAGATTTAACAAATTGTTTCCATTCTCCATATTGCTTCAGTAATTTAAGTATTGCTTTTTTTTTGTAAAAAAAAAAAAAAAAAAGTTAGAATTAGGATTGAGGGCCTCTTGTATCCTTTCCAGTCTTGTTTCTCTCATTTTTTTTCCTACGGACATGTCAGTATTCTAAAGTATCTTCCTGACATATTATATGACCTATATAACTCATTATATAATGTCATTTGATTTGATACTTACAGTAAAGAAACTTCTTCAGCTTGCATTATTCATTAAAAATTATGTTTTTGACATGTATCCATGTTGACACATCTAAATTTGGTTATTTATTTTAAGTGCTACTCATTATGGATATACTACAATTCATTCCTTTCTTGGTAAGTATTTAAGCTCTTCCCAATTTTTCACTTATAAACAATGCCACAGTGAATATCCTCATACACATTCCCCTAAAAACGTATCAGGGATTTCCCCTGGTATATACTTAAAATTGGAATTGCTAGGTTATAGCTTACAAGCATCTTTAATTTTGTTACATTGCTCTCCAAAATGTGTTAACATGTATACTGTCTCACCAACAGATTTCTCATTTGCTCACATCTTAATCAAGTTAGGATTTTCAGATATTAAAAATTGCCCATTTGGTGTGAGTGCTGTTTAATTTGCATTCTCTGATTACTAGGTGAGTTTGAGTGTATTCTCATCTATTTACTGACCCTTCTGATATCCCCCTCAATGTATTATTTTGCTTCATTGGTTGAGTTGTCTATCTGTGCATCAATATACATTCTTAATTTCTACCTTAGGTCAGACTCCCTAAAAGAGAATAAAATGAGGATTCTTGTGTAAGGAATTTATTAAGGGTACACATTCAGGAAAAGTCTGTCAGGGAATGAGGAAAGCAGGATAGAAAAGAGGGAGATATGAATAACAACGTGCTTTCAGAGAAAACCTAGCTCAGTCTGATCTCTCAAGGACTCTAGGACATCAATAGTTCAACAGAATATGTCTTGAGGCAAGGAACTGGGGTGAAGGAGGGGAAGAAATTTTCCTTTTTTTTAAAAAAAAAAAAGATTTTATTAATTTATTCATGAGAGACACAGAGAGAGAGGCAGAGAGAGGGAGAAGCAGGCTCCATGCAGGGAGCCCGATGTGGGACTTGATCCCGGGTCTCCAGGATCAGGCCCCGGGCTAAAGGCGGTGCTAAACCGCTGAGCCACCGGGCTGCCCGGGAAGAAATTTTCCTTTAAGGTTCTTCTAATTGGGCTAAGAATTATATTTACCTAAAGCAAATTAAAAGGAGAAAAAACCCCGAAGTTTTATTACATGTGCATGGAGGCCCAACAATGAATGAAACTGAGGCCTAAAGAAATGACCACAGCAGGCAATCTTTATACTTTTTGACAAAGAGACAATAAATCTTCAAGGAATTGACAGGACAAAGAAAATTTAACTTTGGAGCCTTTAGTCAACAAGGAATTCTAAACAGAATATGGGCCGGGTGGTAAATTAGTAAAAAGGAACAAGGGTTGTTGATACAGCCAGATTCTTGGCTCTGGCTTTCAATTTCCTCTCTGATGATGAGGATGTCATTTTACCTCCTGGTATGTGTGTGTGTGTGGGGCGGGGGGGTTGTATCTTTCACACAAAAGGCTTATTTCTTGCTTTCGTGGCGGGGGGCGGGGGGCAGAGAAGGTCTGAGTGTCTTTCTTGCATAGGCTGTCTCTTAAATAACTTTTATCTAAAATAATCAATATACCAACGTGGCACATTTTGGGGCAGCCTGCCCTTGGCCTCCACAAAGGGCTTTTGTACCTGTCCCAGCTATGTTGGGTGGGGATGGTAACTTGTAGATGCTCTTGGCTGGGGCAGCTCTCACTGTCCGTGGACAGTCCTATTGATTGTGAAGAAACCAGCAATTAATTGCAGCAGCCAGTGGAAAAGATCCTTGAGGACCTGAGATAGTCACTCATCAAATTTTTAATAATAACTATAGTTTTATAACAAATATTTCTCTCTGGTAGGGCCTTCACTTTCCTGTTCTTCAAAACAAACTTGGTTGTCCTTGGACTTCTGTTCCATATGAATCTTAGGTCATCTTCTCAGGCTCCATGAGAATGTGGTAACCGTTTATTCAACTTTTTTGGATTCTATAATAAGACTTAAAAAAGTATGCTTATATGTTTTTTACTTATTTTGTTAGATTTATTCCCAGGTTCCTCAAAGTTCGTGTTGTTATTGCAAATGAGATCTACACTTGCAGTCAATTTTTAACCAAGGGTTGCTGATCTACATGGCCCTCATTCTTTTAAAATATTCAGAATCCTGCAATTTTGTTCAACCCTTTTTAGTTCTAATGTTTCATGTACATATTTTCTAGCCCTTCAGAAAGGTTTATTTGTCCTGTATTTCTTTTCCTCAGAAACTTGGATTGGCTAAAAGCTCCAGAAAATGTTGAAGTGGAAAGAATAAGTGATCTTTTTTCCTCTGACTTTAAAGGGAATGCTTCTGACCTTTCACCTTTAAACTATTTATCAACTAAGAAAGTTACATTCTGATACTGCTTTGCCATGAGAATTTCTGGTTACTGTTGCTGTCCTTTTGTTATATTTTTAATAAAAGAGAGTATTATGCTTCTTCAGTCACTTTTAAATAAATATTGAAGTGAGAAATTGTTTTTCTACTTTAATCTTGTAAGTAATGAATTATGTTAATGCTTTTTAAAAAAGATTTATTTATTTATTTATTTATTTATTTATTTAATTTATTTAATTAATTTATTTATTTAGATAGATAGCGAGAGAGAGCACAAGCAAGGGGAGAGGCAAGCAGAGGAAGAGGGAGAAACAGACTCCCCACTAAGCAGGGAGCCATGGGGGAGCTCAACCCCAGGACTTTGGTATCTAAACCCAAGGCAGATGCTTAACCGACTGAGCCACCCAGGTGCCCCACATTAATACATTTTCTAATGTTAAGGCATTCTTGCTTCCTAGAATAAAACTTATTTGGCCACAAAATATGGTTTTTAATTTGTAGTAAACCAAATTCAGTAACTGATAACTTAATAAACTGTTTAGAAGTTTGGAGCCATGTTTATAAGTGAGACTGTGATAGAAGTTTTCTTTCTCCTGTTTGTTATCTGGTTTGATTTCAAGGTTATTCTGGTCACATACAGAAGTTTTTTTCTCTCCATTCTTTAAATACTGTCTATAAAATAAAAACTGTGTATTTCATGTTTGTAAATGTTCTTATGTGCCTAAAAACGATAACTATTCCCTACTTGTTAGAAAGACTGTTAATTATTTCATCAAATTTTCTTCATCTTTGATGTTTCTTTTCTGTGCTTAATGTGTCAAACCATACTTGTTAGTTTTATAAATTATTTTCAAAATTTTGTCAATGCTTCATAGGTTATGTAGTTATAATGTAAGTTGTAAGGAGCTCAACATTGATATATGTTCTTGGTGACAAGTTCTTGGTGACTTGTTCCTTTTATTATTAAGTAATGACACCTTCATAGCCTAGAATAAATTTTTTTATGTTAAAGCCTATTTTTCTCCAATATTAATGGTGCCACATCATCTTTCTTCTGAATACTGTTCCCCTGTTATATCTTTTTTCTTGCTCTTTACTCTCAATCTTTTTTGTCATTTATTTTATGTCTATTATAAAATTAATACAGCTTAATATTAATATTATTTTTATTCAAATTGAGAATCTGTTAACAGACAAGCTTAATCTGTTAATATTTATTACGCTTACTGATGTATTTGAAATATTTCTACCATTTTCTCTCATGCCATGATTTTTTTATGTTGTCATGCTTATAATTTTTTTTTTGCTTCTTTTCTCATTTCCTCATGACTCTATGGGATTAGATTTCCTTATATCTTATTTTTTCCCTCTATTATCATAGAAACTAGATACTGTGATTCTATCTTTTGTGGTCATGCTTACATTTGCAAATAATCAGAGTGATTTTAAGCATTTTAAAATTCTTTTTTTAAGACCTCTCCTAAGCAATTGAAAATACTTAGCTTTATCTCTGATCTTTCATCCCCATCTTTCATACGATTTTACCAAATTAATCATATTTACTAGTAGGATTTACATATAATGACTAGATACCAACATAATTGTCAATTTCTTACTTACCTTGCTTCTTGCACCCAACCATGTTTCTAGTTTCTGTTCTGTTCTGTTTCTAGTTTCTGTTTCTGTTCTGTTCTGTTCTGTTCTATTTCATCAAGAGTTTGTGAGTTGTAAAATCTCTCAGCCTCTATTTGAATATCCAAAATATTTTTTCTTCTCTAAGAAGAATTCTTTAGGTAATGGATTCTAAACTGACAGTTATTTTCCTCAGCCCTTTGAAGATATTATCCCAAAGTTTTCTGATTATTTATTTATATAGTCTCCATTTTTCATTGGTCGCTTTTTTATTTTAATCTCTATCCCTGAAGTTTTGCGTTTTTACAACAATGAATTTAGACATTTGTTTTGGTTTTTCTGCTTCGTGCCTGTGTTACGTCTTTTGAGCACTTAGAACTTACTTTAATTCTTAACAGTTGTTTCTTCAAAGGTTGCCTCTCCGTAACTGTCTAGTTTTTTCCTGAATAGTCAATGCATATATGTCGAACCTTCCTACTGGACCCTCTGGTTCTCCTGACAGTTCTGCCACATTTCCCCCCTTTTTATCTTTTACATATCAAGTATGTCCTTTGATCTAGCTTTAGCTTTGACTCGTTTGTTGTTTGACCTCTATGTTGTGTTTGTGTGCGTGTGTCATTGGCTAGATTTTTCATTTCAAGTTTCTCTTTTGGGGGGTTCAAATCCTCCAATTTTAAGTAATTCTGTTCTTTTCTTCCATTATGTCTTTTAATCTGTCTTTAAGCCTCTATAACGATGAAAATTTCTTGAGTTTTATAGGTGCTTGTTCATGCTGTGTATTTTCATATCCTAAGGTGCCAAGTCTCCTGTTTGTTTTGCCTGCTGATCCTGAATTGTTTTTTTCTCCCCTGTGGTGTGCATCAGAGTGGGGTGGGCTTATTTATTCTTTTTGGAGAACATCTGTAGGGATGTGTGTGTATGCACATGCAAATTCTTTGTGTTCAGAATAGTGAATGTTTCATAAAGCTGTTTCAGTTTGCTTCTGACAAAGGTCTTATAATAATTTTTATGTGAATTTCCCAGTTTGGTAACCCAATACAAACTGATTTTGCTGCTATTAATAGGGACCCTAGATATAAAGGTTAATTTTCTTGCATAAAATTAGTCTGCACGTAGGTTGTCCATGGTTGCTATGCATCTTGATGAAATCCTCAGAGAGTCAGGTTCATTTTCTCTCTACTTCACCATCCTTAATGCACAGCTTACATTCTTTGGCTGTTAGACCTCAAACTATTGCATCCTTCCTCAAGAGAGAAAGCAGGAGAAAGTGGGAAGGGAAAAAATGCACTCACCTGCCATTTAAGGAGACTTCCAAAACATCTGAATATAGATAATTAGCCAAAACCATTCAACTTACCACAGCTAACAGCAAGGCACCCTCCCCTTCTGGTCATAGTAATTTAACTGGGCACATACAATCCCAGTAGTAATGCAGACATTCTTTTAGTAAGGGAGAAGGGGAAGAATGGATATGTGATAGATACCTGGCAGTCTTTGTAAAACCAATTAAGCAGAGATAATAAATTTGGGCATCATACTCACGGGTACTGGTCTGTAGATTTTTTGGGAGGAAGGGAAGGACAAAGGGAGAGGTAGAGAGAAAGAATCTTAAGCAGACTCCATGACAGCACTGAACCAGGTGTGAGGCTTGATCTCATGACCCTCAGATCATGATGAGAGCTGCAATCAAGAGTCAGCTACTTAACCAACTAAACCACCCAGCTGCTCCCTGGTCTGCAGTTTTAATTTCTTATAAGTGATGTTTTCCATGGTTCTAGGCAATTTGAAAGATTACTTGGAGGATCTTAGGCTATTGGGTAGGAATTTCTAATTCCTTTTTCCACAGATACAGTAATTCTTCAATGTTTTAGTGTATATACAGGGGATTCAGTTATAGCCCTGGCTATCTTTGAGTTATACCTATTTATTTGTTTTTCATTGGTTATGTAGAAAAAAACCAAGATTTTGTTGTTATTGTGCTTTACCCAGTTTTTCTCTTTGTGGTGAGAGGTGGGACTGTCCATATTGGCAAAATGTAGTCAAATTACAAAACTGGACTTTTACCTCAGGACACTTCACTTGATTTCACTCATCTGTTCTATATTTGTATCTAGTTCTAAACAAAATAAACTATCTAAGTGATGGTGACAACTCTGTCTCAACAAAGAATATATTTGGTTAAAAAATTTGTTTTTCACAGATAAATTCACGTAAGTTAGAAAGATCTCTCTCTAGTCAAATAATAGCATGTGAGAGTGAGGTAATAGGAAGGGAGGGAGATGGGCAATAAAGATTAGACTAAAAAATATATATATATTTTTTAAGATTTATTTATTTGAGAGATAGTGTGGGGGTGAGAGAGGGGCAGAGGGAGAGAGAGAATCTCTAAGCAGACTCCACATTGAGCACAGAGCCTTAGGTGGAGCTTGATCTCATGACCCCAAGATCATGACCTGAGTCAAAATTCAGTCAGATGCTTCACTGACTGAGTCACACAGGTGCCCCTCAAAATATATATCCCTTCAATCTTGATGAAGAAATTGAATAATAATTGCATGAGTCCTATACTTTTTATCTATGACTATATAGTAAGTTAAGAAAAAAAATCATTGTAAAACATTAAAAGATAAAGAAATTCTAGAAATGTCATTAACTTGCATGACTTCAGGAATGTCACTATTTTTTTTTTTATTTGGTGCCCTTTTCTCCATTTGGAAGACAAGAGAAATAATGTTTTCTTATTTTCACACTTTAAAATCTTTTAAATAATTTAAACATTACTGTAACTCCACTACAAATGCTGAGATGCTGTTTTGAAGATAGCCATTTTGAGGAGAACAGGATAACCCCTGTATATTTCCAAGAGGATTTTCTCTTAAAACAATGATTCTGATTCCCACTAGAATCTAGAATCTGACCCTGAAGGCCATTGGAAAAGCTAAGAACAGCCATAGCAGACTTTTTTTATTATTCAGTATTTACTATGTTCAGCTATTATAGAATGTCATATTTAGTACACATTCTTTATAGTTATGAAGGAAATAAGGTAGAAAATTAAGATTGGGGCTAGGGATTAGATTTTTAGAAGACATTGATAATTATGCTTCCCAGTTTTCTGAAGGTTTCCACCTTAATCAGTGGTTTCATTACTCAGGGGCTCCCTATTAAGTAATCTAAAATGTTGGCATCCACGCATCTCCAAAGAAGTAGAAATAGTCATAATTTATACAGAAAACAACTAACCACTGTGCTTTATCCATCTATATTAGACATGTCTTGAGGTACCATTCCTTCCTTTGCCCCCAGGAAACAGAAATTCTACTATAACAGGATCTTCAATTACAAGTAATAGAATATTCAATTAAAGGCAGCTTGATACAGGGATTATTACCTTTTATAAGAAGAAGAGTCCTGGTGGGACACTTGCCAATTGAATCAGTAAAACAACCAGATCATCATAGATCAAGCTCTCTCCAATATAATCAGAGTATCACTTTCTTAGATTTGTCCTTTTGTGGTCATAGCTCTTGCAATTGTGGGCAAGGAAGTGAAAAACAGAGAGCTAAATCTTTCTTAGCATTTCCTTGTATCATAGGAAAAAATATTCCCCAGGATCCTCTCAGCAGCTATTCCTTTACACCTTATCAGGCATAAATGAGTCACATATCTGAACCAGCTACTGGCAAAGTACTCTGTGATTGACTTAGTCTAATCAATTGGCTTACTGTCTTGAGCACATTGGTTCTATTAGCAAAGAAAAGGAGGAATGACTGTTGAGAATACAATCAACAGTCCCTACCATAACTGTAACTACTTAGGGCTCTATGCAGGGTTTCTGCCTCTGACCCATATCCTGCTGACTAAATCATGTATAGATATGTGGCCTCATCCCTTAGAGGGAAAAACACCAATCAAAAATAAAAACAAATAATGCTGAACCAAATTTCAAGAAACTTGAAATGAGATATCAAGAATAGCTTCATTTGGTTGCAGATAAAATTAACTGACATATGTGAGTGCCTGAGATAAGTCAATAGTAAGCACGAGAGTGAAAGTCTGTGAATTCCTGCTGCTGAGGTCCACTAGGCTGCCCTGATGCCCACTTCCTGAAATCTGAGTACTCATCATTTCCTGCATTTTCAGGAAAAATTTTGCATCTGTCTCTGCAATAACTTCCTTTTCTCCAATACCTACATCCACATATGTCTGCTTTATTTTTATTTTGGCTAGTTTTGAATTATGTTTGCATTTCTTGCAGTGCATTTTCTTTGCCTGTAATAGAAATAGGTACCATAGACCTGCACAAAGAATGTGGGACATTGTGAACTGATGATTAGGTTTACAGGAACAATGAGATTCCCTTCCATTTTCAGTATGGGAAGATAATAAGCCATGATATGCAGAGGCAAAGCTGCTCATTAGGCAAATTATAGAAGTGGGGGTGGGGGCTCTAGTGAATAAACCTTAGTCTTAGAATACCGGTTTTCTGTGCATTTGGAGACAGCCATTATGTAACCTTGATGCAGTAAGACCTCTTTCCGTAGCCAATATGCTAAAGCTGCTTAAGGATAGGGTCAGAAATGCTCTTGAAAGATGTCAAAGTGCACCACCAATTTATTTCCCAACAGTTCCAGGCTTCCTTAATAAAGATTTAAACACAGATCAACAGAGATCCTGACAATTAAAATAGGAATATTTGAGAGATATCAGATATGCCAGAGTCGACAACATTGTTCTTACTGTGCAGCTTTCAGACTCTTTTGTTAATAGCATCTTGATTTCCCTTTAGGTGGGATTGTCAAGTAAGGTGCCTTGCATTCCCCTAGGCAAGGATGGCATGTGACCCAAGCTAAACTGATCAGCTCTCCATCTTGGCCTTCTATCTTGAATAGAGTGACTGGTGGTCAGAAAAATGGATTGAAATAACTGACCCAAGACCACAGATTATCCACTGATATCAGTGCCTTAGTCTCCATTGCTGCTCTGGTTCTTGTCATTTCTGAGAGAGAATCTGAAGCTTAATTTTTTGACTTTAGGAGGAAGGCTCTATCCTTCAATGAATTTACCTATTTACTTACATTGGTTTATAGTAACTCAGAGAAGGTTAGTTGGACCTGGGGAATGTATCTAATATGGAGAGAAGTAGATGAGTTCTTGGTATTTTTTATGTATGATCTAAAGTATTTTGTGATGGGTTAGAGTTGGAGGTAGGGAAAGAAGGAAGAGTTTGGAGCAAATGTGGGAATGGTAGTGATATTTACTGAGACAGGAAATAAAGGATGAGAAGTACAGTTACTGAAAAAATTATGTTTAATTATAAATGTATTGAGATGCTTTTGCCACAATCAGTAGGTAATAGGCCACATGTAGTCTGCCGTTGAGGGGAGAGTTGAGAATGGAAATTGTTGCAAATGCTACAATCTTCTTGCTACCCCCACTGACTCCCTGACCTTAATGATAAGAGCTAATATGGTAGGAGGGTTCCCTTGAAAGATCTCCATTCCTAACAAGTGGTATACTGCATTCAACAACAGCAAAATAAACCACTATGGAGTATTATGGAAACTATTGTTAACACGAAAGGCTTGATAAATGAATGCATGGTGTATCATTAAACTTTAATAAAATCATTCCATATACTATAGAACCATAAAAATCTCAGCATTGATAGTAATTATTTAGGGTAGGAATCTGAGATTCAGTTGATTTGGGCTGAGCTCAGCTGATATTAGATAGTATTATTTAAAAAAAATCATATGGATCAGCTAGGTGAGTCTGCTGGTTTGAGTCATGGTCACTCACGTCTGGGTGGCACATGGCTATTTACTGAGCTAGACTAGCTTAGACTGAGATGACTAGGGAAACTAGCTCTATTCTATGCATCGTGTCCTCCAGCTGGCTAGCATGGGCATGTTTTCATGTATAAAGGACCAAGAGAGAAAGTAAATAGAGACACACAAGGTCTCCTGAGACCTATGTTCAAAGCTGAGACCTATAACTTCTACTGCATTCTACTGCCCAAAGGAACTCACAAAAACATCCCATATCCAAGGAGTGGAAAACAGACTATGTATCTTTAGTTAGAATTATAAAGCTACATGGCAAGGAGTATGGATACAGGATGGATGGAGTATTAGGGCAATTTAAAGAGTCTATTGTACATGGTATTTCTATCAAATTCCCATTTAATTCATGTTGACTAGTTCAGGAAGATGTCATCTAGGTAAGCCATAGTTCACAGTATAGTAATCAAGGTGTTGACCTTAATTCTGCTTCTCTTCTGCAAGTAATTTCCCTCACTTCCAAATTAATAAAAATCATGGCACTTGGGACATTGTTATTGATTTTGCTAACACATTTTTGTATTATCTATCAATCCTAAAAGTTTGCCTTCACTTGGCAGGGCAGATGAATACTATTATTGTGCTACTTAGGTAGGAATCATTTCTAAAATGGGATCTGTGGCACAATTGAATTTACGGGTATATTGACCACCCCACCACATTCTACTAATGAACATAATACATATTTACTGTAATAATGATGCCAATAACCCCTGAAGGATATAAAGTTAAAAATTCCTTCATCTGTCTGGTTAAGTCCTATGTGTGAAAAACAATGAAAATGATGGAAAGATAAGTCTGACAAAATACAGGATGCTAGTACCATACTAGTTGATTCTGACTCCTTGATTTTACTAGCTTGAGGCATATTGGAATATTCTCTCTAAAACTTAAAGATGAAATTGCATGAATTGGATGTCCTTTGACATATTCACCAAGTTAGTCATGCCTAGCAGCATGTTATTTTCAAGTGGAAGTGATATTTTGTAAATTAGAATGCCTAAGACTGCAAATAACAGGATCGCTTAACTCACCTTGTCCTCAACAATAATGAAGTTTATCATCTCACATGGACAGCTTACATCAGTAGAGGGCTTCAAATGGGGCACTAGCTCTGCTTCTGTGGTTCTCTTAACTCTGCCTCCTTCTTATGTTATCAATTTCAGGCTACAGCTTGATAGATGCAGCAGTAGTTGTCAGACAGATACAGTGTTACCCAGAAAAATAGAAAGCAGATCATTCTTATGGATATTTTCTTGTCAAGGGAAAGAAAATATTTTCCAGAGGGTTTCAGAGGCCTTTCTTAAATGGATGAGAAGCCCCAGCTTTCTTATGCAGAAATTCTACTGGGTCATCATCTTTTCAGTTAGCAATTATCAAGTGCCTATTGGGTACTATTGACCAAGAAAGACACAGTCTTGCTTTCATGGAGCTTATCATCTGCCTCTTCCATACTAGGAACAGAGTGCATGTACCATTTTCTGAAAATTCAGAGTTTCTTGTATTGATATGTATTAAGTATAAGTAATTCTTAGCTTGTTGGGTGGCTTTTATTTTTTATTACTTAGTTACACTAAAAAGGCTTTATTAGGAATGGAGAAAATAATACTTTTAAACCAACCATTGGTTAGCTCAAGAAGAAACTGAGAAGAGTCTCTTTTCTTCAGTCATGTAGGGAAGTCTTGTCTAGTAACAAAGAAGGATAAGGAATGCTAGGATGAGTAGCAAATAGTTTCTGCTGTAGGTATGTATAGAATTAGGTGTAAACAGATAGTAAAAACCTATATCAAGTTACAAGGGAATTTTCTCATGAATCTATACTTGCCTAATTACATTTCACCTAAAACTTCATTAAATATTTTAGTTCAGAGTATTTCTGATTGGTTTATGTAATAGCTCGCACTAGTTCTAAGAAGACTGGACAAATATTACAACTCTTTTAGGTGTCTTAGTTCAGGCTACTGTAACAAAATACTACAAAGTGGTTTATAAACAACAAAAATTACACTTCTCATGGTTCTGGAGGCTGGAAGTCTGGGATCAGGGTGCCTGTATAGTCAGGTTCTTTGGGGTTGTAGACTGCCTTTGTCTTCTTGTATCCTACATGGTGGAGAGAACATAAGCAAGCTCTTGGAGTTCCCTTTTATAAGGGCCCAAATCCCATTGGTGAGGGCTCCACCCTCATGACTTAATTACTTCCCAAATGCTGTATCTCCAGACACCATTATATAAGAAGTTAAGATTTCAACATATGAAATTTGGAAGATCATAAACATTTAGTCCATAACATTTGGGGTATACCTGAATGATGGTACAAAAGGGAAGTGATAATCATAAGCAGAACCACGAACAGTATTTCTGCGGGTCTCTATCTAGAACACATTATATATGTAACCGAAATCCATCCTCTGCTCTTTTAGAAATATAGTAATGTCACTTCCCAAGGTTAAAACACTTTGGTGGGATCCTTTGGCTTAGAAGATCAAGACTACCTATCCTTAACATGCCTACAAAACCCTGCAAAGTTTTATCTCCACTTAAGTTTTCAGCTTTGTCTCACACCATTAATTCCTTTATTTCTTCTATTCTAGCCTATATTTCCAATTAGGAGTTCCTTCTACTGTGGAGGGGACAAGAATTTATCTTCAGAATAAGGTGCATTTTCTGCCTACTTTCTTTTTCTAGATGTTTGTCCAAGGATTTAATGAACACTTTATACACATAGCAATATTATATCCCAAATTGCTTCCGTCAAAATATTCCCCCCATGGTGAAAGAAAAGAAGACATATATTGGCATTTATGGATTCACTGATCAAATCAGGTGCCCCTAATCTTCTAATATCTGATTACTTTTTCATTTCTTTTCTTTCATACCCATACATATTATCTCACTATTTTTGCCATTTAAGCATGAACAGTATATGTAAGTAGTTTTTTTATGAAAATCTTTATAAAATGTTACATTTTCTTTTGTGTCTTGATAATACTAAATATCTTTGCATCCTTCAGTATTGCCAAAATGTGCTAAAAATATTATACTTAGTTGTAATATGGCAAGGCTTTCTGAAACTATTAAGGCTCTTAAAGGTTATTTTCCTCTGCTCCAAATTAGGCCACACACAATTTTATTCTTTTACACATGGTCTCTTCTTGCAATGGTGTTCTCATTACTGTTGGTGTATGCTTTTTGACTTCTAATTGGCTGCCATGTGTTTTAAGCAATTCTAAGTGAATATAATCTCCTGTCTTCGAGAATTTCTTATAAGTAAAATCTTGCATTTTATGATTCTTTTACTTGAGCTGAAAAGTTTGAGCCATGATTTTCTGGTTTCAAATCTTGTTCTGGACAATTAAATTTATGGTAGACTGATCTTCAAATAAATCAAACATGAAATAATACTTCTAGTTTCTTTCCCACTGTGTTATCTCTTTAAGGCCAGCACAACTGATATATATTTTCCATAAGGAAGTGTGATTATCTCTGAATAATTTGAATATTTTTTCATTTTTGTAAATATTTTAGACTTTTTTTTCAAAATCAAATTCCAGCCAAATTAACACTCTTAGTGTCCTATTTATTGCAGTATGGTACATTTTATCATTGTACAATGCCATTAGCATTGTAAGAAGTTATATATTGAATAACTTCCTGATAAACTGAAAGAATTAAGATAGTTTTAAAAATGACCACATGACATCCAGAGATGTCTTGTGACACTACATCTCCCTGGCTCATTGACTTGGTTTTTAGAACCCTAAGCATCAGGATCTTAAGCAAGAAAAACATCTGATCATTGCTAACAGGGGTTAAGAAAATAAAGCACAGACTTTTGCACAGCATGTTTCTTACATCTATGATAGCCCTATGAGGAGTGTGTATGCGTGCAGAAGGGGAGAATAGTGGTAGGCATTCTGCAGAGTTGTTTTTAGAATAGTGGGCACACGTTACTCAGCATAACTTTGCCTTGCACTTTGTCCTTTATTTGGTCTCTTATCTTTCCTTTTGTTCTTTTTCCCCTTAGTCTCCCCATCATCATTTTTCTCTTCCTCTTCTCTTAACGACTATTGGCCCTCTCCAAAGTGTAAATTAATTTGTGGAGAAATTGTAGTTATGCTTGGAGAAAGCAGGAGAAAAATGTTTGGCTCTTTCTCCTTATCTCAAGCTCTGGTTATCCCTACTGTGGTTTGATTTCATTTCTAGGATTTGGATCAATAAATTTGTAGGAAGCACAAAGCCAGTTTTCTCAGTTTATTGACCTTCTGTTGAAAGCAGACACAATTTAGCCAACATCTGGACAGTATTTGCCAAGGCCAACTGTAATTCAAATCCAGGGCAGAGAATGAGTTGGTGCATTTGTTAGTTAAGCTGTTTGATGGGCTTATAAATAAGATTTTAAAAATGAAAATAAAAAAGCCAGCTGCTTTTAGTACCACACAAGTTTATTTTCAGCAATAATATTGATATTTGGGGTGGACTAACATAGACACCACGTTTTCTTTCTTTCTGGTACCTAGGGGAAATTTTGTACCTAGAAGATGCTCTTGAACCCAGTTTTTTTCCTGATGACTCAACTTCTTACGTCTTGGATATGGAGCCACTTTTGCAGATGCCTCATCTCTGTCAAATGTTAGCTTTCTATTTGTTTACAAGGACCATTATAGATTGTCACACTCTTAGATTGACCTGGTGGGGGTGATAAATGGAAGGCCTTCTGGCTACATTCAATAATTTGGATTTGCTATGGAGGACAAATGGAAACCAAGAAACAAATTATTGGGGAGATGAAAACAGATTATAAAAGGTCAGTCAAGGGGAAGTTGGGGTTATTTATGTATAAAGCAAAGAGCGTCTTGATCTGTCAAGGTGGCGCCAAGTATGTATCTATGTCTGACCTAAGTGGGACAAAGGGAGGCATTGATCTTTGGATTCGAAGCTTTTTAAAAGTGATAATGTATTCAAACCCATCATCTGTACAATTAAACTTAAAAGGCTTCTCAGTTCTGTGGGTAGAGGTTGAATGGTACCTGATGTAGAGGGAAACTTGTCAGCACACTGTTCAATGGATATATTCTACCCATTGCCATACTTGTGATATTTACATCAAAATAAGTATGTGAGAAAATGATTAGATCCCAACGTCTTTCTGTGGATATCAAGTTAATAACAAACTTAAAACTCTTTCTATTCTTTTGTGATACCCGATCTAAAAACCCTTTGTTAACAATGTTATTTAATTTCTGTCTCTCTCCTAACAAGTATATGTACACATGCATGTAAATTAATTAATTTAAATTAAAATTAAATTAATTAAATTAAAATTAAATTAATTAAATTTAAATTAATTCTCTCTTTGGGAGAGAAGGTTCATGAATATTTCTTTGCCACCATATTCCATTGTGGCAACACAGCTTGAGAAGGAGCCAATTTGCTCATCCTTAGAGCACAAAGGAGGATGGAGGGTTGTTCTGAAGGGGAATTGCTGATGCCCCTTTTAGCTTGATCAGGACAACCACTTCATCAGAGATTGCTGAAAGAGGTGGAATTTTAAAAAACTCATTTGTAGTTCACTTTCAAGTCTGCTAGGTCAAAATTTTAGACTAAGGTTTGCAAAGTTAACTGGCTATTAACTCCTTTGATCAGAATCTAATCAAGTGCTTGTAAAACAGAAAGCCACTGAAGTTCCTGAAGGAAGGATTTGATTATTGGGAAATGCCCTGGTGGATGACCTCTGCTTTACCTTTTCTTCTTGGCCATCTTCAATAGATACGAGTTATTCTTTCAAAGTCTCCACAGTGACTGATTCAATTTTTATCTATTCTAAAAATATTTTTCTCCCTCAGCAGAGGCCTAATTCTCATGTTAAAGAAGACTGCAGAGTAAAATGGCATTAATCTATTTCTTTGGGTAAGCAATTTTCTAATGGTGTATGAGCTCCTTGCATTTTATAGTATGAGTAGCTTTATATTTACTTCTTAAAAAGCAAGTGAAAATCTATTAATGAAGTAATTTGGGTAACAAATCAGTGGAACTTGAAGAAAATTCACATCCCTTTCCCATAATCTAAAGCTGGGAAAATGCACTCTAGGACATTACTTGGGTTTCTGAAATATTATTTACCAGTCATTAAAATGCAGACTGGTAGTTTTAAAATTTCTAATTCCATGTTTCTTCTAGCCACGTTTATTGCTTGTCTAAACTTCTTTTCAAATTGGTAATCTCCATTACATTTCTTTGAATTTAACTGAAGACAAAATAGCTTGCTTTTGGATGTCTCCATGTAATTACAATTTAATTTTGTCTGGTTGATATGCTAAAGATAATGGCTTCTATTTTGCAAAATGCAACCTAGCTACATGCAACACCATTTCCAGAGCCTATTTCAGATGCAGGAGCCGACTGTTCTTTCATTCCTGCAGGGTTCGGGCTTTCAGATTTTGGTGACATTTCCGTGGTTAGAACAGAATGAGAAATTCTGCTGGTCTCTATGAAAACTCTAGCTTACCAACTCAGTGATGTGTGTTGTGGAGCACTGAACTGGGTGCTGACCCTCATTGTCTGCAGAGCTGGAACTGAGGCTGGAGAACACTTGTCTTTTCTCCTTTTTCAGTCTCTTGTCCTTGAAGAATATTGTTCATGTCTTACTCCTTGCCATAAACAGTAAATGGGGGGATTTTAGATGGTAGTCACTTGACCAACCCTATTAAATGTTAAGCATTACCAAACCCTTTAGAAGAATAGGGTGACATTCTAGTCTGAAAAGTTCGGTCTTTTGCCAACCTGAGATGTTCATGGTCTTTTCCTATAGTTGTCATTGTTGATCTAAAATGGCTTTTCAGTTCCTACTGTCAGGACCCTCCTTGTATGTAGAGCAGACAGACATTGTATATAGATCTATAAAGTGATTGTTTCTTTTTTTTCTTTTTTTTTTTTTTTAAAGTGATTGTTTCATTTGGAAGGCAAAGCAATAGTTTCTCTCAGGCAGTTATGGTGTTCTGTAGTACAGTGAAAAAAAAGCACGATTTCCCTTGCAAGAATTAGAAGACAGGAGTTCTAATCTGGGATCTGTTAATTGACTCTGAGGCGTTGGACAACTGTCTTCACCTCTCTGGACATCATGTTTCCTCAACTGAATTAACTCCAAAAATCACTTCCATAAATTTGCCCAATTATTCCAGAGGGATTTAAAAATAATCATATGCTAACTCATTTTGGAACTTTCTTATTGATTTGTTTCTCCTTTTCCTTTTCCTCCCTCCCTTTAATATCTTCTTGAGGTCATTGCAAAAGAGGTGGCAACTTGGCAAAGAGAAGTTGATGAAATCAGTTAAGGAGAAAATCAGCAAACATACTGAAATGTGCAAGTGAAACCATTTGAAAATTTCCACCATCTTCCAGAGAAAGTCCACTGACTCATCTAAATTCATGTGCATAGATAATAGGGATAAGGATGATCAAAAGGTAAAATGCTTTTCTTGAGATTTCAGTTAACCATCCAAAAAAAAAGAACCAGACCTATATCCCAGTCCACGGTCAGGGAAAAGATTAAAAATTCTTTGACATGCTGACATCAGACAAACAAACAAACAAACCCAAGCCTGGCTAAGACAATACAAAACTCTTCAATCTCTTAAAATGATCCTATCCAATAGAAATTGCTCTAAATCTTATGATTAGTAAAACAATAACACCCCCCCTCAAAAAAAATAACCCCTAACAGACAACAAACAAAACAAAACAAAAAAATAAAACAAAACCAAAATAAAACCTTGGAGACTCAACTAGGGGGCTACTTATCTAATAATGGCTTGTTTTTGCTCCCTCTTACCTGTTTATCTTCAGGAACTTTGGGATATGATGAAAACATGCAATTCGGTTTCTTTTCATGAATATTATTTGTAACTTAGTACTTTATTTTTTCTACAACTGTTTAATGACTCCAGTGCTTTCTCATCATTAAATTTGACAGGTGCCAAAATGATAAAAGGGCTGAAAATGTGACCCATGTGATAATTGTTTTAGTCACACTAGCTTGACAAACAATGTAATAAAAATCATGACTTAAAATTCAGCATGCAACTTGTGAAACATGTTATCAAGTACTGTATCAAATGCTTGAACATGTTTTTAATTGACAAAACTTTAATGCCATTAAGAGTTTTGCATATGCTTCAGCTAGCTTTTGTGCAGTTGAGAAAAAAAAAATATCAATACCCATCTGTCACGATGAGTGGAGCACATATGGTAACAGAAGACCTTAAAATACATCATATGTGGTTTCTATTACCCAAGTCACTTCAACTCCAAAAGGAGTTCAGCCACCTTGATATTGGCTATTAGAAGTTTAATTCTGCCAATTACAGTTGTTATTTTGCATGTAACCATGACAATCTTGCCTGTATTCCTCCACTATGCTATTAACAGTTATAAATAAGAATTCTGAGCATGCATAAATCCTTCTGTTTTGACTTGAATTTCTGAAATAGTCGACGTAATGGCTCTGCTTTCAAGCAGACACCCTTCTGCATTGGTTAAGTGATCAGTGTTGGCAGGGGTCCTTTGTAGATGCCTTCTGTCCTTTCTGGAACTGCTCTAGTTTGACTTACAGAGTCAAATAAAAAGGGAGAGTTGAGTCAATGTTCCAGGTATTTTAAGCCAAAAACAGTAATGTGAAAAGAGGAAGATATTTTTTTGGACATGGGGAGGGAGTCATATAATCAGGTTTCATTTATTACCTGATGCATACTGAAGGGCTACTGTATGACAGGCATAGTGCTGGATACCAGGGTTGAAAAAAAATATAGACTCATGACACCTGCCTTCAAAGCATGTGAAGATCTAATGAAGAGGAACAGATATATAAACAGTGCAGTTCTAAATCCCATTATAGAAATATCTAGAGGATGCTCTGGGAACACAGTGAAGAATAATTCTTAGGGAGAAATGAGAGAATATAGTAAAGGAAAGGATGAATGGGAAATGACCATAAGACACATTGGGAGAGGGACGCCTGGGTGGCTCAGTGGTTGAGTGTCTGCCTTCGACCTAGGACGTGATCCTGGGGTCCCGGGATCGAGTCCGACATTGGGCTCCCTGCATGGAACCTGCTTCTCTCTCTGCCTAGGTCACTGCCTCTCTTGCTGTGTGTCTCTCATGAATAAATAAAATCTTAAAGAAAAAAAGACACATTGGGAGAAGTTCTGCTGATGTCCATATAGGAAGAGCACACATAGATAAAACATGGGAGTTTGGGGGATGGTGAGTAGTTCTATGGGGATAGGAAACCAGGGGACAGACAGTGAAGAGATATGGGCTGCAAAAAAAAGGCAGAGGCTAGATCATGAAAAAGAAAATTTCTGGATTTGGAACCCTATCTTGAAGAAATTGGGAATCTTTAAACATACTTGAATAGCCAAAGGACATAGTCATGTTTCTACTTTGCCAAAAACACTCCAATTTGCAATAGTTTATTTGGAAGAGTTGGCATTGGAGCCAGTGAGTTTATTTTCTGGGGACTAAGAGGTAGTGACAGGGGGATGAGAGAGGAAAGGATAAATTGGAAAAAAAATGTAGATTTTGGAATCTATGGGACTCAGAGTCACCTTGTTCTTCCATACTGGTTGGGTTTACTGTACAGTGTTTGATCTTGTCTTTGTTTGCCATGTCAGAAGTCACACTACCCTACCTGCCCTTCCAGGTCTGGTTAATATAAGGAAATGGGAGCTGGAGTAAGAAAAATGGATTCTGTGCTTTTCTCTTTTCATACATTGAACAAAATTTATCAAATTGAAGAAGACATGTAAAATTTATAAGTGGTGCTATAATTTTAATTGCAGATGAGACAGCACCCAAAAAGCTTATGTTTTTCCAATTCTTTTGTGCAAGTTAAGGATGAGACCATCATGAACTTTCCCAAGTTATTTTTCATGTTCATGATTTTGAAGTTCTCTTAAGCATTCTTACTGTTTATTCTCAATTTGCCTTGGCAAGAAGCTCTAAGTGCCTAAGGGAGTCAGTCCTAATAAAATAGAGACTGAATGATCATCAGAGTTGGAATAGAGGTTTACCTTCTATAGTCAAGAACCACAATGGCAGTGATTTTCACAGTTTAGGCATAATAAGTCCAGGGCTGGTTTAGAGACTTGACAGGATCGAGGGCACACTCTCCTCTCTCTCCTTTGCCAGCCATAGCTTAGGTGGTGTGATCCAAGATGGCTTACTGTTGCATCCTCCTTCTGACCAGTTTGAAGGGTTATAGGATTCCAACTTCTTTCCTTTGAAGGGCACACATTATTTCCACATCCATCCAAAATATTACATGGCCAAAACTTCAACATATGACCAAACCAAGATGCAAGAGATGATGGGAAAAGTCATCTTTTTTTTTTCTGGGTGCACCTGAGCCCAGCAAAAATTATGTAACTTTAGATGAGGAGAATGGATTTAGGGGAAAACCAGTAGTTTCTGACACAGTACCCTTGTGACATTTTGAGTCACCCATTCAAATTGGCTATGCCATATAATGATGCTCCCTCTTTTGCATTGGCTTTCATGAGCTATCAGTTCTTTTACACAGTACATGAATATTTCTCATCACTGGTCATTCACTGATTTCACTTACCCAGTAGTCATTTAGAGAACATCAGCTTTGTGATAAGTTATGTCATAGGAGCTAGGGATGGAAAATTAAATAAAGGTCAGTATTTTCCTCAAAAAATTTACAATTTAAAGATAGTGAAATGAAGAGTAAATCAGTTCTTGCCTTAGGCCATGTTAAGTGCAATACTGTATGCCAGGTACTCTTCTCAGAGCCTCCCACTTCCCCCAGAGCCAAAGGATAATTTGCTAAGATGCTGACTTCTGTGTTCTCACTTCTATAGGATGGCAATGTTCCCTTCCCCTTCTTTTCATTTGCACATGAGAAGGTCGAGCCATGGAAGTCTGAGTTTTGGTCTCTTTGGTATCAGGACACTTTATTTATTTATTTATTTATTTATTTATTTATTTATTTATTTATTTTTATTATTATTTTTTTAAAGATCTTATTTATTCATGAGAGACACACAGAGAGAGGCACAGACACAGGCAGAAGGAGAAGCAGGCTCCCTGTGGAGAGCCTGATGTGGGACTCAATCTCAGGATCCCAGGATCACGACCTTAGTCAAAGGCAGACACTCAACCACTGAGCCACCCAGGTGCCCCTGTATCAGGCCATTTTAAAAGGTCCTTTTTCTTCAGATAGAAAACAGCAGGCTGGTACTTTGCTCTGGGGCTTTTGAGACTAATGGCCTGAAATTGAGCCCTGTCTTCCCTGTGGAATGGACTGGGGTTCTTTTATTTTTTAAAAAAGTATTTATTTATGTTGGGGTGGAGTACAGGAAGAGAGGGAGAGAATCTCAAGTAGACTCCCCTCTGAACATGGAGTTTGATAAGGGGCTCAGTCCCACAACCCTGAAATCATGACCTGAGCTGAAATGAAGAATCTGACATTTTAACTGACTGAGCAACCCAGGTGTCCCTAGACTGGGGTTCTTAAAGTAGAGGGGTTGAGTCCCGAGAAAGAAGATGAGCCTCTTGAAGGATTGCTGGGAAGAGAAGATGGGTGGGCAGAGGGCAGGTGGTATAACAGGAAACTGGGTCCCACTTTAATGCCCTAGGCTTTGGAGGTCCTTGTTGAGTTTGCAGGGCTTTTTCTTTTCTGGTCCCTTTTGACTTCACCTCTATCACTGTCTCCTCCTTTCACTCTGACCCCACCAGCCTCCCAAGTGATTGGTCAGCCAGTCTTGCTCCTACTTCATGGACTTCATGCCCCATGTCTCTTCTGTGGGGGCTGCTCTTCACCTTGTCAAGTGGCTAATCTCCAACTCACATCAGGTCTTTATTTACCTTCTCTGAGAGGCCCTCCCCGGCCATTCTTTCTAAAATATCAATCCTTCATCTGTACTCTCTATCCTTCTCCTGTCTTATTACTTTTCCTTAGTACTGGTTATTCTTGACCTAGTTTCTACTGGGAATAGAGATAAATAAATAAGGAGAAGTAAGTTCTAGAGCAGCAGAGACTTTCGTCTGTTTTATTCAATACTCTGTCAGCACCTGACACATAATATGTGCTCTGTAAATATCTGTTAGATGAATGAATAATAACAAATCCCCTCTGTCTAAGCTAGACAGGTAGGAAGTAGAATCTCCTTCATTTCAGTTGATTATATGATTTGAACAACTGGAATTTCAGTTGAAATTCTTGACTTCAGAACAGAAGCCTTCCCTAAGCTTTCCGGCAAGTATAGGGCCTCTTGCATCTGAACACCTACGAGCACAGTCACATAACTTTTGATTTTTTAAGAACAAAAATGTGGAATTTCTTGTACCTGCATATTTTGAGCAAAATCTTACCATTTCACCTTTAATAGACTCAGAGACCATCCTGGTCTCATCTGGCTGCTTCATGCCTTGGTTCTGGTGTATCTGGAATCTAGGCTTATAGTGGTATTTAAGACTTGCCAGGGTGCTAATATGGGAAGTGAGCATTGGCAAGTGAATGGGACTAGAACAAGGAGCAAAGGGTTAATATTTTAATACCAGCCATGACTTAGTTGATAGGATCCTACAAATGAATACTGTGTGTGTGTGTGTGTGTGTGTGTGTGTGTATGTTAAGAAACAAAATTGCATATGTGCACAATTGGTCAGTGAATTTGATACCTGTAATTGACTGTGTCAATGCTTCTCTTTCCATTTCTTTCTGTCTTAAGGCATGTGGAGGTTTCTCCTTGCACCATTGCCTTACTTTGATAAAGGAATTGGAAACAAGGCCTCTTCTCTTTGCTTTTGACTTCTCCACTTTGAGCAACCAGTTTTCCTCCTTTGCTCAGCATTCCCTGCCGTCATATCATACTACAAATTGTCATCTAATGAAAGTTGTTGCTTTGTATTTTCTTTTCCCTACCTATTCCCTAGAGAACACAGCGAAAATAAAAGGAATTGGTGAGGTTAAGATGACAACAATAATTATCCCTTGTTTTAAAAAAGCAAAGCTTACATTCAGAGACTAAGTTTATTTAGTTTTCCACAGAATTGAAAAAAAAGTTAGCTGAGAAATACACGATATAGAGAATATTAAAATTTTCGATAAGTTGAAGGATCAGAAGCCACCATTTACTTAATATGTACAAGGTACCATCTAGCAATTCAGTAATTGAATATAGAGATTGAAATTACTCACCCATTTTACAGGGAAAGAAACCAAGCTCTTAGGGATGTTAGTAAATATCAAGGCCACATTGCTAGTAAGTTGTATCCAGCCTGATTTGCATTGGGGAGTGTCTGATTCCAAATAAACTTTCTACTCCATAGTGCTGGTTTCCAAGTGTTTTTAAATTCAGAGTGTTCTTAAAACTTCAGTACTGTACATTCCAAAATGAAAGTTTCATATTTCATTTCTAAATAAGATCATCTTTTCCCTTTGCCAGAAATAATATATTTGATTGCTCTAGTGCTTGGTTGGTATGAATTGCTTTCCTTGTTTTCTCAATGCCATGCGGAGATTTAAAGTTCCTTGCTGTTCAAAACTGAGATGAGTTCCTTCATTTTGAAATTCCTACACCGAGTGTCTCAAAAGCAAAAACATGTTATTAGGGGCTCAAATTCTGAATCTGAATCTCATCTGCTCTACTTACTTACTGAATAATGGTGGCCACTTAATTATTCTGCATCTCAATAGCTTCATCTGTAAGATGGGAGTAATAATATTATCAAGCTAAGGATTAAATTAGTTAATATGTGTCAACACAGTTAAAATGCTTTGAACAGAGCCTGACACATAAAAATCACCAGTAAAATTTTGATTTCTACCCAGACACAGCAATTGTAAAGGGGCAATGGTTGTAATTTTTTAGAGCATAGGGTATTAAAGTTTAATAAGGGTTCTTTCCCTCAATGTTTTCCTGTTAACTCTTAATATCAGGGCTTCCAATGCATGGGTTAGTGCATTAAACAAGCTGGTAATGAAGTTTTTTCACTGGAGAGCAAGACATCTGAAGATAGGGCTAGCTAGCTCTTTTACTTTTTTTTTTTTTTAAAGATTTTATTTATTTATTCATGAGAGAGAGAGAGAGGCAGAGAGAGAAGCAGGCTCCATGCAGGGAGCCTGACTTGGGACTGGATCCTGGGACTCCAGGATCACGCCCTGCCCCGAAGGCAGGCAGTAAACCGCTGAGCCACCCAGGGATCCCCTAAGCTCTTTTACTTTTAAATCCATGCATTCATAATGAAAAAAAAATTAATTGGTCATCATTGGAGGATCCTACTGTACCGACTCAGTATTTTGAAAATCAGTAAAAGTGGCAACAAATAAAAGGCCTATTTTGCCTTTCTTGTGTGAACTGATCTAGTAGGCAGCCAAATAGAAGAAAAGGGGACATTTTTTTTTTCACAGAATGAATGGATCTAGGCACTGGTCTTCAATGCCTCCTATGTACAGTTGGAGAGACAGAGGCAAAGAGACACGTGCTTCCATTTGTATGAACACAACATCTGTAAAGTAGTCTTATCAAACATATAACTTCCAAGAAATAGAGATAGAAAAATATGTAAATCTACACAAAAGGGATACAGTCAGGGAAATCTAGAATGAGAGATACTTGACAGGATAAATCCTTCATTTTGTCAATAAATCAATTGTAAGAAAAAATAGCCAGAGGAGGTTCTCCCAGATTGAGAGATTTAAAAGACACATCAACCAATTGCAAGGTGTGAATCCCTTCCTTTCAGATCCTGATTGAAATGGACTGCATCACAAATTTTATTACATTTATGAAATAATCAGAAATCCAAACACTGGATATTTGATAATATTAAAGAATTATTATCAATTTTCTTAGGCCTGGTAATATAATAGTAAATGCCTGTGGTGTTTCTTGTGTGCTTTTTTTTTTTTTTTTTTTTTTTTTAGATTCATTTACTTATTCCTGAGAGATGGAGAGACACAGGCAGAGGGAGAAGCAGGCTCCATGCAGGGAGCCCGATGTGGGACTCGATCCTGGGACTCCAGGATCATGCCCTGAGCCGAAGGCAGGCACTCAACTGCTGAGCCACCCAGGTGTCCCTTGTTTTTCTTTTCTTGTAAATAGTCCTCAGATTTTATTTACAGATGAAAAGATCTGACATCCAAAGTTTGCTTCACAATAATGCAGGAGAGGGAAGTGGATAAGTGTGAGAAAGGGACAGAACTGGTCATGAATCCTTGTTGGTTTGTACTGAGTAATGGGCACGTGGAGAAATCAGCATTTCATCAGACTATTTTTAAGAAACTATCTCTTGTGTTTGAAATTCTGCCTAGTTTTTAAAAAAGGACTTTTAAAATGATCTTTAAAAACTTTAGGTCCAGGGACGCCTGGGCGACTCAGTGGTTGAGTGTCTGCCTTTGGCTCAGGGCATGATTTTGGAGCCCAGGGATGGAGTTCCCCATGGGGCTCCCTGCAGGGAGCCTGCTTCTCCCTCTGCCTGTGTCTCTGCCTCTCTCTGTGTGTCTCTCATGAATAAATAAATAAAATCTAAAAAAAAAAAACAAAAAACCTTAGGTTTAGAATGGAAAGCAAATATAACTTAAGACTAGAAGATGTGAAATATTCACTTGACTAATACCGTCAATTTGGGTATGGTTGTAAACTGTAGACTGACTTCAAAATTATGTTTAGGTTTCAAAACTAAAGGACATGGCTACATAACCATCTTCTTTTAGCTCTGCTGTAGTTGATGTAGCCACCGTCAGCAGCACTCCTCATTTCCTATCAAGATTGCAGACCAGTGACTATGATGAGAGCCTTCTGTTATTTAGAAGAACAATCTCCAAATTATATCTGAGAGGTATATTTTTTTAAGGAATAAGAAAATTTTAACTTGAGAAAGATTTAGAAATAAGTATAGAAGTATTTAAGAAAATGAAATGCATGGCATGGATATTTTCATATTAAGAAATCTGAACGTATTTCATGCTTTAAATATTATGATATTGGAGAGAATTGGGGCTCTGAGAATAACAGGTCCGTTTGTAATTAAAACTGAACATGTTAATTGTGTCGTTCCTTCATACTTGTGATTTTCGGTTCATGTCTGCTAAATCTGCTCTGTCTGAACATGTAAGAGCTTTGGGGCTCAGAATGGTATGACTTCAGTTTATAGATAAGGGTGACTACGCTAGGGGAATGCATCGATCAGATACCTGAGCAACTTAAATAGGAAATAGAGTATATTCAATTGATAAATCCAGTCGAAAATATTTTTAAAAGTTTATGAGCAGGACCAAATTCTAGCCAGTCTCTTCCAGAATTGTTGCTAAATGGGCTTCACTTACAAATCGAATAAGATGTATAGGTGGAAATCAAATGCCTAAGAAGAACTAGGTTCCTTACATTTCTAATTTTGCTATTTCATGGATTAACTTTGAAAATAAAATCAGGTTTTATTAGTGGTTATATTGTTATATATATAGTTAAGCGGTTTTTTTTTTGTTTGTTTGTTTGTTTTTTGTTTTTTGTTTTTTTGTCCTGTGCACCAAAACCACCCCCGGGGTTTTAAAAAATAAAACAGCACCAAACCTCCCATTTTTAACAAGTGAGTTGCTCATTACTGGCAAAAAAGGGAAAAGTGGAATACAAGGGCTGGAAGTGAGTTTTGGGAGCCCCGCTCTCCTGAAATGTCACTTTTTCTGAGGCTGTCAGACAGGCGAGGGCAGGGGCGGCGGCGGGGGGGCGCGGACATTAACATATTTCCTAGACGCTCCATCTCCTTGGTCCGGTAACCGATGCTTCCCAGCTCCCTGTGGACGCGAGAGCCCATCAGGCCAGAAGCAGATTAAAGCTCACACACTGCAGATTGGCGGCGTGCCGCAGCTTGCCAGAAGGCGAGAGTTCAGCGCCGCTTTAATGGAGAAGTCTCTAAGCCTTCTGCTCCCCATCTCCCTCTTGCCGGGCTTTCAAAGGAGATCGCACCCTCGGGCCCCGTGGGCGGGCCACCTGCGGCGGCGGGCGTGGGTCGGGGATCCGGGAAGGGCCGGCCCGGGCGGGAGTGCGGGTGGTGGACTGCGCGCTGCGGCGAGCATCCCTCCTCCGCACTCAAGCCGATTGCGCCGTGCACAGTGAACTGTCAGCCACGACTGATTTAGAAGACCGATTTACCTTCTGGAGAGAGTAATTATGCTCATAGTTAAGAATTAATCAGGTGAGAGAATTATGGAAGAGTCATTCCCGGGACTTTGAAGGACAAACGAAGTGGAGACCCACCAGTGCAGCCGCAGAGCCTGCCCTGCGGGAGTCCTTGGCCTCCTTGCTGCTTTGGGGCCAGGTTTCTGAGCTGGCTGTCTTCTTTGTAAAAAGAGACAAAATGAAAAATCTTGCTGAGCTTCTCTAGGAGGATGATTCCAAGTCTCCCAGCTTACGAGGGGGGGAGAAGGAGATTTTGCGAAAAGAGGAATTCGAAGAGAGGCGAGTGTTGTTTCCGGTTAACTACCTTAGCTTACTCTGTGCAACAGCCACATTTCAGAAATATTTTCTTTGTGCTTTTTGCTAATGTATATTCCCTTTACCTCCCTAATGTGGCTCGAAGGCTTTCACATTCAGGGCTCTGGTTTTAGATGACCTGTTGCTTTTTGGTTTTATCTCTCCTTTTCTTTGAGGGAAGGGGTTTCAGTCCATTTACCTTGTTTCTCAACACGTCTCGCTACCCACCTCCCTACGCATCCCTTTCAAAATTGGTGTTTCCCTTGGGACACGGTAGACTACTTTGTATCATCTCTGAGGAAGATTTCCAAGAGTCCCGCGACAATTGCCTTTGCAGTCCAATCGCATAACCCATTACTATTAAATTTTTCAGAAAAGTGGCTGCGGATAGAAGCGAAGGGTGGCACAGATTGAATGAGAGAACTACAGCATCTACAAACGCACCGACCATTTCCCTCGGGAGATGCACAGTTCCAACACTCTGCTTCTAAATTTTTTTTTAAATTTTTATTTATTTATGATAGTCACAGAGAGAGAGAGAGAGAGGCAGAGACACAGGCAGAGGGAGAAGCAGGCTCCATGCACCGGGAGCCCGACGTGGGATTCGATCCCAGGTCTCCAGGATCGCTCCCCGGGCCAAAGGCAGGCGCTAAACCGCTGCGCCACCCAGGGTTCCCCAACACTCTGCTTCTAAACGGAAGGGAGGGAGGGGCCATGCAGTCACAACCCCGTGGCCTATTTTGTCAGATATTCAGGCACACACACATCGCTGGGAATAAGGTTTAAGATAGCCTTTGTATGCCGTCTTTGATTGTCTGCTTCCTTCCACACCCCCTTGGCCCTCTGTCCCGTTTCACTTACAGGTTGGAAGCCTCCGTTCTCTGATCTGGAACTTGTCTCTACCTCAGGGCTGTGCTGATTGTCCTTTGGACAACCCATTTCTTCTCCTCTTCCCTCAGGGCTTTTGGGCACCTTTGGCACACTATCACTTGGAACCCTATTTTCTCGAGCTAGTTTTTAGTCCTTGAGCTCCTGCTAGCTACAGCGGAAGTTGGGCTCCGGGAGTATAAGAGGAGGGGAAATGAGTCAAGCCCTGGTGGCTGCTCTTAGGATATGGCATTGTTAAGATATTCAGACGACTTCCCAGGAAGCACATTAACAATCTTTAGGGTTTTCTTCTGCTGTACTAAGTTGAAGGTGGCTATTTTTTAATGAGAAAAAATGCTTTCCAACCTGTGGATGTGAATGAAAAAAAAAAAAAAAAGCCTAATCTACAGGTAATGAATTTTACATAATGGTATCCTAATTTAGGTCTGGGGCCACACTCTCCTCTTGGTTTCTTGGTAGGAGGGGCAGAAAACCTGCTCCCCCGCCTGCTTTCTATTCAACTCAGCTGTCTGTTCTGCATCTTGCCCCGTGCCACACTTGCCCCCAAACTTCACCCCACCACAAGTCCTACAGAGATCTCAGGGCTAGAGGAGGTTCAAAAGTTCTCTACGGAGAGGTAAGATACCAAAACTATGTCAGTGATTCTTATGTAAGCAGAAGCATGGTAAAGAGCCACTTCCGTCTCATTGTTCTTGTCCATTCCAATTACTCATTCCAACAATCAGTCTGCCACTGAATTGTTTCTATGACTGTTGCTCCTTTCTGTGCAGGCAGGCACTTTGCACTCTTAATTAATTGGCATGGTGGGAGAGTGGGAACAGCCCTTGACCGGGAGCCAGGAGACAGGTTCCAGTTCTGGCCCAGCTCCCCCAACAGCTGGCTGGCCTTGAGCATGTCATTTACCTTTCTGGACCTTGATTCTGCAGATGCAGAATGGAGGAACTGGACTGGCTTTGTCTTCCCATAAAATGTAAAACTCATGAGAAGGCAGGCTTGGAAAAAGCAGTACACACTCTTCTCAGAGACCCACTGTGCACGTACACATCCAGTTCTAGACAAATCTTTTATATTTGGTTTAACCAAGAGTTTTCCCATCTAATTTGGCATACCTTGACTTACTTTCTTCCCTCCCTTTCTTTTTTTCCCTTTCATATATGGTTTGTGAATATTATGCAGAATCAGCATTCTGAGGAGCTTACTGCGGCAAATACAGGACCAAATGAATCCTCTCTAGGCATGTTTTTCTTCTACGTATGGAATCTTGACCTACTCAGAGTGTTACGATACAGGAATCACAATATATTGTTTTAGTTGTCATTTAATTGTTATATAATTATACTTACAGGATTCCTAAGCACTAATGAAATAAAGACTAAAATAAGCAAGATGAAATGTAGCCCAATTGAGTGTCCCCTATTTGTTTAGCATTCTTGAGAAGCAAGGTGATCTGTATTAAAAAAAAAATATATATATATATATATATACATAACTAGAATTTACCGCTAAATGTCAATAATATTTTATTTCTGCCATCCATCTTTCACTTACTCAAAGTAATACAGACCTTCCTAACCTTCTATTGTGTTTAAATACCACTAACTGAGGGTTAGTGTTATTAATATTAATGTTTCTAATGTATTAACCATAAATATAAGATTACAGAAGACACACTGAAATACATTTATCAAAATGTTTATAAAATTGTGTCATATATATGTGCTTATTGTACATTTTTATTGTACATTTTGTAATAAAGACATTTTATAAATATTTATATAAAATTAGTACATCACATGACAAGATCTAGGAGTGGTTCTAACAGCTGCCATGATTTTAGAGTAGTGATGAGAGTGATTTTCTGTGACAATTGTAATGTGACAGAAGCATCAGATAGGTTAAAAAAAAATCACAATAGCATGGTGTTTGCTGTAGATCATACTTTCCCAAGATAACCACAACAACGTGAATGAAGATGCCTTCAGATGATGTTAGCCGCTAGGCGTGGGGTCATTTCCAGCCTTTGAATCTTCCTGAGATCACATTTTCATGAAGCAAAGAAAATCCACCTTCATTGTTTTCTGTCCAAATTCCTGACCCACAGAATATATGACCGCAATAAAACGGTTGCTTTATGGCACTAAATTTGAGAGTGTTTGTTATGCAGCAGTAATAACCATAAAGTACCATAATAAAGTATGTGTGAGACCTAAGAAAAGTACTCTCGTCTGTAACTGTGGTGTCAGGACTCTGGGACTCAGAGAGAGGACATTTGGCTCTCTGGTGTGAGCAACTGGAGTGATGGTGTTACAATTCAATGAGATGAAGACTAGAAGGCTAGCTGGACTTTTGAGTTAAAGGTGGGTAGAGATTATGAGATTCATTCAGACTCCTTTTGAGTTTTGATACTTGTGCGCCTTCAGATGATTGAAATACCTATCAGAACCTCAGAAAGACACTCTGGATTAGGGAGTAGACTTAGGGGCATCAAAATATACAGGGCAGTGGAAGTCACCAATTTGGTGTATGTCGCATAGCATATAGAGAGAGCAAGATGGGGAAAAGAAATGGAGAGAGTAAGCCTGGGAGAACCAAAATGCAATGGGTAGAAGAAGAAAGTGGGAAAAGGAAGTGAGATTTGGTCAGCATGAGAAAGAGAACTGAAGCAGGATGATGTCATGCAAACCAAAGGATGTTTTTCAAGCTATGCTTACCCTTATCTTCATAGAGATTCAGATTCATTTTTATTTCTGGTGAGGACACAAGTTAAGAATAACTTACTGTTAACGAGTGGCCTTTACATGAATGATTTATGGGCGGAAGAAAGATTGAGGGTTGCAGCCATAGGTGAAAATAGGAAAGACATGAAAACTGTTCTGGAAATTGAAATAGTTCTTTTTAAAAAAATTATTTATTTATTCGTGAGAGACACAGAGAGAGAGAGATTGGCAGAGACATAGGCAGAGGGAGAAGCAGGTTCCTCACAGAGAGCCCCATGTGGGACTCGATCCCAGATCCTGGGATCACACCCTAAGCCGATGGCAGACGCTCAACTGCTGAGCCACCCAGGCGTCCCAGTTGAAATAATTCTAAATAATCTACAATTCGTTTCCTTCTAAGAATACTCTGAATGTAGTTTGGCTTCTTCATGGTGACTCAGGGCCAGTTTTAGGAACATACAACAGTCAATCTTAGAATTAAATGCTACATTCAGAGGCAGTTGTCGTAGGGATGATTTAGTTTCTGTAGGCTGCCCATCGTTCTGTTGTTGAGTCCAGAGTGGTTTTATGCTCCCCTCTCTCAAGGGTGATTGTGGTTTGTGGTCTCCCCACATGAGGATTTTTTCTTAGTTGGTGGTTTTACTCTTTCTTCTTTTCAGTCCCTTCATCCAGCTAACCGTGGGTCTGCTTCAACTGTGTCTGTGACTCCCTTTTTGCAACCGCACCTGTTGTTGGCTACCTCATTGCTTTCCTCTGTATTCTAGATAACTAGTGTATTAATTTCCTGTGGCTAATCTAACAAATTGCCACAAACCTAATAGCTTAAAATGACTCAAATTTATTGTCATCTAGTTCTAGAAGTGAGAAGTTTTAGGCTGTATTTATTCTTATACGGAGGTACCAGGGGAGAATCTGTTCCTTATCCATTCCAGCCTCTAGAAACCACCCCCATCCCTAAGCTCCTTGTCCTCTTCCTGAATCTTCAAAGCCAGCAGCAATGGGTTGAGTCCCTTTCATGTTGCTATTTCTCTGGTTCTCCCCCTTCTGCTTCCCTCTTCTACTTATACATCATAATTACATTGGGCCCAACAGGATAATCCAGGATAATCGCCCCATTTCAAGGTTAGCTGATTGGCGACCTTAAAACCATCTGCAATTTAATTCCCCTTTGCTTAGTAACATAGCATATTCACTACAAGGATTAAGATGCAGACATCTTTGGAGAGCCATTATTCTGACTACCCCACCTAGGAAAATACTAAAATAGTCCAAGAAAAATAAAATTGCCAAGTAATGTATGTAAAGTGAGCCCAATGCATTCAGTATATCAGAAGACTATAATTTTACAGCAGCCATTTTTGCAGATTTGATGGCATTTTCTCCTCAAACTTAAAGGGCTCTTCTAGAAGGGTAAATTTGCTGAAATGTGACCATAAGATCAGAGAAGAAGAGATTGCTTTATATCAGTTTTTATACTGGACCAATTTCTGAAGAATATTCTACACACGCAGAGAGTGAAAGGATTATTTCAAATATTCAACCAATGAGTAGCAAATTAATTCCTGTCTCTCTTGTCTCTCTAGGGCATCTAGTTTGTGGCACTTTGAAGTAGATGCAGGCATAAGATACCTATGTCAACCCTGGAGCTTCAGGTTGTATCTAAGGTAGCATCCCCTTTCTCAGAGAAGCAGGCATCCAGAAGAATTTTGTTTTTGCTAGAATCTGCTCCAGGGTTGAGGCGGAAGTAGAAAAAAGTTTATAAATCTATTGAATTGAATTGCATTGTAATCAGCTATTTAACCTTCTCTACTTGAGGGTGGAGATTGTGATGGGTTCAACATGATTTCCCAATTTTGAGATGAATGCTAAGTATCTGATCTGAAAGGGTAGAAGGTGTAATAGTCTTTAACAGGGGAGGATTGGTTGGGAAGATCATAGGGTACACCACGGTAGCCCTGGAAGGGACACATCCATAGTAAACACATTTGACCTTTGTGAACAAGTGCTGGATCTTTCAATACATCGATTCAGGGCTAGGCAGTTGCAGGACTAGATCTCAGCTGTGTCTCACCTTGAGCCATCCACTGGTCCTTGATAATAGTATAGGCATGCATGAATTAAGTGGCGGAATGACATCATTTTAAATATAGATGGTATTGCATTGTGTAAAGTGTTAGTTTTGAATCAGACAGAGCAGGGTTTGAGGCATTTATTAGGCTGTGCTATTTTATTGTCTCTGTGCCTCAGGGCTTGCCTCAGGCCTGGGAGATCTGCTACATTTGATCTGAGCCCCAAGGAGTCTGAGGCCTCACTATGTCTGCCTTTCCTTCTTTTTCCTTCTCCTAGAAGTCAAAAATTTCATTATAAAGGCCTTCTTCCTGCCACTTACCCTTCCAGATTTGTCTCCTTTTTTGTGTTCCAACCAAAACTCGTTCTACACACACACACACACACACACACACCCCTGCCTCTGAGTTTATGATTTGATAGTTACTCCAGAATCATAGAAATTCAGTTTTGGAAGGGTCTACTGGGGCTATACCTATATCTAGTATTTGCAGACTCCTACCCACTCACTTCATTGTAGTGTCTTGAAGTCACAAGACAAACTTCACAGTCTTGAGGGGTCATTAGTTTTAAGATGAGAAAAATTATTTTAAGTATTATAAGTTTGGGATAGAAATCTCATATAATAATGGAGTAGGAGTAAATATCCAACTAATTCTTAAGAAAACAAAAACTTGACAGATGTTTTGGCAGCTTTCTGGGGTCTTTAACTTCCTGTTTACTTTAGCAAGAACCTTTGGGAAAGTTTAAGAGCGTCGGTCTAAATTTCTCCTTTTACTGAGAAGGAAATGGAAGTATGACAGGACTGAAGCTCAAGGCTCTCGGGCTGGCCCCGGCTTCCGCCTCTGAAGCACATGCTTGGGTCTGGAGAGCAAAAGGGATGTTTCACTTTCCTTTCCAAGGTCCCTGTTGTGTTCTGGGGAGAGTGACCTACCTGATCCCTATCATGATTAATGTGGCTTCTGAAGCATGAGATCTGATTATGACCCCATGTTGTTATATTTAATTACAAATCTCATTACGGCCCTGGCCATAACACCGTGGAGCCCTCACTGCCGCCACCTTTGCTGATCTCGCTGCCTGAAGGTCCATCCTTATGATTTACTCTAAATTGTTTTAGAATCATAGACTTCTAGAGCTGGAAGGGAGGTTAGAGATCATGAAGTTCAATCCCCTCATTTTACAGATAAAATTACAAAGGCCCCAAAGAGAATAAGTCATCTTCCAAAGGTCACTTAGTAGACATGGGATGGGAACAGGGGCACCGGCTCCCCAGGCCGGCGATGTAACTCTCTGTACCACGCTGCCCTGCTGGGAGTCCCACTTGCTCACACCATCTCCTCACTCCCCTTCCTTTGTGACACATGACCACTCTGTCCCTTGCACAGTTTGAATTGTACTGTCTTCCCCGGTACAAGGTCACTCACGGCTCAAATCAGAACTGCTGTTCTTGGGGTACTGGGCAGAGAATGCTTCATCAGACTATTCAGCCTTCTGGGTCTCAGCCTCAGTTGACTGACACGGAGGCAGCTAACCAGCAATCTATGAAGAAAGACCTGCTTAAAGTGAAAGCTGAGCAAACATAAGTATTGTCAAGTGAAAACAAATCTGGACTTAGGTGAGGAGAGACTTCATTCGAAAAGACTGTTGCCATAAGGGAATGCTCAGAGCATGAGGTCTCTAAGCAGGTTAAAGGTTGGACAGAAAAGGGATTTTCTTTTATAGGAAGGAATAAACAAGGCTGGAAAGAACTGGTGTGGGGCATCACAGGATGGAGTGGTGTGATCACGTAGTTTATTGAGGAGTGTTTGTCTTTGTGGTCAGCTGCTTTTCAGGAGGGGTCCTTTAGGATGCTGGCTCAAGCTGAGCATGGGTCAAAATTTGGGTCCTGTGGGGCTTCGAGAAGCCTGGAAGTCTGGACCAGGCATATTAGCCAGGATTTTGTCCAGATTGTTCTGTGGGGAAAAAGAGTTCAGGTATTCTTCATTTATAAGACGTAGAATGGGAATTTGGAGGGTCTGTGTCTAACTTTGTTATAGGTGGACAGGAAGGCCATCTGTGAGAGTCTTACCCAAGTATTTCTTCATAGTAAGCCAATTTTTTTTGGAACCCAAAGCAGAAAGGAGGCTTCTTGACCATCGTTCTTTTCCAGGAACACAGGGCTCAGGTAAAATTTAGCATTGTCACTCCTTTAGTGATTCTGTATCTCTTTTCAGTAAGCTTTCTTGTATCATATAACTGACTTTCTGACTTTTCCCCTCCTTTTGGTCAGGGGAAGGTGGTAGGAGGTCTTGCATCATATATGAGAAAATTATTTTACCGATTAGTGCTTGAAAGATCCTTCTTTGCCTTCTTAAAATGGAGCTAAACACCCACTTATTCCATGGAGTCTTCAATAAGGTCATAAAGAGTCATCACTACTTTTTTTTTTTTTCCATGTTCTTTTTGTAAGCACCAAATAATGCTTAGAATTGAATGGAGTGGGCAGACTCTTTAGGGAGTGAACTTTTGGCTCTGTAAAGTATGGCATGAACCTTGTGTTGACTTAGAAACAGCCTGGTCACAAATAGTACTTCATGAGATCATGTAACCTCTCTTGCAAACGCTATGCAAGAAACCCATTGAATATGAGGCTGTAGAAACCTCAGCAGCCAATCCCAGGGATAAGAAGGTGGATGGCAGTAGTCATTCCAGTTCCCTAATAGTTTCTCATCAGCCAAGCGGGGAGTCTTACAGCTTTCCATTGCTTCTAAACCTGGTAAGAATTACCATAGAGAACATACCAGCTAGCTGAAATACTTGACCATTTTGCTATGATGCTAAAAATCTAAAAAGAGTCAAAGTGACTGCTGGAGGTCAGAATATAAGACAATTTGTTCCATCTTTGATCAAATCAGCCTTTCCAGTTACTAAACCTCATGGTCGATAGGTAGTGTGCAAACTTCATGACTCCCATCGCGGCGGGCAGCCGAGTTCAGTAGTAGCTGACTTTCTGCTCCCATATTCATTATGGGGAAAAACAGGCAGTTTTTTTTCTTCTGCATAGTCCTACTGAGATTTCATTTTAAAATATTAAATCACTGCAGCAAAGGATAACCCAGAGATACAAATAATGAAAGTCAAACTTGTTCTGACACTGCATCTTTTGTCTAGGGATCTCATATTACCTTTCTAAATTCCTGGACAGTACAGAAGCACACGCTGAGCCTTTTGGCAGGACCTGCCTCACCTGAAAGGTAAATAGGTCACTGCCTATTACAGGCCTGGTTTGAAGGCCCTTGGTGTTGCTCTTCCCAATGCTGCCTGCAATTCTGCACTTGGATTTATTCTCTTGAATAAGTCCTGTCCTAACATGCAGAGTAGCCCCCGGGGGAAGGAAAGAGGTGAGAGATATTAATCCATTGTTAGTCTAATTGCAATTCAGTGTTTTGGAGCTGGCTTGCCTTCTGGGCAGGGTGGAGGAGACTTTCTAGGCTAGTTGATCAGGACTGAATGGGAAGCGTTGGCTTGCCTGGGAACTATTACAGGGTAATCAGCTGATGGTTCTCCCTTAGTTTCCTTCCAACTCTCTTTCCAAATTTATCACTACTCCCAGAAGAAGTAAAGTTTCTCTCCATCCATGTGAGGCTAATCCCTTCACCTCTACTTTCCATCCTTTAGTCTCATCGAGAGCTTTCTCCCTCATTTGTTATTTTGCTTTTCTACACATCCAATATCCTCTCTCCATTGATTCCTTCTCTTTGGCTTATAAATTAGCACAGATGTTTCCTTTCTTTAAATAAAAAAAAAAAAAAAAGGAAGACAAAAATAGAACAAATACCTGATTTCAAATTCTTATATCCTAGTTACTATCCTACTTACCCTCATAGACAAACTTCTTAAAAGGGTGTCTAGGAATGAGCTTCCTTATGTTACAAATTTTTGACAAAACCTGACAGACCAATACTCAAACAAGAATTTATTTTTTCCCCCATAACACAAAATCTGGCACTAGACTTTTGCTAGCAATAGTCACTTACATCATTCAGATTCATTTTACTATTTCATCATCCTTAACACGACGGCTTTTCATCTGTAGGTTTGTTACTTTGTGGTGCCAATACAGCTGCTGCAGCATCAAGCATCACAGGTGAACTCAAGTAAAGCAAAAATATGGCCAGTGCTCTTCACCCTCCATACCCCTGTCTTCCCTCTCTCCCCTAACTGCCACGATTATCTGGGAGAAAAGTATCTTTCCTGGAAGAGCTCACTGCTCAGAAGTGTTGGGCCCTATTTGCAAAGGAGTTCTGAGTGGGTATTTGGTATTATAGCTCATAATGTGAAGGTAGGTAGAGGAAGAGACAGCCAAACAGTGTTTGCCAAAGCATCTCTACTTTCTCACCTCCAAGTCTTTTTTCACCCACTGAAATGTGTCTTCAGCCCCCACCACTCTGTGACCTAGTAAGGTCATCAGTATTCTCTGAGAATAAATCCAATGAACACTCTTTAGCTTGAGTTCTTTAACTTCTCTGTGTTGTTTTCACTCTTAGTCACTCCTGTGCTCGTGCTTTTTCTCATGATTTTCTGGTTGTTTCTGCTTCTGTGTTTCTTGGTTTTCTCTTTCTCTACTCACCAGTTAAGTGGTGTTTTCCTGGGATTTTGTATTCTGGCCTCTTCCCTTTCTGTTCAGTCTACTCAAACTAGCACACATATGTCTAGGGCTTCTACCTACACATTAACGATGCTTAAAACTCGATTTTGATCTCAGGTTTCTCTCTTAGAGTCCAGATCGACACACACAATTGCCTACCTTTACCTGGATTTTTAAGCTCAACATCCTCCAAATTCATGACATGATGATAACAGAATGTGGGAGGCTAAGAAGAAATGCTTTATTTAATTACACAAATCCAAACATTTCTCACATGAATCTTTTTATTTGCATTTTTTTAAAGAAATCTGTTTCACAGGGGTGTTGTGTTTATAGAACACTAGGAGAGAAAGAGAATTAGGGCATAATTCAGACAATTGAATGCATACTTTCTGAAGCTGCAGTCCTGAACCTCTTATATAATTCTCTCCAGTGTGTGGGATTTTCAAGTATATTGAGGACATGGTGGAGGAAAGATAATGTACCATTTCCAGTAACTGCCAAGTTTGGAGTTAGTATTAATTTAACCATAGAGAAACTACAAATGAACTGGAGAGGAGTCCATCAGTCCCAGGTAAATTGATAGGTCAATCAACACATGAAGTGTTTAGTGCCTTGAGAAAAGTTCAAGTTCATGAGGATTTCTCTGGAAGCCTGTGAAATGATGTGGGCTTTCAGAATATGCACCACACTTTCACAGAAGGTGTTCTACATTGTCTTCTTTTAAGAAGAAAAACCATGAGAAGAAATACTTTGTGTGGTGAAAAACACAATGATTTAAATGGTAGTGACAGGGAGGCATAACTCAGTTTGGGAAAGTTTTCCAAGTTGATAGTTCACGTTAACATCTTTCCCAGAATTCCAGAAAAATCTGTGAAACATTTTTGGTAATTATTTGGAGGAATGTGAATATTGTTGGTTATTTTTGAACACAGAAGAGAAGCAAATGATAATAGGCTGTTTTGAATATTATCTGACACAGCAAAGAGCTAGTTTCTGAAAATAATCCCTGCCCTAGTGCTTTCCAGTAAATAACTTATAGAAGAAGAGCAACCCGAGCCCAATTTCCATTTATTTTATAAGTGATGGCTTAATAAGAGAAACATTCCAGCTTTGCAATTGCCTGTGCTCTTCCCTCGACAATCTTGTCCAGATGCTGATTGCAAACATCCTTCAGATTTGGGGAATTTTTTTTTTTTTTTAGGCAATTTTTTTGAAGAAATATCATTAGGGGAGCAAGTTCTCAAAGACAGAACCCAATAAAGTGAAGCAAAACAAAAGATAATATTTTAGTTTTACCCCTTCCCTGTCCTTACTCATACCAAAAAAAAAAAAAAAAAAAAGAAGTCTTGAAAATGAGCGACAAAATGATGACAGCTACCTAAGATGCTGTATTGTCTGGAAAGTTCCAGGCTTCCTGTGTTGCTCCTGCCTAGGGAGTTGTTTCTCTCCTTATATTCTTTTCTAATTTCTGCTGGCATTTATGATGTCTCTTTCTTTCTGCCCCCAGGCCTCCCTCTACTCCCTGAGGCTTTCTCTGTGCTTTTTCAAGTCTCTATTATTTCTCAGGCTCCCTTTCCCCATGTCTAATCCTGGAGAGCCAAGATAGCCACTCAGTTTCAAAATTTGTGAAATTCATCTTTGTTGGGGAAGGAGGCCCTTATTCATTTTACCTCCCTAGTTTCATATCTGGCAAAGAAGCCCCAGTCACAATAGCCAATGTTTACTGAAGTCTCACTGTGTCAGGCACCATCCTGGGGGTTTTGTGTGTGATCACTCTCTTAACGACACACAGCAGTCCTATGTGGTCCACCCTACCATATAGATAGGAGACTGAGAACCAGAGACCATAGGTAACTTGGCCAAGTCTAGGAAGTCTTAGAGTGATGACGCCAGCCTGGGAAATGTGCTTTCAGAGCCTGTTCTCTAGACTATGAGTTTATGGAATTAATATTTAATGTGTGATAGCCTTCTGAGCCAAAGTCTGTCCTCCTCCTTGCACATGCTGTGGTAACGATCTTAAGCATTTACTGTTCATTGCACATAAGAAGAGATCACCAGACTGGAACCCTCTGTGGCCTGACATCATGTTGACACAATGCAAAGGAACACATGCGCATCTGGAAGTAATACAGACTTTTACTACATGCTGTAGTCTGATTGGCTTTGCTGGATTAAATAAATGAGTACAATTTGTACTTGGAACCAGATTCCCTGTTTCTGGTCTCTTGGCCTGACTACTCTGGATAGTCTGTGTGCTTTTATCTGGCCATGGTGATTCAGGGAATGAGAAAGGCCCACCCATGGTATCTGCGTGTCTTCAGACCTTTTCACAGGTTCCGAGTGGAAGCAACCCAAGAGCCCTCCTCTTCCCTGACCACCAGTGCCTCCTGCCATCTTGTATCACCACAAAAATATGTTCACTGCTCTACTATTTCTGAATACATAGGCCATGATGAGTGGAATATTTCACCTTTGACATAAACACATAATATTTACACTGCTTTAGTGAGAGTACCCCCAAACAGAATATAAAATATACATGTTTTATATCTTACTTTGAAATTGGGTATCTGGGTTTATTTTACCAATTTATTATTTTCTGTTAAGAATTCTAAGTAAAATGGAATTGTGTTTTCCAAGAAACAAAAACAACTTATTGGAACTGATAAATAGAAATCATCCTAAGTATCCCATTTTGCATTCCCCAGATGGATTTCCTAAGAAAATATTAGTGAATGACTGGGGACTTGGTGGTGGTGGTTGTGTCTATAGGGCCTTGGTTTTATGCCCCAATTGACACACTCTTGTCAATTACTCTCTCAACTGCCCCTGGGGCAAGGTGATGTAGCACATGGTAGCTGGTTCTTCTCTCTGATCTTTGTATCATAATTACCTGAGAACAAATTAAAGAATACCTGAGAGTTCAGGCCTTCTCTGATGTTTATAGCTTTAGCATAAGCAAGTATAAAAAAAAACTGATAAATTTGCTCTGAACCTAAGGGAGGGAGAAAAGCTTGTCTTTCTAATTAAATTGTTGAGTTGGGTTCCAATCAATACACACCTGAAAAAGATTTGAAATAAAAGAGAATTAATATTTGCTTTGGTCTTGCTAGTTTCTTTTTTCCTCTCTCTCTCTCTCCTTCCCTTCCTTCCTTCCTTCCTTCCTTCCTTCCTTCCTTCCTTCCTTTCTTCCTATTTTTGAGAGTTTAAAGCAAAGAGGAGTGTCTCATTTAGATGATACACAGTGTCAGGGGGAATAATGAATTTGACAACAATCAGAAATGTCTCGCCTATTGACTTAGTGCAAAATTATACCTAGTTGTATAACAATCCTTTCTTTATCGCTCTGTATAACTGAACGCGAGTAAGTTATATTCTGTGTATATAGCCACAGGAAAGATCACAAATTAAGATGAGGAAGCAGGCCACCCACAATGGGTTTCTAAAAGACAGAGATTAATTCCATAGATAGTTCATCTGAAAACCAGTAGTGTTTAGAATATTTCTTTATGGAAAAAAATATGAATATGTTTTCAGAAAATATCTTAAAGTATATAAAAGAAACTCCAGGTACTCTATGAAATAAAGTACTCTTTCTATAATTTTATCTCATACCATTTTCCCCTCTAGGGCCACTTCTGGGCATCCTGTGAATCAAGATGCTGAGACATACAGTTTCTCTTATTCTTGACACCCTGACTGCAACTGAATATTTCAAGTTGAGATGATGAGAAAGACCTCTGTAAAGCAGGTTTACAACTGGATACATATCAAGACTCTCTAGTTACACAGAAAAGGCAACATGGTTTTATCACAGCAAACTTAAAATGGGAGCTGCTTTTATATTTACCAATGTATATTATTTTAAATATATAATTTACAACTGCAGTGGCCATTTGAGGACTATGTCTGCCAATGTGATGCCCCACTGAGAACATTTTGAAATTTATAGATTTTCTTTGCTGCTGTTAGCTGCTGTTGATCTAGAATTTATTTACTTTTCATTTACCTATTGTAAAAATTTTCAAACACACAAGAATAGAGAAAATGGTATAAAAAAACACGCATGTCCCTATTACTCAGCTCTCCATTTTCCTAGTTGAATTGGAATTATAATTGTCTGTCTTGTTGTACACTTGTTTGAAGAACCCAGAATTTTTTTTTAAGATTGTACTTATTTATTTGACAGAGAGAGAGCAAGCACAAGCAGGGGGAGTAGCAGAGGGAGAGGGAGAAGCAGGCTCTCTGCTGAGCAGGGAGCCCAATGCAGGGCTCGATCCCAGGATGCTGGGATCATGACCTGAGCTGAAGGCAAACACTTAACCAATTGAGCCACCCGTAGGAATTCTTTGAAATCTCTTTTCCCATTAAACAGCCCTAAAAGAGGGGTATCTGGGTGGCTCTGCCTTCAGCTCAGGTCATAATCTTGGGTCCTGGGATGGACTCATGCATGAGGCTCCCCACAGGGAGCCTGCTTCTCCCTCTGCCTATGTCTCTGCCTCTCTCTCTGTGTCTCTCATGAATAAATAAATAAAATTTTTTTTTAAAAAAAAGCCCTAAAAAAGGTGAAGTCATTACCACTGATAAGTGCCTTCTTTGTAGCTATCCAGCTCTTAATGCATGTCATCTTCTAGTCATTTTCAGATGTTGTACTATCTTTCAAATTACCTTTTTTTTTTTTTTTTGGCACAACTCTTTTTTGTCTAATGCCTGTTTAGAGTTCACACATGCAATGGGAGCAGTCATGAGGTCTAATGCGTGCCCTGAGCAGCAGCTACAAAAACCACGGCACCAGACATGTGCACAAGCTCCTGTCCAGAGATACCTGTGGCTTACAATGAGTCCAAAGGAGAGCTTGAAGGTGATGCCTGCCAGCCTCTGTCTTTGGAGATTATTTCAATAAGCCCGTCGTTTTGTATTAACTTAGATGCCTGCCCCTCAAATGAGGCTTTAAAATAAATAAATAGGTCTCTTTTATAGAAAAACTGGAGATTTTTCAGTTGGCTCCCTCTGCGCTGGGCTCTTGAGGGTAGGCAGGCGAGTCTGTGCCCAGCCCCTTTAAGAAAACTTTGTCAGTTACTATACCCTTGTGGGTCTTATGGATGCAAGAGTATTGGCTTTCAAAACTAGATGTTTTGGGGACTCATGTCTCAGGTGCAGGTCTAAAATTGTTGGATTAAAAACCTTTGTTCTTTGCAATTTTGACTTCCCTTCTGATTGTGGGTCACCACACCAGGGGTGGGGTTTATAGCAAGACTGTGTCTCAGCCTCTCAAACCCATTTGGATGTGGGCTCATCCACCCAAAGTGTAGGAGTCACTCAGCTAGTTTTTGGGTTTCTTTCAGAGGAAATTGTTCCATATGTAGCTGTAGATTCAGTGGGTCTGTGGGAGGAGGTGAGCTTAGGATCCTCCTACGTCGCCATTTTGAACTGGAACTCTCAAGTTTTCTTTTGCATCCAGTTATCACTAAAGGTTGCATGTCACAGTAGAAGATGCCTTTCCAAATGTCTGTTTTCTCTTTCTCCTCATATGCATTCTGCTTTTCTTTTGAAGCTTATATGACTCTGAGGCTTACCCAGTGGCTGTATTTGGCTTTGAATAGCCCTTGACATAGCCCTGATAGATTCCCCTCCACTCTGGGACTAGACTAGCTTTTGGACATCAATAATGTAAACAATGACTCTCTCAAAGAGAACTGGCCCATTTTCATACTGTTGCCTCTAGGCACAAAGAGGAGAGACAAATAACAATGTATATAGAACTCATCCATAATCAGGAAAGAACATGTCTCAAGTCTTCCTGTTATACTCATGGCAGATGTGACACTCTGCTCTCTCAACCACATTAACTATTCCCACAAGAGAGATAATATTTGTTTCTCTTCCCTTTTTATCTTCCTTTCCCCACCTTACCTTTTCTCCAAGTGTGGTGAAGCTCCTTCAGTAATATTGCTTCAGGAGTATACTAGCATATCGACAAACACTAGTAGCAAGAGGAAGCTGTCCACCTGCAAACTGCATTTATTATAAAAAAAAATGAGGATACAGGACTAATAGATTACCTGGCTTGAATTCAAGGGCCCGTAGCATAAAATAAAAACTGAGTGTTGAGCACATGGTATAGCAGCAGGATGAAGCTGGGGCACCGGAAGAAGTAGAGTGGGAGAAAAGCAAGAAGGGTCTTAGTTCAGGCTGCTAGAACAGAATAGCATAGACTGGGTGGTGTATGAAAATAAACATTTATTTCTCACAGTACTACAGACTGGAAGTCAGAGGTCAAGGTGCCGGCGTGGTTGAGTACTGGGGAGCAACCTTTTCTGGGATGCTCGTTGTAGCCTCATGTGGTAGACAGAGCAATCATCTTTCTCATGTCTTTTCTTAGAAGGGCACTAAGTCCATTTATGAGGCTTCCACCCTCATGACCTACTCACCTCCCAGAGACCCCACCTCCTAATACTATCACACTGTGGGGAGGGTTAGGATTTCAACACATGAATTTTTGGGAGACCCAAACATTCAGTCCATAATAAGAGAAATCAAAGAGGATGGTTGGACACCTAGTGGGAAGGACTCTATATTGTTGGGAAGGTGATGTCAAGGGATATTTTCACCCTCCTGTGGATTTAAGTTGGGAAGGTGATGTCAAGGGATATTTTCACCCTCCTGTGGATTTAAGTGCATTTCTCGTGTTGTAATGATATAAGTTTACAAACTTTATTTGCAGAAGTAACTAGTTACAGTGACAAAATACTAGACTGTATGTGTCAGTGCTCTGATCTGGAGTCAAATGCTGCCCTTCCCCATTCTGCATTTTCTTTCAGATACTGTTATTTTGAGCCACTTTTCTCTGCAGCTGATACTTTTGTCTTTATTTTTGAGATCTAGAAGGAACAGACAAGTTATCCAAGACATATCTTTGCAGAATCCTATTCAACTTTTCTCAAAAATATAATAAATGCTCATTGATGAAAATAAAAACAAATAAGAAAGAACATATATGATATAAAAATCATTCTAACATTTGAAGGAATTCCTGCATTAATTGATAAATGCTAAAATCTTAAAATTCAATGATTTTAAAATGTTAATTTAAAAATTTATTGATACTTCTGGGCCTACAGGTCAGCTGGGCGGTACTTCTGGTCTGAATGGGTTTGGGGCTCATGTTTGCAATTATTGTTAGCAGATGAGCATCTGGGGTCGGCTGCGGTTTCCTGGAGCCTGGCTGATCTAGGATAGCTTCAGTTGGATGGCTGGTCTCTGTTCCACATAATCTCTTGAACCCCAGCAGGCTTACCCAGTTTTATCGTTTTCCTGGCAAAAGTAAAATTCCACAGTGGAAGTGAAATGTTCTAGGATTCATGAGGTATAGGCTGTAACTGGTACAGTGTCATTTCTGCTGAATTCTGTTGGTCAAAGCACACATAAAAAGTGTAGGAAATTCAGCTCAACCTCTTGGTAGTAGAAGCTCCAAAAACACATTGCAAAAGGAAAGGTGGAAAATTGAGGGTCTTTTTATAATCAATTTGCTACAAGCCTTTTAAATTTATATATTTAGATATGTATATTTATATGTAGATACAGATCTACTTTTAGAATGTAAATCTGATAAGAAAGTTATGAAAATTTTATATAAGAAATATATGTATTTGTGTGTTTTATATAAGTCATATAAATGTTATATGTAATGTTACATATAATTATAATTGCTGTAAGTAACACATACATAATTTATAAAGTAGGGCTATAGAACTTAATATTCTTAACTTCACTCGACCAGAATTATTCCTCATTTTATTAAATGATAGAAAATACTATCCTAGTGGTGCAAAATACATAATTGTGCAGATGAACTAATATTTTAATCACATATGAGCCACTTTTATTTATCTCATTGAGTTTTTTAAAATGTTCATTTTAGAGGTGCCTAGGGGGTTTAGTCAGCTAAGCATCTGCCTTCAGCTCAGGTCATGATCCCAGGATCCTGGGCTTGAGCCCCACATCGGGCTCCCTCTTCAGCAGGGAATCTGCTTCTCCCTCTCCTTCTGCCCCTCTTCTCCCCACTTCTGTTTGCTCTCTCTCTCTCTCTCTCAAATAAATAAATAAATAAATAAATAAAATCTATCTTTAAGGAATAAATAAAATGTTCAATCTATTTTAATTCTACATTACAATAAAAAAGCAGTGAACACAAAATTCTTTTAAAAATATAGAGTTGAATAATTTTTGCAACAGTGATAGAACACTAAATGCAATGATGAAAAATAATTTTGGAAAAAATATAAAATATAAAATAGAGGACTGATGAGTTATCTTAATAAAATTGAAGTCATACTAATTCTTGGAAGAATGAGGTATTAAGTGCAAATGTGCTTGCCTCTCTGTCTTGCATTGGAAAGGGCTATACACAATATTTTTGGCATGTGCTCTATGTTCCAGTAGTCTTACTTCATGATACATAACCCAGAGAAACTGTCACATATAATGCAATACAAATATATGAAAACATCACAATGTCAACATTTTTAATACTAATAATAAAGCTGGAAACATTCAAAATGCCTATCAACAAGAGGATAATAAATATATTGGCTATAGTCATAAAATGCAAAACCTTTTAGTAATGAAAACTAATGAACTCCAACTATAGTTCATAACAAGCCTCAGACGCCACATTGCCTGGGTTCATACGTGGTGGCAGTTCCTACAACCTGTGTGACCATGAGCAAGATACTTTACCCCTCTACACCATGTTTTCCTCATCTCAAAAGTGGGAATCATAATGATAACTACCTCATTGTGTCTTGTAAACAATGATTGTAAATACATATGAATTATTATTATTATTTTTAACATGTGAATTATTTATAATAGCACTTCACACGTGGCTCTCAAATGCTACCTATCATTTCAGGAAGATTTTCCGGGTTTTTCTTAGCTGTGGAAGAAATATATTTTTGCTTTGCTAATCAAAAGATTTCCAGGTTGTGTCATTTTTATCCATCTTATCTTTGGGTACAGTTGCTAGCCCCTGGTACCTTCGTAGTGACTCTTCCCTCTCTGCCTGGAATGTCCTTCCCCGTATCCATTCAGTCATTTATATAGGTTTTCAAACTTCTCAGTGAAGCCTGCACTTGACTGTGCTATTTAGAATTGCAAAGTCTCTATCCCTGGTAGTTCTGATTTCCCTTACTCTAAAGCCCTATTCTATCTTTCAACATGCTGTGCAGTATGGTATTTTAGCTTTTAATGAATCTTCTTGTTTATTACCTGTGCCTCCTCACTAGAATGTAAGTTTCTCATGGACTGGGATTTTTGTTTCTTTGCTTTCGATTATGGATACAGAGCACTTAGAGTAGTAGCACCTGGCACATGACAGGTACACAAATATTTTGTTGAATGAATGAAAGAATGAGCACATTTGAATCATCACCTAGTAACTAACTGATTTACAATCTTAGGAAAATCACTTAAACTTTTTGAACCTCAGTTTCCTTATGTTTTGAAGGTCCTATTGCCTGAGTTTGAGTTTTTTTGTAAGGATCCAACATGACACCCTTGAAAGCACTCAGTACAGTTCTGACACCCATGTGGGGAGCAGAAAATGCTTGTTGTTCTTCTCTTCCTTTCCTTTCTCTTCTTTTCTCTTTGTTATTATCTTCTTCAGTCTCCATTAAAATTGTTGGGGTTCCTGGGTGGCTCAGTTGGTAAAACCACCAACTCGTGTTGTCAGCTTGGGTCATGATCTCACAGGTCATGGGATCCCGCCCCACAAAGGGCTCCATATTGAGTGGGGAGTCTGCTTGGGATTCTCTCTCCCCCTTTCCCTCTTCTCCTCCCCCCACTTGAGCACTCCTTCTCCCCATCTTCTAAAGTAAAAAATTCTTTTAAAAAAGTCATTGCTTACTAAATTTTTCATGATTTTTTGAATAATGCAAGTTATGAAGTAATTAAAATATCCAGAGTGGTGTGGATTACATGTTATAGCCAGTCAGAGGAAGGACACGTCATGGTAAGGATGAGGATGGTGAAGGTCCCATGAGGAAGATGGAAGGCTTGAGGGTAGAAGGTAAATGAGCTTATAGGCCCTGAATTCAGGCTTCAACCTTGCCAGTCCTTAGCTTCTCTTAACTTGGTTATACGTATGAAAATTGGGGATAATATTACCTTTCTCAAGTTTGAATTGAGGATTAAGTGTTAAATGAGGTGGGTTTTTTGTTTTGTTTTGTTGTTGTTGTTGTTTTTTTTTTTTTGTAAAAGCATCTGGTCCTTGGTGTCACATAGAAGAACCTGAGGAAAATTGGTTGGGTCTGAGGGAACATTTTGATCCTTACCAAGGTGAGGAGAGTTTTCAATATTTAGAGATGGTGGAAATAGAGAATGACATTATAGATGCAATGAGGTCTGCACAAATGGAGAACATTTTGGGATCATCAATTTAGCCTTTATGAGAATCTATAAGAATTCATGAGAGGGAAAAAAAACCAACAAACTCCATTGATTTTAACCAGAATATGAGATTTCTTCACTGTCATGTGAATGTTTGAAATCATCCAGCGGTCAGTGACAAACCTTAGAAGCATTTTGATCACTGAATTAATAAGATGAGAACCATGCTTTAGTGAGATTGATTAATATGACAGCAAGTGTGTAGGCTTCATTGGAAGAGAAGAGACTCCAGTCAGTGAGACCAATCCCTACTGGGTGCCTGGTGCTTAACCAATATTTGCTGAATTAATTAAATATTAAAGAATGTATTTGCATTTTGTTAGGTTCACTATTCACCATTCTAATTAGTGTCTAGAGACATTATGCACATGATAATGCTTTGCTTACTCTTTCCATCTCTGATGCATGTAATGGGAATGAAGAAAATGGACATTTCCAGTGACTCTCAGGATTGACATACTGTCTCCTCTTTGCCTCATTTAAAATGCAGAGATTGAAAGTCAAATTTAAAGGATAGAGAGGATTGCATTAAGTCATTAAATAAAATGTCCCTTGAGGCCAAAGGTATGATGGGTTGTAAATAGCCATTTGTCAGCAATATGGGATTAACCACCTTAAAACTCTTCCTTTTTTTTCCCCCTAACAAAATGATGGCTCTTGCAAAACTGAGCAGGCTTCTTGTTTGAAGTGATCTTTTGTTGACACTTGTGTGCCCTAGTGGAACTGGCATCCCAATTTGTGAGTGGGCGCTCAGCCAACTTGCAAATGGGCATGAGCACTGGCAGCCAGTCTTTGTGGCTGACGTGCATTGATTATGCAGGATGTCAGGCTAGTAAAGTTGAAATGGCCGTCTGTCCTCAGCTTCTGTGCTGGCCACTGAAGGGATGGGCTGTCATGCGTCCAGCTTTCAGCTCAATTAATTCCAAAAAATAAGAATTAGCTTCTGCAGTGAATTGCAGCAAATTAATATGCCTAGGAAATCAGAGTAGGTATTCCTCCAAAAGAAAAAAAGCAGGATCTTCCTCTTCATGGTTTTATCTGTATAAAATGAAAGACAGACTTGATTAATAATAATAAAAAAAAAAATCACCCACCACCAGGTTTTGTTTTTTAATTTCTCTCCCCTGGAATGGGTATGGTTCTAAGAAATGGATGAATTTTACTTGTGTTTGCCAGGAAAGCAATGAAGTCTAGGATACTGCTATTTCTAAGGCTTCTAATTTCTTTTTTTGTTTTTGCTTTTTAAAAAATTGGTATTAAAAGAGATCATTTAAAAGCATAGATCAAAATCCATGTTGTCAGCTCATTATGTCAAGTGTTCAAGTGTTCCGGCACTGGCATTTCCTAGAGTGGCTCTCAAAATTTTGAGTCTTTTTGGGTTCTTTTTAAAGAGCCCTATAGATGAATCCTATTTACCCATTCCAGAATGAATGACAGTGGTCTTTGGGGGGTTTGATGTATTGAACTAACTCCATTAGACTAAACTGCTGATGGACAGAGCTTGTCCCTTGTTCATGGATATGTCCCAAGTCACTAGCACTAAGCCCAGCATATACCAGGTGCTCAGAAAATTTTTTAAATCAATGAATGAAACTTATTATGTAGAATCTGGAGGGGTTCAGGAGTCATAGTAGGAGGGAAGGGGAAGAGAAATGTAATCCCCTGAACTCTTATGCACTGATCAACTGCTTGGCTCTGCATACATTCATGGGTATTTCTTGCCTATCTTTAAATTTTTTTTTTTTTATTTATGATAGTCAGAGAGAGAGAGAGAGAGAGAGAGAGGCAGAGACACAGGCAGAGGGAGAAGCAGGCTCCATGCACCGGGAGCCCGACGTGGGACTCGATCCCAGGTCCCCAGGATCACACCCTGGGCCAAAGGCAGGCGCTAAACCGCTGCGCCACCCAGGGATCCCCTATCTTTAAATTAATAGCTTAGTTATCACTGTCTTTCTTCAGCAACCCTTCCCAATCACTCGGGTCTGGGTTATTTGTCCCTCCTGTAGGTTCCTAGCTATCCCTCACAGTGCACTGTAAGTGCTCACTTATGGGCTGTGCCTCCTCACCAGATGGTAAAACCCATGAGGGTGGGAACAGTGAGTTTCTTGCTCACCGCTGGAGCACTCAGCCTCTTCAGTGGGTTGTTTGGTCTCATCTTGACCAGGTTTCCATGAGGGAAGAAGCATTAAAATTACATCCAGAAACGATAGATCCAGGTAGGTTAAATGACTTACCAAAGTCAAGGAGCTTATAAATGGCAGAGCCTGTATTAAATCCAGAAGTAGCCACAAGGTCTGTTTTTATTTCTATTCAACACTGCTGGGCTACTTTATGATACTGATGATTTGGTGCCTAGATCCTGGGAAAAGTTTATGCAATGAGAAAAATGTTGCTAGAGATACGTTCAGGGAAGCCCATGGATCTGCCACCTGAGACACAGAAGTTTCCAGTCTTCTGTTGACCATTTCTAATGTAGTTATGTTGATTCTGTCCCTTGCAACTGCATCCCCAAAGCTCTGTGTTTGTTTTCAATATTTCATTTATAAAAGTAAACTCAGTGCCTGGACAGCTGGGTATATAGGCAAACAATAAGATATCATACATTTCAATTTCAACATGAGCCAGAGGGACTCTCTATCAAATCAGGCAAAAGCCTGACTGGAAAGAAGGGATAAAATTTTATCAAGAGAATGTATTAAAAACAGATGGAATTGGGAAATAGGTACAAGTACAAATCATACATACAGTACCTCTGCTGCCCCTAACTATATTGTGGAAGCGCAGACTACAGATTCCTAAAGCCAATCTGAGGACAAAATAAAAGAAAAGTGGACAAACATCCTCGGGGTAACTTTAAGTTAGTCAGTTAGGTCTTTTTCAAGTGCTCTCTGTTGCATAGTCAGGGTCTGGGGAGATGGAAACAAAAGTTTCAGAATTTGTTTATTAGCCTAATAGGAAAAGAAGATAGAGAAATGGCAAGGGAGAAATAGAACACCCTCAGGGTTTTATTACTCAGAGCGACGTCTTTAGAGAGGTGGAAGACAAGGCAAGGGGAAGTTTAGATTTATGTTTCCTATATATGAGCCAGGATATTTTTCGAAAAGCTTTCAAAGACGCCTGAAACTTCTTAATTTTTTATCATCTTGGAATGAATATGGCTTTGAACAAATTCTATATTTTTAATTATTATTATTTTTTTGATAGTGCACAGGACAAGGGATCCAGACTGATGAAAACTTTTTTCTTTCTTTCATAGAAAGCATTTCTTTTACCTCTACTTCCAAGAATATTATGACAGGGAAGAGATTTTAAAGATTCCTTAGTCCTACCCTTTACTTCACAGATCAGAGGTTTAAACATTTGGCAATGTTAAACAACCTTTCCACCCTGCCCCTGTTTCCTTGACCTTTAGAAAGGGTTCCAGGTTTAACACAACAAGCAAAGGCTGTGTTGTTGGTTTAATGGCTGAGATGCCACCCTTTGCCCGATTGGGAGTCCTCCCCAGAAGGTCAAATCCATCAGAGGTTGGCCAGTTTCCACCTTCCCTGGGGGCTGTGTCCCCCGGAAAAGCTATCTTGCCCTCTTAAGCTTACACTTTGGGATGGTGTTATTAGGGCAATATTATAGGTTTCAACTCCCCGACGTAAACTGTGAAGGATCTATTTCTCTATCTCCAATAATTATTAGGGCACAGTAGGAATAGACACATATAAGCACAACAGGAAGACAGAAAAACATAATAAAGCAGAGTTTTTATTACATTAACAGAGGCGGTATAAGGGAAACTGGATAAGGGGTGTATGGGAACTGTCCATTTTATCTTTTCCATTTTTGGTAAATCTAACACTGTTGTAAAAACTATAGCACATTAGACAAACAAACAAACAAAGACCACGGGCTGCAGATTTTTTGCTTCCTACATTTTGCCTGGTCCCTTACGTGTGTTATTCTAGGTCCAAAAGCTGCTTAGCTAACTGAAATACCAAGCTGATACCCACAGGTAGAAAAACCTGTTAGTTCACTTATAGACTAAATAGAAACCTCAATCTCTTAGTGCTTAGAGCTACCTTTAGGTAATATTCTGCAGAAAAGAAAAGGAAAAAAAAAAAAAAAAGAAACCTAACAACAAAAAATGGTTGGGTCTTGTTTGAGTAGCATGGCCTCTGAATATTTTTCTACCTTAAATCTTGTAGGAAGCACAGATTCCCCGAGGCCAGCATTTATAGTGATTCTTGTACTCGCTGCACTTTCCCAGGGAGGATGGATTTTATGTGTAATTATGAAGAAGAAAAATTATATTTAAACAGAGACCATACTTTGTTGTTATCATGACCATGACCAAAAAATCTGGGGTATAATAAATAAATAAATAAAAGTAAAAGAAAGAAAGAAAGAAAAGAATGAAATTAGTTTGCATCCTAACAGCCACAACAAAAAAAAGCAGCGAAGAATCAGAAGTATGATTTAGAAGGAGAGAGATGAAAAATCACAGTTGTGTTGTTTCATGTTCAGAAAATGAATACATCAGTGCTCAACACCGCGGAGCAGTAGACAGCAGCTTCAGCTGTTCCTCTGGAGGAAGGCGATGAACTAGTTGAGGGTAAAGGAATAGAAACTAAAGGGCCCCGCCAGCTGCCACGCACGCATCACCCCGATCGCGTTTCTGTGGATGGTGCGCACCGGAGAGGCTTCGGCTTGTTAGTATTTACCCACACATTATTCACAAAATGGTATGAGCTCATCTTCAGACATACACTTCTAAAAGAAATAATCTGCGATGAGAGCAAGAACCCTTCGCATATTAAATTTATAGGACGTGGAGAAGTTAATCAATCATTTCTTATTAAGGCTGGATTCCTTCCCCCTTTCTTTGACACGGTGATGCATGCGTGCGACTGGACATCCCGAGCCCAACATTTGGGAGCACGTGGATGAAAGCAAAGACATTCCGCTACTAATAAAAATCATTTCCTAAGGCATATGTTCGTGGGGGGTATTGGTTGGGTCTGAGCTCCGTTCTTTTACAAAGAGCCTTGAAAAGCGAGTCCCCTTCCCCCACCCCCCTGCTTTGCCTCGCAGCTGGAGAAGCCACCTCGCTTCCCCTCCACTCTACTGGGGTGACGAGATAGCAACTGACGTCAGCTCGGGCTGATTGCGTCACGACCGCAGGCAAATCGCCGCTCTTGCCAAAGCGCTTCTTCTCTCGCCTTCTGGAAAGGCCTCCGGATTCGGGTTCGGTCCAGGCGGCGGGGCTGGTGGCCCGCGTGTAAGCCGGGGCTTCCACCACACACCTCACTTCCGGCGGGGGACGGGGCGGGGGGCGGGGCGTGTGTCTGCACGAGGTCTCGCGTGAAGTGGCTCTGCGGGAGCCGGAGCGGGAGCGGGAGCGGGTGCGACGCACGCGGCGGCGCAGGCGTCGGCCGCCCCGAGACCCACCGACACCCTTCGGGAGGTCGCAGCAGGCCCGACGCTGCGGGGGCTTCCCTGGCACCGGGCTGTGCCCCCGCGGCCACGTGGGGAGGCGGCGGCAGAGCCCCTCGGAGCGCCGCGTGCCTCCCGGAGGACGGCGAGAGCCGCAGCCCCGGCGGCTGCTGGGCCGCGGAGGCGGGTGAGCGGGTCCCCCGAGGCGCTGGCTTAGAACTGTGTGTGGCCGGCGCAGAGGGCTGAGGGGACCTTGACGGCTGTCAGACTCCTTCCCGGAGCAGCTGAATACGGGCCGGGGGGCCGGGCCGATTCACCTCCATCTCCACCTCCCCAGCGAGGAGTCCCAGTGTCCCCCTCCCTCCCGCCCGGGAAACAGCCGACACAGGTTGCCCCTGATTGCGGGGGGGGGGGGGGGGGCGGCCACACGGGGCCGCGCAGTGCCCGCCTTCAAGGAGACTGGAACGGGGCAGAAAACGAGATGTCCAGAACATGCAACAAGTCCATGTCCTCCCAAACCAGGCGAATATTTACGTAGGAGTGGGGACCTCATAGATCGCCGGGGGCAAACGGCGGCACCGGAGCTTTAAGAATGTGAAAGGCAGAGCAGGAAATGTCCTCACTGTGCACGAATACTGATACCTGCCTGACTCGTTGTTTAGTTCCTCCTTACATAGCGATAACCCCCCTTCTATTCTTTTTTTTTTTTTTAAATAAATTTTTATTTATTTATGATAGTCACAGAGAGAGAGAGAGAGAGGCAGAGACACAGGCAGAGGGAGAAGCAGGCTCCATGCCGGGAGCCCAATGTGGGATTCGATCCCGGGTCTCCAGGATCACGCCCTGGGCCAAAGGCAGGCGCCAAACCGCTGCGCCAAACCGCTGCGCCACCCAGGGATCCCCCCCCCCCCCCTTCTATTCTGCTGCAGAAAACACTGGTTCCCTTAACAGGCGTTAAACCAACACTAATTCCTGCGGTTTCCTGATCAATAGCAAAACGGAGCACACGCAGATATATATATATATTTTTTCGTGTTGGTTAAAACTCTGTGGACTGCAAGATATTCCCCCTCTGATGCAGTTTTTATAGTCAGGTCTTCTAGGTATCATAAGAAACAAAATTAAGAGTAATATATGTTCATTTTTAAAATAAGCCAAACTAAGCTATAAAATTTTAGATGCCTTTGAGTGTACCTCAAAGAATGTGACATCAGCAGTTATATAATTTTATTGCTGATGTTAAGTCTGTGACAAACTCTCAGCTACAGTTTGCTCTGGATGTCGGAAAATGAACCTTATGAATTTTAATGCCTTTTACTTTTGACATTGATTTATGTTTTGTACAGCTGTACTTTTCTATACACTGATATAAATAAACAGCATCCTTAATAGAACATTTGGAGAATGCCTTGTTCCAAAGTGTTACTTTTTAACATCAGCTGGAGGTTGTTTAAGTGATAATATTCAAAGTGTGTACACTAATCACAACAATTTGAAGTGATATAAAGATGTCTATAAATGTTTGTGTGTTTGTTTTACAGATTCAAGCTTTTAGGTATGAAAACAGTGTTCAAATAAAGCTGCTAGAGGTACTTTCAAACACTGCCAAAAACAAAGATGACATGATGATAGTCTAATAGACTTACAGCCAGCACCTGACAGTGAGTCAGTTAGATATGAGGTGTTTGTGCTCATTCAAGGGCAAAGTTTGGCCTCCAAGGTGGGGGAACAGAGGGCATAGGAAGGGATATTTTTCTGTACCCTTCCTGTGTATGATTTATGCAGTCATTGGATGGCATCTTAATTAAGTTGACTTTATTCACCTAACAGACATTTGGAAACCAGCTCCGTGGAAGTTGTGAGGCACCCAGAGAGCACAAACTTCTATCTTTTACCTCATGGATCCAATGTAACTGTTACCGAAGGTAGGAAGGCTTCTTATGAGCCAACTTTTCCATACTCTTGTATCTTTCTTTCTTTCACTCAGTGGTAGGAGATGCCTTCAGAGCGAAGGAAAGGTCTCCATCGTGAGGAGTTTTTGGCACATGTTGCCCCACTTGTACTCTCTAATTCATGGCTCTCCGTGACCCAAGAATGCACACTCTTCCCAAGAGTGGAAGTGTCCGTGTGTTGTTAGGAACTATTCATATATTTAACAGATATGATTTTTACTCCATAAAATGCAGGGACTGGGAATACCACATTCATTTACTTTGTGAGTCAGCTAATCACTCTGAGTCTCCACACACCTAGCTGGCAGGAAATGAAATTCTGATCATTTTCAGGGGAAACTTTTCACTCTTATCAGGGTAGTAAAAGAACTTCAGCAGTCTCTTGAATTCCAGAACATTTTGGGGACAGTCTTGGGTGTTCACTTTGGTACCTGTCCCTACTACGACTATACCTGTTATCTAATCTTCAATGATCCGTGCATTGTGAACTCTTTTAGTGAGATAGCAGTCATGTTATTTGCAACTGAATTCTGCACGCCCAAATTATCTTTTGAAAGGGTAGTTTCCTTTGAAATGGTAGGTAGGCATTGTGTACCTTCTCATGAAGTTTTTCCTGCTTTTTCTTAACAACAAAGAACTCAGGAACTTGGCAGGTTCGCAGCTAGTCCATATGGCAGTCGAGGAGAAGACATCCTGCCCTAAAGACACTTGAGCACTCTCTGCCAGGAAATTGTCTCCATTGTGAATGGTGCCCCCTGGTTGTAAACAACTGCACTACTGTATATGGCAGCTCAGCAGAGGTCAGAGATTTCTTTTTTTTACTTTGTTCTCCTCAGTACTACAAATGTGAGAATTATCGAGCTGAAGGGGGACTTTATGATTATTTGACAGTTCGGAAAACTGAGGCCCAATAGGCAAAATGCGTCGTCAAATGTAGTTGATGAAAGGCATGGAATTAGGGCCCGTATCTTCTCACTCGTTCGCTGCAACATTTTCCACTTGGATAAAATTTTAAAAACCCAACGTTGGTTTAAAAAAATAAAGATAATAAATATACAGATGTGGGAAGTTAACTTTATTATCAAACGATTCACCCCAATAAAAATGACAAAAACAGATTCCGTCTGCTGTTTAAAGTACGGCTACTTTATCAAAAGCAAACTTGCACACAATTTCTAGAAATGTGTTTTTGTTTAGAGCAGAATACTCCTGGGTAAGTAGTGATACAATGTTAAGGTCTGCATGGTGTTTCATATGCTAAAAACCATAGTTACCTCTTCTGAAGGGCTTCCCTCAACAGACTTACTGAATAGTGAAGAAAAGTTAGCAGCAGCCACTTGTTAGGCCTAGGAAAACTGTTTCCAAATGATCTGCGTTATTTAAAAAAATAGTCAGCGTTCAGTATCTTGAAACTGTGGTATCGGTATCATTGTCTCTCTCCAGCTTAACACAGCCAGGCCAGCTTCTCCCTCAGTCTTTCCTCTTAATTTTCCTATTAGTCGTTTGTGAGAGCAGAGCAGGCTTGATGCCACAGTACTTTTGAAGGTGCCTAATGATGCTGGTGGAATCAGCAATACAATCAACAAGGAACAAATGGTAAAGCTCTTGGTGTAAGCATCCTGCTTTCTCCTATCCATATATTTACTTTTGATGATAAACGGTGAAGTGTCTCTGAGTTTAGGGACTTAATCGCTTCTACTTTTAATAGTGGATGATACTTCCACAGGTAGAACAAATTACATAGATTCATTATATTTTTACTCAGTCTAAATATCCTCTACCTTATATGTTGCAAAGTAGAGTATTTTAGGTCCACTTTTTTTTTTTTTTTCTAGAGCCACCATATTTTTTATACCATGAAGAGTCACCTGGGCTATGAACACTAATGTTTTGAAGAGATTTTGTTTTGAACAGTTTCTGTGCATAGCATGGTAGATAGTAAAGACAAACGCAAGAAAATAATGATTTTTTTTTTTTAATAAGAAAAGACCCACCCCACCCACATTTCTATATACCAGGTTCATTTTTCTATTTGAAGTCAATCTCCTTTCATCTCCTATCTTCTAATCAGGTCACAGGAAAGGGCAAAATCACCCAGCAGGCCTCAGAATCTAGTTATTATCCAAACAGGAACATTTATAATATCTAACTAGAAAAATGAGGTAAACAAAATGTAAGTACAGTACATTGCCTCAATTTTATATGATGAAATGGGAATAATAAAGCTTATAAGATCATAAAAGTAACATCATAAACATCATTATGCAGCTAATGGGATGGGAATTAAGGGTGGTAGATTGCTTGCTCTAGGCCTGATGACATTCTTTCTTCTTAGCCACCTTGCATTATCAAGAAAATAGAACATTGAAATGGCTGCATTTACTGGCTACAGGATGTGAAATGCAGTCCTGAACTCTGGGCCTTTACTTACTAAGTAATTAGAGAGACACTATCACGCAAGACCAGTGAGGTTCGTTTGTTAGGAAGGGAATGCTCTCTTCTGCTCTCGAAAATTTAGAGAATAAGACAATTGGAGAACATTTCTCCACCCCCTCCTTCCCTAATATATCTTTCCTTTCTTTTGATTGACATCAGCTATGAGACTAGTTGACAAAATTACACACTTCGTGACATTTTTTTTTCTGGCTACAAAATTTGCATTAAGCTTGGCAACATTAAACTCTAAAGCATTTGTTTTTCCACTCTCTGGTCTTTCTTGCCAGTGGTTTCCCCTTCCGAGTGCTCCCTACATCTCCATTAAGGGACTATAGTTCTTAGGCTACCTGTCCAGAGAATTTTCTCACAAATTGTCTCATAAGCAATTTAACCATGTGAACCAAACTGACGAGTCACAAAATCAAGAATGAATAAATTCCTATTTGATAATTTGATTATCTGGATTAACTGACTGTTATATTGAGGGACTCCCCCATCTTCTTAAAGATGGGATGGATTATCTCGTTATAGCTGCCAAATCATTATAAGTGGTAAAATGAACTGATAGTGCCATGCAGTCAAAACAGCAGATCTACTGTCTGTCTATGGCACATTCTGATAGAGCATAGAAAAGAAACACCAAGTCATTGGTTGACATGCATGAGGTTTGGTATTTCTTCTAGCTTCGAGACATATGAGTCAATGTTTTATTTCTGTGAATAATATATATAACATTGCTTTAAAAAAAAAAAAAAACCCTGCTTCCTAAGAGGGTTCTTCAAAGATAAGATGTGAACTAGCATGTCCCCTTCTAAGTGCTTTCTTGCCCAGGTTATTTCTGATACCACTTCCAGGTCCCCATCAACCCTAGACTCTTACCGGACATTATTGTGCATTTGTTAGCTCATTTAAAAGTCTTTGCACTTTCAATCCAGGTATTATGTCTCCTTAGATTAACAAAATAGATATTTTGTGAGTCCTAACACAAAATTTTAAGATTATATGTTATTCTCGTTGTTGAGATTTAAAAAAATTCTTCCTACTTCATTCAGCATTAGCTCTCCCTACCAGCTTGAGAATATACATAAATGTCATCAACACGATTTCCATGTCATCTCTTCATTGAATATTAAATATTGATAGAAATATTGAGCAGAACATGAAAAAAGCAGGAGCCCAGGGAATACCAGTATAGATGATCCCTCTAGAATGGTGTTTTTAAACTTAACTATTACACAGCAGTCAATTTTTTGAAGGGAAAAATTGTTTATCCTCAGTGTTGACTTGGGCTTTTATAATTATTAATGAAATACATGAAAACATATTCATATGCATAGTACTTATACAGATATAAGAACAACAATTTACAAATTGTTCAAAGGAGAAATAAAATTAACAACATTAATTTTAAAAGATGCAAAAATTTTAAACTAACTATAAAGCAATGGTATTAAACTTAATAGTAGAAATATTACTTTAGTGTGTAGTTTTAATTTTATCAGTTTTTGGCTATTAAGAGTGGAGATGGACATGACTGTCTTAGATCCAGCTTTAATGGGAATGCTTCCAATACATCATAAGTATATACAAAGGTTGCTTTAAAGTTTCGACAAATATCTTTTTATAGGGTTAAAGATATGTCCTGCTTTTTTTGGGCTCTAAAGTGCATGCGCGCGCGCGTGTGTGTGTATAGGTGCATTTACAGATGGATATACTGATTTATAAGAGAATATGGAATTGAATGTTGATGATAATGTTTTTTTTTCTCTTTCAATATGTTGCTGTGGTGACTATAATATAATATTATTCATTTTCTATCTCTTGTTAGAGGGAATTTGTTAATAGTTTATTTGGGATTTTTGTACCTAAACTACTAAATCAAATTAAACTGGCCATTTGTTTTCTGTCCCTGTACAGTTCTTTCTCCTGTGGTTTTAACATCAAAGATAGGTTAGCCTCATAAATAATTTTGGTAGTTTTCTTTCTTATTTTATGGTTTAGAAACAAGTGTTTTCTCAAAGTTTGTGACTTGCCTTTTCATTCTCTGTAAATGTCTCTCTCAAAGGACAGAGGTTTTTAATTTTGAAGAAATGCAATTTATCAATTTTATTTTATAGGTTATATTTTTTATGGCCTAGATAAGAAACCTTTGCCTAACCCAAGTTCATAAAGATTTTCCCTTGTGTTTTCTTATAGAAGTTTCATAGCTTTACATTTTACATTTAGGTCTACAGTCCATTTTCAGTTAATTTTTTATGGCACGAAAATTTTCTTTTACTTATGGATATAAAGTTGTTCCAGTACCATTTATTAAAAAGACCATCAGCTGAATTGTCATTGAACATTTGTCAAAAATCAGTAATATATACATACGTGTATATATATGAAATCTGATATTAATGATATATACATGGAGTTACACATAGATATGTAATATCTATGACTTTGTCCTATACCATTGAGTATTCCTATAGCAGCCATTGGTTCTATACCATAGCATTATTCCTCTTAATATCAATGTTACACTGTCTTGATTGACATAGCTTTATAATATGTCTTGAAATCAGGTAGTATTAATCCTCCAATTCTATTTTCTTCTTTAAAGTTGTTTTAGCTCTTAGAAGTCCTTTACTTTTCCATGTGAGCTTTAGAGTAAGCTTGTCAACTTTTCCAAAGTGTCTACTGGGATTTTGTTTGGGTCATCAGTATGGAGAGGGTTGACATCTTAATAATATTGAGACTTCCAATCCTTTTACCTAATACATGTCTCCCCTTACTTTTGTCTTCTTTTATTTCTCTAACCAGTATTTTGTAGTTTTTAGTTTATTGATATTGCGCATATTTTATCAGATATATTGCTAAATATTATGGATTTTTGAAGATACCATATAAATGGTATTTTTGCTATTATAAAATATTTGTTAGTATACAAAAACATAATTAACTATTGTAATTGATCATGTGCCCTGCAACCTTGCAAGACAAACTTATTACTTGTAGTAGCTTTTTCTAAAGATTGTTTCATATTTTATACAGAAGATCATTCACCTGCAAATAGATTTATTCTTCCTTTCCAATCTATATGTCTTTTATTCATTTTCATAGCCTTATTGAGTTGGCAGAAGTTTCTAGTAAAATACTAAATAGGGGTGTGACAATAGATATCTTTATTTGTAACCTGAACTTAGAGGGAAAGCCTTCAGTCTTTCACTACTAAGTATAATGTTAGCTGTAGGCTTTATGTTGATGCCTTGTGTCAGATTGTAGAAGCTTCCTCTATACCAAGTTTTCTGAGATTTTTGAAAAATCAGGAATGATTATTGAATTTTATTAAATTTTTTTCCACATCGATTGAGATGATTATATGTTCTTTTCTTTAAAGTATGTTTATACAGTGAATTATATTGATTGATGTTTGAATGTTAAACTCCTCTTGTAATTCTGGGTTAAACCCAACTTATTTACTGTGGTAGGCAGAATTTTAAGATGGTCCCTGAGATCCCTACCTCTTAGTGTATACAATCTACCCTTGAGTACTGGGGGTATCTGTTAACATGAAGAGATAATCACTATCTAGATGATATTAGGTTATATAAAATATCTTTGTAGCTGTCTAGAGAAAGATTCAACTGTTGGTTTTTAAAAAATAAGTTACCATGTTTTGAGAGGGCCATGCTACTAGGACCTTAGGGCATCCCCTGAAAGCTGAGAGTGACCTCAGCCAACAGCTAGCAAGAATATGGGGACGTCAGTTTTATAATCACAAGAAATTGATTTTGCCAACAACCTGAATGAACTTGGAAGGGAACTGTGAGCCTCAGATGAGATTGCAGCCCTGGGCTTTAAATTAAGTCTGCCTTGTAAGACTTGAACAGAGGACCCAGGCAACCCAAGTCTGGACTCTTGACTTATAGATATTGTAAGATAATAAATTTGTATTGTTTTAGGCCACTAAGTTTGTGATAATTTATTATGCCGCAATAGAAAACTAATGGAGTCATGATATACTTTGTATATATTATTGGGTTTGATTTGCTGAATTTCTTTTAAGAACATTTTCATCTAAGTTCAAGGGAGATATTGATATGTGGTTTTCTTATGCCTTTGTCTGATTTTAGTATCTGGTTAATGCTGGCCTCACAGAATAAGTTTGGAAATATCTCCTATCTTTCACCTTTCTGGGAGAGTTTGTGTAAAATTTCTTTTCTAGATGTTTGGTCACAATCAACAGTGGAAGGATCTGGGCCTGGAGTTTTCCTTGTGGGAAGGTTTTAAACTACAAATTCAATCCTTTTAATAGAAATAGGATGATTCACATCATCTATTTCTTCTTCTGTGGGGTATGGTGATTTGTATCTTGCGTGGAAAGCGTCCTTCCATCCAAGTTGTAAAATTCATTGACAGGAAGTTATGTATAATATGTATTTATTATCATTTTAGTATCTATAGACTCTGTAGTGATGCCATTTATCTGAATATTGGCAATTTGTATCTTTTTTTTTCCTGCTAAGTGTGGTTAAAGGGTGATCAGTTCTATTGATCTTCTCAAAGAACCAGCTTCTGATTTCATCGATGTTCTCTATTGTTTTTGTTTCTTCTTTCATTTGTTGATCTTTATTATTCCATTTCTTTGGTTTACTTTGGGTTCCATTTTTTTTTTTTTACCCCTAATTCTTAAGATAGAAGCTATGGTACTTAGTTTGAGAACTATCATTTCTTCAGTTATATTTACTTCAGAATTCCACAATTTTGATATGCCTTTTCATTTTTGTTTAGTTCATAATACTTATTTTTCACTTTGATTCCTTCTGGTCCTATTTATTATTTAAAAATAAGTTATTTAGTTTCCAAATATTTGGGAATTATCAATGTATATTTCTGTTATTGATTTTTATTTCATTCACTGTGGTCAGAAAATATACTTTATATATTTTAAATCCTTTTATGTTTATTGAGACTTATGGTCTAGCATATTGTTAATGTTGAAACATGCCCCATATGCCATTGAAAAGAATATGTTTTCTTGTGTTGCTCGTATATGTTCAGTACTTGAACTATTGGGCAGAATAATTTCAGAGTTTTATAGGTGATTCTATTTCTCCCTTTGTGCTAGCACAGCATTTTCCTTGAGGTTATGACTTTGGTCTTTCAGGTGGAGATTTTTTAATCACTTTTCAGCCAGTAGCAACATTTTTCTACCTCCTAGAACAGTGCAATGAGCCCAATTCCACCTCCCCAAAATTCTCAGTCTGTGGCCTAGAAATACCTCACTTCATAGGCATTAAGATTCCAGTTGTTAAAGGACATACATGTTCTACATCATTCTGTGCAGTGTGGTACATCATCAAATCCAGGTCCACTATGACTGCAGATTTTCTTCATTTCTATTAACTGAAGATTTCCCTTTTTACTTTTGAACTTGGCTATACATTTTTCATAACTCTTCAGATATTTTAAGTGGAATGTGTGTGATGTGAAGCAAAGGAGGCTTTTTGTATTTTCTCAGTCTGGCATCTGGACTGAAAACTCTTAATCTGTATGGCTTTTTAAAATTTTTTTTTTTATCTTGGTTACAATGACTCTAATTCAGAGAATTACTATTTGAATAAATATGTTGAACAAGGTGACATTAATAATATTAAACTTCTGTTTAAAAATTTAGAGTAATTTAGAGCTCTTCCTTACCTATGAATCTACCTTTGAGAGATTGTGAATGGTAATTTTAATGATGTGTCACCTGATAACATTGTAATGCATTCTTTCTTGTTCATGTTAAGATATGGTTTGGTTATCTTTTTGATATTATTAAAAATGAAATTAGATAAACTTATAATTTGCTTTTTGCTAGGATCAGAGACAGAAATAGCAAAGAAATTCATTGAGTATCTCTCTTATGATTGCTGGTGAACTATAATTATAAGAACAGGTCTGATTCTGTGCATCGGTCCTTTTGACGTTGGCATGTTGACAAAATCATGACTTGTGATGCCTCAATTCTTCTTTAACTTCTATGCAAATTACTTTGAAAATCTAGTTTATGCACCATCCTTCAACTTCACTTGGCCTTCCTTTGGAACATATATACAACCGTATACATGCATGCAACTGTAAGTAATGAAATTACATTACATGGCAGTAGTTATGTACAAAATCAGGATTTGGATAATTTAGAGTATGTGTAAATTAATTTTGTATTTCTTATTAAAATTAAGCCACAGAATTCTAAATATTATTAAAGATTATTATTAAGAAATATTGTTTTAGGCTCTAGAATATATTTTTCAACCAAAAATACAAGAGTAAGCCTGCTAGGAGGGTTGTCATTGTATTGGGGGTGATGCCAAGGGGACATTATAAACTTCTCAGACATGTACTAACACTTGGCTCTCTTATAGCAACACTTGTCTCACTGTTAAGTGAGCATGCTCTTTTAGACTGAGCATCTCTTTCTTAGGGAGATCTTATTAGTAGTAAATCAGATAAGGTTAGGGTTTGTAAAAAGTTGGAGAGTTTCAATGAGAATGAATACAATTCTCTTCCTCTGTTCTTTAGACACACAATCTAATGCTAGATGAAATAGTAAAGACATAACTGGAAAGGCATAACTTGTCTCAAATGTTCTGCACAATCCACTCTATGTGAAATAGAACAGCTATCTAAGTGATGAGTTAGGATAAAATTTGGGCCTTCTGATTCAGGACAGATATAGACAGCAGTATCTGAAAGTTTAGTAGGGAGAAAATGTGCCAGTGAATAGAGTCTGGAGTCTGGGAAGTGCTCTTGCTTACTGAAGGAGGCTGAAAAATTGCTGACTTACTGGTTGTGGTTATGGCTTTATAGGAAGCTTTGGGCTTAGGGAGGCAGGAAGAGAAAGACAGAGCCTCAGAATGAGAAACAACTTCAAATAATTCACTGACTAACTGACTGGATCTGCTTAAATTACCAATAAACATTACCTGGTGCAGGAGTCCCCAAATGCCATTTTAAAACTTAAATGTAGAATAGGGACTCAGCATACAGGCAGAAGCAGTCACAAAACTCTAGATCCAGAGGAAAAGAGAAACAAAAACAAGAACAAAATGAACTGGCAGATTAGATTATCCTTCAAAAATATTTGTCTCTTCCACCACGTAAGAAGTATATTTCGTCACCTCCCATATGTTGGGCTTGGCTATGTGGTATTTTTAGGCCAGTGGGATGTCAGCAGAAGCATGAATTGTGCTTGTAAGGTTGGACTATTCTTGAGTTTCCATCATGGCTATGAAAAGATGAGGATCAAAGAAATGTAAAGCAGACATGGAGCCAAGCCCAGCTAAACACTTCTTAGATCCAGGTCTCCTACTGTTGACCTGTATCCATGTGGAAGAGTAAGTGATTGTTGTTTTAAACCACTGATATTGGGGTAGTTTAGTGTACTAAATATTACTGTGGTGCTAGATACACAAAACAAAAATCCTACTTAAAAAGCTTGCAACCCAAAAATCTAAAATGTATGTAGAATCTATAAACTCATGTAATCCTGATAAGCACATGAGAGAAAGAAAAAAAATTAGAAAATCATGTTTGATGAAATTAGAGTAGCTCAACAACAGTCTTTGAAATCATTGTTTTAGGATATGAAAATAGATACATAATTTAATAATGTCTATTAAAAATAAATTTTCAAACAAAACCAGGAAGAAATGAAATGACAAAGTTGGAAAGAAAAGACTACTGTGACTGTTGGAAATAAAAAGCACAGTATTTAAAACTTTAAAAATCAATATAAAGGATAAACTCTAAGTACAGTTGAAGAGTAACTGATTGTTTCAGCCTACTTTAGCACAGAGCAAAAAAGAGGAAAAAAGCTATCAATAAGAATTGTAGATTGAGAAGCTCCCATACATATGTATATGTACATGTATATATATACACATGCTACAGGAGTTTCAAAGGATAATGGAGAAATTTTTTATACACATTGTTTAAGGAAAAATTTTACAATTTTCAGAATTTAAAGATTCTCAGAAAATTTTGTATGATAAATTTTGTATGATAACCTAAGATAAAGATGAATCCACACTAGACACACTATAGTGAAATTAAAGATTATCAAAGATAAAGACAATAATTTCAATTGCTTGTAGGGTACTGCTGACTAATAGAACTTTCTGCAGTAACAGAAATATTTTATCTTTGTTGTCTAGTACGATATCAATTAGTGCACGTGATTATTGAGTACTTGATATGTGACTAGTGAAACTATTGAGGAACTAAGTTTTTTTATTTAAAAAATGTGAATTGGGGATGCCTGAGTGGCTCAGTGGTTGAGCATCTGCCTTTGGCTCAGGACGTGATCCTGGAGTCCCAGGATCGAGTCCCACACCGGGCTTCCTGCTTCTCCCTCTGCCTGTGTCTCTGCATCTCTCTCTGTGTGTCTCTCATGAATAAATAAATAAAGCCTTAAAAAATGTGAATTAATAATAATTAAATTTAACTGGGCACATGTGACTAGTGATTACTATTTTGAATTGCACAGTTCTACAGAAAAAAAACAGGTCAATTAGGCCAACAATAGACTTCTCAATAGCCTCAATAGATGACAGAGGCAATAAAAGACCAATCTTTAAAGTGCTGAGGGGAAATTACTTTTAACAATTTTTTATACCCAGTTAAACAACCACTCTACTTTGTAGGTGAAACAAGAAACTTGCCTTTCAGATATTCAATGCAGAAAACATATTGCATTCAAACTTGCATATATACCCTTTAGATTTATTTAAAACATCAGGGAATCTTCTTTTGGTGAGTGGATACCAAAAAGCTGCTACAACTATACATTTTAATAATATTTGACAAGGTAGAGTTCAGGTCAGAAGAATCATGAGCTATAAGTGGTGCATCAGGTAAAAAAATTTCTGTGGCCATTTTGAGATTTCCATGCCATGTATTATAATTGTGACATTTACACAGAGACTACTTTTTAGGACATTTTATATCAGTCCCAATAAATTCAACTTTGAAAAAGTATACATTTCATTTCAGAACTTATGCATATGTAAATACAATGTAAAGTGGTTGGAAAAATATCCTAACATATACAAAACATTTTATCAACTATGGCAAAGAAAACACTATTAAATGCAAGAATTCATAAGGCAAATAGGAAACCAAGATACTTGATTAAAAAAAAAAAACAACAGCAGTAAACTTAATTAACCATATTGTGTAAAATAAGAATGCTAATCAAAACGTTACATTAAATAGAACCCTAATATCTAGCAACAGTAAGATCAGGAGTGAGCTTGTTCAATAAATGGTTATACTGTTAGGATTTCTTACTGCATTCAGAAGGAAGATAGACACATATTAGATTAGATGCTTCTTTTTAAAAGGTCACTTAAAAGAATATAATTAGATTATATAACTTCTAAAACAGGAAGAAAATAGTTTAATAAAAATTCATATAATCAAAAGATCAAAAAAGCAGAAAAGAAAGGAAATTAAAAACAAATGCTAAAAAAAGCTAAAATAAGGTGATTATCATTCACTTTATCAAAGGAATTATCATTCATATATTATCAAAGGAATTATTCATATATTAAACAAAATAAAGTGGTATGGCAATATTTATATTTTAACAAGGTAGGCCTTAAATGAAGCGTATTCATAAATGAGTAGAAGAATGAAGTGGTATTGCATATAATATTTAAAGGAAAAAACTGACAAGAAAACATAGCTACCATTAACTTGTATGTACTTATCAATATAACATCATAATGTGTAATAAAACAAGGACAGAATAGTGGTAAGAGATGCCCAGGGAAAGCTCCCTCCCAGACAAACATTTTTTAAGCTGGTCAAAATTAGCAACAGAAATCATTTGAAGTCTCCTGGAGGTTGGTCAAATGGCTCACAGCAGATTTGGAAGCATTTATTCAACAAAATGTACAGAAACTCAGAACAATGAGGAGCCACGGCATAAAAGCCATAGGTGCACCTCTCTCCAGCAGCTCTGCCTTACTGAACTGTTTCAGCTGGCTCAGTGGCCAAGTAGAAACTCCCGTCTCCTGCAGTTCCCTAGGGTGAATGACCATTCCGGGTGGTTTTGGCAGCCAGTGAACTTTGGCAGATCCCATTTTCCACAGCTCTGTCCCATGACAGATCTGTAAAGGCAGCCAGGCCATCCTGATCCTTTGCTGGAACTCTTAGTAGTCAGGATGGTATGGGCAGAGAAGTTGATAAGGAACGTATTCCACTTCCCCGCTGATCTGTTTTGGAGAAGGCTGCCTTCGTATGCTCAGCAGGTTGGTGGTAGCTCCCATTTTTCCCAGCTTTGTAGGACAGAAGACCTATTCTGGGTAATTTTGGCAACTGTGAACACTAGCCAACCCTATCCTATCCTTCCTGGCTCTGGGCTGTGGAAGATCCATACCTCATGGTGGCAGCAGCCAATGGTGATACTAGTTTCCCCTAGCAATGCATACACATAGCTCTTACTCCATAGGGAGAATCTAGGTGGGACAGCCAATAAAGAGTTCTTCATCTGTCCCAGCCTGTGTTTCCTAGCACAGAGGTTCTTTCCAGGAGATGGTCAAAGTAAGACTCAAACTGGCAATACCCTGCTCTTGCGAAGTGGCCCAAATTCAGCAGGACCAGACCATGGAGCAATTTATACCCCGGCATATTATCAAAAACAATTAAGCAATCAGCTGACAATTAGTGTAGGCTAAGAGCTGTATGTGATATCAATAAAGGCAGACCATTCAGGACCTTAATGAAAAGGTCAGGGAAAAAGATAGTAAAAGAGATCCTGGCTAAAATTATAAACATCTCTGGTGCTATATGCTGAAGTCTGTGCCTCTGAGGAGTGATACTAAGGGCACACTTTGTGGGAAATTGACTTCACTAATCTAATCCAGTCATGGTACTAAAAACAAGCCAACAGACCAGCAAACAACAAACCTCAGAAGAAGGAGCATCATTCATAATTGCTATATTATCTAAACTGTCCAATTTTAGAAAAAGAACATGCAAAGGAATAAAAAGGTGTGATCTATACACAAGAAAAATGGCAGACAACAGAACAACAGAAAGTACCTCCAGAGGGAGGCCCAGATGTTGGGTTTGGCAGAAAAATACTCTAAAGCAGTTATTATAAACATGATCACAGATCTAAAGGAAACCATGTTTCAAAAAATTAGAGGAAGTATGATAACATTTCATCAAATAGACACCAATAGAGATATTATAAAAATAACCAAATGGAAATTCAGAAATTCAAAAATACAATAATAAAAATGAAAATTTCACTGAAGGAGCTCAACAGTAGATTTGAATTGGCAAAAGAAACAATCAAACCTGAAGATAGATGTGTAGAGATGATACGGTCTGGAAAACAGAGGAAAAAGAATGAGGGGAAAATGAAAGAACCTAGAGAACCTAGAAAAATGTGGCATACTCTTAAGTATACCAGCATATGCATAGTGGGAGTAGCAGAGGGAGAGTAGGGAGAGAGGAACAGAAAAAAAATATTTTAAAAATAATGGCTAGGGTGCCTGAGTGGCACAGTCGATTCATCACTGGACTCTTGATTTCAGCTCAGGTCATGATCTCACAGTTGTGAGATGGAGCCCCCTTCGGGGTCTGTGCTCAGTGCAGAGTCTGCTTAAGTTTCTCAGTCATTCTCCCTTTGGCCCTTTCCACTGCACATGTGCACTCTCTCTTTCTCAAATAAATTAATAAAGCTTAAAAAAAATTATGGCTGAAAACTTTACCAAGAGGCAGAATTAGTGAACTGGGATTTCTGTTACATTTATTTTAGTCAACTGGTGTCCCACATTTCTCTGAGGCTCTTTTTAATACTTTCCTACTTTGTGGGAAGTTTAAATAATTTCTATATTGTATGTTACAATCTCCTGAGTTAAAATGTCACTTGCCTTTACTAAGAAGATAGAGATCAATTCTCTGCCATTAAACGTTTTACATTATTTTATCCAGGCAGTTCACTATCTTGTAGTTGTTCACTTTTATGTTTGAAACAAACTCGTATACAGATTCTCACATGTGTTTATACTCACATAATTTATTGTGTGCTGCTAGTTTTGTTGTTTTTGCCAGCTTTTTCTTCTAACTTTTCAAGGTTACTATTTTTTGGTACATGACTATAACTTTCTATTTATATTTAGTTATATGCTAGGAAATGTAGCATTGACACATTAGAAAAATGAAATTCCACCATACTTTTCCGGTTTCACCATATTTTCTTTAGTTGTTTTGATTTTTTTAAAAAATTGGGAATGGTTTTATCTTTTTAATGCTGTTAGCTTTTATTCTTTTAGGCATGATCATGGGACCATACCTATTTTTGCTCCAAGTAGTTTGAAATGTGCTTTCTAGTCTCTAGGGCACATTTTTTACTATAACTTAACATTCTCTTTCTTGGGTCTAATACTGTTATAGTATCCTTTATTGAACATCTACTAAGTGCCAGACAGTTTATAAGAACTTATATTTACTGCATTGATCATCTCATTTAGTCTGGATATAAATTCATGAGATATAATTATCTTTCACATTTTACTAGTGGGAAAATAGTTTTCACTAATATTTCAAGGCCACATATCTGGTGATGAAATTGAGATTTGAAAATCAACCCCTGTAAATCCTAAGTTCTATTCTTTTTACTCTACTGTCTCTTACATGGAAACTCTAAGATCTGTTAATACTTTTCCCCAAAGTTAAGACTTTCCAGTATGATTGTCTTTTATATTGTTGAAATTTCACAACTTCCTGTGGTTCCAATGGCATGACTTGGAGAAATAGGAAGCCTCTGTCAGATTTGCCCGATAAACTCAAGATTAATATGAGGGATGTCAAAAATATGTGTCCTAGAGTTTATTAGAAATTTTCTGTTTTTTTTTTTTTATTATAAAGATATATCATTACGAGGCTAAAGACAAGGGAAGAGGAAAAAAAAAATAAAATAATATTACATAATGTTTATTGGGCTCCTACCATATAGAAGATATTAAACTGAGGATCTTACATAATCTAATTTAACATTTACAAAATTAAGTAATGTTTTGTTATTTCATTATTCTCAGTATACACATAAACAGAAAAGTCTGGAAGATTGAAGAAATTATTTAACCTACTTAATGGTGAATGACTAGTACCAGGACTATTTTCACATCAGGCTATGATCAATATTGTATTCTTAATCGTTGCACAAAGGTAGAAAGAACCTATTATAAGAATTCATGAACCATAATTGTGATCAAGATATTAAATTAGTTCTTGTATATTTTAATTTTCTAGTTCTTTGTGTCAATTGTTAAATATGTGGATTTAAAAAATTCTTCTGATGTAGTTTTTGCTGGTGAACCTAGTATGATATAATAATAAGTAGCATTTACTGAGAATTTATTACATGCCAGGCAAGGTACAGCACAGGTAAATAGCAGCTCCAAGCTCTTAACCCTCTGCAATCACATTTGGTATACACACGTTATTTGTAGAATTAGTAGTAAATCTGAAATGCTAGAAATTATGAAATTTTCAACTAAAAGAACTAAATTTTTAACTTTTCAACATTTTATGATTAGGCATTTTATGAGTGAACTGAGCATTTAATGGTTAGATAACCTTAGGACATCTTAAAATGAACAAGATTAGAGTCATCCATTCTGTCTCTAGAAGAATTTGATTCATTATGCTATTCCTAAATGCCATCTAAATCTCTCCAATAATATATTTTCCTTCCCAGACTTACCACTAATTCTACAAATAATGTGTGTATAGTGAATATGACTACAGAGGGATTAGAGTCCTCCAAATAAATTATTTAGCTTTCTGTGTACAACATTTTTGCCATAAGCATCTTTGCTATAGACATCTTTACCCACAGGTATTTGTGCCACAAACATTTTTGCAGGATAAGTAATTGGTCATAAGGCAATTTTACCAGAAAAAAAATAAAATAAAATAGCTGGTTGACAGCTTGGTTTCATCAACTGATTGACAGTTTAGTTTCATTTTTCCATGACCCAGTACTCCTGTTTTTATATAAATCTTAGCCCTCATAATGGTCTGTACATTGGTGCAGAATTTTAAAACCACATTTTCCATAGAACTTTGAATTGTCTATCACTGACATATGGCAATATGCCAAGAATAACAGCAGTATAGAAAGTTTTTGCCATGCAATACAAAGGTTAGTTACAAATACGCATCCTAGTACAGTTGGACAGTTAACAATGCAAGTTTGAACTGCACAGGTCTACTTATATGTCAATTTTTTTATTAATACAATATAGTACTGTAAATATATTTTGTCTTATGATTTTCTTAATATCATTTTCTTTTTCTAGCTTTATTTTAAGAATGTAGATATAATACATATAAATATACAAAATATGTGTTAATTGGCTCTTTATGTTATCATGGCTTCTGGTCAATAGTAGGCTATTAATGTTGCTCTTTTACTTTTTGTGGTCTTATCTTTTATGCAGCAAAATTCTTGTGGCAACGATGTTGATGGGAAAGATGCTTACAATGAAAGTACCTGGAACCTATATTCTGAATAAGTCCTAGCACTACTACTTTTTAGCTCCAACGACCTTTTTATGGGATTGAAATTGTTAGTTTTATGGGCCAAAATGACAAGTGAAAGAAAACTTCTGGCTCCAAGGCATAAGACCCATTCAAGTTGAAAAAAACAAAGCTGGTTCTTGTTTTTATAGCTATGTTTGCTTTCATAAAGTATGATGCCACATTTTTAAATCATAATATTATTAGCATGTGAATAAATGGAAAGACTTCTAGAAATACTTTGTCTTTTCTCTCCTTCTTCTTTCCCTCCTCCTTTTTTTTTATCCTTAATTTTTTCCTTATCTTCCATATTCTCTTGATTTTTTAATTTTTCCCTTTGTATTTTCTTCCATTTTATTTATTAATTTTGCTCTCTTTTTTGGAGGGGATAATATATTGCTAAGTATTTCTTTGTTATTTCATTATCTGGAAGAGGTTTTATATCTATTCTAAGCAGTATTAAATGGATGAGTCTCATTTTTGCTTTTGTCCTTATGTCCTCAGAGTCCTTCACTGTGCCACCAAAGAATGGTGTCCTTGAAGGCAAATGGGTGAGGAAATTCATTTTCTTTTGTCAATAGCTGTGCTTCAATTGACCTATTTAGATATAGAGTACAATTCCAATTATAGTAACTGTACATGGCAAGACACAGACATATGCAGTGAAGTATTATACATTAAAAGCACTTGATAGAGTATACCTAGTCCATAATGTTGGTGATGATCCTGTTTTCCTCACTGGGAGTCTAAACTCTCCCTAGGATATGACACTTTGGAACTATAAACTTTGTAACACAGCTGAAAACACGGAAGCCAGAACAGATCACCAAGTGACTCATGCTTACAACACCCAAGAGAGAAGAGCAACAGTAATTGCCTCTATTACTTCAACCTCATTCAAATCTTCCTTACTTGATCTCAAGTAAGAGAGTATTAAGTATTGGCTCCTTTTTGGAGAGTTTGATGTTTTACCCTCAAGATGTTCTTGTCTAAGGTTTGAGAAGCCAATTCTTGAGAAGAGCTTCCTGAAAGAAACAAAACTAGGTTTGAAGAAAGAATGTGAATGTTGTGTATAAAGACTTGTATTTTAGAAATAACTTAGTGGTGTCTACTGGGTTCCTGAAACTTTCCTATAAACCAGAACATATACATTTCCTGCTATGTGAGGGGTACATTAAGCTCTGAGTTTATTTTCCATGGCTGGTTTATCAGAAAACAGTATGAAATTATTAAAAGACTCTCTCAAGCAGAAGAAGAAAAGGAAAGAATGTACTATGAATGTTGGCAAGAAGGATGACTTGGAGCTACTAATTAAGAATTCTTGCTCTCGGGGATCCCTGGGTGGCTTAGCGGTTTAGCGTCTGCCTTTGGCCCAGGGCATGATCCTGGAGTCTCGGGATCGAGTCCCACATCAGGCTCCCTGCATGGAGCCTGCTTCTCCCTCTGCCTGTGTCTCTGCCTCTCTCTCTCTCTGTCTCTGTCTCTCATGAATAAATAATAAAATAAAATCTTAAAAGAAAAAAGTGTGCTTTCTCTCCATTCAAATTTGTCTCTTCCTAGTGTAAAATTCTCATATCTGATGTGAGGAAGTCAAGGGGAAAATGAAAAAACAAAAACAAGTATCCTTAGCTGACTCTACTGGCTTCTTAACTGGTAAGTGGTTATCTTCCAACTGACTAAAGTGATGATGTGATTGTCAGAGAGTTGAACAGTGAGCAAAGACAACCTCATTTAGATAAGTGGAAAGCCGTTGGTGAGCAACTGCTAGGAAAACAAAGATCATCTGATATGACTAAGATCTATAATTATGAGAACATGATGGCTTGGGTATTCCTTCTTAGGTAGTGACAAAAGCTTAGCAACAAACCTAGGACTGGGAAGAGTCCAGGTTGAAGGGGTTGGGGGGGCGGGGGGGGAGGTGAGAGAAAGGGAAGTAAAGGGGGTTGGAGAGGGAGAGGGAAAGAGAGAGAGAAAAAGAGAGAGGGGAGAGAGAGAAAGATAGAGAAGGGGAGACAGACACAGGCTAGCAACTCAAGCAAGGAATCCCTACAAGCCCCCATGTAGTATTAATGCTGTACTTCCTCTTAGAGGCATGAGAGCACCAAATGTCAGACAGTAGAAACTTGGGGCAGGATAGTTTACCAGCTGAGTGTCTAATGCAGAGCTATAGAAAAAAGTGAGATAGATGGGGAAAACAAACAATAAACAGGACTAGAATTTGTAGCGACATTTTGAGAGTAAAGGAGAATATTCATCTACCTCATGACAGGTGCTTATATGCAGTAATGACATTTTTTTCCCCATACAAACGCAACTTAGATTGGTACTTTTTTTTTTTTAAGGGAATTTTTTTTTTTTTTAAATATACAAAGGTAATTTGGGACGAGGAGCTTAAACTGGGTGCTTACACTTTTATCCAATGCCAGTTACTTTGTGTGGCATGTAATATTTCACATAGATCCTCTTCTCTTTTCTTTTTTTTCTCTTCTCTCTCTCTTTTTTTTTGTATGTATGTGTATCCTTGAACCTATTGTCTCAGTAGAGACCCTTCTGATGATGGCGTAGGAGTGTGACCTTATCTCAATGGCTCTTTTCTCTCTCTCTCTCTCTCTCTCACTGCTTTTAACATCAGCAGGACAAGTAAAGAGGTGGTAGTGGAAAAGAGGTCTTTTTTCTTGCTTTTCTGATATTAATGAATCTAGATGAAACAGGAAAAAGACACTAGTTACTTATTTTGCTTTCTGAGTCCTATATTCTGGCTTCCATATCCCCTTCTTCTGACTTCACGGGTGGAAAAATGTATCAACATCCTAGATGTAAGCCTTATAGGAGATGAGTCTGGATGGAGAAAGGACTCTGCAGCTGAAACATGGGCATCTATAGCATAACAAAGCAGAGATAAAAGAAGAATGGACTTCCTCAGACCTCTACTGCCTTCTCCTTAGTGAGCTCTCTTTGGTCATCTGTGTTCATGAACTTCTGCGAAAGAAAATGAATAACCAAGGTAACCACAAGTGCAGTAAGGGGGTAGGTAGCTTGTCCTTCGGTTTAGAAAGTTGATGTAGATTGAATTTAGGGCAAATTCCTTTTCTAAGTCCTAGAGAGTCCCTTCCCCTCCTCTTCCACCAAGCACATTCATAGAATTACAGTAAATTTGCATAAGTTTGGGTTTTTGTCCCTTAGAGATTAGCTAGGTTGGCCTCTATCCACACTTTTCCTGGGAAGAAACTGAGGCATGAAAAGTTTGATGAATTTTGCCAAAATGACAGCTCTGGACTCGAATCTAGGTCTCCTACTTCTTAGCTTAGCTCTTAACCCAGTGCTATTAACCCATGAAGCTATTTCATGCCCCGGGCTATAAACAGGATTTAAAAACAAACCAAACCAAACCAAAACAAAACAAAACAAAAAAAACCAATTTCTCTCCAGCTTTTAGATCTTTGCAAGCTATTAAGTATTTTTTAAAGAATCTTAAAATAAAAGCTGTAGTTTTAGGAAACTTGGAAGTCCACATATTTCTCTTAGTGGTGTGGATTTTGTTTTTGTTTTTGTTCTTGTTTCATTTTCCCTCATAATGAGGTTTTTTGTTTTTAATAGAATGAAGCACTTGATAGACTCAGATTGATACTTAGAGAAAAATGCTCTGTAATATAAAATAATGGTTCAGCGGTTGGTATTGGAGTCTCTTAGCTCTGGTTTCATTTGAGCTACACACTTCTTTGCTAAGCATGTGACCTTGGGCAAGTATGTTAATCTCTTAAGAGCCTCCATTTCCTTGTCCTCAAAATTTGGGGCATAAAAACACTTTTATCATAGCACTGTTGTGATGATTAATTAAGATAAGGTATATGTAATGCATTATTTGCATAGTGTTAGGCTCTTAGCAAGTACTCAGTTAAATGTGGTTCTGTGTGTGTGCTTATATGTGTGTTTACAAACATGTTTATGACCCAGGAACAATTTTTTGTTCTCCTCCTGTGATGCTGGATTAGTCCCAATGGTGACAGATAACAGTTTGTTCTCAAAGCATAGTCATAAATATGTGTAAAAAAATGAGACACTTTGTAAGCAAACATATGAGCCTAACATATCAGTTTGGAGATGCTATTTCAGCATCTTGAAAAGTGTTGTGGAGGAATATAGGCATTTCAGATAGTAATAGGTATTATACAAAAAAATTCATTAGCTAAATGATTAAGAAAGGCTGACTTACACAAATTAAAAGGTTGTTTTTTTTTTTTTTCTTTCTCTACAAGATTTCTTAAGAGTTCTTAATTGCTAAAGGACATTGTGATTTCCAAAAATGGAATATTTTGCCAGGAAGCACTTTTTTTCTTCAGACATCTAATGGACCTAGACAGTCATTTTAGGTAAAGCTGTTCTATTCTTATACCAATTACATGGCCACAGTTCCAGAGTCTTTTGGAAGGCTCTTGAGGGAATCACCTTGCAGTTCCGTGGAACTGGCACGTAGTTTTAGTAACATTTTTCTTTTTTAAAAAACAAAAACCAGAATAATTTTTACCCTGTAAACTTGCTTCCTTTTAAAAAAAAAAAAAATTATTTATTTATTTGAGAGAGAGAGAAAGAAAGAGAGCGAGCATACACAGAGGGTGAGAGAATGAGAGGGAGAAGCAGATTTCCTGCTGAGAAGGGAGCTCAATGCAGGTCTTGATCCCAGGACCCTGGGATCATGACCTGAGCCCACGGCAGACGCTTGACCAACTGAGCCACCCAGATATCCCTTCCTTCTTTATTTTTATGTTTAATTGTAGTAAAACCATACATAACATAAAATTTACCATCTTAACCACTTTTATGTGCATAGTTCAGTAGAAGTACATTTACATTGCTGTACAGCCAATCTCCAGAATTCTTTTTATCTTGCAAAAATGAAACTCTATACCCATTAAACAGTTCCCCATTCTCTTCTGCCCCCAGCCCCTGTGAACCATCATCTTCCTTTCCATCTCCATAAATTTGACTACTTCTGGATATCTTGCATAAGTGGGATCATAAAATATTTGTACTTCTGTAACTGGCATATTTCACTTCGCATCAGTCAGCATAATTAACACTAACCATTGCAGCAGACAAACCAGAAACCTTCACTGCCTGACATAAGACAGTTACTTTCTCACTCATTTAGAGAGACCAGTGTGAGTCAGAGGATCCTCCTATGTCTTATGGTTATGCCCTTTAGAAGACATGGACTTTAAAGTGATTGGGCGGGAGGTTGGGGAGTGGGGTGGTGGAAATGAAGAATGGAGTAGGCATCAAGACTCCTAAGTGCTCTGGCTGGCCCTGAAGCAACCCCTGGCATACCTTCTTATAGTCCAGTGGCTTACCTTAGATACATAGCACTAATCCATCTGGAGTGCAAGTTGGGAAATATAGAGGAACCCATGGAATCTGGGAGGCACTGACTCATGAGAAATGTTTAATGAACTTGTCACAATAGTGACTATTGAGATTTTGCTAATGTTTATTAAGTGGAGCACCAGATGCTGGCTGGTAAGTTGCAGTTCAGACCACAGGAGGTCCTGGAGGAAGGACAACTGTGAGGGGCTGCCTAGAACAGCCCCTGGAACATCATGGAAGAGCGCAGAGGGAAAGCAGGACCTGGGGCTCATGTCTTCATTAGGGTGAGTGTGTCCTTTGGGGTTTCCCCAGCTGGGTCTGGATTGACCAGTTCAAACTGAAGAGTTGGGTTTTGGTAAGCTTCATGGTGGTATTATTATAAGGCACATGGGTGCTGGGAGGTAGGGAAGACTGTTGAAATCACATCAGAACCTTACGTTTGCTTGTGACTGACGCTGCTATCCAGGACAGGAGCTCGAAGGAGAGGCTAATGTCAGTTTCAAGTCCCCGCAGACTGCTTGGCCAAACAGAATGCATGTCGAGGCAGCAATATCATGGATTAGTTTAGCTCTACTCTCAACACTAACTGTATTTAAAAAAAATAGTGTGCATGAGACTTATGTGTGCATGACTTATTTAGTCCACAAAATTGGTGGACATAGGAATTCATAAACCTCTTGCGATAACTGTAAGGTGTGCACCAGGATTTTGTGGACAAGATGGTCTAGTGTTTATCATTAATCAGGACAATACTGTGATTTTTAAAAAGCAGATGATTAGAAGCATGGATCTTATGACAATATAATTTCTAGATAAGAGCAGCCCTGAATTCAACAGATGAATGTATTTATTGTTTTTAAAATTCTCCAGAGAGAACATTAATGGTGACATTTTCTCCCATAACCACTCCTGTGATAAGCTTAATTTCAGTTATTTTGATATGGGATTTTGGAATTATTCTTTACTGTGTATTCTTCTTTGCCTCTATTGTGCAATAAATTAAGCTTACCATTTCGATTTGAAATTGCCATGTTGATAATAGTTGTCTTGACTAATTGATCATGCTTTAAGTGTTTTTTTTTTTATTAAAAGGATATTCATTAATTCTTGTATATACAACTCACTCAAATTCAGATGAAATGGGCAGCCTGGGTGGCCCAGCAGTTTAGCGCTGCCTTCAGCCCAGGGTGTGGTCCTGGAGACCTGGGATGGAGTCCCATGTCAGGGTCCGTGCATGGAATGGAGCCTGCTTCTCCCTCTGCCTATGTCTGTGCCTCTCTCTTTGTGTCTCTCCTGAATAAATAAATAAAGTCTTTAAAAAACTTCGGTTGAAAAGCCTATGACATATTAAGTATTCAATAACGTATGCTTTATACCTTATGTTTGACTGTCCACAGTAATTACATGAAGACTGCCTGCATTATACCCAAAAACTCAATTAAAAAGTGCTAAGGCTGTGAAACTGTTTAGCATCACACATATAGACAAAGTAAAAAAAAAAAAAAAAAAAAAAAAAGTTGTTTGAGTGACTCTAACTTATAAAAACTACTGAATTCCATCAAAACACATTATATATTGAAACATAGTGACAGCGCATAACAGTATTGCCTTATGCTTTATTACGGTGGCTAATTTTAGCCCCTAACATGGTTTCTGGTGGCCTTGTCTAACACATTTGAGAAAAATAGATATTACTTTCCACCTTGCTGTGAACTCACTTGGGAAGCCTCAACTTCTTTTTCAAAAATAGAGCCAATAACCAGTTATTTCAAAAATATATTTTTTGCAATGACTGGAATTTATTGAAATTCTATTTCTACAGCAACTGTGAGGATCATCTTGCATTATCAGGGGTTCTTATGCATTTTGAACATACTTAAACTTATATGTAATATTTAATTAATACTAGATCAGATCTTTATAAAGTTGTAATCCAGAGTTACGATTTACAAATCACTCTTTTGATATTAAACTTGGAGAATGAATATCTGTAATGGATGAGATGTGTGTAGGGTTAATCACAGAAGATTTGCATAGATGTAAAGATGTCTAGAAGATTCTCCAACATAAGGGAATATGGGGATCCAGAGTTCCTAGGAGAAAACGGGAATAATAAAATCATAGTTTGAAGGAAAGAACTGAGTTCTATTATATGATCTTCAGGGGTTCTAATTACAATATGAAAGCTCTGTAGCTCTCATAGATTATTTTAGAAATGCATTTCTCAGCCAAAACTAAGTATTTTGGTTTCTGGTAGATTCATTCATTTTCTTTCAGTTAGACTGGCTCACACTCATTTATTCACTTTCATCATTAAAGAAAACAGAGCAGTGGCTCAGTTGGTTAAGCATCCAACTCTTGGTTTCATGATTTTTCAGTCATGGGATGAAGCCCCACATTGGACTCCTTGCTCTATGCAGAGTCTGCTTCAGATTCTGTCTCCCTCCACTATACCCCTTCCTGCTTGCACCCCCCCCCCAAATAAATAAATAAAATCTTAAAAAAATAGAGCAAAATGATATCTCTCAGTTCATGCGAGTCAGTGGTAGAAAAACAATACTAAGATCCTTAGTCTGCTAGCTTTCAGTTTGGGTCATAGCATGCAGAAGTACTCTATGTCCTTTAAATCAAGTTATTTAAAATTCTTCCATGATGTTTTTCCTTAGTAATATGTTGTTTTCTCAATACATTTTTTTTTGCTAGAGAAAAATATGAATTAATTTCTTACCAGTTCTGTGCATCATTCCACTTTCATTTATATTAAATGCATTCTATAAATCCTGCAGGTTTGTTTTGGATTGTTTATAGAAATATACTGGGAAGGAAAGGATGATTGCTAAGCTGGATTTCAGTAATGGAGTAATCAGAGACTTTCATAGAGTTCATTTTATTCCTTATTTATGATTTATAGTTGTTTCTTTAACTGCCTGCAAGGTACATGAAGAAGCATAAGCCAGAAAACTATGAAAACATACATAAATATTTATTCAAATGTGTTATTTTTTTGCCTGATAACAATGCTTTTTTTTTTTTTTAAGTTTTCTCTATTGGAGCATATTTTTCAGAGCAACTCACTCAAGTTTCTTCTGTTTTGTTTTGCTTTTATTTGTTTTTGCAAATTATTAGGGAAGAGTCAAGTTTTATTCTCCCAAAAGAAATTGCACTCACTGCAACTTTATCACACCCTAAGTTGAAAAGCATGAGAATGTGATAATGATGCTGTTACCATTGTTTCCCAAGGAGCACAGGTGAGAGGCAAAGCAAGTAGACAATCAGGTCACACTCCCAGTCTCACCTTCTACATAATCTGAAGCATAAAAGGAGCTTTGCCCAGATCCAGAATTTATAATACCATTCTCATCTGTGTGTAGGGATGTGTGTGTGTGTGTGTGTGTGTGTGCACACGTGCCCACCTTTCATTCCTTAGCAATCTCTCTAGGGATGTTAATATTGTGCCTAAACAATGGATTGGAAAGTAAAACATTCAAACAGCTGCAAACACTGAATAACTGTTTTGACTCCAGTGTACCAATTTTACTGGATTCATCATTGTTTTAATGTTGCTAGAAAGAGCCAGAATAAGGAAATCTATGGGCCTAATGATAAGCCCGAACATCCCTTTCTCATTAATATCAAGTGCAGACACTATGAAAAGTATATTTGTAACACTTATTCCAGATATCAGCTGGATGGCTGTGTTAACAATAGTGGCAAAGTGCTTGGGTTCTACAATCAGAATGCTGTGCTTCACGTTATGGCTCTGCTCCTCTCCAGCTGTAATCCTATGTGAGTTACTTAACCTTTTGGGACTCAATTTCCTCCTCTGTAAAATGTGCGTATTCTACCCTAGTTTTGCTATTGGGATTATATGTACTAAATCATTCAACAACTATAAAATGTGTTAAAGATCTCAGTACAATGCCAGACACTTGGTACTTGGTAAAATTAGCTAACCTTTGGTATGTAACGTCTCACTGAAGATTCTACAGTTGACTGACATTGTCATCAGAGAATATTAGTTGGGTATCGAATAATTATGTCTAGAAGAAGAGTGAGTCCATTCATTTTGAAGACACATTGAAGATGTTTTAAAGGTGATAGGATACAAAACAACCCTCTTCGTGATTGAAGAAAAGATCTCTATTGGCACACTAAAGCAAAAAAAGGAAAACAGCATATGATTTACAGAAGGAGATAAAATTGATAGGCGTTAGGATTGTTTAACAATCTCTGATTTTCAGTGGAAGAAAAATATTACCTTATCTAAGGCAGAAACAACTTGGCTCAGAGCAGACTCATTACATAGGACAGACTGCTTATGAAATCTTTGTGACAGGAATCTCAAATTATGCATCAATTCATTTAACAGCCAGAATTCTGGAGGGAATGAATTTATTGGTTTGTTTTTTGTTTTTGTTTTTGTTTTTAGAATGTTAAATGTATAATGCTTGAGTACACATTGCTTAGTATTTGCTATTTGGCCTTGAATGATGTATTTAATGGATGCCCATTTTCATGGAAGCATGATCTGAGAGTATATATTTCGACACCAATAACAGCAGCAGAAGCAACAAAACAGTCCCACAGAGAGTTTGTATTCCTAAATACATGTGGATGTCAATAGCTTCATTATTTATTTGTTTATTCATTCATTCATTTGCTCATTCATTTATTTATGCATGCATATAAGCAAACAATCTGGTCAAAGTTATTCTGTATTTTATGATGGTTGAGATTATAATCAGATAATAGTAATAGTATTTCATGGTAATAGTTAACACTAAAACTTAGAGCGGCATCTATTTTCTATGATAAAGACAGTAAACATTTTTGAACATGCAGGAACTCAGATAATGTAGTTACCATGAGACCTTCTTGAAGACACTACTGGAGGCTGATATTCAGGCAATTTAGAGATGAACAGAAAAGCTATGGAGAGAGGTTGGTATAGAACATTAGGAGAGTAGGGCTAAGACACCAGAATTTAAGATTATGATGGAAGGGCTGCCATCGAAAGACTAAGTATTAAGATTTCAGGATTAGTAGGCAGACCAATGTGAGAATTATGGTTTCAGAACACAATACAACTGTCATAAATCTTGATAATGAATAATTCATGTAATTAGGAAAAGTTGGGAAGAAAGGGTAAGTGTGTACATGAAAAGGAAGAGTAAGTGCGGTTGTTTCTTTATATTTTACAACAATGGATCAAAATATATACTTAGAACTGATAAATCTAGTAACAGGAGTATAAAGCCATTTAACAGATAAAAGCTAAATGTTAAGAAGGATTTTTTAATCTGCAAAAATTGATGGTAAAGGAAGAGAGGAAATGGGATAGCAGAAAATCATTCTATATACTAACTTAATTACTGCTCACATAACATTTTGAAAGGAGCTATATAAATAAATAAGCAGATAATTTTAATAAACCACTGCATTGATAACTGTGTTGGGAAATGGTATAAATTATAATTTATATAAGGGGCAAAACAGTGATATATAGCAAAGATTTAAAAATACACATATTCCTTGATTTAAAATTCCATTCAAAAATGTATCCTGTAAACTCCAACATGGGTGAAATGATGTATATACAGTTATCATCATTTGTAAGTGAAAGATTAAAAACACCAAAATGGGATGCCTGGGTGGCTCAGCAATTGGGTGTATCTGCCTTTGGCTCAGGGCTTGATCCTGGAGTATGGGGATCGAGTCCCACGTCGGGTTCCCTGCATGGAGCCTGCTTCTCCCTCTGCCTGTGCCTCTGCCTCTCTGTGTGTGTCTCATTAATGAATAAATAAAATCTTAAAAAAAAATTAAAACACCAAAATGTCCATCAGTAGGGGACCAATGAAATAAAAATTTAAAAGTACACAGTAGAGAGGTAAAGAAGGATAGGAAATTTTATGTGCTGATATGGAGTGATATCCAAGGTATAATAAGTGAAAAAAAAAAATGAGAAGGGTGCATACTACCATTTTTAAAAAATGTAAAAAAAAAATGCTTATATGTTTATTAAATATCTCTAGATGCATACTACCATTTTTAAAAAATGTAAAAAAAATGCTTATATGTTTATTAAATATCTCTATCTATTTACCTAAAAATTTCATAGCATTTTAAAGGGGAGATCTGAGAGGTGGGGGGGAATTCATTTTAGATCTTCTTTACTCATTTTTAAATGTTGTAGCATTAGTATTCATTCAAAAATGAATTAAAAATGTAAATTAAAAATGAGAAGTATTCATCTGGGTCATTTGTGACCTCAGTGAAAATGGCTCTTTGGAATGGTTTGAACGGAGTAAGTTGAGAGGAAAATGAGGGTTGAGAAATTGTAGAAAGGACAATAAACACATAGACATATTTTCAATAAGTTCACTTGTGTTTGTAGTTATAGATGAGGGCAATAGAGTTATAGGTAATAGATATAGATAGACCATAAGATAAATAGATAATGGAAAAGATTGACAATACTTCAATATATTTGCATGGTAGTGAGGGGGATGATCCAGTATCTAGGATGTAAATTTTACCCAAAGTAATGACTTTCATTTTAAAACATTAGATTTTTTTTTTTTTTTCTGATAGGAACTATATCCCAGGACTTGCTATTAAGGCCCCCTTCCTTGGTGGCAATAGGTACATTTTATCTCTATTTCTGTGATAAAAGGAGGCAGAGAGGATAATTGAGTAGATGGAACAGAGTCACATGATCATGGGAAAAGGCAGTCCTGTTGGGGCTGGCAGGCAGCATAGTATACTATCTCCACCTTGCTGGTCTTGCTACTTTCAGATTCCACCATTATTAGTATGTGCTGCTTGGGAGAGTTGAAGGGAGGAGCAAGTGACAGGACATTTTGGTCTAGCCCTACAAAACAAATGGAATACAGTTATTGTGTGAAAAAGAGAGATGGAGAAAAGTTATGAAATATTTCTATTTCAAGATCTACAGTTCTGTAGAGATTTATTTTGCTTTCCATTCCAACATATATTCTACTTTTGTAGTTTATCTGTAATTTTGGGGAAAATGTATTTTGTTTATTGTGTCTGCCTCTCACCTCCCGCTCATCCTGCAGTTCACACCCAATCCAAGCCATGGCCACCTACACCCAAATGTCTTCTCTCTTCCTATTCTTTTCTGATGTACTCTTCTATGGCTTTCTATTTCTATCATGTGGAAACGATTCCACTTTCTCACCAATGGGCTCTCCCCCTTATTCTGCTCTAACTTCATTTTTTGAAGCTCTCTATTGACAATACAGACAAGTAGGTGGAGTTATTGCATATTGTTTTGGTAGATGAGTGAGTAGAAATTCTAGCACCTACAACGGGGGCCTGTGAATTGAACACAGGGTCAGTCAATGTTAATTAAATTAATAGCGCTTGCTTTCGCAGCACATACACTAAAATTGGAATGGCACAAAGGAAATTAGCATGGCCCCTGTGCAAGGATGGTGTCTACAGTAACAAATAATACACTTTCAAGAGAAGTGGACTGGTTTAATTGAAGGCAGCTCTGTTAACAGGACTGTCCAACAAGAAACGGGACCAGACTTTTCTTTCAAAGTATGCCAAGTTTTCATTATGATCACCTAACTCCCAATTTGTTATAGTGGAATTTCTTCATTAGATAGGCAGTTGGGTCTGAAGATGTCTAAAATCTTTCCAAATCTTAATAATTGATGATCATTGGATTCATTCTCTACTTTTCATCAAAGCTCATACTTGTGTCTGCATTGCTTGTGAAGAAGTCAACTTACTTATTGTAAAGTGATTCACTTTTTAATAAGATCTTAGTTCTGTATAAAATTGAAAATAATTGTATATTAAAAAAAATATCAACCTTCCTAGATACTCAATCAGCTTTTGCCAGAGGGCTTTTTTTGAAATGAGCTGAGACAGAGGCACATGACTGCACAGGCCTCTAGCACAGTGAGGGCAACCAAGTTGAGAGACAACTTGCTCAGCTGTTCAAAAGAAGGGAAAGGTACTGGTTCCAGACCTGCTCCAGAGAGAAGCTCAAAGGTACTCAGCACTGGCAGAACAAAGAACCCTAGGAGGGAAGCTTCGCTCCAAAAAGGAGGCTTTTGCTTCAGGAGAAGACTGTTCCAGGAAAAAGAGACTGGCTGTTTCAAACTCAAAAAAACAAAAACAAAAACAAAAACAAAAACAAAACAGTAGCAGCTGATCTCATGGCTCTTAGCAAAATAGTGAGTAGAAAAGAAATATTAACTTGAATCCAGCTGAGAGAAGTGGATCAAAGTAAACCTACTGCATACCTAGGAAGAGAAATGACTGTTTCTTGTATTTAGCTTTGGCTTTCTTTTCATAAACAGATTTTGTATTTTTCTATTATTTGTGACTGACAAATGTGCTTTGAAACTATAAGCTCTTTTTGTTTGTTTTCTCCATATCATTCATATTTAATTCTAGGGACATTTATGGATTGACTCTTATAGAGCAGACAGTATGTAAGGTGATGCAGTTTAAAAATAATAGGACATGGTTCCTTACCATATAGGAGTCTGGTGAGATAGCCGTACAACTCATGGTGATAGCCGGGAGTGGCTAAAAAAGTATAGGTTTTGGAATAAGATGGGATGAAATTTAAATTCTGATTCTATCATTTCTTATCTATAAGGACAAAGAAAAGTAAAATGAATTCTAATCTTCAGTTCCCTTATCTTTAAAATGTGGATATATCTCATGGGTTGTTGTGAAAATTAGATGAGGTTATGTATATTATTGACTAAATTGGATCCCTCCCCAATTTATATGTGGAAGCTCTAATGCCCAATGTGACTGCATTTGAAGATAAGGGTTGAAGGATTAATCCATTTATTTGTGGGGAGAACGGCAGAAGTATTTCTAGCAAAAACATGAGGAAACATACTTGGGAGATTTCATTCACTAAACTGAATGCTAGAAGATGTGGTTGGAAAGATCCAGATCTCAGCTGTAAATGTTAACCTGCACGGATATCTCATTTCCCTCTGGCTTCATTCTTTACTTTTTCCTGTCTTTCTGGCTACCTCAGAGTTGACCTGTAAGGACTGTAAATAGAGGTTCTCATGTATTCTGGCTTTTCCTGCTAGTAGAAAATACCAGAGGGAAGTGTAGACAGAGATCAAGATATCTATCACTCTGGTTCTTTCTCTGGGGGGTAGTCTCCAACTGACTGTGTCCACTGATTGATAATCACTACCACATATAAGTTGACCAGTTCTAAGTCTCTTTCTTTCTAGGTTCTAGGAACCTCTCCTTTACTTTGTTGCTTTATGCCTAAGGAGGGCAATGAATCTTCCTTTGAGACTTCTGGATTCTTGCATTTTCCCTTTGTAATTTTCCATATCCTGTCTATAGCATTGTGATTCATTGTTTTAGGACAACAAACAAATGGGGCACTTGGGTGGGTCAGTGGTTAAGCATCTGCCTTTGGCTCAGGTTGTGATCCCAGAGTCCTGGGATTGAGTCCCATATCTAGTTCCCTGCAGGGAGCCTGTTTCTCCCTCTGCCTATGTTTCTGCCTCTCTGTGTCTCTCATGAATAAATAGATAAAATCTTTTTTAAAAGAAAAACAAATGAAAACTATCCTAGAGTTTTCCTGATTTAAGTATAATCTGTTTCCTGTTAGAACTTTACTGATGAGTATTGGTTTCTGTATTAAGAATTTACTCATTAATTCATTTATTGTATCATAGACATTAGTTGAATGCTTATAAGGGTACTGCTGCTGAATGCTATGTCTGGTCTCATGAGCTTAAAGTCAGGTGTGAGATATATACAAATAAAGAGCAATAACAGAATAGCATAATAGGTGTTAAAATGAAGAAAGTTTACGGTGCTTTGGACTACATTGCAATGATACCTGACCTGAATAGGGTTTGAGTAATAGTATGCACTGTGAGATTGGCACAGTGGAAGATAAGAATACAGAAATTTAGTACATAACAAGATGGTACTACATTCTGGGAATGAAAATGGATGATGGGGCAAAACATTGTAGATCTAGCTGTATATAGTTTGTCTAAAGAATTAGTCACAGAAGCACTATGCTGAGAATGGTCCATAGCCTTGGCCTGGACTGATCTGGATGTGGTCTTGTGTTAGGAAGATTTAGGGATAATCTGACCTCATTAGATGACATCAATTTTGGTCCTTTATAAAAAAAATTGAGGTAAAATTGACATACAAAATTATATTAGCTTCAGGTATATGACATAATGATTTAAAACTTGTATATATTGTGAAATGATCACCACAATAATTCTGGTTAACATCCATCATACTGCATTACAGAATTTTTTTCTTATAAACTTTTAAAATTTATTCTCTTAGCAACTTTCAAATATGCAATATAGTATTCTTACCTATAGTTGTCATGCAGCACATTACATCTCCATGACTTACTGATTTTATAACTGAAACTTTATACCTTTGACTTCCTTGACCCACTTTGCACACCATAATCCCCACCTCTGGCAACCATGAATCCTATAAGCTTTTTTTTTTAGATCCCACATATAATGAGATCATATAGTATGTGTCTTTCTCTGACTTATTCCACTTAGCATAATGCCTTAAGTTCTATCCATGTTGTTGCAAATGACAAGATTCTATTCCTTTTTTATGGCTGAATAAATATTCCAGTGTGTGTGTGTGTGTGTGTGCGTGTGTATCACCTCTTCTTTATCCATTCATTAATGGATACTTAAGGTGTCCCATTAATGGACACTTAAGTTGTCCCATGTCTTAGCTATTGTAAATAACACAGCTATGAGTATGGGGATACCTGTATCTTTTCAAGTTGGTGTTTTCATTTTCTTCAGATAGATATCCAAATGTGGAATTGTTGGATCATATCGGAATTTGATTTTTAGTTTTTTGAGAAAATACTGTACTGTTTTCCATAGTGGCTATATTGATTTACATTCAACAGTGCACAAGGATTTTTTTTTCCACATCTTTGCCAACACATTTCTTAGTTTTTCAACAATAGCCATTCAAACAGGTATGAGATGATATCTCATTGTGATTTTGATTTTAATTTACTGGGTGATTAGTGATGTTGATTGTCTTTTCATGCACCTGTTGGCTCTGTGTATGTCTTCTTTGGAAAAATATCTGTTGAGATCCTCTGCCCATTTTAAAATCAGATTGTTACTGAGATGCATGAGTTCCTTGTATAGTTTGCATATTAATTTCTTATCAGATATATGATTTGCAAATATTTTTCACATTCATCAGGTTGCCTTTTCATTTTGCTGATAATTTCTTTTGCTGTGAAGAAGCTTTTTAGTTTGATGTAGTCCCACTTGTCTGTTTTTGCTTTTGTTGCCTTTGCCTTGGTGTCAAGTTTAAAAAATCATTATCAAGACTAATGTCAAGGAGCTTACCACCTATGTTTTCTAAGAGTTTTACAGTTTCAGGCCTTATGTTCAAGACTATAATCCATTTAGACTAAATTTTGAGCGAATATTTGTGTATGGTGTAAAGTAGTGGTCCAGTTTTTTTTTCTTTTTCTTTTTCTTTTTCTTTTTCTTTTTCTTTTTCTTTTTCTTTTCTTTCTTCTTTTTTTTTTTTTTTTTTTTTTTTTGCGTGTAGCTGTCCAGGTTTCCCAACACCATTTATTAAAAAGACTATCTTTTTCCTGTTGTATATTCTTGTCTCCATTGTCATAGAGATTAAGCAGCCATTTGAGTGTAGGTTTATTTCTAGGCTTTCTATTCTGTTTTATAGATCTGTGTGTCTATTTTTGTGCCAGTACCATACTGCTTTCATTACTACAGATTTGTGGTATATTTTGAAATATGGGATTGTGAGACCTCCAGTTTTGTTCTTCTTCCTAAGACTGCTTTGACTATTCAAGGTCTTTTATTGTTCCATACAAATTTTAAGGTTGTTCTATCTCTGTGAAAAATTCCATTGGATTTTTGACAGGGATAACATTGAATCTGATGATTGCTTTGGGTAGTATGGACATTTTAACTATGAATCATTCCAATCTATGAGCATAGAATATCTTTAATTTTTTGCATCATCTTCAATGTCTTTCATCAGTCTCTTATAGTTTTCAGTGTACAGGTCTTTCCTCTCCTTGGTATTTATTCCTAGGTATTTTATTATTTTTGATGCAATTGTAAATGGGATTGTTTTCTTAATTTCTCTTACTGATTGTTCATTACTAATGTATAGAAATGAAACAGATTTCTGTATATTGATTTTGTATCCTGAAAAACTTTACTGAATTTATTAGTTTTAACAGTTTTTTAGTGGTGTGTTTAGGGTTTTCTACATATAACATCATGCCATGTGCAAAAAGTGATAGTTTTAATTCTTCCTTCGTTCTTCCTTCCAATTTGAATGATTCTTATTTCTCTTGCCTAAGTGTTCTGGGTTGGACTTCCAATACTATATTGAATAAAAGTGGCAAGAGTGGGCATCTCTTGTTCCTGATCTTAGAGATATAATGCCTGACAGAGTGAAACATAATGACACTAGATACACACAATTTGTTTAAAGAATTATGATGAGAATGGTCCATAACCTTGGAACTTATCTGGATATGGTCCTTGTCATGGAAGGATTTGTGGATAATCTGACCTCATTTACTGAAGTAAATTTTGGTTCTCAATTGTTGATGGAAGTTTAGGTAACAGTGTGTATTTGCAATATGCAACTGGAAGTCATCTTGCTCTCAAATTTGTCTTCTATACCTCAGAAATAATATTTTGATTTCCCCCGGGACACAAGGCTGGTTCAACACTCGTGAAACAATCAATGTGATTCATCATATCAGCAAGAGAAAAACCAAGAACCATATGATCCTCTTATTAGATGCAGAGAAAGCATTTGACAAAATACAGCATCCATTCCTGATCAAAACTCTTCAGAGTGTAGGGATAGAGGGAACATTCCTCAACATCTTAAAAGCCATCTATGAAAAGCCCACAGCAAATATCATTCTCAATGGGGAAGCACTGGGATCCTTTCTCCTAAGATCAGGAACAAGACAGGGATGTCCACTCTCACCACTGCTGTTCAACATAGTACTGGAAGTCCTAGCCTCAGCAATCAGACAACAAAAAGACATTAAAGGCATTCAAATTGGCAAAAAAGAAGTCAAACTCTCCCTCTTCGCCGATGACATGATACTCTACTTAGAAAACCCAAAAGCCTCCACCCCAAGATTGCTAGAACTCACACAGCAATTTGGTAGCGTGGCAGGATACAAAATCAATGCCCAGAAATCAATGGCATTTCTATACACTAACAATGAGACTGAAGAAAGAGAAATTAAGGAGTCAATCCCATTTACAATTGCACCCAAAAGCATAAGATACCTAGGAATAAACATAACCAAAGAGGTAAAGGATCTATACCCTAAAAACTATAGAACACTTCTGAAAGAAATTGAGGAAGACACAAAGAGACGGAAAAATATTCCATACTCATGGATTGGCAGAATTAATATTGTGAAAATGTCAATGTTACCCAGGGCAATATACACGTTTAATGCAATCCCTATCAAAATACCATGGACTTTCTTCAGAGAGTTAGAACAAATTATTTTAAGATTTGTGTGGAATCAGAAAAGACCCCGAATAGCCAGGGGAATTTAAAAAAAAAAAAAACCATATCTGGGGGCATCACAATGCCAGATTTCAGGTTGTACTACAAAGCTGTGGTCATCAAGACAGTGTGGTACTGGCACAAAAACAGACACATAGATCAATGGAACAGAATAGAGAACCCAGAAGTGGACCCTGAACTTTATGGTCAACTAATATTCGATAAAGAAGGAAAGACTATCCACTGGAAGAAAGACAGTCTCTTCAATAAATGGTGCTGGGAAAATTGGACATCCACATGCAGAAGAACGAAACTAGACCACTCTCTTTCACCATACACAAAGATAAACTCAAAATGGATGAAAGATCTAAATGTGAGACAAGATTCCATCAAAATCCTAGAGGAGAACACAGGTAACACCCTTTTTGAACTCAGCCACAGTAACTTCTTGCAAGATACATCCACGAAGGCAAAAGAAACAAAAGCAAAAATGAACTATTGGGACTTCATCAAGATAAGAAGCTTTTGCACAGCACAGGATACAGTCAACAAAACTCGAAGACAACCTACAGAATGGGAGAAGATATTTGCAAATGACGTATCAGATAAAGGGCTAGTTTCCAAGATCTATAAAGAACTTATTAAACTCAACACCAAAGAAACAAACAATCCAATCATGAAATGGGCAAAAGACATGAAGAGAAATCTCACAGAGGAAGACATAGACATGGCCAACACGCACATGAGAAAATGCTCTGCATCACTTGCCATCAGGGAAATACAAATCAAAACCACAATGAGATACCACCTCACACCAGTGAGAATGGGGGAAATGATTTCCTATTTCTCATTGTTTTTCTTTTTCATCTAAAGATTTCTGAAATGGGTAATGCTCATATTAGGTGTGTGTGTGTGTGTGTGTTTTGAGAAATAGAACCAATAAGACGTAGATATAGATTCTTATTTTAAGAAATTTGCTCATATATTGGGCCAAGGGGAGGGGGATTAGTACATCTAAAATCCAGAGGGCAGACCCCACAGCCTGGAGTCCTAGGGAAGAATTACTGTTTCAATCTAGAGACTAAAGGCAGACCAGAAACAGAATTTTTCTTCCTTAAGAGACTTCAGTCTTTTCTTTTAAGGCCTTTGGCTGATTAGATAAGGCTTACTTATATTAAGAGAGATAACCTGATTCACTGAAAGCCTACTGATTTAAACATTAACTATAACTAAAAAAATACCCTCACAGCAGCATGTAGACATGTGTCTGACCAATAGCTGAGTACCATCACCTTGTGTGATGGCCAGTCATTATGTGATTACCATGTGTGGCAGCCATCACAATCAATGTACATGACCTCCATATCTTCTCCCCCTGTTCCCTGGCTCAGCCTTTAGCAACCCACATTCTAATCCATTACTAACCTGAAGCACAGCTTTCTCAAAGGGCATACAGGATTTTCTCATTAGTAAGTCTAGTGGCTTTTTGACTGCTTTTGACCTTTTGGTAACATTTGTTGTGCGTGGTCACCTCTACCCTCATGGAACCTCTCCTTTCTTTTGACTTCTACACAATATCAGATCTTTCTTCCTGTTTCACTGGTTGTGAGCATTCCCCAAGGCTTAGTTCTTTGTCTTGGATTTCCTTCTTCTAATTCTCGTTCTTGGAGATCACATTTATTATACTCATTTCATTGCACAGGTTTGTGTCTAGGGCTTCTGAATTTCCTTATGATGTGATAGTTCAGCTAGGAGGTGTCTTTGCTTTATTACACTTCTTCAATTACTAATGAAATTATCTCAGTTTGTCCCTATAGCTTCTGGCTGTCTCCTCTATCTCGTAACATGCTGTTAGACCATTCCATATTAAAAATTTTGATTATATAGCTCTTCTGATCCAAAATCACCATCACTCTTACTTTAAATATAAGCTACCCTACCTGCTTCCTAAGGACTTTCATAGTTTTGTCAACTGTTTGATCATTTATCCTTTACTTTCCAACATGTTCTGATTAGGCAAATATATTCATGGTCATCAAATTCATTTTATCCTGTCTCACTTAGGTAATCAGTTTGTGCTGGATTCTTGGAATACAAAAACAAACAAACAAAAAATACAAGGCATGTCCCTGCCCTTCATATATGGAGATCAGTACCACAAATTCAGGAAGTAGGTGGAGAACTTATCTGCACACAACTCATGCTAATATAATTCAGCCCATGACTAAGTATTAGTTGTATTAGTCAGTTTTAGTGGACAAATGACTTACTTGATGAGGGAGTAGGGTATAATATGAAGGTCAATAGAAGCCAAGAATCAATGTGTGACCATAAAAAATAAACATCGGTTTCTCTCTTTCTCATTCAAAATCTCAGTCTTCACTAGCCCCTGTTGTTTTAATGGGTTAAAGAGAGCAGCTTTGCAATAGCTCTAGAGAGATTAAGCTGAACTTCAGGGGTGACAGTTTATGGATGGCTATTCAAAATTGTGTAGCTCCATATCTGCAATGATACTCAAGTCAGAGAAAGTGCTGCTCTGCCTCATCTGTTTTCAGTAAGGATTCCCTCATTTGGAATCCTTTACTTCTGCCAAGCATGTAAATTTAAATTATCCTTTATGCTTCAGCTCAAGAATGTTTTCTTTAGTGAAGCATTTTCATCTGTTATTTATTTCTTGATTAGTCTAGCTGTCATTGATCTTCTCCTATAATCATACATTTAATATTATTCAATAACTTTGTTACTATTTGCAACTGTTTTATGTATGTTAGTCCTATTCAAACTAGGTGGTCAAATACTCTTTAGGGAAGGGATCATGTCTTGTATTTATTTTTATTTTCTGACATTGCTAGCATAATGGTTAGAAGGTAGCAGATGCCCAACAAACTCTTATTAGCTAATTTTCTTCTGTTTGGAAGAAGTTGGGAGAAGCATAGGGCAAATACTTACTACATATCTAATGTTGTAGGCACAGTGCTAGCACAAACACACTATATATATATATATATATATATATATATGTATATATACTATATATAGTATAATTATACTGTATGCATATAATGTATGTATATAGTATAGTTATACTATATATGTGTATGTAGTATAATATAATTATCATAAAATTGCTGTAAGGAAGATATTCTTATTTTCCAGTTTTTATAATAAGAAGCAGAGACTTCTAGAGGTAAAATAATTTGGCCAAGATTACAATAATTTGTCATTGTCTGATACAATCTTTGAATTTAGGTCTGTCTGAATTTAAAGCCCATGTAATCCCTAATCCACTGTACTATCTCCTTATTACACACAGTTCCTGTAGTGGATGCTGTGATACAGTGTGCTGATTCCTCATCCAGGACTGAGGCACTTGTTCTTCCAGGAGCTGGGAGTATTGGTGGCTGAGAGCAGAGTGTTAGCTGTACTCTTCTGTGAGACTTGTCCCCAGCTGAAGAAAGCAGCCCCACCTAAGAGGATGCCTCATTTCCAGGAGCAGTCTGTATCCAGTTACGGGTCCCTGTTGGGACTACTCTGAGCAGCATTACAATTCAAGAGCTCTCAAAAGGAATGGCTAAGGCAGGACTACATTATAGTTCAACTTCTTCCTCTCCCAATCCTACTTTCTTTACTATGCCATCCCTTATGTTATCTCAAGACCTCCCCTTTAATAAAATTATGCCATGCAAATCTCTGCTCCCCAAGTAACTGACATGGCAACCTGTTTCATATCACAAGCTACATGGTTATCAGAAGAGTGTGACCTGTTCTCATCTGTTACTCATGAAGCAAACCAAAAATTCTTTCACAGAAGACTTCCAATATAGACTATAAGTGACAAAGTTTGCAGTAAGGTATTACTACTACTGTGTCTTCCTCCCTCCTTGCTTCTAATTCCAAGCCAAAAAGTTTTTACCATGAACAAGGAAGCATAGATTTTGTTATCCTCCTATAAAGCAACTCTCTTAAACTCATGCAAATTGTACAACTGTTAAGGTTGACAATATCCATGAGCATTTTTTTTTCAGAAAATGGAAGTTTGATTCTACTTCAAATAATTTGAGACTGCCCAGAACACATGAGAGAAACTATTTTGACTTACTGCAGTTATAAAATATACTTACACTGGTCCTAAATGTACCTTTCATGTGGCAAATTATAAAAGCAATCTCTAAGTCATTCCTTGTGAATCTAACAACCCTTTGATTTCAGCTCTTTCATGCTTTTGTTATATCAGAGTAATAGAACACTCTCATTGTACCTGAATACTGCTGTGCATATGTGGCCACTGTTTGGACTATGATTGGAATATTACTAAAAGCAGGCAAGTCATTTTTGGTTTTTAGTCACTATGTAAAGCACAGCTTACTGATAGAAGTTAGCTGGTGACTATTAAGGCACCAAAATTTAAACACAAGGGAAAGCAGAAATGTGTACTGAGATATTACTTTCTCGATTCTTAGGGAGCAGTGTACTCTGTCCAGACACAGCCTCTCTCTCGGGAAAATGTGGGGCAAGAAAAAAGACTGATGTAACTGGGGAGTGAGAAACAACCTTCCACCTATAGCAACTCAACTCAACTGGACAAATAACAGGAATACAGTGAAGATGGATAGAGAAGGCAGCAAAAAGTTAACATAAGTGTATGTGTTTCTATAGTTATTGATTCTGTTTACTATATTCTCCATGTAGTTAAGTGTAGCTGAAGAAGCTGATGAAAAATTTCCCTCCCATTGCCCATTTCTATTTAATCTGGGAGCTTCTGATATCTAACTGGTAACTTGATGATCCCAGGACCTTAGGTTTCATTTTGCCAAGTCTTGGGGTTACATAGTCTTTTCTCTTGCAATTTCCCTTCTTCCAGCCATCCTACAGGAGCTCACAGCTGCACTGCCATCCCCTGATACTGCAACACCAGCCATCACAGCCAAACTGTAATACATAGCAACCCCATTCCATGTAGCATAATTGGTAATCAGATTCAGTATCAGTGAAGGGAAAATAATAGAGGGGCTCATTGTGCATTATTATATGCCAGACAACATAGAACAAAGGGTACCTCTCTGGCTTGGTTATTGTCGCTAGAGCTCATAGCTCTAAAACTTTCAGCACCTTGTTCGGAAGTGAGAAAAGAGCCCACAGAAGCTCTGGGAAGCAGATGGGGGTAACAAGCATTAATAGTGCCATTATCTCGAGATAATGCTAAACTGATAAAATATTTGGCCATAGCCTAGGCTTTTATTTCCCATGGAAATATGGGTTCCAAATACCACAATCTATCACAGAATCTCAAGGGGACTGCACATTTTGTAATGTATTAAATTCATGTAAACTGCCACCATGAAGACAGGAAATCTAATTTAGAAGAAAATATTCTGGCATAATAAGGAGGCTAAACTGAGGTGGCCACATTAGGGACACACTGGCTTTCTGGCTGACTATTTTCTTAATCAAAGAACATGTCAGTGGGAAGGCCACCAAAAATGATGTGGGATTCAGAGCTGTCAGTTATTAGATGCACACAACAGGTAAATTAATATTTGCTGATAAGCTTCTGGTGCTTGGGGCTTGACAGCTTATGCAATGCCACTTTGGCACTCCAAATAAGGGGAGATCAGATTCTTTGTCATAGTCAACCAAATATCACTATTCTCAGGCTGTCACTAGGCTGTTTAAGAATCTACGTTAACTCTTTCAAGCTGTTTTTTAACAGCTTCTTTAGAATTTTTTTTTTTAGAAATTAATCAATTACTGTGAGAATTAGTTGAAATAGCTATTGGCCTGTATTATATAATCAGGACCCTGGGCTGGAAGAAACCACATGGACTGTCTTGTCTGACTCCCCCTTCTCTCCACCTGCTTAGAGAGGTAAGAAATTGCCTCAGATCAAACTTCTCACCAGTGGCAGAGTAGAAAGCAGAATTCATTTCTCTTCCATCAATGTGATTTACTAAAAAACAAAAACAATTTGTGAAATACTTTGATATACACACTCTACTTTGGGTGTAATCAAACTGTGAGCAAAGTGAGGAAACAAGGACCCAGCAGCAAAGTGACTTACTTGCCTAACATCAGGAAGAGTTGTAATTGTTACCTGGTTCCAGGGATTCCAGGCTTTGTGCTCTCCTCACCATATCATATACTGCTTGTATTAAAACCAAGATAGTTTGCTGATAAAAGTTTCCCTTTGATTAATACAGTTCCCTTATTCATCTCTTTTCCAAATTTAAAAAATATTAATGTTTCCAATTTTTTTCCACAAAAATCCTGGTGTGATGCAACTTAAGTTTAAATACAGGTTTAGGTCAGCCCAGGTGGCTCAGCGGTTTAGTGCTGCCTTCAGCCCAGGGCGTGATCCTGGAGTCCCAGGATTGAATCCCACATCGGGCTCCCTGCATGGAGCCTGCTTCTCCCTCTGCCTGTGTCTCTGCCTCTCTCTCTCTGTGTCTCTCATGAATAAATAAATGAATAATTAAAAAAAAAAAGAAAAATAAATAAATACAGGTTTAAGGCGCCTGGGTGGATCAGTTGGTTAAGTGTCAGGACTAGGCTTGGGTCATGATTCCAGTTGGGGTCCTGGGATCCAGCCTCACATCGGGCTCCCTGCTCAGTAAGAAGTCTGCTGTTTCCTCTCCTTCTGCCCCTCCTCCTGCTCATGCTCTCTCTCTCTCACTTTTTCTCTCAAATAAATAAATAAAATATTTGAAAAAAAAGCAACACAGTCTTCACCAAGTTCTTCTCTTCCTCCCTCCCCAGTGACTCCTCACTCCTCCTCCTCCCTCCACTCTTCCACCTCCTCTTCCATCTTTTTATAAGGGAAAGGGAAAACAATACTTCCTACAGATTAACTTGTCCATTTTGTGCTTACTTCCTGCATCATTCCTTTTGGAATGTATATATAGTCTTCGTTCTTTATTCGCACATCATTTAATGTCTATTAACTTCTAAAGGTTATTGAGTCTTACAGACTGTTCTTTAATAATCATTGTTCAGGTCAAATGCAAATGTGGTTGTTATTTTTGCAGCCATCCAGAAAAAGTAAAAATGAAAAATTACCATTTTTATTTTTTATTATAAATGAGTGACATCGCTTACCATAACTGTCAGGAGCCCTGTAGTACACACTATCAGATTACACCACAAAGAGGCCAGAACACTCATATTAAGCTCTAGTTCACTGAATTCTATCAGTCATCAGTTATGAAGGGACAATTTCCCCACAAGGGCCTGTTTAGAAAATGAACCCTTTCCTATTTAGAAGCTCTAGCTTAGACTACATTACCATCAAGGCCACTAATGATAAGATTTAATGGACACTTAAAAAAAATTTGCTTAGATAAAAGCTCCTGTAATTGTTTTTAGACAATTCAAGTGAATTCAAGCCTGGCGGCATCTTTTTTTTTTTTTTTTTTTTTAAGTGAGAAATCTCTGATACAGAAAGTATTCTATGAAGATAGCACTGTGTCATATTGTATTTTGAATAGGATTGGGCAAATTTGAAAGGATGAAGCAAGCCAGGCGCTTTATTTGTAAGATTGAGAATGTTCTGGTCTCTTCCAAATTAAATTTTCAGGTGTGTTACCACCCACTCGCCCTACCTCAGCTCCAAGTTCTAGAAGATTAACCAAAGCTCAGGCAGGTAGCTATAACGTTGATGGAGTTTCCTAGGTTGTTGCTATTCCTAGGGTCCCCAAGGAAGCATCTAACTGCAGCAGCAACAAAACCATTCCTAAGACACACTGGTGTTTGTTTGAGTCTCAGCAGGTGGAACAGTGGGGGCCACCATAAGAAGAAGTTTAGAAAATATTCTTAGGCTTGATAAGTTTGAATAAACATTAGGCACTGTCTATGTGCTTCAGAAACAAATACCAGATTGAAAAACAGTCTATACAAAAGTCTGACCACTAAAGTGACCAAAGCGAATCCATCATGGTGGGGTTGCATTCACACAGCATAATAACTCTACATGCTCAGTTAAAGGCAATGGGAGTGCATTCATGCACTTGATATAGGAATTCTACTTGATGTAGGAATGCCCCTATGGGAGTGTGCCACGAGAACATAGTCCCCATAGCCTTCTCCTCATGCAAGTATCTCATGTTATGAGTGTGCTTCTTGTGAATGAAAAGCATATTCCTATTAACAGGGCCTTAACTTAAAAATGCATATGAATTATTACATCTGATGCCCAGACAAGGAAACAGAGATCTATTGTTATAGTGAAAGAAACATTGGCTGTGCTGGACTTCTGAGAGAGGGTATAATGCTAGCACTTTGTAGGTGAGTGAAGAGATTCTCAAAGGTAAATATCACATTGGAACCCTAATTCCATCTAAGACATTACTCTGATGATGCTCACTCCACATACTTAACTATGATGTTCAGGAATTGCTTATTAAAGCAAATACAAGAACGCCACTGAAAAATACTTAATCCATAGGTCACATTAGATATATACTATTACACTGCCAAGGCAAAATAGTAAAAAAAAGTAAAATGCAAAATATGGGTACTATTTACTTCAAATTCTCCTGGACTGATACCTATAGAGTTCATTTGCCTGATATTAATAGGGTATTTCTTTTTTTTTTTTTTTTTTTTTTAAGATTTATTTCATGGAGCCCGACATGGGACTCGATCCTGAGTTTCCAGGATCACGCCCTGGGCTGAAGGCGGCGCTAAACTGCTGAGCCCCCCGGGCCGCTCTAATAGGGTATTTCTGTCTCTTAAATCCTTACACACTAAAACACATAAACATACACACCATACCTTAACTAAATAGTTGTGTCTCAAATTAACTTAGAAAATGTTTAAAATAATTAAGTAATTCGAAAAATAAGCATGTACTCAAAAGAATTATTGCTGGAATTCTTTCCTATGGAATTATTCTATAAGGAGAGTTGTGAGCCAGAGATCAATTTTGAGTGGCTCACATGAGTTTCTTTGGCTGGTTTCATAAAATAAGTAGAAGTAGCATAAGTAGAAACAGGTAACACAGGACTCTCTGGAAGATGAACTCTCCTTGTTTGCATAATTCTAGCACCAGAACCTTCACTTCAATAATCAGGAGTCCCTGCCAGTCCAGGTAGCTGTAGTATTTCAATGCAAACAGTGAAATGATCCATTGGAATGGCTTAATCCATACTATAGAATAATATAAATGTTTCATTGTTCACTCAAGCAGAGTCACAGGTAGCAGATTAGAAAACATATATTTATTTTTCTATCATTCTTTATTTAAAAATTGGAGAAAACCATTAGATAATTCTGTTCAAGTGAGTGAGCTCAATGTGAGTTCAGTCTGGATGCCTCCTGTCTTTGCAATACCTAAATTCTGCTCATCTTTCTCTGTCCATCTCTATACCACTTCTTGCATCACACATATCTGTGCTTGGGCATCACTTTTGTCTACTAGGACCATTATGGCTATTGGCACATTTTTAACATCCATTTGCAGCCACTGAAAGTTTGCTTCAAATATCCAGTATTTACTGATTATTTTGTTAAAAGGAAGTTTTGTTTCTTCTAAAGAAATTCTAGAATCTTGTCAGTCCCTACTACCCTGCTTGCTTCGTCCTGTGCCTTTCTCAAACACAAGTTTTATGCCCTTTCATTTTCCAATACTATGTTTTTGGCCCCATTTCAGGATGGGGGCGAGTTTATATTCTATCCTATTGACCAAAAGAGAAACTTCTGTATAACTACGTAAGTATCCTGTCTCAAGCAACTTGAGAGAAAATAGGTTACCCATCTCATAGCATTGTGTGAGTTGTTGCTACATTCACAACAGAGGAATGCACCAAAAGAAGCCAGAAAAGAAAACTGTTATAAAGTTAAAAATATTTATAAGGAGTAGTTGAATATATTCTTTGCCCATGCCAAATTCTCTTTGGCCTTTTTGCTTTTAATATTAATAAGAAGACTGAAGTTTTGACCTCAGAATCACTATTATCTGTAGTAAAGAAATTAACCATTAAGGAACTCAGAAAACAGGAAAGATTTTCCATGATTATCTGCGGCTACCAAGAAATCTTTGGCATTCTGGAACCTTTATTAAGAACCTTAAATCTCTAAGGAACAGATTTGTAATGTTACAATTTTCTGTAGCTTTTAGGTTTTAGAGAGATTTCCCAGTGGGTTTGTTCTACCTAACCGTTTTTATCTTCTATTTCTAGGGGAAAGTGACATTAAAGATGTGCAAAAAGTTGGATTTCTAACTGGACTTCCAGTTGCTTTTTGACATTGAATGTGCAGCAGTGCCGTGAAAATGAAACTCCTCTCCTACATCTAAATTTCCAGCAGGCCTCGTGATAGGGACTGCAGCATCTTCTGTAATGAAGGGAAGGGATGCTTTGACACAAGACAGGATGGGATCTTGCCCCGATGTTGCATCTAGTCCAAAGTCATTCACAAAATCCATTGAGACAAAAAGGTAGAACTTCCAAACCTGATCCTAAAGCAAGCTCTAATGATCCCACCAGGGATTTGCTTTCTTCTTCACCTTTTGAGTAAAGTGGACCAGAGGCCAGTTTTTGCTGCTGCAGATCTGGCATGATAGCAAAGCTACCATTAGTTTGTGAAATTGGACAATTTAGGGGATCATGCTGTTTGTATGTTACAGAACTATCTTCTTCCAAAGTCTAGTCATCAGGTCAGGTACTCACTTTCTCTACATCTTGGAGTTAACATTCCCAGGAAAGATCTGACACCTTTGATAAAATATGCATATTTACAGTCCTCTAGTTCCTCGAACATCTCAATGAAGCAAGCTTACTGAAGATGGTGTGGAGTGTAAATCATTAAGCAATGACTGTTGAAGTTTTCAAAGGCCTGTGGTGCTGAACAGGAAATACTCACTTTCAAAGTCATGTAAGGAGCAAAATTGCTCCACATGTAAATTCTGAATATTTTTACCATGTTGAGGACAACCTTCTTAGAATATCATTCACCCTGTTTTCAGTATTAATTGTCAGTAGTTTCCCTTGCTAATCTAAGAACTAAAATCAAACTTTAATTAAGAAACGAGAACCTGGGGGGATGAGCAGTTTCAGTGATACGTTTCTCCATCTCTAGCAACTATTGGATTTTCTCTTTTGCTCAAAGAATGAGGAAGCAGGTGATTCTCCAAGGCTGAGTTTTTTGGGGTGTGATTTTTCTCACAACTGTACACCTAATTATCTGTGTGTACCATCCACAGAGAATCTGAAGGTTCTGCTATTGAAACTGACCTGGTAGGCACCCAGGTCTTAAGGATGAATGAATAAATAACTTTGCTGAATGCTGCTGAATATGTGATAATGTAATTAGTATTCCTGCCAACGGAATTGAAAATGAGATGTTGCATCTCTAGGGACTTTTGTACTTCTCTGTAAATAGTTTCTCTTAAAATGCACAAGACACATATGAGCTAAGCAAAAAGGTTCACTCTAAATTAAAATGCTATTATGCTACAGATGATGTGGATGAAGGGCTTACTGAATTGTCACTCCCAGATTGACAGGGAAAAAGCCATCATTTACATATTTTCTAAACGCATTGAGCCCCAAAGGCATTTGGTTTCTTCAAATGACAAAGAAAAAAGCCATTTGGGTTAGAAATAATCCACTAGAGGAACACAATGGTGACCCATTGCTAGTATCACCATAACTAAAAATAAGTCTAAAAATTTACTTGAAACTAGGGAAAATGAAAACAAACTGTTTTCAATCCGGTACTTTCTTCTATATTTCAAAATAAAGACCTTAAAAAATGTAATGTTTCTAAATAATCACAGATTGCTGCCTCAATTTGTTTAAAACATTAAGGCATTTACCATATTGGCACCAAATCAAGTTAATCTAATCAATTTCCCCTTGGATACTTCAGTAACTTAGCATTTTAATGTTAATCAGTTCCATTCGGATTATTTACATACAGGTGCATAGGAAATAATCCAATGGATTGTTGCCCAATATTTGCTAGCTAAAACTGCAAAGACACGAATTATTTTTCTTCCTTCCAGAGCATTTGCAAAGGATGAGTGAACTTCCTTCAGACTCAGCAGGACTTCCTCAGTCTGGCTGTGTTTCAACTCGAAATGATTTCCTCCTCAGAAACAAGCACAGGGATGCCAGTTCAATCTCTCACTAGAAACAAGAATAGAGATGTATGTCTCATGGCTAAAGACTCAAATAAGAAAATATGTTGAGAGCAGCTGCTAGTGGGTCCAGTCCTTTTAATGGAATCACTATAAACTTAAACAGAAGAAAACAGATCAAACACTGGGCCGAGAGAAAAGGTGACCTAACATTACCACAAAAAAACTGTGACTCTGAGCAAGTCGCATAAGTTCTCTGGGCTTCCATTTCTGCCTGTGTAAAGGAAAACAATTTGTACTGGTTGCTCCTTCATTTATTCAAGTATATTGAGCTCTTGCAATTTCCAGGTTATACTGTAGTAGCTACCAGGTTCCCTCCGGTGAGCCCCCTCATCTAATCTCCATCCTGGTTCACTGAAGTCGGTTTTCTGGGACTTTTTTGTTTTATTTGTATTTTTATATATTTTTAAAGATTTTATTTGTTCATGAGAGACACAAAGAGAGACAGGTAAAGACATAGGCAGAGGGAGAAGCAGGCTGCCTGTGGGGAGCCCGATGTGGGACTTGATCCCAGGACCCTGGGATCATGACCTGAGCTGAAGGCAGGCGCTCAACCACTGAGCCACCCAGGTGCCCACTTTTTTTGTTTTAATTGACACCATCTTGGTTTATTACTTTCAAAACTGACTGTGAAGAAAAGATTACCACAAGTCAGTAAGAACTACCCCATCTAATCTTACAAAGCTGGGGTCATGCTTGCTTAATTAGGATCCAAAGTCACATGTGAATAATTAATGAATTTATAAGGCTTGGCCCATTTTCAGTATCTGTGGCTTTCATTAGCTAAAGATTCTATATCACCTTTAAAAATGGCCTTTTATAAAGGCTTCCAGTATTGGAGATGGGCTGATCAGTGATCATTTTATAGATAGTAACAACACTTACCCACACAAAGTATTATGCATTTTTTTAAAGATTTTATTTATTTATTCATGAGAGAGACAGACAGACAGAGACAGACACAGGCAGAGGGAGAAGCAGGCTCCATGCAGGATGCAGGGAGCCCGACGTAGGACTCGATCCTGGGTCTCCAGGACCCGGCTTCAGGCTCCAGGCTTGCTAAACTGCTGAGCCCCCAGGGCTGCTCCATATTATGCATTTTTGACCTCTTGGTTCCCCAGATAATGATTTTTTTCTCTAGTTAGATTGCTGTCCTTTGCTAATCTTTCTACATCCTAAGCTAGCCTTCTTTTGTTAAACCAGAAAGTTTGTTACTTCCTACATAAATATTTGTCCAGTAATACTAACTTCCATTTTAAAAAGTAGCATATGTGACTCTTAACTAGACTCCTTAGATTTCTATAGCCCTCCCTAATGTCATTTCTCATCTATTCATTCTTCATTCATTCCATGCATATTTTTTAAACCTTTTCCCATGTGTCTGGCATTATTCTAAGTGCTGGAGATACAGTAGTGAGAAAACAGTCTCTCTCTTCATGGAGCTTAGCTTCTAAATAGATGAAAAGTTTCTAGAAAACGGCCCATTTTATTCTTTTCATTTGTTTCTGTTTTGCATGCAGTAGAAAATAAATATTTGTTTAAAAACTAGATTCTTGTATTGAAGATGCAAAAATATGGAAACCCGGAAGCAATAAGACTCACTTCAGGTATGTTCGAAGGTGATTAAGAATTGTCATGCAGGGCAGCCCCGGTGGCTCAGCGGTTTGGTCCTGCCTTCAGCCCAGGGCATGATCCTGGAGACCCAGGATCGAGTCCCACATCGGGCTCCCTGCATGGAGTCTGCTTCTCCCTCTGCCTGTGTCTCTGCCTCTCTCTCTCTCTGTCTCTCATGAATAAATAAATAAAAATCTTTAAAAAAAAAAAGAATTGTCATACAGCAACTGTAGATAATTCGATTAAAACTAAGTGCTATTTGCATCACTGCCTCTATAGCCACATTGCAAGGGCTATGGTTAAACTCATCTCAGGGATAACTGAGAAATAAAACATGTGCTTTTTAGAGTTTAACTTTCCTTCCTTCCTTCCTCCCCTCCTTCCCTCTTTCCCTTTGTCCTTTCCTTATTTTTTCCTTTTCTTCCAGAATCACCTACATACTTACTATAATAACATTTCTTGTGAACTTTGCATTATTCATCTTAAAAGTATTATCACTTAACAGATGAGTGGTAGAGGGAGGTAACATTGTATAGAAAAGAACAGAATTCCAAATACTGTGATTCAGAAGTAGGGAAGTTTTATTGAGGCAAATGGGCTCAATAAAATTTAAAATTATACTACCTACAAGTGATCAATTGCTTGTAAAGAAAGACTCCACTGTTAACAATATAAAAGTAGAGAAATGGTATAATAGTGGTAATGTCAAAATTTTACTTTTTAGCATAAGGATTTCTTAGCAAGCATTTTCTTCTTTTTTTTAGAGAGAGAAGGGGAGGGGGCAGAAGGAGAGGGAAAGAGAGAAACTTAAGTGGGCTCTGTGCTGGGTGTGGAGACTTGATCTCAGGACCGTGAGTGAGGTCATAACCTGAGCTGAAGTCAGGAATCAGATGCTTAATTGACTGAGCCACCCAGGCACCCCCTTAGCAAACATTTTCTAAACTCCTCATATGTTAACTTTCTGGAAAGTTAATTCCAGAGCCTAATGACCAAGATATCTTAAAGCTTATTGGTTGGAAAGTTTGCTAAGGACGACCAAAAGAAGGTGAAACAAATGTGTTTTTCTAGGGATATATACAACTGATCAAGCTTTCACTCCCAACTGCACACAGATTTCCTGACTTTCAGTCTGACACCCATAAATATTCCAGCTCAGTGGGTCTTTGGGTTCCCCTGTCTCTATAAATATACCGTAGCTTTTGATTGTTTTATGATGGAAGTTTATTTTATTTTATTTTTGCCTGCACAGTTGGCTTTGTTTTTTTCTATGCTTTATAGACCCTTGTCTTTTTATTAGTTCAGTGTTCCCTGTTGATTTTGTGTTTTATATTCCTGCTGTCACCACCAGAACCTCACTGTAAACAAGAATGTTGTATCTCAGTGGGTTATTTTCTGTTAATGACCTGTGATACAGTATATAAATAAACCAGAGAGTCATCCACAGGTGCAGTTTATTAGAGTTATTGCACTGTGGCTTGGGTAATGTTCCTCGGTTCTTTAAAACTTTGCTGCTTTGAGAAGCAAAGGGGCCAGCTAGCTGGCAGTTTTGAAAGAGAAAAATGAGCCCGTCAATTTGCAATGGATGGAAGCCCAGCCTAATAATCATCATTTTAATTTCTCAGTGTCAACATCTAGGTTGCAGTATGACTTAAAAAATTCCACTAAGCCAAATTACCCAGATAAAGCAGTCTGGTCTAATAGCTGTCTTGAGCAGGAGTGGAGAGAACACACAATGGTCCCTCCCCACACATAAAAAATAAAACCACAGGAAAAAACACACACTGTACTGCTCAATTAGAACAAGAGGGATTGTTTTGGGCTACACACAGGTGCATAATGAAGACCGATAATGATAGTTTATTAATGAATTCTCATAACCCCTGGTGAGGTAGGTGTTATTAAGATTCAGGTTCACATGGGGCAATGGAGGCTAAGTAACTCACCCAGGGCCACGCGGTGAATCAGTCCCTATGCGGGACACAGAGACGCCAAATTAGCTCCTGCCACACGGGCTCTAACGACTAGATCGTGGTTTGTCTTTGTCTTGGGATGAAATTAGCAGAAGCAAATTGGAGCTGAAGAGTCAAGAGATAGAAGGAATATTTGGTGATGGTTTCAGAAGGGAACGGAGAGGCAGTAAAGGGCTCTAAGGACATTGTAACATGCTTCAACGAATAGATAGGTAGCTTCTGGCTTTGAAATACATTAGGAACTGATTCTGCAACACATCACAAGCATTCAGGACTTGGAGCAGACGAGAGAAGGAGCAGAGGTAAAGTGACAAGTACAGAAGAGGAGGCTGATGTTCTGGACAGTCTATAGATATATTATGCAATGTGCTTACAACATAATGTTCTGGGTGAGCTATATACTATTACACAGTATTAATTGAGCTCTAGAAACTTACCTTGTTTGTCATGCTGTATAGAGAAGCTGCAGGCTTCTACCTTATTAACCGTAGCAAATATTAGGAGATATTCCTTTCTTTCTTTGTTTTCTTATTATTCATAATAATATGAATCATGTTCACTTATAAATATTTATAATTATCTATCACTCATATTGAAAAAAAAATCTAAATTTTTGCCACGGGTATCCAGGATGACTCAGTTCTGAACTTACAAAAGCAGTCCATGCATAACAAATCCCCAGTAATTTCAGATGGTTAATTAGTGCCTGCACAGCCATACCTGTCACCAATATGATGAGTTTCACTTTGATGCATCTCATTCTTCAGGTTTGTTATAGGTCCTTTATCAGACAGACATACTTTTTTCTCTTTGCCGTGTTTGTTCTAGAAATATTTCTGTTTAGTGGAACCCCATGATCCGTTAGCTCCACTGTTTTATCAAATATATCAAAAGCATGAAATCTCATGCCATTGCACAAAAGTAGTTTGGTGAGTTAGCATTCCAGTGCAGTTCATTCAAATTTACTAAATTCAGCTGAGAGTGAACTATTGATGCACAATCTTTGAAGCAAAATACTAGTGTATAGATTGCACAGTAGCCAAGTCCTAGCTATCCCCAGTCACATGTCTTATTGTCTTATTTGCCATCCATGAGATCGCCATTTTTTAAGTCTAGAGGCATAATTATTATTCACCTAGAGAATACCTGTTACTTGAGATGCTTGGATGCTTTTCCTTTGTTGTTATTTTAAATAAGGGAAGCAAAGCTATCAGTGTGAAAATCATACCTGGAGTTCTCTACTTCCTTACACACCTCATCACTCCAGTATTTCTCAACAATATATACTTCAGGGAGCTTGATAGTCAAGAAACCAGAGACCTGTGTCCATAAGCACTTCTTTCTATATGGGTTATTTATGGAGTTATATCTTTATAGTCTCCTTAGTGATTAAATACCAAGGCATGGTTAGGATCGTTAGAGAGAGAAAGGACATTTATAATAATGACTTCAGACTTTCTCACTTTATGGAAGCTCTTAAATCATTATCTAATATTAAATCAAATGACCATTTGGTATTATAGTTTTTTGTTTGTTTTTGTTTTTTTTTCTGGCAAGAAGGAAGAAAAACCTATAATACTTGTTTACCACCAGGCAAGCTATAACTTTTTTAAAAAAGGGACAGATACATCAAGTATTAATTGTGTTACTTCTTTAACAAATGATATTTAAAACTTATAAATCACAGTGTCTGTCAGGTGCATGTGTGTGTCTCAGAACTGGCCAACCCAAGTTGTCATCCGTTAGAGTTTTACATTTTTATTATTTCATCCCTAACTTTCATTTTTACTAATTTAGTTTCTAACTTACTAAATAAGAACAGAGAAATGAAAAATCTTACCTTTTGTCTGCTTTGAGAAATGACTTCAGTGACATCTGAAACAAATGTTTGTATATGCTGGATTAAATGCATGTATGGATGTATATTGACATACATCATTTTTTCTTAGTGACGTATATAACATACTATTTCATTAAAAAGTTAAAACTTAATAGAAAAAAAAAATCAGAAGGGCCTCCAAAGGTTAAAGTGGCAAGGTAAGTCATTGAGGGAATTAAATGGCTCCTCCCTATTGCTTCAGTTGAAGGTTCTGGGAGCACCACACACCAGGAGGTATAGGGCAGAGAGTCTGGAGGTCTCAGGAGAGGTTGAGAGGAAATGACCTGCCAGAGGGAAGCATCTAGGTGGACCAAGGGAGAGGATGGACTGATGCTGCAGATGAGTCCAGGATAGCTTGTTCTATTGTTCTGCTGCATAGTGCCTGTATAGTTTTCTTTTTCTGCCTTTATGTTGCTTTATTACCAACATGCCTGGTTTTCTCTGGAACTGATGAGGAATTTTGGTCCCAAAAGCTTAGCTTTTGAAGGGAAATTAGAGATTTATTCAAACTGGCATCTAATACCCAAATCCTTAACATATTTTTCTTGCTATTTAGAAACCTACCTCTACCTGAATACTTGCAGTGAGAGCAAATTTACTGAATTTAAATGTAATGTTACGAATTCTGCCTCCCTTTCTTCATCTGTCTAATTCTGCCTTATGCAATAACTACAGCAAAGGTCATTTCAGGTGTCATGCTTCAGAGTTTTGAGGGAGCCATCCCTGGTGAGTTCCTCCTTTCTGACCTGAGATGCCATGTTGTTACCAGTTCTTCAGGTCACATGGTCCTGAAACCATCCTTATCTTCCTGGGTACTGTTTCCTGAATGCACACTGATTCAACAAGATAACAACATAAAGATATTTTCTTTATTTTTAAAATCTTAAAAAAGTTTTCAAAACATTTGAGAGAGAGAGTAAGAGAGAGAGCATGTACACAGAAGCAGGGAAAACGGCAGAGGGAGAGGGAGAAGCAGGCTCCCTCTTTAGCATGGGAGCATGACTTGAGCTGAAAGCAGACACTTAACCCACTGAGCCACTGTGTGCCCTACAACAGATGTTTTCTATGAATGGAGATAATCTTCCAGATATGGTATAACTCATATAGTGTATAATAAGGATATCAATTGCTAAGGTTTAGATATCACACTCCTACCAATGACATTTGAATTTGCTTAAATGGTGATGAGCCGTATTACAGAATTGACTCAAAGAAAACATAGGGGAGGAAGAATAATGTTTCCTCTACCCTTCCCAGTTTTTGGCTGAAACCCCTTCCATCTCCCATAATGGAGGAAAACAAACATATTTAATATATCTCCTATATACATGGGAGAGACACAGGAAAACTGAGTAACTTCCTGAAATGGCCCAAGCTTATAATGTAATAAGCTCATGAAGGGTAACAAAATCTACCACCCAAAAATGTGTCTCTGGCATAAAGTTTATCTTGAGCTGATTGTTTTTAAGTAACTGCAGACATAGGAAAAGCTCCGAAACTGGAGTAAGCTGGCCTTTTGTGTGACACCTTTAAATTACAAGGGAAATAAGATCTCACGTGAATGTGTGTCAATTTCTGCATCCTACACTTTGAAGCATATTGGTATACTATGGTGTTTCTTGGGTGAAAAACAAAAAGTAGTTAGGGGATTTAAGCAATGTCCTGTGAAGAACTGTCAAAGGAATTGTGGAGGCAGCATGAAGAAGAAATGATGTCTTAGCTATTTCTTTTGAAAGTTCTCTGCAAATATCTGGACAACTGCCATCCGGGATGGTAAAAGTGAAACTTACTGATACATGTTAAAATAAGGCAAAACTGAACCCAATATCAAGAAGACTTTTCTTATTCTTATTTCTTATTATATGTATATTATTTTATATATATATAAAATATATTTTTGAATATATATATATATATATATATTCAAAAGTGGTATAGGCTATTTGGGGCATTAGCTACCTGTCCCAAATAATTTAAAGAGTAGAAAGTTACTGATTGAAGATACTGTTAAAGGCATTAACCTGTCTGGTATGGCCCTGGACTAAATTAGTTTTTCATATTAATGAGTTTACAAATATTTTTTGGAAACAAATAACATTAACATTTTTCCTCATTAAATGTTATTTTATTACTTTGGCCCAATAATTATTTTGTCATATCTTGTAATTTGGTGTCAATGTTGTTTTTATGTTTTTATTTAAATTATTGATATACAAGTGGTAGTAATATATTTCGGCATCACTTATTCAACACTTCATAGCATGTGAAAACCTATAAAGGAAACAATTGTTAAGGACACATTTTACCATTTTATTCTAAAGATATGGAAGACTTTGCTCATTGTTTTTCAATCACAGTCTTTGATCTACCATCTTATAATGATATAGTAATCCAAGGACGAAGCAAGAAGGCTAGAGGAAGGTGGTTTGGTATGACCCTATCTGCCCACTTGTGCTGACTGGTGTTACCAGACAAGGGACTGTTGCCCAATGTGCAGTAAGCCAAACATTGACACTGGTTAACCAGCTTCAGAGAAAAAGAGTTTTATTGCAGGGTGTCAAGCAAGGAGATAGGAGAAAATTTCCCAAATCCACCTCCCCTAAGAGTTAGGGTGGGCATAGATTGAGGATAAAAGTGTCAAAATGTCCTGGGCTTGTAGGTTGAATGGAATATGCTGATTGGATATAGGGACAAAGGGAGGTGTTCTCCTTTTTGGACATGTGCATTAAGGAATTGCCTCCTTATGGCATTCATGTTAAAAAAAATGGCAGCATAAGCCTGATGAACAGGGGGAGATTTTGGGATGTGCCATCACAGAAGTTACTTTTGCTCACTCCTAGTCTCTTCTCAGTTGAAAAAGACTTT